>NC_089494.1:132041172-133265672 GCF_036850765.1 Saccopteryx bilineata
GCTATCTCTCAAAACCAGGAAAAAATTACATTTTTTTATAACTTCTTTTCCTTTTTTTATTTTCTATTTTTTCCACTTTGGTCATTTTATCTTCTTTCCACTTTATTCTTTATTTTTCCTTTTGAACTTCATTATCCATAGGTGATACATTTTTCATTCTTGTTTTTCTTTATGAGGGTCACATTTCAAAAATCTTAACTTTTTTTTCTTCTTTTCTATTTATTTCTTTTTCTCTCATTCGATTGTCATTTATCAACAAATTGTTTTATTCTGGATTCATATTTTAAATTGTGGCATTTTGCATGTTTTTTACTTTATTTTTTATTGCTTTGTCATTCTCCCTCAGTTCTGGCTCCCCGTTCTCTATAGTTTTTCTTCCACTTAGCACAAGAAATTTTTCACTTTTTTCACTGTATTTTTTTAATATTTATTTTATTTTTTAAATTATCTCTTATTAATGTTATTAACAATACCACTCTTAAATGCCATTAAAAAAAAGAAATCAAACACCATGGATAAAAAAGACAGAGAGGTAGCTCAGATAAATGATAAAAAATCTCTAGAAAAAAATTCAATTGCTTGGAGACCTTGGAGTTAAATGAGAGAATTAAAAATTGAAGTCCTAAAAATACTCAGAGAAATGGAACAAAGCACAGAAAGGCAATTTAAAGAGCTCAAAAAACAATTCAATTAACAAAAAGAATATATCACCAAGGAAATTGAAACTAAAAAAGAAATCAAATACAGATGAAAAACTCAATACATGAGCTGAAAAACAAGGTAACAAGCTTAGCTAATAGAACAGGACAGATAGAGAAGAGAACTAGTGACATAGAAGACAGGCAACTAGAGACACTACAGAGAGAAGAGGAGAGAGACTCATGAATTAAAAAAAAATGAGAAAGCCCTATAAGAATTCTCTGACTCCATCAGAAAGAGCAACATAAGAATAATGGGTATATCAGAAAAAGAAGAGAGAAAATAGAATAGAGAACATGTTAAAGCAAGTAATAGACGAGAACTTCCAAAGCCTACAGAAAGAATTAAAGCCTTGAACCCAATAAGCAAACAGAACACCAAGTTACCTTAATCCAAACAGACGTACTCCAAGGCACATCATAATAAATTATCACAAACCAATGACAAAGAAAAAAATCCTCAAGGCAGCCAGGAAAAAGAAGAATACAAAATATGAGGGAAGGCCCATTAGGCTATCATCAGACTTCTCAGCAGAAACTCTTCAAGCGAGAAGAGAATGGACACCAATATTTAAACTTCTGAAAGAGAGGAACTTCCAGCCAAGAATACTATATCCATCAAAACTATCCTTCAAATACAAAGAGAAAACAAAAACACTCACAAACAGAAAAGATGGAATTTATCACCAGAAAACACCCACTTCAGGAAATACTAAAGGGGGTTATCTGAACAGATACAAAGAACAAAACAAAATTACAAGTATAAGTTCCAACAAGATCACAATAAAAAAAGATTAATCTGTGGCAACAAAAACAATAAAAAGGAGAGGACAAAGATTAACAGTAGCAAAGGAGGATGGAGTGAAGAAGCACTCAAGAGATAACGTACTACAATGAATATGATATATATCCTTTCTATTACCTAATGGTTAACAACCCCTTTAAAAAATCACTACAAAAACACATGGCTTAAAAAGAAGAAGAAACAGAGTACAGAAGTATGGAATACAACCAAACAAAAACAAATTACAGAAAAACAAAAGAGAAGAGCCAAATAAGATAGAGAGCTATCAGAAAGTAATATATAAAATGGCAATAGGAAACCCTCAAGTATCAATAATTACACTAAATGTAAATGGATTTAACTTACCAATAAAAAGACACAGTATCAGAATGGATCAAAAAGAAAATCCAACTGTATGCTGCCTTCAAGAAACACATCTGCTCTGGCCGGTTGGCTCAGTGGTAAGCGTCAACATGGCGTGCTGGAGTCCTGGGTTCAATTCCTATCCAGGGCACACAGGAGGGAACCCATCTGTTTCTCCATCCCTGCCCCTTTCCTTCCACTCTCTCTCTTCCCCTCCTGCAGCCAAGGCTCCATTGGAGCAAAGTTGGCCCGGGCACTGAGAATGGCTTTATGGCCTCAGCCTCAGGCTCTAGAATGCCTCTGGTTGCAACAGAGCAACGCCCTAGATGGGCAGAGCATCGCCCCCTGGTGGGAATGCTGGGTGGATCCCGGTCAGGCGCATGCGGGAGTCTGACTGCCTCCCCATTTCCAACTTCAGAAAAATACAAAAAAAAAAAAAGAAAGAAACACATCTAAGCTACAATAATGAAGATACATTCAAAGTGAAAGGTTGGGAAATGATTCTCAGAGTAACTAACATCCAAAGAAAAACAGGTGTAGCCATACTCACATCTAACAATGCTGACTACAAGACAGCAAAGGTAATCAGAGACAAATATTGTCATTTCACAATGATAAAGGGGACATTGAATCAAGAAGACATAATACTTCTTAATATATATGCATGGAACCAAGGAGCACCAAAGTATATAAGACATCTTCTAACTGATCTAAAAATAAAAACCGACAAAAATACAATCATACTTGGAAACCTCATTACATTGCTAATGGATCTAAATCGTTCAGCCAAACAGAAAATCAATAAAAAAATATCGACCTTAAATGAAACACTACAACAATTGAATATGATAAACATCTACAGGACATTTCATCCCAAAACAACAGAGTATACATTTTTCTCCAGTGTACATGGAACATTCCCCAAAATTGACCATATGTTGAGTCACAAAACTAACATCAACAAATTCAGAAAGTTTGAAATTATACCAAGCAAATTCTCTGACCTCAAAGCTTTGAAACTAGAATTCAACTGTAAAAAAGAAGTAAACAAACCCACAAAAATTTGGAAATTAAACATACTTCTAAAAAATAAGTGGGTCACAGTAGAAATAAGAGATCAAAAGATACATACAAAGGAAAATGACAATACGACATATCAGAATCTCTGGAATGCAGCAAAAGAAGAAATAAGAGGGAAGTTCATATCACTACAGGCCTATATGAACAAACAAGAGAGAGCCCAAGTAAACAACTTAACATCACATTTTAAGGAACTAGAGAAAGAAGAGTGAAGGCAACCCAAAATGAACAGAAGAAAGAAAATAATAAAAATCAGAGCAGAAATAAATGAAATAGGAAACAGAAAAACTATAGAAAAAATTAGGAGCTGGTTCTTTGAAAAGATGAACAAAATTGACAAACCCTTGGCAAGACTCACTAAGGAAAAAAGAGAAAGGACTCATATAAACAAAATTTAAAGTGAAAGAGAAGAAGTCACCACAGATATCATAGATCTATAAAGAATTATTGTAGAATACTATGGAAAACTATCAATATATGCCACAAATTTAACAATCTAGAAAAAATGGATAAATTCCTAAAATAATACAATCTTCCTAGATTGAGTCATTAAGAAGTAAATAGCCTGGATGTGAGGGCGATCTGGCTGCAACATCTGTCACTCCATTGATCACCAGGGTTGATTCGGCTGATCTGGCTAGCTAGGCGGGTGTCCCCTTCCTCCCTCACCGCTTCATGTGCATCCCTCCCGAAGCTGCGCGCTCGGTCAAAGAGGATGACCTTCCCCACTAGAGGAGAGGACCGTTCTTCGGTCAAGGGTATACATGTAGTTGTGCTTCCCTGCTAGAACCTCCAAACAAGTCTCAAGAAGTAGATAGCCTAAAGACCCATAAGCAGGGAGGAAATAGAAACAACTATCAAAAATATCTCAAAAAATAAAAGTCTAGGGCCAGATGGCTATACTAGTGAATTCTATCAAACATTCAAAGAATACTTGGTTTCTATTATATTCAAAGTCTTCCAAAAAATTGAAGAAGCAGCAATACTTCCAAATACATTTTATGAGGCCACCGTAACCCTCATACCAAATCCTGGCAAGAACAACACAAAAAAAGAAAACTACAGACAAATATTGTATCTCTAATGAATACAGATGCAAAAATCCTAACCAAAATACTAGCAAATCAAATACAACACATTAAAAAATAATTTATCATGATCAAGTGAGATTCATCCTGGAACCACAAGGATGATTCAACATTTGTAAAAATAGTTAACAGAATACACCATATCAACAAAACAAAGAACAAAAACCATATGATCCTATCAATAGATGCAGAAAAGGCATTCAATAAAATACAACATTATTTTATGTTTAAAACACTCAACAAAAAAAAAAATAATAAAAAAAAATAAAAAATAAAAATAAAAACACTCAACAAAATAAGTATAGAAGAAAAATATCTCAACATAATTAAGGACATTTATGACAAACCATCAGCTAACATTATATTAAATGGCAAAAACTGAGGACTTTTCCTCTAAAATCAGGAACAAGACGAGGTTGCCCACTCTCTCCATTCTTATTCAGTGTAGTGCTAGAGTTCTAGCCACGGCAATCAGACAAGAGAAAGAAATAAAAAGCATTCATATTGATAAAGAAGAAGTAAAGGTTTCAATTTTTGCAGATGATATGATCCTGTGCATCAAAAAGACTCCATCAAAAGCCTATTAGAAACAATAAACCAGGGTGACATCAGAGAAATGGTGCCGTGAGGAACGTGACCAACAAATCTCCCCAAAATTTCAACAAGTTCATCAACCAGAGACAGAAAAATCTATCCTTGGAGCGTCCGGGAGTTCCACACACTGAAGGCGAAGGTAGTGTTGAGCGAAAAACTGACTAAATATATAATCAACCCTGAAGGAAATAAGTCCAAAAAAAAAACACTCTGCCTTCCTCACTAACCTGAGCAAAAGCTGCTTTCACTTGGAACTGAGAGCCAGGGGGGGCACAGATGTTCGTTCAAGCCGAGGAAAGTGTGTGCCTGTGGTGAATCAGCCCACGCTAGCAAACGCGCACGCCACGAGCAGCAGCTGCCAGCGGCTCATGGGGAGTACGCCAAAGCGAACTTCCCAATGCCCTAGCTTCTCTGGGCGGGTGGGGTGCCTCACCCAGCCATTCAAGCTAACAATCAAGTGTCGGGGGAGGGGCGCGCGGGCAGTTTGCCATCCTCTCTGTAGCAGATCGGTGGATCCAATCACTGAAATTAGCTTAACCCACAGTCTGCTCACCTCCCAACTGACCTACACTGCTCTAATTGACAAGATCTCTCTCAGTTCAGTGATCTAAGACAAAGGCGTGATATTTTTTAGTGCCTCTTGCTAAAGGGGTGGTGGCAACTTCTGATTGGCAGAGCTTTCATACTCAGGGATATATGCTAAAAAGAGGAACTTGGCAGATGTTAAGACCTCCAGTACTGCAGGCAGTGACCAGGGCATCTTCTTCCCAGCCAAAACAGGTTACAAAGTGCAGAAAGCCTGGGGAGAGTGGTTCCACAGAGTGCTAGGCTGCTGAACAGGCCTGGAGGCTCATAGAAAGTCACCTTGAGAGCAATTAGCTCCCAGCCCCACCTGATTAGACTAACAGCTCTGATTGATAGAGCCTTACCCAGAGCCCTGCATTGAGTGGGGATAGAGTGAAGATTTGCCAGCTCTTTGAGCCTCTTACTCCCCAGGCAGAGGAAGCGGCAGCCTCATACCTGAATCATGAGGCGACTAACTCAGGAAGGAGAGACTAGGAGAGAGGCTCCAGGAAAATGGACTCTCTCATTGTCGAAGCCTGAAAACACTAACAAGCCATGACTACCAATGAGACTGAAGCCTAATATATGACATTGCTGTAGAGTCTCATCAACTGCAAATCTCTACCTAAGCGTGCCACAGGCGCAGAGCCTGGGGTACAGAGTCACTGACCGAGAAGAGGGAGAGGAAAGAAAAAGAAAGAAGTTAACCTCTCAAAATCAAGAAAAATGCACAGACTTTATAATTTGTTCCACTATTTTTTTGTTTCTTTCATCTTCTTGCCTTTATTATTATTATTTCTATTTCCTCCACCTTGGTCCTTTTATTCTCTGCCCATCTAGTTCTGTCCTCTTCTTGAACTACACTACCCATAAGTGTTACAATTTATTTCTTCTTCCTTACTCTCCATGAGTGTTACATTCCAAAACCCTTCACTCTCTCTCTCTCCCTCTTTTTGTTTTTTATCTTCTTTTCCTTTTCCCCTTTTTCTTATTTCTCCCTTTCTATTAATTTCTTTTCTTCTTTTACTTTTCCTCTCATTCAACCTTCAATCACGAACAAATTATTTACTTTAGGACTCAAGTGGGGGGTTTTTTGTGGTATTTTGGTTGTTTTTTACCTTGCTTTTTAACTCATTAGCATTCCCCCCAACCCAGAATCTCCATTCTATTTAGTTTTTGCTCCATTAATACAATAGTTATTTTTTTCCTTTTTCCTGTTTCCCTCTTATCCCTCTCATTATATCTCTTAGTCAACCATCACTTACAAGCAAATCATTTTATACTTGACACAAATTTTTTCCTTTTTTGCATTTTGTGGGTCCCTACTCCCTTTTTTGCCCCTTGCACACTTCCCCCCAACTCAGGCCCTCCATTATATGCAGCTTTTGTTCCATTTAGCATAATATAAGTTCATCATATTTTCCTAAGGAAGAGGGGAGAGGAAGGGAAGAGAAGAAAAAAAGAAGGGAATAATAAATTATTAGTTTTTTTGTGTTTTTTTCCAATTTTTTTCCTTTTCTTACTTTTTTTCTTCTTTACTTTTTATTCTTTATTAATTTTCATTAGTGCTATTGACAAGACAACCTTCAGATGCCATTAAGGAAAAGAAAATCAAATATCATGGATACAAAAGAAAGAGAGATAGCACAGATAAATGGGGAAAAATCTATGGAAAAAAAATTAATATATTGGAAACTTTGGAGCTAAATGACAGAGAATTTAAAATAGAAATTCTAAAAACATTCAGAGATATACAAGAAAACACAGAAAGGCAATTTAGAGAGCTCAGAAAACAACTCAATGAACACAAAGAATATATTACCAAGAAAATTGAAACTATAAAAACAAATCAAACAGAGATGAAAAACTCAATTCATGAACTGAAAAATGAGGTAACAAGCTTAGCTAATAGAACAGGCCAGATAGAAGGTAGGATTAGTGAAATAGAAGACAAGCAACTTGAGGCACAACAGAGAAAAGAAGAGAGAGAATCAAAAATTTAAAAAAATGAGAAAGCCCTACAGGAATTGTCTGACTCCATCAAAAAGAATAACATAAGAATAATAGGTATATCAGAGGGAGAAGAGAGAGAAAATGGAACAGAGAATATATTCAAACAAATAATAGACAAGAACTTCCCAAGCCTGTGGAAAGAACTAAAGCCTCAAATTCAAGAAGCAAACAGAACACCGAGTTTTCTTAACCCCAACAAACCTACTCCAAGGCACATCATAATGAAAATGGCACAAACCAACAACAAAGAAAAAATTCTCAAGGCAGCCAGGGAAAAGAATAATACAACATATAAAGGAAAGACTATTAGATTATCATCAGATTTCTCAGCAGAAACTCTACAAGCTAGAAGAGAGTGGACCCCAATATTTAAAGCCCTGATAGAGAGGAACTTTCAACCAAGAATACTATACCCATCAAAGCTATCCTTCAAGTGTGAAGAAGAAATAAAAACATTCACAAATACAGAAAAGATGAGGGAATTTAACATCAGAAAATCCCCACTCCAGGAAGTACTAAAGGGGGTTTTCCAACCAGATTCAAAGAACAAAACAAAAGAAAATCACAAGTAAAAGCTCCACCAAGAACACAATAAAACCAAATTTAAACTGTGACAACAAAAGCAAAAAAAAAGGGGAAAGGACGGAGATTAACAGTAGCAAAGGATGAGGAAGTACAGAAACACTCATAAGATAGGTACTATAATAAATATGGTAGGTACCCTTTTCATTACTTAATGGTAACCACCCTTGAAAAAAAACACCACAGAAGCACATGAATTAAAAAAGGTAACAGAGGAAAGAAGTATGGAATACAAACAAGCAAAAACAAATGATAGAAAAACAAAAAAGAAAAATCAAACAAGATACAAAACTAACAGAAAGCAATTCATAAAATGGCAATAGGGAACCCACAAGTGTCAATAATTACACTAAATGTAAATGGATTAAACTTACCAATAAAAAGGCACAGAGTAGCAGAATGGATTAAAAAAGAAAATCCAACTGTATGCTGCCTACAAGAAACTGATCTAAGCAACAAGGATAAAAACAAATTCAAAGAGGAAGGCTGGAACACAATACTCTAAGCAAATAACATCCAAAAAAAAGCAGGTGTAGCAATACTCATATCTGATAATGCTGACTACTAGACAGGAAAAGTACTCAGAGACAAAAATGGTCATTTCAAAATGAATAAGGGGACGCTGAATCAAGAAGACATAACAATTCTTAATATATATGCACCAAACCAAGGAGCACCAAAATATATAAGACAGCTACTTATTGACCTTAAAACAAAAACTGACAAAAATACAATCATACTTGGAGACCTCAATACACCGCTGACGGCTCTAGATCAGTCATGCAAACACAGAATCAATAAAGATATATTGCCCTTAAAAAAAAAACACTAAAGCACCTGAATATGATAGACATCTACAGGACATTTCATCCCAAAGTAACAGAGTAAACATTTTTCTCCAGTGTACATGGATCAGTCTCAAGAATTAACCATATGTTGGACCACAAAAATAACATCAGCAAATTCAGAAAAATCAAAGTTATACCAAGCATATTTTCTGATCATAAAGCCTTAAAACTAGAATTCAACTGCAAAAAAGAGGAAAAAACCCCACAAAAATGTGGAAACTAAACAACATACTTTTAAAAAATGAATGTGTCAAAGAAAAAATAAGTGCAGAGATCAAAAGTTATATACAGACAAATGAAAATGACAATACAACATATCAGAATCTACGGGATGCAGCAAAAGCAGTGATAAGAAGGAAGTTCATATCACTTCAGGCCTATATGAACAAACAAGAAAGAGCCCAAGTGAACCACTTAACTTCACACCTTAAGGAACTAGAAAAAGAAAAACAAAGACAACCCAAAAACAGCCAAAGAAAGGAAATAATAAAAATCAGAGCAGAAATAAATGAAATAGAAAACAGAAAAACTATAGAAAAAATTAATAAAACTGGTTCTTTGAAAAGATCAAAAAAATTGACAAACCCTTGGAAAGACTCACCAAGGATAAAAGAGAAAGGACTTATATAAACAAAATCCAAAATGAAAGAAGAGAAATCACCACAGGCATCATAGATATAAAAAGAATTACTGTAGAATACTACGAAAAACTATATGCCACCAAATTTAACAATCTAGAAGAAATTGATAAATTCCTAGAATAATACAACCTTCCTAGACTGAGTCATGAAGAAACAGAAAGCCTAAACAGACCAATTAGCAGGGAGGAAATAGAAAAAACTATTAAAAACCTCCCAAAAAATAAAAGTCCAGGCCCAGACGGTTATACTAGTGAATTCTATCAAATATTCAAAGAAGACTTGGTTCCTATTATACTCAAAGTCTTCCAAAAAACTGAAGAAGAAGCAATACTTCCAAACACATTTTATGAGGCCAACGTAACCCTCACACCGAAACCTGGCAAGGACGGCACAAAAAAAGAAAATTACAGACCAGTATCTCTAATGAATACAGATGCTAAAATACTAACCAAAATACTGGCAAATCGAATACAACATATTAAAAAAATAATACATCATGATCAAGTGGGATTCATTCCAGAATCTCAAGGATGGTTCAACATATGTAAAACAGTTAACGTAATACACCATATCAACAAAATAAAGAACAAAAACCACATGATCTTATCAATAGATGCAGAAAACACATTCGATGTAATACAACACAACTTTATGTTTAAGACACTCAACAAAATGGGTATAGAAGGAAAATACCTCATCATGATAAAGGCCATATATGATAAATCATCAGACAACATCATATTAAATGGCATAAAACTGAGCACTTTCCAACTTAAATCAGGAAAGAAACAGGTTGTCCTCTCTCTCCACTCTTATTTAACGTAGTGCTGGAAGTTCTGGCCAGAGCAATCAGACAAGACAAAGAAATAAAAGGCATTCATATCAGAAAAAAAGTAAAGGTATCACTTTTTGCATATGATATGATCCTATACATCGAAAACCCCAAAGACGCCACAGAAAGATTACTAGAAACAATAAACCAATACAGTAAGGTCTCAGGATACAAAATTAACATACAAAATTCCATAGGCTTTCTATATGCCAACAATTAAATTAGAAAACGAACTAAAAAAAAACTCCCCTTCACGATTGCAACAAAAAAAAAAATACCTAGGAATAAACATAACAAAGAATGTAAAGGACCTATATAATGAAAACTACAAAGCATTGTTAAAGGAAATTGAAAAAGATCCAATGAGATGAAAAAATATTCCTTGTTCTTGGACAGGAAGAATAAATATAATCAAAATGGCCATATTACCCAAAGCAATTTATAAATTTAATGCAATTCCCATCAAAATTCCTATGACATTTTTTAAATTTATTTATTCAATTTAATGCAGTGACATTAATAAATCAGGGTACATATGTTGAGAGAAAACATCTCTAGATTATTTTGGCATTTCATTGTGCTGTATACCTCTCCCCCAAAGTTAAATTGTCTTCTGTCACCTTCTATCTGATTTTCTTTGTGCCCCTCCCCTCCCCCAACCCGTCTCCTTCATCCCATCCCCCCTCCCCCCACCTCCCACCCCTGTTGCCATCACATTCTTGTCCATGTCTCTGAGTCTCATTTTTATGTCCCTTCTATGTATGGATTCATATAGTTCTTAGTTTTTTTTCTGATTTACTTATTTCACTCCGTATAATGTTATCAAGGTCCATCCACGTTATTGTAAATGATCCGATGTCATCATTTCTTATGGCTGAGTAGTATTCCATAGTATATATGTACCAAAGCTTTTTAATTCACCCGTCCTCTGACAGACACTTGGGCTGTTTCCAGATCTTTGCTATTGTGAACAATGCTGCCACAAACATGGGGGTGCATTTCTCCTTTTGGAGCCGTTCTATGGTGTCCTTGGGGTATATTCCTAAAAGTGGGATAGCTGGGTCAAAAGGCAGTTCGATTTTCAGTTTTTTGAGGAATCTCCATACTGTTTTCCACAGTGGCTGCACCAGTCTGCATTTCCACCAGCAGTGCAGGAGAGTTCCCTTTTCTCCACATGCTCACCAGCACTTATTCTGTGTTGTTTTGTTGATAAGCGCCATTCTGACTGGTGTGAGGTGATATCTCATTGTGGTTTTAATTTGCATTTCTCTAATGATTAGTGATGTTGAATATTTTTTCATATCTCTATTGGCCATCTGTATGTCCTCTTTGGAGAAGTGTCTATTCATCTCTTTTCCCCATTTTTGGATTGGGTTGTTTGTCTTCCTGGTGTTAAGTTTTACAAGTTCTTTATAAATTTTGGTTATTAACCCCTTATCAGATGTATTGTCAAATATGTTCTCCCATTGTGTAGTTTGTCTTTTTATTCTGTTCTTGTTGTCTTTAGCTGTGCAAAAGCTTTTTAGTTTGATATAGTCCCATTTCCTATGACATTTTTTAAAGAAATGGAACAAAAAATCATCAGATTTATATAGAACTATAAAAAAACCCAAATAGCCAAAGCAATCCTAATGAAAAAGAATGAAGCTGGGGTCATTACAATACCTGACTTCAAACTATATTATAGAGCCACAACAATCAAAACAGCATAGTATTGGCAGAAAAATAGACGCTCAGACCAATGGAACAGAAGAGAAAGTCCAGAAATAAAACCATATATATATAGTCAAATAATTTTCGATAAAGGGGCCAACAACACACAATGGAGAAAAGAAAGCCTCTTCAACAAATGGTGCTGGGAAAACTGGAAAGCCACATTCAAAAGAGTGAAACTCGACTACAGCTTGTCCCCTTGTACTAAAATTAATTCAAAATGGATCAAAGACCTAAATATAAGACCTGAAACAATAAAGTACATAGAGGAAGACATAGTTTCTAAACTCATGGACCTGGGTTTTTTGTTTTTTTGTTTTGTTTTTTTTCTTTCATTTTTCTGAAGCTGGAAACAGGGAGAGACAGTCAGACAGACTCCCGCATGTGCCCGACCGGGATCCACCTGACACGCCCACCAGGGGCGATGCTCTGCCCACCAGGGGGCGATGCTCTGCCCCTCTGGGGCATCGCCATGTTGCGACCAGAGCCACTCTAGCGCCTGAGGCAGAGGCCACAGAGCCATCCCCAACGCCCGGGCCATCTTTGCTCCAATGGAGCCTTAGCTGCGGGAGGGGAAGAGAGAGACAGAGAGGAAAGTGCGGCGGAGGGGTGGAGAAGCAAATGGGCGCTTCTCCTGTGTGCCCTGGCCGGGAATCGAACCCGGGTCATCCGCACGCTAGGCCAACGCTCTACCGCTGAGCCAACCGGCCAGGGCTGGACCTGGGTTTTAAAGAGCCTTTTATGAATTTGACTTCAAAGGCAAAAGAAGTGAAGGCAAAGATAAATGAAAGGGACTACATCAGACTAAGAAGTTTTTGCTCAGCAAGAGAAACTGACAACAAAATAAACAGACAGCCAACTAAATGGGAAATGATATTTTCAAACAACAGCTCAGATAAGGGCCTAATCTCCAAAATATACAAAGAACTCATAAAACTCAACAACAAACAAACAATCCAATAAAAAATGGGAAGAAGACATGAACAGACACTTCTCCCAGGAAGAAATACAAATGGCCAAGAGATATATGAAAAGATGCTCATCTTCATTAGCTATTAGAGAAATGCAAATAAAAATTGCAACGAGATACCACCTCACACCTGTTAGATTAGCTATTATTAACAAGACAGGTAATAGCAAATATTAGAGAGGCTGTGGAGAAAAAGAACCCTCATTCACTGTTGGTGGGAATGTAAAGTAGTACAGCCATTATGCAAGAAAGTATGGTGCTTCCTCAAAAAACTAAAAATAGAAATACCTTCTGACCCAGCAATCCCTCTACTGGGAATATACCCCAAAAACTCAGAAACATTGATATGTAAAGACACATATAGCCCCATGTTCATTGCAGCATTGTTCACAGTGGCCAAGACATGGAAACAACCAAAAAGCCCTTCAATAGAAGACTGGATAAAGAAGATGTGGCACATATGTACTATGGAATACTACTCAGCCATAAGAAATGATGGCATCGGATCATTTACAACAAAATGGTGGGATCTTGATAACATTATACGAGTGAAATAAGTAAATCAGAAAAAAAACAAGAACTACACGATTCCATACATTGGTGGGACATAAAAACGAGACTAAAAGACATGGACAAGAGTGTGGTGGTTACCAGAAGTGGGGGGAGGGGGGTCATAGGAGTGAAGGAGGGAGAGGGAAAGGGGAGGGGGAGGGGCACAAAGAAAACTAGATAGAGGGTGACAAAGGACAATCTGACTTTGGGTGATGGGTATGCAACATAATTGAATGACAAGATGAGCTGAACATGTTTTATTTGAATATATGAACCCAGATTTATTGATGTTACCCCATTAACATTAATAAAAATTTATTTATAAAAAAGAAACAATAAACCAATACAGTAAGGTCACAGGATACAAAATTAATATACAGAAATCCACTGCCTTCCTATGCCAACAATAAAAGATCAGAAAACTAACTCAAAAAAATAATCCCTTTTACAGTGGCAAAAAAAAAAATACCTAGGAACAAACATAACAAAGAATGTAAAGGGCCTATATAATGAAAACTATAAACCATTGTTAAGGGAAATTGAAAAAGATACAATGAAATAAAAAAATATTCCCTGTTCTTATATAGGAAGAATAAATATAGTTAAAATAATCATATTACCCAAAGCAATATACAAATTTAATTCAATTGCCATCAAAATTCCAATGTCATTTTTTAAAGAAATGGAACAAAAAATCATCAGATCTATATGGAATTATAAAAGCCCCGAATAGCCAAAGTAATCTTAAGAAAAAAGAACGAAGCTGGGGGCATTACAAAACCTGACTTCAAACTATATTATAGAGCCATGATAATGAAAACAGCATGGTATTGGCAGAAAACTAGACACTCAGACCAATGGAACAGAATAGAGAGTCCAGAAATAAAACCACATATATATGGTCAAATAATCTTTGATAAAGGTGCCAACAACACACAATGGAAAAAAGAAAGCTTCTTCAATAAATGGTGCTGGGAAAACTGGAGAGCCACATGCAAAATAATGAAACCTGACTACAGTTTGTCCCCATGTATCAAAATTAATTCAAAATGGATCAAAGACCTAAATATAAGACCTGAAACAATAAATTACATAGAAGAAAACATACATACTGAACTCATGGACCTGGGTTTTAAAGAGCATTTTATGAATTTGACTCCAAAGGGAAGAGAAGTGAAGGCAAAGATAAATTAATGGGACTACATCAGACTAAGAAGCTTTTTGCACAGCAAAAGAAACTGATAACAAAACAGACAGCCAACTAAATGGAAAATGATATTTTCAAACATCAGCAAAGATAAGGGCCTAATATTCAAAACATATAAAGAACTCACAAAACCCAACAACAACCCAACAAATAATCCAATAAAAAAATGGGAAGAGGACATGAACAGACACTTCTCCCAGGAAGAAATACAAATGGCCAACAGATATATGAAAAGATGCTCTTCATTAGCTATTAGAGAAATGCAAATCAAAACTGCAATGAGATACCACCTCATGCCTGTTAGATTAGCTATTATCAACAAGACAGGTAATAATAAGTGTTGGAGAGGCTGTGGAGGAAAAGGAACCCTCATTCACTGTTGGTGGGAATGTAAAGTAGCACAACCATTATGTAAGAAAGTATGGTGCTTCCTCAAAAAACTGAAAATAGAACTACCTTATGACCCAGCAATCCCTCTACTGGGTATATACCCCCAAAATTCAAAAACATTGGTACGTAAAGACACATGCAGCCCCATGTTCGCTGCAGCATTTTTCACAGTGGCCAAGACATGGAAACAACCAAAAAGCCCGTCAATAGATGACTGGATAAAGAAGATGTGGCACATATGTACTATGGAATACTACTCAGCCATAAGAAATGATGACATCAGATCATTTACGACAACATGGATGGACCTTGATAACATTATACTGAGTGAAATAATTAAATCAGAAAAAACTAAGAATTGTATGATGCCATACATAGGTGGGACACAAAATTAAGACTCATGGACATGGACAAGAGTGTGGTGGTTACCAGGGGTAGGTAAAGGGAGGAGAGGGGAGGGGCATAAAGAAAACCAAATAGAAAGTGATGGAGGACAGTTTGACTTTGGGTGATGGGTATACAACATAATCAAATGTCAAAATTATCTGGAGATATTCTCTCTGAATCTATGTACTCTAATTGATCAATGTCACCCTGTTAAAATTAATTGTCTAAATAAATTTTTTTTTTAAATGATAGAGGACCTGAAAAGATACATCTCCAAAGAGGACATATAGATGGCCAACAGATATATGAAAAGATGCTTAACATCACTAACAGATAAATTCAAATTAAAACCACAATAAGATATCAACTCACACCTATCAGAAGGTAAATCCACAAATCATGAGTGTCGGTGAGGATGTGGAGAAAATAGAACCCTCATACACTGCTGGTGGGAATGCAGATTGGTGCAGCCAATGTAGAAAGCAGGATGAAGTTTCCTTTAAAAATTTAAAATGGGTATGCCTAGGATTGCACTTCTAGGGATCTATACAAAAAAGCCTAAAACAATCATTCGAAAGAATAAATGTATCCCTATGTTCATTTCAGCCTTGTTTACAATACCCAAGCTATAGAAGCAGGCAATTTGTCCATCAGTAGATGAGTGGATTAAAAAGCTATGGACCCTAGCCGGCTGGCTCAGTGGTGGAGCGTCGGTCCAGCATGTGGAAGTCTTGGGTTCGATTCCCGGCCAGGGCACACAGAAGAAGCACCTACCTGCTTCTCCATCCTTCCTCCTCTCCTTCCTCTCTGTCTCTCTCTTCCACTCCTTCAGCCAAGGCTCCATTGGAGTAAAGTTGGCCCAGGTGCTGAGGATGGCTCCATGGCCTCCACCTCAGATGCTAGAATGGCTCTCGTTGCAATGGCACAACACCCCAGATGGGCAGAGCATCGCACCCTAGTGGGCTTGCTGGGTGGATCCTGGTCAGGCGCATACAGGAGTATGTCTCTCTACCTCCCCGCTTCTCTCTTCAGGAATAAAATAAAAAGCTATGGTACATTTACACAATGGAATATTACTCAGTAGAATAAAAAAATGAAATCTTACTATTTATGATGGCATAGATGAACCTAGAGGGTATTATGCTTAGTGAAACAGTCAGTCTGAATAAGACAAATGCCATATGATTTCACTTAAATGTGGAATCTGAAGATCAAAACAAACTAATTGAAACAGACTCATAGATACAGAGAGAGAATTGGTAGCTGCCAGAGGAATGGGGTTTGGGGGACTGGGTGAAAGAGGTAAAGGGACTAAGAAACACAAATTGGTAGTTAGAAAATAGTCACAGGGAAGTAAGTAAAGATTAAAAAATATAATCAATAATATCATGATAACTATGTATGTTGCCAGATAGGGTATCATAAATATTGAGGGGAAATCTATGTAAAATACAGGACTGTCTAACCAGTAAGCTGTATACCCAAAACCAATACCTAATAAAATAAAAAGGAAAATAAATTCAAACAATCTAAACTTACACTTAAAGCAAATTTAAAAACAACAAACAAAGCTCAAAGTGAGTGGAAGAGAGAAAATAATAAAGATCGGAGAATAAATGAAATAGTCTGAAATAACAATATGAAAAATCAATAAATCCAAGAGTTAATTCTTTTTTAAAATTTTTAAATTTTTATTTTTATTAATTTTAATTTATTTTAATATAAATCACAAGAGCTTATTATTTTAAAAGATAAACAAGATTGTTAAACCTTTAACAAGACTCATCAAGAAAAAAGAAGATGATGTGAATAAATAAAATCAGAAATGAAAAAAGGCACAACAGAAATACAAAAGATTATAAGAAAATATTACAAATAACTATATACCAACAAATTAGACAATGAGCATAAAATGGATGAATTTCTAGAAACAATTTTCCAAAATTGAATCAAGAAGAAACAGGAAATCTTAAGAACCATTACAGCTAATATAGTCAAAAAGCTCCTACACAGGATCCATACACATCTGGTATGCATATTTGACAGCACACACAAGTCCTAGACAGGATAATTTTACTGATGAATTTTACCAACATTTTAAAAAGTACTAACACCTTTCCTTCTCAAACTATTCCAAAAAATTTAAGAGAGAAGACTCCTATGCTCATTTTACAAGGCCAGTATTATCCTAACTCCAAAGCCAGAAAAAGATACCACAAGGAAAGAAAACTATAGGCCAATATCCCTGATGTGCATAGATTCTAAAATCCTCAACAAAATATTCACAAACTGAATTCAGCAATAAATTTTAAAAATCAAATACAATGATCAAAAAGGATTTATTCCTGGAATGCAAGGTTGTTACAATATCTGCAAATCAATTAACTTGATACACTACATAAACAAAATGAAAGATAAAAATGATATGATCCTATCCTTAAATGCAGAAAAAGAATTTGACAAAATCCAGCATCCATTTAGCATAAAAACTCTCAGCAAAGTGGCACTAAAGGGGTACATAACATAATAAAGGCCATATATGACAAACCCCAGCCAACATCACACTCAGTGGGCAAAAACTGAAAGTGTTTTCCTTAATATCAGCAACAAGAAAGAATTTATGCTTTTACTACTCTTGTTCAACATAGTAGTAGATATCCTAGGCACAGCAATCAAACTAGAGGAAGAAATAAAAGGCATACAACGTGGAAAGGAAAAATTAAAATTGATATTATTTTCAGATGACACAATACTGTATATTGAAAATCTTGAAGATTTCATAAAAAATTATTAGAATTGATAAAGAAATTCAGCAAAGTAGTAGATACAGAATTAATACTAAGAAATCAGTTGTATTTTTATACACCAATAAGAACTATCAAAAAGGGAAACTCAGGAGATGACGTCAGAGTAATGGCGGAGTAGGAAGCGATACCGATAAATCTCCCCCAAAACTCAACAAGATCTTCAACCAGAAACAGAAAAACCTATACTTGGAGCCTCCAGATGCTTCACAATACACCCGAAGATGCCATTAAGGAAGAGAAAATCGAATATCATGGATACAAAAGAAAGAGAGGTAACACAGCTAGATGAGGAAAAATCTATGGAGAAAAAATTTAATATATTGGAAACCTTGGAGCTAAATGACAGAGAATTCAAGATAGAAATCCTAAAAATCCTCCGAGATATACAAGAAAATACAGAAAGGCAATTTAGGGAGCTCAGAAAACAACTCAATGAACACAAAGAATATATGTCCAAAGAAATTGAAACTATAAAGACAAATCAAACAGAGATGAAAAACTCAATTCACGAGCTGAAAAACGAAGTAACAAGCTTAGCTAATAGAACAGGTCAGATAGAAGAGAGGATTAGTGAAATAGAAGACAAGCAACTTGAGGCACAACAGAGAGAAGAAGAAAGAGACTCAAAAATTTAAAAAAATGAGATAGCCCTACAAGAATTATCTGACTCCATCAAAAAGAATAACATAAGAATAATAGGTATATCAGAGGGAGAAGAGAGAGAAAATGGAATGGAGAACATACTCAAACAAATAATAGATGAGAACTTCCCAAGCCTGTGGAAAGAACTAAAGCCTCAAATTCAAGAAGCAAACAGAACACCGAGTTTTCTTAACCCCAACAAACCTACACCAAGGCATATCATAATGAAATTGACACAAACCAACAGCAAAGAAAAAATTCTCAAGGCAGCCAGGGAAAAGAAGAATACAACATATAAAGGAAGGCCCATTAGATTATCATCAGATTTCTCAGCAGAAACTCTACAAGCTAGAAGAGAGTGGACCCCAATATTTAAAGTCCTGAAAGAGAGAAACTTTCAGCCACGAATACTATACCCATCAAAGCTATCCTTCAAATATGAAGGAGAAATAAAAACATTCACAGATACAGAAAAGATGAGGGAATTTATCATCAGAAAACCCCCACTCCAGGAATTACTAAAGGGGGTTCTCCAATCAGACACAAAGAACAAAAAAAAAACAAAGCCACAAGTAAAAGCTCCAAGAAGAACACAATAAAACCAAATTTAAACTGTGACAACAACAAAAAGAAAGAGGGGGAGAAGATGGAGATTAACAGTAGCAAAGGACGATGGAGTGCAAAAGTACTCACAAAATAGTTTGCTACAATGAACAGGGTAGGGACCCTTTTCATTACTCAAAGGTAACCACCATTGAAAAAACCACCACAGAAGCACATGAGATAAAAAAGATAGCAACAGAGGAAAGATGTATGGAATACAACCAAATAAAAACAAAAGATAGAAAAACGAAAGAGAAGGATCAAACAAGACACAAAACTAACAGAAAGCATGATATAAAATGGCAATAGGGAACTCACAAGTATCAATAATTACACTAAATGTAAACGGATTAAACTCACCAATAAAAAGGCACAGAGTAGCAGAATGGATTAAAAAAGAAAATCCAACCATATGCTGCCTACAGGAAACTTATCTAAGTAACAAGGATAAAAACAAATTCAAAGTGAAAGGCTGGAAAACAATACTCCAAGCAAATAACATCCAAAAAAAAGCAAGTGTAGCAATACTCATATCGGATAATGCTGACTACAAGACAGGAAAAGTACTCAGAGATAAAAATGGCCATTTCATAATGGCTAAGGGGACACTGAATCAAGAAGACATAACAATTCTTAATATATATGCACCAAACCAAGAAGCACCAAAATATATAAGACAGCTACTTATTGACCTTAAAACAAAAACTGACAAAAATACAATCATACTTGGAGACCTCAATACACCGCTGACGGCTCTAGATCGGTCATCCCAACAGAGAATCAACAAAGACATAGTGGCCTTAAACAAAACACTAGAGCACCTGGATATGATAGACATCTACAGGACATTTCATCCCAAAGTGACTGAGTATACATTTTTCTCCAGTGTACATGGATCATTCTCAAGAATTGACCATATGTTGGGCCACAAAAACAACATCAGCAAATTCAGAAAAATTGAAGTTGTACCAAGCATATTTTCTGATCATAAAGCCTTGAAACTAGAATTCAACTGCAAAAAAGAGGAAAAAAATCCCACAAAAATGTGGAAACTAAACAACATACTTTTAAAAAATGAATGGGTCAAAGAAGAAATAAGTGCAGAGATCAAAAGATTTATACAGACTAATGAAAATGACAATACAACATATCAGAATCTATGGGATGCAGCAAAAGCAGTGATAAGAGGGAAGTTCATATCACTTCAGGCATATATGAACAAACAAGAGAGAGCCCAAGTGAACCACTTAACTTCCCACCTTAAGGAACTAGAAAAAGAAGAACAAAGACAACCCAAAACCAGCCGAAGAAAGGAGATAATAAAAATCAGAGCAGAAATAAATAAATTAGAGAACAGAAAAACTATAGAAAAAATTAATAGAACAAGGAGCTGGTTCTTTGAAAAGATCAATAAAATTGACAAACCCTTGGCAAGACTTACCAAGGAAAAAAGAGAAAGAACTCATATAAACAAAATCCAAAATGAAAGAGGAGAAATCACCACGGACACCGTAGATATACAAAGAATTATTGTAGAATACTATGAAAAACTTTATGCCACTAAATTCAACAATCCAGAAGAAATGGATAAATTCCTAGAACAATACAACCTTCCTAGACTGAGTCAAGAAGAAGCAGAAAGCCTAAACAGACCTATCAGTAGACAAGAAATAGAAAAAACCATTAAAAAACCAGGCCCTGACGGCTATACCAGCGAATTTTATCAAACATTCAAAGAAGACTTGGTTCCTATTCTACTGAAAGTCTTCCAAAAAATTTAAGAAGAAGCAATACTTCCAAACACATTTTATGAGGCCAACATAACCCTCATACCAAAACCAGGCAAGGATGGCACAAAAAAAGAAAACTACAGACCAATATCTCTAATGAATACAGATGCTAAAATACTAAACAAAATACTAGCAAATCGAATACAACAACATATTAAAAAAATAATACATCATGATCAAGTGGGATTCATCCCAGAATCTCAAGGATGGTTCAACATACGTAAAACGGTTAACGTAATACACCATATCAACAAAACAAAGAACAAAAACCACATGATCTTATCAATAGATGCTGAAAAGGCTTTCGATAAAATACAACACAATTTTATGTTTAAGACTCTCAACAAAATGGGTATAGAAGGAAAATATCTCAACATGATAAAGGCCATATATGATAAACCATCAGCTAACATCATATTAAATGGCACTAAACTGAAGGCTTTCCCCCTTAAATCAGGAACAAGACAGGGTTATCCACTCTCTCCACTCTTATTTAATGTGGTACTAGAGGTTCTCGCCACAGCAATCAGACAAGACAAAGAAATAAAAGGCATCCATATCGGAAAAGAAGAAGTAAAGGTATCACTTTTTGCAGATGATATCATCCTATACATCGAAAACCCCAAAGAATCCACAAAAAGACTACTAGAAACAATAAGCCAATACAGTAAGGTCGCAGGATACAAAATTAACATTCAGAAGTCAATAGCCTTTCTATATGCGAACAATGAAACAATTCAGAACGAACTCAAAAGAATAATCCCCTTCACGATTGCAACAAAAAAAATAAAATACTTAGGAATAAACATAACAAAGAATGTAAAGGACTTATATAATGAAAACTATAAACCATTGTTAAGGGAAATTGAAAAAGATATAATGAGATGGAAGAATATACCTTGTTCTTGGCTAGGAAGAATAAATATAATCAAGATGGCCATATTACCCAAAGCAATATACAAATTCAATGCAATTCCCATCAAACTTCCAATGACGTTTTTTAAAGAAATAGAGCAAAAAATCATCAGATTTATATGGAACTATAAAAAACCCCGAATAGCCAAAGCAATCCTAAAGAAAAAGAATGAAGCTGGGGGCATTACAATACCTGACTTCAAACTCTATTATAGGGCCACGACAATCAAAACAGCATGGTATTGGCAGAAAAATAGACACTCAGACCAATGGAACAGAATAGAAAGTCCAGAAATAAAACCACATATATATAGTCAAATAATTTTTGATAAAGGGGCCAACAACACACAATGGAGAAAAGAAAGCCTCTTCAATAAATGGTGCTGGGAAAACTGGAGAGCCACATGCAAAAGAATGAAACTGGACTACAGTTTGTCCCCCTGTACTAAAATTAACTCAAAATGGATCAAAGATCTAAACATAAGACCTGAAACAATTAAGTATATAGAAGAAGACATAGGTACTCAACTCATGGACCTGGGTTTTAAAGAGCATTTTATGAATTTGATTCCAATGGCAAGAGAAGTGAAGGCAAAAATTAATGAATGGGACTACATGAGACTAAGAAGTTTTTGCTCAGCAAGAGAAACTGATAACAAAATAAACAGAAAGCCAACTAAATGGGAAATGATATTTTCAAACAACAGCTCAGATAAGGGCCTAATATCCAAAATATACCAAGAACTCATAAAACTCAACAACAAACAAACAAACAATCCCATAAAAAAATGGGAAGAGGATATGAACAGACACTTCTCCCAGGAAGAAATGCAAATGGCCAACAGATATATGAAAAGATGCTCATCTTCGTTAGCTATTAGAGAAATGCAAATCAAAACAGCAATGAGATACCACCTCACACCTGTTCGATTAGCTATTATTAGCAAGACAGGTAATAGCAAATGTTGGAGAGGCTGTGGAGAAAAAGGAACCCTCATACACTGTTGGTGGGAATGTAAAGTAGTACAACCATTATGGAAGAAAGTATGGTGGTTCCTCAAAAAACTGAAAATAGAACTACCTTATGACCCAACAATCCCTCTACTGGGTATATACCCCAAAAACTCAGAAACATTGATACGTAAAGACACATGCAGCCCCATGTTTATTGCAGCATTGTTCACAGTGGCCAGGACATGGAAACAACCAAAAAGCCCATCAATAGATGACTGGATAAAGAAGATGTGGCACATATACACTATGGAATACTACTCAGCCATAAGAAATGATGACATCGGAACATTTACAGCAAAATGGTGGGATCTAGATAACATGATACGAAGCAAAATAAGTAAATCAGAAAAAACCAGGAACTGCATTATTCCATACGTAGGTGGGACATAAAAGTGAAACTAAGAGACATTGATAAGAGTGTGGTGGTTACGGGGGGGAGGGGGGAATGGGAGAGGGAAAGGGGGAGGGGGAGGGGCACAAAGAAAAGATAGAAGGTGACAGAGGACAATCTGACTTTGGGTGACGGGTATGCATCATAATTGAACGACAAGATACCCTGGTCTTGTTATCTTTGAATATATGTATCCTGATTTATTGATGTCACCCCATTAAAAAAAAAAAAAAAAAAAAAAGGAAACTCAGAAAATAATCACATTTACAAATGCATCAAAAAATAATGAAATAGGCATAAATGTAACCAAGAAGGTAAAAGACCTCTACTCAGAAAATTATAAGATACTGGCCCTGGCCGGTTGGCTCAGCAGTAGAGCGTCAGCCTGGCGTGCGGGGAACCCGGGTTCGATTCCGGCCAGGGCACATAGGAGAAACGCCCATTTGCTTCTCCACCACCCCCCCTCCTTCCTCTCTGTCTCTCTCTTCCCCTCCCGCAGCCAAGGCTCCATTGGAGCAAAGAAGGCCCGGGCGCTGGGGATGGCTCCTTGGCCTCTGCCCCAGGCACTATAGTGGCTCTGGTCGTGGCAGAGCGACGCCCTGGAGGGGCAGAGCATCAACCCCTGGTGGGCAGAGCTTCGCCCCTGGTGGGCGTGCCGGGTGGATCCCGGTTGGGTGCATGCGGGAGTCTGTCTGACTGTCTCTCCCCATTTCCAGCTTCAGAAAGAAGGAAAAAAAAAAAAAGAAAATTATAAGATACTAAAGAAGAAAACTGAAGAAAATAAAATTAATGGAAATATATATTGTCTATAAACAGAAAGTTAACATCATTAAAATGCCTATATGTCACAAAGTAATCCATATATTCAACATAATTTTTATTTCACAGTACTAACAAATAATACAAAATTTAGATGTAACCACAAAATACCATGAATAGCCTTAGCAATGTTGTGAAAAAAGATCATCAGTGATCTTGAAAAAGAACAAAGTTGGAGATATCACACTACTTAATATCAAACTATATAGTAACGCCACATTAATCCAAACTGCATGGTACTGGCATAAAATCAGATATACAAGTCAATAGAACAAAATAGCCCAGAAATAAAGCCATGTCTATATAGTCAATTAATATTTGATAAAAAGTGGAAAGAGTATATACAATAGGATAAAAAAGTCTATTCAATATAATGTTGAGAAAATTAAACAGAAACATGCAAAAAAAATGAAACTAGACCACTGACCACCTTCTTATAATGATATAAATAAATTCAAAATGGATTAAAGACTTAAATGTAAGACTTAAAACCATAAAACTAGAAAAAAACAAAGGCATTTCTCATAGCAATATTTTTTTCTGATGTATCTCCTCAGGCAAGAGAAATAAAAGGAAAAATAAACAAATGAGATTACATCAAACTAAAAAAGGTTTGCACAACAAAGGAAAACATCAACAAAATTATTAAAAGACAACCTACTGAGCCTGACCAAGCAGTGGTGCAGTGGATAGAGCGTCGGACTGGGACACCGAGGATCCAGGTTTGAAACCCCAAAGTCGCCAACTTGAGTGCAGGCTCATCTAGTTTGAGCAAGGCTCACCAGCTTGAGTCCAAGGCTTGAGCAAGGGGTCACTCGGTCTGCTGTAGCCCCCGGTCAAGGCACATATGAGAAAGCAATCAATGAACATAAGGTGCCACAACAAAGAATTTATTCTTCTCATCTCTCTCCGGTGGGAGACAGGCTGTAAGCTGGAAAAGTCC
The DNA here is from genome assembly GCF_036850765.1 of Saccopteryx bilineata. Lineage (NCBI taxonomy): Eukaryota > Metazoa > Chordata > Mammalia > Chiroptera > Emballonuridae > Saccopteryx > Saccopteryx bilineata. Next base: position 132,066,403 of record NC_089494.1, read on the forward strand.
TTATATCCTAAGGCTTAGTTTAAGACTAAGCCTTTCCCACCGTTTTAATACTAAAATCTTTTCAACATCCTTCTAATACTAAGATCTTCTCAAAACTAAGCTTTGCCTCAGACCCTTGACTGTTGCATGATGGGAGATGGTGCACTCTTATGAGGAATCCCATTTATGCCTTAGATAAGTGGCTTTGTATCAGAGACTTTCTTATTTGTATATTGGCTTAAAGGCTTTAATTTTCTACACTATATAATAAAGCAGACCAAGGCTCTCTCTCTCTGGCAAGCAAAAGGCATTGCAGAGGCTCTCAAGCTCATCCTGTTTCTCTTTAAGTCTATTTTCTTAATTCCACACCATTCCCACTCAGGACCTGGAATTACTAGTCATACTAGTTAGCGGCACTCTCCCTTCCTGTCTGTCTGTCCCTATCTGTCCCTATCCCTGTCTCTTCTCTCTCTGTCTCTGTTACAAAAAAAAAAAAAAAAAGACAACCTACTGAATAGAAAAGGTTTATTTTTCAGTGATACATCTCATAAAGACTAGCCAAAAATTATGAAGAACTTATACTACTCAACACCAAAAAAAAAAAAAAGCCAATTAAAAAATGGACAGAGGACCTGAATAGACATTTCTCCAGGAGGCATATGAAAAGATGTTCAACATCACAAGCAATCAGAGAAATGAAATTAAAGCCATAATGATACCAGCTTATACCTGTCAGAATAGCTATCATCAGTAAATGCATAAATGGCAAGTGTTGGCGAGAATGTGGAGAAAAGAGAACCTTTGTGTATTATTGATGACAATGCAGATTGCTGCAGCCACTCTGGAAAACAGTATGGAGGCTCCTCAAAAAATTTTAAAATAAAACAGCCTTATGACCCAGTGATTCTAAGAAACCCAAAACACTAGTTCAAAAGAATTTATGCACCTTTATGTTCACTGAAGCATTATTTATAATAGCTAAGATATGAAAGCAACCCAAGCAGTGGGGGGGGTGCATTAATAGACAGATGGGTAATGAAATGGTACATAGATGCAATGGACTATCACTCAGCCATAAAAAATAAAACCTTATTATTTGGGACAGCACGAACAGACCTAGAGGGTATTATGCTCAGTGAAATAAGTCAGTCTGAGATTGACAAATACATAATTTCACATATATGTGGAATATAAAGAACAAAAGAAGTAAACAAATGAAATTTTAAAAAACTCATAGACCCAGAGAACCTACTGGTGGATGCCAAGGGATGGAGCTTTGGGGACTTGCTTAAAAAAGGTGAAGGGATGAAGATATACAAATCAGTAGTTACAAAATAATCAGAGGGATATTGGTTACAGCATGTGAGTATAGTTCAATAATGTTAGTGACTATCTGTGGTGCCTGGTGGGTGCTAGAGATATGGGATGAGCAGCATGGAGGTACTGTGTGAGGTTTGTGGTGTCTGGCCACTAAAATAATGCTGAAAGGAAAAAATGTAAACAGAAAATACATATTCATATATATGTATATGTATACTGCTCACAAAAATTAAGGGATCAGGGAACGTGCAGATACTCCAGTACTTTCAGCTTTTTGTATAGTGCATTTTCACCAATGAAATAAAAGTTGGTTTTGCAACTTATTTGCATAATCTAACAACTTTCTTTGACTTGTTTGCTTTTCTGATGTTCTTGTTTAATAAAAAAAATCAAATGCTTTTTTATCACTTCATATTCATTTTGAAATATCCCCTAATTTTTCTGAGCAGTTCATATATATATATATATATATATATATATATATATGAAATATCATGTACCCACATTACAGTATGGGTACATACTGTGTGTGTGTGTGTATGTGTGTGTATATAAAAGCAAACAAGGAACTTTAAAAATAAAATATCCTAACAAATATCTAACCAGAGAAGATATACAGAGGGCAAACAAATATATGAAAAGATGTACAACATATATCATTAGAGAATTGCAAATTAAAGCAGTGAGATACCACTAAATTCCTTTTAGAATGGCTGAAATCCAAAACTTGGGCAACACCAAATGCTGACTAAGATGAATTCTCAGTCTCATTGCTGTGAGAATGCAAAAAGACACAGCCCCTTTGCAAGACAGTTTGACAGTTTCAACAAAAACAAAATATACTTTTACTCTATGATTCAGTCGTCACACTCTTTGGTATTTACCCAAATGAGTTGAAAAGATGTCCACAAAAAAAACCTTTGTAGCTGCTTTATATGTCATTGAGAAACTTAGAGGCAACCAAGATATCCTCTAATAGATGAATCGATAAACAAATTATATTATATCCATACAACAAATTATTATTCAGCAGTAAAAATAAATGAGATATGAAATTATGAAAAGACATGGAGGGCCTGACCAGGTGGTGGCACAGTGGATAGAGGCCTGGTATGCTGAGGACTCAGGTTCAAAACCCCAAGCTCGCCAGCTTAAGCACAGGCTCACTGGCTTGAGCCAAAAGGTCACTGAGCAAGAGGTCACTGGCTCAGCTGGCACATATCAGAAAGCAATCAATGAACAACTAAGATGCCACAAGTATGAGTTGATGTTTCTCATTTCTCTCCCTTCCTGTCTGTCCCTGTTTGTCCATCTCTCTCCCTCCCTTTCTCTCTCTCTCATTAAAAAAAAAAAAAGACATGGAGGAAATTTAAATGTATATTGCTAAGTAAAAGAAAGACTATATGATCCCAAATATATGACATTCTTGAAAAGACATTATAGACACAAGGAAAAGATTAGTGGTTGCCAGGGATTCAGGTAGATGGAGAGAGAGAGATGAATAGGTACAACATGGGATTTTCAGGGCACTAAAATTATTCTGTATCATACTGTAATGTGGGTACATGACATTATGTGCATTTGTCAAAACCCATACAATTGTACAACACAAAAATTGAACCCTGTGTAAACTTTGGACTATACTTAATAATAATGTATCAATATTAATACTAATGCCAAATGATAATAGAAAAACTTTGGATAGGGGATTTGGGGGAATACTACGTATACGGAAACTCTAATTTCTGCTCAATTTTTCTATAAACCTAAACTGCTCTAAAAACTAAAATTCATTAATGAAGTAACATCAAGATTAAATTATAGTCTATAAAAAGTAGAACACAAAATTAACTTTTGTCTTGTTGATTAGGCTATAGAATCTAATACAATTTAGAGAATGAGAAGGGAAGAAGAGAATAAAGTTTGACTCAAGATGAAAGGGAATAGATTTTTCTTTTTTTAAATTTTTTATTGAATTTATTGGGATGACATTGGTTCACAAAACCATACATTTCAAGTACACAACTCAACAAACCACCATCTGTCCAATCCCTTTGTTTCCGTCTAGTTCCCCCCCTCTGCCTCCCCTCTGACAGCTGTCAGTATGTTGGTTTTTTTATTACACCTTACTTTCAATATTATTTTGTATTTGTTTCAACACAGTGGTTAGACAAGCATTTACTTTACAAAATGTTGCCCCTGATATTACCAGTACCCACCTGGCATCATACATAGTTACTGCAATATTATGGACTATGCTGCACTATTATTTATTCCCTATTTTGTATTTGATATTCCCATGACTATTTTTTAACTGCCAATTTGTACTTAATCCTTTCACCCAGTCCCCCAACCTCCTTCCCTCTGACAACCACCAGTCTGTTCTCTTCATCTATGATTCAATTTTGTTTGTTCATTTATTTTGTTCTTTAGATTATGCATGTAAGTGAAATTATATGGCATCGGTCTTTCTCAGACTGATCTACAGAGCATAATACCCTATAACTCCATCCATCCAGTCATAAGTGATGATTTTATTCTTTTTTATGGCTAGTAATAGTCCACTGGATATATGTACCACAGCTTTTTTTCATTCACCTACTGATTGGCATTTGGGTTGCTTTCATAGCTTGGCTATGGTAAATAACTCTGTAGTGAACATAGAGGTGAATATATTCTTTTAAATTTGGGTTTTGGGTTTCTTTGGATAAATACTCAGTAGTGGAATTGCTGGATCATAAGACAGTCCATTTTTAATTTTCTGAAGAATCTCCATACTGTTTTGCATAATTGACTGCACCAGTCTGCATTCCCACCAACAGTGCATAAGGGTTCCCTTTTCTCCACACATTCACCAACACTTGTTGTTTGTGTATTTACTGGTGACAGCCATTCCGGCAGGTGAGGTGATATCTCATTGTGCTTTTAATTTGCATTTCTCTGATGATTAGTGATGTGGAGCATCTTTACATATGCCTATTGGCATCTGTATGTCCTTTTGGTGAAGAGTTTATTCAGGTCCTCTGCCCACTTTTTAACTGGATTTTTTGTGTGTGTTGAGTAGTATGAGTTCTTTATGAATTTTTCATATTAGCCCCTTATCAGATGTATCATTGATAAATGTGTTTTCCCATCAGTGTATTGTCCTTTCATTTTGTCCATGGTTTCCTTTGCTATGCAAAAACATCTTCATTTGAAGTAGTCCCATTTGTTTATTTTTTATTTTGTTTCTGAAAGAGGGTAGTTTTCCAGAAAAAAAGAGAGAGTACACAAGTGAAACAGAACAATATTGAGAGGAGATCTATACCAATGGAGCTCAAGGACCGAAGCAGCTGCTATGGGAAAAGATACTTAGGAGCTTGAAAAACGTTTTACACCATGTTGTGCGATGTAACCCTGTCCCATGCTTCCCTTAAAAATCAAGCATAAAATTTCTACTATTATATTTTACTTGGGGGGAACATTTTTGTTGTTGGAGGATGTGTTCCCCTGGCATATAAGTAGGCACAGAGACTTGTTTGTCCATGATAATGCATCATGGACCAGAATCACTCTTTCACCTTAAACTAATTAAAAATGGATAAAAAATAAATGAAACAGCAATGTTCAGATATTCAAAAACAGAAAGTACAAGGAAATTATCCCTGACAGAGGAAAAGCTTTATGATGATCACCCCAGATTACCGCCTGGAATTTCTAGGCCACAGAATAAGGAAGAGGAACACAAGAAGAGTCTGCTTGAGTTCAGAGAGAAAGTTTAGTTTTAGCGGCCAGGGGAGAAGATAACTGCACAGACTGGGAGCAAGCAAGTCAGCTTGAGAGATGTGCCAAGGTTTAATGTAGACAGAGGCTTTCAGTCTCCTCTCCTATTCTCCCTAAACAGTGATCTCTTGGATCAAAAGTCTATACAGACCTAGAAGTACTGTAGAATGCATATCTGTCCTTCTTTAAAACATGGCAACATTAGGGTTTAAAGCTAATGTTGAAAGAGGACAGGATTCCCACCAATTTCTTCCAACCAAATCTTATTTTCCCATTTCTAAACTGTATTCCATCATATATATTACATGATTGTTACAAAATTCTTTCCATTATTAAGATATAAGCAAGGTAATTTCTTCTTGTTGACAAATAGAAGTTTAAAATATTAGTTCTAGTGTCTTTGACGACAGCTGATCATGTACCAGAATTAGTGTTTATGAGATGATCTGTAATTAATAGTAACAAAATCTACAAATGATCTCTTTAACTTTGTTACTACTCCACCTTAAGGCCTGCCACCCCTGCAACATTTCAAAAGCATGTTCTAATCACAGCTAAAAATCCTCCATTCCAAGTAATGACATGATCCTCCTCACAAATGAGTCTATTTTGGGTAACATGTAGCCTTAATTAGGAATGTTAATGGTTGCTTGATAGCCAGCTCAATTGTATAACTCCAAAAAGCAATAATCTATGTTGCACTTAATAATTATTACTTTAAATTATAGAAAATTTTAGAAATTGATGCACTCAGCACAATGATGCTTAAATGACTAGAAACTTACTTGGCCCAGTTACATCTGTAAATCCTTCAGGTGCATGGGTTTTTATGAATTCTGAAATAAGAGTGAATTTTTTATAAGTTTCAAATATCAATTATATGTATCAATCAAGTTTAAATTTTATAATTTTTATTTTAATAGCTCACTCAAGAAAAAAAAACCCACAGTAGATCTCCAACATACAGAATAGATCCTTCCAATTGGCAACAATAGTAATATCTGAAAGAATGTACAACAGTGATGTGAGCTTATTTTTTCAATAAAACTTGTTTTTCCTCTTATATTCTCTTAGTTAATGTTAGCATCATCTAATCTCCCTTCCTTTCATATCCAATCACCAAGTTTTTCCAGTTTTACCAGATATATATTTCTCAAATCTGCCCCTCCTTTTTTACTTGTGCTCTAATATCAGTGCTTACTGAACATTTCATATAAGATACAGAAATAACTTCTCTTTCCTACTCCCAGACCTCAAATCTAGCTTCCACAATGTGGTCAGAATGATCTTTAAAATTAAATACAACAATGTCACTTCCCTACAAAAAAAAATCTTCAATGATTCTATATTTAGATAGATAGATGATAGATGATAGATAATAAATGATAGATGACAGATGATAGAGAGATAATAGATAGATAGATCATAGATGATAGATGACACATGATAGATAGATGATAGATAGATAGATAGATAGATAGATAGATAGATAGATAGATAGATAGATGATAGATGACAGATGATAGATAGATGATAGGTAGATAGATAGAAAGATAGATAGATAGGTAGATAGATAGATAGATAGATAGATAGATAGATAGATAGATAGATAGATAGATAGATAGGAGATAGATAGACAGATAGATGATAGATAGATAGATAGACAGACAGATAGATAGATAGATAATAGAAAGTTCCTTAGCACAGCAGCATCCAATCCCTCTGACTAGGCTCTCTCCTACCTTATCTCTACCTAATTGTTTTACAGTCCAATACCACTCCAGTTGTAATTCCCCATTCATGCTGTTTGTTCATGCTATATCTTATTCTTAAAATACCAAATATCTCCCTTCTTCACTTAATTAAGTCCTATTCATGTTTTAAGTTTGTATAAAATCTTCCCAACTCCCTCAAAATGAACAAATTGTCTCTTTTCTGTAGACTCACTGCAAATTACACAAACATTTCTTATGCATTACACTATGAAAAATTATTTATCATGTGTATGTGCCCTTAGTATGCTGTGGGTCTTATGGAGGTAAAAACCAAATTTTATAAATTGTATACACTCCCAGAATCTGCAATATAAGAAGAATTTATATTAAAAATATAAAACTCGTTATTAAATATCTTTTTAATTAAATTTATTTAGGTGACAGTGGTTAATGAAATTACAGAGGTTTAAAGTGAACAATTCTGTAGCACATCATTCGTATTATGTGCTTGCCACCCAAATTCAAAGCTACTTCTGTCACCATGTACAAGGTGTCAACACTCTGCACCCTTTACTACCTCCCTCCCAATTCCCTTTCTCTCTGGTAACATCTTTTTTTTTCTTTGAATCTTTTCTTTTTTTATTTAGAAATTAAATTTAATGGGGTGACATTGAATAATAAGAGTGCATAGTTACAGTCAGACATCTCTATAACATTAGAACTGTTATTGTATTGTGTGCTCATTACCCAAAGTCAAATCATTTTCCATTACTGTATATCTGTCCCTCTTTCTGGTAACATCTTTTTTAATTTACTATTATATAATTTTATGGTTATAAACTTTTAAACGATGTCTCAAAATATTAATGTATTTCAGAAACTTTATAATGGCAAACATATATAAAATATCACCTTCAATTTTCTCCTGTACTTTTTCATAACTTTGCACTGTTTCTAGTGGAGTTTCACCAATTCTGTTAAAATGTCAACAAATAAAATATACTTATTATCAAAGAATAAGATTCTTAAATAAGAACTAGAATATATGCTCTAGACAAACAGTTTGTAAAATAAAATTTAACATGTTCTTTAACCTTTATTCACAGACAATAAAGTAAGTTATTAGCAAGCAAATAAGGATAAAAGTCAAACTATGTAATTCTATGAATTCTATATATTTCATGTATACAGTTAGGCATACCAACAACATTAACAGCAAAAATAGCAAAAGTAAATAGGATAGAGGCATGAGATTTCTTTTTATCAATGTATTATTAATTGGTATATGCATTAAGAGCACAAGTTCTAGAGTCAGATACTTGGCTCAAAACCCATTTTATCCATTTACTAATATGTGACCTTGGATGCTTAAGTTGCTTAACCTCTCTGAGCTTCAGTTTCTTTATCTATTAAAACTAAGGTATTATAGTACCTATCTCATAAAGCACTTGTGAGGATCAAAGGATACATGTAAAGTTACGAGAAAAATACCTAGCATACATCAAACAATTAAATTTCAGGTATTAATATTAACATATGATTAGAAACTACTTTCATACCTCACAACAGAGTTCACAAGAATAAATCTGAACCTCTGAACTAAGGTTGTATTATGCAACCCCTGCTGAAACCAACTCATGCGCCACTCCCTTCAACCCTGTCAGTCTAGTCATTGACAGATGGAGCCATCAATAAACTAACTGTATAATAAACAGCAGCCCCTCCCAATTATAGGTATGTTTTATTTTAACACTATAAAATTAAAATGTTTAAAGCAAAAAAAAAGTTTATAAATGTAAACTTTACTTAGATAAGTTACTTTGCCAGATATGAAGATAATAGAATTATACAGGAACAAATAAAAAAATATTCTTGTTCATGAAATGGAATAATTAACATTGTTAAAATGTCCATACTATCCCAAGTGATCTACAGATTCAATGTAATCTCTATCAAAATTCCAATGGCACTTTTCACAGAAATAGGAAAACAATTCTAAAATTCATACGGAACCAGAAAACAATCTGAATAGCCAATGATATCTTCAGAAAGAAGAACAAAGCTGGAGGAATCATACTTCCTGATTTCAAACTATAGTACATAATCAATACATTGTGGTACTGGCATAAAAATAGGCACAGAGACCAATGGAAAAGAAAGAAGAGCCCTCATTTATGTGGTCAATTCATCTTTGACAAGGATGCCAAGAATATACAGTGGAGAAAGGATAATGTCTTCAATAAATAGTGCTGGGGAAACAGGATACCTACATGGAAAAGAATGAAGTAGAACCATCATCTTATATCACACAGAAAAATGAATTCAAAACCTAAGTGTAAGACCTAAACCCATAAAACTCCTAAATAAAAACATGGGGGAAAACCCCTTGAAATTGGTATTAGCAGTGATATTTTGTATATTACACCAAAATCACATCCAACAAAAGCAAAAATAAACAAATGGGATTGCATCAAACATGAATGTTTCTGTCCAGAAAAGAAAATATCAACAGAACGAAATCACAACCTAGAGAATAAGAGAAAATGTGTGCAGACACATATCTGATAAGGGATTGATACCCAAAACATATAAGTAATTCATACAAATCAATAGCAAAAACTAAATAATCCAATTTTTAATATGAGCTATTTTTAATGCCTAAGGCTAACGCTCGGCCCAACTAAGCTATGCTCAGTGCCTGGGGCCAACACTCAAACCAGTTGAGCTACTGGCAGCAGGAGGGGAAGAGTGAGAGAAGGAGGGTGGAGAAGCAGATGGTCACTTCTCTTGTGTGCCCTGACCAGAAACTGAACCCAGGATGTCCACACACCAGGCCAACCTTCTATCCACTGAGCCACTGGCGAGGGCCCCTGTCTTGTTTTTAATTCTATTAACTCATATTTTACTTACTTAGGCTTAGCTAGCATGATGTGCAAGGAGGGTGTGGATCTTTCTTGAAGGCGAGCTTTCAGTTCTTCAAGTTTCTGCAGATGCTTTACCACTCGTTCAATGCTAAAAGTGACTGTTTTGTCAGGGGCTGGAAGCTCTGCTTCTGAAAAACTTTGATCTTTACTCACCTAAAACAATAAAGTTAACAAGGTACTTAGGCAATACCCATTTTGATCTTTCTCCTCAAAGAAATTTAATTGTTTCATTTATCATATCTAAATAATGTTATATTATTCTTATCTATAGCTATAATAAAATACTATATTTTACAAATATACTGATATGAACAATTACCCAGCAACAGAAATATAGCTAAGTGTTGAATTTTACATGTCAAAACACAAATCCAATCTTCTGTTTATTATTTTAGCATATAATAATTTTAAGCAAATGCAATAACAATTGTAGCAGCATTAAACACAATTCCAAGTATCTACAAAAGAATTTAAAGTAATTGCTGCCTCAGAATCCATTCTAAGAATACTTACTGTGATAAAATATGGAAAGACAGTAACTTTCTCAAAGACTAGTACCTTCTACTGCTAATTCCCAGAGTTAATATATGATAGAAAGGTCCACAGAGTTGGCACTCCTCAGTCAGCATCGGGAAGATTGAGGCCCACTTGGCTGTTGCAAGCCTTTTGGAATAGACCAAGCTACAAAGTAATGAGCTGTCAGGAGACTCAGCAAAATCCTCTGTATAAGATGGCATACCTTAATTGGTATATTCTAGGCAATGATTCTATTTAAAGAATGTTCAGCAAAAATGAGTGCCCAAAATACCACAATGAAAGAAACCTAGAAACAGCCAATATGTAGAGACATGAACAAGAAAAGTAATAATTGAGGTCATAAAGTTTTGACAGGACCTAGCAAAGAGAAAAGTAAGTCTTCACTAGTCAATTCTATTATTGGAACTTTAAAACAGACTTCATTTTAGAAATGGTTGTTTGGACTAGGATTAGGATATAAACAATACATGTAAATGCTGGGCAATGTACCCTAAGCCTGAGATTGGGGATGCAGAAAAGGTGGAAGCAAGAAATATATGAACACTCTATGGACCAAAGGCAAGATCCCAAAGAAGAGGATTCCAATCATGAATTGAGACTAAAAGTGCTGCAGCAATCAGCAACAGTTATCAATTAGTTGCTCCTCATCTAAAATCCATTCTTCATTGTCCTGTTTATAATGAAATATTTTGCTCTTGATAGGTGGCATGATGTTAACCTTTGTCATTAAGAGAGTCCTATACAGTGGTGGGGTTCAAATAATTTAAAAACCAGTTCTCTGCCCTAATGACTGCTTTAAGTATAAAAAAATGATATACCAAAAGGTAATGTATTGTATTATTTCATGCATTTAGTACTTAAATAAGAACAATAAAAGAGGTACCCAAAACTAGATAATCTTATAACAAAGAGTTTTAAAATATTAATAAAAAATACTAAATAATACCAAAAAAGAAACAACAAAACTGTTATTTAAAATATTTCCATATTGCTTCTTGATTGGCATCCTACCTTGCAATTTTTCTCCCCTATGGATGGAATGAACATTACTACAGGTGCTTAGAATATGCTGTTGTGCAGATGGACATTAAAAAAAAAAGTAAGGAATGTAAATTTGTGATTTGCACATTCGGTGTCTGCCCAGGCACCTACCTTACAGAGAACCCTGATTCCAAGTGCCCTTTTAACAACCAGTTTGCAACCCTGGCCAGTTGGTTTAGAAGTAGAGCATTGGCCTGGCATGTGGAAGTCCTGAGTTCAATTCCCAGTCAGGGCACATAGGAAAAGCAACCTTCTGCCTCTCCACTCCTCCCCCTTCTATCTTTTTCTTTTTTTCTCTCTCTCTCCCCCTCCCACAGCTATGGCTCAAATGGTTCGAGCAAAATGTCCCCAGGCACTGAGGATGGCTCTATGGCCTCACCTCAGGCACTAAAATAGCTTGGTTGCAGAGGAACGGAACAGCAGCTCCATATGGGCAGAGCATCCCCAGTAGGGGATTTGCTAAGTGGATCCCGGTTGGGGTGCATACAAAAGTCTGTCTCTCTGCCTCATACTTAATAATAAAAAATTTTAAAAAATAAACAACGGTTCGCCAAACTCAACAAAAAAATTAGGTATTTGGCAGGAGCGAGAGTAATGGCGGGGTAGGAAGCGATACCCATAAATCTCCCCCAAAACTCAACAAGATCTTCAACCAGAAACAGAAAAACCTATACTTGGAGCTTCCAGATGCTTCACAATACACCCAAAGGTATGATTGAGTGAAAAATTGGCTAACTATATAACCAAACCCCGAAGGAAATAGGGAGTAAGAAATGCTCCTCCTTCCTCACTAACCTAAACAGGGCGGCTTTCTCTGGTAACTGTGAATATAGAAACTGAGGCGGGCAAAGGGGGTGAATAGATCCAGGCCGCCGCAGCACAAACAGCCGAACCAGGCTGTGGCACAGAGATCCAAGCCGAGGAAAATCTGATCCTGTGGCAACCCGGGCAATACAAGCTAACACTTGCGCCAAACCCAAACAAAAAAAGAAAAGCAGAGCGGCCATTTTACCCGGTCTCCTGGTCGGTGCGCAGTTAGTGGGCGAGAATTTCTTCCTGGGAAAGCCACGCACGGGAGGGAGTGAGAACTAATTCCAACGGTGGAGATTTTCCGTGCTGGAGGGTGTTTCACTCAGAGGGAACCGCGGCCGGCCTCATATCCTGGTTTGCGCGCGCAGATAAGGAGTGAGCAATTCCTCCGAGTGCCTCGGCAGTGCGCGCCCGTGTTATCGCACAGAGAGGCAGAGTCAGGGGCCTTTGTGTGGGCCAAAGCGGAATCTCGAGCCGCCCCAGCGCCTTGCAAAAGCCGCGCACGGGGACGGAGCGAGACTCAATTCCAACGGTGGAGATTTTCCGTGCTGGAGGGTGTTTCACTCAGAGGGAACCGCGGCCGGCCTCATATCCTGGTTTGCGCGCGCAGATAAGGAGTGAGCGATTCCTCCGAGTGCCTCGGCAGTGCGCGCCCGTGTTATCGCACAGAGGGGCAGAGTCAGGGGCCTTTGTGTGGGCCAAAGCGGAATCTCAAGCCGCCCCAGCGCCTTGCAAAGGCCGCGCACGGGGACGGAGTGAGACTCAATTCCAACGCTACAAATTTTCCCTGCGGTTGGGGGTTTCACTCAGAGCGTGAGACTGTTGGCCGGATATCCTGGTCGCAGACAGTGAGTGAGAGTTTCCTCCAAGCGCCCCGGAAGTGGGCGCCCGCTTGTGTTACCGGACAGAGTGGCAGAACCAGAGGTCTTTGAGTGGGCAGAAAGCCCGCCTGATTATGCTAGCAGCTCTGACTGACTAAGCCTTACCCAGAGCCCTGTGCTGAGTGGAAATAGAGTGGGGAGTTGCCAGCTCTTTGAGCCTCTTACTATCCAGGCAGAGGCAGCAGCAACCCCATAGCTGGATTATCAGGCTACTAATTGAGGAAGGAAAGACTAGGAGAAAGGCTCCAGGAACACGGACTCTCTCACTGTCGGAGCCTATAAATGCTATTGAGCTTCGACTGCCAACGGGACTAAAGCACAATACATGACATTGCCATAGAGACTTATCAACTGCAAACCTCTACCTGAGCGTACCAAAGGGGCAGAACCCGGGGTACAGAGTCACCGACCAGGAAGAGGGAGAGAAAAGAAAAAGCAAGAAGATAACCTCTCAAAAATCAAGAATAATCTGCAGACTTTATAACCTATCCCATTTTATTATATTTGTTCGTTTGTTTCTCTTATCTTCATTCTTGATACTTTTTTTTCCTCCTCCAATTTGGCCGATTAACTCTCTACCGGTCTTACTCTCTCCTCTCCTTGAACTACACTACCCATAAGTGTTACATCTCCCATTATCTTTTCTCTTCTCTTCCTTTCTCTCTATGAGGGTTGCACTCCAAAACCCTTAACTCTCTCTCTCTCCTTTCTTTTTTCTTCTTTCAGTGGTTACCTCTTTTTTTCTCTCTCTTTCTTTTCTCCCTCTATATTAGTTTCTTCCTTTCTCCTTTACATCTCCTCTCATTCAAACCTCAATAACAAACAAATTATCTTATCTGGGACTCAAACCTATGTTTGTGGCATTTTGGGGGGTTTTTACTTCACCTTTTTAACTCACTAGCAGTGCTCTCATCCCTGGCTCTCCATATTATCTAGTTCTTGTTCCACTAAATACAATAGTAATTTTTTAATTTGTCCCCCAATTTTTCCGTTTTCCTCTTATTCCTCTCATCATAACTCTTAGACAACCAACACCTAAAAGCAAATCATTTCATTCTTGACCCAAATTTTTTCCTTATTTGCTTTTTGTGGGTCCATACGCTCTTTTTTTTTCTTTTTTTTTTTTTTTTTTTTTTTTGCCCCTTTATTACTTTTCCCCAATTCAGGCCCTCCATCACAGGCATTGTTTGTTATAATTCACAGTCCACCACAAGATTTTCTCAAGAAAGAGGGGAGAGGAGAGGAGAGGAAAAAAGGAGGGGGGGAATAATTTCCTTTTTTTAAATTTTTATTTTATTTTTCTTTATTTCATTATTAATTTTTTAAAAAAAAAAAACTTTTCGATTTTTTATTTTTTTATTGTTATTTTTTTTAACTTTTTATTCTTTATTAAATCTCATTAATACTATCAACAAAACCACCCTCAGATGCCATTAAGGAAGAAAAAATCGAATATCATGGATACAAAAGAAAGAGAGGTAACACAGCTAGATGAGGAAAAATCTATGGAGAAAAAATTTAATATATTGGAAACCTTGGAGCTAAATGACAGAGAATTCAAGATAGAAATACTAAAAATCCTCCGAGATATACAAGAAAACACAGAAAGGCAATTTAGGGAGCTCAGAAAACAACTCAATGAACACAAAGAATATATGTCCAAGGAAATTGAAACTATAAAAACAAATCAAACAGAGATGAAAAACTCAATTCACGAGCTGAAAAACGAAGTAACAAGCTTAGCTAATAGAACAGGTCAGATAGAAGAGAGGATTAGTGAAATAGAAGACAAGCAACTTGAGGCACAACAGAGAGAAGAAGAAAGAGACTCAAAAATTAAAAAAAATGAGATAGCCCTACAAGAATTATCTGACTCCATCAAAAAGAATAACATAAGAATAATAGGTATATCAGAGGGAGAAGAGAGAGAAAATGGAATGGAGAACATACTCAAACAAATGATAGATGAGAACTTCCCAAGCCTGTGGAAAGAACTAAAGCCTCAAGTTCAAGAAGCAAACAGAACTCCGAGTTTTCTTAACCCCAACAAACCTACACCAAGGCATATCATAATGAAATTGACACAAACCAACAGCAAAGAAAAAATTCTCAAGGCAGCCAGGAAAAAGAAGAATACAACATATAAAGGAAGGCCCATTAGATTATCATCAGATTTCTCAGCAGAAACTCTACAAGCTAGAAGAGAGTGGACCCCAATATTTAAAGTCCTGAAAGAGAGGAACTTTCAGCCACGAATACTATACCCATCAAAGCTATCCTTCAAATACGAAGGAGAAATAAAAACATTCACAGATACAGAAAAGATGAGGGAATTTATCATCAGAAAACCCCCACTCCAGGAATTACTAAAGGGGATTCTCCAATCAGATACAAAGAACAAAAAAAAAACAGAGCCACAAGTAAAAGCTCCAAGAAGAACACAATAAAACCAAATTTAAACTGTGACAACAACAAAAAGAAAGAGGGGGAGAAGATGGAGATTAACAGTAGCAAAGGACGATGGAGTGCAAAAGTACTCACAAAATAGTTTGCTACAATGAACAGGGTAGGGACCCTTTTCATTACTCAAAGGTAACCACCATTGAAAAAACCACCACAGAAGCACATGAGATAAAAAAGATAGCAACAGAGGAAAGATGTATGGAATACAACCAAATAAAAACAAAAGATAGAAAAACGAAAGAGAAGGATCAAACAAGACACAAAACTAACAGAAAGCAAGATATAAAATGGCAATAGGGAACTCACAAGTATCAATAATTACACTAAATGTAAACGGATTAAACTCACCAATAAAAAGGCACAGAGTAGCAGAATGGATTAAAAAAGAAAATCCAACTGTATGCTGCCTACAGGAAACTCATCTAAGTAACAAGGATAAAAACAAATTCAAAGTGAAAGGATGGAAAACAATACTCCAAGCAAATAACATCCAAAAAAAAGCAGGTGTAGCAATACTCATATCGGATAATGCTGACTACAAGACAGGAAAAGTACTCAGAGACAAAAATGGCCATTTCATAATGGCTAAGGGGACACTGAATCAAGAAGACATAACAATTCTTAATATATATGCACCAAACCAAGGAGCACCAAAATATATAAGACAGCTACTTATTGATCTTAAAACAAAAACTGACAAAAATACAATCATACTTGGAGACCTCAATACACCACTGATGGCTCTAGATCGGTCATCCAAACAGAGAATCAACAAAGACATAGTGGCCTTAAACAAAACATTAGAGCACCTGGATATGATAGACATCTACAGGACATTTCATCCCAAAGTGACTGAGTATACATTTTTCTCCAGTGTACATGGATCATTCTCAAGAATTGACCATATGTTGGGCCACAAAAACAACATCAGCAAATTCAGAAAAATTGAAGTTGTACCAAGCATATTTTCTGATCATAAAGCCTTGAAACTAGAATTCAACTGCAAAAAAGAGGAAAAAAATCCCACAAAAATGTGGAAACTAAACAACATACTTTTAAAAAATGAATGGGTCAAAGAAGAAATAAGTGCAGAGATCAAAAGATATATACAGACTAATGAAAATGACAATACGACATATCAGAATCTATGGGATGCAGCAAAAGCAGTGATAAGAGGGAAGTTCATATCGCTTCAGGCATATATGAACAAACAAGAGAGAGCCCAAGTGAACCACTTAACTTCCCACCTTAAGGAACTAGAAAAAGAAGAACAAAGACAACCCAAAACCAGCCGAAGAAAGGAGATAATAAAAATCAGAGCAGAAATAAATGAATTAGAGAACAGAAAAACTATAGAAAAAATTAATAGAACAAGGAGCTGGTTCTTTGAAAAGATCAACAAAATTGACAAACCCTTGGCAAGACTTACCAAGGAAAAAAGAGAAAGAACTCATATAAACAAAATCCAAAATGAAAGAGGAGAAATCACCACGGACACCGTAGATATACAAAGAATTATTGTAGAATACTATGAAAAACTTTATGCCACTAAATTCAACAACCTAGAAGAAATGGATAAATTCCTAGAAAAATACAACCTTCCTAGACTGAGTCAAGAAGAAGCAGAAAGCCTAAACAGACCTATCAGTAGAGAAGAAATAGAAAAAACCATTAAAAACCTCCCCAAAAATAAAAGTCCAGGCCCTGACGGCTATACCAGCGAATTTTATCAAACATTCAAAGAAGACTTGGTTCCTATTCTACTGAAAGTCTTCCAAAAAATTTAAGAAGAAGCAATACTTCCAAACACATTTTATGAGGCCAACATAACCCTCATACCAAAACCAGGCAAGGATGGCACAAAAAAAGAAAACTACAGACCAATATCTCTAATGAATACAGATGCTAAAATACTAAACAAAATACTAGCAAATCGAATACAACAACATATTAAAAAAATAATACATCATGATCAAGTGGGATTCATCCCAGAATCTCAAGGATGGTTCAACATACGTAAAACGGTTAATGTAATACACCATATCAACAAAACAAAGAACAAAAACCACATGATCTTATCAATAGATGCAGAAAAGGCTTTCGATAAAATACAACACAATTTTATGTTTAAGACTCTCAACAAAATGGGCATAGAAGGAAAATATCTCAACATGATAAAGGCCATATATGATAAACCATCAGCTAACATCATATTAAATGGCACTAAACTGAAGGCTTTCCCCCTTAAATCAGGAACAAGACAGGGTTGTCCACTCTCTCCACTCTTATTTAATATGGTACTAGAGGTTCTAGCCAGAGCAATCAGACAAGACAAAGAAATAAAAGGCATCCATATCGGAAAAGAAGAAGTAAAGGTATCACTTTTTGCAGATGATATCATCCTATACATCGAAAACCCCAAAGAATCCACAAAAAGACTACTAGAAACAATAAGCCAATACAGTAAGGTCGCAGGATACAAAATTAACATACAGAAGTCAATAGCCTTTCTATATGCGAACAATGAAACAATTCAGAACGAACTCAAAAGAATAATCCCCTTCACGATTGCAACAAAAAAAATAAAATACTTAGGAATAAACATAACAAAGAATGTAAAGGACTTATATAATGAAAACTATAAACCATTTTTAAGGGAAATTGAAAAAGATATAATGAGATGGAAGAATATACCTTGTTCTTGGCTAGGAAGAATAAATATAATCAAGATGGCTATATTACCCAAAGCAATATACAAATTTAATGCAATTACCATCAAACTTCCAATGACGTTTTTTAAAGAAATAGAGCAAAAAATCATCAGATTTATATGGAACTATAAAAAACCTCGAATAGCCAAAGCAATCCTAAAGAAAAAGAATGAAGCTGGGGGCATTACAATACCTGACTTCAAACTATATTATAGGGCCACGACAATCAAAACAGCATGGTATTGGCAGAAAAATAGACATTCAGACCAATGGAACAGAATAGAAAGTCCAGAAATAAAACCACATATATATAGTCAAATAATTTTTGATAAAGGGGCCAACAACACACAATGGAGAAAAGAAAGCCTCTTCAATAAATGGTGCTGGGAAAACTGGAAAGCCACATGCAAAAGAATGAAACTGGACTACAGTCTCTCCCCCTGTACAAAAATTAACTCAAAATGGATCAAAGATCTAAACGTAAGACCTGAAACAATTAAGTACATAGAAGAAGACATAGGTACTCAACTCATGGACCTGGGTTTTAAAGAGCATTTTATGAATTTGACTCCAATGGCAAGAGAAGTGAAGGCAAAAATTAATGAATGGGACTACATGAGACTAAGAAGTTTTTGCTCAGCAAGAGAAACTGATAACAAAATAAACAGAAAGCCAACTAAATGGGAAATGATATTTTCAAACAACAGCTCAGATAAGGGCCTAATATCCAAAATATACAAAGAACTCATAAAACTCAACAACAAACAAACAAACAATCCAATAAAAAAATGGGAAGAGGATATGAATAGACACTTCTCCCAGGAAGAAATACAAATGGCCAACAGATATATGAAAAGATGCTCATCTTCGTTAGCTATTAGAGTAATGCAAATCAAAACGGCAATGAGATACCACCTCACACCTGTTCGATTAGCTGTTATTAGCAAGTCAGGTAATAGCAAATGTTGGAGAGGCTGTGGAGAAAAAGGAACCCTCATACACTGTTGGTGGGAATGTAAAGTAGTACAACCATTATGGAAGAAAGTATGGTCGTTCCTCAAAAAACTGAAAATAGAACTACCTTATGACCCAGCAATCCCTCTACTGGGTATATATCCCCAAAACTCAGAAACATTGATACATAAAGACACATGCAGCCCCATGTTTATTGCAGCATTGTTCACAGTGGCCAGGACATGGAAACAACCAAAAAGCCCATCAATAGATGACTGGATAAAGAAGATGTGGCACATATACACTATGGAATACTACTCAGCCATAAGAAATGATGACATCGGAACATTTACAGCAAAATGGTGGGATCTTGATAACATGATACGAAGCGAAATAAGTAAATCAGAAAAAAATAGGAACTGTATTATTCCATACGTAGGTGGGACATAATAGTGAAACTAAGAGACATTGATAAGAGTGTGGTGGTTACGGGGGGGAGGGGGGAATGGGAGAGGGATAGGGGGTGGGGAGGGGCACAAAGAAAACAAGATAGAAGGTGACAGAGGACAATCTGACTTTGGGTGCTGGGTATGCAACATAATTGAACGACAAGATAACCTGGACTTGTTATCTATGAATATATGTATCCTGATTTATTGATGTCACCCCATTAAAAAAATAAAATTATAAAAAAAAAAGAGAGAGACATTGACAAGAGTGTGGTGGTTATGGAGGGGAGGAGGGAGAGGGGAAGGATGAGGGGGACGGGAACAAAGAAAACTAGATAGAAGGTGACAGAGGACAATCTGACTTTGGGTGATGGGTATGCAACAGAATTAATCGACAAGATAACCTGGACATGTTTTCTTTGAACATATGTACCCTGATTTATTGATGTCACCTGAGTAAAATTAATTTTAAAAAATTAAAAATAATAAAAAAATTAAAAATGTAAAAAATAAAAAAGGAAGTGATCAATAATGTTAACTGTAGCTGAATAAAGATAAGTTCCTGTTAAATTAAGCAACATATAAATTGAAGAGAATTATACAGAATGTTTTTTCTGTTATGGGGACAGAATCCAATCTGGGTAGGCTGAAAATGCTTTGGCAGAAGAACATAGTACTATGTAGTAAATTGATATTAAAAAAATTATCTCTGAACCTGTAAATTATAGTCCTCAACTGAATTCTTAAGGTTTTGTACACAATTCATAAGCAACTTTAATCTTTTTAGTTCATATTCCTACTTTGGCTCTTTCAAGGAAAGAATGCCTAGATTAATTTCTTCAGTAGGCTCCAGTTCATCAATTGATTAACACTTTTTTTAAGACCACCAAATTACACAATACACAAGAATAAACTCAAACTGGATTAAAGACTTAAATGTAAGTTGCAATACTATAAAAATCTTAGAAGAAAACAGGCAGTAATATCTCTGACACTCTTGTAGCATTATTTTGAGATATATCTCCTTGGACAAGGGAAAAAATAAATGAGACCATATCAAACTAAAAAAGCTTTTACACAGCAAAAGGAAATCATCAACCAAATGAAAAGGGAACTCATGAATGGAAGAACATATTCACCAATGATATATCTGAAAAGGAGTTAATATCCAAAATAATTTATAAAGAACTCATACTACTCAGTACACACACATACACAAATCCAATTTAAAAACGGCAAAAGGACCTGAATAGACATGTCTCCAAAAAGGACATATAAGTGCCCAACAGACCTATAGAAAGATGCTTAACGGCACTTAAAGAGAAATTCAAATTAAAATCACAAGAAGATAACTACTCACATCTATAAGAATGACTATCATCAATAAATCCACAAAAGGCAGATGTGGATAAGGATGTAGCGAAAAGGGAACCCTTGTGCACTGCTGATGGGACTGCAGACTGGTACAGCCAATGTAAAAGGCAGTATGGAGGTTCCTTTAAAAATTTAAAACAGGTTTGCCTAGGACTCTATGCACTTCTAGGGATTTAGCCAAAGAAACTATAATGCAGGAGGTCCAGACCCAGAAAATGGATCTTGTGTTGATGTGAGATCCAAAAAAAAACACAAAAAGGACCAGATGAAGTGGACATAGCCTTTATAACTTACATACAGGGGCAGGACCAATGGCAGCTGGTTGGTGAAAGTTCCGTGCCCCACAAAGTGGAGGGAGAGGTTTCAATAGCTAAGCCTTGGGTAGTTACTCAAGCAAAACTTTTTGTCTACATGCAAGCAAGCATGTGAGCAGGGTGTAGGAGAAAGGGTGCATGCCTGTTCTGCATTGCCTCTCCTTGATACTACCTGGTGATTCAGTTCCATTGTGCTTAGTAAAACCTTAGTTTCAGCTTGACTAACCTTTATCTCATTAACAGAGATCAGAATCTGTGACCATTGCACCACATGGCAGGGTAAGAAGAAAGGCCATGTCTAGTATGTACCCTACAGAAACCCAGGACAGTAATTCTAAAGAATATATGTACCCCTATTTCATTAAAGCATTGTTTACAATAGCCAAGCTATGGAAGCCACCCAAGTACCCATCACTGGGCCATAAAAAATGAAATCTTACTATTTTCAGCAGCATGGACGGATCTGGAGGGTATTATGCTTAGTGAAATCAGTCAGTCAGATAAAGACAAATGATATGATTTCACTTATATGTGAAATCTCATGAGAAAAATAAACTAACAAAATAGAAATAGTGACATCAATCATGGAACAGATAGTTGTCAGAGTAGAAGGTGGTGTGGGGGCTAGATAAAAGAAGGTGAAGGGCTTAAGCAAAAAAATAAATAAATAATATATACACACACACACACACACACACACATATCACATAAACACAGACAACAGTGTGGTGATAGCCAGAGGGAGAGGGAGGTAAGGGCAAGTGATGGTGGGCAATGGGAAAAGGGGGAGAACAGGGACAGATAGAGACTTTGCTTGGGGTGATGGACACACATGCAGTGTGCAGATGATGTTTTCTTCAGTTGTATACTTGAAACCTATATGATTTTCTCATGTCACTACAATAAATTCAATTTTAAAAAGGAAAAAAATTCAAATAGTTTCATCATTCCTAAACTATCTGCAAAGTTTTTCTTCCTTCTCTTTTATAAATCATGGTTATTGTATTGATTCCCTGGCAATAATCTAATAAATATTACCCTCATGTGAGTAATTATGCATACAAAGTAGTTTTTATTATTTTTTATTAAGTTTGGGGGGTAACATTGATAATGTTATATAGGTTTCAAGTATACATTTTAACCATACATGATCTGTATATTGCATTGTGAGCCCACCATTCAAAGTTAGATCATCTCCCATCACCATATATATATATATTTGGCCCCCTTTACCACCCCAACCCTTCTTATCTCTGGTAATCACAATACAGTTGCATGGTTTCAATGAGTTTCTGATTTATATCTCACATATGAGTGAAATTATACAGTCCTTAGCTTTTTCTGACTGACTTATTTCATTTAGTATGGTATTTTCAAGGTCCATCCACATTGTTGCAAATGATAGTATTTCATCTTTACTTGTGGCGAAGTTGTACATATGCATTGCGTCTTGTTTTATCCAGTCATCTACTGAAGGACATTTTGGTTGTTTCCATACTTTGACCACTGTGAATAGTGCAGCTATATTTATCCCATTCTATTGTAGTCTATTATTAATATATTTTATGTAATTTATTTCAGATCTTTTTTAGTATTTTCAGAGAGAGAAAGAGACATCAATTTGTTATTCCATTTATTTATGCATTTATTGGTTGATTCTTGTATGTGGCCTGACCAGCGATCAAACCCACAACTTTGGCATAAGGTGACAATGTTCTAACCAACTGAGTTACCTTACCAGGGCCTGCTTCAAGCCTTAAGTTTAGATATTTGATCCATGTTGAATTAATTTTTGTACATAGGGACAACCTATTGTCTAGTTTTAGTGTTTTCCATGTGGCTTCCCAATTTCCCAGAACCATTTTTTAAATTCATTTTAAAAGGGTGGGGGCAGGAAGCATCAACTCCCATATGTGCCTTGACCAGGCAAGCCCAGAGTTTTGAACTGGCAACCTCAACATTCCAGGTCAACACTTGATCCCCCGTACCACCACAGGTCAGGAACCCCAGAACCATTTTTTGAAGAGACTTTGTTTTCTCCAATGTGTGCTTTCTACTCATTTGTCAAAAATTATTTGCCCATATAAATGTGGTTTATTGTAGAGTTCTTAATTCTGTTACAATGTGTGTTGATTTTTGTGCTACTACCATGCTGTTTTGATTATCATTGCTCTGTAGTATAATCTAAAGTAAGGCAGTGTGATACTTATGACTTTGTTCTTGTTTCTCAGTACTGCTTTTGCTATTCAAGGTCTTTTGTGGTTCCATACAAATCTGATTTTTTTATTCTTTTTTTTTAATGTCATTGGGAACTTGATGGGAATTGCATTAAATCTGTATATTATTTGGGATATATGAACATTTTAACTATGTTGATACTTCCAATCCTTGAAAATGGAATATCTTTCCATTTCATTGTGTCTTTTTCAATCTCTTTAAATGTGTTGTAGTTTTCTATATATAAATCACATTCTTTTAAGTTTATTCCTAGGTATTCTTTTGGTTTTAAGTGCAAAAGGAAATTTTTGTTATTTTTTTTTGTGAGATTTCATTGTTACTATATAAAAATGCAGTGGATTTTTGTGCACTGATTTTGTATCCTGAAAATTTACTAAATGTATTTATTATTTCTAATTGAGTTTTGGTAGTCTTTAGCATTTTCTAAATAATCATGTCATCTGAAAAAAAAAGTGGCACTTTTACCTCTTCTTTCCCAATTTGGATGCCTTTTGTTTTTTTCTCTTGCCTGAGTGCTCTGGATGACTTCCAGTATTGTGTTAAATAAGAGTGGTGAGAGTTTGCACCATTGTCTTATTCCTGATCTTAGAGGGAAAGCTTTAAGTTTCTCACCATCGAGTGTAATATTAGCTGAGGGTTTGTTATAGATAGCCTTTATTATGTTAAGGTACTTTTCCTCTATATTAACCTATTTGATTGTTTTAATCATAAATGGATATTATATTTTATCAAATGTTTTCCTGCATCAATTGATAAGATCATATGATTTTTAACCTTTGTTTTGTTCATGTAGTGTATCACAATGATTGATTTGCATATGTTGAACTATCTTTGTGACCCTGGAATAAACCCCCTTTAATCATAAAATATTATTTTTAATGTATTGTTATATTTGATTTGCTAGTACTGTGCTTAGAATTTTTGCATCTGTATTCATCAGAGATATTGGTCTGTAGTTTTCCTTTTGTACTATCCTTGCCAGGTTTTGGTATCATAGATATTTTGGTCTCAGAAAATATGTTAAGAAGTATTGTCTCTTCAATTTTTTGAAGAACTTGAGAAGAATGGGTATCAGATTTTCTTTGAATGTTTGATAGAATTCACTAATAAAGTCACCTGGTCCTAAACTTTGGGGAAGTTTTTAATGGTGTTACAATTTCCTCAGTTTTGATCAGTCTACTTAGGATTTCCAATTCTTCATGATTCATGATTATATATTTCTAGGAACTTATCCATTTCTTCTAGGTTATTTAATTTGGCGGCATATAATCTTTTATAATAGTCTAATATGATACCTTGTATTTCTGTGATGTCTGTGGTAACTTCTCTTTCATTTCTGACTTTATGAGTCTTTTATCTTTTTCCCCTACTGAGTCTTGTCAGAGGGTTGTCAATTTTATTGACCTTTTCAAAGAGCCAACTTTTTGTTGTATTAATCTTTGTATATAGTCTTTCTCTATTTCATTCATTTCTGCTCTAGATTTTTATTTATTTTAGAGAAAAGGGAAGGGAGAAAAGAGGGGAAAGGAGGGGGAAAATCATTCATTTGGCTGTCCCACTTATTTGTGCATTCACTGGTCACTTCTTGTATGTGCCCTGACCAGGGATTGAGTCCACAACCTTGGTATTTCAGGATGATGCTCTAACCGATTGAACTAAACGACCAGGGACAATTTTGCTCTTAGTTTTATTATTTCCTTTCTTCTGATGACTTCATATTTCTTTTATTGTTCTTTTTCTAGTTCTTTAAGATGTAATATTAGGTTGTTTACTTGGGATTTCTCTTGTTTTTTGAGACGGACCTGTAATGATATACACATCCCTCTTATTACTGCTTTCACTGTATCCTGAAGTTTTGATATGTCATAATGTCATTATCATTTGTCTCTATATATCTTTTGATCTATTTTATTTCTTCTTAAACCCAGTTATTTTTTTAATAGTATGCTGTTTAATATCCACATATTTGTAGGTTTCTTTACTTCCTTTTTGCAGGGTATTTCCCATTTCTAAGCATTATGGTCAGAGAATATGGTTGGTATGACTTCAATTTTCTTAAATTTGTTTAGGCTACTTTTGTGATCCAATATGGTCTATCCTTGAGAATGTTCCATGTGCACTGCAGAAGAATGCAAAATTTGATGTTCTGTGAGGATGGCTCTGTGAATGACAATTATTTCCATACGTCTAAAGTCTCATTTAAGGCCGATATTTCCTTACTGATTTCCTGTTTGCATGATCTATATAGACCTGTCAATAGAATACTTAGATCCAATACTATGATTGTGTTTTTGTCAGTTCTCTTTTTAATTCTGTTAGTAGCTGTTTTTGCTATTGCAGTGTTCCCTGATTGAATACACATATATTTAGAAATATTATGTCTTCCTGATATAGTGTGCCTTTTATCATAAAATGTCCATCTTTGACATCTTGAAATCTTGTTATCTTGAAATCTATTTTGTGGACACTATCTCTTTGAAGTATCACTTTCTACCCTTTTACTTTGAGTCTATCTTTGTCTTTGCAGCTTAGATATGTCTCTGGTAGAAAGCATATGATTGGGTTTTGTTTTTTAATTTAATCTGCTACTCTCTGCCTTTTCACTGGTGAACTCAGTTCATTTACGTATAGGGTAATTACTGATGTAATTTCCTAGAGCCATTTTATATTTTGTTTTCTGGTAGTTCTCTGCCTCCATTGGTTCTTTTCCCTTGTGTTTCCATCTGTTATTTTTGTTTGGTGGTATTCTATACTATTGCCCTCTGTTTCATCTTTTTTTCAGTTAACTGTCTCAATTTTGGGATTTTTGTGTATGATACCATTATATTCATTTTTTAAAAATTCATCAGAAAAAGGTAAGAACTCTATGATTCCACACATAGGTGGATATAAAACTGAGACTAATAGACATAGATAAGAGTGAAGTAGTTACCAGGAGGAGGGGGCTTCGAGTACAAGGTGGGGGAAGGGAGTAAAGAGGGACAAATATACGGTGATAAAAAATTATTTGACTTTGGGTGATACAACATAATCAGCAGTTCAAATGCTATAGAAATGTGTACCTGAAACTATGTACTCTTATAGATCAATGTTACCCTGTTAAATTTTTCTAAATAAAATTTAAAAATAAAAAATTTTTAATTCTGAATGTATCTGATCTCCATCCTCTTGCAAATTTGAACCTTTATCCCCACTCCTTTTATATTTTTTTTGTTTCCAATTAACCCTGTTTGTTCTGTAAGTTTGTTGGTAATCTTCCACATAATAGTTTTTTGACCTCTTGTTCATTGTTTCTGGTGGAATAACACTCTTGAATGTTTTTTGCAAGGGAAGTCTTCTGGTGATAAATTCCCTCAATTTTGGTATACCTGGAAAAGTCTTTATTTCTCCTTCATGTCTAAATATCTTTTATAGATATATTTTTCAGGGCTGGTAATTTCTCTTTAATCATTTGTATATTTAATTCCACTTTTTTCTAGCTTGTAGAGAGTCTGCTGAGAAGTCCAAAGATAATCTAATGGGCTTTCCTTTATAGGTTACTTTCTATTTTTCCCTGGTACCTTCAGAATTGTTTTTGTCATTAGTTTTTGACAGTACTAATACAATGTGCCTTGGAGAAGGCCTCTTAGGATTGAGGTACTTAGGTGTTCTTTTTTCTTCTTTGATTCAAGAATCTAATTCCTTCCATAGGTTTAGGAAGTTCCTGTCAATTATTCATTTGAATAGCCCTTCAATTCCCTTCTCCCTCTCTTCTTCCTATTATTCTTATATTGCTCTTCCTGATGGAGTCAGAGAGTTCTCATAGTTCTTTCATTTTTCTTTTATGCTCAAGTCATTTCTAGATTTCCATCTGCATCATTTCTAGGTTTATATCTTCAATATCACTAATTCTTTCCTCTATCTTTTCAGCTCTATTTATTGTGCTCACTAGTTCGTTCTTGATTTCTTTTATTGAGTTCCTCATTTCCAGAATTCATACTTCCTTTTTAAAGTTTCAGTCTCTTTTGTAATGTACCCGTTTTGTCTGTTGATTTGGTTTCTGAGTCCATTAAACTGCATATTTTCTTGCATAATTATAAGATTTTTCAGAATTGAAATCTTGAATTCTGTCATTTAAATCAGTGGTTTTAATGCACCAATCTCGAGACTGGTGCCAGTACACCAGAAATTATGGGCTGCGCTACGAAATAGTTAACCATCACATATATCTGTGTCTTTTCTGGAGAACTATCATTTTACTTCTGTACTGCCTCATGGCCTTGGTCATTCATGGTATTTGATGAATTCCTTTTTTGTCTAGGCATCTATGTATGCGTAGGACTTCTCATAGACTAATAAGACAAAGTATTTCTATTGTTTTCCAGTAGGTGGCACTAAATCACAGTTTTTTAGCTCTCTTGCACTTCTCTGACTTTTCAAATCTCTTTACCACAGTGAAAAACAACTTGTATTCTCTGTGAAGGTGGGAGCCACCTCTATGATACAGTTGTCTCAGTCCCAGGCAACCAATCCCACAGGAAAATGTGGTGGGCAATGGGGCTCCAAATCCATGAAATCCTATTTCCATCCCCGCAGTCAGATGCTGCTGGCAGTGCAGCCGCCAATGTATTGGGATGGGGTAATCTAAGGGAACCCGGCTGTCTCCTTCTCTGCTTTGCACTCTCAGTAGAGGTGACCAACGGACCTCTACAGCAACCCCCTCCATCAACCCTAGGATTAGTCACAGAAAGGGCACTTCACTCAGGGAAATAGTGTTTCTGTAGAACTAGATTTGGGTTTGCAAATAATGGGCTCTGAAACCTGACAAACAGTTAAAGTAGGCAAGCTAAAGGAGGTTAAGGGAAGGTGGCCAGGCTCCACATCTTTCTTTCTCTGTCTGGAATGTGGATTGCCAGACAAATGTGGCCAACTTTCTGTGCTTCATCCCTTAACAAATCACTAAACTCAGCACTACTTCATACTGCCCCCTCCTGCAGGAATGCTAACTAAATCTCTCTGCTCCTCCCAGATGAAGCGAGTGCAAGCCACAATGTCTTTCCTCCACTCTCTGGTCTAAGTTCTGCAGTGAGCTCTAGGCCAGTGTCCCTAGCCCCCAGGCATGGACCAGCACCGGACCATGGGCCATTTGGTACCAGTCTGCAGAGAAAGAATAAATAACTTACATTATTTCTGTTTCATTTATATTTAAGTCTAAATGATGTTTTATTTTTAAAAAATGACCAAATTCCCTCTGTTACATCTATCTAAGACTCACTCTTGATGCTTGTCTTGGTCACGTGATATATTTATCCATCTCACCCTAAAGGCTGGTCCGTGAAAATATTTTCTGACATTAAACCAGTCCATGGCCCAAAAAAGGTTGGGGACCACTGCTCTAGGCTACAGGTGGCTTCTTTGAGTTTTTCTCCCTTCTCACATCCCAGGTTCACTCCCACTAACCTACCTTTAGAAATTTCAATGCATGGATCTCTCAGATGTGTTTGTGAGTTGAACAGGGAATCCCTTTTGAATTAGAACTGTTCAAATTGCTGAAACTTCAAAGGGAGTGACCAAGGGGGTCTCTCATGTAGCCATTCCTCTGACATAACCTACTCTTTGCAATTGAGTGAACCAAAATAGTTTTTAAAATTGTTTATGAAGGGCAAAAGAGATATACCAATAACTAGAGGGGAATATGGCATTAAATTAAAAAAACAGGAGCATATTTAAAAACTGAAGGGAAAAACACAGCTGAATGGCAAAAGTTTAAAATACAAGAGAGAATAATTAATCCAATTTCTTGAGAAGTAGAGATAGATTCAAGCAGAGGTAAAAGTCTTATGTAGGAAAAATAACAATAAACTGTTTAACAGGAGGAAAGGAAGATAGAATGAGTATGAATATAAGCAAGCTTGTTTGGTTGTTTCTTTGTTTCTTTGTTTGTTTTTATAGCCAGAATTGAAGAAATTCTAACTAGCAGTTTGTATTTCAAATAGATCAAATAATTGGGTGAAAGTGAAACTGAAAGTTGGACAAAGAGCATGAGTTTAAGATAATGGCTGGAAAGGGTTGGAATTAATTTCAAATGTAATAGAACTGCCAAGCAGTATTTGGAGTAACTGTGTCTGACTTATTGTGTCACTTCCTTCAGCAGTGTTCCACAACAAAGACCAAAGAGTAAATAATTGCATTAATTTAGGGTTATGTTTTGTTAGACAAGTACAACCAAAAAAGAAAGATGAAGGAGACTGGGTAGTTAAGAAACTGATTGTGATGAAGTACATAATCACCAAGCTAAAAAAAAAAGATGAGTAAAAAAAGATGAGTAAAAAGATGACTGTAAGAAGGTAAAGGAATAACTGACCAAGTGGTCTTGACATCAAGAAGTGGTCAGAGCAGTATTAAATGCAATAACTTGAAAGGCAGAAATTCTAGTTCAAGAAAGAGTTGCCTGAATTAGACATTTTTTAAAAAAAACAACTCAGTTAATAAGGTACACAGTGTGACCGGAAGTAGGGCCAAAAGTAAAAAAGATATTCAAAGATGAAAAGTCAAGAAATTGAGAGGCCAGTTTTGAATGGGTCTCACACATTTACACAACTAAGTATATTAAGAGAGTGAGGGGGGCGGCAAGATGGTGATGGAGTAGGCAGACATATCAACTTCCACCTCCCATAACCAAAGTGGATTACAACTTAATTTTAAGAACCATCATCTGGTAAAACCAACTTTGGACTAAACTAAGAGGACTTAAAACCAAGGAACACTGAAGAAGCCACACTGAGACTGGTAGGAAAAGTAGAAATGCAGAGAGGGCTGCCCAGCTCCCTGGAGCAAACAGCCCAAAGAGACTCGCTTGGAGGGAAGTGAGTTTAGCAAAGAGTGGGGGGACCTAAGTCCCAGGACCAAAGCCCCAGCCTGCAGCCCCAGAGCCTAGAAGAGGTGTATGGACAGTGTATAGCTGCAAAACAAGATAGGATACTATTTGTGAGAAAGAGACAGATTTCTCAGACCCAAGATTCTTCTTAAAGGGACTGCACAGAAAACCTCTGTCACAATCACAAAACAGGGACTCTGGAAGACTGGGAAAGTTGAGAAGACCAGAGTAGTAGGAAGAGAGTGTAATCTAGGAGGCACAGAGAGAAACACTTGAGAGACAGCCACCCTAACCCATAGTGTAGTCACCCCCCAAATCTAAAGTGAATATTTCCCCTGGAACCAGCAATACCAGCAAAGGGAAGCAGGACACCAGCCAAACAGGCTCTCCCACAGAACTCAGAGCAGAGTCGCTTAGAAGGAGGGAACCATCAGGAATACAGTATTGAGTGCTGAGGTCTGAGCAGCAGCACCCCCACCCACACTGCTGGGGGCTCGCAAAAGGGAAGGCAGCAGCAGGACAAGGAAGCGTGATCCGTAGGTGAAGGCAGAAGCCAGGTCAGCCAAGACTGAGGCCTGGCATGAGCTCAGTCTTGCCCAGCAAGGGTGGAACAGATGCACAAAAGTGGCCCAACCCAGCTGCAGGCTGGGGGGAGCAAGAGCGGTCCACCTGCAATCCCGCCCACACGGGAAAGGCAAAAGCCAGGAAACAGGCAGAGACCCTTAGCTGAGAGCAGGCATGACAGCCTTGTCCAGCCCGCAAACTGGGGCTTGCAACCAGCCCATGAACACAGCCCCGCCTGTGGGGGTGGGGCAAAATCTGGGGAACAGGCAGAGACCAGCGGCTGAGAATGGGTGCGCAGCGCAGCCCCACCGTGGGGCTGGGGTTTGCAGTGGTGTGCAAGCACAGCTCCGCCATGGTGTGCAAGCACAGAGCGAAAACAGAGGAACAGGCAGAGACTGAGGCCGAGGCTTGTAGACAGGTAACGTGAACATAACCCCTCTGGTGGAAGAGAGGTGGAAACGGCAGCAACTGCCACAGCAGGCCAACACTGGCAACGACCATATACAAACACCCAAGGAAGCAGCAAAGGGGGTGGTGGGCCTGCAGACAGGACACACAGAACACAGAGGCAACACCCATTGGACTCCAGTGGCCAAATTCTTCTTATACACAGACAAAATAGGAAGGCAGAGCAATGGAACCCAAATGAATTCAGAGAAATCCCAAGAAAAGGACCTGAATGAGTCAGATACAGCCAAATTACAGGTTGCAGAGTTTAAAATAATGAATGTTAGGATGCTCAAAGATCTTAAAATAACAATAAGTGGAGATAACAAAAACCAAAAAAAAAAAAAAAAAAAAGATAGCAAGTATAAAAAATGACAATGGCCCTGGCCGGTTGGCTCAGTGGTAGAATGTCAGCCTGGCATGCGAGGGACCCAGGTTCGATTCCCGGCCAGGGCACATAGGAGAAGCACCCATTTGCTTCTCCACCACCCCCCTCCTTCCTCTCTGTCTCTCTCTTTCCCTCCCGCAGCCGAGGCTCCATTGGAGCAAAGATGGCCCAGGCACTGGGGAATGGCTCCTTGGCCGCTGCCCCAGGCGCTAGAGTGGCTCTGGTCGCGGCAGAGCGACGCCCCAGAGGGGCAGAGCATTGCCCCCTGGTGGGCAGAGCATCGCCCCTGGTGGGCGTGCCGGGTGGATCCCGGTCGGGCGCATGCGGGAGTCTGTCTGACTGTCTCTCCCGGTTTCCAGCTTCAGAAAAGAAAATTAAAATTAAAAAAAAAAGACATTGAAATAATAAAAAAGAATCAGTCAGAAATGACAAATACAATATCAGAAATAAAGACCACAATGGAAGGAATTAAAAGCAGAATGAATGAAGCTGAGGATCAAATCAGTGAGTTAGAAGAAAAGATAAATGAAGGCACGGAAGTAGAGCAGCAAAAAGAAAAGAGACTCAAAAAGTCTCAGGAAACTCTAAGAGAGCTCTGTGACAACATGAAGAGAAATAACATCCACATCATAGGGGTTACCGAAGAAGAAGAGAAAGAACACGAAATAGAAACTTTATTCAATCAAAGCATAGCCAAAAACTTCCCTAAACTTATGCAGGAAAAAATCACACAAGTTTGAGAAGCACAGAGAATTCCATTAAAGAGAAACTCAAAGAAATCTATACCAAGACACACCATAATTAAAATACCAAAGCTAAGAGATAAAGAGAAAATATTAAAAGCTGCTAGAGAAAAAAAGGCTATTACCTACAAAGGTGATAAGGATGACATCTGAATTCTCAACAGAAACACTTGAGGACAGAAGGGAATGGCAAGAAATATTCAAAATAATGCAGAACAAGAGCCTAAAATCAAGACTTCTTTATCCAGCAAGACTATCAATTAAAATTGAAGGAGAATTAAAAAGCTTCCCAGAAAAAAATCCTCAAGGAATTCATTACAACCAAACCAATGCTACAAGAAATGTTAAGAGGCCCGCTGTAAATACATCAAAGGGGGGGAAATATAGCAAAAGAGGAATAAAGCTTTAAAGAATAAAATGGCAAGAAGAAAACTACATATAAATAACCTAAAATGTAAATGGATTAAAAGATCCAATCAAAAAACACAGGGTAGCTGTGTGGATAAGAAAATAGGACCCATACATATGCTGTTCACAAGAGACACAACGCAAAACAAAAGATGCACATAGACTGAAGGTAAAAGGATAGAAAAAAATATTTCATGCAAATGGGAATGAAGAAAAAGCTGGGGTAGCAATACTTATATCAGACAAAATGGACTTTAATACAAAGACTATAGAAAGAGATAAAGAAAGTCACTACATAATAATAAAGGGAACAATCCAACAGGAAGATATAACCATTATAAATATCTCTGCAACTAATATAGGAGCACCTAAATGTATAAAGCAGACTTTGATGAACATAAAGGTGAGATCAACAGCAATACTATAATAGTAGAGGATTTCAATACCCCTCTAACATCACTAAATAGATACTCAAGAAAAAAAATTAACAAAGAAAGAGCAGACTTAAAGGACACACTAGATCAACTGGATTTAATAGCTATCTTCAGAACCTTTCACCTAAAGTAGCAGAATATACATTCTTTTCAAGTGCTCATGGTACATTTTCTAGGATAGACTACATGTTAGAACACAAAAGTGATCTAAACAAATTTAAGAAGATTAAATCATATCAAGCATTTTCTTTGATCAAAATCGCATGAAACTAGAAATCAACCACAACAGAAAAACTGAAAAATACTCAAACACATATAAATAGCAACTAAATAGCATGTTATTAAATAACAAATGGGTTAACAATGAGATCAAAGAAGAAATGAAAACTTCCTAGAAACAAATGATAATGAGCATACAGCAACTAAAAATTTATGAAACACAGCAAAAGCAGTACTGAGAGGGAAGTTCATAGCATTACAAGCATGCCTTAAGAAGCTAGAAAAAGCCCAAATAAACCACTTAACACTGCATCTAAAAAAACTGAAAAAAAGAACAGCAAGTAAAGCCCAGAGGTAGTAGAAGGAAGGAAATAATAAAGATCAGAGTTGAAATAAATAACATAGAGGCTAAAAAACAATACAGAGGATCAATGAAACCAAAAACTGGTTCTTTCAAAAGGTAAACAAGATCGATGAACCTTTAACCAGACTCATCAAAAAAAAAAGAGAGGACTCCAAGAAATAAAATTAGAAACAACAGTGGAGAAATAACAACTGACACAACAGAAATAAAGAATTGTAAGAAAATACTATAAAGAACTGTATGTCAAAAAATCAGATAACCTAGTTGAAATGGAAAAATTTCTTGAAATATGTAATCTTTTAAATATCAATCTGGAAGAATCAGAACACCAAAACAGACCAATTACAACAAATGAGATCAAAACAGTTATCAAAAAACTCCCAAAAAACAAAAGCCCTGGGCCTGATGGATTCACAAGTGAATTCTACCAAATATTCAAAGAAGAAGTAACTTCTTTCCTTCTCAAGCTGTTTCAAAAAATTCAAGAGAAAGGAAGACTTCCAAGCTCCTTTTATAAGGAGAGCATTTTTCTGATTCCAAAACCAAACAAAGACAACACAAAAAAAGGAAATGATAAGCCAATATCCCTGATAAATTTAGATGCTAAAATCCTCAACAAAATATTAGCAAACCAGATGCAGCAATATATGAAAATAATCATACACCATAATCAAGTGGGATTCATTCTGGGGAGGCAAGAGTGGTACAATATTCAAGAATCAATCGATGTGAGTCATCACATAATAAAAAGGAAAAACCACATGATAATTTCAATAGATGCAAAAAAAGCATGTGATAAAATTTAGCCCCCGTTCATGATCAAAACTCTCAGCAAAATGGGAATACAGGGAACAAACCTCAACATGATAAATTCCATCTATGACAAACCCACAGCCAACATCATACTCAATGGGCAAAAAATAAAAGCAATCTCCTTAAGATCAGGAACAAGGCAGGGGTGCTCCCATTCACCACTCTTATTCAACATAGTACTGGAAGTCCTAGCCCCAGCAATCAGAAAAGAAGAAGAAATAAAAGGCATTCAAATTGGAAAAGAAGTAAAACTATTATTATTTGCAGATGATATGATCTTATATATAGAAAATCCTAAAGTCTCAGTCAAAAAACTACTGGACCTGATAAATGAATTCAGCAAGGTGGCAGGATATAAAATTATTACTCAGAAATCAGAGGCATTTTATACAACAACAATGAACTGTCAGAAAGAGAAATTAAGGAAACAATCCCCTTCACTATTGCAACCAAAAAAAAAAGTACCTATGAGTAAATTTTAAAAGAAGATTAAAGATTTATACTTGGAAAATTATAAAACATTGATAAAAAAAAAAACAAGAAAGATAGAAACAAGTGGAAGCATATACCTTGCTCATGGTTAGGAAGAATAAACATCATTAAAATGTCAATATTACCCAAAGCAATTTATAAATTCAATGCAATACCAATTAAAATATCAACATACTTCAAAGATATAGAACAGATATTCCAAAAATTTATATGGAACCAAAAAGAACAAGAATAGCCTCAGCAATCTTTAAAAGGAAGAATAAAGTGAGAGGCACCACACTTCCTGATATCTGGTTAAAAGTTCCTGATAACTACAAGGCCATTGTACTCAAAACAGCCTGGTACTGGCATAGAACAGGTATATAGTCAATGGAACAGAACAGAGAACCCAGAAATAAACCCACACCTTTTTGGACAACTGATATTTGACAAAGAAGGTAAGAGCATACAGTGGAGTAAAGACAGCCTCTGCAACAAATGGTGTTGGGAAAATTGAACAGCTATCTGCAAAAAAAAAAAAAAAAAAAATGAAACTAGACAACCAACTTACACCATTCACAAAAATAAACTCAAAATCGATAAAGGACTTAAATGTAAGCCATAAAACCATAAGCATCTTAGAAGAAAACATAGGCAGTAAGTTCTCTGACATCTCTCACAGAAATATATTTATCTCCACGGGCAAGTGAAATAAAAGACAGGATAAACAAATGGGACTATATCAAACTAAAAAGCTTTTGCACAGCTAAAGACAATAATAACAGAATAAAAAGACAAACTACACAATGGGAGAACATATTCAACAATACATCTGATAGGGGTTAATAACCAAAATTTATAAAGAACTCATAAAACTCAACACCAGAAAGATAAACAATCCAATCAAAAATTGGCAAATAAAATGAATAAACACTTCTCCAAAGAGGACATACCAATGGCTAATAGGCAGATGAAAAAATGCTCAACATCACTAATCATTAGAGAAATGCAAATTAAAACCACAATGAAATATCACCTCATACCAGTCAGAATGGCACTCATCAACAAAACAACACAGAATAAGTGCTGGCAAGGATGTGGAGAAAAGGGAACCCTCCTGCACTGCTGGTGGGAATGCAGACTGGTGCAGCCACTGTGGCAAACAGTATGGAGATTCCTCAAGAAATTAAAAATTGAACTGCCTTTTGACCCAGCTATCCCACTTTTAGGAATATACCCCAAGAACACCATAGCACTGTTCCAAAAGGAGAAATGCACCCCCATGTTTATGGCAGCATTGTTCACAATAGCGAAGACCTGGAAACAGCCCAGTGTCAGTCAGTGAAAGATTGAATTAAAAAGCAATGGTATATATACACAGTGAAATACTATGGGGCCATGAAAAAGAAGGAAATCTTACCTTTTGCGACAATATGAATGGACCTGGAAACTATTATGTTAAGTGAAATAAGCCAGGCAGAAAAAGAAAAATATCATATGACCTCACTCATTTGAGGAATCCAATGAACAATGTGAACTGAGGAAAGGAATTGAGACAGAGGAGAGATCAAAGGGACCAGAGGAAAAGAGGACAGAGAGAAAAAGGATGATAAGATGGGATAAACCTGAAGGGAAGGGGGATGGGGCTATTGGGAGGGCAGTATAAGAGATGTTGAGGGGAATACGGGGAAGGAGGGGATGCATTCGGGGCAACACTAAAATCTATGTAAACACAATAAATTAAATTCAATTAAAAAAATAGAGTGAGACAAATCCATGAAAATAATAGAATAATAAGAAGTTGGTACATAAAAATAAGAAGGCAAAAGGTAAGCTGTATTGCCCAAATTGCAAAGAAATACCCATCTTACAAGAGTGCAGGGGGGATAGTGGACTTCACCCCAGTCCTACTTCTCTGGAAAGATAATGACTCATCTACTACAATAAAAAAAAAACTACCAATATTCTTCCAATGTCAACTCTATCTATATTAAAATAAGAGTATAAGACCAAAAAAAAAAAAAAAGTATAAGAACAAGAAAGTCTATGCTGAGGCCAGAGGTAAAATAACAAGAGTGTGCTAGGATACTGTGTCTATTTTTACTCTTTAATTTATATCCCTATTGGACTAAACCACAAGTATATCCGAGGGAGAACTAAAATAATTCTATGAATCACTGGAGCTACCCCAGAAACCATTCTGCTATCTTAACAGCATACATAGAGTCTTTGCCAAAACAGAATTAATAGCCCCTAAAGATATTATTTTTCCAACAATGGTAAAGCACCTGAAAGTCAAAAAAATACAAAAAAGTCAACAAATACAAATAAAATAACATTAAATTTTTAAAATACAAATACATAATTTCATGAATAAACATATATTTTGCATGATTCTTACATATAGGGTAATTGTTAAGTTGATAAGTTTTCTCTTGCCACTTGTACTTTTACATAAATTAAAGAATAATAATTAAATTTATATTGTTAAATTTTAGGTAAAAGAATTTGCCAAACTCTGAGTATACCACATATATGCAGGAATGTAGTGTATAAACCACTGAGACATTTCACTCCAGCCATTCATTCCTTCCCTATATCAAGATTGTAACCAATGGTTATTGAAAAAATTTTAACTTATACTTCATATTGGTTTGCAAATAAGACAAAACAGTAATTTAACTATTAAGAAATAGTATATTTACCTCTTCCATCTGATTGACCTGTCGCTGAAACCACTATTTGGGGGAGGGGGGGAAATAACAGTTATTATTTTTTTGAGAGAGAGAAAGAAG
The DNA here is from genome assembly GCF_036850765.1 of Saccopteryx bilineata. Lineage (NCBI taxonomy): Eukaryota > Metazoa > Chordata > Mammalia > Chiroptera > Emballonuridae > Saccopteryx > Saccopteryx bilineata. Next base: position 132,104,377 of record NC_089494.1, read on the forward strand.
CATCAACACACTGTTCCACTTAGGAGAGCCACTGACTCCTTCTCATATATGCCCTGATCAGGGTTTGAACCAGTGACTTTGGGGGTCGAGCCAGTAAACTCGGGATCAGCAACCCCAGCCTCAATTTAAACCCCGGGATTGATCCAGTGACCCCAGGATTGAGCCATCAACCTTGAGATCGGCAACCTCATAATCAAGCTGGTGAACCCCAGGTTCAAGCAGGCAAGCCCAAGCATGAGCCAGTGACTTCAGTGCTCTGGGTGGCACTCTATATACTACACTACCAGCCAGGGCTAAGAAGTACTTACAAGTTAAATTTCTGCAGTGAAATAAACAGATATGCACATGTGTGTGTATGTGTATGTGTGTGAGAGAGAGAGAAAGAGAAAAGAAAATTTTCATATATTAAATATTACTACTAAACCAAACATCATTTATACTAGGGCTCAGAACAGGGCTAATGTAACATACAACTGGAACATTAAATTGTGTGTGTGTATGGGGGGAGGGTGTATATACACACATATACAGCAGCAAGTATGGGATATTTTTACTGCCTCAAAACTTAAAAATTTATGAACATGTATTTCTGTATTGAATTTTAATAAACTTAAACTAAACATACCTTAAAAAGAGAATCCAAAATCTAAAAAATAAAGTTTAAATTAAACATTTTTAAATAAAATTCTTCACAATGATATAAAATATTTAATTCAAATCTCTTACAATTTTCAATAATAAAATATACAAATTATTAAAATTCAACTATAAATCTATGATCCAAAATAGTATTTTAATATTTACAGGTAGGTTTTAATACATCTTGTATAAACAACTTAGTTCTAAAAAAACAATTTTTTCATCTTTATACATCTATATTAAAAAAGACACCAAAATAATTTACATATATTATTTTATATATTTTCTTAAAACAAATAATAAAATTTAAATTCCTCTCAAGGAGGAATTATTTTTTGTATAGCAGAGAGCACAATAATGAAAACATTACTAAACATTACCTCTTCAATATAACTTTGCTCTCAAAGGACTAACATTCAAAATATAAAACATTATACTACTACTTGATATTTTTAACAGAAAATACAAAGGCCTGGTATAGGATGTTGTGAAACTAAATACACAAAAACCAATCAGCATCCAAAATTTTCAATATTTATGACTTAGAAAATGTAATGTTAGAATGAATATATCTGCCACAAAAAGAAAAACCACTACCACATCTAGATAAAAGTTTTAAAATAAATTATTATAGAAACATATTACTATATGCATTTAGGTAGAAAAAAGTTAACATAAAAATCATATAGTCTAAACTTTCTCTTTTGTAACACTAACTCCAGATCAATAATTTATAAAGTGTGATCCCACCACCTAACAGACCAGATTTGTTAGTAATGCAACTTCTGAGGTCTCACTTCAGACTACTAAATCAAAAACTTTGAGAGTACAGCCAGCAATATGTGTATTAACTAGTGCTCCAGTTGATTCCTTTGCACGCTAACATTTAAGAATCAAGCATATCGGCCCTGGCCGGTTGGCTCAGTGGTAGAGTGTCGGCCTGGCATGCAGGAGTCCCGGGTTCAATTCCTGGCCAGGGCACACAGGAGAAGCACCCATCTGCTTCTCCACCCCTCCCCCTCTCCTTCCTCTCTGTCTCTCTCTTCCCCCTCCTGCAGCCAAGGCTCTACTGGAGCAAGGTTTGCCCAGGCGCTGAGGATGGCTCTGTGGCCTCTGCCTCAGGCGCTACAATGGCTCTGATTGCGCCCCAGATGGGCAGAGCATCGCCCCCTGGTGGACATGCCGGGTGGATCCCGGTTGGGCACATGTGGGAGTCTGTCTGACTACCTCCCCGTTTCCAGTTTCAGGAAAATACAAAAAAAAAAAAAAAAAGAAGAATCAAGCATATCAATATGGGTATAATTTTCATATTAAATGAATTTTCAGGCCCTGGTTGGTTGCCTCAGTGGTAGAGCATTGGCCCAGGGTGTGGATGTTCTGGGTTCAATTCCCAGTCAGGACACATAGGAGAAATAACCATTGGCTTTTCACCCCTTCCTCTCCCTTTCTCTCTCTCTCTCTCTCTCTCTCTCTCTCTCTCTCTCTCTCTCTCTCTCTCTTCTCCTCCTGCAGCCATGGCTCAATGGAGCACACTGGCCTGGGGCACTGAGGATGGCTCATGGTGCATCCACCTCAAGCACTAAAAATAGCTTGGTTGCAAGCATGGCCACAGATGGGCAAAGCATCCTCCCAGATGTGAGTAGCTAAATGAATCCCATCAGGGCACATGTGGGATTTTCTATTTCCCATCTTCTTGCTTGGAATAGAAAAAAAATAAAGAAAATTATATTAAATGGGGTGACATTGATCAAAAAGAGTACATAGGTTTCAGGTAAACATTTTTATAATATTTGAACTGTTATATTGTGTGACCATAACTCAGTCAAATTATTTTTCATTACTGTATATTTGTCCCACTTTTCTTTTTAAATTATTTTTTAATTTATTGTATTTACATAGATTCAAGGGTCCCACTAATAATATCTCCCTCCCACCACCATGTTCCCCTCAACATCCCCCTTGCCCCCTCTGCCAATGCCTTTCCCCCTTCCCTGCAGGACTTGCTTTCCTGCTCTCTGTAATGCTGTGTTGTGTATATATAATTTCACTAATCTCCTTCTCTTCTCTAATCTCATCCACTTTCCCTCTGGTACCGTTGATTCAGCCTATGCCTCTATTCCGCTCCTCAGTTCACATTGTTCATTAGATTCCTCAAATGTGTGAGGTCATATGGTATTTTTTTTTCTCTGCCTGGCTTATTTCACTTAGCATAATACTTTCCAGGTCCATCAAAGTTGTCACAAAAGGTAAGATTTCCTTCTTTTAAACAGCTGTGCAGTATTCCATTGTGTATATGTACCACTGCTTTTTAATCCATTCGTCCACTGATGGACACTTGGGCTGTTTTCAGATCTTGGGTATTGTAAAAAATGCTGCCATAAACATAAGGGTGCATTTCTTCTTTTGAATCAGAGATTTGGTATTCTTAGAATATATTCCTAAAAGTGGAATGGCTGGGCCAAAAGGCAGATCCATTTTTAATTTTTTGAGGAATCTCCATGCTGTTCTCCACAGTGGCTGTACCAGTCTGCATTCCCACCAGCAGTGCAAGAGGGTTCCCTTTTCTCCACATCCTCGCCAGCACTTATTCTGTGTTGTTTTGTTAATGAGTGCCATTCTGACAGGTATGAGGTGGTATCTCATTGTGGTTTTTAATTTGCATTTCTTTACTGATTAGTGATGTTTAACATTTCTTCATCTGCCTATTGGCCATCTGTATGTCCTCTTTGAAGAAGTGCCTATTCATTCTTTTGCCCATTTTTTGATTAAATTGTATATCTTCCTGGTGTTGAGTTTATAAATTTTGGTAATTAACCTCTTATCAGATGTATTGTCAAACATATGTTCTCCCATTGTGTGGTATGTCTTTTCATTTTGTTCATATTGTCTTTAGCTGTGCAAAAGCTTTTTAGTTTGATAGAGTCCCATTTGTACATCCTGTCCTTTACTTCAGCAAATATACTGCTGCAAAAAATGTCGGAGAGCTTTTTGCCTATGTTTTCTTCTAAGATGATTATGGTTTTACAATTTACATTTAAGTCATTTATTCATTTTGAGTTAATTTTTGTGAATGGTATACGTTGGTGGTCTAGTTTCATATTTTTTGCAGGTAGCTGTCCAATTTTCCCAACACCATTTGTTAAAAAAAAAAAAACTGTCTTTACTTCATTGTACGCTCTTACCTCCTTTGTCATAATCAATTGTCCATAAAGGTGTAGGTTTATTTCTGGGTTCTCTGTTCTGTTCTATTGATCTATATGCCTGTTCTTATGCCAGTACCAAGCTGTTTTGAGTACAATGGCCTTGTAGTATAACTTGATATGAGGAAGTGTGATACCACCCATTTTATTCTTCTTTTTCACAATCGCTGAGGGTATTTGTGGTTTTTTTTCATTACATATAAATATTTGGAATATTTGTTCTATCTCTTTGAAGTATGCCATTGGTATTTTAATAGGAATTACATTGAATTTATGAATTGCTTTAGGTAATACAGGCATTTTAATGAGGTTTATTCTTCCTATCCATGAACACAGTATTCATTTCAACTTGTTTGAAGAGGTATACATTTCCACTTGTTTGTATCTTCTTTGATTTCTTTTATAAATGTTTTATAATTTTTCAATACAAGTCTTTAATCTCCTTGGTTAAATTTACTTCTACGTACTTTATTTTTTTGTTGGAATAGGGAAGGAGACTGTTTTCTTAATTTTTCTTTCAGATAGTTAATTGTTGGTGTATAAAAGTACCTCTGATTTCTGAGTATTAATTTTATATCCTGCCACCTTGCTGAATTCATTTATCAGGTCCGGTAGTTTTTTGACTGAGACTTTAGGGTTTTCAATGTACAATATTGTATCATCAGCAAATAATGAGAGTTTTACTTCTTCTTTTCCAATTTGGATGTCTTTTATTTCTTCTTCTCGTCTTATTGCTGTGGCTAGGACTTCCAGAACTATGTTGAATAAGAGTGGTGAAAGAGGGCGTGCTTGCCTTGTTCCTGGTTTTAAGGGGATTGCTTTTAACTTTTTCCCATTGAGTATGATGTTGGCTGTGGGTTTGTCATAGATGGAATTTATCATGTTGAGGTATGTTCTCTATAGTCCCACTTTGCTGAGAGTTTTGATCATAAATGGGTGCTGAACTTTATGAAATGCCTTTTCTGCATCTATTGATATTATCATATGATTTTTCTTTTTTGTGTATATAGTAAATCACATAGATTGATTTGCAAATATTGTAATTTTTCTTCATGTATTGCTGTATTCGATTTGCTAATATTTTAAGAATTTTAGCATCTAAATTTATCAGGGATATTGGCCTATAGTTCTCTTTCTTTGTATTGTCTTTGCTTGGTTTTGGAAAGAGAATTATGCTAGCCTCATAAAATGAGCAAGGGAATCTTCCCTCCTCTTGAATTTTTTGAAATATCTTGAAAAAGATAAGAGTTAGTTCTTCTTTGAATATTTGGTAGAATTCGCCTGTGAAGCCATCTAGTCCAAAGCTTTTGTTTGCTGGGAGTTTTTTGATAACTTTCAATCTTTTGTTATAATCAGTCTGTTTAGGTTTTCTGATTCTTCCAGATTGAGTTTTTAAACATTACATGTTCCAAGGAATTTGTCCATTTCACCTAGGTTGTCCAATTTTTTGGCATATATTTCTTCATAGTATTTTCTTACACTCCTTTGTATTTCTGCTGTCAATTGTTACTTCTCATCTCTCATTTCTAATTTTATTAATTTGAGTCCTCCCGTTTTTCTTGGTGAGTCTGGTTAAAGGTTCATCGATCTTGTTTACCTTTACAAAGAACTGGCTTTTGGCTTCATTCATCCTCTGTATCGTTTTCTCAGCCTCTATGTCATTTATTTATGCTCTGATATTTATTATTTCCTTCCTTCTACTATCTCTGGGCTTATTTGTGTTCTTTTTCTGCTTCTTTTAGATGCAGGGTTAAGTTTTTTATTTGAGCTTTTTCTTGCTTCTTAAGGTATGCCTGTAATGCTATGAACTTCCCTCTCAGGACTGCTTTTGCTGTGTCCCATAAATTTTGAGGTGTTGTATATTCATTTTCATTTGTTCAATGAAATTTTTTATTTCTTCCTTGATCTCATTGTTCACCCATTTGTTATTTAATAACATGCTATTTAGTTTTCAAGTGTTTGGATGTTTTTCAGTTTTTCTATTGTAGTTGATTTCCAGTTTCATGCACTGTGATCAGAGTAGATGCTCGATATAATTTCAATCTTTTTAAATTTGAGAATTGTTTTATGTACTAACAGGTGGTCTATCCTAGAGAATATACTATGAGCACTTGAAAAGAATATATATTCTGCTGCTTTAGGGTGAAAGGTTCTGAAGATATCTATTAAATCCAGTTGATCTTGTGTGTCCTTTAAGGCTGTTATTTCTTTGTTAATTTTCTTTCTTGAGGATCTATCCATTGATGTTAGTGGGGTATTGAAATCCCCTGCCATTATAGTATTGCTGTCAATCTAGCCTTTTATGTCCATCAAAATCTGCTTTATGTATTTAGGTGCTCCTATATTAGGTGCAGAGATATTTATAATGTTTAACTCTTTCTGTTGGATTGCTCCCTTTATCATTAGGTAGTGACCTTCTTTATCCCTTACTACAGTCTTTTTTTTAAAGTCTATTTTGTCAGATATAAATATTGCTTCCCCAGCTTCTTTTTTTTCATTTCGATTTGCATTAAATATTTTTTCTATCCTTTAACTTTCTGTCTATGTGTATCTTTCATTTTGAGGTGGGTCTCGTGTAGACAGCATATGTACGGGTCCTGTTTTCTTTTCCACACAGCTACCTTATGTCTTTTGATAGAAGCATTTAAATCATTTACATTTAAGGTTATTATTGATATGTTGTTGTTCATTGCCACTTTATTCTTTGAATCTACATTCCTCTTCTACTAGATTTTTCCCCCTTTGTTCTGTTTACAACAGGCCCCTTAACATTTCTTTCAGCATTGGTTTTGTTCTAATGAATTCCTTCAGTTTTTTTTTTTTTTTGGGGGGGGGGGTTGTTGTTGTCTGAAAAACTTTATTTCTCCTTCAATTTTAAATGATAGCCTTGCTGGATAAAGAAGTTTTGGTTGTAGGCTCTTGTTTTGCATTACTTTGAATATCTCTTGCCATTCCTTTCTGGCCTCAAGTGTTTCTGTAGAGAAGTCAGATGTCATTCTTATTGGGGTTCCTCTGTAAGTGATTAATTGCTTTTCTCCTTAGCTTTTAGTATTCTTTATCTCTTAGCTTTAGTATTTTAATTATGATGTCTTGGTGTAGGTCTCTTTGGGTTCCGTTTTAATGGGATTCTCTGTGCTTCTTGAACTTGGGTGACTTTTTCCTTCACCAATTTAGGGAAGGTTTTGGCTATGATTTCTTCAATTAGGTTCTCTATCCTTTGTTCTTTCTCTTCTCCTTCAGAAACCCCTATGATGAGGATGTTGTTTCTCTTCATGTTGTCACAAAGTTCTCTTAGAGTTTCCTCAGACTTTTTGATATTCTTCTCTGTTCTGCTTCCATGCTTTTATCTTGTCCTCTAAGTTGTTGATTCGATCCTCTGCTTCATCCAGCCTGCATTTAATTCCTTTTAGTGTAGTCTTCATTTCTGACATTGTATTTTTCATTTCTTTCTGATTCTTTTTTATGATTTCAGTGTCCTTTTTGATGCTTGTTATCTCTTTATTTAGGTGCTCATTTTGTCCATCTATTTTTGGTCTGAGAGCCGCGAATATCCTAACCATCATTATTCTAAACTCTGCAACCAGTACCTTGGTTATATCCATCTCATTCAGTTCCTTTTCTGGGGATTTTTCTTATTGATTCATTTGAATTTCATTTCTTTCTTTCCATTTTGTCTCTGTATAGACTGCTTCTTTGGATAGGTTGTGTAGCTAGCTGAGTATAGGGTTGGTGTTGTCTGCCTCCAGCTTTCAGTTGTGTTGTTTCTAGATCTTGGGTTGGCCCCAGCTTTTATTTGTAATCTGCTATGGGCTACTTGTCTGCTGCTACTGCTCTTTTTGCTATTTGTGTCAGCATTTTCTATGCCTTATCTGGGTCAGGTGTGAGGAGTCCTTCCTTAAGATACCACTCTAACTAGGGTTGCTAGGTCCTGAGCTGATGCTCTCCATATCTGGCCACTGGGTGTGCCATCCCTGGACTTCCCTGGCCAGAACTTGGTGCAGACCAGTGGCAGTCACTGCTTATGACTGGCTCTTAGCAACCTTTTTGGAACTACAGGAGAACCAGTATTTTTTGCTACCTCTGCTGAGCCCAGATGCCATTGTAAATATCAGCTGCACTCCTAGGCTGGCTTTCATGTACTCTTGGCTTGTGGGTGTGGCCTCTTGCTCCCTAAGTGTGGTCTGCCCACCGGCCCACCACCGCATCCTCTGACACTCAGGCACCAGCACTGCCAGGCGCACAGGCTCACAGGACACAGCTCGTGCTGCCCCATAGGCAAGCAGGCCACCTTGCTGGGTCCCTACCACTGCCATCATGTAGGCTGCCTCGCCAGGCAATGTTTCCCACTGCCATGCGGGCCAAGTGCCGAATCCAGTGCCATAGCTGGACCCTCCACCCTGCAGAGGATACTCAGCAGTCTGGGGAGGCAGTGTAGCCCAGACTTCAGCACTCAGAACCTCTGTCCCTGATGCAGTCCCTGCTTCTAAGTGACTGACTGGAACAGGAGAGCCTCTGGTGGGCAGGGTAATTGTTTCCCTTTGCTGGCATTGATTCTCCTGGGGAAAAAATGGCCACTTTAGGTTTGGTGAGTGACCCAGTACAGGGTAAGGGTGGCTGTCCCCCCATAGTCTCTCCCTGTGCCCCCAAGACTACACTCTTTTCTTGCTACTTCAGTCCTCTTGGTGCTCCCCGCTCCTGGAGCCCCAGGTAAGTGGCTGTGAATGAGGTTTTCTGTGAAGCACCTTTACAACAGAGCCTGGGTCTGAGAGTTCTATCTTTCTCTCGCAAACAGTAACCCGGCTCTTCTTTCAGCTAAATACTGCCCATATACCTCCTCTAGTCTCTGGGGCTTCAGTCTGAGGTTCCAGTCCTGGGGCTGAGAACCTGTAACTCACTGGGAAACCCACCTCACTGTGAGAAAACCTCTGGGCTTCCTCTCGCTCCTGGGAGCAGGGCAGCCCTTCCCATCCCCACCCTCCTACCAGTCTCAGTGTGGTTTCTTCGGTGATACTTGGTTAAAGATTCCTCTTAGTTTAGTCCAAAGTTGGTTTTTCAAGATGATGATTCCTAAATTGTAATCCACTTTGGTTCTGGGAGATGGAAGTTGTAACGTACACTTACTCCATTATTATTTTCTCTCTTCTTCTCTATATTTGTCCCTCTTTACTCTCCTTCCCACCTCCCCCACAAATATCCATGAGTCTCATTTTAATATCCCACCTATGAGAGAAATTGTATAGTTCTTAGCTTTTCTGATTTATTTATTTCACTTAGTATAATGTTCTCAAGGTCCATCCATGTGGTTGTAAAGGACAGTATGTCATCATTTCTTATGGATGAGTACTATCCCATTGTATATATGTACATTTTTCTTTTTTTTTCTTTTTTTTAGCATGAGAGAAAGAGAGAGGGATAGTCAGGGAGACAAACAGGAAGCGGGAAGGAAGAGAGATGAAAAGCATGAATTCTTTGTTGCAGCACCTTAGCTGTTCATTGATGTTTCTCATATGTGCCTTGATCAGGGGGCTTGCTGAAGCCAGTGACTGGGCCACAAGCCAGTGATGATGGGGTCATTTCTATGATCTGATGCTCAAGCCATTGAACCTGCACTCAAGCTGGATGAGTCTGTGCTCAAGTCAGCAACCTCGGGGTTTTGAATCTGGGTCCTCTGAATTCCAGGCCAATGCTCCAGCCACTGCACCACCACCTGGTCAGGCTATACCACATCTTCTTTCTCCATTCCCTTATAGAGAGACATTTTGGTTTTTTCCATGCCTTAGCCACTGTAAATAATGCTGCAATAAACATGGGGGTACATATTTCTTTGCTTACCAGTGTTTTCGAGTTTTTGCATAATACTCAGTAAAGGGATTGCTGTGTCATATTGTAATTCTATTCTTAATTTTTGAGGAACCACTATACTTTCTTCCATAATGTCTGTATCAGTTTACATTCACACTAGCAGTGAATGGGAGTTCCTTTTTATTCACAGCCTCTCCAACACATTACTCATCTTGTTGATAACAGCCAATCTAACAGATGTCAGGTGATATCTCGTTATAGTTTTGATTTGCATTTCTCTAATAGCTAGCAAAGATGAGCATCTTTTCCTATATCTGTTGACCATTTGTATGTCTTCTTGGGAGAAGTGTCTGTTCAGGTGCTTTCTCCATTTTCTTCATTGGATTGTTTGCTTGTTCCTTGCTGATTTTTGTGAGTTCTTTATATATTTTGAATATTAACCCCTTACTGGAACTATTCTTTGTAAATATCATCTCCCTTTTGGTTAGCTGCCTTTTTGTTTTCAGTTTCTTCTGCTGTGCAGAAGCTTTTTAGTTTGATATAGTCCCAGTCATTTATTTTTGCCTTTACTTCCCTGACCTTTGGGGTCAAATTCATAAAATGTTATCTATGGCCAAAGTCCATAAATTTAGTGCCTATGTTTTCTTCTTTGTAATTTATTGCTTCACATCTTATATTTGCATCTATAATCCATTTTTAACTAATTTTTGTGTAGCGAGATAAGGTAGAGTCAAGTTTCATTCTTTTGCATGTGGCTATCCCATTTTCCCAGCACCATTTATTGAAGAGGCTTTCTTTTCTCCATTATGTTTTTGGTTCCTTTGTCAAAGATTGTCATATATATGTGGTTTTATTTCTGGGCTCCCAATTCTGTTCCATTGGTCTGTGTGTCTATTTTTCTGCTATTACCATCCTGTCTGTTTGTTCTTATTGATTTTTAGCAAGGGAGAAAGGGAGACAGTAAAATCGATCTGTTCCTGTAAGTACCTTGACCAGGGATTGAACTGGCAACCTCTGTATTTTGGGACAAGCTCTAACCAACCAAGTTGTCCAGCCAGGGCAATACCATGCTGTTTTGATTAGCCAGGTAGTGTGATATCTTTGGCTTTATTTTTTTTCATCAGGATTGTTTTGGCTATTTTGGGTTTTTTATGGTTCCATACAAACTTGGTTATTTTTTGTTCTTTCTTTTAAAAATGACACTGGGGTTTTAATGGAGATTGCATTAAATATGTATATTGCTTTGGCTAATATGGCCTGTTTAACTATGTTGATTCTTCCAATCCATGAACATGGAATATTTTTCCATTTCATTATGTCTTTTTCAACTTCTTTCAATAACACTTTGTAGTTTTAGTATATAGATCTTTCACATCCTTTGTTAAGTTTATTCTTAGGTATTCTGTTGTTATTGCAATTATAAAAGGAATAGTGTTCTTTTTAAAAATTCATTTTCTGAAATTTCATTGTTGGTGTATAGGAAAACTATAGACATTTGTGTATATATTTTGTATCCTGAGAATTTACTGTATTGGTTTATTGTTTCTAATTGTTTTTTAGTGGAGTCTTTGGGGTTTTCTATGTACAGGATTATATCATCTGCAAAAAGTGACACCTTTTGGTCTGACCCATGGTGGCACAGTGGATAAAGCATCAATCTCAAATACTGAGGTCAATGGTGTGAAGCCCTGGGCTTGCCCAGTCAAGGTGATAGAAGAATCAACTACTATGAGTTAAGGCTTCATGTTTCTCCCCCTTCTCTCTCTTGCTCTGTTCTCTCTAAAATTAAAAAATAAAAGTGATACCTTTACTTCTTTTTTCCAATATGGATGCCTTTTATTTTTTTCTCTTGCTTGATTACTCTGGCTAAAACTTCCAGCACTATGTTGAATAAGAGTGGAGAGAGTGGGCAGCCTTGACTTGTTCCTGATTTTAGAGGAAAAGCCTTAAGTTTTTCACCATTTAGTATAGTATTGACTGATGGTTTCTCATATACAGTCTTTATCATGTTGAGGTACTTTCCTTCTATACCCATTTTATTTAATGTCTTATTAAACATAAATGGATGATGTTATCACTTTAAAAAGTTGTATGTAATTGCATGGTAACCACAAAAGAAATATCTGTAGAAAACCCACAAAGGGAAATGAGAAGAAAATCACAATACATCACTACAAAAAAAAATCCATAAAACTCAAAGAAGAGAGCAGAGAGGTAAAGAGGAAGAAAAAAGCCACTAAAGAAAAAACAATTATAAAGTGGCAATAGTAAGTTCTTCTCTATCAGTACTTACATTAAGTAGAAATCAATTAAGTATATCAATTTAAGAACAGAGATTATAGCTCAATTGATTTTTTTTAAATATCAAATTATTGCTACCTACAAGAAACTCACTTTAGATCTCAAGACTCACATGGGTTAAAAGTGAAAGGCTGGCAGAAGATATTCCATGCAAAAAAAAAAACACCCTAAAATGGACAGGGGTACCCATTTTTATATCATAAAAAATAAGTTTACTATAAAAACTTTCAAAATAAGGGATATTACATAATGATAAAAGGATCAAGTCAACAGGATTATAAAGTGTGGCAAATGTAGGTTTACAGGCCTGACCAGGTGGTGGCGCAATTAATAGAGCATCAAACTGGGACACAAGTTTAAAACCCTGAGGCTGCCCTGGCCGGTTGGCTCAGCGGTGGAGCATCGGCCTGGCGTGCGGGGAACCCGGGTTTGATTGCCGGCCAGGGCACATAGGAGAAGCGCCCATTTGCTTCTCCACCCCCCTCCCCTCCTTCCTCTCTGTCTCTCTCTTCCCCTCCCACAGCCAGGGCTCCGTTGGAGCAAAGATGGCCCCGGGTGCTGGGGATGGCTCCTTGGCCTCTGCCCCAAGTGCTAGAGTGGCTCTGGTCGCGAAAGAGCGATGCCCCGGAGGGGCAGAGCATCGCCCCCTGGTGGGCAGAGCGTCACCCCTGGTGGGCGTGCTGGGTGGATCCCGGTCGGGGGCATGTGGGAGTCTGTCTGACTGTCTCTCCCTGTTTCCAGCTTCAGAAAAATACAAAAAAAAAAAAAAAACCTGAGGCTGCTGGCTTGATAGAGGGCTCATCCAACTTGAGTGTAGGCTCACCAGCTTGAGGTGTGAGGTCACTGGCTTAGGCATGGGGTCATAGACATGACCTCATGATCACTAGATTGGGCCCAAAGATCACTGGCTTGAAGCCCAAGGTTTCTGGTTTGAGCCCTAGGTCATTGGCTTGAGTAAGGGGTCTATTGCTCTACTGTGGCCCCCCGGTCAAGGCACATGAGAAAGCAATCAATGAACAACTCAGGTGCCGCAACAAAGAATTGATATTTCTCACTTCTCTCCCTGTCTGCCACTATCTGTCCCTCTCTCTCGGACTCTGTCTGAGTATGCAAAATACAGTTTAATTTTGTATTATCATTTATTAATTATTGTTATTATTTCCCATACAAACAACTGTAATCTTACTTTTGCCCTGCCCTGTATATAACAATTATAAATGTACATATATGCACCTAACACCGGAGCACCCATTATCTGAAACAAAGACTGGAAGAACTGAGCAACATAATAACAGTAGAAGATTGCAATAACTCCCACTTTCAGTTATAGCTAGAACAATTAAACAGAATATCAATAATGAAACTGAAGACTGAAAACTAGATATGTGGCAATACAAGTATATATAGAAAACTTCACCCAACAACAGAAAAACACATATTGTCAAGTATACATTATCTGTTAGAATACCTATTATCAAAAAAAGAAACATGTTGGCACGAATGTAGAGAAAGGAAATATTTGCACAATGATGGTAAACTGATACAGCCTCTATTGAAAATAGTATGGGGTTCCTCAAAAAAACTTGGAATAGAACAACCATATGACCTAGCAATCCCACTTCAGGTATATATCCAAAGGAAACAAAATCAGTTATCTATCTGCATTCTCATGGTCATTGCAGCATTATTCATAATAGCCAAGATATGGAAACAACCTAAATGTCCACTGATTGATGAATGGATAAAGAAGTATGATACATATATACATTGGCATATTACTTGATTTAAAAAAATTAAATCTTGCCAGTTATGACAATATGAATAAATATGGAAGAAATGTTAAGTAAAATAAGCCAGAGACAGAAAGACAAATATTGCATGATCTCACTCACTTATATGTGGAACTTAAAAAGAAAATAAAGAAAAGCCAAACTCATACTAACAGATTCTAGAATGGTGGTTACCAGAAGCCAGGAGGAAGAGATCATAGGGAGTACATTATTATTTAATGGGTACAGAGTTTCAGTTCTGCAAGATGAAGAGTTCTGATGGATGGCAGTGATGCTTGCACAATATAAATGTACTTAGTACCACTGACCTGTATTCTTAAAATAGGTTATTTTATGTTCTGTGTATTATACCACAATAAAAATTGAATAAAAAATAAATCTATAAATGTAGATATTAATGTATATACACATACACATACATACATTTGCATACAGGGGTCCCCAAACTTTTTACACAGGGGGCCAGTTCACTGTCCCTCAGACCATTGGAGGGCTGCCACATACAGTGCTCCTCTCACTGACCACCAATGAAAGAAGTGCCCCTTCCAGAAGTGCGAAAGGGGCCGGATAAATGGCCTCAGGGGACCGCATGCAGCCCGTGGGCCATGGTTTGGGGATGCCTGACATACATAAACAAAACACCAGAAAATATATTCTAAAATATTAATGATGCTTATAATTTGAGTGAGATTACATGTAATTTAACTTATTTTCCCATGTACTTTTCTCACTTTTTCAAATGTTTCACAAGAGTATTTTTATAATAAGATAAAACATGTTGTTTTTCAAAAGTCAAAAAGAAAGTATTACCAAATTGCATGCCAAGTATAATTTCATTTTTAAAGAATAATACATAGAACTATGGAAAAACAGGAAAGTAAACAAATATGTTAACAAAAGTTGGTTATCTTGGGCAAAGAATTATGATAATTTTTATTTTCTTCTGTTTGCATATCTTTATAGCTTTAATTTTTATTAATTGTATTACTTTTAACATTAACTTATGAAAAAGCACAATAAAATATAAATACTACATATGTAAACACTAATGACCCAATCAATGCTTTACTTAAAGGAAAACTCACTGATCTAAATGATCTATGTTAAAAATTAAAAAAAATAAATAATGCTTTCAAATGCTCTTTATAACTACTTAAGGCTTTGTATCTAGACTAATAATGCTGACTGGATAATCACATTCAAGTCAAATAACCAATGTAACTTTAAATATTGCTAAAATTATTTTTAATAAAAAATTATATATAATTTTATTGATATTGACATTAAAATTAAAATAAGCAATATTTTATTCTTGGCAATTTACAAAGAATACATACATGATGTTCCTCTTTAGCTGCTTCATCTAACTGAGCTGTAAACTGCGAACAACATTCCAAAAATGAATTCAGATTATCCCCAAGCTTTAAAAAGAACAGAAAGTTGCTTTTATTTTAAAATATGTATGCATATTCATCTAGATTTTAGCATATTTAACTAGCTTTGAAAATAATTTTGTGTATGTAGTTTACACTCATTCAAACATATAAGACTATACTACACTATAGCATAGAAATGCTATACTAGCAAATTCTCCCAGAAAGAAAATATAGAAGTATATTCTGGGGAGTGGCTCATTAATGACATATACCCAGTTATGTCTCTCCTCTCAGTCTCCTCTACATAGTTGCAGAAAATCAAGTACTCCAGCCTTAGACTTCTGAAATATTATGGGTGGCCAATAAAAGGTAACCACTATGTGTATACTTTATAAATATCTTTGTATTAAAAAAGTGAATGCTAATTATGACATCTGGTTATAAAGTGTATTTGCCAAGAGCTGTAGTCTTTCACCCTCAATTAATAGTCAACAGAAAAATGTGAGGAAAGAATAGTACAAATTAAAATGTCACAATGATTCAATCTCTTCTAGAAGAGCAGTATTTATAAATCAGAAATTTAACCCACAATAAACAAATCTCTGATGCTTAGAGTTATGATTCTCATACAATATTCTTCCTGAGGAATATGTTCGCTCAACATTATATTTTAAACATACTCATAGGCTCACATATATTTTGGCATAATAAAGACTTTTATTTAAATATAAAGTAGGGGGAAACTACAATAGTCACTCAGGAGAGGGGGCCGATGAATGAACTAGTTATTAATCAATAATATAAAGTGAGAACATTCTTGAGGATTTTCTTCCACCCACATTCAAGTATCAGAAATATACAGAAGATGAAGATCAATTTGACCAGAGATATAGTTTAACAAAATAAGATCAATAAGGCAGGAGTTAAGTACATGCTAGGAAACAATAATAACAGACCATTGGATCTATTTATTTATTTAATGGACCATTGGATTCATTCATTCATTCATTCATTTTTAGAGTCAAAAAGGGGGAGAGAAGAGAGATAAGAAGCATTAACCTTTTGAGTAGTACCAATATTCATGTCCGTCCTCATGCCTCCTGACCATCCAGAGTACGATTATTTTAAAAATGTGTAAGGCAACATTAAAAAAGGCAAATGTATGTTTTCCTTGTTTCCATAAATTGGTTATCAAACAAACATGATTTTAAGTTAATAAAATTGGAACTAATTTGATTTTTTGAAAAAGATCTCAATCCCAGAGGTCAGCAAGCATAAAAAAACTCACTATTCAAAGGCTTAACATATACTGTAGTCACTTCACTTTAGTTGTTTATTGATTGCTTCTTATACATGCCTTGACCAGGGGACTCAAGCAAAGTCAGTGACCCCTTGCTGAAGCCAGTTACCCTGGGCTTCAAGTCAGTGACCTTGGGCTCTAGACAGCAACCTTGGGATCATGTTGATGATCCAACATTCAGGTCAGAGACCCTACCCTCATGGCAGTGACTCTGCACTCAAGCTGCTAAGCCCACTCTCACATCTGTACTCTAGCTGGCAACCCCTGGATTTTGAACGAGGGCTCTCAGCATCCCAAATGAACCCTCAAATCACTGCACTGCCACAGGTCAGGTTGAACCATGGAATTTAAACTAGGTAAGGAAACAAGGAGGATTTAGAACAGTAAAAGGCAGTAGGGCCAATGGGTCAAAGTCATTCCCAATGAGTTAAAAGGATTTTGGAGTCAGAATATTAGATTGAATAGGAAACATATGAGGCACTAGTCAGAGATTAAAAAAAATGATTAAAATTTAAATTATGGAAAAGTTAGTTATCTATATGACAAGGACTAGAAAATATCTTGTTAGTGGTTGAGGCAGGCTAGAACAAGATTATTAGGGGAAATGAGTTCAATAAACTAAGATGGCAGATTATTTGGAAAGATCTACATGAATATTAAAATTGTAAAAAATTATGACAACAGTAATGTTGTGAGACAAGTAGAATGTCATTATAATAAAGACAATTAGTTGTGTACCTTACATTGATTCTTCTTTCTTCCTTTCTAGGAGGGCATCTATTTTGTTGGGACAGCAATGTGCATAACTAAAAATAATGATAGCAATAGTAATAACAGATTTCCCAGCCTCCTTTACCAATGAGGGTAGCCATGATTCTCAACAAAGCCAATGAGAGAAAAAAATTGTTGCACAACAGTTCTACGAAAATCCTTAAAAGGGGGGCAAAAATGCCACTTCGATTAAGATGTAAAAAGATGTGGAGGCCTTCGCTCCAGTGTTGACATCCCCAAAAGAAAATATATGTAAAATAATTATCATGCATTTCCTTGAGGATACTAAAAAGGACACAGGAAAACGTGATGAATCAAATGCCAGAGAACACTGGAGAAGAGCAAAGATCCAAGGCCACACCCATGCCTAAAGGATGTGTGGTGAAGGGAGAAAACACTTAGCCTGGTGTGTGCTGTCAAAAGCAGGCCTTCCACTGACAAACGAAATTTAAAGGATAAAGAAAAATCAGCTGAGCCTTTAAGAGCCATTTAGGCAGATAGACTGGGATGGGTAAACTCCCTAAGCAAATCACTCAAAGCAACCATTTTTCTCTTACCAAACCCCTCTCCATCTGAACTTTGCTTAGATAAGGTGACCAACTTTTTTACAATAAAAAGGACAAAAATAAATTGAAGAAAACAATATTGTAAATAAATATTTTATTCATTGCAACAATACACTATAATATGATAAATGCATAATAAAAAACATTTGTAATATTTTATATAATTATCCTTACATGCCTATTAATTTTTGATAATAATAAGAAAATTGTAGATAATACTATCTAAATGAGTACTTTTCAATTGAATAAATATTTTTTTGTCAACATATCATCTTGTAACAATATATTGGAAATATCTAAACAAGAAATATCCTTCACATTTAATTTTACAGCAAGTGCTGCAGCTAGAGAATCAACATTCAATCTTGATTTCTCACTTGTTCAAAATCATCAGCAACTGAAAAAACTCTTTCAACTGCTGCATTAATTCCAGGAAAGCACAATGTAAACTGAACAAGAATAAATACATTTTCACATGGAATGTGTTCATTTTTGAAATGGCT
Organism: Saccopteryx bilineata; assembly: GCF_036850765.1. Classification (NCBI taxonomy): domain Eukaryota; kingdom Metazoa; phylum Chordata; class Mammalia; order Chiroptera; family Emballonuridae; genus Saccopteryx; species Saccopteryx bilineata. The sequence continues at coordinate 132,122,625 of NC_089494.1, forward strand.
GAATATTTCTACCCATCTTTTATCAATTTTTATGTGTTCATTTTCCAACTGTATTAATTTTTCAGAATTTAAATATACATTCAGTCTTCTATTTTCTTCAAGAGACAACTGTCTATTTTGATGTCTGGCATTGCTTTAGATAAAAACTCAAGACAAGATTCAATATCTGTCCAATATACTTATGATAAAGTCCAAAAACACCCTTGAAAACTTGATGTTTGTTTCAGACCATTCTTTGATATACTGAAAACATGTCTGGTAAAAATTCTGCACTTCTTTGATAAACTTTTCTGTTATGCCTGGATTTGATTCCTCTAAGTCTGACAATTTTCTTTTTAAAATTGAGGAAGGGTGACGTCACGGAAATGGCACCATGAGCAGCGCGTCCGACAGCTCTCCCCTAAATCACAACAAATTTATCAACTAGAAACAGAAAAATTTATCCTCGGAGCATTCCAGAGTTCCACACAAACTGATAGCGAAAGGACTGTTATCACTTGAATCTGAGAGACGAGGGTGTGGAGGAATCTACCACAGGGACGTTCTTTCAAGCCTCGAGGAAGTGCGCCTGTGGTGAGTCAGCCCATATACTTGAAAACCGCGAGCCGCCGCGAGCCCCCGCGAGCAGCCGCGCACGCGCCCGGTCCGGCTGAGCACCGCTGACGTTCCCAGCGGCCTGCACACTGCGAGTGGGGGTCGCCGGCCACTGGTGCCCGGAGCACCCCATTCGCGCGTGTGCCTTGGGCATTCCACGCGCCCAGGGCGCCCTGCTGGCCCGCACACCCAGGGGGCTCCATTATCCTGCGCCTGGTGTGGTCCAGCCGCCAGCGGCGGGGCGAGCGGGAGAGGCTTGGGAGATTCTCTCCGTGGGCGGGGCACCTCACCCAGCCATTCAAGCTAACAATCAAGCATTGGGGGAGGGGCGCACGCAGGCAGCCTAAAATACCTTCGGAAGCACAGCTGCGACCCAATCACTGAAATTAGCTTAACCCATAAAATCTGCGCACCCTCGGTTCTAATTGATAAGATCTCTCTCAGTTCAGCGATCCAAGACAAGAGGTGTGATATTTTTTAGTGCCTCTCGCTAAAGGGGTGGGGGCAACTTCTGATTGATAGAGCCTCCATATTCAGGGATAAACGCTAACAAGAAGGACTTGGCAGATAATAAGATCTATACTACACTAGTCGCAAGCAGAGACTAGTGCCTCTTCTTCCCTGCAAAAACAGGCTACAAAGTGTAGAAAGCCTGGGTTGAGAGGTCCAACTAAATGCTAGGCGCTGAACAGTCACCTTGACAACAATTGACTCCCACCCCCGCCTCATTACACTGGAGGCCCTGACTGTCAGAGCCTTTCCCAAAGCCTTGCACTGAGTGGGGATAGAGTGGGGATTTCCCAGCTCTTTGAGCCTCTTACTCCCCAGGCAGAAGCAGTTGCAGCCTTATAGCTGGATCACCAGGCTGCTAATTCAGAAAGGGGGGACTAGGAGAGAGAATCCAGGAAAGCAAACTCTCTCATCATTGGACCCTGCAAACGCCAACAAGCCTTTACTTCCAGCAAGACTAAAGCCAATTATATGACATTGCCATAGAATCCCATCAACTGCAAATCCCTACCTAAGAGTGACACAGGGGCAGAGCCTGGGGTACAGAGTCACCGACCAGGAAGAGGGAGAGAAAAGAAAAAGGAAGAAGTTAACCTCTCAAAATCAAGAAAAACCCACAGACTTTACAACTTGATCCACTAATTTTTTGTTGTTGTTGTTGTTGTTTGTTTCTTCTATCTTTTTGCCTTTATTTCCTCCACCTCAGTCCTTCTATTCTCTGCCCATCTTATGCTTCCCCTTTCTTGAACTACACTACCCATGAGTGTTGCATTTTATTTTTCTTCTTTATCCTCACCCTCCTTTAAGGTTATACTCCAAAACACTTAACTCTCACTCTCTCCTCTTTTGTTTTTGTTTTTTTTTTGTCTTGCTATATTTTGTTTTTTTCTCTTCCTATTTTATTTCTTCCTTCGTTTTTCTCTTTTTCTTATTTTTTCTTTTCTATTCGTTTTTTCTTTTCTCATTTTACTTTCCTCCCATATAATCCTCAGCCACGAACAAATTAGTTAATTTGGGACTCAAGGCTTTTTTTTGGCTTTATTTCTCTTTTTTGCTTTTGTTTTTATTTTTTTTTCTTGTTTGTTTATTTTTGTGGCATTTTGGGTCCTCCCAACCCAAGGTCTCCATTGTATTTAGTCTTCGCTCCACTTAATACAACAGATTTTTACTTATTATTTTTATTTTTTCTTCTTTATTATTCTTTTTTGGTCCTTTTTTCTGGTTCCCTCTTATCCCTCTCATTATATCTCTTAGTTGACCATCACTTACAAGCAAATCATCTTATGCTTGTCTAAGATTTTCTTCCTTTTTTTTTTTTTTTTTTGCATTTAGTAGGTCCCTACTCCCTTTTTTTTGCCCCTTGAACTCTTCACCCCAAATCAGGCCCTCCATTATAGGCACGATATTTCCCTGAGGAGGGGAGAGAAGGGAAAGAGAAGAGAGAAAAAAAGGGGGAAATAATAAATTATTACTGTTTTTATTTGTGGGGTGTTTTACCTTTTTTTTTTTTTTTTTTTACTTTTTACTCTTTATTAATTCTAATTAGTGCTATCAATAAGACCACCCTCAGATGCCGATAAGAAAGAGGAAATCGAATATTATGGATACAAAAGAAAGAGAGGTAACACAAATAGATGTGGAAAAATCTATGGAGAAAAGACTTAACATATTGGAAGCCTTGGAGCTAAATGACAGAGAATTTAAAATAGAAATCTTAAAAATACTCAGAGATATACAAGAAAACACAGAAAGGCAATATAGGGAGATCAGAAAACAACTCAATGAACACAAAGAATATATTACCAAGGAAATTGAAACTATAAAAACAAATCAAACAGTAATGAAAAACTCAATTCACGAGATGAAAAACGAGGTAACAAGCTTAGCTAACAGAACAGCCCAGATTGAAGATAGGATTAGTGAAATAGAAGACAAACAACTTGAGGCACAACAGAGAGAAGAAGAAAGAGACTCAAAAATAATAAAAAATGAGAAAGCCCTACAGGAATTGTCTGACTCCATCAGAAAGAATAACATAATAATAATAGGTATATCAGAGGGAGAAGAGAAAGAAAATGGAATGGAGAATATACTCAAACAAATAATAGACGAGAACTTCCCAAGCCTGTGGAAGGAACTAAAGCCTCAAATTCAAGAAGCAAACAGAACACCAAGTTTTCTTAACCCCAACAAACCCACTCCAAGGCACATCATAATAAAGATGAAACAAACCAATGACAAAGAAAAAATTCTCAAGGCAGCCAGGGAAAAGAAGAGTACAACATATAAAGGAAGGCCTATTAGATTATCATCAGATTTCTCAGCAGAAACTCTACAAGCTAGAAGAAAGTGGACCCCAATATTTAAAGCCCTGAAAGAGAGGAACTTTCAGCCAAGAATACTATACCCATCAAAGCTATCCTTCAAGTATGAAGGAGATATAAAAACATTCACAAATACAGAAAAGATGAGAGAATTTATCAACAGAAAGCCCCCACTCCAGGAAATACTAAGGGGGGTTTTCCAACCAGATTCAAAGAACAAAAGAAAACAACACCACAAGTAACAGCTCCACCAAGAACACAATAAAACCAAACTTAAACTGTGACAACAAAGGAAAAAAAGGGGGGAGAGGATGGAGATTAACAGTAGCAAAGGATGATGAAGTGCAGAAATACTTGTAAGATAGGGTACTACAATGAATATGGTAGGTACCCTTTTCATTATTTAATGGTAACCACCCTTAAAAAAAACACCACAAAAACACTTGACTTAAAAAAGGTAGCAACAGAGGAGAGAAGTATGGAACACAAACAAACAAAAACAAATGATAGAAAAACAAAAGAGAAGAATCAAACTAGATACAAAACTAACAGAAAGCAAGTTATAAAATGGCAGTAGGGAACCCACAAGTGTCAATAATTACACTAAATGTAAATGGATTAAACTTACCAATAAAAAGACACAGAGTAGCAGAATGGATTAAAAAAGAAAATCCAACTATATGCTGCCTACAAGAAACACATCTAAGCAACAAGGATAAAAACAAATTCAAAGTGAAAGGCTGGAAAACAATACTCCAAGCAAACAACGCCCAAAAAAAAGCAGGCGTAGCAATACTCATATCTAATAATGCTGACTACAAGACAGAAAAAGTACTCAGAGACAAAAATGGTCATTTCATAATGATTAAGGGGAAGTTGAATCAAGAAGACATAACAATCCTTAATATATATGCACCAAACCAAGGAGCACCAAAATATATAAGACAGCTACTTATTGACCTTAAAACAAAAACTAACAAAAATACAATCATACTTGGAGACCTCAATACACCGCTGACGGCTCTAGATCGGTCATCCAAACAGAGAATCAATAAAGATATAGTGGCCTTAAACGAAATACTAGAACACCTGGATATGATAGACATCTACAGGACACTTCATCCCAAAGCGACAGAGCATACATTTTTCTCTAGTGTACATGGAACATTCTCAAGAATTGACCATATGTTGGGCCACAAAGACAATATCAGCAAATTTAGAAAAATTGAAATTGTACCAAGCATATTTTCTGATCATAAAGCCTTGAAACTAGAATTCAACTGCAAAAAAGAGGGGGAAAAACAGACAAAAATGTGGAAACTAAACAACATACTTCTAAAAAATGAATGGGTCAAAGAAGAAATAAGCGCAGAAATCAAAAGATATATACAGACAAATGAAAATGAAAATACGACATATCAGAATCTCTGGGATGCAGCAAAAGCAGTAATAAGAGGAAAGTTCATATCACTTCAGGCCTATATGAACAAACAAGAGAGAGCCCAAGTAAACCACTTAACTTCACACCTTAAGGAACTAGAAAAAGAAGAACAAAGACAACCCAAAACCAGCCGAAGAAAGGAGATAATAAAAATCAGAGCAGAAATAAATGAAATAGAGAACAGAAAAACTATAGAAAAAATCAATAAAACAAGGAGCTGGTTCTTTGAAAAGATCAACAAAATTGACAAACCCTTGGCAAGACTCACCAAGGAAAAAAGACACAGGACTCAAATAAATAAAATCTAAAATGAAAGAGGAGAGATCACCACAGACATCATAGATATACAAAGAATTATTGTAGAATACTATGAAAAATTATATGCCACCAAATACAACAATCTAGAAGAAATGGATAAATTCCTAGAACAATACAACCTTCCTAGACTGAGTCATGAAGAAGCAGAAAGCCTAAACAGACCAATCAGCAGGGAGGAAATAGAAAAAACTATTAAAAATCTCCCCAAAAATAAAAGTCCAGGCCCAGACGGTTATACTAGTGAATTCTATCAAACATTCAAAGAAGACTTGGTTCCTATTCTACTCAAAGTCTTCCAAAAAATTGAAGAAGAAGCAATACTTCCAAACACATTTTATGAGGCCAACATAACCCTCATACCAAAACCTGGCAAGGATGGCACAAAGAAAGAAAACTACAGACCAATATCTCTAATGAATACAGATGCTAAAATACTAAACAAAATACTGGCAAACCGAATACAACAACATATTAAAAAAATAATACATCATGATCAAGTGGGATTCATCCCAGAATCTCAAGGATGGTTCAACATACGCAAAACGGTTAACGTAATACACCATATCAACAAAACAAAGAACAAAAACCACATGATCTTATCAATACATGCAGAAAAGGCTTTTGATAAAATACAACACAATTTTATGTTTAAGACTCTCAACAAAATGGGTATAGAAGGAAAATATCTCAACATGATAAAGGCCATATATGATAAACCATCAGCCAACATCCTATTAAACGGCATAAAACTGAGGACTTTCTACCTTAAATCAGGAACAAGACAGGGTTGTCCACTCTCTCCACTCTTATTCAACGTGGTGCTAGATGTTCTGCCCAGAGCAATCAGACAAGACAAAGAAATAAAAGGCATCCATATCGGAAAAGAAGAAGTAAAGCTATCACTTTTTGCTGATGATATGATCCTATACATCGAAAACCCGAAGGACTCCACAAAAAGATTATTAGAAACAATAAACCAATACAGTAAGGTCGCAGGATACAAAATTAACATACAAAAGTCCATAGCCTTTCTATATGCCAACAATGAAATATTAGAAAACGAACTCAAAAAAATAATCCCCTTCACGATTGCAACAAAAAAAATAAAATACCTAGGAATAAACATAACAAAGAACGTAAAGGACCTATATAATGAAAATTACAAAGCATTGTTAAGGGAAATCGAAAAAGATACAATGAGATGGAAAAATATTCCTTGTTCTTGGATAGGAAGAATAAATATAATCAAAATGGCCATATTACCCAAAGCAATATACAAATTTAATGCAATTCCCATCAAAATCCCTATGAGATTTTTTAAAGAAATGGAACAAAAAATCATCAGATTTATATGGAACTATAAAAAACCCCGAATAGCCAAAACAATCCTAAGGAAAAAGAATGAAGCTGGGGGCATTACAATACCTGACTTTAAACTATATTATAGGGCCACGATAATCAAAACAGCATGGTATTGGCAAAAAAATAGACACTCAGACCAATGGAACAGAATAGAAAGCCCAGAAATAAAACCACATATATATGGTCAAATAATCTTTGATAAAGGGGCCAACAACACACAATGGAGAAAAGAAAGCCTCTTCAACAAATGGTGTTGGGAAAACTGGAAAGCCACATGCAAAAGAATGAAACTCGACTACAGCCTGTCCCCGTGTACTAAAATTAATTCAAAATGGATCAAAGACCTAAATATAAGACCTGAAACAATAAAGTACATAGAAGAAGACAGAGGTACTAAAATCATGGACCTGGGTTTTAAAGAACATTTTATGAACTTGACTCCAATGGCAAGAGAAGTGAAGGCAAAGATAAATGAATGGGACTATATCAGAATTAAAAGTTTTTGCTCAGCAAGAGAAACTGATATCAAAATAAACAGACAGCCAACTATATGGGAACTGATATTTTCAAACGACAGCTCAGATAAGGGCCTAATATCCAAAATTTACAAAGAACTCATAAAACTCAACAACAAACAAAATGGCCAACAGATATATGAAAAGATGCTCAGCTTCATTAGTTATTAGAGAAATGCAAATCAAAACTACAATGAGATACCACCTCACTCCTGTTAGATTAGCTATTATCAACAAGACGGGTAATAGCAAATGTTGCTGAGGCTGTGGAGAAAAAGGAACCCTCATTCACTGTTGGTGGGAATGTAAAGTAGTACAACCATTATGGAGGAAAGTATGGTGGTTCCTCAAAAAACTGAAAATAGAACTACCTTATGACCCAGCAATCCCTCTACTGGGTATATACCCCAAAACCTCAGAAACATTGATACGTGAAGACACATGTAGCCCCATGTTCATTGCAGCACTGTTCACAGTGGCCAAGACATGGAAACAACCAAAAAGCCCTTCAATAGAAGACTGGATAAAGAAGATGTGGCACATATACACTATGGAATACTACTCAGCCATAAGAAATGATGACATCAGATCATTTACAGCAAAATGGTGGGATCTTGATATCATTATAAGGAGTGAAATAAGTAAATCAGAAAAAAACAAGAACTACATGATTCCATACATTGGTGGAACATAAAAATGAGACTAAGAGACATGGACAAGAGTGTGGTGGTTACCAAGGGTGGGGGGTGAGGGAGGACATGGGAGGGAGGGAGGGAGAGAGTTAGGGGGAGGGGGAGGGGCACAGAGAACTAGATAGAGGGTGACGGAGGACAATCTGACTTTGGGCGAGGGGTTTGCAACATAATTTGATGACAAAATAACCTAGACATGTTTTCTTTGAATATATGTACCCTGATTTATTAATGTCATCCCATTACCATTAATAAAAATTTATTAAAAAAAATTGAGGAAGAAATTTTTCTTCAAAATTACATTTATATTAAAAGATAAAGTCATTCAAAATAAGACTAACTTCCGTACCTTAAATGTGTTCACTTTCAATCTTTTGGTTTTGTGAAAAATAGATGCTTGATTATGTACAAAACACATTAATATCTCAGATATTTTATTACTGAAAAATGACTCCAGGATTTTAGGACATTTGTCTAAACTTTAAAAATATGAATGAATAGGCTCAAATAATTGTAGAACACACTCTATAGCAGGTGTTAGAGCAAGCCGTCTAACTTTTGAATATCCTAAAAGCTTTTTGTATTCAACATTTGCTTCTTCACAAAATTGTTTTAAAATAGCAACACGAATGGTAAAACAACTAAAATGCAAATAAATTGTATTATTACTTCTACATCAATTGACATGGCACATGATGCTGCATTGATTGCATTTGACAAAATATGTGCATTACAACTTATTCCTAGTATTTTCTTTTGGAATAACTCATATAATTTTACATACACATTATTTACCCCTTTGCATCTTCACCCACCAAAACTTGTATTATCAGCCATTAGTGCAACAACTTTGGATTTCAAATTGCTTTCATTTATTACTCTGCATAGATGGTTTGACAAAATTTCAGAATTTTCGCCCTCAATGGATTCTAAATTTAAAATTTTTACTTGAATGCCCTTGGTAACATTAAAATATCTTACTATTACTGAATACAATTTAATTTCATTATGATTTGATGTATCAGATAAAATCATTACAAATGCTGCAGTTTCCAAGTCCTCTGTAAGTATTTTGTCACAGTAATTTTTAAATACTGATTTCAAAATAGCCTTGCAGGCACGGGGGAAGGCATTGCAGTGGCACGGTAGCGTGGCTGCCGGCCACCGTGGGAGTGGCAGGTGAGGGCGGTGCGGCGACCTCTCGGGCTTCCTCTCCGGTGCGTGCGCAGCCCCTCCCCACAAACCGCCCCCGCCCCGCCCAGCGCAAGCGGCCAGCGACCGCCCAAGACCAGGAGACCCTGAACCACTGAACAGGAGCAGGTGGCGGGGCGCGAGCTACGACTGGCATTTTGGCGGCGCTGCAGGATTTACAGATGGATTCACTGGAAAAAACAACAAATAGAAGTGAACAAAAGTCAAGAAAGTTTTTAAAAAGCCTCATCCAGAAACAGCCGCAAGAACTGCTCCTGGTGATTGAGACCAAAGTCAGTGCAGCCGTGGCCCCAGGGATCCCCGCCCTCTGCTCCTGGAGGCCGTCCTCAAGGCTGCGGAGCAGCTAGAGGTGCTCCACCCTGGGGATGTGGCCAAGTTCCGCAGGAAGGTGATGAAGGACTGGGACCTGCTGGTTGTTGCCCATGATCTGATCCGGAAGATGTCACCTCGGACAGGTGACACCAAGCCCAACTTCTTCCAGGACTGCCTGATGAAGATCTTTGACAACCTGGAGCAGCACATCCAGGACCCGCTGGTGCTGTCCACAGCCTGATGGAGAGGGGAACAATGGTGCTGACCACCAACTACGACAACCTGCTGGAGATCTTTGGGCAGCAGCAGAACAAGCCCATGGAGTCCTTAGATCTGAAGGACAAGACCAAGGTCCTTAAGTGGGCAAGAGGACACATCAGATATGGAGTTCTTCACATCCATGGCTTATACACAGACCCCTGTGGGATGGTATTGGATCCTTCAGGATATAAGGATGTCACCCAAGACCCAGAAGTGATGGAGGTACTCCAGAGCTTATACTGCAGGAAGTCCTTTCTGTTCGTGGGCTGTGGGGAGACCCTTCAGGACCAGATATTCCAAGCACTCTTCCTGTACTTGGTGCCGAACAAGGCGGATTTGGAGCACTACATGGTCATGCTCAAGGAGAGTGAGGACCATTTCTTCAAGCACCAAGCTGACATGCTACTGTTTGGGATCAAAGTCGTGTCCTATGGGGCCTATTTCGACCACTTCCCAGGATATATGTGAGACCTGGCCACACAGATCTGCAAACAGTGGAATCCAGATGCTGAGCGAGCGGACAGCACCACACTGTTGGGGAATGCATGTCAAGACTGTGCAAAAAGGAAGTTAGAAGAGAATGGAATTGAAGTTTCAAAACAGCTCCGACAATCAGATGATACTGGAGCATCTTGAAATCTTTAAAACCAGTAAAACTTGAAACTTGAAAACCAGCCTTCTGCAACCACAGTGCCATACCTGAACGATAAGGAATGTTCAGAGAACTCTACATGGACCTCTCACTTCTAAACTGTCATGTACCCCACGTACCCCAAGAGAGCCCTGTGGGGGTATGGCCCAGGGAGGCTGGGTGATAGTCCCTCTGAGTGTTTAACTACTGTGTGTGTGTGTGTGGGGGGTGAAGCACACATACTTCAGGTCTCCATTGTGAGGACTGCTGGACAACTACCTCAGGTGCCCAATCGGCGGGAAGGGAAGTGCCTGGTTTCTGGGCTTCCACTTGATGCACTCTTTGTCAGGTGGGTTTTTTTAATAAAAGGGGGAGAGTAAGGATTGTCCAAGCAACAGTAGTTGCCAAAGAGAAAATAAGAAGCTAAACTCTTAAATTTTATTATTTTTATGCAGAAACATCTGTTACTATGGGAAAAACTTTTAAGGTGTTTGTTACATTGTTAAACAGTAAAGCATACTGGAGGCATTGAATCTGCCAGTGAGAGTGGGGTATGTCTTTTAAAAGAATGACTAGATCAATAGAGCTTCTTTGGAATTCTGTAATTTCAGTAACTTCAGTTCCAAAGAAAAGCAGGTCTTACTTACTATGGCTGAAAAGTGAAGTCCCCAACCAGAGGGCCTTTTCAAAAGTACGGTTCAGTGCTGCGCAAGTCCAATTGGTGGCTGATAACTGAGAAGTTACCAGTGGAGCACAGACAGGTTTAACTTTCAGAGTATAAATTCCAAGCTTTCTAAGACACCTGTGGTGGGGGGAAAGGGCCAGCCTCTCTGTTCTTATCGCCTAACGTTCTCTCCCATGGCCTATATGAGGGGCTCACACAGAGCAAGGTAGGCAGACCTTGCAAAGGGAGGGTCTGTGTTGGGAGCCAATCCACTAATGCTGGCTAACAAGGTCACAGCAGGAGAAGATCCACAACTGCTGGTTGACAAAGTCACAGCAGAAGAAGACCAATGACTGCTGGTTGACAAAGTCACCACAGTGAAGACTAATAGCTGTGGGTTGACAGGCACAACGATACTTCCCCCTTTGACCTTTTGAATTAATCTGGCCTTATATCCCCCCTTTTTTGGGTGTGTGCTATTATTTATGGCACAGGGATAATAGTACCGTGCTTTCCCTGTAGATTCGTAGTAATTTCTTTGGAAATGAGACAGAAGGTGTAAGTTCCACAGAAAAGCCTGTAAGCCCCTTGAACTGGGCTCATAAACATAAGAGGCTGGCTATGATATCCCTCATAAAGGGTTAAGTTTGTAGAAGAATTTCTTCTTATTAATCATGTTAGAAAGAATAAAGTTAGAACTTAACTAGTGTATGAATATAGTAAATAAATAAAGTTTAACTAGACATTAGAATCTTAGGTAAAGTGGAGTGGAGTGGCCTGTTGCGTGGCCTTGGATGAGAGCGCAGCTGGCAAGTAAAGAATGTTTTCTTAAAAGACTTTTTTGTGACTGAAGGCAGTTGCTGGGCTTTTTTCTCAATAAAACATTCTCATGAGATTTTTGTATTTTCCAAGAATAAGGAGAGGAATGTGGTGGGATCCATAGCAGCAATAACAATTAATGCCTTTTGATATTATGTTGCTACTAAGCTATCTTGCAGGTGCACTCTATGTATCTTTAAGCAAAAGTTACTCTTGATGCTATGCCAGTTTCTTAATAAGCAAGCCTTTTGAAGTCTTGTGAGAAAAATTAGAACACTGCATGAACTCAGGGTGGTCCTTGATGATTTCGTCTGCTAATCTCTCTCTCTGCGCCCTTGACTCACAACAACAGTAAGGTGTTATTAATTAGTACTAATCTTTTAGAAGTTTGTACCAATATTGTTATTGCTATTCAAGTTATTGTATAACTGTACTTTGAATAACTTACCACATGATTTGTAGCTTATAGATATGAATTAACTGTTATCTGGAAATATGTAACCATAGTGAAACAAAATACCATGTGATTGTAACTTTGTGTGTGTACATAAAAAGAAAGCTAGACCAGCATTTGGCAGAGATGCCTGGCAGTATATGCTAACGAGAGAATCAAGAGAAAGAAAAGAATTTGACTCTCTCACTGGATTCGTGCCAACGCCGTCTCTTCCTGTGGGACCCCTGGATTCCCCCCCGGGGGCTGGACCCCGGCAGGTCTGCAGCATTGTTGTAGATGTTTCCTAGTTTCCCTACACATGGGCAGATGGCAGAGACAGCAGCTACCTGCAGTGTCTGTGCTGGGGGCACTGCTCTGTGATGATGGCGAAGGTTCTGCTTGTTTTCCGTTTCAGAGCTACCTATTTTTTGGTGACATTTCTTGCCAAGCACTATGACAATTTCCCACTGATGGCTGTGGAGCTCTCACAGGTATAGAGAACAAGATACGTAAGATTGAAGTGTGTAGGGAATGAGATAAGCCCGGAACTGCTTATGTCTTCTTTTTGAAGCATGAAAAATCTTTTATGTTACTCTGGTCGTAAATAAAATAACTTCAACTCTGAAAAAAAATAGCCTTGCATTTTGTCCCGGCACAAGAAAGTTTTGCATTGTAAAACTTTTTCAATAATTTAGTTGTACAATCCATACTATGAAAACTTTGTGAATTATGGTATGAAATGCAAATGGTCCCTCTGTTGCAGCCAACTGTTTTTCATCTTCAGAATAATTTGAAGTTTTAAAAAAACTTGTTACTTTACAACTGGAAGCTGATGCATCCAATGACTGCTTATGTTTGTTGGTGGTAAAGTGTTTCTTATCACTGCTCTGCCCCTAATTGCAATACAAAATTCTCCACTGCAAATATTACAGAAAACAATAGTGTCTCTCTTTGATATGAGACGTGGAAATTCCTTTTTCAATTTATTGTTGAAATGGCATTTTCTCTTTTTTAATTTTTCCATCCCTTAAATGAAATTAGAAATAAAATATAGAGCTACACGAACAATGCAGGCACATTAGAAACTGAAAACATTACAGCATGGTAGGCAAGTTTTCCAGAAGCTAACTTAATAAAACTAAATATTAAGCACTAATTTGGAGTAATATTCAGGTGTATTTATCATTTTCTAATTTAAAAATGTCTGTTTTATGCAACTATTTAATCAAAATGCATTGTTAATAGATATGGTTTGAGGTTAGATTTCCATTTTAATACTCAAAATTCTGGAAAATACCTGTAAATAAAATTATATGTATTTTGAAATTATTAAATAGATAATGAATTAATAAAACATGAATTGTGCTTACCTATTATTGAATATTCACTGAGAAAGAAATAATGGTGAGTCTACAATGTTGTATGTGCTGTGTCGTGTTTTAGTAAGAAGTACACAAAGCCATTTGTACGCTCAGTATATTGCACTCTCTCTCAAGGTCTCCCGTGTGGAGCTCATGGGTCTCATAATCACATCTCACCACACTGAATTGATCCATGACAAATCGTCATGTCATATACAAATACGTCATATCACGCACAATGTATCAACTCTGCATCAATAAAATATGAACATTTACAGATTAGTCTTCCAATATCAAAAAGGAGGACATGTTGGAAGACACTTTTTGAGAGAGGATGGAACTTACAAAAGAAGGACTGTCCTCCCTAAAGGAGGATTGGTTACCTTAGCTTAGAAGGTGGCAGAAAATGAGAACTACATACCCATTAAGACTAGTCAAAGGTAAAAACAACTGACAGTACCAGTTTTGGTAAGAATGTAGGGTCACTTGAATTTCATACACAGCAAGCAGGAACACAGAATAGTACTTCCATGTTGACTGTGATGGCACTTACACAACTATAAAAAAAGGAAGAGCTAAAAGGAGAGAATTCTCATCCTGCATGTTCTTGTGGTAACTGTATTTTGAAGCTCTGCCAAGACTAAACCAAAATGTAAATCAAAAGTATTTAAAGTTCAAACTCCTGTCAGCTAAAATACTGGCAAGCTCAAAGAAACTGTCACCTCAGGGGAAGCAGCAACAGGAAAGAGACAACTCAGACAGGACCTCAACGTAATTAAAAATATGAACAGGTTCCTGCTCAAGTCAATTCCTAGAGGACTGACAATGACTAGGTGCTCACCCTAACTGCCAGAGCGGAAAGGGCTATCACTCTGAACAAACAGTTGCACCACAGTTTCCAATGCTCTTAAAATACAAAGCTTGGGATCCAAAAGTAAAAAAAAAAAAATTGTAAAACATATAAATAACTAGGAGAATATGATCCATGATTGAAAAAAAAATAGAGGTAAACACATTGATACCCTGGTATTGGAATTAGCAGATAAAAATATTCTAAAACTCTACTATTGGTAAGATGAAAAAAGTTGCAGGAAAATATAGACTAAGTGAAGAGATGGGTAACAGGAGGTATATTAAAAATCAAACAAAAAAAGTAGAAAAGAACCAAAAGATAATCCTAAATGTGAAAATTACAGTATTTGAAAAAAAATTCATTGGATAGATCAAAAACCACAGAAGGAACTGGTGAGCTTAAAGATAGGATAATGTATGTTGTCTATACTGAAGTACAGAAAGAGAAAACAATGAAATAAACTGTGTGATTGACTTCTTACACAGTATCAGGCAGCCAAATATATGTATAATTGGAATATCATAAAAGGAGTGTAGGGAGACAGTTAAATATCTGAATAATGGAAAAAATTTGGAAAATTTAATGACTCCAACAGAATAAATATACCAAAGACTTCACCTAGGTATATTTTAGCAAATGCTGAGACACAAAGATAAAATATTTAAAGCAGTCAGAAAAAAAGGGAAAACAATAATATAACAATCATACAACATTACGTGTGGTAAATAGAATAATACTGCTATGTCATTTTCATATTAGAAATGAAGTTGTATGCCATTTTTTCCCATTTAAATAGAATATTATTGGGTGACACTGGTTAACAATTACACAGATTTCAGGTGCCAAATTCTATACATCATCTGTACCACAGACTGTGTATTCACCCCCCCAAGTCAAGTCTTCATCCATCACCATTTAATCCCCCATACCCTCTCCTCCACCTCTCCACTCCTGAAGTTTTGTGCTATTAATTCAAGATAGATTGCAACATTTAAGATAAATATTGAGCCTGACCAGGTGGTGGCACAGTGGATAGAGCATTGACCTGATTGCTAAGGACCTAGGTTTGAAACCCCAAGGTCACCGGCTTCAACATGAACTCATCTGGCTTGAGCAAGGGGTTGCCAGCTTGAGTGTAGTATCACAAAAATGACCCTATAGTTCCTGGCTTGAGCTCAAGTTCACTGGCTTGCGCAAGGGGTCATTGGCTTGGCTGGAGCCCCCGGGTCAAGGCATGTATGAGAAGCAATCGAAGCAATCAGTGAACTACTAAGGTGCCACAATTGCGAGTTGATACTGTTCATCTCTCTCCGTCTGTCCCTCTCTCTCTCTAAAAGATAGAAAGGCAGGCAGATTGGATGGATGGACAGATGGACAGATGAATGGATAGATACATGATCATCTCAAACCGATAGCCAAACAACATGCTTAAAAATTAAACATAAGTATTAGCATAAAGAATAGGCACACACTTTCTTTCTCTCTCTATATATATATGTATGTATATATATGTATATGTGTGCGTACATATAAATTATATATGCCTTAGTAAAACTTTTAAGTGTTGTTGGCAGAAGATAAAAAAATCAGTACACTATTTTCAACTTTCCTAAGAGAATCATTTTACTGGATAGAGAATTCATTCTGTAAACATATGGACTCCAAAAGTTAATCTTAACCCTTTTCAGTGTTATTGTCTCTACATTAGGGTACATATACTTACAGATAAAGATAATTCTTCACGTTCAGACTTCACAACTGGTTTTTCTACATTTTCACTACAACTTCCATAAGTTTCTTCCAAAGAAGAAACAACCTATGAGAAAATCAAAGCAAGTTACCGTATTTCCCCATGTATAAGACACACCTTAATTTAGAGCCCGAAATTTGAAAGAAAAAAAGTATTACATAAAGTTACTGAACTCAAGTTTTATTCATCATAAAATTCATACAACTCCTCATCACTGTCAAAACTCCCATCCATTAGCTCATCCTCCTCTATGTCTGATGATGAATCACTGTCTTCATATATTGTCTCATCCTCAGTTCCATCTATGGCATTTGAAATGCCACACTTTTTAAATGACTTGACAATTATCTCAATCTTGATATTATCCCAGGATCTTTTCACCAGGAACAAACTTCTCCTATAGTTGGTTTCTTCATTCTTCCTCCTGGTGCCAAATTGACCCCAGAAGACTTCATCCATTCCTTCCATTCATCTCTTATGATAGCTTTGAAGGGAGCTAGGATGTCAAGCTTCCAGGTATGACAGCAAGTTTAGTGTTTTGCTCTGCAGCAATCTTCTTTGTGTTTGTTGTTATGTATGCCTTGAACTGATCAAGCACTAATAGGGCAGGTTTGCATAAGAGCCCACTTGATCTCCTTCTCCAAACTTTCTCAAACCAGATCTTCATCCCATCCTGATCCCTCCAACCCTTGTCATGAACATGGACAATCACCCTTCAAGGAATGTCTTCTTTTGGCATTGTTTTGTGTTTGAAAATCAGCATAGGAGGCAGCTTGGCTCCATCGGCACAACAAGCTAGAACAACTGGATAATGGCTCTTTTCATGTCCACTTGTCTTCACAGTTACAGTTTTCATCCCCTTCTTATCAACAGTTCTGTTACTTGGGACATCAATTTGAAGGGGGACTGTCCATATTTACAATCTGTCCTAATTCAGATTGCAATGTATCTTCTGACATTGAATGACAAAATGATGAAACTCAAGGATCTTCTGCTCATAGCTTTCAGGCATCTTTTGGACAAGTCTGGAGTGTGTACACATGCTTAGTTTATTCTGTTTCATGAACCTGAAGCGCCAATTGTGTCCTCCCTTGAAATCAGTCACTTCTTTTTCATCAGTAATTCTTCTTGCTTCATGCTGAACCATCTTTGTGGACACAGGAATTCCAATTGCCCTTTGGTCTTCAATCCATATCTTCAATTCCCTCGTTAAACCAGGTCATTTTGCAGATTTGCCTCTCACGGCCTTATTCTGCCATGTGTTTTCAGTAGGGTTTCTTTGTCCCATAGCCAGTCTCAGATTCATTTCTCGGTTGGAGGAGGACCAAACTTATGTTCAGCAGCACGATATCCATTCACTTTTGCAGACAGGACCACTTTTAAGTTGAATTCAGCACTGTACAAAAATCTTTTCTGAGCCATTTCTGGGCATAATGTGACAAAACATAACCTACCATAATATACTGGTAACAAGTGTGAAACAGTGCAAAAACAAGCACAAAGAAGTGGGAAATGTAAGTAAAAATATCTATAAATACTGTATAAGATGTACCCAGTTTTTAGACCTCAAATTTTTTGAAAAACAGTGAGTCTTATACATGAGAAAATATGGTAAGTCCTTTCATAGTTTAAAATTATATTAAAATTAAAAAGATATTAAATCAACCATGTCAGGACCTTTTTGGCAATAAGACTTATTTCTGCCAGTGCCATAAACTTAAATTTTCCACCTTATACTCCATCTCATATCAACATGAAGAAGTGGTGAACAACAGTCTTTGACCCTCCTTCCTAATGAGAGGTCTTATGATGCTTCCATTTTTTGAGCTCACAGGTATTTAAAAGGGAGTGGGTCTGTCTATGCATCACTGAAGCATCAACTCTGCCTATCACCAAAGTATTCCTCAAAGTCTGACTCAAATTTCTTCTTTAAAGAAAGTGGGAAAAAATAGAAGAAGGGCCACCAAAAAGCATAAGTTTTTAAAGGTAATTTTCTGAACTAACCCCTCAAACTATGAGCAAACTTGTACTTTGAAAGTTTGACAAACTATATTTTTTCTTTATTTGTGCTATGCCTCATTATTCTCACTCAGGATTTGGTATATTTATAATTTAATTCTGGACCACTGGGCAAAAAGAAATCCAGAGAAAGGAAGATTTCTTTCCCCACACTAAGAGCTAAAATTTCTAAAGTGCAGAGAAGAGTTGACATAGCAGACATGAGACTTCAAAATGCCTATCATCTGCTTGAATCTCAGAACTCAGATTTCAGGACGGTTACTATCATTCACTGATTAGTGGCTCATTGTCCCTAAACTGTACAAACACTGATTTCTGTTGAATATCTGTTTTCCTTCGGGGAGTCTTGAATTTTGATATATGACAAGCAGAGAGTTATCTACATGATCAAAATTTAATAAAACCCTGGGAATGGAGTCTCTAATGAACATCTGTTATATACATTTCACAAGTTTTGTCATATTTCATTGTTGAAGGAATTAAACATATTCTGTGTGACTCCAAAGGGAGTAAAATCTTGGAAGCTTGGAACTGGTTTCCTATAGACTTCACCCATGTGCCTTTCCCCTTTACTGACAATGCTTTGTATCCTTTCACTGTAATAAATCTTAGACATTAATATGACTATAAGTTGAGTGCAGTGATTCCCCCTAGCAAAGCATTAAGCTCAGGGATGGTCATGGAAACCCTCGACAAAGGGATCAACAAGAACTTACCGGGAGAAGACAAGATGGCACTGGAGTAGGTGGACATACCAACATCCACCTCCCAGAACCAAAGTGGATTACAAACTAATTTTAAGAACTATCATCTGGAAAAACCAACTTTGGACTAAACTAAGAGGTCTCTTCAACCAAGGAACACTGAAGAAGCCACGCCGAGACTGGTAGGAAAAGTGGAAACATGAAGAGGACTGTCCAGTTCCCCGGAGCGAACAGCAGCCGGGAGAGATTCGCGTGGCGGGAAGTGAGTTTAGCAGAGAGGGGAGGGTCCTGAGCCCTAAGAACAAAGCCCCAGCCTACAACCCCAGAGTCCAAAAGAGGCGTAAGGACAGTATTTAGCTGGAAACAAGTCAGGATACTGTTTGTGAGACAGAGTCTGATTTCTCAGACCCAGGATTCTTCTTAAAGGGACCGCGCAAAACATCTCTCTCACAACCACTCACCTGGGACTCCGGGGGACAAGGAGAGAGGAGAATACCACAGTAGTAGGAAGAGAGTGTAATCTAGGAGGCACAGGGAGAAATATTTTGGGAGACAGCCACCCTAACCCCTAGGACGAGTCACTCCCCAAATCTGAAGTGAATATTTCCCCTGGAAACAGCAATACCAGCAAAGGGAAGCAGGACACCAGACAAACAACCTCCCCCGCAGCACTCAGAGCAGAGTTACTTAGAAGGAGGGAGCTTTCGGGGCTACAGTAATGAGTGTTAAGGTCTGAACTACAGCACCTGCACCCAAATGGCTGAGGGCTCAAAGGAGGGCAGGCGGTGGCAGACACACAGGTGCGGTTCTGTCGGCAGGAGCAGAATCCTACTGGCCGCCACTGGGCTCACAGTGTAAGCTCAGTCTTGCCGGCCTGGGGAGGAGGGGACATGCAAAAGCGGTCAAGCCCAGCTGCCGGCACCCTATAATCCAGCCCACAAAAGAAAGACAGGAACCCTGAAAGGGGTGGAGACCAGCCCTTGAGCAAGGGCGCAGGAGCACAGCCTTGCCCTGCCCAAGGAACCGAGGCTTGTGGCCTGACTTAGGAGCCAGCTCCTCCCGTGAGGGTGAAGCCAAAAGCCCCCAACAGGCGGAGTTCCACTACTGAGCTGAGCATGGGCACACAGTCCTGCCCGGCCAGCAGAGCCAAAGCTAGCACCCGTTCCACGAGCAGGCTCCTCCTGCAAGGGCAGGGCAAAAGCCCATAAACAGGCAGAGACCTGCAGCTGAGCAAAGGTGCTCACCAGTGCCCTCAGGACCAAGCATAACGCCACCCACGGGGGCGGGGCAAAGGCCAAGGCCACCAAGGCTTGTGCACCAGAGCACCTGATCACAGCCACTCTCATGAAGAAGAGGTGGAAACCACAGCAACAGCCCCAGTGGGCAGGCACTGGCAACGCCCAAACCCAAAAACCCTACGCAGCAACAGAAGATGGGGTGGCAGGCCTGTAGACAGACCATACCTAGGGAACAGAGGCCATACCCAGTGGACTCTAGGGGCCAAACCTTCCCTTACACAGAGAAAATGCGGAGGCAGAGAAATGCAACACAAATGAACCCAGAGAAATACCCAGAAAAGGACCTAAATAAATCAGATCTAACCAAAATACCAAATGCAGAGTTTAAAATAACAATTGTTAGGATGCTCAAAGATATTGGAACAACAATAGATGGTCATTATGAAAACCTAAATAAAGAGATAGAAAATGTAGAAAAGGACATTGAAATAATAAAAAAGAATCAGTCAGAAATGACAAATACAATCTCTGAAATAAAGAACACAATGGAAGGTATTAAAAGCAAAATGGATGAAGCAGAGAATCGAAACAGCGAGTTAGAGGACACAATAAATAACGGCATAGAAGCAGAGCAGAAAAAAGAAAAGAGACTGAGGAAACTCTTAGAGAGCTCTGTGACAACATAAAGAGAAATAACATCTGCATCATAGGGGTTCCTAAAGAATAAGAGAAAGAACAAAAGATAGAGACTTTGTTCAAGCATATCATAGCTGAAAACTTCCCTCAATTAAGGCAGGAAAACATCTCACATGTTCAGGAAGCACAGAGAACTCCATTAAGGAGAAACCCAAAGAAATCAACACCAAGACACATCATAATTAAAATACCAAAGCTAAGTGATAAAGAGAAATATTAAAAGCTGCTAGAGAAAAAAAGACTATCACCTACAAAGGAGCCCCCATAAGAATGACTTCTGACTTCTCAACAGAAACACTTGAGGCCAGAAGGGAATGGCAAGAAATATTCAAAGTAATGCAGAACAAGAGCCTACAACCAAGACTACTTTATCCAGCAAGGCTATCATTTAAAATTGAAGGAGAAATGAAAAGCTTTACAGACAAAACAAAAATCAAGAAATTCACTATAATGAAACCAAAGCTTCAAGAAATGCTAAGGGACATGCTGTAAACAGATCAAGGAGAAAAGGAATATAGCAAAAGAGGAATGCAGTTTTACAGAATAAAATAGCAATAAACAATTACATATCAATAATAACCTTAAATGTAAATGGATTAAATGATCTGATCAAAAGACATAGAGTAGCTGCATGGATAAGAAAACAGGACCCATACATATGCTGTCTACAAGAGACACACCTTAAATCAAAAGATGCACATAGACTGAAGAAAAAGGGATGGAATAAAATATTTCATGCAAATGGAAATGAAAAAAAAAGCTGGGGTAGCAATACTTATATCAGACAAAATGGACTTTAAAACAAAGACTATAGTTAGAGATAAAGAGGGTCACTACATAATGATAAAGGGAGTAATCCAAAAGGAAGATATACCCGTTCTAAATATCTACACACCTAATATAGGAGCACCTAAATATATAAAGCAGACTTTGATGGATTTAAAGGATGAGATCAACAGCAATACTATAATAGTAGGGGATTTCAATACACCATTAACATCATTAGATAGATCCTCAAGAAAGAAAATTAACAAACAAACAGCAGACTTAAAGGACATATTAGATCAACTCAATTTAATAGATATCTTCAGAACCTTTCACCCTAAAACAGCAGAATATACATTCTTTTCAAGCGCTCATGGTACATTCTCTAGAATAGACCACATGTTAGGGCACAAAACCGGTCTCAACAAATTTAAGAAGATTGAAATCAAGTGATGTCACGGAAATGGTGCCGTGAGCAGCGCGTCCGACAGCTCTCCCCTAAATCACAACAAATTTATCAACTAGAAACAGAAAAATTTATCCTCGGAGCATTCCGGAGTTCCACACAAACTGATAGCGAAAGGACTGTTATCACTTGAATCTGAGAGACGAGGGTGTGGAGGAAGCTACCGCAGGGACATTCATTCAAGCCGCGAGGTTGTGCGCCTGTGGTGAGTCAGCCCACACTCGGGAGCCGCGAGCAGCCGCCGCAAGCTGCCGCGAGCAGCCGCAGGCGCGCTCCCGGTCCGGTTGCAGAGCGAGCACCGCTAACGTTCCCAGCGGCCCGCGCACTGCGAGTGAGAGTCGCCAGCCACCGGTACCCGGAACACCCCATTCGCGCGCGTGCCCTGGGCATTCCACGCGCCCAGAGCGCCCTACTGGCCCGCACACCCAGGGTGCCCCATTATCCTGCGCCTGGTGCGATCCAGCCGCCAACGGCAGGGCAAGCGGGAGAGGCACCAGGGTGGTCTTCCCTACTTGGGAGATTCTCTCCGTGGGTGGGGCACCTCACCCAGCCATTCAAGCTAACAATCAAGCGTTGGGGGAGGGGCACGCGCAGGCAGCCTAAAATACCTTCGGGAGCACAGCTGCGACCCAATCACTGAAATTAGCTTAACCCATGAAATCTGTGCACCCTCGGTTCTAATTGATAAGATCTCTCTCAGTTCAGCGACCCAAGACAAGAGGCGTGATATTTTTTAGTGCCTCTCGCTAAAGGGGCGGGGGCAACTTCTGATTGATAGAGCCTCCATATTCAGGGATAAACGCTAACAAGAAGGACTTGGCAGATAATAAGATCTATACTACACTAGTCGCAAGCAGAGACTAGTGCCTCTTCTTCCCAGCAAAAACAGGCTACAAAGTGTAGAAAGCCTGGGTTGAGAGGTCCAACTGAATGATAGGCGCTGAACAGTCACCTTGACAACAATTGACTCCCACCCCCGCCTGATTACACTGGAGGCCCTGACTACCAGAGCCTTTCCCAAAGCCTTGCACTGAGTGGGGATAGAGTGGGGATTTCCCAGCTCTTTGAGCCTCTTACTCCCCAGGCAGAAGCAGTTGCAGCCTTATAGCTGGATCACCAGGCTGCTAATTCAGAAAGGGGGGACTAGGAGAGAGAATCCAGGAAAGCAAACTCTCTCATCGTTGGACCCTGCAAACGCCAACAAGCCCTGACTACCAGCAAGACTAAAGCCAATTATAGGACATTGCCATAGAATCCCATCAACTGCAAATCCCTACCTAAGTGTGACACAGGGGCAGAGCCTGGGGTACAGAGTCACCGACCAGGAAGAGGGAGAGAAAAGAAAAAGGAAGAAGTTAACCTCTCAAAATCAAGAAAAATCCACAGACTTTACAAGTTGTTCCACTAATTTTTTTGTTGTTGTTGTTTGTTTCTTCTATCTTATTGCCTTTATTTCCTCCACCTCGGTCCTTCTATTCTCTGCCCATCTTATGCTTCCCCTTTCTTGAACTACACTACCCATGAGTGTTACATTTTATTTCTCTTCTTCATCCTCACCCTCCTTTAAGGTTATACTCCAAAACACTTAACTCTCACTCTCTCCTCTTTTGTTTTTTTGTTTGTTTGTTTGTTTTTGCTTTATTTTGTTTTTTTTCTTTTCCTTTTTTATTTCATCCTTCGTTTTTCTCTTATACTTATTTTTTCCTTTCTATTCGTTTTTTCTTTTCTCATTTTACTTTCCTCCCATTTAATCCTCAATCACGAACAAATTAGTTAATTTGGGACTCAAGGCTTTTTTTGGCTTTATTTTTCTTCTTTGCTTTTGTTTTTATTTTTTTCTTGTTTGTTTATTTTTGTGGCATTTTGGGTCCTCCCAACCAAAGGTCTCCATTGTATTTAGTCTTCGCTCCACTTAATACAACAGATTTTTACTTATTTTTTTATTTTTCTCTTCTTTATTATTCTTTTTTGGTCCTTTTTTCTGGTTCCCTCTTATCCCTCTCATTATATCTCTTAGTTGACCATCACTTACAAGCAAATCATCTTATGCTTGTCTAAGATTTTCTTCCTTTTTTTTTTTTTTTGCATTTAATACGTCCCTACTCCCTTTTTTTTGCCCCTTGAACTCTTCACCCCAAATCAGGCGCTCCGTTATAGGCACGATATTTCCCTGAGGAGAGGAGAGGAGGGAAAGAGAAGAAAGAAAAAAGGGGGAAATAATAAATTATTACTGTTTTTTTTGTGGGGTGTTTTACCCTTTTTTTTTTTTTTTTTTTTTTTTACTTTTTACTCTTTATTAATTCTAATTAGTGCTATCAACAAGACCACCCTCAGATGCCGATAAGAAAGAGAAAATCGAATATTATGGATACAAAAGAAAGAGAGGTAACACAAATAGATGTGGAAAAATCTATGGAGAAAAGACTTAACATATTGGAAGACTTGAAGCTAAATGACAGAGAATTTAAAATAGAAATCTTAAAAATACTCAGAGATATACAAGAAAACACAGAAAGGCAATATAGGGAGATCAGAAAACAACTCAATGAACACAAAGAATATATTACCAAGGAAATTGAAACTATAAAAACAAATCAAACAGAAATGAAAACCTCAATTCACGAGCTGAAAAACGAGGTAACAAGCTTAGCTAACAGAACAGCCCAGATTGAAGATAGGATTAGTGAAATAGAAGACAAACAACTTGAGGCACAACAGAGAGAAGAAGAAAGAGACTCAAAAATAATAAAAAACGAGAAAGCCCTACAGGAATTGTCTGACTCCATCAGAAAGAATAACATAAGAATAATAGGTATATCAGAGGGAGAAGAGAGAGAAAATGGAATGGAGAATATACTCAAACAAATAATAGACGAGAACTTCCCAAGCCTGTGGAAGGAACTAAAGCCTCAAATTCAAGAAGCAAACAGAACACCGAGTTTTCTTAACCCCAACATACCCACTCCAAGGCACATCATAATAAAGATGACACAAACCAATGACAAAGAAAAAATTCTCAAGGCAGCCAGGGAAAAGAAGAGTACAACATATAAAGGAAGGCCAATTAGATTATCATCAGACTTCTCAGCAGAAACTCTACAAGCTAGAAGAAAGTGGACCCCAATATTTAAAGCCCTGAAAGAGAGGAACTTTCAGCCAAGAATACTATACACATCAAAGCTATCCTTCAACTATGAAGGAGATATAAAACATTCACAAATACAGAAAAGATGAGAGAATTTATCAACAGAAAGCCCCCACTCCAGGAAATACATAAGGGGGTTTTCCAACCAGATTCAAAGAACAAAAGAAAACAACACCACAAGTAACAGCTCCACCAAGAACACAATAAAACCAAACTTAAACTGTGACAACAAAGGAAAAAAAGGGGGGAGAGGATGGAGATTAACAGTAGCAAAGGACGATGAAGTGCAGAAATACTTATAAGATAGGGTACTACAATGAATATGGTAGGTACCCTTTTCATTACTTAATGGTAACTATCCTTGAAAAAACCACCACAAAAACACTTGACTTAAAGAAGGTAGCAACACAGGAAAGAAGTATGGAACACAAACAAACAAAAACAAATGATAGAAAAACAAAAGAGAAGAATCAAACTAGATACAAAACTAACAGAAAGCAATTTATAAAATGGCAGTAGGGAACCCACAAGTGTCAATAATTACACTAAATGTAAATGGATTAAACTTACCAATAAAAAGACACAGAGTAGCAGAATGGATTAAAAAAGAAAATCCAACTATATGCTGCCTACAAGAAACACATCTAAGCAACAAGGATAAAAACAAATTCAAAGTGAAAGGCTGGAAAACAATACTCCAAGCAAACAACACCCCAAAAAAAGCAGGTGTAGCAATATTCATATCTAATAATGCTGACTACAAGACAGAAAAAGTACTCAGAGACAAAAATGGTCATTTCATAATGATTAAGGGGAAGTTGAATCAAGAAGACATAACAATCCTTAATATATATGCACCAAACCAAGGAGCACCAAAATATATAAGACAGCTACTTATTGACCTTAAAACAAAAACTAACAAAAATACAATCATACTTGGAGACCTCAATACACCGCTGACGGCTCTAGATCGGTCATCCAAACAGAGAATCAATAAAGATATAGTGGCCTTAAACGAAATACTAGAACACCTGGATATGATAGACATCTACAGGACACTTCATCCCAAAGCGACAGAGTATACATTTTTCTCTACTGTACATGGAACATTCTCAAGAATTGACCATATGTTGGGCCACAAAGACAATATCAGCAAATTTAGAAAAATTGAAATTGTACCAAGCATATTTTCTGATCATAAAGCCTTGAAACTAGAATTCAACTGCAAAAAAGAGGGGGAAAAACCCAAAAATATGTGGAAACTAAACAACATACTTCTAAAAAATGAATGGGTCAAAGAAGAAATAAGCGCAGAGATCAAAAGATATATACAGACAAATGAAAATGAAAATACGACATATCAGAATCTCTGGGATGCAGCAAAAGCAGTAATAAGAGGAAAGTTCATATCACTTCAGGCCTATATGAACAAACAAGAGAGAGCCCAAGTAAACCACTTAACTTCACACCTTAAGGAACTAGAAAAAGAAGAACAAAGACAACCCAAAACCAGCCGAAGAAAGGAGATAATAAAAATCAGAGCAGAAATAAATGAAATAGAGAACAGAAAAACTATAGAAAAAATCAATAAAACAAGGAGCTGGTTCTTTGAAAAGATCAACAAAATTGACAAACCCTTGGCAAGACTCACCAAGGAAAAAAGACACAGGACTCAAATAAATAAAATCCAAAATGAAAGAGGAGAGATCACCACAGACATTATAGATATACAAAGAATTATTGTAGAATACTATGAAAAATTATATGCCACCAAATACAACAATCTAGAAGAAATGGATAAATTCCTAGAACAATACAACCTTCCTAGACTGAGTCATGAAGAAGCAGAAAGCCTAAACAGACCAATCAGCAGGGAGGAAATAGAAAAATTAAAAACCTCCCCAAAAATAAAAGTCCAGGCCCAGACGGTTATACTAGTGAATTCTATCAAACATTCAAAGAAGACTTGGTTCCTATTCTACTCAAAGTCTTCCAAAAAATTGAAGAAGAAGCAATACTTCCAAACACATTTTATGAGGCCAACATAACCCTCATACCAAAACCTGGCAAGGATGGCACAAAGAAAGAAAACTACAGACCAATATCTCTAATGAATACAGATGCTATAATACTAAACAAAATACTGGCAAACCGAATACAACAACATATTAAAAAAATAATACATCATGATCAAGTGGGATTCATCCCAGAATCTCAAGAATGGTTCAACATACGCAAAACGGTTAACGTGATACACCATATCAACAAAACAAAGAACAAAAACCACATGATCTTATCAATAGATGCAGAAAAGGCTTTTGATAAAATACAACACAATTTTATGTTTAAGACTCTCAACAAAATGGGTATAGAAGGAAAATATCTCAACATGATAAAGGCCATATATGATAAACCATCAGCCAACATCCTATTAAACGGCATAAAACTGAGGACTTTCTACCTTAAATCAGGAACAAGACAGGGTTGTCCACTCTCTCCACTCTTATTTAACGTGGTGCTAGAAGTTCTGGCCAGAGCAATCAGACAAGACAAAGAAATAAAAGGCATCCATATCAGAAAAGAAGAAGTAAAGCTATCACTTTTTGCTGATGATATGATCCTATACATCGAAAACCCGAAGGACTCCACAAAAAGATTATTAGAAACAATAAACCAATACAGTAAGGTCGCAGGATACAAAATTAACATACAAAAGTCCATAGCCTTTCTATATGCCAACAATGAAATATTAGAAAACGAACTCAAAAATATAATCCCCTTCACGATTGCAACAAAAAAAATAAAATACCTAGGAATAAACATAACAAAGAATGTAAAGGACCTATATAATGAAAATTACAAAGCATTGTTAAGGGAAATCAAAAAAGATACAATGAGATGGAAAAATATTCCTTGTTCTTAGATAGGAAGAATAAATATAATCAAAATGGCCATATTACCCAAAGCAATATACAAATTTAATGCAATTCCCATCAAAATCCCTATGAGATTTTTTAAAGAAATGGAACAAAAAATCATCAGATTTATATGGAACTATAAAAAACCCCGAATAGCCAAAACAATCCTAAGGAAAAAGAATGAAGCTGGGGGCATTACAATACCTTACTTTAAACTATATTATACGGCCACGATAATCAAAACAGCATGGTATTGGCAGAAAAATAGACACTCAGACCAATGGAACAGAATAGAAAGCCCAGAAATAAAACCACATATATATGGTCAAATAATCTTTGATAAAGGGGCCAACAACACACAATGGAGAAAAGAAAGCCTCTTCAACAAATGGTGTTGGGAAAACTGGAAAGCCACATGCAAAAGAATGAAACTCGACTACAGCCTGTCCCCGTGTACTAAAATTAATTCAAAATGGATCAAAGACCTAAATATAAGACCTGAAACAATAAAGTACATAGAAGAAGACATAGGTACTAAAATCATGGACCTGGGTTTTAAAGAACATTTTATGAACTTGACTCCAATGGCAAGAGAAGTGAAGGCAAAGATAATTGAATGGGACTACATCAGAATAAAAAGTTTTTGCTCAGCAAGAGAAACTGATATAAAAATAAACAGACAGCCAACTAAATGGGAACTGATATTTTCAAACGACAGCTCAGATAAGGGCCTAATATCCAAAATTTACAAAGAACTCAGAAAACTCAACAACAAACAAACAAACAATCCAATTAAAAAATGGGAAGAGGACATGAACAGACACTTCTCCCAGGAAGAGATACAAATGGCCAACAGATATATGAAAAGATGCTCAGCTTCATTAGTTATTAGAGAAATGCAAATCAAAACTACAATGAGATACCACCTCATCCCTGTTAGATTAGCTATTATCAACAAGACGGGTAATAGCAAATGTTGGAGAGGCTGTGGAGAAAAAGGAACCCTCATTCACTGTTGGTGGGACTGTAAAGTAGTACAACCATTATGGAGGAAAGTATGGTGGTTCCTCAAAAAACTGAAAATAGAACTACCTTATGACCCAGCAATCCCTCTACTGGGTATATACCCCAAAACCTCAGAAACATTGATACGTGAAGACACATGTAGCCCCATGTTCATTGCAGCACTGTTCACAGTGGCCAAGACATGGAAACAACCAAAAAGCCCTTCAATAGAAGACTGGATAAAGAAGATGTGGCACATATACACTATGGAATACTACTCAGCCATAAGAAATGATGACATCAGATCATTTACAGCAAAATGGTGGGATCTTGATAACATTATAAGGAGTAAAATAAGTAAATCAGAAAAAAACAAGAACTACATGATTCCATACATTGGTGGAACATAAAAATGAGACTAAGAGACATGGACAAGAGTGTGGTGGTTACCAGGGGTGGGGGGAGGGAGGACATGGGAGGGAGGGAGGGAGAGAGTTGGGGGAGGGGGAGGGGCACAGAGAACTAGATAGAGGGTGGCGGAGGACAATCTGACTTTGGGCGAGGGGTATGCAACATAATTTAATGACAAAATAACCTAGACATGTTTTCTTTGAATATATGTACCCTGATTTATTAATGTCATCCCATTACCATTAATAAAAATTTATTAAAAAAAAAAAAAGATTGAAATCATATCGAGCACTTTCTCTGATCACAATGGCATTAAACTAGAAATCAACCAGAACAGAAAAACTGAAAAATACTCAAACACTCGGAAACTAAACAGCATGTTATTAATGAATGGGTAAACAATGAGATCAAAGAAGAAATTTTAAAATTCCTAGAAACAAACGATAATGAGCATACATCAACTCAAAATTTATGGGACACAAAAAAGCAGTTCCTGAGAGGGAAGTTTATAGCATTACAGGCATACCTCAAGAAGCTAGAAAAAGCTCAAATAAACATCTTGAGCCAACATCTAAAAGAACTAGAAAAAGAACAGCAAGTAAAGCCCAAATGTAGTAGAAGGAAGGAAATAATAAAGATCAGAGCAGAAATAAATAAAATAGAGGCTAAAGAAACAATACAGAGGATCAATGAAACCAGGAGATGGTTCTTTGAAAAGGTAAATAGATAGATGAACCTTTAACTAGACTCACCAAGAAAAAAAGAGAGAGGACTGAAATAAATAAAATTAGAAACGAGAGTGGAGAAATAACAAGTGACACAACAGAAATACAAATTATTATAAGAAAATACTATGAATAACTGTACACCAAAAAACTAGATAACCTAGATGAAATGGACAAATTCCTTGAAACGTAATCTTCCAAAAATTAATCTAGAAGAATCAGAAAACCTAAACAGACAAATTACAACAAATGAGATTGAAACAGTTATCAAAAACCTCCCAAAAAAGAAAAATTCTGGGCCTGATGGCTTCACAAGTGAATTCTACCAAATATTCAAAGAAGAACTAACTCCTATCCTTCTCAAGCTATTTCAAAAATTCAAGAGGAAGGAACACTTCCAAGCTCCTTTTATGAGGCCAGCATAATTCTGATTCCAAAACCAGGCAAAGACAACACAAAAAAAGAAAATTATAGGCCAATATCCCTGATGACTTTAGATGCAAAAATCCTCAACAAAATATTAGCAAACCGGATCCAGCGATATATGAAAAAAATCATACACCATGATCAAGTGGGATTTATTCTGGGGAGGCAAGGCTGGTATAATATTTGCAAATCAATCAACGTGATTCACCACATAAACAAAAGGAAGGAGAAAACCCACATGATAATTTCAATAGATGCAGAGAAAGCACTTGATAAAATCCAGCACCCATTCATGATCAAAACTCTCAGCAAAGTGGGAATACAGGGAACATACCTCAACATGATAAAGGCCATCTATGACAAACCCACAGCCAACATCATACTCAATGGGTAAAAATGAAAAGCAATCCCCTTAAGATCAGGAACAAGGCAGGGGTGTCCCCTTTCACCACTCTTATTCAACATAGTTCTGGAAGACCTAGCCATAGCAATCAGACCAGAAAAAGAAATAAAAGGCATCCAAATTGGAAAAGAAGAAGTAAAACTATCATTATTTGCAGATGATATGATATTGTATATAGAAAACCCTAAAGTTGCAGCCAAAAAACTACTAGACCTTATAAATGAATTCAGCAAGGTGGCAGGATATAAAATCAATACTCAGAAATCAGAGGCATTTTTATATACTAACAATGAACTGTCAGAAAGAGAAATTAGGGAATCAATCCCCTTTACCATTGCAACCAAAAAAATAAAGTACCTAGGTGTAAATTTAACAAGGGAGATTAAAGACTTGTACTCGGAAAATTATTAAACATTGATAAAAGAAATCAGGAAAGATACAAACAAGTGGAGGTATATTCCATGCTCATGGTTAGTAAGAATAAATAAACATCATTAAAATATCTATACTACCCAAAGCAATTTATAAATTCAATTCAATACCGATTAAAATACCAATGACTTACTTCAAAGATATAGAACACATATTCCAAAAGTTTATATGGAACCAAAAGAAAACAAGAATAGCCTCAGCAATCTTGAAAAGGAAGAATAAAGCGGGAGATGTCACACTTCTGGATATCAAGTTATATTATAAGGCCATTGTACTCAAAACAGCCTGGTACTGGCATAAGAACAGGCATATAGATCAATGGAACAGAACTGAGAACCCAGAAATAAACCCGCACCTTTATGGACAACTGATATTTGACAAAGGAGGTAAGAACATACATTGGAGTAAAGACAGCCTCTTCAACAAATGGTATTGGGAAAATTGGACAGCTACCTGCAAAAAAATGAAACTAGACCACCAACTTACACAATTCAAAAAAATAAACTCAAACTGGATAAAAGACTTAAATGTAAGCCGTAAAACCATAAGCATCTTAGAAGAAAACATAGACACTAAGCTCTCTGACATCTCTCGCAGCAATATATTTGCTGAATTGTCTCCATAGGCAAGTGAACTAAAAGACAGGAAAAACAAATGGGACTATGTCAAACTAAAAAGCTTCTGCACAGCTAAAGACAATAAGAACAGAATAAAAAGACAAACTACACAATGGGAGAATATGTTTGACAATGCGTCTGATAAGGGGTTAATAACCAAAATTTATAAAGAACTTGTAAAACTTAATACCAGGAAGAAAAACAGTCCAATCCAAAAATGGGCAAAAGAAATGAATAGACACTTCTCCAAAGAGGACACACAGATGACCAATAGGCATATGAAAAAATGCGCAACATCACTAATTATTAGAGAAATGCAAATTAAAACCACAATGAGATATCACCTCACACCAGTCAGAATTGCACTCATCAGTAAAACAACACAGAATAAGTGCTGGCGAGGATGTGGAGAAAAGGGAACCCTCCTGCACTGCTGGTGGGAATGCAGACTGGTCCAGCCACTGTGGAAAATAGTATGGAGATTCCTCAAGAAATTAAAAATTAAACTGCCTTTTGATCCAGCTATACCACTGTTAGGAATATACCCCAAGAACACCACAGCACTCTTTGAAAAGAAGAAATGCACACCCATGCTTATGGCAGCATTGTTCACAATAGCAAAAATCTGGAAACAGCCCAAGTGTCCATCAGAGGACGAGTGGATTAAAAAGCTTTGGTATATATATATACTAGGGAATACTACTCAGCCATAAGAAATGATGACATTGGATCTTTTACAACAACATGGATGGACCTTGATAACATTATACTGAGCGAAATAAGTAAATCAGAAAAAACTAAGAACTATATGATTCTATACATAGGTGGGACATAAAAATGAGATTAGAGACATGGACAACAGTATTGGGATTACAGGGTGGGGGGGGAGGAGAGGGAGGGGGTTGAAGGAGGGGAGGGGCACAAAGAAAACCAGTTAGAAAGTGATGGAAGACAATTATATCAATGTCATCCCATCAAAATTAATCAAAAAAAAAAAAAAAGAATGTGTCTCAGGGCTAATTCAGGCAATTAGAAGAATAGTATAAGGATGCTAATTCTGCTTCTCAGGCCACATCCTGCAAAATGACCCCAAGCTAATTGGTGATTTCGCTCCTCTGATTTTGCCAATTGGATTTAAAAAAAATAGGTCAGGAATGCCCTGAAATGGAACTAACAATACATGAGCATAAAGGACTATTA
Organism: Saccopteryx bilineata; assembly: GCF_036850765.1. NCBI lineage: Eukaryota > Metazoa > Chordata > Mammalia > Chiroptera > Emballonuridae > Saccopteryx > Saccopteryx bilineata. Next base: position 132,155,847 of record NC_089494.1, read on the forward strand.
GATACTGGAGCAAATGTATCTGTTATTGCTAAGGTACATTGGCCTCCTTCCTGGCCCACTCATGCAGCAGCCACAGAATTACAAGGTATAGGGCAGAGTAAATCCCCTCAACAAAGTTCTAATTTTCTACATTGGTAAGATTAAGAAGGTCATTCTGGATTTTTTAATCCTTATGTGCTCCCTGGATGGCCAGTTAATTTGTGGGGTAGAGATGTTTTGAAAAATATGGGAGCGTTGCTTGTCAGTCCTAATGGTTTAGTCAGTACTCAGATGCTTGATCAGGGATTTTTGCCCACCAAGGGACTAGGGAAAGAACAGCGAGGAATTCTCACCCCCATAGAAGTGGCACCCAATACCAGAAGGTGTGGATTAGGATATCAAAATTTAGCATAGGGGCCTTGGTAGCTCCTGCTACCTCAATAATGCATTGTGCAGACCCAATTACTTGGAAATCAGATAATCCTATATGAATAGACCAATGGCCCCTTTCTCAGGAGAAACTTAGGGCAGCTGCTCAATTGGTACAAGAGCAGCTACAGCTTGGGCACATTGAACCATCTAATAGCCCATGAAATACACTTCCATATTTTGATCTTGTCACCTCCTGGATTATCAAGGGGCATAGGCAACCCTTATAGTTTAAAGGTTTTGAGCCTCAAAATTATTGTTGTTCCTTTTTTCAAAGAATCAATAACAATGGCTCTGGGAAACTTCCACTAAATGGCAAATCGCTCTTGCAAATCAATGGACAACTTTATACTGAAACTGTCAACTTAAAATCAGCTCAAAGTCTAGAATTTTATGCTATTATTATGGCTTTTCAGCATTTGCCATATCCCCCCCCCCTTTAATCTATATACAGACAGTAAATATTTACTTATGGTGTTTCCACTATAAAGACTGCTGTCTTAGGGACAAATGCTGATGAACTATTTCAGCAGTTCCTCCTTCTTCAAAGACTTGTATGTCAACATAGAGCTCCATGTTTCATAGGACATACTCGAGCTCACTCCATGCTCCCAGGAGCTTTAGCACAAGGGAATGCCCTTTTTATTATTTTTTTTTTTTGTATTTTTCTAAAGTTGGAAACAAGGAGGCAGTCAGACAGACTCCCGCATGCACCCAACCGGGATCCACCTGGCACGCCTACCAGGGGGGATGCTCTGCCCATCTGGGGTGTTGCTCTGTTGTAGCCAGAGCCATTCTGGCACCTGAGGCGGGGACCACGGAGCCATCCTCAGTGCCCAGGCCAACTTTGCTCCAATGGAGCCTTGGCTGCGGGAGGGGAAGAGAGAGACAGAGAGGAAGAAGAAGGGGAGGGGTGGAGAAGCAGATGGGCACTTCTCCTGTGTGCCCTCGCCAGGAATCAAACCCAGGACTCCTGCATACCAGGCTGACGCTCTACCACTCAGCCAACTGGCCAGGGCCTAGGAATGCCCTTGTTGATCAAGCTACCCAAAAGAAAATTATTTGGAGCAACCATGACAGACTGAGCAATTCAGTCTCATACTATTCATCACCAGAACGCTGCAGCCCTGTGTAAACAGTTTCAACTTTCTTGGGAAGCAGCACAGCAGATTGGGAAATCCTGCCCAAGGGGTCCTATTCTACAATCTGCGCCTTCATTTGGAGTTAACCCTCAAGGACCCCTACCAGGACAACTTTGGCAAATGGATGTTACTCATATACCTTCATTTGGCAAACAGTCCTATGTCCACGTTACAGTGGATACATAATCTGGAATTATAGCAAACTCTGTCAGAACAGGAGAGGCTGCTAAGCACGTTATAGCTCATTGTCTGTATGCATTGTTCTATTATTGGATTTCCTAAACTGGTTAAACTGACAATGCTCCTGCATTTGGAGCAAAAGCATTTACTGTATTTTATCATTCTTACAATCTTTAAAGTCAAGGTATTATTAAAGTGTACCCAGCAAATATTTTAAGGTCAATTTAAAAAAATTTCAAAGGGGGGAGTCCTATCCTGGAACTCCTACGGATCTACCATATCATGCTTTTTACTTAAAAAATTTTTAAATTTCTTTTGAATGCTGATGAACAGGAGATGCCAAATCTTTTTCTCCTGCAAACTACTACCTTCTTTATTTGATCCAGTTAATAACACTGTTTTGTCTTTTTCCAAATAGCCCCAGATATATGGAAAAGATTTATATAGGCGGATGGGGATCCTCAAACCCCTCAGCGAGATCTTCTGAGCATGGCTTTTAAGATATCTAGAGGCAGAAAAAGCCCAACAGAGATCAGGGGAACTACCAGCTTTTAGGATACATCCTTAAAGGCTCCAACACCCCAAAGGGGTCTCATAGGATGCCATCTGGGTCCTGCTTCAATAGTGGAAAGGAAGGTCATTGAGCTATAAAGCCTACCAGACTTACATGCCTCTGCTGTGAGGAAACAGGGACACTGGAAGGTAGGCTTCTCCCTCGCTTCTCTAAGGGAGGGTTCAGTCTCTTCTAGCCCTGCTCCAGCCACCTATGACCTAACCTTGCTCAGAATGCTGGGATTTGCCACTGAAGGCTGAAGGTGCCCAGGGCCATCGGCCCCATCTACAACACTGTGGATGAGCCTAGGGTATTTCTTCCAAGAAGCAGGTAAACTGATCTCATTTGCACAAGGGCCACTTAACTATGTCTTGCCTGAATAGTCAGGTTTTTTATTCTTCCCTCAAAGATCTCTGTTGTGGGTGTTGATAGTCCTATTTTCTGCTGCTTTGTTTAATATATAGTGTTTCCTCTATTCCTCCGACCTCAATGCCCCACTCATATTTCAGGCTGGGACCTACTCCTAATTTAGAGCTCTCTTTCCCCCTTTTGCCAACTTTTATTATGAATCTGCCTTTGCTACCCAGCTTAGTATATCCCAAGGTTCTCTTTACCACACCACAGTTCCAGGGAAAAGCACCCTGGTCTCATCTCTCCAGGCGGAGGAGAACAGAAGCTCCATCTCCACACATGCTGCAGATGGCTTTTCCAGTCTACCTGAATCATTACCAGCTAGAAGCAGCAGTCATTGGGACTTGGACGTGAGCTGCAAAGTATAGAATTGTGACAACAATTCCAGTGCCATGCGGACTTGTCCTGGATGTGGACTTTTCCTGAACTCCCGCTCCTTGTGACAGCTCCTAACAGACTGAACTGTGGTTGGGTTGCATTTTTCAGGGATTTGGCATGGTGTTAGGGCCAACTTGGACTTGGTGAACATGTCAAGAACACTACTCTTTTATGGATTCTTGCTGTATTGGCCAAGAGTTTGCTTAAAGGCTTTAATCACTGTAAAAAAAATAAAATAGAAGACTAGATAAAGAAGATGTAGCACATATACACCATGGTATACTATTCAGCCATAAGAAATGATGACATCAGATCACTTACAACAAAATGGTGGGATCTTGATAACATTATACAGAGTGAAATAAGTAAATCAGAAAAAAACAAGAACTGCAGGATTCCGTACATTGGTGGGACATAAAAATGAGACTAAGAGACATGGACAAGAGTGTGGTGGTTACAGGGGGCGGGGGGGAGGGAAGGAGGGAGAAGGGGAGGGGTGGGGGTGGGCACAAAGAAAACTAGATAGAAGGTGACGGAGGACAATCTGACTTTGGGTGATGGGTATGCAACAGAATTGAATGACAAGATAACCTGGACATGTTTTCTTTGAATATATGTACCCTGATTTATTGATGTCACCCCATTAAAATAAAAATTTATTTATTAAAAAAAAAAACTTACCATCTTCAGCTGTTTGGTAATTTTCCTGAGCAACTCATCTTCTGCTATTAACTCCTTTGTCTTACTTGATGGAATGGGCAAAGCATACCTCACAATGGATTCTCCTGTTGGTGGAGAACTTAAGACCACTGGTTCCAGTTTTTCATGTACTAATTTTGAACTTTGTTTTTCCTTTAATTTAGGTGACAATGGTGAATTAAGTAGTCCTTTTTTGTAATTTAATTCTGGAACATCTGCCAATTTACTACTAGAGGACAATGGATGCTTTACTGGCTTCATCTTGTTATTTCCTTAGGTTCCAAATTATAGGTGAAAAAATTTTATTCCTTCCTGTGAATAAAAGATGATTTCATATTAATAAATGATGGCAGGATTATCAATTTCCATGAAGATGATGAACCTCAAAATCAATGCTAGAGAAATTACAAAATGAAAAGAGAAAACATTCCTAACAACAAATAACTATTCTTTTAAAATCCTGTAAAAAATCCCTCGAGGTGACTGAAGGCTGATTTTTGTATAAGCATTTAGAATGGGGGTTAATGAGAGGGAAAAAGACAGTGACAGCAGTGCAAATATATTTAGAAAACTTTAAAATTATTATTCTTAGCTTTCCTACATTTTTTAATAAATATATACCCTTTATGCATAGCATTATTTCCATAGAAGTAATATTGTAGCCCAAGGTATAAACAGAGTAATATCAAGCTGCACCAAAGTCATGCTAGAATAAGGAAGTACAGACTGGACAGGACTTTAGACTTCCACTCTACTTCTCTGGTTCTCCAAAGCTAATTGATAAAGATTCAGGACAGAGGAGAAGTAACAACTGACACCAAATAAACACAAATGGTTTTTTAAAAATATTATGAGCAACCATCTACAGTATATGCCAAGAAATTGAACAATCTGGAATAAATTGATAAATTTCCTAAAAACATACAATCTTCCAAAACTGAGTCAGGAAGAATCAGAGAACCTGAATAGACAAATTACAGCTAATGAAATTGAAGCAGTAATAAAAAAAACCAAATCCTCCCAACAAACAAATGTCCTAAACCAGACTTCTTACAAGAGAATTTTAACAAACATTCAAAGAATTAACACCAATCGTCTGAAACTAGTCCAAAAAATTTTATGGAGGGAAGCCTCCCATACTCATTTTATAAGGCTAGGATGATCCTAATTCCAAAATCAGATAAAGACACTACAAAGAAAGACTCAGGACAATGCCTCCTCCCAAAGAGTTTTAAAGCATGTATCTGTGAGAATTATCTGGTAGACTGGCACCATTAAAACAGAACATTGGTTCTCTATGGTCTGAGGCTGGAAACACCTAAACCAGTCCTATTGTTGTAGGTTGAACTGTATCCCCCAAAGCATGTTCAAATCCTTACCTTTGGCTCCTGTGACTATGACCGTATTTGAAAATAGTTTTTGCAGATGTAATCAACAAAAAGTCATACTGGATTGGGTGGACCCCCAACCCAATGACCAGTGTCACTGAAGGAGGATATGTGAAGACTACCAGGGAAGAAGGCCATGTAAGCACTGAAGCAGAGGCTGGAGTGACATGGCCGCTAGCCCAGGATGGTTAAGTGTTGCCAGCATCCACCAAAAGCTGGGGAGAAGCAGGGGAAGATGCTTTCCGATGATTTTCCGGAGCAGAGCCCTGCCAACCCCTTGACTGCAGAGAGAATCAAGTCCTGCTGTTTGAAACCACCCTGTTGGTGGTACTCTGTCACACCAGCCTTAGGAAGCTGAGACATGCGCTAAAGGAAATGACAAAACCAACATGTCTGGGGGTTGGAAAGAGAGAGGAGATGGGTTTGCACACACCATAGATGGGCACAGGGAATGTGCACCTCCAGAGACAGACGGAGAGGCGGAAGTGAGGCTGCTTTCAGAAGCCTGAAGAAAAGAATGGGACCCGCCCCCCACCAATCACCACCCTGGTACTAGGAAACAACCTCACAAATGCATTCGTTAAGTTCACATCAGTACAAAAGGCATGTGAAATGAACATGCATATTTACATATTTACATCATTTAGAACCCTCCTAGCAATCCAAGGCTCTTGCTCATGTTACCACAGCAATCACCCAAGATGATCAGTCACTCTGCACCACAGAGACAGAGGCTTCCTGGTTTCCCTCCAACAACTGACTTAATAATCACTTCAAACCATAATGACACTGTAGTTACCTGAGATTCTCCATCAAAAGCATGGCTGCCACTGAAGAAATTAAAAGGAAAGCAAGGAGGCTTTTGCCAGACATCATAATGAAAACGTTCAAACTTCACATGGGAGATGACTCTGCAGCAGCCCGGTGAGGTGCGGGGACTCTGCTGAGGCTGAGCGGAGGTGGGCCGTGCGTAGCTCAGCCTCTGGGAGGCCGGCTCTAGGGTGACCGAGCTGGGAACTCAGAGCCGCCAGGACTGACGTGAAGACAGACAGCCACACACCGTCCAGACCGCAGCCCCACTCCCTCACAAACTGACATGAAGGCTGCCCACCCAGGCCCGGCCTCCGCCCCAGCCGGCCGCAGCAATGACCTCAGACGCCGGACCGCACGCTCACGGTCACGTCACAGACGCCGGACCGCACGCTCACAGTCACGTCACAGACGCAGGACCGCTCGCTCAAGGTCACGTCCCAGACACATCGGCCCCACGCCAGATCCGGTGGTAAGACCCTCACTGGCTTTCCGAAGTGGGTGGTCTCGCTCGGTGTCTGTGCCTCCGGAACTTGGGCCAGTTCAGTTTTTTGAAAACTTGGGCATCACCAGCCAAACCTGAGCCCTAGGCCCTGGTCTGCCATTGTCAAAAGCTCTTTCCATTGTGACCCCCTGTGCAGTCAGTCCATTCACCAGGCCCACACTCCTGCCAGTTTGTGCAGCAGCCAGGGAGGTTTTGGAAGTAAAGTGGACTAGGAGGGGGCATGGTACCAAATAAACAGTCTCTTGCCATCAGTTTCCATATGCTTTCATATACAATTTTACAAAAGTAGTTTTTTCAGTAGTTTCCCTTCAATATATTCATTTTGTCTTCTTTAAAAATGGAAGATTATTAACTTAAAACACTCCAAATAAAGGTTTGTTGACCAAAGTCTGTCCAGTAAAGGATCAAAATTGTGCCCAACTGTCCACCAACAGTAGAATCAATAAATAAATTGTGGTATATTCAAAACTGAAATATTATACAGCAATGAGTAAACTACAACTATGCAACAACAAAAATGAATCTCACAAACATAACCTAACATGGAAGAATACATCATATGATTATGTTTATATAAGGTTCAAAAATAGGCCAACAGTCTGTGGTGTTAGAAGTAAGGATAGATGTGGGGAGCAATAAGAGGGCTTAACGGGGGTTTCCAGGATTCTAATACTATTCTGTTTCTTGTTCTGGGTCCTATCATTTTGTAAAATTTCATCAAGCTATACACTTAAAATACGTAAATTTTTTTAGCATGTATGTTAAATTTGATGAAATAAGTATGCTTCAAGAGACTCCTTGAGTGAACAAATATCGTTAACCCTTAAGGATATTCAGAAGTTTTCAGGGACAAAAGAACAATCATAGGTCACTTTATAACATACCCAAGTAAGGACAGAATCTTTTATATCCCCTGGCTATGGCAGTGGTCTTCCCCTCTGTCCCAATGCCAGCTAATTCTGACTGACCTTTGCCCTATATACATATTTGAATCACATATCTCTAAGACAATGTAGGTAAGATTCTCTGGCTAGAGGCCTTTTGGAAATCCTATATTCTTGAGAAAGCTGACTTTTCCCAAGTCAAACTTGCTAGTATGGGTTTGTGAACCTACTCAACATCATCGCCTGAAGATTGCTCATCCTGAGGAGGTGGTGAAATACCATCATGACAAGGGAATATCTCCAGAAGACAGGAATATTCAACTATCCTCTTTAAGATGTTGAATTTAAGATTAAATTCAATGATATAGTAATCCTAAACTCATTTCCCACCCTTCTGTCTTAAGTAGTTTATATATTTTGAAACCCCCTCATACCCCATAAGGTTATTTGCCCCTTCAAAATGAAGTGAGCCTACACCTATATTTATAGCTATGGGACCAAGATTGGTGGGGAAAATTGGCTTTTTGTTACTTTGATGGGGAAAAAGAGAAATGAAATTTATCTCTTCCTTTTCCACAGATTCAGAAAATAAAAGTTTTTGCACTCTCATTTGGTTTTCTGGGAAGCAATTTAATCTTAAGGTAGTATATACTTAATTGTTCCCACACATAATGGAGGTATGCATCTACTAGTTTTTCTGTAATTAAGAGAAGCATTTCTCTGTAATAACAAGTTCAAAGTTAATGGTTTGTACCACTTATTTTTCCCATTGCTGTCACTGAACTTATTCACATCCCAAATCTTGCTCAGCAGATTTAGAGAAACTTCCTAATTTTTCATTGCTACTATCTCATCTTTGCAGATTTTTCCTTTCACAATTATTTATAAACATTCCTATTCTCAGCCCAATTCATAGAATTGCTACAATATCTAACCAGCAATTTTCATTTTTTTCTTCATATAGTTCTTCGAAAATAAACCAGTGTGCCTCATTCAAGACAAGTTATCCAAGGCTTAGCCATGTTAGGTTTGTTTATTCTTGACATCTGAATCATTGAAAGAATATGTCTGATTATTCCCAATGGCATTTGTAAAGCCGGTGGTCGAGGCCAGGCAGGTCCACACTGGATTCGGGCAGATGGTAGAGAAACTACAGAGCTGAAAAGCATGGGCCACTCCGTTTAATAAAGCCTCACAATGACGGACAAGCACACAAGCAGGGGAAACCACCTCTCAGGCAAACAAACAGTAAGAATAGCCCCTCCCAGTGGTAGGCAGGCAATCCACCATCCATAATTCCCCATCTCTCTCCAGCGCAAGCACTCATAGCCTTATATAGGCAGTATACACGTGACACAGCCACACACTCATGCACCAATCAGGCAAAGTGCTTGCAGCTGGTAACCCTGCCAGCAAGCCTAACACAGCTGCCTCACAGCATTCTAATCAAGGTTCTCACAAAGTAATCTCTAAAATTGGGCATTAAATAATTCACTTGAATTTTCTTGAATAACAAACTATATTTGGAATGACCCAAGATCGCTGTGCTTCTCCTAAAAGGCTTCCTCTAGGCCTTTCTTTGCTAACTCAATGACCAATAATATCCACACGTATAGCTATCACCTAAGCAACTTATGCAGCATTTTATAAGTCCATAAAAAAGTAAAGGAACCCTTCAAGATGTGCAGTATGTATATTTCCAAAGTTAATAGATTAATCTGACACGATCATCAGAAGCAGGATTTTACTTAGGAGTCAGAAGTTGTCATTATTACTGCTAAGAACATTTACTATCCTTTTTCCTTCTACTCTGAATCTCCCCAGTGCCATGATTTCCCCCTCATTCTTAGCCATTTATTCTAAGATCTCTTCTTTACTTCTAAAAATCTGCAAGTAAGGCTCACCAAACTTTTTAGGTGTGACCAAAGTAGGGGAATTTTGTCAAATTTGGTATCCTCTAGTTTTAGCTCTCTCTTATGTTACTAGTTCTTTTTACTCATCATTTCTAAACTCTATGAGCATCTTCACTTTATAATCAAATGCCCTCAGTCTCCAGTTACTTCCTGTAATTGGCACAGGAAAGCTCTCCTTTTCTTCCCTCACAGTAAAGGCCTGTAAATTGTTTTGAAGCTTTTCCAAATGGAGAAAATGATGGCACAGAAACTTCGATTGCTTGCCTACTGTATTATAATTTATGTCATAGTTTATGTGATTGTTAGAAATAAATGACCTCCTAATTCCCAATCCTAGTCACTGAAAAGGATTTAATAGAATTGTCTTCTTGTTATTATATTTAGTTTTAAGATTATCCTCTATTAATAGTAAGTGAAACTGTTCTCCCATCAATGGTAGCAATATGAAGCCCCCCTTCAAAATAACTTATTTAAGTGTCATTAATTTAAATAATAAAGGTGATAGGATGTAGCAAAAATTATGATAATCAAATGACTGAATTTTGGGAAATACTATAAACACTGTTATAAAATTGTGATGGGCAGTTAGACAGACATGAGCAGAGCAAGGACTACAGGCCAGGCACAGAAGGCCATCAGGGTGGAAAGCCCCAGATGCCCAGCAAAGGGGCAAAATTGGGAAAAACAAGGCCTCATCCCCAGGGTAACCTTTTCTCCATTAGCTGGTTCTGCAGATTAGAGCCCCTGGTTTTATATCACTGGTCATGGAATTCAGACCCTTTCTGACCTTTCCTCCCCTGGCATATTGCTAGTTGTAATGCCGGTGGCCGAGGCCAGGCAGTTTCACATTGGATTCGGGCAGATGATAGAGAAACTGAGAAGCCAGAAAGTGTCAGGCCATACCTGTTTATTGGAGGCTTGCAAAGACAGGTGAGCAAATAAACAACAAAAAGGAAAAAGCTAATAAACAAAGGAAAATCTACTGTCCACAATAAGGGCAAGGGAGCAAGGAAAACCACACCTCATGGTGGGGTGGTGGGAGAGCAATCTGGGAGAATCACCACCCAGGGGAGACACCCATAGCTCTATATAAGCTATGCACACATGCCTCTGCCACGTGCTCATGCATTAATCAAGTAAAGTGCTTGCAGCTGGTAAACATGCGAGCAAGCCTAACACAGCTGTCCCACACTGGTCATGTGGGTTTAGACTCCCCCTTAGAGGAGGAACAAATAAAAATGTCAGAGAATAGCTCTTAAGCATTAATTCCTAGCAGTAACATCTAGGCCTCACTTGTGTTTCAGCTCCAGGCCCAGAAAAGCAGCAAAACTAGACAAAGGAAAGCCACCACTGACTCACTACCAGCTTCATTGACTAATGACCCCCTGCCTTGGCATCCACCAATCAGTAGAGAACATGATCCTAAAAGAAAAAAAAAAAAAAAAAAAAAAAAAACACCTGTAAAACTAATCAATATTCTATCAAGATCCTCCCCCCAGACTTCCCCTGAAATTCCCACTCTTAAAAATCTCTTAGGATAGAGGTCTCACATGCTCTCCCTTCCAGGAATATGTCTGTGCCTTTCCCTTCCCCCTCTTCCTTCTTCTTTTTTTTCCCTCAGGTGCTTTCTCCTTGCCCCTCTATATTTCATAAGCTCTAGGGACCCCATGAAGCTTGCAACCAGGGAAGCAGTGGGCAGTGGTGGCTTGTCCCAGGCTAACCCCCTGAACCTGTCTCCAAGGTCCCCTTTTCTCTAACTTTCTTCCTAAACAGCCAATAAATTCTCCCTTTACTTGCTCCCTTTACTAGTCTCTTGATTGAATTCTTTCTCTTAAGCAAGACAAGAATCAAGGTCTCAAAAAAAATAAAAATAAAAAAGAATCAAGGTCTCATAGCTCCCCTTGTAACAAAATGACAGCAAGGCAACTGAGATTCAAATGCCATGGATGAAAATTAATGATACTTTCTGAGCTTCTTTATCAATGTAGGGCTGTAATGCTGGTGATTGAAGCCAAGCAGTTTTGCATTGAATTCGGGCAGACAGAGGAGGAACTGATGAAACCAGAAAGCATCAGACCATTGTCCATTTATTGGAGGCTCACAAAGACAAGCGAGTGAAAAAAAATAAAGAAAAACCTGCTTTTCACAGTGGAGGGCAAGGGATCAGGAAAACCACACCTCTCAGTAGTGGGAGAGTGACCTGGGAGAATTGCCCTCAAGGGAAACCACCTATAGCTATACATAGACTATACACACATGACGCTGCCACATGCTCACACACTAGGCAGGCAAAGTGCTTGAAGCCAGCAAACCAGTGAGCCAGCATAACACAGCGGTTTTCCCCACAAGGGCATAATGACAAGAGTTCATCCCAGATGTTCTGCTCTGCCTTAATCCAGCCAATAGTTTGATTACTTCACCACATTTCTCAATGGCTTACAGCTTGGGGAGCAATTCTATCAAAAATTTGGAACAGCCAGGAAATATGCTGACAGGACCAATCTGAGTGACAGTCTTCAATTTTTGTAAAAAATATAAAACTGACTGTAATGCTTGTGGCCAAGGCCAGGCAGGTTCCCATTGAATTTAGGCAGATAGTTAGAGGAACTGCAGAGCCAGAAAGTGTCAGGCCATACCCATTTATTGGTGGCTCACAAGGACAGGTAAGTAAATAAACAACAAATAGGAAAGAGCCAATAAACAAAGGAAAATCTGCTATTCACAGTAAGGGGAAGGGAACAAGGAAAATCGCCCCTAACGGTGGCAGGAGAGCAATCTGAGAGAATCGCTGCAAGGGGAGGCACCCATAGCCTTCTATAAGCTATGCACACTTGCCTCTGCCACGTGCTCATGCACTAATCAAGTAATGTGCTTACAACCCATGAGCAAGCCTAACACAGCTGCCTTACACTGACCCAAATAAAGAAACAGGCAGGTTGGCCAGAATCAGAGAGTGTAGATTTGCATGCCACTAGAGCCTGAGCACCAACCAGTCTCTGAGTTTCCTCTTTTGGCTCTTTCTAAAGGATAAATGTGGATCCTAGGTAAGTGTTCAACAATGACAGAAAGAGCACTGTGCTCTGGGAAACCCTTGGAAATCTACTAAGGAGGCTGCAAATTGGAAAACAGCTTTGCTTGTTATTTATGGTATGTCTGTTATAACTAGTATTTTTTTAGCTAAAAAAAAATGATAAATATCTGATATAATGCCGATGGCCGAGACCAGGCAGGTACCCATTGAATTCAGGCAGATGGTAGAGAAACAGCAGAGCCAGAAAGCACTAGGGCTATATCGTTCAATAGAGTCTCACAATGGCAGACAAGCACACAGACGGGAAAAATCTCTTTTCTGGCAAACAAACAGCAAGAATGGCCCCTCACAGTGGCAGACAGGCAATCTGCCATCCAAAATTCCCCATTTCTCTCAAGCTCAAGCACCCATAGCCTTATATAGGTCATACATATGTGGCACACATGTATCCATGCATTTACACACCAATCAGAAAAAGTACTTGCAGCCAGTAACCCCATGAGCAAGCCCGGCACAGCTGTCCCACATCTTATTTAAGTGGCAGATAGTTGGAATGGTAATTTTAGTTTTTGGAAAAGTCACAAGAGAAAAGGTCACACATGAGGTTTGAAGGATTGGGAAGATGGGTATACAAAGATCTGGCCCTAAACAACAATGCAGAATATAGAAGAAAAGGCTCGTGTTTTCATTTAAGGTCAACTTAGATTCAAAGATGGCCATGGAGTAGGTGGATGTTCCAACTGCCACCTCCAAGGACCAAATTGGATTACAACTTAATTTAAGAACAATCATTTTGAAAAACAATCAACTTTAGACTAAACAAAGAGGAGTCTATAACCAAGGATCACAGAAGAAGCCACATCGAGGCTGGTAGGAAGGGTGGAGACACAGAAAGGGCTGCCCCACTCCCAAGAGTGAGCAGAGGCTGAGGGTCCAGAGGGACTCTCACTGTGGGGAGGGTCGCCCTGAGAGGTGTGGGTGCTCAACCACAGGCCCAGAGCCCCAGCCTAGAACCCCAGAGCCCAGAAGAGGTGCCCAGACAGCATTTGGTGGTGAAAAGAGCTGAGTTTCTGTCTGCGAGAAAAAGACAAAGCTCTTGGAATGCAGGCTCCATCTTAAAGGCCAGCACAGAAAATATTGTTCACAGCCACTTACCCAAGGGCTCTGGTGGAGGGAGGGCTGAGAGGACTAAAGTTGTGTGAAAGAGTTTAAAGTTGGAGGCCCAGGGAGAGACACTGTGGGGGATGGCCACCAGAACCCCTGTGCTGAGTCATTCTCCAGTACTGCAGTCATTATCTTTCTTGGGAGAAGCAGTCCCCTCTGAGCAGCATCAGCCTGAGGAGAAGCAACTGCTCCACCCTCAGGAGTCTCTCCTACCCCAGGCATGTGAGTGGATCATGCTGAGAAGCCAAGAAACAGGGAAGCGGCAGTGACACAGTTTTCTGGTGTTGAGGCCAGAGCTTCCCCCCCACCCCCAAGCTCCTGAGTTTAAGACTGATAATTCCACCTCACAGGAGACTCAGTGGAAACTGTCCAGAGTGCAGGCAGAACATAGCTCTGGATCTCAGAGGCTACACGCTTCTGAGGTTTGTGAAAAGTCTGGATTGACACCTGGGGCAGAGGTGGGGGCAGAGCCACAGCCACCACCCTTCCTAATCCCTGAATTGCTGCAGACTCTAGACCAGTGATTTGCAACTTTTTTTGAGCCGCGGCACATTTTTTACATTTACAAAATCCTGGGGCACACCACCTACCTAAATGACACAAAATGACACTCTAACACAGTACATATTATACATATAGTTAATAATATAGTTTCTAAATGTATTTATACTCACTTAGTGTGAAACCTGGGCCTGTTTCGATGAACACAAAAGGGATATCCTGGCAGGAATGGTAGAAAGACACACACGAAGCTCTTCCTCAACAGTTCTCAGTCTCTCTCTGTTTTTAGTTTTTATCACAGTCAAGCTTGAGAAGCTCAGCTCACATAGCTATGTGGTTGAAAATGGGAGCAATGTCAAAATAGCTTTGTTGGCCAGAATGGGGAACTCCTTGGCAACAGATAACCAAAAACTGTCCAAAGGAAAATCAGCAAACTTTAGCTTTAAAGTTAGATAACAGATGATGTCAGAGTAATGGCGGGGTAGGAAGTGATACCGATAAATCTCCCCCAAAACTCAACAAGATCTTCAACCAGAAACAGAAAAACCTATCCTTGGAGCCTCCAGATGTTTCGCAATACACCCGAAGGTATGGTTGAGTGAAAAATTGGCTAAATATATAACCAAACCCCAAAGGAAATAGGGAGTAAGAAATGCTCCGCCTTCCTCACTAACCTAAACAGGGCGGCTTTCTCTGGGAACTATGAATATAGAAACTGAGGTGGGCAAAGGGGGTGAATAGATCCAGGCCACGGCATAAATGGCCGAACCAGGCTGTGGCACGGAGATCCAAGCTGAGGAAAAACTGTTCCTGTGGCAACCTGGGCAATACAAGCTAATACTCGTGCCAAGTCCAGACAAAGAAAGACAAGCGGGGCAGCCATTTTCTCCGATCCCCTGGTTGGCACACGCAGATAGTGGGTGAGAGATTCCTTCCAAAGCCCCGGGAGTAGGCGCCCGTGTTGTCCCACAGAGAGGCAGAGTCAGGGGCCTTTGTGTGGGCCAAAGCAGAATCTCGGGCCGCCCCAGCGCCCTGGGAAAGCCGCGCACAGGAGGAAGCGAGAACTAATTCCAACGGTGGAACTTTTCCATGCTGGTGGGGGTTTCACTCAGAGGGAAACGTGACCAGCCTGATATCTTGGTCTGCGCGCGCAAATAGTGAGTGAGAGATTCCTTCCAAAGCCCCGGGAGTAGGCGCCCGTGTTGTCCCACAGAGAGGCAGAGTCAGGGGCCTTTGTGTGGGCCAAAGCGGAATCTTGGGCCGCCCCAGCGCCTTGCAAAAACCATGCACGGGGACGGAGTGAGAGCCAATTCCAACGCTGGAACTTTTCCATGTGGTTGGGAGTTTCACTCAGAGCGTGAGACTGCCGGCCTGATATCCTGGTCTACACGCGCAGATAGTGAGCAAGAGTTTCCTCCAAGCGCCCCGGGAGTGGGCGCCCGCCTGTGTTACTGGATAGAGTGGCAGAGCCAGAGGTCTTTGAGTGGGTGGAAGCCCCGCCTGATTATGCTAGCAGCTCTGACTGACTGAGCCTTACCCAGAGCCCTGTGCTGAGTGGAAATAGAGTGGGGAGTTGCCAGCTCTTTGAGCCTCTTACTATCCAGGTACAGGCAGCAGCAACCCCATAGCTGGATTATCAGGCTACTAATTGAGGAAGGAAAGACTAGGAGAAAGGCTCCAGGAACACGGACTCTCTCACTGTCAGAGCCTATAAATGCTAATGAGCCTCGACTGCCAATGAGACTAAAGCACAAAACATGACATCGCCATAGAGACTTATCAACTGCAAACCTCTACCTGAGCGTGCCAAAGGGGCAGAACCTGGGGTACAGAGTCACCGACCAGGAAGAGGGAGAGAAAGGAAAAAGCAAGAAGATAACCTCTCAAAATCAAGAATAATCTGCACACTTTATAACCTATCCCATTTTATTATATTTGTTCTTTTGTTTTTCTTATCTTCATTCTTGATTTTTTTTTCCTCCTCTAATTTGGCCGATTAACTCTCTGCTGGTCTTACTCTCTCCTCTCCTTGAACTACACTACCCATAAGTGTTACATCTCCCATTATCTTTTCTTTCCTCTTCCTTTCTCTCTATGAGGGTTGCACTCCAAAACCCATAACTCTCTCTCTCTCTCTCTCTCTCTCCTCTTTTTTCTTTTTTCTTCTTTTAGTGGTTCCCTCTTTTTTCTCTCTCTCTTTCTTTCTTTTCTCCCTCTATATTAGTTTCTTCCTTTCTCCTTTACATCTCCTCTCATTCAAACCTCAATAACAAACAAATTATCTGGGACTCAAACTTATGTTTGTGGCATTTTGGGGGTTTTTACTTCACCTTTTTAACTCACTAGCAGTGCTCCCATCCCTGGCTCTCCATTTTATCTAGTTCTTGTTCCACTAAATACAATAGTAATTTTTTAATTTGTCCCCCCCATTTTTCTGTTTCCCTCTTATTCCTCTCATCATAACTCTTAGTCAACCAACACCTAAAAGCAAATCATTTTATTCTTGATCCAAATTTTTTCCTTATTTGCTTTTTTTTGGGTTCATACCCCCTTCATTTTTCTTTCTTTTTATTTATTTTTATTTTTGCCCTTTTATTACTTTTCCCCAATTCAGGCCCTCCCTTACAGGCATTGTTTGTTATAATTCACAGTTCACTACAAGATTTTTTCAAGAAAGAGGGGAAAGGAGAGAAGAGAAAAAAAGGAAGGGGGGAATAATTTTTTTTATTTTAATTTAATTTTATTTTATTTTATTTCATTATTAATTTTTTTAAAAAAAACAACCCTTTTCAATTTTTTATTTTTTTAACTTTTTATTCTTTATTAAATCTCATTAATACTATCAACAAAACCACCCTCAGATGCCATTAAGGAAGAGAAAATCGAATATCATGGATACAAAAGAAAGAGAGGTAACACAGCTAGATGAGGAAAAATCTATGGAGAAAAAATTTAATATATTGGAAACCTTGGAGCTAAATGACAGAGAATTCAAGATAGAAATCCTAAAAATCCTCCAAGATATACAAGAAAACACAGAAAGGCAATTTAGGGAGCTCAGAAAACAACTCAATGAACACAAAGAATATATTTCCAAGGAAATTGAAACTATAAAAACAAATCAAACAGAGATGAAAAACTCAATTCACGAGTTGAAAAACGAAGTAACAAGCTTAGCTAATAGAACAGGCCAGATAGAAGAGAGGATTAGTGAAATAGAAGACAAGCAACTTGAGGCACAACAGAGAGAAGAAGAAAGAGACTCAAAAAAAAAAAAAATGAGAGAGCCCTACAAGAATTATCGGACTCCATCAAAAAGAATAATATAAGAATAATAGGTGTATCAGAGGGAGAAGAGAGAGAAAATGGAATGGAGAACATACTCAAACAAATAACAGATGAGAACTTCCCAAGCCTGTGGAAAGAACTAAAGCCTCAAGTTCAAGAAGCAAACAGAACTCCGAGTTTTCTTAACCCCAACAAACCTACACCAAGGCATATCATAATGAAATTGGCACAAACCAACAGCAAAGAAAAAATTCTCAAGGCAGCCAGGGAAAAGAAGAATACAACATATAAAGGAAGGCCCATTAGATTATCATCAGATTTCTCAGCAGAAACTCTACAAGCTAGAAGAGAGTGGACCCCAATATTTAAAGTCCTGAAAGAGAGGAACTTTCAGCCACAAATACTATACCCATCAAAGCTATCCTTCACATATGAAGGAGAAATAAAAACATTCACAGATACAGAAAAGATGAGGGAATTTATCACCAGAAAACCCCCACTCCAGGAATTATTAAAGGGGGTTCTCCAATCAGATACAAAGAACAAAAAAAAACAACAAAAAAAAACAAAGCCACAAGTAAAAGCTCCAAGAAGAACACAATAAAACCAAATTTAAACTGTGACAACAAAAAGAAAGGGGGGGGGAGAGGATGGAGATTAACAGTAGCAAAGGACGATGGAGTGCAAAAGTACTCACAAAATAGTTCGCTACAATGAACAGGGTAGGGACCCTTTTCATTACTCAAAGGTAACCACCATTGAAAAAACCACCACAGAAGCACATGAGATAAAAAAGATAGCAACAGAGGAAAGATGTATGGAATACAACCAAATAAAAACAAAAGATAGAAAAACAAAAGAGAAAGATCAAACAAGATACAAAACTAACAGAAAGCAAGATATAAAATGGCAATAGGGAACTCACAAGTATCAATAATTACACTAAATGTAAATGGATTAAACTCACCAATAAAAAGGCACAGAGTAGCAGAATGGATTAAAAAAGAAAATCCAACTGTATGCTGCCTACAGGAAACTCATCTAAGTAACAAGGATAAAAACAAATTCAAAGTGAAAGGCTGGAAAACAATACTCCAAGCAAATAACATCCAAAAAAAGCAGGCATAGCAATACTCATATCGGATAATGCTGAATACAAGACAGCAAAAGAACTCAGAGACAAAAATGGCCACTTCATAATGGCTAAGGGGACACTGAATCAAGAAGACATAACAATTCTTAATATATATGCACCAAACCAAGGAGCACCAAAATATATAAGACAGCTACTTATTGACCTTAAAACAAAAACTGACAAAAATACAATCATACTTGGAGACCTCAATACACCGCTGACGGCTCTAGATCGGTCATCCAAACAGAGAATCAATAAAGATATAGTGGCCTTAAGCAAAACACTAAAGCACCTGGATATGATAGACATCTACAGGACATTTCATCCCAAAGTGACTGAGGATACATTTTTCTCCAGTGTACATGGATCATTCTCAAGAATTGACCATATGTTGGGCCACAAAAACAACATCAGCAAATTCAGAAAAATTGAAGTTGTACCAAGCATATTTTCTGATCATAAAGCCTTGAAACTAGAATTCAACTGCAAAAAAGAGGGAAAAAATCCCACAAAAATGTGGAAACTAAACAACATACTTTTAAAAAATGAATAGGTCAAAGAAGAAATAAGTGCAGAGATCAAAAGATATATACAGACAGATGAAAATGACAATACGACATATCAGAATCTACGGGATGCAGCAAAAGCAGTGATAAGAGGGAATTTCATATCACTTCAGGCATATATGAACAAACAAGAGAGAGCCCAAGTGAACCACTTAACTTCACACCTTAAAGAACTAGAAAAAGAAGAACAAAGACAACCCAAAACCAGCTGAAGAAAGGAGATAATAAAAATCAGAGCAGAAATAAATGAAATAGAGAACAGAAAAACTATAGAAAAAATTAATAGAACAAGGAGCTGGTTCTTTGAAAAGATCAACAAAATTGACAAACCCTTGGCAAGACTTACCAAGGAAAAAAGAGAAAGAACTCATATAAACAAAATCCAAAATGAAAGAGGAGAAATCACCACGGACACCGTAGATATACAAAGAATTATTGTAGAATACTATGAAAAACTTTATGCCACTAAATTCAACAACCTAGAAGAAATGGATAAATTCCTAGAACAATACAACCTTCCTAGACTGAGTCAAGAAGAAGCAGAAAGCCTAAACAGACCTATTAGTAGAGAAGAAATAGAAAAAACCATTAAAAACCTCCCCAAAAATAAAAGTCCAGGCCCTGACGGCTATACCAGCGAATTTTATCAAACATTCAAAGAAGACTTGGTTCCTATTCTACTGAAAGTCTTCCAAAAAATTTAAGAAGAAGCAATACTTCCAAACACATTTTATGAGGCCAACATAACCCTCATACCAAAACCAGGCAAGGATGGCACAAAAAAAGAAAACTACAGACCAATATCTCTAATGAATACAGATGCTAAAATACTAAACAAAATACTAGCAAATCGAATACAACAACATATTAAAAAAATAATACATCATAAAGTTAGATAACATTGTGAAGCATTGTGATGTATTGTATATCACCCTGTGCAGGGGCCTCTTTTAAAAAGAAAAAGGTCAAATATCTATATACACCATCAGGATAGACATAACCAGCTGAGGTTGAGGCTTCATCTAGTGGTGGCAACATTTACCTCCAGTCCTGACCAGGATTAGAAATTGGGACCATGGGGAGGAGTAGCAGCTTCAACTACTCGCTGCAGCCACACAATGACAAGTGCGCAGCAGCCCGAGCGGGGACCTTCCTGGGTGTGGATGAGAGGCGGCCTACTATTGGTTCATCGCTAGTGGTCGGGATGAATCCTAGAAGGTGATTGGTCAGTGAGCATTCCCTGTGCCTCCACTCTTCCTGTCACTGATAGCTGGAGGGATTGTGAGGGGAATGTTTATGTTCGGATGGAGGTGGCTGGCGGCGGCCCGGATAAATAGCCTCCATGGGCCATATCCGGCATGTGGGCCATAGTTTGGGGACCCATGTTTAATTTTCCCATGGCACACCTGACCATGTCTCACAGCACACTGGTTGAAAAACACTGCTCTAGACACTAGCAGAGGTTTATTCAGTGGTGGAGCCAAACAAGCAGCCAGCAGACAGAAGCTGCAGAAGGTGGGAGTCAGGAACCATGGCCTTTTAAACAGAACTTCTCCTAGGGCCAGTGTGGGTAAAAGCCACCCTAGGTGTGCAGATTGGCATTTCCAGTTGCACCTGGGCTCAGCAACAGCAACCACAAACTCTGGATTACTTGTAGCTCCAAGAAGGTTGCTGAGGGAAAGTCACAGTCAGTGTCTCCCACTGATCTGTGCTGAGTTCCTGTCAGGGAAGCCCAGATCTGGCACAACCAGTGGCTAGCAGTGGAAAGCATCAGTTCAGGACCTACCAACCCTTGCTAGAGTGGAATCCAAAGGAAGGAATCCTCACACCAGGCTCAGCTGAGATGAATTTCGGTCTCTGTGATCAGCAC
The DNA here is from genome assembly GCF_036850765.1 of Saccopteryx bilineata. Lineage (NCBI taxonomy): Eukaryota > Metazoa > Chordata > Mammalia > Chiroptera > Emballonuridae > Saccopteryx > Saccopteryx bilineata. The sequence continues at coordinate 132,176,673 of NC_089494.1, forward strand.
CACCACAGCAGCTAATGTGCATTTGGATAGGGTGGAGCTTCAAAGTCAGCTGGCCTGGGTGCTGGATATCCTGCCCTGCTGGGCTAGACTCCACAGGGGGAAGAGAGGGAGGCTTGGAGCATTTAACGTGTGGGTCCCTGTGAGTCTATTGTTGGATCTGCTCAAGGGGCTAAGCCATCTTCAGGGGGGTGATGACAGCCCAGGAGAGGCCTCTCTCAGTCTTCATCCCTGAGACCGGGGTCTCACCAACTGTAAGAAATTCTGCAGAGCAAACAGTTGGCCACACTCGGTCTGAACCTAATGCTCACCTTGTTGGGGAGAAATAAAATTTGAGTATCCAGCAGTGGCTGAGGGATTAAGCTCAGAAGTAGGGGCCACATTTCTTATACTGAGCTCCTGACCAAGAAACCCCTGAAGTAGTGGGTCCCACTAACATTTTATTCCCACCCTCAGCTGTCCTAACCCAACAAGCATGCAACCTATAGAGGGGTTGGTTGGGTGAGGCCAGTCTGAGACCACAATATAGAAAGACTATGTAGAAAGACTATAGTCTTTCTACAGAAGACTCTCTTGAAAGACCCGGAAGCTGTGAGAGGAGGTGGAGCAACTGAAAAGTGGAGACAAATCTTACAGAGTTTCAGACTTTTATGGAGCTGCTGTCATCTCTTAGCAGCAGAAGTTGATTCTTATACAGAGATTGGCCCCTCCCACACTACCCAGGCACAGAAAACGCAGACACAAATAGCAAAAAGTGCTGCAGAAGGGTAGCCCACAGCTGGTTACAAACAACAGCTAACACCAACCCAAGAAGATCTAGAGCCAACACATCTGGCAGTGGGTGGCAGCACCAACCCTAGACTCAGGATCTACACAAGCAGCCCACCCAAAGGAAGAGTCTAGCAGGCACCAGACATTATGGAGAATAAATATGCCCAACAGGACAGACATTGCACAGTGTGTAATACACATGATCAAGGTTGACCCTTAGACCCAGCCAGCCTGAAGTGATAACTGGACCCCTAAAGTACCAACTGCCTCTAATACTCATATACAATAAGAGGGAAAATAGTACCCTCAAAAAGCATTCCTAGAACAAGGAAAACAGGTGGCCTGGATGTCAGTACCACCGAGTCCATCTTCTTCATAAAGACACCAAAAAATTTCAAAGTCAGATAACACTACCTAACACAGAGAGAAAAAGGTAAGACAGAGAAATGCAACTGAAATGAGTCAACAGAGAAATCCCCATAAAAAGAACTGAATGAGATGGAAATAACCAAACTACCAAATGCAGAATTAAAAACAATGATTTTTAGAATGCACAAGGATCTTAGAGCAACAATGGATGGACATAATGAGCGCATACACAAGGAGATAGCAAGTATCAAAAAGGTCTTTGAAATTATAAAAAAGAACCAGTCAGAAATAACAAATACAATATCAGAAATGAAGACTGCACTAGAAAAAATCAAGATCAGGCTGGATGAAGCAGAAGATTGAATCAGCAATTTAGAATACAAGATAAACAAAAGCACGAAATCAGAGCAGCAAAATAAAAAAAGGTTCAAAAAGACTCAGGAAACTGTAAGAGAGCTCTGTGACAACATGAAAAGAAACAACATTCATATGATAGGGGTTGCTTGAGAAAAGAACAAACAAGGGATAGAAAAACGGTTTGAAGAAATAAAGCTGAAAACTTTCCTAAATTGATAAAGAAAAAATGCACACAAGTTCAAGAAGCACAGAGAGTCCTATTAAAGAGGGACCCAAGGAGGCCTACACCAAGACACATCATAACTAAAGTGCCAAAGGTAAGAGACAAAGAAAGAATACTAGAAGCTGCCAGAGAAAAGCAGTTAATTACCTAAATAGAAGCCTCCAGAAGGATGACATCAGACTTCTCAACAGAAACACTTGAGGTCAGAAGGGATTGGCAAGAAATATTCAAAGTGATGCAAAACAGGAACATACCACCAAGACTTCTTTATCCAGCAAACTGAAGGAGAAATAAAAAGCATTCAAGACAAAAAAAGAAAAAACTCAAGGAATTCATTACAACCAAACAAGTACTGCAAGATATGTTAAGAGGCCTGCTATAAAAAGAGCAAAGGAAAAAAAAAAAAATCAAGAAAAAGAGAAATGAAGATTTAAAGAATAAAATGGCAATAAATAAGTACATGTCAATAATAACCTTAAATGTAAATGGATTAAATGCTCCAATCAAAAGACATGGGGTAGCAGCATGAATAAGAAAATAGGACTGGTACATATGTTATCTACAAGAGACCCACCTCAGAACAAAAGATACACATAGACTGAAAGTGAAGGGATGGAAAAAAGTATTTCATGCAAAAGCAAATGAAAAGAAAGCTGGGGCAGCAATACTTATATCTGACAAAACAGACTTTAAACAAAGGATGTTTTAAAGAATAAGAAAGGTGACTATAAATGATAAAGGAAGCAATCCAACAGGAAGATATAACCATTATAAATATTTATGCACCTAATAGAGAAGCACCTAAGTATATAAAGCAGATTTTGATGGATATAAAGGGTGAGATTGACAGCAATATTATAATAGTAAGGAATTTTAATACCCCACTAACATCAATGGATACATCCTCCAGACAGAAAATTAACAAAGAAACAGCAGCCTTATATGACACACTAGATCAACTGGATTTAATAGATATCTTCAGAACCTTTCACCCCAAAGCAAGCAGAATAGACATTCTTTTCAAGTGCTCATTGTATATTCTCTAGGATAGACCACGTGTTAGGACAGAAAACGAGTCTCAATAAATTTAAGAAGATTGAAATCATATCAACCATCTTCTCTAACCACAATGGCATGAAACTAGAAATCAACTATAATAGAAAAACTGAAAAACATTCAAACACTTGGAGGCTAAATAGCATGTTATTAAATAATGAATGGGTTAATGAGATCAAGGAAGAAATCAAAAATTTTTTTGAAACAAATGAAAATGAACATGCAACAACTCAAAATTTATGGGACACAAGAAAAACAGTCCTGAGTGGGAAGTTTATAGCATTACAGGTATTCCTTTAAAAACAAGAAAAAGCTCAAATAAACAACCCTGCGTCTAAAAGAACTAGAAAAAAAACAACAAATAAAGTCCAGAAGAAATAGAAGGAAGAAAATAATAAAGATCAGAGTGAAAATAAATGACACAGAGGCCAAAAAAAAAAAAATACAAAAGATCAATGAAACCAACAGCTGGTCCTTTAAAAAGGTAAACAAGATTGACGAACCTTTAACCAGACTCATCAAGAAAAAAAGAGACAGGACTCAAATAAATAAAATTAGAAATGAAAGTGAAGAAGTAACAACTGACACAGCAGAAACACAAAAGATTATTAGAAAATACTATGAAGGCCCTGCCCAGTTGGCTCAGTGGTAGAGCGTCGGCCTGGCATGCAGAAGTCCCGGGTTTGATTCCCGGCCAGGGCATACAGGAGAAACACCCATTTGCTTCTCCACCCCTCCCCCTCTCCTTCCTCTCTGTCTCTCTCTTCCCTTCCCGCAGCAAGGCTCCATTGGAGCAAAGATGGCCCAGGCGCTGGGGATGGCTCCTTGGCCTCTGCCCCAGGCGCTAGAGTGGCTCTGGTCGCAGCAGAGTGCTGCCCCGGAGGGGCAGAGCATCTCCCCCTGGTGGGCAGAACATTGCCCCCTGGTGGGCGTGCTGGGTGGATCTCGGTCGGGCGCATGCGGGAGACTGTCTGACTGTCTCTGCCCGTTTCCAGCTTCAGAAAAATACAAAAAAAAATACTATAAAGATCTGTATACCAAAAGATTGGACAACCTAGGCAAAATATAAAAATTCCTAGAAACATACAATCTTCCAAAACTCAATCGGGAAGAACCAGAAAACCTAAACAGACCAATTACAACAAATGAAATTGAAACAGTTATCAAAAAAACTCCCAGCAAACAAAAGTCCTGAACCAGATTGCCTCACAGGTGAATTTTACCAAATATTCAAAGAAGAACTAACTCCTATCCTTCTCAAGCTATTTCAAAAAATTCAAGAGGAGGGAAGATTTCCACGCTCCTTTATGAGGTGAGCATGATCCTCATTCCAAAACCAGGTAAAAACACTACAAAGAAAGAAAACTATAGGCCAATATCCCTGATGAACTTAGATGCTAAAATTCCCAACAAATATTAGCAAACCGGATCCAGCAATACATTAAAAAAGTCATTCATCATGATCAAGTGGGATTTATTCTGGGGAGGCAAGTCTGGAACAATATTAGCAAATCAATCAATGTGATTCATCACATAAACAAAAGGAAGGATAAAAATCACATGATAATATCAGTAGATGCAGAAAAAGCATTTGATAAAATCCAGCATCCACTTATGATCAAAACTCTCAGCAAAGTGGGAACATACCTCAACATAACAAAGGCCATCTATGAAAAACCCATAACCAACATCATACTCAAGGGGCAAAAATTAAGAGCAATCCCCTTAAGATCAGGAACAAAGCAGGCATGCCCCCTTTCACCACTCGTATTCAACATAGTTCTGGAAGTCCCAGCCACAGCAATCAGACAAGAAGAAGAAATACAAAGCATCCAAATTGGAAAAGAAGAAGTAAAAATATCGTTATTTGCTGATGACATGATATTGTACATAGAAAACCTTTAAGTCTTAGTCAAAGAACTACTAGACCTGATAAATGAATTCAGCAAGGTGTTAAGATATAAAATTAATATTCAGAAATCAGTGGCATTTTTATACACTAACAATTAACTGTCTGAAAGAGAAATTAAGAAAGCAATACCCTTCACTATTGCAACAAAAAAATAAAGTACCCAGGAGTAAATTTAACCAAGGAGGCAAAAGACTTATACTTGGAAAATTATAAAACATTGAAGAAAGAAATCAAGGAAGATACAAACAGGTAGAAGCATATACTGTCATCATGGATAGGAAGAATAAACATTATTAAAATTTTTATATTACCCAAAGCATACTTCAAAGACATACAATAAATATTCTAAACATTTATACAAAACCAAAAAAGAATACGAATAGCCTCAGCAATCTTGAAAGTGAAAAATAAAGTGGGAGGTATCACACTTCCTGATATCCTGATACTACAAGGCCATTGTACTCAAAACAGCCTGGTACTGGCTTAAGAACAGGCATATAGATCAATGGAACAGAACAGAGAACCCAGAAATAAATTCACGTCTTTATGGCCAATTGATATTTGACAAAGTAGGTAAGAACATACAATGGAGCAAAGACAGTTTCTTTATTAAATGGTGTTGGAATATTGGACAGGTACATGCAAAAAAATAAAACTAGACCACCAACTTACACCATTCACAAAAATAAATTAAAATGGATAAAAGACTTAAATGTAAGATGTGAAACCATAAACATCTTGAAAGAAAACATAGGCAGTAAACTCTCCGATATCTCTCATAGCAATATTTTTACTGATTTATCTCCATAGCAAGGGAAATAAAGGACAGGATGAACAAATGGGACTATATCAAACTGAAAAGCTTTTGTATAGCAAAAATCACCATTATCAAAATAAAAAGATACCTCACACAATGGCAAAACATATTCACCAATATGTTTGTAAGGGGTTAATAACCAAAATTTATAAAGAACTTCTAAAACTCAACACCAGAAAGGTTAAAAATCCAATTAAAAAATGGGCAAAAGAACTGAATAGATACTTCTCCAAAGAGGACATATGGGCCCTGGCCGGTTGGCTCAGTGGTAGAGCGTCGGCCTGGCGTGCGGGGGACCCGGGTTCGATTCCCAGCCAGGGCACACAGGAGAAGCGCCCATTTGCTTCTCCACCCCCCCCCCTTCCTTCCTCTCTGTCTCTCTCTTCCCCTCCCGCAGCCAAGGCTCCATTGGAGCAAAGATGGCCCGGGCGCTGGGGATGGCTCCTTGGCCTCTCTCCCAGGTGCTAGAGTGGCTCTGGTCGCGGCAGAGCGACGCCCCGGAGGGGCAGAGCATCACCCCCTGGTGGGCAGAGCATCACCCCCTGGTGGGCAGAGCGTGGACCCCTGGTGGGTGTGCCGGGTGGATCCCGGTCGGGTGCATGCAGGAGTCTGTCTGACTGTCTCTCCCTGTTTCCAGCTTCAGAAAAATACAAAAAAAAAAAAAAAGAGGACATATAGATGGCCAATAGACATATGAAAAAATATTATATGAAAAAATATTCAACATCACTAATCATTAGAAAAATGCAAATTAAAACCACAATGAGATACCACCTCACACCTGTCAAAATGGTGCTCATTAACAAAACAATACACAATAAATGCTGGTAAGAATGTGGAGTAAAGGGAACCCTCCTGCACTGCTGGTAGGAATGCAGACTTGTTCAGCCACTGTGGAGAACAGTATAAAATTCCCTCAAAAAATTAAAAATGGGGCCCTGGCTGGTTGGCTCAGCGGTAGAGCGTCAGCCTAGCGTGCGGAGGACCCGGGTTCGATTCCGGCCAGGGCACACAGGAGAAGCGCCCATTTGCTTCTCCACCCCTCCGCCGCGCTTTCCTCTCTGTCTCTCTCTTCCCCTCCCGCAGCCAAGGCTCCATTGGAGCAAAGATGGCCCGGGCACTGGGGATGGCTCTGTGGCCTCTGCCTCAGGCGCTGGAGTGGCTCTGGTCACCAACATGGCGACGCCCAGGATGGGCAGAGCATCGCCCCCTGGTGGGCAGAGCGTCGCCCCATGGTGGGCGTGCTGGGTGGATCCCGGTCGGGCGCATGCGGGAGTCTGTCTGACTGTCTCTCCCTGTTTCCAGCTTCAGAAAAAAAAAAATTAAAAATGGAATTGTCTTTTGACCCAGCTATCCTACTTTTAGGAATATATCCTAAGAAAACCAAATCAGTAATTCAAAAGAAGATATGCACCCCCATGCTTATTGCAGCATTGTTTATAATAGCCAAGATTTGGAAATAACCCAAGTGTCTGTCAGTGGATGAGTGGATTAAAAAGCAGTAGTACATATACACAATGGAATATTACACAGCCATGAAAAAGAAGGAAATCTTACCTTTTGTGACAGCATGGATAGACCTGGAGATTACTGTGCTAAGTAAAATGAGCCATGCAGAGAAAGATAAATATCATATGATCTCACTTATATGTGGAATCTAATGAACAAAGTGAACTGAGGAACAGAATAGAGACAGAGGCGGGGTACAGGGACCAGAAGGACAACTGTCAGAGGAAAAGGGGATGAAGGGAGGGGATCAGAGAAGGTGAAGGGATTAGTGAAATTATATATACATAACACAGAGATACAGATAACAGGACAGCAAATCCCAGGGGGAAGAGGGGAGGGAGTTAGAGGAGGGGGGAGGGGGATATAAATAAGGACATGGGTGGGGGTGAGGGTGTTATATTCAGTGGGACACTTGAATCCATGTAAACACAACAAATTAAATTAATACAAAATTAAAAAATAAAGATCAACTTATAGGACCAGATATTAGAATACTTATTAACCTTAGGACAGTCTTAAAATTTTTATAAGATTTAGTTTATTCACCGGGAAATAAAGATGCAGTAACACACCTACCTCACACCAGTTGAGGTATAGATTTCATAAGCTAATGCATATGAAGCACCAGGTCCTACTAGATGGCCAAATAATGTGACTTCCCCGTGAAACCAAAAAATTTAGATCAAGATATGTATCTTACTAGTTACTGTATTTCTACATATATAAGATGCATCCTTTTTCAATAAATTTGGGGTCTAAAAAATGGGTGCATCATATACACTATGGAATACTACTCAGCCATAAGAAATGATGACATTGGAACATTTACAGCAAAATGGTGGGATCTTGATAACATGATACGAAGCGAAATAAGTAAATCAGAAAAAACCAGGAACTGCATTATTCCATACGTAGGTGGGACATAAAAGTGAAACTGAGAGACATTGATAAGGGTGTGGTGGTTATGGGGGGGAGGGGGGAATGGGAGAGGGAAAGGGGGAGGGGGAGGGGCACAGAGAGAACAAGATAGAGGGTGACGGAGGACAATCTGACTTTGGGTGATGGGTATGCAATGTGATTGAACGACAAGATACCCTGGACTTGTTATCTTTGAATATATGTATCCTGATTTATTGATGTCACCCCATTAAAAAAATAAAATTATTAAAAATAAAAAAATAAAAAGATGGGTGCATCTTATACAGTGTTTATATTTTTACTTGCATTTCCCGCTTCTTCGTGTTTGTTTTTATACTCACTGTTTCACACTTGTTACCGGTATATTACGGTAGGTTACATTTTGCCACATTCTGCCCAGAAATGGCTCAGAAAAAGTTTTGTACAGTGTTGAATTCAACTTAAAAGTAATCCAATTTGCAAAAGTGATGAATGGAAATTGTGCTGCTGAACATAAGTTTGGTCCTCCTCCAACTGAAAGGTCAATCTGAGACTGGCTATGGGAAGAAACCCTACTGAAAACTCCATGGCAGAAGAAGGCCATGAGAGGCATGTCAGCAAAATGACCTGATTTAAAGAGGGAACTGAAGATGTGGATTGAAGAGCAAAGGGCAATTGGAATTCCTGTATCCACAAAGATGGTTCAGCATGAGGCAAGAAGAATTGCTGATGAAAAAGAAGTTACTGATTTCAAGGGAGGACCAAATGGTACTTCAGGTTCATGAAACAGAATGGACTACGCATGTGTACATGCACCAGACTTCCCCAAAAGATGCCTGAAAGCTATGAGCAGAAGGTCCTTGAATTTCATCATTTTGCCATTCAATGTCGGAAGACACATTGCAATCTGAATTGGGACAGGTTGCAAATATGGACAAAGTCCCCCTTCAATTTGATGTTTCAAGTAACAGAACTGTTGATAAGAAGGGGGTTAAAACTGTAACTGTGAAGACAAATAGATATGAAAAGAGCCATTATCCAGTTGTTCTAGCTTGTTGTGCTGATGGAACCAAGCTGCTTCCTATGCCGATTTTCAAACACAAAACAATGCCAAAAGAAGACATTCCTTGAAGAGTGATTGTCCACGTTCATGACAAGGGTTGGATGGATCAGGATGGGATGAAGATCTGGTTTGAGAAAGTTTGGAGAAGGAGATCAAGTGGGCTCTTATGCAAACCTGCCCTATTAGTGCTTGATCAGTTCAAGGCACACATAACAACAAACACAAAGAAGATTGCTGCAGAGCAAAACACTAAACTTGCTGTCATACCTGGAAGCTTGACATCCCAGCTCCAACCACTTGATGTCAGCATTAACAAACCCTTCAAAGCTGTCGTGAGAGACAAATGGAACCAATGGATGAAGTCTTCTGGGGTCAATTTGGCACCAGGAGGAAGAATGAAGAAACCAACTATAGGAGAAGTTTGTACTTGGGTGAAAAGATCCTGAGATAATATCAAGATTGAGTTTGTTGTCAAGTCATTTAAGAAGTGTGGCATTTCAAATGCCATAGATGGAACTGAGGATGAGGCAATATATGAAGATAGTGATTCAGCATCAGACACAGATGAGGACAAACTAATGGATGGGAGTTTTGACAGTGATGAGGAGTTGTATGAATTTTATGATGAATAAAACTTGAGTTCAATATCTTTATGTAATACATTCTTTTTGAAAATTTCAGGCCCCAAAATTAAGGTGCGTCTTATACATGGGAGTGTCTTATACATGGGGAAATATGGTATATAGCTGTGGGTCAGTTTATTTATTTATGCTCTAACATTTCCTAAATGTATTTATGGCAGATTATAAGAATTCCAAATAATAAAACAGTGTGCATAAAATTTCAGAAGCCAGAAAAATACAAAACAATATAGAAATATTAAGACCAGGAAAGAAAAATGTCCATACCAGTAAGTCCTACACAATATTAATGTGTGCTAGCAGGTGGTTGTGCTAATGCTGATATTCAGGAACTTGGGTCTCTGAGTCCATGTTCTTTATAAGCCATCTTTATGAAAACATACTACTAGATATAAATTTCTTATGTTTGTGTAACTATAAAAATACCAAAACCTATAAAGTGAAAATAAACAAAGCAATAAAACCAATAAGTCTTAAATTAAAAGTCTTAATTTCATGTGACAGATGGTAATTATTTTTCTCATAACCAGCTGTAGTATGAATCATTGTCAAGTTACCACCAGATAGTGTGAGATGACAATGCCCATTAATTTTTTTACTCAGATTACTGTAAACTATTTGTTCAGAGCTTGTTATGGTATTATGTGGCCTTCGCTCTATAAATGCATTTTTACAAAGTAAGTCTGCTTTCATTTTTTTCTCACTAGCTCCCTGAGTAAAGCATAACTGTTTAGTGCCGACTCAATTATAAACAAAAATATAAGATTAAAATTTGCAGGGTAGCACTTGGCTATAGAGAGGTCCCTCAGATGACCCATAAGATGTTTATGTATTTTTTACATTACTATTTAAATGAAAATACAAAATCTAAAAGTCTCACAGAGAGCTCACAGACATTAGGGTCTCTAGTTTGAGGAACCCCACCACGGAGTATTTCTAAAAAAGCAGGTGTTCAGATGACCTCTCTGTAATTTGATGTGCAACCCTGTCTCAGTCTGTTGCCAGGGAAGGAAGTACTAGAACAGAAAGTCTCCGAGAACTATCTCTACTCTCAAGTTTCCACCCTTTCTACCACATACCTGGGGCATTTGGTGGCACCTTGAGGTGGGAAGTCCAGTTAGCCTGAGTCCTATGTTGATATAGACCACTGGGGGAAGAAAGAAACAGTAGGTAGAGATTTGGCATTCTGATAGAACCAATTGCGACATGCCAGCCCAAGGGGCCTGTAATGCTGGTGGCCGAGGCCAGGCAGATCCACATTGGATTTGGGCAGATAGTAGAGAAACTGCAAGCCAGAAAGCATTGGCTATTATCATTTAATAAAGTCTCACAACAGCAGATGAACAGACAGGGAAAACCTCTTCCCAAGCAAAGCAAACAACAAAATACGGCGCCTCACAGTGGCAGGCAGGCAATCCACAATCCTCCATCCACAAATTCCCCTGAGCACAAGCGCCCATAGCCTTATATAGGGTATGTCCACGTGCCTCTGCCAGGTGCTCAGGCACTAATCAAGCAAAACGCTTGCAGCTGGTACAGCAGCAAGCAAGCCTAACACAGCTGGCCCATAGGTCCTCAGGGTGACTACAGTTCTTTGGGGTTTTTTGTTTTTGTTTGTTTGCTTGTTTGTTGACAAAACAAATTCCCAACATCATGCTTGGCTCAGAGCCCCAATCCTAAAGAATTGCAGCCCTCTGTAAATAGTTCAGCTCCCAGTCCTCAAATTCCCAGGGTGAAACGTATTCAGGAAACAACTTTGTAAAGCCTTATTTCCTACTCTATGTGCTCTTCAAATTGAGGTTTGCAGACTAAGAGCTAATGCCCTTCTGATATTCTTCTCCCTCACACCCCAGGAATCCGTACTTTAATTTTTGCCATTGGCTATCTTTCCCTATTTTACAAGTGTTTCATATTCCAAAATTATCCTTCTTCTTTTCTTCTTTTTCAGAGAGAGACAGACAGACAGATGGAAAGGGGAAAAGATGGAAAGTATCAACTCAAAGTTGCGGCACCTTAGTTGTTCATTGATTGCTTTCTCATACATTCCCTGACTGGGGGGCTCCAGCCAAGCCAGTGACCCCTTGCTCAAGTTAGCACCCTTTAGGCTCAAGTCAGCAACCTTTGGGCACAAGCCAGCGACCATGGGGCTGTGTCTATGATCCCACACTCAAACTGGTGACCCCATGTTCAAGCCAGCAACCCCAGAGTTTCAAACCTGGGTCCTCAGCATCCCAAGTCAACACTCCATCCACTGCACTACCATCTGGTCAGTCCAAAGTTATCCCACTTTTTAATATTCACTCCCATGTAACCCCATTCATTCAGCACAGATGACCTTAGTACCTTACATGACAGGAAGCAAGTAAGCAACCTAACTATTTCACTTAAAGCTGATGATACTTGGCCCTGGCCGGTTGGCTCAGTGGTAGAGCATCAGCCTGGCATGCAGGAGTCCCGGGTTCAATTCCCGACCAGGGTACACAGGAGAAGTGCCCATCTGCTTCTCCACCCTTCCCCCTCTCCTTCCTCTCTGTCTCTCTCTTCCCCTCCCGCAGCCAAGGCTCCATGGGAGCAAAGTTGGCCTGGGCGCTGAGGATGGCTCCATGGCCTCTGCCTCAGGCGCTAGAATAGCCCTGGTGGCAACAGAGCGATGCCCCAGATTGGCAGAGCATCGTCCCCTGGTGGGCATGCCGGGTGGATCCCGGTCAGGCGCATGCGGGAGTCTGTCTGACTGCTTCCCCGTTTCCAATTTCAGAAAAATACAAAAAAAAAAAAAAAAAGCTGATGATACTTGTGCTATCTGTGATTTTACCAATAATTCAGAACTAGACAGAACAGTTTTTTAACACCTCTCACAAAATCTCTGCCCTTTATCAAAAAAGGATGCAATTATGTTAATTATGTAATCACTTCTGTCTAAGTTATTTTTGTGACTGCTATTATATATGCTTGTTCAGTTATATAATCAGGATCGCGGACTTGGCATCCTTTCTCCTGAAAGTTTACCAACACAAAAGAGAAGTACAAGGAAAAACACTGGAAAGGGATTCAGAGAAGTGGAACAACACATGATTAGTGTGTTCTTTTTTACACATTTCTGTATTTTGCAAGTGGCAGGTAATGAGTTTATATTCCTTTTACTACTGCAGGGGGAGATACTGCGGGGAATGATTAAAATAAAAGAGAATAATATGCAAGAAAAGAGTAAAGATCACTTAAAATATTACTTACTTTCATCAATAAGAACATCTGAAAGCTAGATTTGACATTGGATGACTGTCTGCTGATTTTAAATATATATATTTACATCCCATATATTATGTAATGTTTCTTTCAATGGTCCAATGTTGAAGTGAAGTGAATCATCATACTGGAAATTTGGCTTTGTAAGAACTGCCTCTCTTTTACTAGTCACCCTTACTAGCACTATAATTGTCCCCAGTTTCCCAGTGTGTAGCCCTGTAAGCTACTAACCCAGCCAGACAGAAGTAAGTCTTATAAAAGCACATTTCTGTATGGGATGCTGCTTCTCTGTGCCACCTGCTGTGAGCACCAGAATTTTTATGGTAACTGTCAGTTGAGAGCTATTCAGTACCCAAATCTTACATAACAATGCCTAAAGTGTTATTTAAATGCAATACAATAAAAGGACAGGAAGACTCATTAAGAATAACTAAGTGTTAAAATACAATAAACCACCTGTGTAGTTTCTGTGGTTAACATCAGTTCCCACTCCCCCAATGCTGAGGAATTATAAGAATTCTTTGCTAGATATAACTAAGAAAATTATTTACGATTTGATCCTATTAATAATGCTCCTCTCCCTTGTCATCCTAGACCTGAACTATTCGATGACTCTCTCTTCGTTCCAGTGATTCCTGTTCCATAGCAGTAAATGGTCTTTGTTGAATGGAAGTTTTAATGATCTCTTGCAGAAAGTTCCCGTCTCTCTTTCTATAATTGTTGGAGGCTCATACCTGAAGAGTTTTTACTGGCTGTGTTTCTATTGCTGTAGCTGTTTCAGTTCCTGTTTTGCCTCATAAACCCATGTAAGGCTGGAATTTTAAGCAGTATGGTCTCTGTCAATGTGTGATTTTCTTTTCCATCACTACTCTACAATGTTTGTGTGTGTTAGGAAGGTGGTTGTCATGGAACAATGAGTTCTTTATAGTCCTGGTTTAAAAAAAAATAGCAAAAAGAGTAACTTTCATATTGATGTTAGATGAAATTTTTCTTTATTTTTATTTTACTATGATACATTCTATATTACACTACAAGAAAATGCCAGTTTAACATTTGCTAATTATCCATTTCACACCCACTAGGTCTACAATAGGCCAGTTACCCTAGATCTTGGAATTCTGACAAGAATGAAATACTCAAGTGACAGTGAGGTTGCCCAAGACTTTGGGTTCATAAAATGAAGATGGCTGTCGCTGATGAAGGCATGTATGTGCAAGGTTGGTGGGCAATGGAGGAAGGTCATGTGGGTTCCCTAGCCAGGAACTTTGGCTAGGACTACCCACAGCCAAGTGCACCAAAAGAAACTTCCCAGGTGTCCTTTGGAAAAAAGCAGCCATCTGCCAGCCAGTGAGATTTCACCATGTCATATTAGCTCGACCACCCTAGGGACCCTTTAAATATCTCCCTCACGGGTCACCACTTGTGACTTCCTTGGCCTCTATATTTCCTCGGGGCCAGAGAACCTCATTGGGTGGGATGTGTGCTCTGTACTCAATAAAGCCTTTTATTATTCCACACTTCATGGCTCAGGCCCCTTCCTTCTTTCTTAGTGGGGAAAAATACCTTACATTTTGGTGCCAAAACCAGGGAGGAGTTTGAAATTCACAAGGACCACTCCTCTCCTCTTCCCCTCCAAGAAAGAACCAGGATCTCCAACCTTCCACGCACTTCAGTACATGATGCGGTAAGTCCCCTGCCTCCAGCCACCCTTGAGTTCTTTCCGCCGAGACTCCCTGTCTGGAAACTGTAGCTACGTCAGGGAAGTCTTTTCGGTTCCAAGTGCATGTATGCTCGTGGAGACATCCTGAGCACATCCACTTTACCTTATCCGTTCATGGCCAGAGCTTGAGTTTTGGGACGCCAGTTCTCAATTCTGACCACTCCGAGGACTGAGGGTGGCCGTGGGAGCACAGGAATCTCCCTCCCTAAAGAAGAAGAAACTGTTCTTCTCTACTGTGGCCAGGCCACAGAACCCACTGGATTAGCCTCCTGAAGGGACTTTCAGTTTTAACACCCTCACCAAATTAATTATCACCAAAAAAGCTGGGAGCTGGTTGGAGATCCCTTACATTCAAGGCTTCTAATTATTTGCGCACCTGTCCTTAATCTCTGTGCCGCCTGTTCCACCATGCAGGCCCTTTTTCTGGCCAGAGAAACTTCACCTAAAGCCTCCACTCCTGATCTTTCCTTCTCTGTGGACTCTCAACTCTCTCCCCCTCCTGCCTGACCCTGGGGGCGCCCCTCTCTTGGGACTTTTTTCTGGTCCCTCTGCAGACCTCATTTGTGCTTGAGTCTCTTCCCTCTGAGAGCCCCCTCCCCTCCCTTCACAAAATCCTGTTTCTTTTTTGTTGTTGTTGTTAATATTTTATTTATTGATTTTTAGAGAGAGAGGAGTGAGAGAGAGAGAGAGAGAGAGAGAAGGGAGAGGAGCAGGAAGCACCAACTCCCATATGTGCCTTGACCAAGCAAGCCCAAGGTTTCGAACTGGCTACCCCAGTGTCCCAGGTCGATGCTTTATCCCACTGTGCCACCACAGGTCAGGCACAAAATCCTGTTTCTTATTCACCACTACCATTCTCTCTTTCTCCTCCCCTGCTGGCCAGGGGCCCCTCCCTGCAACGAGTGGGTAAGTCCATCTCATTTCTTGTGGACATGGGGGCTACCTTCTCTTTTGCCATCAAACTCTGGACCTCCAGTTCCCTCACAGGTCTCAGTTATGGGAATGGATGGGAACCCTTCCCTTCCCCTTTTTATGCCACTCCTGACATGCAGTTTTGCCTCAAGCTTGCCTCCATACAGGACCACTGGCAGTCGGAACCACTGACTCTATCCGTCTCCAGCTCACCAAAAGGCTGGACCCTACAAATCCCCTTATTACTCCTCTTTTTTTTAAATCCTTACAGGACCACATCCGCGAAGTTTCTCAACTCACGGCCAAACAGATGTTCCTCCTGACACCCCTCAAAGCCACCACCTTCCGATCTCCCTCTTCCCACGATGCCCCTAATCAGCAGGAAGTAGCCAGACGAATAAATGGCACCCCTATTCTATTTAACACAAAAGGTCAGAATGTAAGGTCGGTGGGCAATGGAGGAAGGTCATGTGGGTTCCCTAGCCAGGAACTTTGGCTAGGACCGCCCACAGCCAAGTGCACCAAAAGAAACTTCCCAGGTGTCCTTTGGAGAAAAACGACCATCTGCCAGCCAGTGAGATTTCACCACGTCATATTAGCTTGACCACCCTAGGGACCCTTTAAATATCGCCCACGCAGGTCACTACTTGTGACTTCTTTGGCCTCCATCTTTCCTCAGGGCCAGGGAACCTCGTCGGGCAGAATGTGCACTCTGTACTCAATAAAGCTTTTATTATTCCACACTTCGTGGCTCCGGCCCCTTCCTTCTTTCTCAGTGGGGAAAATTACCTTATGTAGCTGTCAAATAATGTGACCAAACGTCCTCCTTTAGGAAGGACAGTCCTTCTTTTTAAGTTCCATCCTTCCTCGAAAAGTGTTCTCCTACATGTCCTCCTTTTTGATATTGGAAGACTAACCTGTAAATGTTTGTACTCGATCAATGCAGAGTGGATCCATTGCATGTGATGTGACGTATTTGTATTTGACATGACGATTCATCAAGGATCGTCAGTGCAGCGAAACACAATTATGAGTAGTCATTTAATGAGCACTTTTTTCTTACAATTATTATTAAAAATTCATAGACATGTAAGCATAATTACAATATAAAATATTACAAATGTCTTTATTATGCATTTATCATATTATAGTGTATTATTTTTGCAATGAATAAAATGTTTCTTTTATTTACAATATTGTTTTCTTCAATTTATTTTTGTCCTTTTCATTGTAAAAAGTTGGTCACCTTACAAAAAAGAATATAAGAAAAAGGATGCAAAGAGAGTGAGTAGCGACAGAATATGCTAGAACACTGTCAACATGATTACAGGAAAACATATAAATATAGGAGCACCATTTTTTTAAAAAATTCTATTAAACTTAGTAAGATGACATGGGCTAATAAAATCATGTAGGTTTCAAATGTACAATTCTATAATACATATCTGTATATTGAATTGTGTTCACCACTCAAAGTGAAGTCCCCTTTACCTTCTTCTACCTGCCCTACCTCCATTTTCAATGAGTAAATAGGTAGCTGTTTGGGACACTTAGAACAAAAAGATTATTGAATATTTTTTCAAAGAATTAAATCTGTCCATCTCTTTTATAATGTCTATATTCAAATTATGAGAACTCATCACTCTGTAATATATTAAAATTATTTTCTTTCACTAAGGGGTAACATACAATAAAACACAGCATCCCTGGCCAGATAGTTTGGTTGGTTAGAGCATCATCCAGAAGCACAAGATTGCCAGTCCAATGCCCAATTCGGGCTCATACAGAAACAGATTGACGTTTCTGTCTTGCTCTCTCTCTCTTCCTTTCTCTAAAATCAATAAAATAAATATTAAGGAAAAAAATACACAAGCACAATCACTAATTAATGTACAGCTCAGTAATTTTTACATATACCATATATGTGTACATATACATATCTCATATATATATGTAACCACACATAAGCACAACCCAGATTGAGATAGATTTCTTGCATTCTGTAAAGTCTCCTTCTTCCCCTAGTGCCACACAGCAAGTTAAAAGTAGCTGTTTTAATAGAGCAAATACTTTAAGATTACTCACACTAATTATACTAGGAATTACATTTGCCTAGAAAGAGAGCCCATAATACCATGCTTTAAACAAGTTAGTGGTTTTATTTTTTCTCGTGTTAAAAAAAGGAAGGGGAAATGGTCTAGATGAAGTGGAGGTTCCACAGAACCTAGCTTTCCTCCTTCTGTTCAGCTACCCTTGTCCAGGCACACCAGGGTTGTCTCAAGAGAAAGGACTCCGCCCAGGCGTGCTGACTGCCTTCCTAACAGGCAGAAGCAGGTAAGGGGCAGAAGGCGCGGGTGGTTGATCATTCACCTTCCAGGGCTCTGCTGGAAGCTCCTCCAAAAGGCTCCACCTTAAGTCCCACTGGTTTAAACACGTGACAAACACAGCTGGGGTGGCAAACTTAAAGTAAAATGGAATCTTATTAGTAAGAAAGTGAGGATGGATATTGGTTAGTCGGCAAGCAGCCTGAGGCCACACTGATGATCCCAAACTACTCCACCACTTTGTGTGCAACGGAAAATGCAATTTGTAGCATCCCTCAGTGGATGATGACTTCTAAAATAACCACTGTTATCATTTCTGCAAAAGACACGACATTAAAACATTTTGCAAAGAAAATGTCTGGTGAGGTATACTGTTTTAAAATATGTTTGTCGGCCCTGGCCAGTTGGCTCAGTGGTAGAGCATCAGCCTGGCATGCAGGAGTCCTGGGTTTGATTCCCGGCCAGGGCACACAGGAGAAGCGCCCATCTGCTTCTCCACCCCTCCCCCTCTCCTTCCTCTCTGTCTCTCTCTTCCCCTCCCGCAGCCAAGGCTCCATTGGAGCAAAGTTGGCCCAGGCGCTGAGGATGGCTCCATGGCCTCTGCCTCAGGCACTAGAATGGCCCTGGTGGCAACAGAGCAATGCCCCAGATGGGCAGAGCATCGTCCCCTGGTGGGCATGCCGGGTGGATCCCGGGTTGGGCACATGCGGGAGTCTGTCTGACTGCCTCCCCGTTTCCAACTTCAGAAAAATACCAAAAAAAAAAAAAACCCCAAAAAACCCAAATAAAATATGTTTGTCAAAAAAAATAATAAAGCATAACTTCTCACTGTTCTTAAGAGGAAATATATGGGGGAAATTGTAAAGGGTTACACTAAAAGGATTCCTTTCAGACCACACAAATAACTAGAGAAATTTAATAATAGGGTGTACATGAATTCAGCAGGGCCCACAAATGGGAATCTGGCCATTTCCAAATTGTAACTCTGTTCATAATTGTTAGGATTCTGAGCTTTGAAGTAAGCTAAGTATAATTATTTAACTAATTGAATGGGACTGAAGTCTATAGATCCACAATCTGTTATCCACAATTATGAATTTCTAAAATCTTTGAAAACTGAAGGCTTTTTCACATGTTATAGTACTTGTTTAGTGAAAAGCTCATAGTGTGATTATATTTTGCTGCAAAAATACCATTGTATTTGTTTATAGTGTGCTGCATCATATTATTACTTTAAAATTATTAGATTTAAGATGATCAGATTTCTTGCATTCTATAAGTTCCCCTTGCTCTCCTTCTCAGCCTGCCACTGCACAGCAATTGAGTAGTTGCTGATTTTAACGGGGAAGATACTTTGAAGGTTACTCATACTGATGGTACTAAGACTTATATTTGGTTATAAGCATGGGATCCCATAAATGGTGCTGTAAACAAATTAGTGGTTTTCTTTTTCTCTCAGGAAAATAAAGAAAGGTCTAGATGGAACGGGATCTCCACAGAACCTAGCTTCTGAATTCCAAATGCCTATTTCCTGCACCTCACAGTTCTGAGGGGTAAAGATCTTAAAAACCACACTATGTAACTGGTTCACAACGTGATTTTTTAAAGAGATTCTTATTACTATCAATGCTCCCTCAAGGAATTACACACCACTGACTTAGCCTATTTTTTTAAATTTTTTTATAAGTCTTGAAATCGAAGAAATTAAACACATTACTTTTACCCATGTGTACATAGAAGTTTGGTTTGCTAACAACCAGTTAGTAAATTCAAAAAGAATAACTGTTTTTATTCCAGTTATATTAGTTAAATTTTAACTTTAATAATACATTAACTCATCTGTTTAATAAAAAGTATTCATTGAGATTTATTCTACTAGTATGAAATATAAGGGGTTTTTTGCATTAAAAAATACCAAGCTCGCCTGATCAAGTGGTGACCCAGTGTACAGAGCATCGGCCTGGGATGCTGAGTACCCAGGTTTAAAACCCTGAGGTCGGCCTGGCTGCTTTACTCAGTGGTAGAGTGTGTGGAAGTCCTGGGTTCAATTCCCAGTCAGGGCACATAGGAGAAGTGACCATCTGCTTCTCCACCCTTCCCCGTTCCCTTTCTTTTTCTCTGTCTCTCACTCTCTCTTCCCTTCCCTCAGCCATGGCTCAAATGCTTTGAGCAAGTTGGCCCCAGGCACTGAGGATGCACCATGACCTTGCCTCAGTTACTAAAATAGCAGTGGCTCCCAATGGGTAGAGCATCGCCTGGTAGGAGGCTTGCCAGGTTGATCCTGGTTGAGGTGCATGTGGGAGTCTGTCTTTCTGCCTCCCCATCTCTCATTTAAGTAAATAAATAAATAAAATAAAACCCTGAGGCCCTGGCCGGTTGGCTCAGTGGTAGAGCGTCGGCCTGGCGTGCAGAGGTCCTGGGTTCGATTCCCGGCAAGGGCACACAGGAGAAGCACCCATCTGCTTCTCCACCCCTCCCCCTCTCCTTCCTCTCTGTCTCTCTCTTCCTCTCCCGCAGTGAGGCTCCATTGGAGCAAAGATGGCCCGGGCGCTGGGGATGGCTCCTTGGCCTCTGCCCCAGGCGCTAGAGTGGCTCTGGTCGCAGCAAAGTGACCCCCCGGAGGGGCAGAGCATCGCCCCCTGGTGGGCAGAGCATCGTCCCCTGGTGGGCGTGCCAGGTGGATCCCGGTCGGGCGCATGCGGGAGTCTGTTTGACTGTCTCTCCCTGTTTCCAGCTTCAGAAAAATACAAAAAAACAAACAAAACAAACAAACAAAAAACCCTGAGGGTGCTCGCTTCGGCAGCACATATACTAAAATTGGAACGATACAGAGAAGATTAGCATAGCCCCTGCGCAAGGATGACACGCAAATTCGTGAAGCGTTCCATATTTTTAGAGGATATGAATAGACACTTCTCCCAGGAAGAAATACAAATGGCCAACAGATATATGAAAAGATGCTCATCTTCTTTAGCTATTAGAGAAATGCAAATCAAAACGGCAATGAGATACCACCTCACACCTGTTCGATTAGCTGTTATTAGCAAGTCAGGTAATAGCAAATGTTGGAGAGGCTGTGGAGAAAAAGGAACCCTCATACACTGTTGGTGGGAATGTAAAGTAGTACAACCATTATGGAAGAAAGTATGGTGGTTCCTCAAAAAACTGAAAATAGAACTACCTTATGACCCAGCAATCCCTCTACTGGGTATATATCCCCAAAACTCAGAAACATTGATACGTAAAGACACATGCAGCCCCATGTTTATTGCAGCATTGTTCACAGTGGCCAGGACATGGAAACAACCAAAAAGCCCATCAATAGATGACTGGATAAAGAAGATGTGGCACATATACACTATGGAATACTACTCAGCCATAAGAAATGATGACATCGGAACATTTACAGCAAAATGGTGGGATCTTGATAACATGATACGAAGCGAAATAAGTAAATCAGAAAAAAACAGGAACTGTATTATTCCATACGTAGGTGGGACATAATAGTGAAACTAAGAGACATTGATAAGAGTGTGGTGGTTACGGGGGGGAGGGGGGAATGGGAGAGGGATAGGGGGTGGGGAGGGGCACAAAAAAAACAAGATAGAAGGTGACAGAGGACAATCTGACTTTGGGTGGTGGGTATGCAACATAATTGAACGACAAGATAACCTGGACTTGTTATCTTTGAATATATATATCCTGATTTATTGATGTCACCCCATTAAAAAAATAAAATTATTAAAAAAAAAACAAAAAACCCTGAGGTTGCTGGCTTGAGCCCAAGGTTGCTGGCTTGAGCAAGGAGTCACTAGCTCTGCTGGAGGCTGCCCCCCCACATCAAGGCACATATGAGAAAATAATCAATGAACAACTAAGGTGCTGCAACTATGAGCTGATGCTTCTTATCTCTCTTCCTCTCTTCCTTTCTGTCTCTCTCTCTCTGTCTCTCTCTCTCTCTCTCTCTCTCTCTATATATATATATATATATATATATACTCAACACTACTACAAAAAAAGAGAAAATGGAGACAATAATTGCCTGAGTTCTTCCTTTTCATTTTATTAGTCATTTGTGTATGACCTAAGATATATGTTTCTTGTTCATATTTATGTATGAACTGAGTCTTAATCAATAGCTGTAACATGCAGATGAAATGTGGATTTAAGAAATATAGCCTTAGCTGGATAGTTTGGTTGGTTAGAGTATTATCCCAATAGGCCAAAGTTGTGGGTTTGATCCACTGTCACAGCATATGCAGGAACAGATCACTGTTTCTGTCTGTCTCCCTGTCTCCCTTACTATCTCTCTCTAAAATAAATATTTTTTCATTTGTTTCTTTTGTGTGTGTGTGACAGAGACAGAGAGAGGGACAGATAGGGACAGACAGACAGAAACGGAGAGAGATAAGAAGCATCAATTGTTTGTTGCTGCACCTTAGTTGTTCATTGACTACTTTCTCAAATGTGGCTTGAGCAGGGTGCTATAGCAGAGCAAGTGACGCCTGCTCAAGCCAGCGACCTTGGGCTCAAGCCAGTGACTTTGGACTTCATGCCAGTGACCTTTGGCTCAAACCAGCAACCATGGAGTCATGTCTATGACCCCATGCTCAAGCCAGCAACCCCCCACTCAAGCTGATGAGTCTGCTCTCAAGCCAGATGAGCCTGTGCTCAAGCTAGTGACCTCAGGATTCGAACCTGGGTCCTAAATGTCCTGGTCCAATGCTCTATCCACTGTGTTACTGCCTGATCAGGCTCGTTTTATTTTTTTTAAGACACATTTATTCAGCGTCATGATTGGACTATTCTATTTATCAATCAACAGCATGGGTGCAAAAAACAAAAACCTACATTAATATCTCTTTTGGAATGTTTTATACTTGTCACAAAAAAGAAACTAAAATAACCTGTTATATAATTAGTCACAAATACATTCCTTGAGGTTTTTATATTTATTCTTACTTATTCACTTATTTATTTTGCCCATTCACACGAATATTGTCTAAAACATGTCTTCTTTGTAGCAGCTAGGCCCTGTTACCACTGTGCTTGGCTGAATTCACAAATTTGTTGTACCCTGTACCTTCCCTGTCACTTCTCTGGCTCTCCTCTCCCACTCAGCTTTGTTTCCTGGTAGTAGTTACAACCTTCTGCCACTGCATTAGCTCCTGTTGCTGCTGCTGCTGCTGCTGGGACCACCACAGCCACCTTGGTTTTGTGGGTTGGCAAAGTATTGGCCTCTACCACCATAGAGTCCAGAGCTTCTGCCTCTAAAGTTTCCTCCTTTCATTGGTCCAAAATTTTAAGGTTGACTGTTGTGATTGCCAAAGTCATTGTAGCTTCCACCACCTCCAAAATTATTTCCATTGTTACTAAATCTATTACAGTCATCCCCACTGCCACCATATCCACCACCGCCGCCGCTGCCAGCAAAGCCATTCAACCACTGAAATTTCCTCCATGACCAAAGCTGTCATTCCCACCAAAAACACCTCAATGACCACCTCTAAAGTTTCCAGAACCATTGCGACCTCTTTGGCTGATGAAGAACTAGCCATCTCTTGCTTAGTAGATAGGGCTTTCCTTACTTCACAGTTGTGGTATTTCTGAATGACAATCTTGCCTACAGAGTCATGGTCATCGAAGGTTACAAAAGCAAAGCCTCTCTTTTTGCCACTGTCTCAGCCAATCATGATTTCAAATCACTTCAGTTTCCCCATACTGTTCAAAACAATCTCTTAGGTGGCGTTCTTTAGTGTCTTCTTTAATACCACCAACAAAGATCTTTTTCAAAGTTAAGTAGGCACCAGGTGTTTGGTAATCTTCTCTTGAAACAGCCCTCTTTGGTCCCACAACTCTCCCATCCACCGTGTGTGGCCTTGTACTCATGGCTGCATCTACCTCCTTTACAGTCGTATTCATGACAAACCCAAAGCCTCTGGAGCGCTTGGTGTTTGAGTCTCTCATCACCACACAGTCTGTGAATGTTCCCCGTGGATCAGGATGGTTCCTCAGACTCTCATCAGTTGTTTCAAAGCTCAAACCTGCAATAAAGAGCTTCCATAGCTGTTCTGGCTCTTTGGGAGACTCTGACTTAGACATGATGACCGCCAGAGTGGGGACTTGAGTGATGCTTACTTGGAGACTTTGACCAGCAGAAAGGTCTCTGGATCTTATCATCACTGAAACCTTAAAAGTCTCAACTTCCAACATTTTTCTCTCTGAATATAATTCACCTGCTTAGATGTAGAATTCCTTTCTGTAATTTGTCATTCTACAGGATGTCACTACATTTCTGACTTCACCAAATGTCATTTTCCTTTTCTCCCAAATGTCAAACACTGTGCTGACATTGGCCCTTTTACTTCCTGGAATATCCCCAAGCTTCATTCTGCCTCAGGACCTTAGCACATACTATAACCCAGTGTTTCCCAACCTTTTTTGTGCCATGCCCCACCTTAACCTTTCTAAAATTTTTATGTCCCCCCCTATGTAACATACATAATTTTTAACATTAAAAAATTGATTTGTTCACTTAATAAACATAAATGATAGGTTCTAGGAAGAAATCACTATGAAATTGTTAACAAAACACAGTAAGTAAAATTTCAAAACATATAATGAAAAACAGAAATTTAAATTCCAAATAATTTTAATACAGATTTTTCTATATTAATTTATTATTTTAATTTAGTGTGATCCTTGCGCTTGATGCTTGCTGCACAGAGATTTTATATTAGGTTCCAATTTGGTTAGCTTTAATCTCAAGTCTCCACGTTGTGTTATATCCAGCCGATTTCTTTTTCTTATCAGTAAATCATTTATAGCACTAAATCCACATTCAGCTAAAAATGAAGATGGAAACAGTAGCAATAGTTTTCTTGCACATTTGGTTGAATTTGGGTATTTGATTTCTGTTTCCTCACAAAGCCATGCCATCGCTCCTTTGATATTAAATAAAGCTTTAACTGACTCCTCATTTTGCAATTCTGTGAGTTCTTCTTGATATTGCATATTTGATATATCAAACAAATCCACTAACATTGGCTGCATCATCCATGTTGGGAAATCAATTTGTTTTAAATCAGAAAATCTTTCTTTTAAATCAGCCGATAGAATATTCAAATGATTGACAATAACAAGTAAAGCGGTATCGTTACTTCACATTTTTGGAGCCAATGAAACTGTTTAAAGTTTTTGTTGTTAATATGTTTCTGACATAACTCAATATTGGTAATGAAACCAAATATCTTTGCTTTTGCATCGACAAGAATTTTATTTGTTCCTTGAAGTTGCTTATTTAATATATTTAGTTTTTCAAAGATATCGGCTAAATAACTCACAAATGCTTTACCATCTATTGTTAACAGATACTTCATTTCAGGTTTGTCGCTTAAAAATTCACTAAGAGTATCAAACAGTTCCATAAATCTTTTCAAATAGTTTCCTTTAGATAGCCATCTTACTTCAGTATGAAGTAAAAGTCTCACATGGTCTTCATTTTGTTCTTCACAAAATAGCTTGAAAAGACGCTCACATTTGGCACTAGCTTTAATAGCATTAACATACTTTATTACTGTATGTAATACTTCATTCAGAACAGGCGAGATGTTTTTAGCTACCAAGTTTTCTCAATGAATAACACAATGCACAAGAATCATTTCTGGATTCGCATCTTTCATCAATTTTAAGCAGCCATTTTTCTTGCCCATCATATTGGGAGCACCATCTACAGCACAAGATGTTATATTTTTCATTGGTATATCATTGACATCTAAGTAGTTTTTTAGCTTATTATATATATCTTTGGAGGTAGTGGTGCTTTCTAATCTTTTACAGAACAACATTTCTTCAGCAAAATGTCCTTTATCAATATATCTTACGTAAGTTATCAATACTGCCTCACTGTCTCTCAAAGTTGATTCATCCATTTGCAAGGAGAATTTTCTTGTTTTCAGCTTTTCAATAAGTTGTTTTTCAATATCCTCACTCATTTCGTCTATTCTTCTGCTAACAGAATTGTTACTGAGTGGCATAGCTTTTACATCTTTGTCATCTTTTTCAAGAACCGTTTTAAGAAATGCTGATATTGACGGTTTTATTAAATTCTCTCCTATAGTATGATTTTCTCCAGTTTTAGTGATGAATAAAGAAATTTAATAACTAGCCTCAAGAACACGATTATTAGTTGAAGTATGAGCAGTAGAGACTTTAATGTTGTTCTTTTTTCAAAATTTTTCTTTAAAGTTTTAAAGTAACTCAAATCTGAATTAATATGAGCACTATGTTTCACCTTCTAATGTGCCTCAAGACGACCTCGTTTCATTGATTCGTTGGTCAAGCATTGCTGGCATAAAAGACAAAAAGGAATCCGCTCATCGTGAACAGCGGGTATAAACCCGAATTTTAAATATTCCTCCGAATATTGACGAGTTTTTTTCTTGCTTGCACCACTCATTTTACTATGGGCTATAAGAAATAAAAATAAGATCAATTAAAAACTAATATTAAAATATGTGTTAAAATATATTCAATGTGACATAGAATAAACGTATACTAAAAATTCATATTTATTTAAATGTATATAACACATTTACTACACTACCGCCGCAAATCAAAAGGTATCTATATTTTTTCCACTTGACAAAATTTTCTGGAAAGTTATGCTTCTAAAATTAAAATTGTCATGCATGCACTATTATAGCCCCAATAATATTTATAAAATATTATTGCTTTCTAGCCCTGATGCAAGAAGTACTTAATAAAGAGTTTAATATTGATAAAAATAAAATCAAATACTTACCAATTATATCTATACAATATACATATGTATATTTATTAAATCAACGAGCTTTTACAACAGTTTTGACTAACACTTATTTCAAATTAACACCAACTGAATGATGTGAAACACTACAGAAGTTGTGATGGGCCAATTAGGTGAGAATAACTGCATTGTTTAGCGAGTTTTTAAAACGTCCGGGGTTCCCCGCAGCAGACAGCACGCTCCACGGTGAACCCAGGACGAAGTTTACTTGACGACGCCAATCACCCAGTTGATATTTTGGTCTCGTCAAACGAAATTATACTTAATAATTATTTACTGCAATTATTTAAGAATTGCATTTTTTGTTAAATTTGGCACCGATATCTAGCATTGCATTTAAATGGCCCGGGGTGAAAGAGTTAAAGTCATGTCGAGTCCATTTTCAAATTGCCCCCCTTAACTATCGAAATGCCCCCCTGTGGGGCGTGGGCCCCATGTTGGGAAACACCGCTGTAACCTTTTCCTGGTCTGCTATTTCTTATGTATTTTTCAAGTTTGGCTCCTTTTCACCCTTCACGTCTACCTTCAATGTCATCTGCTTAGAAACAACTTTCTATACCACCTTATCTGTGTGTTTTCTTCCCTGTTATTCTGTAAAACTGCATTTTGTTTATTTCTTTAAATAACATTTATCTTAATTGGCAATTATATATATTTTTTCTTGCTTGTTTCACTGTCTTCCCACTTGAAACAACATCTCAGTCTACATTTTTACCTTTACCAAAACAAACGATGTTTAAATCATGTATATGATGAATATTACTTTAAAACTTCTGAAGAAAATTCTCCCATAGAAAAGTAAATAATTAGAAATATTCATATTGTAGAAAGTATGCAGAAGATTCTAATCTATAGATAATAAAAAAGATAATAAAATAATATGCATGTATGTAAATACAGGAGGTCCTCAGGTTATGACATGGTTCTGTTCCTATGACAGTGACATAACCTGAATTTTGGTGTAAGTTGAAACACACCCTAAGTCACTTACCTATCCTAACACAGTTGTAAAATCATAATCTAGAACAGGGGTCCCCAAGCTATGGCCAGCGGGCCGCATGCGGCCCCCTGAGGCCATTTATCCGGCCCCCACCGCACTTCTGGAAGGGGCACCTCTTTCATTGGTGGTACAGTACTACTTCCGGTGACGCGGGAGGCACGCGTCATGGCTCCGGAAGCACGTCATATGACGCACATCTGGTCTGTGGCTGCAGCGCCCCACATCACCGGGAGCAGTGTGAAATAACAGCAGAAGTAGGAAGAAAAGCAAAGCGCTATAACCATTACTACACAGTACAATGGCCCCACACTCCCCCAAATGTACAACAACATAATGGCCCCTATAACCTCCCTTTGCCCAAAAGTCTCCCCCCACATTACTACACACCATGTTTCCCCTATTATAAGACCCTGTCTTATATTAATTTTTCCCCCAAAATACGGGGGCTGTCTTATTTTTAGGAGGTGTCTTATAATAGGGTAAACATGCCGCAGTGGGCTTCCCACAGAGTAGGCCCTCCGCTGTGACTCTCTGAAAGACGCATTCAAGTCAAGCAGCTTGCCTAATTTCTATGCATCTCTCCCCTCTGAGACAAATCCTAATCTCAGGAACCATGCACTCAAAATGGCAACCATCTTTGGCAGCACTTATGTTTGTGAACAGACTTTTTCCAGAATGAAACATCTGAAATCTCCAGCCAGATCTAGACTAACTGATGCACACTTGCATCACTTATTACGGCTAGCAGTGACAAATATGGAACCGGACATTAACTATCTGATTAGCCAAAAGCAGGCCCATAGTTCCCATTGAAATACTGGTCAGTTTGTTGATTTAAATTTACTTGTTCTTTATTTTAAACATTGTATTTGTTCCCGTTTTGTTTTTTTACTTTAAAATAAGATATGTGCAGTGTGCACAGGGATTTGTTCATAGTTTTTTTTATAGTCCGGCCCTCCAATGGTCTGAGGGACAGTGAACTGGGCTCCCTGTGTAAAAAGTTTGGAGACCCCTGATCTAGAACATTGAAACACAACCAAGCCACAGAAAAAGGAAAAGGACACAAATATACTGTATTGTAGTAACAGAAAAAAATGACAAAAAGTGAGTAAGTCAGAACACTTACATCTCAATTTCTTTAAGTTTTTATAGGAGTGAGCACCGTAAACTCAAAACGTCATATATCGACTGTTATAACCCGAGAATCCCCTGTATATAAATTATATTTGTATAGTTTTCTTGCCATGGTTGTTTATTAAGTACATCTGAATCTGAGTCTTTTATCTACTTCAGCTGACAGGAGAGCTAGGGCAGTAGAAACAGGGCAGAGAAAGGATCTAGCTCAGGTTCTAGCTAAATTGGCCTAGGACCCTTGTCTGTTCCGTAGGTGATATGCTTGGCAAAAGCTCAGGTCTTTCTGAATACTTAGTGAGCTTCCACTTCCTGATTTACCATGGACAGTCCCTATTTATTCCAGCCGTCCTATAGTTAGTAATATACCTCCTTCACTCTCAACAGACAATAAGTTATATAGTCACTCTAGCTAGTTCTCTAAGAATGTTACCTATTAAATGCCAGACAAGTATCGAAACACCAAAGTCTGTGTGTGTGTGGGAGGGGGAGAAGCTCCTAAAGAATGAAGGCAATTCTACAATTCTCACCCCTTCCTTCAACCATTTTCTTTAAACCCTGTTCTATCCATCACTCCTTGGAAATTTAGCTGGCAAAGATTTTTATACTGAGTTTGTTCAATGAAAACATACATTATGCAGTTTTTGACACATTTCAATATTTGTTGACTTTTGTGACTTTACATTTTCATTTTACATTTTCAATCATAGTGTAGCAACATTATTTTTTAAGAAGTCTTTGACTTCATTTTTATTTAAAAGTCCAGTTGCAACCAACAAGTACCTGACTCAGCTCACAACTAGAGACAGAGCATCAAATTTCCCAGCCCACTTAATTTGAAAGCCTGCCAAGATAGGTGAAAGACCTTATAAATATGTAAAGCAGGAAGTTCAAATTACAGTCAAGTAAATCTCTAGTAATTGGTGTTCTTTTTTAAAGCAATTAAAAAAAAAACTAATTTAAAAAGGCAGCACATTCTGAGACCCCCCCCCTCCCCGCCCTTATCAGAGTTCAGGCTGGACAATGTACTTTGAATACTGTATTTATTTTGGATTTTTACCACTTCCTGGAGGCCAGGAGGAAGCACAGTGGGAGGGTCCAAAAAACTCAGTAGTACCACAGCCATTTTGTTTTTAAGGCAGGGTGGTAGAATTCTGTCTACCAGAGGAGGTGTTTTGAAACAGCATTTTTGAGGAGAGAGAGAAAGAGGGAGAGAGGAAAGAGTATGTCTACTGATTTTAATGTTACCACTGAAATCATGATTTTATTTGCATTCCCTGAAAAAATGGTAGTTATCATGGCTAACACATTTTAATTTTTCAAGGCAGTAAATGTCTCCAAGCCGAAGGAGTCGTGGCTTTCTGCAAGGATGACTGGCTTCTTTAGGTGCCTTTAAGGATGTCATATCAGAAAGGTCTTGATGGAAATCCTTCTCGAATGGCCGTGTCTCTGTGTGTCCAAATTATATAAACAGATGTTTGTGAAATGATAAGCGATTTGCTTAAGGAAATAATATATTCTGGAGGGGGAAAAAAAGACAGCACATACTAGAAGAAAGCGTGTTCCTTAATACGTTACAAAGGCATTTTCCTGAGCTCCCAGGCGGTTGCGGGGGCTATTGTTTTGCATGCAGTGTCACTTACGAGTGAGTTCAGAGTCCCGTCATCGGGACGGCTGTGCTTTTAAAAGCCCAAGGTAAAATGGCACACACACTGCATTTCGTTGCAAGCCGCGGGAGGCGGGGGACAGAGGATAGTGCAGACTGTAGGGACACTGCCCTCCCAGCCAATCAGAGCGCGCCTGCCTGCCATCGCAAAGTTGTTAACCCCAGAGTCTTCTGGCTGCCGCTGCCTCCGCTGCTTCCAACCTTCCGTGGATATTTCTCCCGTTTCCCCCGGACGCACACAGACCCTGGGGGAAGCCACCCTCATTCAGCCACCGAACATGGAACAAAGTATTACTTTTTATTTACCAAAAATCTTAAACATGTCTCAAGCTCCATATGCTGCCTGGAGGCTGTTGTTCCTAGGAACACAAGTCTCCAGCCTATATTGTTACAATGATTATTCAAGAACTGGCTTCTCCTTTGCCTACACTGAGGGTAAGTTTGTCATTTTTAAGTATTTATGTCGTTAAATCTTTGAAGGGGCCACCAGGTCAGAAAAAGGATTTTCATTGTGTTTCTTCTCACAAAACCAATCTTTGTAATTTTCTTTAGCTTTGATCTGCACAGTCCACCTAATTTTGTCTGGTTAATTTTTCATTTAAGAAGGAGAGAAAATAATTAGTTTCTATTTTTTATTATTATTAATGTAAATTACACTTTAATGGCTGTGAACTACAGAGGAACTAAGCTATTTCAAGATGGACTTGTTTTGTGCCAGCAATGTTGGTAATGCCAAATATGTGCATATCCTCTCTATAAAAATTATGTATTACCTAATTTGTCCAAGACTAAATTATCATCTGCAAACTATGGATGTAGTTTATTTTTTTGTATTTTTTTTAAAGGCCTACTGTGGCTTTCTTGATGGATTACTGGGATACAAACTACAAAAAAACTACCCTTAGTATAATGAAGGTGGAGAGATTGACATAACCAGGTTTATATTAAGTTATGGCTGTTACTAAATAATGGCTCTTTTATTTGCTGATCATATTTAAACTTGTATTCCCTGATATGAATTCTTTGAAGCTCTTCATTAGATCATCTTTACAGATCTACCCTGTTTTCCTCAAAAAAAAAAAAAAAAAAAAAGGTACATTTGGGAGACATTTTGTAATTTTTAGCATTTTTCTAATTTTTTTTTCTTTTTGCACACGGTGGGAGATCTTTTTTGTTTTGCAATGTGTTGGTGGCGCTGTAGTGCTCCTCAACAATTTGTCAGTTTCACTAAAAAGAAAAAAGGAGGAAAAGAAGAGGTGGGGCCAGATTTGATCTATTATCCCTTTATTTCCTTGAAGAAAGTTCAGTTTGGACAGAAGAAATTATTCGGTTGTGTGATTTAAATGTTTTTTGTGAACTGTGAACTATGGGTGAGAGCAGACATGGCCTCACAACCAGACCGGGGAGCACCAGGGGCAAGCATGCAGTGTGCAGTTCTGTCTTATCTGGCATGATTATCTCTGGGTTGGAATTCTTCAATAATAAAGCTAGGTAGGGGATTTACCCTCCCTTTCCTCAGTAATAGTTTGCACTTTCCTTATATTGCCATATCGTACACGTTCATGTCTTCAGTTTAAGAAAACAGTTGAGTTTTAATTTACTGAACATTGTAAAAGTTGAATTTCATTTTTGAACCTTGGGATTTCTTAAATAACCATTCTGAGTTTCTCCTGGGAGTTTTCTAGTAGTTTGACATGTAATAATGCCTACTTGTTGTCTTTTATTTTGAAATACTTCAGTTGTGTTTATGTATATCTTTATTTTTTTAAAAGCTCATTTATAAAGGATATGTAAACAACTGCTTTTAACTTTTAAAATATTGAGATCACATATCTAAATGCAGGATAAATCTTTTTTCCATCTTTGTCCTTATTGAGAGGTATCTGGTTAGAGAATATGGGATTTAGGCCCAAAGCCTCACAAGAACAAAAATGTATATTATGATATGAGATAGGTTTTACGGGCCTCTGAACATTTTAGTTGTTTATGAAAATAGTAAGTATGTCCTTCAGTCCAAAAGAAAGTGGGAGGAATCAGTAGTTGTACCCCAAAATATATTATTTTGCCAAAGAAAATTAAAATAATTGAAATAGTATCCTACATGACCTTTTCATGTAATTGAATAGATTATTTCTTGACAGTAAAATTTTCTGAGTTATTATTATGTTTTTATTTACTTTGATGTATGTAATTGCTCATTTCACAAATCATTTAAAATTCTAAAGTAAAATAATGTGTGAAAATGACTAAAAAATAGTATTTCTGAATGTTTGTGTTCCTATAACTTACCTGTTTAAGATCTTCTCCTTGAACTTCAAAAACAGTTATGCATTATGCCTGTATTTTATTTACACTATGCTACAAAACATTGAAAATGTTCACTGTGACATTTTATCTCTTTGTAAAATTGAAATGTCCCATCAAGACTAGTTATGACATTATAGATTATTTATAGAATGAAATGCTGCAGGTATAAATTTATTATCTAACCTTCCAGTGAGGATGGATAGTTTAGTTCTCTAAAGTTAATCTACAGAAACAAAATATACTTGACAGTATATTTTTATTGCTAAGACATTCTGTTATTGGGCTGGTAATATTTTAAATTTTAATTTGTGGAAACTAAAAATGTTTATGTAAGGTCACCCCTCTTTCTAAAAGCACACAGATGCTGTGAAGTCCATATGTAGCTGTGCAATGCTCTTTGTTCTCCCACAGCATTGACTATTACATCATTGATTATGAAGTAACCATTATAGTTTCATCTTCACTTCAAAATAGCTTCCGTAGATATTTATACTAAAGATCTTCTTCAATTGTAATTCTTAAAGGACTGCGTAAGAAGGTTTAAATCTATGAGGCAAAAACAATTCATTATTTTATATTATTCTCCATTTTCAGTCCACCTTGTGCTTAATTTTAGCCTTCTTTGGATGTTGTCCCTGTTTTTTTAATTGGCAACATTTTTGTAAGTTTATTAGTTTGGTGTGATAATAATTGAGTTATTAGAATAGACTATGCTTTCATCATGAAAAATCCTTATGAAATGTAGAATATGAATGATATGAAAAATGAGAATTCAGTTTTCCATAGTAACAGTTACTAGATTATGAACAACAAAGAATTATTCTCTAAAATCCTAAATGTCATAGTAGTCAACAATTACACACATTTCTTTCTTGCACACTATTTTATCAGAAATGCTAGCAAGCAGCAAAACTGACTATATTAAAATATCGTTATCATTTTCACCCTGCCTATCTCTCTGATGGAGGGAGGGACCAATAAGTAGTGAAATGGCCAAAAAAAACAGGTTGCAGGAAGAAGAAATAAATAATGCCAAAGACAAGGAGAATCTGTAAATCAAATTCTAAACCATAAACCTCAGAAAAATAAACTTGAAATTATGGAGGTTGGTCAATAAGAAATAAACTGAGAATTTTATTAAGACAACGCAATGAACCAAACAAAATGTCCTAATTTATTCATTTGTATTCATTAGTGTTGCTACAGGTTCAGAAAATTTTTAGGTTAGCCAAACCTATTTAGGAATGATGAGGTAATAAAGGAAAGAAACATCTATAGAGATATTAAGATGACCTAACATAAAATGCTGAAAATATTAGTCAAGACGAATCTAGAAGACTTTGGAAAGAACTCTTTTAGAAGAAGGAAAAATAGGTACAAGTTTCTTCCTCTGAAAACCAACTTTAATACAGATCTGAAATCGTATGTTTTTAATTCTGCCCACTCTTTGTGCATATTTACTATGCAGATTCATTCACTACTTTCCTCAGCATGGTTTCGCCAAGGAAGAGGAGAAAATTATAGACAAAATGGATGTTTGTATTATGTCTTTGTTTTTTTTCCCAAAAGTATTCTCAAATGGCAAATCTAAAGGGAAAGTAAAGCAAAAATTATGGTTTCTGTATGAATAGGATGAAAAGAGTGCACTTTATACTTAACATGTTCAACATTTATTTTTATTTGGAGGTTGATCTGTTCTAGATTTTCCTCCTATCTGTTGTTTGCTATTATGCAAAGATGCTAGAATACAATATTAAGAAAAAGGGAAAGGATCCATCATGGAATTTATAGTCCAATATGGTTCAAAGTTCTAAAGATACTTTAAGGTCTTCGATGTGAGAGGTTCTCATTTGGGAATAAAGGCCAAATAAGATCTCTAAAGTAAAAGAGAAAAAGATCAGCATAAATCTGTTTGAATAGGATTTAACAAATGTCCTTCTATTGAAGGACCATTATTTGGATACCAGATATTCACACATTGAAGAGAAAATTGCCCTCAGATTCTAGATATGGCCCAAATAAATGCTATACACAAATAGATGGTTGCCCAATGCCAATTCCTATTGCAAAATGAGAAATAAAACATTAACTTATTTGCTTGAGAAATGAAACAAAGAAGATCACTATGGTAGCAAGAATTTTTGGTATGTCCTTGTGAGGTCCGTTTAATGAAGAAAATTTTTAATGTGGTAGAGCCTCATTTTGTACATTTTGCTCACATGTCATGAAATAAATGTCAATGTAAATATAATTTATAATTGTAAAATGAAGCAGGGAAATACAATTACAGTGTTAAAGGATTTTATCAGAATTATTTTTATTTTCAAATCTGTAATCATTTTAATGACATAAAAATTTATAAATAAAAACATACTTTAATTTATGAAGATAATATAATTATATGCTTAGCTAGTGATTAATTAGTTAAGCACATCAGATATAGAGCCAGAAGTTACATATAGATCAATTGGAATAGAAGACACTGTTTATTTAGATTCTCTATATGTAGTTTAAGATACCTCAAGAATAAAGTCACCAAATTCTTTTGTCAGAGCCGGTTCATCCATACTAGTTAGGTGTCTTATGTCATTTAGTTTGCTTTTATGCTAACGTAGAATCTTACTGGTAATGGCATTAAAAAATAAGGACATTGATTATTTCAACTAAATTAGTAATCAGGAAGCAAGGCAGTTCTAGTTTTAGTTCAGTAGCTTACAGCATTATCAATTTCTTTGGTACATTTCATTCTTCTACATTGCCATTATGTCAGCAATGTCTCTTCATAGTGTCAAGATGGCTGCTGTAGCTCCAAGCATCACATCATATTACAGTTTTCAAAGGGAGGAGAGTTTCTCTCATACATCTTTTTATAAGTGAAGGAATTCTTTCCAGAGGCCAACAGCACACTGCTTCTAACAGCTCATTGGCCAGTTTGTAAGACGTGGTCATACCTAAACCAGTCAGTGACAGGAAGGTTGAAATTACTGTGATTGTTTTGGCTAGGGAAGAACTCTTGGAAGGGAAAACACCTGATGAGTATCTAGGTGTTCCTTCTGAGTAGCTTCCATTTGCTTTGTATAAAGTTTAACTGCTTTGTATGAACATTCTTGGGTGACAAAACATAAATACTTGTTTTCATAGAGACCAGACTAGTCATGGATGCAGCTATTTTTTAAATTAAAACCCAACAATTAATTAGAGCTTACTATGTTCCAGCCTGTAGACTAAATGCTATCTTCATTATCTCCTTTAATCCTAACACAAACTTTGGAGATAAGAAAATTATTATACCTATTCTATAAATGAGAAAACTGAGGCTTAGAGAATTTTGACCCAGTTATATAGTACATGCAAAGCTGAGGCTTGGCCCAGTTTACACAGTAAATAAAAAGCTACAGTTTGAACCTGGTAAGTCTGAAATCGGAGCCTGTTTACTTACCTACCCATCTATACTGTCACATTAGATATTTGTAAATTTCTGTTGTGTAAATTGACATTTTTCAATGCACTATATAGTATCACTGTTTCAATGAATCCTCTACTAAATTGTTTTATAAATCTAATAACCTTTTCATAAAATGGTTAATTGCCCACTTAATTTATCAGTTGTATGTGTCTGAATGTTTATATGTTGAATATGCTAACTGCATACTTGTACTGTACCTTATCTCTTCAGGATATCTTATGAAATTATTTTAGAAATCAAATTTTTATAGGGAAAATAAAGACAAAGACCAGAAATTCTGGGAGGCTTGTTGAAGTGGGTAAATTCATGATTCATAACACTAGGTCCAAATGTTGACTTATTTTATACATCTTACAAAATCAATTTTATGTACAAAATGTTTTGATCTTGACCAACTTTAGGATGTTTTTGCCTCTGGGATACTTTGCTGGGGTGGGGGTGAGGATTCAATATACTCTAGGTCAGTGGGTCTCAAACTTTAGCATGCACCAGAATCACTCAAACAGATCTGGGCCTCACACCTAGGGTTTCTGGTTTAGCTGGTCTGGAGTGGGGCTTGAGAGGTTGCATTTCTAGCAAGCTCCCAGATGACACTGGTCCAGGAACCACTCTGAGACACTGCTCTAGAGAACCAGATGGTACCTGCCATGGTAAATATGTTGGCTTTCCTATATACCCAATTTCAAGAGATGTCACTCAACATTTGGCAACTACATGAATAAATCCATATTGCAATAGTAAATAAAGGGGGTCAGGATACCCTTACTGAAAAGATGTGGTGCATTTATAGAATGGAATACTACTCAGCCATAGAAAAAAAGGAAATCTCACCCTTTGCAACTGCGTGGACAGACCTGGAGAGTATTATGCTAAGGAAAATAAATCAGTCAAAGAACAACAAGTACCATATGATTTCACTCATATGTGGAATCTAATGAACAAATAAACTAACAAGAATAAAACAGACTCGTAGATTCAGAGAACAGACTAACAGCTGTCAGAAGAGAGGAGAAATGGGGAACTGGGTGAAAAGGTAAATATAAACATTAAGCATAGCAAACAAAGTACAATTCATAGACACAGACAGCAGTGTGGGGGTTACCAGAGGTAAAGCGAGGTGAGGGGAGGTAGAAGAGAGCAAAGGAGGAATAAATGGTGTTAGAAGGAGACTTAACTTGGGGTGGTGAACACAATACAATATACAAATGATGTATTATAGAACTGTATACCTGAAACCTATATAATTGTGTTAACCGATGTCACCCCAATACATTCAATAAAAAAAAGAAAGAAAGAAAAGGGGACAGTTTAGGCCCTGGCCATATTGCTCAGGGGATAAAGCATCGTCCCATTGCATCAAGGTTGTGGGTTCAATCCCAGGTCAAGGCACATATGAGAAGCAATCAATGAGTCGTACACAACTAAATGGAACAACTAAGTGGAATGAGTTGGTACTTTTCTCTTTCTTTCTCTCTCTCTCTCTCTCTCTCTCTCTAGCTCTCTCCATCCCTCCTTCCCTTTATCTTTCTCTCAATGAAAATTTTTTCTTAAAAAGAGGGCAAAATCAGCAATGACTTGAAGGATTCTTCTTATGCCTCAGCATGAATATCACACTTGAGATTAATTCACCAACAATTCATATATGTATGTATTTTAACCTTTTAAAAAATAGCAATCCATATGAATAAATATTTTTTAAAAACAGGTAAAAATAGAACTTTAGTTGTGCTCAATAGCAAGTTACATCTGAAAAAGACATCTGTATCTGTGGCATTTTGCTGGTTTTTCTCAAGGCTTTATCCCACCAACCACTAGTACTGCACATTCATTTATAGGACATGGTTTCGGTGAGACTGAGAAAGAGAGGCTGCCATGCCAATGACCTATATTTAGCTCTGAAACTCTGGCCACAGCCCTAATTCACTGGAAAATCTCCATGCTCCAAGACAGAGGTCAGAACCACCAGTTGAAAAACACTATAATGTGCCAAGGAGCAAGAAAACCTTTTCCAAAAAGTTAATTGCTTCACTGCCTTGAGACATAAGAAATTTTCAGTTCTGAAGGCCTTTGCCCATTTTTTATTAAAAATATAAAGTCCAAGAAACAAACTTTCAACATAAATGAGTAAAAAAGCAATCAGCAAGTTCAATATCCTTAACATTCCCAGAAGCCAGTGAAAGCTTTGAGCTTTCTTTTCATACTACTGGAGGACTAGTCAGAAGTTAGTATGAGTAGTATGTTTGGACTCGTGTGGTCCAGTACCAAAAACAGTCATTCAGCACCCACTTAATAATGTACTCAAATAATTTAAAATAGCCTAAAACTGCCAGAACTTGCTGTCCAATACAGTAGTTATTAGACACAAATTTAAATTTGGATGAATTAAAATAAAAAATTCAGTAGCTATACCTGGCCCTGGATAGTTGGCTACCAAACTGGACAACAAATTTATGGAATATTTTTGTCTTAGTCTGTTCAGACTGCTATAACAGACTACCACGGACTGAGTGGTGTATAAACAAGAGAAATTTATTCCTCAGAGTTATGGAGGCTGGGAAGTCCAAGATCAAGAAGCTGGCAGATTGGGTATCTGGTGAGGACCTACTTCTTGATTCATAGACTGCCACCTTCCCACCATATCCTGATGTGGTGAAAAGTGGAGGGAGAGCTCTGGGGTCTCTTTTATAAGGGCACTAATCGGTCCTGGCAGGTTTGCTCAGTGGTAGACCATTGGCCCAGCGTATAAATGTCCCAGGTTCAATTCCCATCAGGGCACACAGGAGAAGCGCCCATTTGCTTCTCCACCCCTCCGCGGCGCTTTCCTCTCTGTCTCTCTCTTCCCCTCCCGCAGCCAAGGCTCCATTGGAGCAAAGATGGCCCGGGCACTGGGCATGGCTCTGTGGCCTCTGCCTCAGGCGCTAGAGTGGCTCTGGTCGCAATATGGCGACGCCCGGGATGGGCAGAGCATCGACCCCTGGGGGGCAGAGCACCGCCCCTGGTGGGCGTGCCGGGTGGATCCCGGTCGGGCGCATGCGGGAGTCTGTCTGACTGTCTCTCCCTGTTTCCAGCTTCAGAAAAATGAAAAAAAAAAAAAAAAAAAAAATTTGAGAGGTCAGTAGATTAGTAGTAATCTTTCAAAAGGTACAATCCATCTATCTCCTAGGGTGTGAGGAAAGTTAAACCAAAATAAGGAATAGCTGAACTGTCAAACCAAGTTCTGTGTGGTGAAACATTGAGTGGACTGCTCAATGGGTACCAACTTTAACTGGAAGAAGAAGATGCAAGAGTTATGTTACTTCATGTCCTCAAGAGGTATTCTTGTGTATTGAAAGAGTTAATTTGCTTTTATTTAGTTATTTATTTATTTATTTATTTATTTATTTTTACAGAGGCAGAGATAGACAGGGACAGACAGACAGGAATGGAGAGAGATGAGAAGCATCAATCATTAGTTTTTCGTTGCGCGTGCAACTTCTTAGTTGTTCATTGATTGCTTTCTCATATGTGCCTTGACCGCAGGCCTTCAGCAGACTGAGTAACCCCTTGCTGGAGCCAGTGACTTTGGGTCCAAACTGGTGAACTTTTTGCTCAAGCCAGATGAGCCCGCGCTCAAGCTGGCAACCTCGGGGTCTCGAACCTGGATCCTTCCGCATCCCAGCCCAATGCTCTATCCACTGCGCCACCACCTGGTCAGGCCAATTTGCTTTTTAAAAAATAATATAAAACTTATTCAAGTGATATATCCAAAAGTAGTTCTTATATTTATAAATCTAATTTATGTCTTATAATACTTATAAATTTATAAATTTTAGAAATCCTGATTCTTTAAACTTTGGTCTCATTGATAGCACTGCTTAATGAAACACCTGCTAACTTTTTGTACTGCACTTAAAAGTTCACTACATACAATTGCCTCAATTGCTACCAATAAGCATTGTCATGAAATTAAGAAAGTCATACATATCAAATAAATTTAACTTCTAAATATGATGATTCTTAAGATCCCTTTAATGTTTCAACACTACATATAACTTAGTAGGAGTTCAACATAAGAGCTTGGTAGGCATCCATCCCTCCCCAAGTAGTTCAGTTGGTTACAGTGTCCTCCCGATATACCAAGGTTGCCAGCTTGATCCGTGATCAGGGCACACACAAGAATCAACCAGTGAATGCATACATAAGTGGGACAACAAATCAATGTTTCTCTCTCCCCCTCCCTTCCTCTCTTTCTCTCTGAAAGCAGTTTATAAAAATGTCTAATAGACATTTTTAAATAGAGGCTGACCTCTACTCCATTAGATCAAATGTTATTCAACAAAACAATTGCCTGCACTAAAAAAATACTCTATACTTATTCTAAATCTTTCTGAAGTTAAAAGATTCTTACCCACGAGGAAAACAGTTATGTACTACCAAACTTTTGAGTGTTGGCTTCCTGGGTACATTTTTTGGGCCGCCTTCTCAGTTTATTGAGGTTTCTTGATGAGCAGAGGCTTTGGTTGGAACACAATTAGGTCCTTGTGTGAGAAGCTGATGTGACATGCTGAGCCAAAGCCTACATGCCTAAAAATTGTCATATCTTTCCTTTTCAATCCCAGTTAGAATTTTTGGGCTGCATACAGGTGGCTACTTCAATTGACAAATATTTGCATTTTTTATTTCTTAATTGTCTAGAGCATAAGACTTATAGACCTTTGAACTTGACAGAATCCTGCATTCCTTCACATTCTGTCTTATAAGACAACCAACTCTTACAGACATTGACAGATACTCAGTTAACACTGACTTTCTCTCCCAGGTCTGTCTGGCTATGTGGTCACCATTTCCAAGCTTATTCTAGAGACAAGTTTTGTTTTTGTTTGTTTTTTTCTTTTCTTTATTTATTCATTTTAGAAAGGAGAGAGGGAGAGGGAGAGAGAGAGAGAGAGAGAGAGAGAGAGAGAGAGAGAGAGGAGAGACAGAGAGAGAGAGAAGGAGGGGAGGAGCAGGAAGCATCAACTCCCATATGTGCCTTGACCAGGCAAGCCCAGGGTTTTGAACCGGCGACCTCAGCATTTCCACTGAGCCACCACAGGTCAGGCTGTTTTTGTTTGTTTTATAAGCAAGAGAAAAAGAGAAAGACAGAGCCAGACAGGAAGGGAGATAACGAGAAGCATTGACTCATAGTCATTGTATCTTGGTTGTTCATTGATTGCTTCTGATATGTGCCTTGACTGGGGGACTCCAGCTGAGCCAGTGACCCCTTGCTCAAGCTGGCAACCTTGGGCTCAAGCCAGCAACTGTGGGCTTCAAGCAACCTTTGGGCTCAAGCCAGTGACCATGGGGTCATATCTATGATCCCACGCTAAAAGCAATTCCATGCTCAAGCTGGTGAGCCGGTGCTCAAGCTGGATAAGCCCACACTCAAGCTGGCAACCTTGGGGTTTTGAACCTGGGTCCTCAGCATCCCAGATCAATGCTCTACCCATTACGCCATCACCTGGCAAGAGTTTTTGTTTGTTTGTTTATTTTACTAAGTCCAAGAATCCTAACTATTGTAGAAGCCTCCTCATGTACATTTCTATTGAAGATATGAGAAGACTTGAAGGACACAACTTTGACTGATCTGTTTGAGTTCCTAGCTCTGTCCTTGACTACATGTAAAACATGAGGCCAATTACTTACCTGCCCAGACTCTCAGTGTCCTCTTCTGTGAAACAAAATAACATTACCTACCTCTCCTAGCTGTTGT
This sequence comes from Saccopteryx bilineata, assembly GCF_036850765.1. NCBI lineage: Eukaryota > Metazoa > Chordata > Mammalia > Chiroptera > Emballonuridae > Saccopteryx > Saccopteryx bilineata. Next base: position 132,218,612 of record NC_089494.1, read on the forward strand.
GAAACCACAATAAGTTAATGCATATAAGGCATTTGGAATAGTGCCTGCCTTGTCATAAGCACTCTATATAAGCTTTATGTTCATTTTTGCATAGATACTTATGATTTCAGGAATCAAAATAGGTCTTACACCATGTGATGGGAATGAAAAAGATCACCCCATGCAGGTATATTGATATTGTAGTATTAGAGAGCTTCCCATTATCCCATTGTACTCTACTGAAAGTCAACAAGTCAAGTAGCATCACCAAGAATTAAGGTTTCTTTGTTATCTGCTCATTGCTCATTAAATAGATCTATACTGAGTTTCTACTGCATTGAAAAAAGAACAACATTGTGCTGGGAGTTTGAGGATTAAAGAGAGAACAGAAGAGAAGCATTCAGGAATTGGGGTAAACTTCATGAAGAAGGTAAGTTTGACCAGAGCCTTGAAAGACAGGAAGGTTTCCAACACATAGAAACTGAGGGGACATTCCAAGTAAACAAAGCAGTATACGTATAGACAAGAAGGAGAGAAAATATATGACACTTGAGAACACCAGTGAAAAGGTTAGTGTGGACAGAGCAGAAGATGGAACATATAGGTTTAGAATCTGGGAGAGATGGACCCATGATGGCAACTTGAAACTAGCACAATGACTGAATCTAGAAGGCAGTCAGTGCCCACAGAATGCCAGTGCAAGTACATGCAGCTGGCAAGAAAATGCTGATGGGGAAAATAGCAGGAAACTACCTCTTTCTTATGTTAACCGGTTTATCTTTTTGCTTGGTGGAGGAAAACATCAGTGGTCCCACTTTCTGGACTGGTAAGTTTTGACGAGGAGTCAAAAGGTTGAAAGATGGGGACAGTTTTCAGTACAAGTAGACACTGGGCAGCAGGGGGCAGCATGAGGGCACCTAAAAGTGGAAAGAATGCTTAGAGGATGTGTTTCTGTAACATTTCTTGACAATTATGAGTTTATATCTAAAAGGCTACTTATATTAATAAGAACTTACTATTCTTTCCCGCAAATAAATAGAAATTAAAAAGAAAAAGAAGAGAAGTAACAGGCTGGGTAACGACAGAATGGCATTGCTATTTGAGACCACAGAAATAAACAGTTGTTTAGGTATTATTTCTTTTTAAATGAATGGGAACTCAAGAATTGATATAAATTTGAAAATGTACAAATTCCAATTGGAAAACACACATTTTTGACTCTAAGAAGTTGTGTTTTTTTAAAGTACACTTGCTCAGCTCCACTATGTTAAAGAACAACTAATAAAAAAATGTAGAACTCTTGAAAGTAAAACTTTAGTTAAATAATAAATAAAAATTTTAATATGCATCTCATTTTACATACCAAACATATGGATCTTTAAGTTTTTTATGATTAGGAACATTTTGGACTTTTAAATGAAATGTTTTTTCTTTGCATCTAAAATTCAAGACTCTACACTAACTTTCATCAACCTTTCTGATGAAATTTACCTCTTACCAACCCTTTTAAAAGTTCAGATAGTTACTGATGTTAAGAGTAGAAAATTGGAAGTTTCCGGTTAGACTCTTTTACCTCTAGAATTTGCCAGTGAGAATGCTACATCACACCCACAAGAAAATCTTTCTCTCTCTCTCTCTCTCTCTCTCTCTCCCCCCCTTTCTCTCTGTCTCTTCTCATGTGTGAGGAAGATGGTATCTTACCACTAATACACTGTACACTTAGGGAGAAATTTCCCTCTCAGTTTTCCTTCACGGTTCTCTCCATGTCCATCACGCATGTTTAGAAAGTTGCGGTCTCTGTGTAGGTCATCCTCCAGGTGCTGCTTTTCATTCCCTAATTTCACCACATTGTGTGTGTATCTTTCTTTCTTTGTATTGACATACTACCATCTACTTGTCACTTTAAATGGCAGCACAAAAGGATGGCTGACTTTTCCATAATTGCCAAATGTTAATTTCCAACTTTATTAAGGAAAATCTGAAATGATGAATAAACTTTTGGTATAAGATAGCTATGCCGAGTTTAATTTAAAAACTAATTCAAAAATCAGTTCTTGAATATCACGAAAATAAAGTATTTGTGCAGTCCATTTATGAAACACTTCCTTTATGGTTTATCTCATCCTTTGTAAATCTGAAAATATAAAGATATCAAATCATTTAAAATGTTCCTTTTAAACTAGGGTCTGCACATTGGACATATTCTGTTTTTATGGGAACTAAATTCATTAAAGGCATTAATGTCTTTGTCTCGGTATCTCACATGGTTCATAACAATGCTTGTACAAAGGTGGGGTCCAATGAATGAAATAATATTAGGAAAACTTATTAAACTATATGAAACATCATCTAGTTTTTGAGGTAAGAGTTACTTGTACTCTTCACACTTTCAGTGTGCTTTTCAAATTACTGAACTGGTTTATTACTGTTATTGTTGTAGTTTGGTATTTTTCTCAGTGCCTGGACAATACTGTTGTGTCAATTATTTTCTTAACTAATTTCACAGAAACTTTCTGTGCTTTTTTAGTGAGACCAACTAGTTGCAGACCTTTTATTACTAGACTTCATTAATTTAACCATTTCTACTTCAGCTTTTATTTTGAAGTTTGTATCTCTCTTTTCATATTAATTCTGAATCTTCATTTTTCAGTTTTAATAGATATTTGTAACTATGTGCATTTCTCAGGTCACATTTGACCACACTTGTGACCAATATTGTTAGAAAATTCCTAAAAGCATAGTTTCTATAGAAATCATGTATCTCAATTTAATTCTTTTAAATTTTTATGTCTAAAAAATTTTATATATGCCCCTTTTTATCTGCCAACAATAGAAAAGGAAAGATAATCATAATTTTGGGGGGGGGGGTATTTTTCTGAAGCTGGAAACGGGGAGAGACAGACAGACAGACTCCCGCATGCGCCAGACCGGGATCCACCCGGCACCCGGCACGCCCACCAGGGGACGACGCTCTGCCCACCAGGGGGCGACGCTCTACCCACCAGGGGGCGTGGCTCTGTTGTGACCAGAGCCACTCTAGCGCCTGGGGCAGAGGCCAAGGAGCCATCCCCAGCGCCCGGCCATCTTTGCTCCAATGGAGCCTCGGCTGCGAGAGGGGAAGAGAGAGACAGAGAGGAAGGAGAGGGGGAGGGGTGGAGAAGCAGATGGGCGCTTCTCCTGTGTGCCCTGGCCGGGAATCGAACCCAGAACTTCTGCATGCCAGGCCGACGCTCTACCACTGAGCCAACCGGCCAGGGCCTAATCATAAAATTTAAGAGTTGGAAAAGATTGTCATATCTTAGTCCTTTTCACGGTGAGGAGGCTGAGACCCAGGGAAATAAAGATCAAATTCATACAGCTAGTTGGTGGCAGAATCAGAATTGGAACCTACATCTTTTAAAATAAAATGCTCATGCATAACTATATAATACAGGAGAGATAGCTAGGCATGAATGTTTTTTAATAATTCAATTTTAAAAATATAACATGGTTTACACAGTTTTTTGCTTTTTTTTTTAATAGTCTAAAAGACTCCTGTACAGGAGGCAATACCATTAGATAAAGTTAGACACTTTTCTCTATACTTGAAATTGTCTTTTCTCTAACTGAAAATTAAGAAGAGAGGATTTTTTTAAAGACCATTTTACAGAATAGAGTTCTAAATTAATCCTGAAGAATCATTATTTTTCAACTAGACCATAAAATTTTAGTTATTTTTAAAAGCACAGGTTATGGAACAATCCAAGAAAATGTAGACAGAGAATACTGTTCCAACAGAAGGACAGCTAGGTACTCAAGGGACACATGACAGTGTTCCCCGCACACCTGATGTGATAGAAGTGTGTGTGTGTGCACTGTCATCTTTGTGCATGGAAGAGGAAAGGATAGACTTTGAAAAATTATTCAGGAAGAAACACTTTTTATTCAGACAACATTTCTTTCTCTTCAATGTTGGGGTTGTTTTTGTTCCAGAGAAAGGACTGGTCAGTTCATGTAAACCTTGTTCAACATTTATGTTAAAATGAAGGTAACGAGGACCTGGTGCAGCTTGTTCTGGGGCAACCATCTTTCCACCTTGCACTGGAAACTAGTCTTTACTGTCCCTTTAAGAAAAAGCCTCAGCTTTTTGATGTGAAATAATAATACTCATTGAAATCTTACAGGCACTGTAAACTATCTTGTCCGATTTTGACAGGCACTAAAGCTATCTTGTAAGATTTTACAGAGATTAAATGAGATAAGGTGTTAAAGCACCCAGAACAAAGTAAGAATTTGGTAAATTTGGCTACATGGGTTATTTATCTATTCTGTGAGGAGGAGAGGAAGCTGATGCTCACAGAAGTTAAAAATTTCTTCAAGTTTACAGGGCTAGGAAAGAGCAAAGTTGAGATTCAAACTCAAAATGTGTCTGACTCTGGAGCTAGCACTTTTAGCGCCTACACTGCACTCTTATTTTTTAGCAATTTGTTTTCATAAAGCTCCTCTGCTAGAAACCTTGAACACTGCTTTGTAAATAGGGGAAATTAGTGAGCAGAGAAAATGCAGGAAGAAAACATTTTTTAAAATTCATTTTTCTGTTTTAGATGGGGTGATTTGAGAAAATTAAACTTATAAAAATGTACAATTGTGAAAATTATAATACAAGTACATTTCTTATCTCAAAATAATTCAAACATCATAGATTTTCTAAACTTTTCTATTGTGCTAGACACTCTATAAAGCAATTTTTAAAAAGCAAGCTAAGTTAAAAGGGGTGAAAAATAAATAAAATAAGTGAATCTCTGTTTTCTTAAAGATTTCTTATATAAGGAAATCTCCAAAGGGTCCTCCTGGTCTAGCAATCAAATCTTCCGTGACCAACTGTATGGTTTGAACAGGTCATAGATTTTCGGTTCCAATGTGTTATTTGGGTATATGGCCCTCATAGCTACTATGATGACATTGAAATAAAATAATATATTCTTCATTACATTTGTTTAATACTTTGCTACTGTCAAAGATTTTCACTGTATCTCATTTATTTGTCACAATGGGCTAATAGCAAGGAAAACAGGTATTCTTAGAGCAAACATGAGATACTTAAAGCTCAGAAATTAAATAATTTCAATAGGGTAATACTGCTGGTAAAGATAGATATTAGATTAGGATCCAGAGCCTCAAACCTGGAAGCCAGTATTCCTTCTTTTCATGATGCTATGTCTCACTGCATGCGTTGCTACTTTGGACGCAAAATGTTACTTATCATTTGCCTGTTTTTACACAAAGCACTCACTCACCCTGAGGGAAGCAGTAGCAACCTGGGCAGAGAGGCCCTGACTCCCTGAGAGCTTGCTTGACCAGATTTGGAGGTTGAGCAGTCACTGGGCAAACCACCTGATGACTCATTTGGATAGAAGGGAAAGGTGGCCCAGAGTTTGTACATTTAAACATAGGAATGATACAAAACTACCAAATGGAAATAAAACAAAGATTCCAGAAAATTAGTGTAATATTGTTATACAAATTAGCTTTGTGTGTATCTTGTTGGTCTTAACATTGTTATACAAATTAGCCTTGTGTGTACCTAGTTGGTCTTGACTTTCATTTGAAGATTTCCCAGCTCAGAAGAGATTGGCTGCATTCAGGATGGTGAGGCAGTAGATTCATCTGAGTATTTCTTAGCTTTGTTTTGTTTGCTTACCTAAGAGTTTTGATGGGTTTACAATCAATGTTATGTTTTGTGTTGTACATACAAAAAAACAAAGCTTAGAAAAGTACAATGACTGACCTGTAGTGGCACAGTGGATAAAGCGTCGACCTGGAAATGCTGAGGTCGCCGGTTTGAAACCCTGGGCTTGCCTGGTCAAGGCACATATGGGAGTTGATGCTTCCAGCTCCTCCCCCCTTCTCTCTCTCTCTTTCTCCTCTCTCTCTCTCTCTCTCTCTTTCTCTCTCTCTCTGTCTTTCCCTCTCCTCTCTAAAAATGAATAAATAAATAAATAAATAAAAATAAAAAAAGTGTTCATGTAGACACGCAAGTAGTGATTTGCCGACCTGTGGTGGCACAGTGGATAAAGCGTCGACCTGGAAATGCTGAGGTCACCGGTTCGAAACCCTGGGCTTGCCTGGTCAAGGCACATATGGGAGTTGATGCTTCCAGCTCCTCCCCCCCTCTCTCTGTCTCTCCTCTCTCTCTCTCTCTGTCTCTCTCTCTGTCTCTCCTTCTCTCTTAAAAAAAAAAAAAAAGTACAATGATTTAGTCAAAGGAATAGGATAAAAATATCTTTAAAAATATCTCATGTTTATTGAGCATGACTTGTTTTAGGTCTGTGATAGCTCTGCTTTAACGATTTCATTGAATCAATATAGCAACTTAGATTCTGTTAATGATTCCCATTTTCCAAGAGCTTAAGTTAGAGCAAAAACCTCTGAATCAAAATTCAACTTGTTATTTTTCTTTTTTCTTTCTTTTTTTCTTTTAATAATTTTATTTTTAATGGGGCGACATCAATAAATCAGGATACATATATTCAAAGATAACAACTCCAGGTTATCTTGTCGTTTACTTATGTTGCATACCCATCACCCAAAGTCAGATTGTCCTCTGTCACCTTCTATCTAGTTTTCTTTGTGCCTCTCCCCCTCCCCCTTTCCCTCTCCCTCTCCCCTCCCCCCTCCCCCCGTAACCACCACACTCTTATCAATGTCTCTTAGTTTCACTTTTATGTCCCATCTACGTATGGAATAATGCAGTTCCTGGTTTTTTCTGATTTATTTCACTTTGTATAATGTTATCAAGATCCCACCATTCTGCTGTAAATGATCCGATGTCATCATTTCTTATGGCTGAGTAGTATTCCATAGTGTGTATGTGCCACATCTTCTTTATCCAGTCATCTATTGATGCGCTTCAACTTGTTATTTTTAGTAAAGACATATTGGGAAGAAATCTAGGTAAACACTCTAGTAATTTGGTATTAAACATCAAATATATTGCCTGTTGGAATTATTTCTGGTTTTATATTCAAATATCTTATTTTGCACTGGTTTTAGCAGCATAAAAAAATCTTAAGTGATAAAGATAGCACTTCACATTATAAGATCTTGATGCTTCAAAGTTCACGTCAGACCTTTTTAAGTAATTAAATGGATAACTTGTTCAGAAAAACTTATTTCCTTGAACTGACTAGATTAGAATTTCCCAAGTGTGGTTTTTTTTTATAGAACTAATGGTAATAATTGATAGTGCATAGTAAGGAGTTGCATGGTCAGATAAATTTTGAAAAATACCAGACTAAGTGGCAGTAATAGATTTCTTTGCTGTGGGACTTGTCTGAGCCTAAATGTTGTGTGCCTGCACATATTTTAAAGAGAAAGCTTATATAATAAGCAATATTTCCCTAACTTATTGGACTTTTATGTAACTTATTTCAGAATGTAGCATCTGGATTCAGAATGTTTTATGGAACATACTTTTAGAAATGCTAAGCTCATAACTAGGAAGAAATATTGACATTTAAGACTTAAGTTTTTACCATCAGTTCTAATTGACAGTAAAACTGCCAACCTTCATTTGTGTAAACATAGCTTTATTGTTATCCAAAAAAACAGCAGACATTTGTTCTGTGCCTTAACCATGGGAACTTAAACCCATGTTTTATTCCAAAGGTTCTATGAAGGTTATATATGTTCTTTATAATAAAGAAAAGTTAGTACATTCTAAATGCCCTTCAGAGGGTGATGCTTAAGTAAATTATGGTACATACAGAGAATAAGTATCTCTGCCAAACACACACACACACAACCATAAGAATATTTAATGTAGTGGGAACATTATCAAATTATATTAAGAAATGAGGACCACAAAGCAATATACAATATTATTCCAATATTATAAAACAAGCAAACAAAAAACAAAACCAGGAAATACTGAAAGAAATAAAAACACCAAAATGTTAACCTGATTATGAGTAAATCAGTTAAAACTGAAATATATATCCAAATATATGTACTTGTGTTGTTTTTTGGCTTGAAGTCTAGTGTTTGGGAACCCTAATTCAAAAGAAATCTTAAGATTTGGATGTGGCTTATACCCTTGCCAGTAACTCAAACAAGTCAAGTTGGTCTTTTGTTTACCAGTTTCTGCGACTTTAAAGATGGAAGATATGTTTTACTTCCTTCTATCCACAAGATTCTGTGAAGACTTGTGAAATAATAAAATGTATTTTCTTCTGCTGTTTAGTGCATAAGGTGCTGAGGGTGTTAGTTACTCTGTGTCCCTGGCTGTGCCCCGAAGCTGAGCTGATTTTGAACCTCAAGGTGCTCTCACTCTTGTGAGCAGTGTCTAGAAAAGTACATAGGAGGACCCTGGGAAAGCACTTCAAAATCTTACATGGTGTTGGTTTACCTGGTAAATGATTAACATGCTTCAGGCACCACTCACTCCAAGATTCCTCCAGTGTACATTTCAACACAGTAGAGTATTTTTACCACCCACAGCATCTGTAGAAATTGTGCTGGCTGTGATCTCCAGAGGCCTCATTCATTTTGGTCCTTCTCACTGATCAATCACCTCTTTGTGAACCGGAATGGTCACCTGGCTTTTGGCCACTCTTCTCCCAGCCTTTCCTCCTCTGCACTCTCCTGGCTGTTCCTCCTCTGCTGTCTCCTAGATGCCGATCCTCTGGGGCTCCACTCTCCATGCCTGCTCCTCTCACTCCGTGAATCATCCTTCACACCTGTAATCACACTCCTCGAGCTGGCAAGCACTTTCCCTTCCCTCCTCTCCCTTGCAGAGAGAGTCAGAGAGCAAGTGGTGTGGTCTCATTCCAAATGTCATTAAGAAGAATCTAGTAAAAGTAAAACTTATATTTCACCAATATTAACTTATTAGATAATAAAAAGCTAATTCTGTAGCCCAAGTTTCAGAAGGAAAATAGAAATAACTTCCTTCCTTGAGCCATAGAAGTAATAGCAATTCACAATAGTCCCTCTTGAATACTCTCTTCCCTGTCAATCTTTCTTGTCCACCACTCACTAATCTAGTGTTTGACTTCAATCTTTCAACACAGATTTCTACTTCATTAACAGTTTTTTTTCCTGTTCCTCTAAGTTTCTTTCCTTCACTCTCATGCACCATTTATACCACACTGATTTATGTATGTTTGCTTGTAAAACTAATGCTCAGATTTAATGGCAGGTGCACCGTGCCTGTGCCCTGGGCCGCAACTTCTGAAGGGCCCCACGAAACCCAAACTTTTTACCCTTTCTTCTAATGACACCAAGTTTGGTTTCATATGTGCAATTTTAACATTCATAGTACATAATACTTTTTATTTATTTAAAAATATGGTTAACATGTATTTTTTTTCTTGTCTCTCTTTTTTTTAAGGGGCCCAATATTTTCTTCTGCACCCGGGGCCTCAACCAACCTTAATCCACCTCTGCTCAGATAGTATATTTTATGTGCTCAAGAATTTAAGGCACCTAAAGATTGCTCCCTTCCATGCCTCTCCTTCACCTCTCCTTCTATTAGCCTTCTCTCCCTCACCTCTTCCTTGTATCCTCTGTTCCTTACAACCATTAGACCAGGGGTAGTCAACCTTTTTATACCTACTGCCCACTTTGTATCTCTGTTAGTAGTAAAATTTTCTAACTGCCCACCGGTTCCACAGTAATGGTGATTGACAAAGTAGGGAAGTAATTTTACTGTATAAAATTTATAAAGCAGAGTTACAGCAAGTTAAAGCATATTATAATAATTACTTACCAAGTACTTTATGTAGGATTTTCGCTAAGTTTGGCAGAATAAATTTTTATAAAACAACTTACTATAGTTAAATCTATCTTTTTATTTATACTTTGCTTGCTCTGCTACCGCCCACCATGAAAGCTGGAATGCCCACTAGTGAGCGGTAGGGACCAGGTTGACTACCACTGCATTAGACTAACATCAGACTAGTCTTGTCAGTGAGTGCTAGTCATTGGTTTAAATAAGGTAAACAGTCTTAAACAAAATCCAGTTTAGATAAATACTACCATGTATTTTTGAATATACATGGTTGGATTATTCAAGTTTTTTTATTTTCTAAGATGAACTTTTATTCTTCTGGCAAATTAATTGCAATGGATGATATTCCTTAAATACTACATTGTTATTGTTGAAGTTCCAAATGATTTCCTGTTTACGCCTCCCACTACTTCTCCTGCTGCCTCTAGTAGTGTCCTCATTAAAATGTTGCCATTGAAGTCTCACCAACTCCTGCAACATGGAGGTATGCAGGATGGTGAGGGGCAGAGCGGATGATTTATATAACTGGGAAGTAAGGAAAGCAAGTCTTAAAAATGGTCAATCTTACACAATCACCTTTTTCTTGGGAGGGGAATTGGGGAGTCTAAAGTTTGGCAAAATCCTTGCTGTGCTCAGAGTGGATTTTCTATAAATCTAGGATTTTACACTACACAATAAGGTGTATTAAATTATTTTTTAAGTTACAATAGTGCTAGAACCATTTTGTAGATTTTTAAAAATCCTAATTCCTTCTCAGACAGGCATAGTTTGTTTCAGTCATGTATATTGGAAATACAGTTAAACCGAAATGACTTAAAGTCTATCCTGCTTACATGCCCTTTGTTCTTTAAGGTAGAGATAGACCATGTCTAGAAATATTCTGAACTATTTTATATCAAACATTGTTCTTAAATATTAAGTATAGAATTCCATGTATAAGTTAACTCTGTAGATAAATCAGCAGTTCAGTATTGTTACTGTGCAGCCCTATGAAATATATTTTAATAAATTTTACAGCATTTTACTTACCAGCATTTCCCAAAAGAAAAAAAAAGCAACACATCATAAAAAGCTTCCAGTTTTTATTTTCCAAAAGGTTATGTTGGGAAGAATTATTTGATGACATATTTTTAAAATCTATTTCTGAGAGAGAAGGAAGGAACAGGAGGAGAGAGAGAGACATCCATTTGTTGTTTCACTTATTTTTTAATTCATTGGTTGGTTCTTGTATGTGCCCTGACCAGGGATCAAACCCGCAACCTTGGCATATTGGGAGGATGCTTTAACCAGCTAAGCTAACTGGCCAGGGCTTTGATGGCATTTCTTTTTCTTTTTAAGTGAGAAGAGGGGAAATAGTGAGATAGATTCCCCCATGTGCCCTGAATGGGATCCACTCGGCAACCCCTGTCTGGGGTCAATGCTCCAATCAGTGAGCTATTTTTAGCACCTGAGACAGACACTCGGACCAACCAGCTATTCTCAGCATCAGGGCCAACGCTGGAACCATTTGAGCCATTGGCTGCAAGAGAATAGGGAGAGGAATAAGGAAAGAAGGGGTAAAGGGAGGGGGAGAGAAGCAGATGGTCACTTCTCTTGTGTGCCTGATCAGGAATTGAACCTGGGACATCCTTAGGCCAGGCCAACACTCAACCACTGAGAAAACTGGCCGGGACCTTGATGCCATTTCTATATATAGCTTAGTGTGAAAATAAAAAGCAGAAAGTTAAGAAAAATGGTCACTTTAAGTGAAAATATATTAATTCAGTATTAGTACTTTTATACAATGCTTTCTTTTTTACAATATTTATTTTCTTGGTTTTAGAGAAAGAAAGGGAAAGAGCAAGAAAGACAGGAACATTAATCTGTTCCTATGTGTGCGCTGGCCAGGGATCAAACCTGCAACCTCTGCACTTGCAGGCCATGCTCTAACCAACCAAGCTATGCGGCCAGGGCTACAATACTTTCTATTCTAGCACTGTATTACATTTTAATGTTGAGGTCATTGTGCATTTACACATTTTAAAGAAATTAATTTCACACCTCCCAATTAAAATACAAATGCAGTATCTCACTTTACTGTTTACTCTGTGATATTATAGGGATCTTGCGTTGCTTAGCGACTAGTAAATATTCAATAAATATTTGTTGAATGCTTCGGAATGAAGAGTCTGGCCTCCTCTACCACAATATATATATATATAATTTTTTTTTAGTTTATTGTCACATCAAAGAGAATTTAACTTCTTTGGATCACTATCCACTTTTGCCCTCCTTCCTACCTGCCTCGGAGGAAGATAGTCCCAAAGTTAATCTACTCACATGATTCAGCATACAAACATGACCCCATCTCTCCCACTTTTATAAACAACAAAACTGGTGGCTTGAAGACCTACCCCCTTTCTGTCTGTCCATCTCTCTCCTCCACTCATTGCCAAGCCTCCTGACAGAGGCATCTCCCTTTCCTCACTTGTAGTTCACTCACTTCACTTTATGATCTGGTTTTGGGGCTCCACTCTGGCATCAGACACCAGGGCACCAGGGACTCCAGTCTCAGCATTTCCTCTCACCAGCTTTTGTGACCATAGGCAGGTCTTGCCAAGTAACAGGACACACCTCAAAGGGCTGTAATAAAAATTAAGTGAGACAATGCATTTAAAACATACTTCTGCATTGCCCAGCACATATTAAATGTTCCCTAAATTGTCCCATCAAAGAGAATCTAAGTTCTTTGGAAGTTAAATGTTAGCTATTCTTACTGATTAAAAGTGTAATGGGAGTTCAGAGATGAAGAACACTGGCATAGGTTTAGGAATTACTTTTGAATTCACCTAACCACTTACTCATTCTTCAGATTAGGAAATCAGGATGCAGGGAGGTCAGGTAAGTCAAAGAAAGTTTCATGAAGGAGGTGACATTTTAGTTGGATTTTGAAAGCTAACAACAGTTTATTTCTATTGAATGTTTACTGTGGGCCAGAGACCATTATAAATGCTTTACAGGGATTGCTTTACTTAATCCTCAGAACATTCCTTAAAAATGTGAGGTAGCATTGAGGTGTGGTAGAAGTAGATGGTCTGAAGCCAGACAGAGAAAATAGAGAGAAAGGAATGAATAAAAACTTGGAAGCAGGAGAGACATTCTGATTTATAACAATGTTTTGGAGGTGAGATTTACCAGCCACAGGGAAGAGCTTGTCTTAGGCAGTAATGAGAAACAATGTTGTACAGAGCCAGACAAAACTATGCGGACTTGACAGCCATGCCCCACCACATTCCCAAAAGGCTTTATGGAATGGCAAAATAAAGAGTGGTTATAAATAGATGACTCGGGAAAGAAAGGATAAATATGGGAAGGAGTTTGGGGCATGTAGATTTGGTGACATGAACTATTTATGAATCCCTAACAGGCAGTTTGAACTGTGTTCTTCACCTCCCTAGGACCCATAGTCTCTACTTCAGCCAATACTAGGAGAATACCAGTTTCCTATAAAGTAGGGTCTTCACAAAGGTTTATTGAAATAATGAATTAATCAAAAGTGAAATGGATTGGAGGTTATTTCTAGGAAGGACTATGGTTAAAGCAATAGCAATGGAAATAATGAGGCAAATCCCAAAAACAATTTCAAAGAAGGAATAATAGCATTTGGAAACATATCAGACACACTAATATTTAGATCCACAGATGAGGTTTATTACATACATGGAACTGCAATGTGAGAGCAGTTGCATTTGACACATTCTATTTTGTTGTTTAAGCAGAAGTTCTGTATTTGAAACAAAATGAACCACATTTCAGGGTAATGATACTACAATTACTTTTTGTTGTTGTTTGGTTTTTTGTTTGTTTGTTTTTGTTTTGTATTTTTCTGAAGCTGGAAACGGGGAGGCAGACTCCCGCATGCGCCCAACCGGGATCCACCTGGCACGCCCACCAGGTGGTGATGCTCTGCCCATCCCGGGTGTTGCTCTGTTGCGACCAGAGCCATTCTAGTGCCTGAGGCAGAGGCCATAGAGCCATCCTCCGCACCCGGGCAAACTTTGCTCCAATGGAGCCTTGGCTACGGGAGGGAAAGAGAGAGACAGAGAGGAAGGAGAGGGGGAGGGGTGGAGAAGCAGATGGGCACTTCTCCTGTGTGCCCTGGCCGGGAATCGAACCTGGGACTTCCACACGCCAGGCCGATGCTCTACCACTGAGCCAACCGGCCAGGGCCTACTTTTACCATCTAAACATACCTCTTTATTTTCTACTCCTATTCCCTCCATCCATGTTCTTACCAGTTTTACCTGGATTATTGTCAGAGTCAGTCTCCCATGAACTCTGACCAAATAAACCTTCTCATCTTCAAGCACACCTCCCACCCTTTATACAGTTGCCCTCTGCTCATAATTCTACCATTTCATTCCCATTACCAATTGGAATCCTTCAGAGCCAAACCACCTGCCCTCTTCTCCATGATGTCCGATCAACCCAGCTGGAACTGACCACTTTCTTTCTCAACTCCCACAACACTGCATCCATCTCACCATACTGGTCACTTGGTTATTTCTTTATCAGTATTTTGTATATATCCCCTACAACAACGGTACTGGGTTACCTACTCAATAGATATTTGTGGCTTGAATTAAAAACATTTTAAATACTGCAGATCCCTTCGCAACCAAGAGTTTCCCTTTGAGAAAAGGTTAGTATAGTCAACTTTACACTAGTATGCATCTTTTGTAACATTGAAAATGTTGCGTCACCATTGATGGGGGGATACTTAGGCAAAGAGGGATCTTTAAGTTGGGAATAGAGAAAGTTAAAGTCATAGACTGTGCAGGAGGGGCCATTTTTGCAAGGAATCTTTCGGTTGGATAAAGGAAGCTGAAGAAAAAACCTGAATATGAACATTTCTTGCTGCACTCCTGCCCCTTAGGAGGAAGGAAGTAAACTGAACAGATGAGGGACTCCAGCCTTTGGGTCCTGGAAACCTAGGAGGACCAGGGCATCGAGTTGGATGGGGAACTGATGCAGAAAGAAAATGTCTCTTAGCAGGCATATTATCTGCAAAAAAGGGAAGCTTAGTTTGTAAACATCTCTCGCAACTTACTGTGGGAGGTGATTCTAGAATGTCTAGGAAACAGGGAAATTAGTTGTACATAGTGCTGATTATTATTATTTTTTTTTTTTCATTTTTCTGAAGCTGGACACAGGGAGAGACAGTCAGACAGACTCCCGCATGCGCCCGACCGGGATCCACCTGGCACGCCCACCATGGGGCGACGCTCTGCCCCTCCTGGGCGTCGCCATGTTGTGACCAGAGCCACTCTAGCGCCTGAGGCAGAGGCCAAGGAGCCATCCCCAGCGCCTGGGCCATCTTTGCTCCAATGGAGCCTTGGCTGCGGAAGGGGAAGAGAGAGACAGAGAGGAAAGCACGGCGGAGGGGTGGAGAAGCAAATGGGCGCTTCTCCTGTGTGCCCTGGCCGGGAATCGAACCCGGGTCCTCCGCACGCTAGGCCGACGCTCTACCGCTGAGCCAACCGGCCAGGGCCCATAGTGCTGATTATTACAAATGTAAGATGTGGAAATATACATAGGCTGTTTTTAATGAAAGTAAACATATACATATATATTCATTTTGTTGGTAGTTCACTCATGACTTAAAGCTGTTTTTAAATTTTTTATTTATTGATTTTTTTGCGGGGACGCAGAGAGAGAGAAAGAAGCAACTCATACTTGCTTTACTTTAGTTCGTTGATTGCTTCTTGGATGTGTCTTGACAGGGTAAGCCTGGGGTTTCAACCAGCAACCTCCAAGTTCCAGTTCGATGCTCCATCCACTGTGCTACCACAGGCCAGGCACTTTTTTTAAAAATGTTTATTTTATTGACTTTAGATAGAGGAAGGGAGAGAGCAGGAGAGAGACAGAAATATCTGTTCCTGTATGTGCCCTGACAAGGAATCGAACCGGCAACCTCTGCACTATAAGATGATGCTCTAACAACCAAGCTATCTAGCCAGGGCAAATGTTTTGTTCTATAAAGTCTCGGGTTCCTCAATCAACCAGATTCTACTACTGGGATTTTCAGAAATCTAATATAGTAGGCCAGAGAAGACTACTTATACTAATATTCAGCCAGTATTTTCAGACCTGTGCAACCTGCCTAAATAGGTGTCATATTCCACAGTGCAGCTGGTCGTTCTTGAGGATCCCAGACTGTGATGTGCACTCTCCTGACTCTGAGTCTTTGCACCCGCTGTTTCCCTTGCCTAACACACTGTGCTTGTCTTCATCTTTTTGCAAGGTTAACCCATACTTATCCTACATAATTTTTACTCAGATATCACCTCCTCCAAAAAGCCTTCCCTGGTGCTTTCATTAGAGCCGCTCCCCACTTGGTGCCACTCCTGCCTGTCATTCCACCATAATTTGGGCTTTCATTGAAATGGTCCCCTGTGGTGTGGCAGTTGCCATCCACAGTTCTCCCAAGGTGTAAGTTCCTCCAGGAGTTTTGTAGGTGCTAAGACATCAGCAGCATACTTAGAAGGCCCTGAGGGCTCAATAAATGTCTGTTCATTGAATAAATGCATAGCCTTATAGGAAATGTTATGGAAGTTCTGTGCCCAGAAGAGGTGAGTTGTCAATATTGAAATTTTAGGATAATGTTGGAGAACTGCCATCTATGTCCTCCTTGTCTTCTCCCCACCAGGTCAGGTGTAGGTAAGGCAGCCTAAAAGGTAGCAGTCTGCCTATGTCCCTTAAGCTAAATACAGCTCCTATCCAACCCAGTACTTAAGAATAGTGCGATTATTTTTACTATGTAGCTCCCAGTGAGAAGAATGGACTTAAAGCTTTTTTTTTTTCGCTCAGTGAACATTTGAAACTTTGCTGCCAAACTTACCTAACCCCACCCTAACAATCTTTCTGATTTTTAAACCATTCCACTGTTCCTTGTGGGGTTCCCACTTTAGTTTGTAACAGAAACCAAGAGTTAATCCATGACATCCGCTTCGCTCTCCTCTAATAACACAGCTTGTCCTTCTATTTTTATTTTATTTTTTTTCTTGCTCGGTTTGGCAGGCGCACTACAGGTCTTCTTCCGGGGACTGAGCCTGGTGTTTCGGAGAAGGATGTAGAGCAGGTGGGGACCCCGACGATGCTGGGCGCCGCGCGCGGGTGGGCTCTGAGATGCTGAAGCAGGTCTCGCTTTAAGTGCTGCCCTGAATGTGACAGCGTCCGAGGATTGTTCCCTCTACTTCAAGGATAACCACAGGGGACGCAAGGGTCGCTAACATGCAGGATGAAATAAAATAATTCCCACTTCGTGTCCGAGTGGGGTGAGGGCGGGTGGGGACTGAGCGAGGACGGGACGCGGCGCCTGCGGGATGTGACAGCCCGGAGTTCTCTACGACAGACACGTGATGGCCGGCAAAAGTTCGCCCCCGGCGACATGTCGCCCTCGACTCGTTTGTATTTCTTGTTTATAAGAGCCGCGGGGACGTCGCCTCCACCCGGGCGAAGACAGGTGCGGAGCCGGGACCCTTCGTCTCGCCGCAGCCTGCGGGGAGCCCGCAGGGCTTGCCCTCTGCCAGCCAGCCAACGGCGCCAGGGCGGCAGCGGGAGAGCGGGCGGCTCGACGGGTCGCCGTGTCCCCGCTCCGCCGCCGCAGGTGCCGCCGCTGGGCGCGGAGGGCGGGGGCCCGGCACAGGCGCGGCCCACGCGGCGGCAGCGGCTACGGCGGCGGGGCCGGCGGGACGCGCGCTCCGTGCCGGCGCCGTCGCGCCCGCGCCCCCCGCGTGCCCGCGCCGCTGCGCGATGCAGTGTGGGGAATGGCTGGGGTTGGCTGAAGAGCGCACAGTGGAGTTTTAATGTCCGCCATGTTGGCCATGGCGTATTGAGAAGAGCGAGCGAGCGGGGAGCGGAGCGGCGCAGCCTCCACCCTCCCGGCGGCGGCGAGGCCCGGACGGCGGGCTCCGCGCTCCGCCCCTCACGTCCCCGGCAGCGGCAGCCAGTGGGGACCGCACCCCGGTTCTCCATGATCCCGCTGGCCGGGGCCGTTTCCCCAGAGCGGAGAGCTATCTGCTGCGCCTGAGATGAGTAAACTGTCGTTTCGGGCGCGGGCGCTAGACGCCTCGAAGCCGCTGCCGGTGTTCCGCTGTGAGGATCTGCCCGACCTGCACGAGTACGCCTCCATAAACCGGGCCGTGCCGCAGATGCCCACCGGAATGGAGAAGGAAGAGGAGTCGGTACGTGTTAACTCCCCTGTCCGACCCGCCGCAGGCCCGCGCCCGCTGCTGCCGGCGGTGGCGGCGGGACCCGACCCGCACAAAATGGCCGCCATCTTCCCTCGCCACCGGCCCGCGGTCGCCGGCCGGACCTTCCCCCTGCTGGCCCTGGCCCCGAGCCTGGCCGCCGCGGCCCGGTGAAGCCGCCTCTCGGGCCGGCCGCCGATCCCGGCCGCTTGTACTCGGGCTCCACGGAGTTCGGGCGCCCGAAAAAAAGCACAAAGGGGTCACGTGACGGATCCGCCGGCAGCCATTTTGTGGCCTCCGTTGTCGGGCTAGGCCTGGCGTACCCGGCGAGGGAGCGGGCTGGGTGGCGATGGGGGCGGGCGTGCGGGCCAGAGCACCCGCCTGCAGGTCGCGCCGCGGGCCGCTGGGGGGCGCTTCGGGGCCGCCTCGGCCCTCGCGCGCCGCCGCGCCGCAGGTCTTGCGCACCTGGGGGCGTCACGCTCTTCCGTGCCCGCGGCCCCGCGCGCGCGGACTGCAGGTCTTGGGCTCCATTTCGATCCCCGCGACCTGGTGTGGCGTGGCCGCGTGAACGTGGGCCCTCGACTGTCGGTCCTGGCGAACGAATCCTCACTTCTGTACCTCGTCCCTCTCTCCCCGGTTCCGATCAGTCGGCGGATAGTCCACTCCTGTCCCCGAGTTTCTTTTTGAACCGGGACAGGGCGATGCAGTCTTGTTTGTGTTTTTGAGTATATGGGTCTTATCAGACCTGATTTATTATCAGGTTTGCTTTGTTTTTTTAATAAAACTTAAGTTAACAAGGGAAGGGAGCACGCATTTGAAGTGGATGTCCCAGGTCTGAATTTCGCGAAGAACCGCACGAGGGCGATGTCAGCACCGCGGGGCGCGGCATGCCGGTCCGGGCCTAGTGCTCGCGCTGCGCGGCGGCCTCGCCCCCCGCGCGCTTCACTTCTAACCCTCGGGGGTGCGCGCCTCGGTTCATGGGGCCGCGGTGAAAACAAGGGGCGGTGTGCGGGCGTCTCGAGGAGGTGGAGGAGTCGCTGCGTGTGTCCTGCAATGTGAAAAACTGTACCGCCTCTGGTTCTGTAAGAATTTCACATGTAGACCCTGCGCTCTGTAATGCTGACTTTGAAAATAAAGCTGTTTAAACCGTTCGAGTTGTTGGACCTTTTAAAGTAAAATAATAGTCGCGACAGTCAAATGTTCCTTTGAAGAGTAGCATCTTAAATCGAACTTTAAGAAAGGACCAGCTGCATAAGTTTGTGCAGTAGTGGAGGTGGTCTGTAGTACTTATTTCCACCATGTTCAGACAGCCTCTGAATTTATTTCACTTGTATCAACCTCAACATAGAATGATGCCATTTGTTTAGTTTTAAATAAGCGATTTGTTTTTTAAAATTAAAGTACTTGTGACTGCAGAATCTTGTCTTTTGGTTTTATTTTTGTTTCTAAGTTTTACAGATACTACTTTAAATTAATAGGCTGTTAGTGTTACACTGCCCTGGAAAGTAATTTGTAGTTCTTGTTTTGCATCCAAGGAGAGGGAGAGCCCTGATGAAAGCAAGTTAACACTACTGTACACTTTAGAAATTTAGTTAGGTCTTGGGCAGTCCCCAAGAGCTACAGCCTGAAACCAGAGTTGAGATCAACTGAAGTATCAATATGCTTAAATTTTACAGATAAGTTTTGTTCACTGAAGTAATTTTGACATTTTATAGGGCAGCGGTTATCATTAGTTTGTAACATGGAGTTCCTATTTTTGAGAGATATAAGGGATTTTTTTTCTTTCACACCTTTTTCTGTTACTTGTCCAGAATTTGTTTCACTTCCCATCCAACCAAAACTACTACCAGTGAAGCGTAGACCTCAGGAATAGATACTGAACCTAATAGAAGAATGAACAGTACCAGGTAAACAGCTGCCTTACAGTCTAGTAGTAGTAACTCCACAAATCACTAGAGAAAATAGCCTGTTCCACAGTTATGGAAATGTATGCTGAGCATAAATAAAGGTAATTCTGAGTTAATGCCACAAAAACCTTTTGATAATTTGCTGAAGTATCATATACTTTAGTCCACAGTGGTAGTCAACCTGGTCCCTACTACCCACTAGTGGGCATTCCAGCTTTCGTGGTGGGCGGTAGCGGAGCAACCAAAGTATAAATAAAAAGATAGATTTAACTATAGTAAGTTGTTTTATAAAGATTTATTTTGCCAAACTTAATGAAAATCCAACATAAAGTACTTGGTAAGTAATTATTACTATATGCTTTAATTTGCTGTAACTCTGCTTTGTAAGTTTTATAAAGTAAAGTTACTTCCCTACTTTATAAGTCACCGTTACTGTGGAACCGGTGGATGGTTAGAAAACTTTACTACTAACAGATACAAAAGTGGGCGGTCAATATAAAATGGTTGACTACCCCTGCTTTAATGGAAGGAATTAAAACAAACTTGCCTTTGATACATTAGTTATGATGTCTTAGGTTGTACTGACCCAGTACCTGAATTGAATGTCTAGTTTAGAAAAAGTATAATCCTGTGTTGGTCATGAAAAATGGGGCAGGTCTAGATGAGGACAGTTTTGTACACACCACCTCAATAAGAAAGCATTTCATGATCAGAATGTATCTGCACAATTGTCAAGTGAGCTATACCTGGTAATTGTTACCGTATTTTGTTTCTATGGTAAACTTTACAGAAATTCTACATTTTTACATTGGGGAAATAACACCTATTAATGTACTGCCATTTAACCAGTTTTTATAATATTATAAGCTGAACACTGAATTGGGCATGCCTCTTAATTTTTAAACTAAGTGGAAGTCCCCTCCTCCACCCCAAATAAATTTTTCTCAACTTTGGAATTTAGTTGTTAGTCATGTTTTGACCTTTGTAGTAGGACTGAAAAGTAATTTCAGATTAAAATAATTGGAGGGACTCGGTTGAGTTCGTAGGTGTTTAGGGATGAAATGTCTGAATTGGTATGTTGCACATTGTAACTTGCTAAATCAAAAAGTAACAGTTGTAGGTTTTGATTTAATGAGTTAAACAGTAATTTTCAAATCAGGAAATCAGTAGACTCAGCTCTAAATATGGGATAAATGAGCCCCTTCAGGGGTTAAAAAGAAGTTGAAGCATTTGGGGAAAAGGCACATGTTGCACCATTATATTTTAAGATTTTAAGATTATAATTTAAGATACTAAATTTAAAGTTAGGAATTTTAAGATAGTAAGTTTAGTGCCAGAGTTTTACCTTGAATTGAGAGAGTAACTTTTCTAAGGTACCAGTATTGTTAACTTTTAAGTTAAAATTGGAGCTTTTTTTTTTTTTTCTTCTTTTTTTTTTTTTTTCTTCCATTTTTCTGAAGCTGGAAACAGGGAGAGACAGTCAGACAGACTCCCGCATGCGCCGGACCGGGATCCACCCGGCACGCCCACCAGGGGGCGATGCTCTGCCCACCAGGGGGCGATGCTCTGCCCATCCTGGGCGTCGCCATGTTGCGACCAGAGCCACTCTAGCGCCTGGGGCAGAGGCCACAGAGCCATCCCCAGCGCCCGGGCCATCTTTGCTCCAATGGAGCCTTGGCTGCGGGAGGGGAAGAGAGAGACAGAGAGGAAAGCGGGGCGGAGGGGTGGAGAAGCAAATGGGCGCTTCTCCTGTGTGCCCTGGCCGGGAATCGAACCCGGGTCCTCCGCACAAAATTGGAGCTTTAAGTTGAGTTATTTCCCTTTGTGGATACTTCTAACTTTAGGAATGACGTTCTGAAAACATTGGTTTTAAAGTGATACTTAATAATTTGGAGCTACCTGGTTCCTATAGTGATTTAACTTTTGTTGGGGTAATAGGTTGTGTGGCTCCATTTATTATAAAGGACAGAGAGTTAATCTTGCTTATTCTTACTTAGGTTGGGTTCAGTAGGATATGTGATATGATCAAGATGTTAACAATTTAGCACATTGATGTTACCCTACACAGCCACCTTTGAGACTGTTAGTTAGGGTCTAGCCATCACAATCCAACACCTAGTTTTAATCGGTTTCTACCCAGATGGAATTGTCTCGTACTCCTTCCTTTTCTCTCCTTTTAAAACTATATTCTTTGTTACTGGCCCAGTATACAATCTTAATACTCTGACGTCATCCCAGTATACAATCTTAATAAACCCAAGTTAAGGACCACTTATAAAGCAGACAGGTGTTTTTTCTTAATTAGGGGGAAATTGGAAATATGTACACATCTCTTGACATGAAAATAAATGGTTAAGCACTACATTTTCAAAAGAACAAAAATCTAGTAGTTTTTTATAAAAATAAGTTTAGGTTTCTTTAAGTTTAAAAGTTTGATAGCTCACTTTTGAGAGAAATGAATCTTTTTTTTCCTTTAAAATTTTGTAAACCAGGATTTTTTTAACCCAGATAAAATCACAGGTAATTGAAGAGCAATGGTAAAATCTATTTTCAACTTTTTGAATAGACGTTTCTAAGTTGGGATTTAGAAAGTTACATGAAAATGGTTCTGGAAGACAGTGGATTACCATGATATGCATATAAAACTTCGTGATGGTGTATTTTTCTAGACAGAAAGTTCATATTTGTTATCAGTTTCTCAAGATACTGGTAATGGGGGACAGCATGGAGAATGCTCAAAGATGTGTCCTAGAAGTTTCAAACGGAGTTATTTGGGTTGTTTCCGAATGGCTGTTACATAGACTTCCTTTTTTTAAGTGAGAGGAGGGGAGAAAGACTCCTTAATGCGCCCCAGCCAGGATCCACATGGCAACCCTCATCTTGGGCCAGTGCTCGGACCAGCTCAGCTATTATTCTCAGTGTCCTGGGCGGATGCTCAGACCAGTCGAACCACTGGCTGTGAGAGGGGGAGAGGGAGGGAAGGAGGGGAAGAAAAGCAGGTGGTTGATTCTCATATGTGCCCTGACCAGGGATGGAACCTGATATGTCTGCTCGCTGGGCTGATGCTCTGTCCATTGAGCCAACTGGCCAGGGCTACATAGACTTAATAGCAGAAGATAATTGAAAAATTTAAGGCTCAGAAAGAGACTAAGAACTCTGTTACAAAAGGAACTTATCAAGAACTCTAGTACTTGGCTGCCTCAAGTGTTCTTAGCTCTTGTTTCAGTGTGCTATTTGATATTTAAATTTTTGGATTAGTACCACTTACATGTAGACTTTATGTTCTTACAGAAAAATAATAATGGAAACTTATTAAAAATAATAATGGCTTACGTATCTAATGGTGCACTTAAAATTTTAATATAACCTATTGTCTGGAGTTGCAGTTTTTATGAATGGTAAGCCAATCCATTTTTTAAAGATAAAGTCCTTCCTCAATTACTTGTTGTTATGAAGGTTATTTTTAATTTTGGTTCGGTTTTGGATATGCATAGTGATAAGAGTCTGCTGAATTTTGCAACAGTTTATAAGAGCAAATTATTTTGGTTTAATTTCCTTCAGTTGAGCAAGTACTGGCTGAAGAAATAAGATGTTATTAAACATGAAGTTTAAATGTCCTGTGAATGATTTAATATAGGTTCAAGTGTTTGTATATATTGGGATGAATTATTTTGGAATCACAAGTTATGTATCCTCTGAGAAAAATGTACTTGGCTTTTTGTGGCCTTAGACAGACAAGGCAGTTACCCTTAATGAATGAACTTTAGTATAAGGCCATGTCTGTAAATGTGCTATACTGATGAATTTTGTTATTACCAAATATAGAACATTTAGAATGGCCTTGCTTTTTGTTGATGCTCAAAAACTACTGAAATTTATGCAATTCCTTGTATGGAGAATCATCTGATAGAAACATGTTAGATATGTTCTCTGTCCTTAAAGAGTTGTGTGATATAGTAGTAAAAAATTCTGACTTTAAATTGAGGTAATTATTAATTGGGAAAAGCATCAAACTGAAACTTACTAGACCTGGTCTCATCCAGCTTCCAAAACTGTGTGTGCTCCCACTTACCCAGGTTTTCTTAACTGCTAGATGAAGTAGAACTGATAGTTTCCTGTTGTGATGAGTATATTGTTACCAATATATTTAAGTTCGTTTCCAAATGTGTCTTGTGTGTTTATAATTAACATTATATCTTGAATTAGTTAATGACTTCATTTGCATACTATATAAACATAATTTACACAGAAGTAGTCTGGGTGCACAGATAAGTGGTTTCCTTTTAGTCTAGGAAGGTTCTATTTCTAAAGGATTTAACAAATATAAATGGGTGCAGTAGCCTGATCGGTGGTAGCACAGTGGATAGAGCCTCCACCTGGGAAGCCGAGGTCTCAGGTTCGAAACCCCAAGTTCACTGGCTTGAGTCCCCTGGTCAAGACATTTATGTGAAGCAATCAATGAACAACTAAAGTGACGCAGCTGCGAGTTGATACTTCTTGTCTTTCTTCCTGTTCTTCTTCCCCCCTCTCTCTCTTTCTCAAAAATAAATAAATAAATAAATAGGTGCAGTAGTCACAAAATGCTTTTAGTGTTATGAGAATTTGAAATCAGAACCAGAATTTTGTAGTGATGGTTGCAGATTCGTGCTTTACCCATAAGGTAATAGAGTCTGAAGGGGAAACAAAATATAAGTACGGCTATTTTGAGTCGAAGGATTTGATCATTATTCTAAAAGCTAAGTAGGGCTATTTGAGGTGGGGTAAATTAAGAAAATACAGAGAAATCCATTTTCATTCACTTTTTGTAGCAAATATTTGTTGCATATTTGCTATGAGCCAAGGACTATTAAATATTAAAGGTCCTGTGGATACAGTAATGAATGAACAGGTTCCTTTTTTTCATATAACTTACATTCTAGGACGTAGGCTCTGTGAGGGCTGATGTGTTCTCAGTGCCTGAAATAATGCCTGGCACATAATAAGTGTTCAGTGTTTGTCTAATTAAGTGACCAAATTCCAATGAGAAAACACAAAGACCAAAAAGCAAATGAATGTGGCAGTGGAAAAGATAATACAGAATGTCAAGTGGGAGGAGGAGGAGGATATAGTTTTATTCTCATAGAAGGTCAAGGAACTTTGCACCTGAAATCTGAATAGTGGGAATGAGCCAGCCCTGTGAAGGCTTTGAATGAAGTACATGCCAGGCAGAGAGGCCTCCGGAGATAGATGCACAGAGCCTGAGGTAGGAACAGAGTCAGGGTGACACGAGG
Organism: Saccopteryx bilineata; assembly: GCF_036850765.1. NCBI lineage: Eukaryota > Metazoa > Chordata > Mammalia > Chiroptera > Emballonuridae > Saccopteryx > Saccopteryx bilineata. The sequence goes on from NC_089494.1 coordinate 132,243,768, forward strand.
ACTCAGAGGTTGTCAGGGAGTCCTATCTGTAGACTACAACTGTTTGAAAAGAAGGTAAACCATTAGAGAGTTTCAGGCAAGGGGGTGACATGATCTGAATTGTTTTGTGTTTAGAATTCTCCCTACCATATGGAAACAGTCATATGCGGTAAGAGTGCGAGCTGATGGTGGCTTTAATTAGGGAGGAGGTGTGGAGAGATGGACAGGTGGGAGGTGTATTTTGAAAGTACAACCAGCAGAAATCACTGAGCGGTTTGGATATACTAGATGGACAGAAGAATTAACCCCTGATTTTCACCTTGACCAGCTAGATAGGTAGATGATTAGGTAGATGATTGGGCTAGTAACTGAAACAAGGAAAATTGGAGGAGGGAGGTAATAGAAAGCATGGAGTTACCAATTTGAAGTGCCTGCTACTTGTCTGTATTTAATTGGAATATGTGGACTAGAGTGCAGTACAGCGGTTTGCACTAGAGGTGTGTGCCATCTGGAAGTCATGGGCTGATACTGTATGTTTGAAAGTCTTTGGTGTATCAATTGTTTTTAAAGCTGTGCCCTAGGGCTCAGATAGAGTAGGAGCTATTAAAGAAGTAGGAGGAAAGTGAGGATGAAAGTGTTTCAAGGAGGAAGGACATTGGTTAACTATGTCCACTGCAAGATGAGTAAGGGGAAAGTGACTCTTTAATTTGATTAGCTGTGTGCCATTGGCCTATTTTGTTCTAGTGGTGGGAAGAAAAGTTCAATTGGAGTGAAGAAATATAGATGACACTTTGGATTAGTTCTACTATGAAAAGGAGCAGAAATAAATAAGGTGGGAGCTATGGGATCAACAAATGATTTCTTTTAAAAGTTACCTGTAAAGTTCCAGCAGACGCCAACAAAAGGGGGGGAGATGGGTGGAAAGCAAAGCTGAGTCCTCAAACGCCCTAGTCACTCACTAGTTTCCAAGCTGCAAGTATACATAAGAGAGAGCCCAGACAAAGCCTGACAGCTTCCTTGAGTTGAAGAGACAGAACATGCAGAGTCTGGGGAGGCTGAAGGTGCTCCAGAACAGGGCACCAAAGAGGTTCCCCAAAGTCTCTCACTGAAAACTGATCTGTGAGGAAACTCCCAAGTCTGGGAGAAAGGCAGATGGAAGGAAGGAGGAGAAAGTTCAGGGAGCTCACAGTTCCTGTGCCCTCACTGCTAGAGTGGAAAGCCTTCCTAATTGAAGGGTCAGCAGATAAGAGTTCTCAGAAGGGTTATTTCCTTAGTAGTGGAGCCAGATTAGCTCTAAAGACTGTTCTGTACTCCCCTCCCTAACAAAAATTAACTCCAAAGGACTGAATTAATTTCAAGTAATTTTAACTATGTCCCAGAGTATAGTCCAAAATATAGTTTAATACTAAAAGATCCTACAACAGAAAGCTTAGTGTTTGGAACCCAATTTAAAAAATTAGCAAGCATGAAAAGAAACTGGAAAATAAAATGGATAACTAGGGGAAAAATTAATCAACAAAAAGAGACACAGAAATAACCCAGGCAATAGAATTAGTAAATAAAAATGTAAAAATAGCTGTTATAATAAAAATAAGAGTTATTAGAACTACTCTAATAGTTGGAATGAAGTCATTAGAAAGGATAAAATATCCTATCCCTTTTTCTATTCAGGGACTTTGCTCCTGAAAACAGTTTTCTCTTTCTGAATCAGTTTTGTGGAGAGGTTGGTCACTAGAGCAGAAATACTTTTTCCTTTTTAAAGTAAGAAAGACAGATAAATGAGGAAAGACGTAGATCAGTTGATACAGTTGGCAGTGGGAAGATGAGATAATTTATCCTATGATTTTATTTTCTCTATGAAGTATGAGGTGAAGTCACCACCTCAGAGTGAGGGGGGACCTTAAGAGAGACAAAGGTTTATGTGGAAAAGCTAACCTACTAGAAAAATGTATTAGTATTGGTGAACTAACTGAGGGGTATTTTTGGTCATTTTTTTTTTCTTCTTTTCCAAGTGAGAGGAGGGAAGATAGACACAGACTCCTGTGTGCGCCCCTACTGGGATACACCCGGCAATGCCCCCGTCTGGGGCCCATACTCTGCTCATCTTGGGACATGCTCAAAACCAAGCTGTTTTTAGGGCCAAGGTGGAGGCTCCACAGAGCCATCCTCAGCCCCCAGGGATGCACTCAAACCAGTTGAGCCATGGCTGTGGGAGGAGAAGAGAGAGGAAAAAGAGGAGGAGGGGTGAAGAAGCAGGTGTGCACTTCTCCTGTGTGCCCTAACTAGGAATTGAACCTGACACTTCCACATGCCGGGCTGACACTCTACCACTGAGCTAACTGGCCAGGCCTTTTTGGTCATTTGAAGTGAGACCAGTTAGCTCACTTAGGCAGTTGAATGCAAGTATTAAACCCAACTGAGTTCAAGCACAAAGTAGGTAGTATATAACTTTTTCTAGGGTTTGTCCAGCCAGGATGAAGAAGGAAGAGAGGGTTGAGGAGATTCAAAATATCTGAGGTAGATTATCAGGACAGACCATAGGATCTAATTTGGCTCAGCAGGGAACAGTAACATAATGAATAGTGGAGAAGTGGTGGGACTCACTGGGATGGGAAGCTCACTGAATTTGTTGCAGTGAGTGCTGGAATAGGTGAAACTGTTGTGAGGGAGGTGGTTAAAGACAGATGCTTCCATTTCGATTTTGGAGGTGGCAGTTATTAGTGAAGTCAAGATCTAAAGTATAACCACAGGAGTGGTGGCTGAGGTGGAGAAGAGATTAGTGCAGGTGAGGAGGTCATGGTGTTAGCATCCCTGTAGACATTGTCACTCAGAGTGATGCCAGAAATGCAGTGGTTGCTGAAAACACTGAGCTCTGTGACTGATGAAGAGAATGCAGTTGACAACATGGGGAGAGAGACTGGCAGTATGAACTGAAGGGTTCTGAGTTTTGAAAGGATGAGTGAGCAATGGGAACCAAGGAGGATGAACACTTACCCATCTGTTAGTATGTGAGACGGGAAATAAACAGCTGCTTTGAAGGGGTGTGGGGAGTCCTGTTTTGGAAGACACTGCTGGCTTCATTAAGGCAAGAAGATGAGGGAATAATGAAAGAGTTGAGCTTATAAAGAGGAAGTTTACTGATACATCTTCATGAGAACAGAGTGGAAGAATTTGGGAAGGTGGTGAAAGGGAGAAAATTTAGTGAGATTAGGGAATATTGAGGTGAGAAGGGTGGTAAGAGCCTTGAACTTTGTTGGTAATGAATATAAAGAATGATGGGATTTATCCAGCCAACCTCAGATGCACAGACAGTTCTAGATACTTTCTACTAGATGTTGTGAATTGTAGGGGACCGCCCCTGCAGCTAGAGACAACGCCTGAAGGAAGGACAACCTGCTAGGTAGAAACTGGTGGCTCCATGAACTCCGAGGAGCATCACTCCTGCTGCAAACTTGTATAATTGTCTTTACAATGAAGGGTTGTTAGACAGCATACTTATGTCAGGGGCCTTTAAGGTTGCTATTGAATGTCTGTGAACTTTCCTTCCTCCTGTATGGTGATCCTCAACAGGGACTGTACCATTTCACTCTGAGGACATTCTGGAAAACTGCGGATGTACTGGATTGTCAAAATACTGGAGACACTGTTGGAACCAGGAACAGTGTAAGTTCTACCATGCAGAGTATAGTCCTGCAAAACAAAGTCCCACCCACATGATTTGACCATCCCAGAACATCCCAGTAGGTGAAATTTCCACTTGTAAATGATGAGTCTAGGACCTTATTCTATTTTACATATAAAGTGTTTTTTGTGCACTTTTGATATATACTAAAATTTCTAGGACTACAACAAAATATAAGAATGTCACACTTTATTTTGTTTAGAATTTGGGGAAGATGTTACAGTTTTTGGAAGTAACTTCATCAACACTATTTGTGGTATTGGAATCAACAGAGAAAGCCTGCACAAAATCTCGGTTCTCGGCAGTCACGTTCTGGTGATCATTGAAGCATCTGTGATTACTTCTTTTGTCTTCTGGGTGCCTACCCCAACATTTACACGTTGAAATACCTGTTTTTTTAAAAATTACTTTGTTTTGTTTTGCAGTTCTTGGATTGATTATTTGAAAAATGTGTATAAATAGAATAGTGGAGGATTTGAAGAGCAGGAAGCATTAGGTCTGATATGATTGAAAACCACTCCATGAACTATGGAGTTAGTCAAAGTTCTGGCTGTGCTGCTTATCTCAAGTAGTATCTTTAAGTGTGATGTAAGAATTAAGTGACATCCTGTGTAAAGTGTATAGCATGGTGCCTTATATAGCAAATGCGCAGGTCTCTTTAACATAACAATAAGGTTTATTTTTAGTTCTGGAAGGGTAGAAATGTATCTTTTAGGTAGGTTTTTAATTTTTCACATTTTCCTCTTAAATGGTTTCTGTTGTGGAGTATTTTGATAGAGTGGATACTGATTTTTATACATATCTAGTTGTTTATGATGTAGTGTGAGATATTAAGCAAGGCATTTAAAAAATGTGCCTTTAATAGAGAAGGATGTCAACTGAAATTGATTGTTTTCTCAAATTCAATACATGCCTGATTTCCCAGTGGGTACTGAGGATTTATAAAATGTGTTTTTTAAGAGTTTGTCACCAGCAAAAAAAAATTATTTTCTACATTTTAAGAGGTTCTGTACATTTTAGTGATTTTTAGTTCTTAAGGCTATTCTTCATGTAATATATTTGGGTCTAAAATTTTCTGTTAAAATATTAGGATGCCCTCTTTATTCTGAAAGGTGTATCATTTCTTTGTAACTTGTCTCCTCACTCTAGTTTTCAAATTTCCAATCCCCTCAAAGTTACTGGAGTGTTCTTTTAAGTATGTGAGTCTGGTTGTTACCTTGACATCTAAAAATCCTTACCTTGTTTCTCTTTGTGATAGAATAAAATGCAAATGATCCTTATTGGAGTTTAATGACTTCTCCATAGCAGGTCTTTCTTAACCTTCCTTAAGCCCTATTATTAGCTGTTTATTGCTGCATAACATATTACTACCAAATTTAGCCGCTAAAAATAAAAAGCACTTCATTGTGTCACAGTTTCTGAAGGCTAAGAATCTGGAGGCAGCTTATCTAGGTGATAGGTACCTGTGCAGGGTCTTTGACAAGGTGCTAAGTAAGGTTGCAGTCTTAGGAGGCTTGACGAGTTTCACTTCTGAGCTCACTCACAGTTGTTACCAACCTCAGTTCCTTGCGGACTGGAGACCTCTGCTCATGAGTGTCTCCTGGTTTGTCAGTGTCATCACAACCTTGTGGTAGGCTTTTCCCGAGGGATTGGTACAAAAGAAAGAGCACAAGGGAGAGAGCACTCAGGAAAAAGAAACCACGGTCTTTTATGTCCTAATTCTTCCCTTCTGTCACATGCTGCTGGTCACACAAAACACCCCTGGTGAAAATGTTGGAGGGAACTACACAGGCTGTGAATGCTAGGGAATATGGGGATCTTTGGAGGCTGGCCACCCTAGTCTCCACATGCAGAATATTTTCAGCCCCTCCCAACCCCCCCCCAAAGTCTCATCCCATTAGTATATCAACTCACAGTCCAGAAACTCATCCAGATTGGATTCAGGTACACTGAGGCTTTTCGGGAGTACTTCTGTAAGTACAACTTCTCAAGTGCAGATTACTGTTAACCTGAGAACCTAAGGTGTAATATCTGCCTATCCCCCCTCACATACCCAGTACTGTATAGAATGTTGGGTCAAGCTTAGTATAAGTGCTGTAAATCATTCCTATTCATAGGAAAGGGGAGGTGACAAGGGAGTTCCTGGTACTACTTAGAATATCTGCAGTCTAGTCAGGCAGATGATGGCAGTTCATTGGTTGCACATAAATTCATGCAGATAGTTCACCCAAGGCTCCCAACTTTGCCCTTTGTGCATTTGGTTCTACCCTCTTCACTTTTTCCATGAAAGGTAAACCATGTTAGAGTTTTCTTAGCATGCTTCCTGCCAAAATTATCTTGTCTCTTTCAGTTTAAGTTGGCAATATTTCTGAATATATAATTCTTCTAAAGTTTTTGAGTCTTCTATGAATTTTATTGGGGTCCATTTCATTAGTTGAAGCCACATCTATAATCTCTTTGAGATAAGCCTTTTACTACCTTGAGTTTCAGCTGAGAGGCAGCACCTTTAAACTTCCTAATTTTTAGCCTTATTGTTTGAAAAAATCTTTGAAGCTCACAGTTCTCTTTAGCAGCAGACCTTTTGTCTGATGACATCATGGTAACTGCTCTGAAATGCATTTCTGATCTCGGAGGCCATCACAGAAGATTCTCACTCTCTCTGCTTGGTGGTTTAGACCGTGTGCTTTTGTCAGTACCCTAGATGTGATCTGGGCTCTGAATCGATTGCTGAATTTTAGCATTATTTACAATCTTGGAGAGTCTACACATTTTCAAAATCAAATCCTAGCTCCTCTTTAACAGCCTGGTTTATTTCTTCTCACTTCTATAAATAGCAGAAAAACAAGGCAGTGCTTTCAACACTGGTTGAAAATCATCTTAGCCAAATCACCCAGTTTGTTAGGTAAATTTTCTACTTTTCATATAACTAAAGGCAACAGTGTTACTAAGTTTTCTGTCCTCACCTACACCCCTGTAAAATACCATGGCTTTTATTAACAGCTTCCTCACTAATACTATCCTCAAAGACCATGATCTAGTCCCAAAGCCATCCCAACAATTTAGGTTTTTGTTACACAGTGAGGACCGTCAGTACCAACATGTTATCTATTATAGCATAACTACTTATTACAAATTTAGCAGCTTAAAACAACAGTCACATGCCCTGGCCGGTTGGCTCAGTGGTAGAGCATCGGCCTGGCGTGCAGAAGGCCTGGGTTTGATTCCCGGCCAGGGCACACAGGAGAAGCGCCCATCTGCTTCTCCACCCCTCCCCCTCTCCTTCCTCTCTGTCTCTCTCTTCCCCTCCCGCAGCGAGGCTCCATTGGAGCAAAGATGGCCAGGGCGCTGGGGATGGCTCCTTGGCCTCTGCTCCAGGCGCTAGAGTGGCTCTGGTCTCAACAGAGCGACGCCCTGGAGGGGCAGAGCATCGCCCCCTAGTGGGTGTGCCGGGTGGATCCCGGTCGGGCACATGCGGGAGTCTGACTGTCTCTCCCCGTTTCCAGCTTCAGAAAAATACAAAAAAAAAAACAAACAAACAAAAAAAAACAGTCACAGGGTTTCAGCTTTATGGGGTGGTTCTGGTTCAGGGTCTGCAGAGTACTGTTCAGGGTTACAGTCATCTCAACTGAAGAAACTCCTCCAGGTACACACACCTTGCTGGCTCAAGCTTTTGTTCCTGCGCAAATGGGCCTTACAACCTGATACCTCCCTTTTCCAGAGCAAATGAACCAAAAGGAGTGTGCACAAGTGAGTAAGGAAGCACATAAGACAAGAGTTGCAGTCTTTTTATAACCTATTCTTGCAAGTAACATACCTTCACTTCTGCAATATGGTCACACAGACCTACACTGATAGTGTGGGAGGGAACTGCCCAAGGGTGTGAATACCATGAGGGAGGATCATTGGGGGTTGTGTTGGAGTCTGGCTACCTTGAGCCTTCTGCTTAATAAACTGGACTGTTGTCCTTATTATTCTCTTAGTTCTTCACCTCTGCCTTTGGTAACACTGGCCCTCTTTAGCCCAAATGCTTTTCTTTGCCCCATGTTCACTCAACACACTCCTGTTAGCTGTCAACTTTTATGAAATCTTTCTTGAGCTGTCTTTTCTAAGCCCTAGGACAGTACCCACACTTGACAAATTAAACTCACTTATATAATTTCCTTTACTACACTACAAATCCTTTGAAAGCAGAAACTGTTGTAACTTAAACATAGTTTTGTTCTGGCACAGGTGTTTCTTTAATTAATGTTTAAATAGTTCTGGGGAAATCATAGGTTATTTATGATTATTTAGGTTTTAAAATGGTAATCAGATCACACATAGGTGGGATATAAAACTAAGACTCATGGACACAGAAGTGAAGTGGTTAGGGAGGTGGGGGAGAGGGAAGTAAAGAGGGACAAATATACGATGACAGAAAATGATTTGACTTTGGGTGATGGGCACACAATATAATCAACAGTTCAAATGCTGTGGAGATGTTTACCTGAAATCTATGTATTCTTATTGGTCAATGTCACCCCATTAAATTTTATTTCTGAATTTAAAAGGTGGTAATCAGATAACTGTTTTAACTGCCTTTGAACTTTCTGAGTGAGTAGGATTTAAGCCAGGGGTCCCCAAACTACGGCCCGCGGGCTGCATGCGGCCCCCACCGCACTTCTGGAAGGGGCACCTCTTTTATTCGTGGTCAGTGAGAGGAGCATAGTTCCCATTGAAATACTGGTCAGTTTGTTGATTTAAATTTACTTGTTCTTTATTTTAAATATTGTATTTGTTCCCGTTTTATTTTTTTACTTTGAAATATGTGCAGTGTGCATAAGGATTTGTTCATAGTTTTTTTATAGTCTGGCCCTCCAGTGGTCTGAGGGACAGTAAACTGGCCCCCTGTGTAAAAAGTTTGGGGACCCCTGATTTAAGCTATGGTTTTTGTAAGCTTGGGAAGGTCATGCGACATTCTAATAAGCTAAAATTTTAATTCTGAAAATATATCATGGCAGTTCCAAAATTAAGTTCTATGAAACACTGTGCTAAAAGGACTTATATTGTGAGTTTTAACAAATATTTGTAAACTTACAAAGTAGAATACTAAATATTATGGGGTTCACAGACATGTTTCTTACTTCAGGGGGCTTACTGTTCATATGATAAATAAACCATGATCTTGGGCAGTCTTTTTAAGTCTCTGTTGTAAAATTAGAAATATATATTTTTACTTTGGGTAGTTTGTTATCTCTTGGAGTCTAATAAAGCTGTGAAAGTCAACTTCTACCTTTCCCCCCCATTTGAAGTAAATATAAGTAAAACCGTGTAAAATCAAAATCAATTATTTTACTCTAGACTTTGTATATTAAAATTCCTTCTCTCTGATTGAAGGTGTTGTGAAAATCAAGATTTTGATGCAATGACCTTTTATCAGCTTCTTTGAAGTTTCCTTTTCATCTACTTTAAGTGGCATCTTGACACTGTATATTTCTATATGAATTTTCCTCCTTGGTAAATTTTTCCTTTATAATGCAATTCCAATAAAAGAAAAGCAATCTTTTTTTCTGTATACTAGGAAATATCATAGAATTAAATCCATAAAAATATATTCCTTGATTACTTTGTATTGGGTTTTTCAATGCAGTGTTGTTGTTTTTTCCAAGTGAGAGGAGGGAAGATAGAGGTACTCCCACAGGCGCCCTGACCGTGATCCACCCAGTGATCCCTGTCCGAGGCTGATGCTCTGCCCATCTGGGGCCATCCTTATAACCGAGCCATTTTTAGCACCCAAGGTAGAGGCTCCATGGAGCCATACTCAGCACCCAGGACCAGTGCACTGAAAATCAAGTCATGGCTGTGAGAGGGGAAGAGAGAGAGAGCATGCACACACAAATGGACAGGTGGGAGAAGCAGATGTTGACCTCTCTTCTGTGCCCTGACCAAGAATCGAGCCCAGGACATCCACACATCATACTGATTCTCTACCACTGAACCAACCAGCCGGGGGTTTCAATGCACTATTTCAAAAACATCTGTTGCCCTGGCCGGTTGGCTCAGTGGTAGAGCGTCGGCCTGGCATGCAGAAGTCCCTGGTTCGATTCCCGGCCAGGGCACACAGGAGAAGCGCCCATCTGCTTCTCCACCCCTCCCCCTCTCCTTCCTCTCTGCCTCTCTCTTCCCCTCCCGCAGCCAAGGCTCCATTGGAGCAAAGATGGCCCGGGCGCTAGGGATGGCTCCTTGGCCTCTGCCCCAGGCGCTAGAGGGGCAGAGCATCGCCACCGGAGGGGCAGAGCATCGCCACCTGGTGGGCGTGCTGGGTGGATCCCAGTTGGGCGCATGCGGGAGTCTGTCTGATTGTCTCTCCCCGTTTCCAGCTTCAGAGAAATACAAAAAAAAAAAAAATCTGTTGGGCCTGACCAGGTGGTGGCGCAATGGTTAGAGCGTGGGACTAGGACTTGGAGGACCCAGGTTCAAAACCCTGAGCCCACCAGCTTGAGCCCAAGGTCACTGGCTTGAGCAAGGGGTCACTCAGTCTGCTGTAGCCCCCCCCCCCTTCAAGGCACATATGAGAAAGCAATCAGTGAACAACTAAGATGCCGCAATGAAGAATTGATACTTCTCAGCGCTCTCCCTTCCTGTTTTTCTGTCCCTCTCTCTGTCTCTGTCATAGAAACAAACAAGAAAATGTTTGATTTTTTTTGTTGTCTAAACTTTTATGTTGTGATTTTGTGGAATACACTTCAGAAATTTCTCCTAATTTTTGTAATGATAAAAAAGCTTTCTTATTTTTTTTAAGATGGAACAGAATAAAGAAATGCTTATGATAGAAGTAACATTTTTTTCTGGTCTTTATATATTTAGGATTGGGTTTTTCATATAAATTTTTTTTCTGAAGTGAGAGGCAGAGAGACTCCCACATGCACCTGACTGGGATCCACCCGGAATGCCCACCAGGGGGCGATCCCTGCCCATCTGGGCCATTGCTTGGTTGCAACTGGAGCCATTCTGGTGTCTGAGGTGAAGGCCATGGAGCCATCGTCAGTGGCCAGGCCAGCTTTGCTCCAGTGGAACCTTTGCTGCAGGAGGGGAAGAGAGATAGAGAGGAAGGAGAGGGGGGAAGGGTGGAGAAGCAGATGGGTGCTTCTCCTTTGTGCCCTGGCCGGGAATTGAACCCTGGACTTCCATAATCCGGGCCAACGCTCTACCACTGAGCCAACTGGCAGGGCCTATAAAATTTTAAATTCTTATTTATATCTAAAATTCTTATGGATGCCTAATACTGTGTATCACTAACAAGAAACCAATTAAATAACTAATGTTCCTTTACTTTTGGTCTCAGTTACCTTAAATCTTTCCTGGAATAAATCTTAAATTTGGAATAAAAAAAATCTAAATTCAGATCTAGAAACTTTACAATAGATGGCCTGCCTGTTTCCTTTCAGGGGAAACAGTAGAATATAATCTAATGTTTACTGTATGGAGTGGCATGAAACAAGATGACCACTGTTCCTAAAAGATGTGTATTTTCTAAAAGTATTGCTGGGACCTGTTAAGAGGCATCTTGTGATACAAATATGTTGTGAATTGGTGTTATACTGTCGAAGTGTTATTATGTAATCCCTTTTGGTTCCCCCAGCACTTTCAAGTTCTCTGCAACCACAGGTTCATTTCCCGTGTACTGAAATATTCCTCTACAGGTTGGCGTCCTAATCTCTCACTGAGCCCTTAGATCTCAACTCAGGCTGTCTACCCATTAGGATAGGTCTGTTACATGCTCCCATAATAATCCTATCTTCTTAGCAATTACTATTTAAACTTCCATTTCATTTATGTGGTTATTTGATTAGTCTTTACCACATGACTAAAAATTCCAAGTACCTTTAGCTTTGGAACTTAATGTTTTCCATTACTTGAATGGAATGACAAGATTTGCCTGTTTTTAATTTATATATGTTCGTTTAATCTATCACAGAGCTGTGTTTAAAGATTAGGAGCATAACTCCCACTGTGATTTAGTGGGACAATGATTGTTCCATCTAATTTTCCTCTACCATGTTGTTTCTATGTAATTAGACAAGTCCTTTGCCATTTGTAGAGGAACTTGAACTAGTTTATCTTTAAGGGCTTTACCATCCCTATAAGCTTGTCCCTGACTCTAGTGTTCAGTAGCATTAAGGGTTAAGAAGTTAGGAGATCTGCTGTTACTTACTTGATTTATCTGGTTGTGTCTTCCCAGTGTTGCTTATAGCCATGATGCTATTGCTCATCTCTTCAGCTTTTCTGCTTCTCTATCAATATACTGAGTCCTCCCCTGAGTACCAACCAGAACTCAGCCATATGTAGGGAAGACAGAAGGAGATAAGAAAGAGGAATTAAGCTACCGTAGAAAGACCTTGAGGTTCTGGAGTCAGACCTCAGTCCAAATCCTACTTTCACCAATTAGGGCAAGTGACTTAATCTTACTTTCCCTATGAAATAAGCATATTGATGCATTTTCAGAGTGCAGATTATATCTGATACTGGGTCTGAACATAGTGATTAAAATTTTTTCTTAATTACCTCCCTCTTTCTGTTAGTTTCACCATCTAAATCAGTGGTAGTCAACCTGGTCCTTACCACCCACTAGTGGGCGTTCTAGCTTTCATGGTGGGTGGTAGCGGAGCAACCAAAGTATAAATAAAAAGATAGATTTAACTATAGTAAGTTGTTTTATAAAGATTTATTCTGCCAAACTTAGCAAAAATCCGACATAAAGTACTTGGTAAATAATTATTATTATATACTTGAACTTGTTGTAACCGCTTTATAAGTTTACTTCCCTACTTTATAAATCACCATTACTGTGGAACCAGTGGGCGGTTAGAAATTTTACTACTAACAGAGATAGAAAAGTGGGCAGTAGGTATAAAAAGATTGACAACTACCCCTAATCTAAATAGTAGATCATGCTTTAATGTCTGTCAATGGTTGCCCTTACCACAAAGTTGACCAGACAGCTGAATCTCAAAAATTAAACAGCATAAATAACTGTATATCAAGAGTCTAGAACCTTTTGTAAAGAGACAGTAAATATTTAGGGCTTTACCATCTCTGTCACAGCTACTCACCTCTGTGGTTATAGGGCACATGTGGCCATGGACAGTATATAAGTGAAAGAGTGTGGCCAGATAGAGATAGATATACATATTTAAGATTTTATCTATTGATTTTACAGAGAGAGGAGAGGGGGTGGAAAGCGAGAAGTATCAACTCATTGCTGTTTCTCTTTAGTTGTATATTGTTTGTTGTGTATGCTTTGACCGAGCAAACCTAGGGTTTTGAACCTGTGACCTTAGCATTCCAGGTCAGCACTTGATCCATTGCACCTCTACAGGCCAGGCAAGAGTGTGACTATATATTTTATTTTGTTTTGTTTGTTTGTTTATATTAAGCAAAAGGTGGGGAGGCAGACAGACAGGCTCCTGCATGCATCCTGAATGGGATCCACCGGCAAGCCCCCTTATTGCGCAATGCTCTGACCATCTGGGACTGCTGCTCCGTTGCTTGGCAGCTGAGCTGTTTTAGCTCTTGAGGCCCCATGGAGCCATCCTAAGTACCCAAGACCAGCTTGCTCGAACCATTTGAGCCATGGTTGCAGAACAGAGAGAGAGAAGGGCAAGAGGTGGACAAGCAGATGGTTGCTTCTCCTGTGTGCCCTGACCAGGAATCAAACCTGAGATTTCTACACACAGAGCTGATGCTCTACCACTGACCCAACTGGACAGGGCCATGATTAGATTCTAATAAAACTATTTATGAAAAATGGGTGGTGGGCCGAATTTGCCCCCCACCCTGCCAACCCCCAAACTGGATTATTGGCCATAAAAGGCAATTCTTTTGTCAGAGATTTTATAGTTTAAATACAGTTCCCTTTAAAATGAATTTACTGAAAATGGCCTCAGTAGGAATTGAACAATAGAATCAGAATGCTCCCCAAAATTGATAAACTCTTATTGTAGAAGACAATGGATTTTATATACCACAGTTTAATATGACAACTTTATTTTAATGTTTACCATACTTTTTTTCTTGTTTGTTAACACTTTATTATCTTCCCTCTCTTCTTTTTTTATCTTTTATTAATTTTAATGCAGTGACATTGATAAATCAGGGTACATATGTTCCAAGAAAACATCTCCAGATTATTTTGACCTTTGATTATGCTGCATACCCCTCACCCAAAGTCAAATTGTCTTGTCACCTTCTATCTGGTTTTCTTTGTGCCCCTCCCCTCCCCCTACTCCCTACCTCTCCTTCCTCGCCCCCTCTCCACCCCTCCACCCCACTCCCTGTTACCATCACATTCTTGTCCATGTCTCTGAGTCTCATTTTTATGTCCCATCTATGCATGGGTTCATATACAATAGTTCTTAGTTTTTTTTCTGATTTACTTATTTCACTCCGTATAATGTTATCAAGGTCCATCCATGTTATTGTAAATGATCCGATGTCATCATTTCTTATGGCTGAGTAGTATTCCATAGTATATATGTACCAAAGCTTTTTAATCCACTTGTCCTCTGACGGACACTTGGGCTGTTTCCAGATCTTCGGTATTGTGAACAATGCTGCCATAAGCATGGGGGTGCACTTCTCCTTCTGGAACCGTTCTATGGTGTTCTTGGGGTATATTCCTTAAAGTGGGATGGCTAGGTCAAAAGGCAATTCGATTTTCAATTTTTTGAGGAATCTGCATACTGTTTTCCACAGAGGCTGCACCAGTCTGCATTCCCACCAGCAGTGTAGGAGGGTTCCCTTTTCTCCACATCCTTGCCAGCACTTATCCTGTGTTGTTTTGTTGATGAGCGCCATTCTGACCTGTGTGAGGTGATATCTCATTGTGGTTTTAATTGGCATTTCTCTACTGATTAGTGATGTTGAGCATTTTTTCATATGCCTATTGGCCATCTGTATATCCTCTTTGGAGAAATGTCTATTCATTTCTTTTGCCCATTTTTTGATTAGATTGTTTGTCTTTCTGGTGTTGAGATTTACAAGTTCTTTATAAATTTTGATTATTAACCCCTTATCAGATGAATTGTCAAATATATATTCTCCCATTGTGTGGTTTGTCTTTTTATTCTGTTCTTTTTTTTTTTTTTTTTTTTTTTCTGAAGCTGGAAACGGGGAGAGACAGTCAGACAGACTCCCGCATGCGCCCGACCGGGATCCACCCGGCACGCCCACCAGGGGCGATACTCTGCCCATCCTGGGCGTCGCCATGTTGCGACCAGAGCCACTCTAGCGCCTGAGGTAGAGGCCACAGAACCATCCCCAGCGCCTTGGCCATCTTTGCTCCAATGGAGCCTTGGCTGCGGGAGGGGAAGAGAGAGACAGAGAGGAAAGCACGGTGGAGGGGTGGAGAAGCAAATGGGCGCTTCTCCTGTGTGCCCTGGCCGGGAATCGAACCCGGGTCCTCCGCACGCTAGGCCGACGCTCTACCGCGGAGCCAACCGGCCAGGGCTTTATTCTGTTCTTATTGTCTTTGGCTGTGCAAAAGCTTTTTAGTTTGATATAGTCCCATTTGTTTATTCTGTCTTTTATTTCCCTTGCCCGCGGAGATAAATCAGCAAATAAATCATTGCGAGAAATGTTGGAGAGCTTACTGCCTATGTTTTCTTCTAAGATGCTTATGGTTTCACGCCTTACATTTAAGTCTTTTATCCATTTTGAGTTTATTTTGGTGAATGGTGTAAGTTGGTGGTCTAGTTTCATTTTTTTGCAGGTTGCTGTCCAATTTTCCCCACACCATTTGTTGAAGAGGCTGTCTTCACTCCATTGTATGCCCTTACCTCCTTTGTCAAATATCAGTTGTCCATAGAGCTGTGGGTTTATTCTGGGTTCTCCGTTCTGTTCCATTGATCTATGTGCTTGCTCTTATGCCAGTACCAGGCTGTTTTGAGTACAATGGCCTTGTAGTATAGCTTGATATCAGGAAGTGTGATACCTCCCCCCTTTATTATTCTTTTTTTTTTTTTTTAATAATTTTATTTTTTTAATGGGGTGACATCAATAAATCAGGATACATATATTCAAAGATAACAAGTCCAGGTTATCTTGTCGTTCAATTATGTTGCATACCCACCACCCAAAGTCAGATTGTCCTCTGTCACCTTCTATCTTGTTTTCTTTGTGCCCCTCCCCACCCTCTATCCCTCTCCCATTCCCCCCTGCCCCCCGTAACCACCACACTCTTATCAATGTCTCTTAGTTTCACTATTATGTCCCACCTACGTATGGAATAATACAGTTCCTGTTTTTTTCTGATTTACTTATTTCGCTTCGTATCATGTTATCAAGATCCCACCATTTTGCTGTAAATGTTCCAATGTCATCATTTCTTATGGCTGAGTAGTATTCCATAGTGTATATGTGCCACATCTTCTTTATCCAGTCATCTATTGATGGGCTTTTTGGTTGTTTCCATGTTCTGGCCACTGTGAACAATGCTGCAATAAACATGGGGCTGCATGTGTCTTTACGTATCAATGTTTCTGAGTTTTGGGGATATATACCCAGTAGAGGGATTGCTGGGTCATAAGGTAGTTCTATTTTCAGTTTTTTGAGGAACCACCATACTTTCTTCCATAATGGTTGTACTACTTTACATTCCCACCAACAGTGTATGAGGGTTCCTTTTTCTCCACAGCCTCTCCAACATTTGCTATTATTACCTGACTTGCTAATAACAACTAATCGAACAGGTGTGAGGTGGTATCTCATTGCCGTTTTGATTTGCATTTCTCTAATAGCTAAAGAAGATGAGCATCTTTTCATATATCTGTTGGCCATTTGTATTTCTTCCTGGGAGAAGTGTCTATTCATATCCTCTTCCCATTTTTTTATTGGATTGTTTGTTTGTTTGTTGTTGAGTTTTATGAGTTCTTTGTATATTTTGGATATTAGGCCCTTATCTGAGCTGTTGTTTGAAAATATCATTTCCCATTTAGTTGGCTTTCTGTTTATTTTGTTATCAGTTTCTCTTGCTGAGCAAAAACTTCTTAGTCTGATGTAGTCCCATTCATTAATTTTTGCCTTCACTTCTCTTGCCATTGGAGTCAAATTCATAAAATGCTCTTTAAAAGCCAGGTCCATGAGTTGAGTACCTATGTCTTCTTCTATGTACTTAATTGTTTCAGGTCTTATGTTTAGATCTTTGATCCATTTTGAGTTAATTTTTGTACAGGGGGAGAGACTGTAGTCGAGTTTCATTCTTTTGCATGTGGCTTTCCAGTTTTCCCAGCACCATTTATTGAAGAGGCTTTCTTTTCTCCATTGTGTGTTGTTGGCCCCTTTATCAAAAATTATTTGACTATATATATGTGGTTTTATTTCTGGACTTTCTATTCTGTTCCATTGGTCTGAGTGTCTGTTTTTCTGCCAATACCATGCTGTTTTGATTGTCGTGGCCCTATAATAGAGTTTGAAGTCAGGTATTGTTATGCCTCCAGCTTCATTCTTTTTCTTTAGGATTGCTTTGGCTATTCGGGGTTTTTTATAGTTCCATATAAATCTGATGATTTTTTGCTCTATTTCTTTAAAAAATGTCATTGGAAGTTTGATGGTAATTGCATTAAATTTGTATATTGCTTTGGGTAATATAGCCATCTTGATTATATTTATTCTTCCTAGCCAAGAACAAGGTATATTCTTCCATCTCATTATATCTTTTTCGATTTCCCTTAACAATGGTTTATAGTTTTCATTTATAAGTCCTTTACATTCTTTGTTATGTTTATTCCTAAGTATTTTATTTTTTTTGTTGCAATCGTGAAGGGGATTATTCTTTTGAGTTCCTTCTCAGTTGTATCATTGTTCGCATATAGAAAGGCTATTGACTTCTGTATGTTAATTTTGTATCCTGCAACCTAACTGTATTGGCTTATTGTTTCTAGTAGTCTTTTTGTGGATTCTTTGGGGTTTTCGATGTATAGGATGATATCATCTGCAAAAAGTGATACCTTTACTTCTTCTTTTCCAATATGGATGCCTTTTATTTCTTTGTCTTGTATTATTGCTCTGGCTAGAACCTCTAGTACCACATTAAATAAGAGTGGAGAGAGTGGACAACCCTGTCTTGTTCCTGATTTAAGGGGGAAAGCCTTCAGTTTAGTGCCATTTAATATGATGTTAGCTGATGGTTTATCATATATGGCCTTTATCATGTTGAGATATTTTCCTTCTATACCCATTTTGTTGAGAGTCTTAAACATAAAATTGCGTTGTATTTTATCGAAAGCCTTTTCTGCGTCTATTGATAAGATCATGTGGTTTTTGTTCTTTGTTTTGTTGATATGGTGTATTACATTAACCGTTTTACGTATGTTGAACCATCCTTGAGATTCTGGGATGAATCCCACTTGATCATGATGTATTATTTTTTTAATATGTTGTTGTATTCGATTTGCTAGTATTTTGTTTAGTATTTTAGCATCTGTATTCATTAGAGATATTGGTCTGTAGTTTTCTTTTTTTGTGCCATCCTTGCCTGGTTTTGGTATGAGGGTTATGTTGGCCTCATAAAATGTGTTTGGAAGTATTGCTTCTTCTTAAATTTTTTGGAAGACTTTCAGTAGAATAGGAACCAAGTCTTCTTTGAATGTTTGATAAAATTCGCTGGTATAGCCGTCAGGGCCTGGACTTTTATTTTTGGGGAGGTTTTTAATGGTTTTTTCTATTTCTTCTCTACTGATAGGTCTGTTTAGGCTTTCTGCTTCTTCTTGACTCAGTCTAGGAAGGTTGTATTTTTCTAGGAATTTATCCATTTCTTCTAGGTTGTTGAATTTAGTGGCATAAAGTTTTTCATAGTATTCTACAATAATTCTTTGTATATCTACGGTGTCCGTGGTGATTTCTCCTCTTTCATTTTGGATTTTGTTTATATGAGTTCTTTCTCTTTTTTCCTTGGTAAGTCTTGCCAAGGGTTTGTCAATTTTGTTGATCTTTTCAAAGAACCATCTCCTTGTTCTATTAATTTTTTCTATAGTTTTTCTGTTCTCTAATTCATTTATTTCTGCTCTGATTTTTATTATCTCCTTTCTTCGGCTGGTTTTGGGTTGTCTTTGTTCTTCTTTTTCTAGTTCCTTAAGGTGAGAAGTTAAGTGGTTCACTTGGGCTCTCTCTTCTTTGTTCATATATGCCTGAAGCGATATGAACTTCCCTCTTATCACTGCTTTTGCTGCATCCCATAGATTCTGATATGTCGTATTGTCATTTTCATTAGTCTGTATATATCTTTTGATCTCTGCACTTATTTCTTCTTTGACCCATTCATTTTTTAAAAGTATGTTGTTTAGTTTCCACATTTTTGTGGGATTTTTTTCCTCTTTTTTGCAGTTGAATTCTAGTTTCAAGTCTTTATGATCAGAAAATATGCTTGGTACAACTTCAATTTTTCTGAATTTGCTGATGTTGTTTTTGTGGCCCAACATATGGTCAATTCTTGAGAATGATCCATGTACACTGGAGAAAAATGTATACTCAGTCACTTTGGGATGAAGTGTCCTGTAGATGTCTATCATATCCAGGTGCTCTAATGTTTTGTTTAAGGCCACTATGTCTTTGTTGATTCTCTGTTTGGATGACCGATCTAGAGCCGTCAGTGGTGTATTGAGGTCTCCAAGTATGATTGTATTTTTGTCAGTTTTTGTTTTAAGATCAATAAGTAGCTGTCTTATATATTTTGGTGCTCCTTGGTTTGGTGCATATATATTAAGAATTGTTATGTCTTCTTGATTCAGTGTCCCCTTAGCCATTATGAAATGGCCATTTTTGTCTCTGAGTACTTTTCCTGTCTTGTAGTCAGCATTATCCGATATGAGTATTGCTACACCTGCTTTTTTTTGGATGTTATTTGCTTGGAGTATTGTTTTCCAGCCTTTCACTTTGAATTTGTTTTTATCCTTGTTACTTAGATGAGTTTCCTGTAGGCAGCATACAGTTGGATTTTCTTTTTTAATCCATTCTGCTACTCTGTGCCTTTTTATTGGTGAGTTTAATCCGTTTACATTTAGTGTAATTATTGATACTTGTGAGTTCCCTATTGCCATTTTATATCTTGCTTTCTGTTAGTTTTGTGTCTTGTTTGATCCTTCTCTTTCGTTTTTCTATCTTTTGTTTTTATTTGGTTGTATTCCATACATCTTTCCTCTGTTGCTATCTTTTTTATCTCATGTGCTTCTGTGGTGGTTTTTTCAATGGTGGTTACCTTTGAGTAATGAAAAGGGTCCCTACCCTGTTCATTGTAGCGAACTATTTTGTGAGTACTTTTGCACTCCATCGTCCTTTGCTACTGTTAATCTCCATCTTCTCCCCCTCTTTCTTTTTGTTGTTGTCACAGTTTAAATTTGGTTTTATTGTGTTCTTCTTGGAGCTTTTACTTGTGGCTCTGTTTTTTTTTTTGTTCTTTGTATCTGATTGGAGAACCCCCTTTAGTAATTCCTGGAGTGGGGGTTTTCTGATGATAAATTCCCTCATCTTTTCTGTATCTGTGAATGTTTTTATTTCTCCTTCGTATTTGAAGGATAGCTTTGATGGGTATAGTATTCGTGGCTGAAAGTTCCTCTCTTTCAGGACTTTAAATATTGGGGTCCACTCTCTTCTAGCTTGTAGAGTTTCTGCTGAGAAATCTGATGATAATCTAATGGGCCTTCCTTTATATGTTGTATTCTTCTTTTCCCTGGCTGCCTTGAGAATTTTTTCTTTGCTGTTGGTTTGTGTCAATTTCATTATGATATGCCTTGGAGTAGGTTTGTTGGGGTTAAGAAAACTCGGAGTTCTGTTTGCTTCTTGAACTTGAGGCTTTAGTTCTTTCCACAGGCTTGGGAAGTTCTCATCTATTATTTGTTTGAGTATGTTCTCCATTCCATTTTCTCTCTCTTCTCCCTCTGATATACCTATTATTCTTATGTTATTCTTTTTGATGGAGTCAGATAATTCTTGTAGGGCTCTCTCATTTTTTTTAATTTTTGAGTCTCTTTCTTCTTCTCTCTGTTGTGCCTCAAGTTGCTTGTCTTCTATTTCACTAATCCCCTGTTCTATTAGCTAAGCTTGTTACCTCATTTTTCAGCTCGTGAATTGAGTTTTTCATCTCTGTTTGATTTGTTTTTATAGTTTCAATTTCCTTGGACATATATTCTTTGTGTTCATTGAGTTGTTTTCTGAGCTCCCTAAATTGCCTTTCTGTGTTTTCTTGAATATCTCGGAGGATTTTTAGGTTTTCTATCTTGAATTCTCTGTCATTTAGCTCCAAGATTTCCAATATATTAAATTTTTTCTCCATAGATTTTTCCTCATCTAGCTATGTTACCTCTCTTTCTTTTGTATCCATGATATTTGATTTTCTCTTCCTTAATGGCATCTGAGGGTGGTTTTGTTGATAGTATTAATGAGATTTAATAAAGAATAAAAAGTTAAAAAATAAAAAAAATAAAAAATCGAAAAGAGTTTTTTTTTTATTATTCATTTTAAGAGAGGAGAGAGAGAGACAGAGAGAGAGAAGGGGTAAGGAGCTGGAAGTATCAACTCCCATATGTGCCTTGACCAGGCAAGCCCAGGGTTTCGAACTGACAACCCCAGCATCTCCAGGTCGACGCTTCATCCACTGCACCACCCCAGGTCAGGCAGAAAAGAGTTGTTTTTTTAAAAAAAAAAAATTAATAATGAAATAAATCAAAATAAAATAAAATAAAAACTTTTTAAAAAAGGAAATTATTCCCCCCTCCTTTTTTCCTCTCCTCTCCTCTCCCCTCTTTCTTGAGAAAATCTTGTGGTGGACTGTGAATTATAACAAACAATGCCTGTGATGGAGGGCCTGAATTGGGGAAAAGTAATAAAGGGGCAAAAAAAAGGAGAAAAAAAAAAAGAAAAAAGAAAAAAAAAGAGCGTATGGACCCACAAAAAGCAAATAAGGAAAAAATTTGGGTCAAGAATAAAATGATATGCTTTTAGGTGTTGGTTGTCTAAGAGTTATGATGAGAGGAATAAGAGGAGAACGGAAAAATGGGGGGACTAATTAAAAAATTACTATTGTATTTAGTGTTACAAGAACTAGATAATATGGAGAGCCAGGGATGGGAGCACTGCTAGTGAGTTAAAAAGGTGAAGTAAAAACCCCCCAAAATGCCACAAACATAGGTTTGAGTCCCAGATAAGATAATTTGTTTGTTATTGAGGTTTGAATGAGAGGAGATGTAAAGGAGAAAGGAAGAAACTAATATAGAGGGAGAAAAGAAAGAGAGAGAAAAAAAGAGGGAACCACTAAAAGAAGAAAAAAGAGGAGAGAGAGAGAGAGAGATTGTTAAGGGTTTTGGAGTGCAACCCTCATAGAAAGGAAGAGAAGAGAAAAGATAATGGGAGATGTAAAGTAACACTTATGGGTAGTGTAGTTCAAGGAGAGGAGAGAGTAAGACCGGTAGAGAGTTAATCGGCCAAATTGGAGGAGGAAAAAAAAGTATCAAGAATGAAGATAAGAGAAACAAACGAACAAATATAATAAAATGGGATAGGTTATAAAGTCTGCAGATTATTCTTGATTTTGAGAGGTTATCTTCTTGCTTTTTTTTTTCTCTCCCTCTTCCTGGTCGGTGACTCTGTACCCCGGATTCTGCCCCTTTGGCACGCTCAGGTAGAGGTTTGCAGTTGATAAGTCTCTATGGCAATGTCATGTATTGTGCTTTAGTCTCGTTGGCAGTCGAAGCTCATTAGCATTTATAGGCTCTGACAGTGAGAGAGTCCGTGTTCCTGGAGCCTTTCTCCTAGACTTTCCTCCCTCAATTAGTAGCCTGATAATCCAGCTATGGGGTTGCTGCTGCCTCTGCCTGGATAGTAAGAGGCTCAAAGAGCTGGCAACTCCCCACTCTATTTCCACTCAGCACAGGGCTCTGGGTAAGGCTCAGTCAGTCAGAGCTGCTAGCATAATCAGGCGGGCTTTCCGCCCACTCAAAGACCTCTGGCTCTGCCACTCTGTCCGGTAACACAAGCGGGCGCCCACTTCCGGGGCACTTGGAGGAAACTCTCACTCACTGTCTGCGACCAGGATATCCGGCCAGCAGTCTCACGCTCTGAGTGAAACCCCCAACCGCAGGGAAAAGTTGCAGCGTTGGAATTGAGTCTCGCTCCGTCCCCGTGCGCGGCTTTTGCAAGGTGCTGGGGCGGCTCGAGATTCCGCTTTGGCCCACACAAAGGCCCCTGACTCTGCCCCTCTGTGCGATAACACGGGCGCGCACTGCCGAGGCACTCGGAGGAATCGCTCACTCCTTATCTGCGCGCGCAAACCAGGATATGAGGCCGGCTGCGTTTCCCTCTGAGTGAAACACCCTCCAGCACGGAAAATCTCCACCGTTGGAATTAGTTCTCACTCCCGTGCGTGACTTTCCCAGGGCGCTGGGGCTGCCCAGAGACTCTGCCCTCGGCCCACAGAAAGGCCTCTGACCCTGCCTCTCCGTGGGGCAACACGGGCACCCACTCTCGGAGCCTAGGAAGAAATTCTTGCCCACTAACTGCGCACCGACCAGGAAACCGGGTAAAATGGCCGCTCCGCTTGTCTTTCTTTGTTTGGGTTTGGCGCGAGTTTTAGCTTGTATTGCCCGGGTTGCCATAGGATCAGATTTTCCTCGGCTTGGATCTCCGTGCCACAGCCTGGTTCGGCCGTTTGTGCCGCGGCGTCCTGGATCTATTCACCCCCTTTGCCCGCCTCAGTTTCTATATTCACAGTTACCAGAGAAAGCCGCCCTGTTTAGGTTAGTGAGGAAGGCGGAGCATTTCTTACTCCCTATTTCCTTCGGGGTTTGGTTATATATTTAGCCAATTTTTCACTCAGTCATACCTTTGGGTGTATTGCGAAGCATCTGGAAGCTCCAAGTATAGGTTTTTCTGTTTCTGGTTGAAGATCTTGTTGAGTTTTGGGGGAGATTTATCGGTATCGCTTCCTACCCCGCCATTACTCTGACGTCATCTCCTATTATTCTTTTTTAAGATTGCTGAGGCTATTCGTGTTCTCTTTTGGTTCCATATAAATTTTTGGAATATGTGATCTATATCTTTAAAGTATGTCATTGGTATTTTAATTGGTATTGCATTTAATTTATAAATTACTTTGGGTAATATAGACATTTTAATGATGTTTATTCTTTCTAACCATGAGCACGGTGTATGCTTCCACTTGTTTGTATCTTCCTTTATTTCTTTTATCAATGTTTTATAATTTTCTGAGTACAAGTCTTTAGTTTCCTTGGTTAAATGTACTCCTAGGTACTTTATTTTTTTGGTTGTAATAGTGAAGGAGATTGTTTCCTTAATTTCTCTTTCTGATTGTTCATTGTTGGTGTATAAAAATGCCTCTGATTTCTGAGTATTGATTTTATATCCTTCCACCTTGCTGAATTCATTTATCAGGTCCAGTAGTTTTTTTGACTGAGACTTTAGGATTTTCAATATACAATATCATATCATCTGCAAATAATGATAGCTTTACTTCTTCTTTTCCAACTTGAATGCCTTTTATTTCTTCTTCTTGTCTGATTGCTGTGGCTAGGACTTCCAGTACTATGTTGAATAAGAGTGGTGAAAGGGGGGCACCCCTGCCTTGTTCCTGAATCTTAAGGGGATTTCTTTTAATTTTTGCCCATTGAATATGATGTTGGCTGTGCGTTTGTCATAGATGGCTTTTATCATGTTGAGATATGTTCCCTGTATTCCCACTTTGTTGAGAGTTTTGATCATGAATGGGTGCTGGATTTTATTAAATGCTTTTTCTGCATCTATTGAAATTATCATGTGGTTTTTCTCCTTCCTTTTGTTTATGTGATGAATAACATTGATAGATTTGCAAATATTGTACCAGCCTTGCCTCCCCAGAATAAATCCCACTTGATCATGGTGTATGATTTTTTCCATACATTGTTGGATCCTGTTTTCTATTATTTTGTTGAGGATTTTAGCATCTATATTTATCAGGGATATTGGCCTATAATTTTCTTGCTTTGTGTTGTCTTTGCCTGGTTTTGGAATCAGAATTATGCTGGCCTCATAAAGGAGCTTGGAAGTGTTCCTTCCTCTTGACTTTTTGAAATAGCTTGAAAAGGGTAGGAGTTAGTTCTTTGAATATTTGGTAGAATTCACTTGTGAAGCCATCTGGCCCAGGACTTTTCTTTGTTGGGAGTTTTTTGATAACTGCTTTGATCTCATTTGTTGTAATCGGTCTGTTTAGGTTTTCCGATTCTTCCAGATTGATTTTTGGGAGATTGTATGTTTCAAGGAATTTGTCCATTTCATCCAGGTTGTCTAGTTTTTTTGGCATACAGTTCTTCATAGTATTTTCTTACAATCCTTTGTATTTCTGTTGTGTCAGTTGTTATTTCTCCCCTCTCATTTCTAATTTTATTTATTTGAGTCCTCTCTCTCTTTTTCTTGGTGAGTCTAGTTAAAGGATCAATCTTGTTTACCTTTTCAGAAAACTAGCTCCTAGTTTCATTGATCCTCTGTATTATTTCTCTAGTTTCTATGTCATTTATTTCTGCTCTGAAGTTTATTATTTCCTTCCTTCTACTACATTTAGGCTTTACTTGCTGTTCTTTTTCTAGTTCTTTTAGATGCAGGGTTAATTTGGGGTTTTTTTTTTTAGCTTTTTCTAGCTTCTTAAAGTGTGCCTGTAGTGCTATGTACCATACTTTTTAATAATGAAAACTAAGGACTTTATCCCGCCTAAAATTTAGATAAATCACACTAACAGTGGTCAGTGAATAACAAGAAAAGTTAGACTTCTGCATTACTCATTTGGAAAATCATGGTGCACTTTTGTTTATGTAACATCTATGAGAATTCGTCTGTAAAGAAACTATTCAACATTGTTTACTCCCATCTCTGCATTTCTCAAAATTATTCAGTCACAGAACTGCTCACATAATACCTAATGACATCCCTAGAGCTACTATTCTGAAGATAGTAGTATATATCATATTTACTCTAGGTTGGCAAATTAAGACCCAGAAACTTTAACTGACTTACAGAAATCATGCAGTTACTTGGCAGCATCATTCTGCTTGCATATTACATAGAGTCTTGTTTCTTTTTGTTCTTAGCTTAAAAAAACTATTATTTTGAAATTATTTCAAACTTGCAGAAAAATTGCAAGAAAAGGTGTAGTACACCCATGTATACCTATTATTAATAACATTTTGCCCTGTTGGCTTTGTCATTCCTGTACATCCATTTATTTCTAAACCATTTGAGAATAAGTTGCTTATATTGTCACTCTAAATATTTCAGTGAGGGTTTGATCTTTTATGGTGTAGACATTTTTTAAGATTTCATATAGTCCCTTTGAATTTTTTTTTAAGCAGAGTAATACTATTTTGGGTTTGTCTGATGTTTTCTCAGTTAGGTTTAGGCTTAGCATTCCCAGCTAGAATGCTACAGAAGGGACGTTGTGTTTTCCTGGCGTCACACCTGGAGGCATGTCTGTCCCTTATTAGTAATGTCAATTCTGACCACCTAGTCAAGGTGTTGTCCAGTTTCTCCATTGGACAGTTACTAGTTTTCCCTTACAGCTAATGAGCAATCTGTATGGAAACTACAGCTTCTTGAGATTCAATATAGAAAAGTTGTTAAGAGCTCAGACTCACAGCTGGGTTTGAATCTAGCCATGAATGAATCTAGGCAAAATTACTGATTTGTGAAATAAGCATAGTAGTTGCCAGCTTTTTTTTTACATGTGTTTGTAATGGTATTGCTGTTAGCTTTATTTTTATTGTATTTTTTTTATAGAGACAGAGAGGGACAGACAGGAAGGGAGAGAGATGAGAAGCATCAGTTCTTTGTTGCAGCACCTTAGTTGTTCATTGATTGCTTTCTAATATGTGCCTTGACTAGGGGAGCTACAGCACTGCGAGTGACCCCTTGATCAAGCCAGAGACCTTAGGCTCAGGCCAGCAACCTTGGGCTCAGGCCAGCGACCTTCGGGCTCAAGCCTGATGAGCCCGCACTCAAGCCGGCAACCTCAGGGTTTCGAACCTGGGTCCTCTGCGTACCAGTCCGACACTATCCACTGCACCACCGTCTGGTCAGGCTATTGTTAGCTTTAAATGAAACAAGATTTGTGAAGCTCAGTTCCAGCATGTTATAAATGCTTAGTGCATGTTACCTATTATTAATTTGGTTATGGAAGGAGAATTAATAGGCATAGTAATAAAAGCCTAAGTGAAGTTGTTAAAGCTTTATAACCCAAAACTAAAAAGGACTTCACAAAATCATTTCTTCCAAATAGATTTTTTTTTATAAGAGGGACTGAGAAAGACAGGAAGGGAGAGAGATGAGAAGCATCAATTCATATTTGTGGCACCTTAGTTGTTTATTGATTGCTTCTCATATGTGCCTTGACCAGGTGGACTCCAGCCAGGCCACTGACCCTGCATTCAAGCTGGGTGAGCCTGGGATCAAACTGGCAACCTTGGTTTCTAAACTGGGTCCTCAGTGTCCCAGGTTGATGCTCTATCCGCTGAGCAACTGCCTGGTGAGGCTAGATTAATATTTTATCCAAGATGAATGCCTTTTTAAAATAGCTATTTATTGAGTTCTTAACTTTTTGTGTTCTTCCCTACCTGTTATGCCCTGTCCCTTGTAATATGTATGAGGCAGGTAGTTTAGGAGTGAAAACCCTATCAGGGATTTTTTTTCTGGATTCTGATTTTCTCGGTTTTCAATTTCATAAGGATTTCAGTTGAGTCTTTATGAAATAGACACTTAAAATATCACCCCTTATCTTGTTTTCTATGTTACTATTTGATAGTGTTATATAATACTTCTGAAAGACTTCCTAAAAGAGTGATAGACATCTTAGTAGAATTATAAAGAATACAGAGGTTTGGATATACCTAAGGACAAAAAGCATCACCAGTAGGTGCTACAAAACATTTTATGGCAGGAGTGTGAAATTTGGGGTAGAAAGTGATAAGGTGTTGGACTGTTAGAATTAGTCCAACTAATTCTAGGTAGAGCTAGATCGTGAAAGACTATTTGCCATTCCAAAAAGTTGGAATTTCATCACAGAGGCTGTAGAGCCAAGGACTGTGATTGAGAGTGGCATGATCAACTCTTAGAAAGATCACTGTCAGCAGCTGGAGAAGAATATTTGGGAATAGTGTGATACTAGAGGTAAGAAGGCTCGTTGCTGCCTGAACTATGACAGTGGGATGAAAAATTACTGAATAATTGCTAGAGAGAAAATGATTGAGAAATCTAGAGGTGCCTAATTGGAAAGTGGGGAAGTGGAAGCAGGAGGGAGCTGGAGAAAGCAAGGCTTCTGGCTTGGGTGACTGGATATATTATGGTTCAGTTCACTGAAGTAGGTAACGCAGGAAGAGAAACAGATCTGGAAGGTCGGCAGATGGGGTGTTGCTGTTGTGTGAGAGATATGTCTGTGGAAAATCTAGTAAGATCTTTTTATACATGTGCCTAGAGTTTAGCAGAAATTTGGGCTAGAAACTAAGATTTTTTAAAAAATCTTATCAGCATGCTAATGGTAATTACAGCCATGATAATGTATGAAATTGCAAGAGTGAGCACATGCAAGGGCTAAGAACTGTCTTGGTACAGCTTTTGTTTGTATTCGATTATCTAAACGTTTTGTTTTAGACAAGCTTAAAATAGAAACTCAGTTTATTCAATGTTGTTGCTTTAAGATGTTAACCCCCCAAAAAAAATCATTTGAATTTTATTTCGCTGCATGAATTAAAAGGTATTATATAATGGCAGATGACTAGCTTTCAGGAATTCATTGGAGGGAGGTATAGACATAGGTCATCAGCATATAAGATTATAACCCAAATAAGAGCCTTTTAAAATTTAATTTTAGGGAAACATTCCAATGAGATTGAGTTAATGAGAAACTAATTTAGTCCCTTTTCCTTGACATTGCCAAACATCACATTGGGAATACAGGCTCTTAATCAAGTACAGCACAACCCAGTCTAAGGGGAGGTAAGGGGTTTAAATAAGGGACACGAGAAGACAGACATCAAAATTAAAGTTAATTTTTCATAGGGCTGCCTTTGTCCATGCTGCTTAGTAACTGTAAGTAACAAAGACTGGGCTGTTGTACCTGTACCTTAGTGTAGTGGTCTTCCTTTACTGTTTCTTACTGTAGAAATAAAAGTAATTATTAAGTACTGAGCTCTAAGTAGGAGGGGAGCAGTAGAGGGAAATAGTCTTAGGTTCTTTTACCATTTCTTTCTTGTAGAAAATAAGTATTGAATTGCCCTTTTTCTTGCCAAATATACTCTCCTGTTTCAACTATTTTAACTATTTACCCTGAATAATTTAATTAAAAAGGCAAATGTGTTTGTCTTAATTTATCTTTGCTTTTGTGAAAATTAATCTTAAGGTTTTTTTGTTTGTTTTTAATTGATTTTAGCAAAAGAGGTAGGGGGAGAAAGACAGAGACAGGAACATTGATCTGTACCTGTATGTGCCCTGATTGGGGATCAAACCCAGCAACCTGTGTGCTTCAGGACAATGCTCTTACAGAGCTATCCAGCTGGGGCTTAATCTTAATTTTTTTAATGAAGTCTGTTTGGGCTCAGTTATTCAGCAAATATTTTTTGAATACTTGTATATGTTACGCACAGTTCTAGACATAGGATAAAGCAAAGCAAAAAACAAATTCCTGCTTTCGTTGACTTTATATTCTGGGGAGAAGAGAGACAAGAAATGAAACATTATAGTAGTCTACAGACAGTAAATGCTGTAGAGGAAAGTAAAGTAGGGTAGGGGAAAGAGTAAGTGCTCTGGGCTTGAGAGTGAAGAGATTCCATATTCCTTTGCAATATTTTGTTATGAAAAAATTTAGACATACAGTAACTTTTCAAGAATTTTTACCATGACCACCCAGATGCCCACAAATTAGATTCTGCTTGTTTTATCACACATCTGTCCATCTCTTCGTCCATCAACCCATGTTAATTTTTTAATACATTCCAAAATAAATTTCAGGAATCATTGTATGTTTCCCTAAATATTTCAGCATGCATATTAACTTAAGTTCAGTCTTTGTTTTTATTCTGAGATTTAATTTTAAAGAAATTCACAAATATTTAATGTATAATCTGAATTTTGACCATTACATGTTTGTGTAACCCAGTCCTCATCAAGATATGGAACATTACTATCATCTCTGAAAATGTCTTCATTCCCTTTTCCAGTCAATCTATGCCAACACTCCCCAGAAGCAGCTACTCTTTTGATTTTTTTCACCATAGATTAATTTTGCTATTTATAAAATCTCACATAAATGAACTCAGAGAGTATCAGCTCTCTTGTATAAAGCTATTTTTACTCACCCCAATGTTTTGGGGATTTATGCCTATTGTAAATAGTTTGTTCCTTTTTGTTGCTTAGTAGTATTCCATTTTATTATACTGTAGTTTGTTCACCTGTTCTATTGATGAACTTCTGGGCTGTTTCCACTTCAGAGCTGTTGTGAATAAAACTATATGAACATCATTGTTCAGGGTTTTTGGTGAGCTTGTGTTTTCATTGTCTTGTGTGAATGCTCCGGATTAGAGCATGTGGAATGTGTGTTTGGTTTTATAAGGCCTGCCACATTTTTTTCTTTTTTTTGTATTTTTCTGAAGTTGGAAACGGGGAGGCAGACTCCCGCATGCGCCCGACCGGGATCCACCCGGCATGCCCACCAGGGGGCGATGCTCTGCCCGTCTGGAGCATTGCTCTGTTGTGACCAGAGCCATTCTAGCGCCTGAGGCAGAGGCCATAGAGCCATCCTCAGTGCCCAGGCCAACTTTGCTCCAGTGGAGCTTTGGCTGCGGGAGGGGAAGAGAGAGACAGAGAGGAAGGAGAGGGGGAGGGTGGAGAAGCAGATGGGCGCTTTTCCTGTGTGCCCTGGCCGGAAATCGAACCCGGGACTCCACGCCAGGCCAATGCTCTACCACTGAGCCAACCGGCCAGGGCCACATTTTTTTCTTAGTAACAGTGTTATGTGTGAGAGTTCTAGTTATTCCACATCCTCACCATCACTGGAAGCTATCAGCCCTTTCAGTTTGAGCTAGTGTGATGGGCTTGCAGTGGAGAGCTGGTAAGGAATGGTCTCTGCCTTTGGAACGAAGACTTGAAGAAGGTGAAGAAGCAAGCTGTTTATTTCTTTCCTTTTATTTATTTATTTTTGCAAGCTATTTTTTATAAATTGACAAAAGCTAAGGAACTTAGTATCACAAGAGCAGAGTGAATGAAGAGGAGAATAGTAAGTGTTGTCAGAGAGGTCAAAGGGGAGGAGTGTAAATCATGTTGGGCCTTGTAAGCAATTTTAAGAACTTGGCTATTGATTATTGGTAATAATATGTTATTCAGAGTGATGAGGGGAATAACTGCAATATTTTGAATGAAAGAATGTATGACCTGACTTGTGTATTAACAGAGTTAGAAGAAAAGAAAAATGGAAGCAGGGAAACCAGTTAGAAGGCTACTATAATGAGGCAGTCAAGAGGTGGGAGTTTGGGGTGTAAGAAAACAAGAGGCTACTTGGCAGAGCAATGTTCATGATTAGGCATTGAGGTGTTGGTTCTTTGAAATGTCATTATAAAGTTGGACAGAAAGTAATTCAGCTCAGCTGTCATTTCAGTAGCAATGGAGTCTAGCTCTACATTCATAAATAATCAGTAGTTTAAACTTCTTAAGTGGCCTTTTATTTAATTATCACTTATTTCCCCATAAGGAATATCTATACATTATTGTTGCTTTCAATAAGTTGTTTTTAATTTAGTAACCCAAAAGGTCTAAAACTCAAAAGGTTTTAATTGTTAAGGCTAAGTGTTAAGGTCATTATTTGCTTAAATAAAAACTTAATGAATATGTGATTATAATTTAATCTTTGTTTATGAATTCTCACAGTACAACCTTGAATAGCTCTTTTGTAGTGGTAATATTTATTAGAACTTACTACAGAGCAGGTAGAATATCTTTTTTATTTTTTCATGCATTTTATTTAGACTGATTCTTCTCATTCTATAATGTTATTTTATAAAATCTGGAGTATCTGCAGTAAAGCAAACTATAGTACTAGATGCTGTGTAGTTTACAAAGAATCTTATTTAGTTCTCATTCTTAAAAGAATTTGGAGTGCCTAGATGCTACAGCAAAATACATCTTTCAAAGGAAAAGATGCAAAGGTTAATTAGACATAGTGTCTAATCTTTTTATTTCTTTTTTTAAGTGAGAAGGAGGAGAGATAGTTAGATAGACTCCTGCATGCTCCCAGACCCGGGATCTACCTGGCAACACATGTCTGGGGCTGATGCTTGAATCAGCTGAGCTGTCCTCAGCGCCTGCGGCTGACAGCTTAAACCAACCAAGCCACTGGCTGCAGGATGGGAAGAGAGAGAGAAGGGGAAGAAAGAAAGCAAGAGAAGTAGATGGTCGCTTCTCCCGTGTGCCCTGATTGGGAATCGAACCTGGGATGTCTATATGCCGAGCAGACGCTCTATCTACTGGGCAAACAGGCCAGGGTCTTAGTTTCTAATCTTGAGCTTAAATTTTTGATATAAGTATGTAAACAAATAATTACAACACAAGTTCTAAGTAGCAAGTATAATACTGTAAAAGTACAAATTAGGTGAAGCAGAGGAAAGATCATTTTAAACTAGAATTTGAAGAACAAGTGGAAATTTTCCATGGTGGGGTGTAGGCATTGAATGGTAACGTTAGCAGAGGTGGCTCTCCATGTGAGCCATGGCTCAGAGCAGATGTTTAAGACACATTTACAGTGCTCCCCCTTCAGATTTTGTTGACAGATAGCTAATGGCTCTCTTATTTAATCAATATAAATAGTCTCTGGCTTTTCTTTATTTTCACTGCTATTATTATTATTATTATTATTATTCAGTGAAATGAGGGGAGGCATATCCAGACTCCCACATCTCCCTGACCGGGATCCAACCAGCAAACCCACTGGAGGGCGATGCTCTGCCCATCTCAGCAACTGAGCTATTATTCTTAGTGCCTGAGGTGGAGGCCATGGAGCTGCCCTCAACACTCAGGGCCAGTTCACTTCAATCAACCCATGGCTGCAGGAGGGAAGAGAGAGAGAGGAAGAAACAAAAGAGAGGAGGGATGGAGAAGCAGATGGGCACTTCTCCTGTGTGCCGTGACTGGGAATCGAACCTGGGACATCTACACGTAAAGCCAACACTGCCACTAAGCCAACCAGCCAGGGCCTTCTCTGGCTTTTCTAATTGAAGTGATATGCTCTGTACAGAACCAGTTACTCTTTTCACATTAACTTCCAATATGTTTAACAGAAAAAAGCCTCCTGAAAATGCAAAGTTTTTCTAGGATGAGCAAAAATAACACAGAGGACAGTGAAAGAATAAACTTCTGGATAGAAGAGAAGAAAAGATGGGTAAAAAATAGATATACATAATACAGTTTTAAAAATAGGTAGCAAAGTGAGTTGCTGGACTTGGGGTGTCATGAGGAGACTGCGGTTCTCACTTGGGTTTCTGTCACTAATGCTTGTGCTTTTCTAGTGCACTAGGGAGGCTAAGGAGCAAAAGTGAACAATTTTGGAGACTAGTGCCACAATAGTGTGGTTCATGGAGACTTGCGTGCCTCTGAACTTTGTAATGTTCAGTCTTTTTTAGATCCTCTTTTTTTATTGTTCATATTGCTATAGGTAGAAAATATCTATAATTACTTGTAGTGCAAGAGGCTTCAAATTTATTTGTTTAATCAGTTATGGTTCAGTTGATTCCATTTTATATAAGATTGAATATTTTAAAATGTTTTAGATTATTTAATTTTATTTACTTTGATCCTGTAAGATCAGATGTATCCAAGAGTTGGTGCCTCTGTTATTTTATGAAAAATTGGAATTGTTTTTGGTGTTTTAGCGATTAACTCTTAAATTGCAATGAACCTAACTATTATAAATATTCTATAATATAAAGAAACTACCCAAGGTATTAAACTAGTAAGTGGCCTTCAACATAGGGGTTTTTTTTGTTTTTTTTTTTAATTTATTTACAGAGACAGTGAGAGTCAGAGAGAGGGATAGATAGGAACAGACAGACAGGAACAGAGAGAGATGAGAAGCATCAATCATCAGTTTTTTGTTGTGACACCTTAGTTTATTGATTGCTTTCTCATATGTGCCTTGACCGTAGGGCTACAACAGACCAAGTGACCCCTTGCTCAAGCCAGCGACCTTGGGTCCAAGCTGGTAAGCTTTGCTCAAACCAAATGAGCCTGCGCTCAAACTGACAACCTTGGGGTCTCGAACCTGGGTCCTCCACATCCCAGTCCGACGCTCTATCCACTGCGCCAACACCTGGTCTGGCCAACATAGTTTTATTTCCATTCCTACAGGTCTTAGTTTAAATGTCACTTTACACTAATGAAAACTTTACACTGTCCTTGAAATCCCTTTCCTATTTTTATATTTTCCTTAACATACTGTACTTTATCTTTTTTTTTTTTTTTTAACAGAGACAGAGTCAGAGGGAGGGATAGTTAGGGATAGACAGTCAGGAATGGAGAGAGATGAGAAGCATCAATCATCAATTCTGTGTTGCAGTTCCTTAGTTGTTAATTGATTGCTTTCTCACATGTGCCTTCACCACAGGCCTTCAGCAGACCGAGTAACCCCTTGCTCAAGCCAGTGACCTTGGGTCCAAGCTGGTGAGCTTTGCTCCAACCAGATGAGCCCGCGCTCAAGCTGGCGACCTCGGGGTCTCGAACCTGGGTCCTCTGCATCCCAGTCCGATGCTCTATCCACTGTGCGACCTCCTGGTCAGGCTGTACTTTTTCTTTATAGGACTTAATCACACTCTACAATTTATTTTTGGACTGTTTTATTAATATCTCTGCCCCTACTAGAGTGTAAGCTCTGCAATGTCAGGGACTGTGTCTGTTTTACTTACCAATTGTTTCCAGTGCCAGACACGTATTTGGCACTCCATAAATATAGACTAAATAATTAATGGACAAGAAAATGGTCTGATCCATTATCTCTAGTTTTTGTTCTTTACTAGCATTTCCCAAACTGTATTACAAAAGTAGTGTATGAACTGTTAATAGATATTTCCTGGAAAAAAATGATTCTGTGGTCATAGGTTTGGAATGACTATATTCTCCCTCATGAAGAACCACAGTCTACATAATATGTTGCCATGTTAAAATCTCTTAGAAGTTCTAAAGTAGAAAAATCTACATTTTTTTTTCTGAAGTGAGAAGTGGAGAGGCAGAGAGACTCCTGCATGTGCCTGACTAGGATCCACTCGGCATGCCCACCAGGGGGCGATATTCTGCCCATCTGGGGCATTGCTCCATTGCAACTGGTGCCATTCTAGCACCTGAGGTGGAGGCCATGGAGCCATCCTCAGCACTCGGGCCATCTTTGCTCCTTTGGAGCCTTGGCTGCAGAGAGGGAAGAGAGAGATAGTGAGAAAGGAGGAGGGGAAAGGTGGAGAAGCAGATGGGCACTTCTGTGTGCCCTGATCGGGAATCGAACCCAGGACATAATTATAATTTAGATTTGGGTTGTCAGGTTTTTAATCAAGGCATTTAGTAAATATTGAACGAAATTCAGAGCTTGTTCTAATTTATTTCATTTGTTACTTGGCTTTACCATTCTGCATTTTCCTACTCAAAGCAAAAAATCTCATTTTCGCATTTATATATATATAAGGTCTACCAGAAAGTTCTGTCCATTTCTATCACAACAAGTTTCGACACATAAGCACATGTTTATTTGGCACATTAAGTAATAAAAATAAAGTTGATTCATATTAGTCTTATGTGTGAAGCCATAGTGTACCCATGGCTACTGATAAAGTTCATTTACGCCGCTGTATTTTGGGGACTCATCAAAAAATTGCAGAACTAGGCTGGGAAATTCTGTCACATCCACCATATTCCCCGGACTTAGCACCCTCCGACTATCACTTGTTTTTGTCCTTGAATTTTTTGAAGGGCAAAAAATTCAAAAATGAAGAAGATATCAAATAAGCACTGGTTCAATTCTTCACATCAAAAGATAAAACATTTTTCAAAAATGGGATATACAAATTGTCCTCACGCTGGCAAGAAATCATTAATAATAATGGCAATTATATTATTTAATAAAGTTTATTGACGGTAAGAAAAATTTGTATTTTGTTTTATTTCAAAAATGGACAGAACTTTCCGGTAGACCTATATATAGAGAGAGAGTTTTGTTTTGTTTTTTTACAGAGACAGAAAGTCAGAGAGAGGGATAGATAGGGACAGACAGACAGGAACGGAGAGAGATGAGAAGCATCAATCATCAGTTTTTTGTTGTGACACCTTAGTTTCAGCGGTTCTCAACCTGTGGGTCGCGACCCTGTGATTTGGTCGTTTGACCCCTGCCAGGGTCGCGACCCACAGATTGAGAACCACTGCCTTAGTTGTTCATTGATTGCTTTCTCATATGTGCTTTGACCGTGGGGCTACAGCAGACCAAGTAACCCCTTGCTCAAGCCAGCGACCTTGGGTCCAAGCTGGTGAGCTTTGCTCAAACCAGATGAGCCTGCGCTCAAGCTGGCGACACCTCAGGGTCTCAAACCTGGGTCCTCTGCATCCCAGTCCGACGCTCGATCCACTGCGCCACCACTTGGTCAGGCTTGCTTATAATTTAATGTTAGAAATTTAATGTTCTATTTTTTAGAAATAGATGTATATAGTTTTGAGTTTTAGAAGTAATTCCTTGGCCCTGGCCAGTTTGCTCAATGGTAGAGCATTGCCCAGCTTGTTGATGTCCCAGGTTCGATTCCCACTCAGAGCACACAAGAGAAGCACCCATCTGCTTCTCCCCTCCCCCTCTTCTTTCTCTCTCTCTCTCTCTCCCCCTCCTGCAGCCAAGGCTATACTGGAGCAAAGTTGGCCCTGGGTGCTGAGGATGGCTCCATGGCCTCTGCCTCAGGCGCTAGAATGGCTCTGGTTGCAGTGGAGCAACGCCCCAGATAGGCAGAGCATTGCCCCCTAGTGGGCAGGTTGGGTGGATCCCAGTTGGGCTCAAGCAGTAGTTTGTCTCTCTGTCTCCCTGCCTCACACTTCAGAAATCAGAAAAATACAATGAATAATAAATAAGTAAGTAAATGAATACTTTCTTTACCTGAAAAGCACAAGTATAATGTTTTACTCTTTTATTTACTTTTAAAATTTATTCTACTAAAGTATAGGTGGTACACAATATTATATTTCAGTTGTATAACATAGTGATTCTACATTTATATACCTTACACTGGCAGTCACCATGATATGTCTGGTAACCAACTATCTGTCCCATACGAAGTGATTAGTATATTATTAACTATCTCTGTACTGTACATTATATCCCAGTGACTTGTTTATTTTATAACTGGAAGTTTGTACCTCTTATTTCCCTTCACCTGTTTGACCCATCCCTCTCCCCTATAGCAAACATCAGTTTATTCTCTTTTTTTTTTTTTTCCTTATCAAGGGAAAGGCAGGGAGGTGGAGAGATAGACTCCTGCATGCATCCTGACTGTTACCCATCCTGACTGGATGCTCTGCCCATCTGGGGCTACTCAGCAACTGAGCTATTCTAGCACCTGAGGCAAGGCCAAGGAGCCATCCTCAGTGCCCTGGGCCAACTTCCTCATTCAAGCCATCACTCTAGGAGGGAAAGAAGAGAGGAGGAGAAGAGTGGAGAAGCAGATGGCTGCTTCTCCTGTGTGCTCTGACCAGAAATCAAACCAGGGACTTCCATGTGGCTGGCTTACACTCTATTACCATTGAGCCAACCAGCCAGGACCAGTTCATTCTCTATATCTCTGAGTCTGTTTCTGTTTTGATATAAGTGACATCATACAGTATTTGTCTTTCTATGTTGGATTTATTTCACTTAGTATAATGTTGCAAACTGACAATATTTCATTCTTTTTTATTGCTGGATAATACTCTATTGTGTACGTATACCACAGCTTTATCTGGATGCCTAGATTGCTCTGCCTTAAATGGGAAAAGTTTTACTGAACCAAATAATTTATGTCTTTTAGAAACTGTTATTTGCCTGACTGTGGTGGCGCAGTGGATAAAGCGTCGACCTGGAAATGCTGAGGTCGCCGGTTCAAAACCCTGGGCTTGCCTGGTCAAGGCACATATGGGAGTTGATGCTTCCAGCTCCTCCCCCCTGTCTCTCTCTCCTCTCTCTCTGTCTCTCTCTCTCTCTTTCCCCCTCTCTCTCCTCTCTAAAATGAATAAATAAAATAAAAAAAAAAAAATAAAAAAATAAAAAAAAAAAAAGAAACTGTTATTATTTTAGAAAATTATTTAGTGACATGTTCAAATTTTTTTGTCAAAAAGTATTACAAGTACATTTTAGAAAACATAGGAAATAAAATTACTGAAGAATGTTTCAAAATAGTGCCACCTGGAGATAATCTGTTTACTTTTTGGTATGTGTACTTTGAAATTCTATGTATGTTTGTATATACATGTATGTATGTATGTACATACACAAATGCATACATACATTGTTATTCAACAAATATTTAAGTACTATGTTTTTTGTGCCCAGTGCTGTTTTAGGGTGGCTATTCAGCAGTGAACAAAATAAACAAAAATCTCTTCCCTCATGGTGCTTTGCTTTGAGATCAGGGGGGAGGGAGAGAGGAATGGGTAACAATAGTAAACAAACCAAGTGTATGACATGTCACAGGATGATAAGTGCTATGAAAAAATAAAGCAGGGAGAGGAGTAAAGGATTATAAAGAGAATTATTATATATATGCACATATACTTTTATACTTTTTTATGTTATCTTTTTCCTTTTAAAAAGTTTAAACAACGTACACATAAATTTTTCAGATGTCTTTTTTCTTATTTAGTAAATTGGTGGGGGTATTTTTTTCATATGAATTATTCTGAACCATTTAAAGGCTACATATATCCTATTATATAGACGGATTCATTTTCTATACAGCAACCTGTGTGATATTTTAAAGTCCTCAGCCACTGTTGCTCTTAGTAAAATGACAGATCCTTAACATGAGGCATGACCCTGCGTGACTTCATGCTGACCTCTGTACAGCTGTGTCTGTGCCTTACCGCCCTCACTTGCTGTGCCCTAGCCACGCTGGCCTTCTGCATGGCCTTCTTGTCTTTGAGTCCTCATATGTACATGGAGGAGAGTAAGTAGGAGTACATATGGTTCTAGTTATACCCCAGTTGTCAAGGAATGATTTTAAGACTTAGAGAAGAACTTAACCATATCTGTTGTCTACTCTGTACATCTTGGTTCCCTAATCCAACTTTTTATTAGGAAAATATTCAAATTTAGAGAAAATCTGAAAGAATAATACAGAGAACAACTACATAGTCTCAACCTGGATTCTATAATTAATGTTCTGCAATATTTCTTATTCTATAATAAGTTTTGTTTGAATCATTTGAAAGTATATTGTACACATGACACTTTATCCCTAAATGCCATGTATCAAGGGGAAATACTCTTTCTTGACTGTTAAAATATCAGGACATTGTTTGAATTGCTTTATAAAACAAAACACAAATAAGAATATTTTTTAAAAGAGTAAATATTCACTATAATATTGATAAACAAAAATTTGATTTCAGTTATGGAAATGGATATGAACATAAGAAAACATCTTTTTACAGAACACTGTTCACACCAGAAAGACTAAGCATATAGGAAACTTCAGTTTCTTTAGTATTGAAACATACGCCTTTGCTACAATGTTTTGAGTATTTAATATGCCTCGGTCATTTTATGTTTTTTTTGTGTGTATGACAGAGAGAGGGACAGACAGGACAGAGAGAGAGATGAGAAGCATTAATTTTTCATTGCAGCACTTTAGTTGTTCATTGATTGCTTTCTCATATGTGCCTTGACCAGGGGGCTCCAGCAGAGCAAGTGACCCCTTGCTTAAGCCAGCGACCCTGCGCTCAAGCCAGATGAGCCCACGCTCAAGCCAGCAACCTTGGGGTTTCGAACCTGGGTCCTCTGCGTCCCAGTCCGATGCTCTATCCTCTGTGCCACTGCCTGGTCAGGATCAGGCATTTTATCTTAACCACAGTCCCATATGGTAGGTACACAGATGTACATTTACAGATAATAAAACTTGTCTGGCGTAAATATCTTGTTCTAAGTCCCAAAGTCATAGAGTTAGTAAACTGTGGAGCCAGTATTCACAAGTCCAGAGCTCTCTTGATAATCAAGTCTGTGTTCTCAAGTATCATACTTTGTTGCCTACAAAAATTGACTTTTTGAGGGGCAGGGAGTCTCATTTCACACCTAGAAAATAATTTTCATTATGGTTCATTTAGGAAAATAAATGTGGTCCCAGCTGGTTGGTTCAGTGGATAGAGTGTCGGCCCAGCATATGGATGTCCTGAGTTTGATTCCTGGTCAGGGCACACAAGAAAAGTGACTATCTGCTTTTCTCCCTCTCTCTCTCCCCCTTCTCTCTCTCTCTTCCCCTCCCACAGCCAGTGGCTGAGTTGGTTCGAGCATAAGCCCCAGGGGTTGCTGGGTGGATCCCAGTTCAGGCACGTGAGGGAGCCTGACTCACTATCTCCCCTCCTCTCAAAAAAGAAAAAGAAAAGAGAGAGAGAGAGAGAAGAAAGGAAAGAAAGAAAGAGAAAGAAAAATAAATAAGATATCCACGAAAACTCTGAAAAAGAATTATGAGGAGGGATATTTTTACCAGATAATGAAATGTAGTGTGAAACTACTCCGTTTAAATCACATTAAATACTGGTGGGAGACAGTGGAGTTGAGTGGGAAAAAGAGCTTGCAAGGGAAATTTATTCTATGATAACAGGATATTTTAATCACTAAGGAAGATAAATGATTTTTGTGTGACATTTATGCTCACTATCTCTCCTTATACAAAAAAAAAGAAATCTCACATCTTCACCTACACAAAAAAATCATAGATTGAGCGTTCTAAATTAGGAACAAGATTTTAGGATAATGTGCTTTGCCTCCCCACTCCCTCTTCAAGTTTGATATTCCTGTGTATCGGGGAGGGGAACATGTGAAAGAAATTTCTCTTGACTTTTGAGAGTAACAGAAGAATGTGCATGTGACTGACTTCCCAGCTGGGGCTCACAGAAGCACCGTGTCAGTGGGCAGGACAGGCCATTAGGTATACAAACTACCCGAGTATGAGAGGTTACAATTTGCTGTTGGTCATCACTATGGCCCCCGCCCCCCCATCCCCACTCCACTGCAGCCCGCCACAAACACACACACTTAATCGCCACCAGCTCCCAGGAGCCCTTAGGCAGCCTGAATCAAAAATCAAACTGTTATAACATTCAGGAATACTTGTAAACAATGTGTTAATTTCCTCAATATCAAAAAGGAAATAATCCACATACTAAAACATCAACGAGGAGAAGAAAAGCAGCATTCTGATAGGGAGCAAAAAGCGACATTTAAGGAAAGAAAAACTTAAACATTTTAAAAATTAACTAAAATAATATGGGTGATTTTAAAATTCAAAAGGGATGTTAAATCACTACAAGGACTGATAGGAATATATGTTGTTTTAACCTCATATACCTATTGAACACTTCCATTTATAGCTGTCCTGCAGATGCTTCACAAGTCCACAAAAATGTCTTGTATATACTGGAATAGGAGTGGTTTTAGCAGCATTTGGGAAAAAGAGTTGGCATTTAGGTTTCCAGGTATTTTTCCTATCAGTGTCTAGTTAAATAAATGATAGTACAGCCATAAACTGGAATACAGTGCAGCTGTTGCAAAAATTGTAGTAGATGTGTCAGTATGAAAACTCTCCAGAATATGTCAAATGAATCAAGGGATAAAGCTCCTGGGACTGCCTCACCAGGAGGTGGCGCAGTGGATAGAGCATCAACCTGACTGCCAAGGACCCAGGTTGGAAACCGCAAGGTTGCCAACTTGAGCTTGGGATCATAGACATGACCCCCATGGTCTCGCTTGAGCAAGGGGGTCACTGGCTTAAAAATAAAGGTTCTCAAGATAAAGCTCTATATGTTGCATAGTAGAATCCTATCTGTGAATTTGAATTTTTGTCTTGTAGAGAGAGACAGGAAGGGAGAGATGAGAAGCATCTACTCATAGTTGGGGCACTTTAGTTGTTCCCTGATTGCTTCTCATACGTGCCTTGATGGGGGGCAGGGGAGCTTAAACTAAGTCAGTGACCCTGTGCTCAAGCTGTGCTCAGGCTGCTGACCTCTGGGTTTTGAATCTGAGGCCTTAGCGTCCCAGAGCAGTGCTCTATCTACTGTACCACCACTGATCAGGATATTGGAATGCTTTTTATCCTTGAACTTGTGTTTTATATATTTAAGAAAAACAGTTTATGTTTAAAAAGTTATAGGGCTGGTGAGAACTTGATATTTTTATGACAGGTGGTGGTAGTTTCACAAAATGGCAAAATCTTCTTGTGTGGTGACTGAATCAAAGCTTATTTTGAGCAACTGTTATATACCAGACTAAGCATTTTATATACTTGAACTTTACTCAAATCTCCAGCCAGCCCTATCAGGTAGGTTTTTCTCCTGTAGGAAGTAGGTTTATAAGATTGAATGACATACAGATCTTGCCAAGAGATGCAGACTCAAGATCCCGTGCTTTCACCCCTGTACCTTCTCTGCTACTGTTCAGTGGGGTCTGGACATTTATTTATTTATTTAACCCGAAGTGAGAGGCAGAGAGACAGACTCCTGCATGCACCCGACTGGGATTCATCACCCAACCGGGATCCACCTGGCATGCCCACCAGGGGGCGATGTTCTACCCATCTGGGGTGCTGCTTCATTGCAACTGGAGCCATTCTAGCACCTGCCCCGGGGAGGGGGGTAGGCCATGGAACCATCCTCAGCACCCGGGCCAACTTTGCTCCAGTGGAGCCTTGGCTGCAGGAGGGGAAGAGAGAGGCAGAGAGGAAGGAAGGGGGAAGGGTGAAAAAGCACATGGGTGCTTCTTTGTGCCCTGACCATAATCGAACCCAGGACTTCCACATGCCGGGCTAACATTCTACCACTGAGCCAACCGGCCAGGGCTCTGGAAATTTATTTTTTTTTTTTTAAAGGTTACTACTCTAGACAAAAGTCCAGGTTTGAATCTGTGTCGGTTTCATCAACTAAAAATGGAGATGATTTCTACCCTTCTTTAAAAAGATATTTGCATGAAAGTACTGAATAGGAATTAAGAACAATAAAATATTTTTTATCCATAGTCTGTTTTGTTCATAGAAGTTCCAGTGGTTTACCCCTTTTCTTTTGACTCTGCTCTGTGAAGTGCAAACCTTTAACAGTTTTAGTCAACATTTGGAAGCTCTTTTATAATTGAACACTCAATTTCAGTGTAGTACTTTTTTAAAATGGAAGAAATATACAGTTTAACAAAATCTCATTTCTACTTAAAATAGTTTCACTGCTAACTATTAGCATCCTTTTGAGGCTATCACATTCCTCTATTTTAAAAACAAATGAATAGAAATCTGTTCATATGACTATATGTTCTGTTTGTTGGGGAGGGGGTTGTTTTGTTTTTTTAATAAGTAAATTTAACCTGTTTTTCCCTCTTTTTTAGGAACACCATCTTCAGAGGGCCATTTCAGCACAGCAGGTGTATGGCGAGAAAAGGGATAACATGGTTATACCTGTCCCAGAGGCAGAGAGTAACATTGCTTATTATGAGTCTATCTATCCTGGGGAATTTAAGATGCCAAAGCAGCTCATTCACATACAGCGTAAGTAGCTACTCTTAATACTTACATTTTATATGTTTATCATCTTCCTGAGTAACTCTTTGACAGATTTTTATCTGTTGAAGGTCATTTTTTGTACCCATTTCATGACCACCATTGATGAAATGAGTGTTATTAGAGCCCATTTTCAAATTTTAAAATTGTGCTTGAGATTTCTGCCTAACTAAAAAGCTGAAGCATTTTTATCCTAAGTTTTAGTTTCATCTCTTGGGCTACTTTAGACAAATA
Source organism: Saccopteryx bilineata (assembly GCF_036850765.1). Classification (NCBI taxonomy): domain Eukaryota; kingdom Metazoa; phylum Chordata; class Mammalia; order Chiroptera; family Emballonuridae; genus Saccopteryx; species Saccopteryx bilineata. The sequence goes on from NC_089494.1 coordinate 132,287,454, forward strand.
GGATAAAGAATATGCCTCAGATATAGAAATGGTTTTCTTACTGTTCAAAAATGGTAATGTTAATAGTCTTACAGAATTTCTTAATGTTAGTCAGGAGTCAGCAAACTTTCTATAAAGGTTCAGGTAGTATTTTAGGCTCTGTAAGTCTTTTTTTTTTTTTCTTTTTTTTCATTTTTCTGAAGCTGGAAACAGGGAGAGACAGTTAGACAGACTCCCGCATGCGCCCGACTGGGATCCACCCAGCACGCCCACCGGGGGCGATGCTCTGCCCATCCTGGGCGTCGCCATGTTGCGACCAGAGCCACTCTAGTGCCTGAGGCAGAGGCCACAGAGCCATCCCCAGCGCCCAAGCCATCTTTGCTCCAATGGAGCCTCGGCTGCGGGAGGGGAAGAGAGAGACAGAGAGGAAAGCGCGGCGGAGGGGTGGAGAAGCAAATGGGCGCTTCTCCTGCGTGCCCTGGCCGGGAATCGAACCCAGGTCCTCCGCACGCTAGGCCGACGCTCTACCGCTGAGCCATCCGGCCAGGGCTCTGTAAGTCATTTTTGTCCCTTGTCAGAATTACTCAGCTCTGCTGTTGTAAGGCAGAGTCATGAACAAAGGAACACGGCTGTGTTCCAGGGCACATCAATGAAAAAGAGACTGCATCCCAGCATTGGCCCCTGGACATGTTTGCCTGCCCTTCATCTGTGCTTCTTTCTACTCATGTTTTTAAATTCAATGTTGTAGCTCATGGCTTGTTTCACCTGGGGTGATAGGTTCTTCATTAGCAGTGATCTTTGTTAGCGAACACTGTGATGCTGACAGCTGAGAGCTCTAAGAGAATACCACTGTCTGTTTCATCCTCCCAGCCGCACTTATTTTAATATACTGCTCACAAAAATTTTAGGGGATACTTTATCGCTTCATATTCATTTTGAAATATCCCCTAATTTTTGTGAGCAGTATAGTTGACAACTTAGAAACATAGTTGGAAAGTTATTACTAAGGTAAAACTGCAACAGTTGCCTGACCTGTGGTGGCACAGTGGATAAAGCATCGACCTGGAAACACTGAGATTGCCAGTTCAAAACCCTGGGCTTGCCTGGTCAAGGCACATATGGGAGTTGAAGCTTCCTGCTCCTCTCTCTCTCTCTCTCTCTCTCTCTCTCAATCTTTCTCTCTCTCCTCTAAAAATGAATAAATAGATAAAAATAATTAAAAAAAAAAAACTGCAACAGTTTTCATTGTTGTCTTATTGACCTTTATGATCAGGGGGCCTTTCTAAACTTTTTTCAGGACAATATAAATCTACTTTGTTTTTATTATTTTTTCTAAGAACATAGAGAAACTAGTTTTAACTAGGTTTTAACTCATTAACTACTTTTCTAACTCAAATATTTAACTTTTTCTACATATGATCTAGTTTTTGTCCTGGATTTTAAACATTAATTATTTCTTAAATGTGAAAACTATAGTGGCCATATTGGTTCTTATCAGTACTGTATTGGCATTAGATAGTTTAAAGATTGATTTATTGATTTTAGAGAGAGGTAGGGTGGGAGAGAGAGAGAGAAACATCGATCTGTTCCTATATGGGCCAGGGATCAAACTGTAACTTTGGCATATAGGGACAATGCTCTAAACCAGTGGTCCCCAACCTTTTTGGGCCACGGACCGGTTTAATGTCAGAAAATATTTTCACAGACCGGCCTTTAGGGTGGGATGGATAAATGGATCACGTGACCGAGACAAGCGTCAAGAGTGAGCCTTAGACGGATGTAACAGAGAATCTGGTCATTTTTAAAAAATAAAACATCGTTCACATTTAAATATAAATAAAACAGAAATAATGTAAGTTATTTATTCTTTCTCTGCGGACCGGTAACAAATGGCCCACGAACCGGTACCGGTCCACAGCCCGGGGGTTGGAGACCACTGCTCTAAACAACTAAGCTATACAGCCAGTATGTATTTTTTTAAAGATTTTTAGTTAATTAATCCTGTCATTAAAATCTGCACAATCACCACAATAAAGTCACAGAATTTTTACTCCTCCTTTTTGCCGGTACCAACATTGGCCTTGGCAGTCTGCCTGACTCTTCATTCTGTTTTAGTGTTTCTTTCTCTATTTTCTTGAGGTCTTCAGTTCATATAGGTCGTGTCTTCTGAGTCCGTTGGGTTCATTTTTCTTTGCATAATCCAAGGAATTATAAGTCATGCCAAAGTCAGTTGTCTTGCTACCAACAAAACGGGTTCTGAATCCAAACACAAAGATGACATCTGGTGTGATCATGTATATTTTGGCTAATTTTTCCCAAATTTCTGTCTTGGGTACTGTTGCCTTCCCAGGGTGAAGGACATCAGTGACCATTTGTTTCTGCTGAAGCAGTCTGTTGGTCATGAACTTTTGGTCTGGATAGTTAATGGTATCACTCAAGCAGCCAGGGAGGAAAAGAGCTGGGTCACAAAGTCTTCACCCCTAATATTTCAGGCCCTAGTATTCCCTCAGACATAGCTCTAGTTCTAGAGGCTGCAGGTCTAAGATCAGAGTGCTAGTGTTGGCTGGGGGAGGGCTCTCTTTCAGGCTTGTGGGCTTCTTGTTTTATCCTCACATGGTGGAAGGGGGCATTTGATATTTTTAACTTGTGATATTTTTTCATCTTTTAAGTTGCACTTAACCTTACTGATTTTCTTTAGAAAAAAAATAATAATTTAATTTTACTGAAAATTACTTTGAAACGAACCAAATAAGTGTCATGTGTTTTCTTGCCTACTCACATCTTTAATTACATATAAGACAAAGACATTCTAAACAAATTTGGTCAATAATAGAACCTAAAAGGTAGTTCTCTGGAAAAGCAGAGGTCTTCTTATATGTATTTATTAGAAGCTCATTGCATTCCGTACCCACAGGCTATATCATCTTACAAATGCATGCTTTTAAGTTAAAGCAGGATTACATAAGATAAAATTGCATTAATCAATTTACATTATCATTACTATCAGAAAAAATATTGCATGTTTTGCAAATAGACTGCTTATTGATGACCAAAATTGACAAAACACATTTTACGGGTAACTAGTGAATTAAATTCTTGTCCAAAAAGTCAAAAGGTACTATATTTATAAGGGATTTACTTTACTGACATCATAATCAAGTCACAGTAATAAAATGGCAGCATAGTTGTACCTTATTTGGAAAGAAAAATTTTAACTAGTACAAATTTGAAGTTATGTTGTCTTTGGAAAAATCAACTAAATTAGCATTAGCTGCCATTGAATTTCTTTTAATGTTTTGTTTTGAGTAAGTTTAGATTCACAGGATATGTGTAGCCTTGACAATCATCACCAACACAATTAAGATACTTGGGTGTACCATCACCACAAGACTCCATCTTGTTATTCCTTTATAGCCGAACCCATCCCTAGTCCTGGCAGCCAGTAATCTGTTCTGTATTCCTCTGATATGTTACTTCATGACGGTAACATCAGTAGAACCTGTATGTTTTCACTTAGTTTGATATCTTCGATGTCCACCCAAGTTGTTTTATGTATCACTATTTAATTCCTTCTTATTTCCAAGAAGTATTTCATAATGTATGTACCAAAGTTTGTTTATAACCACTTACCCATTGAAAAACACTTGGGTAGTTTCTAGTTTCTGTTAAAAATAAAGCTGCTATTATATCCATGTACAAGTTTTTGTGTGAATATGAGTTTTTATTTCTCTTGGTATAAATACCTATGAGTGTAGCTGCTGAATCTCCTCCCATTTTTGGCTTCACAAGAATTTTCACACTGTTTTCCAGAGTACTGTACCATTTTACATTATGATCAACAATGTATGATATGTATGACCGTTTCGCCTGTATCCTTGCTGGTATTTGGGGTCATCACTTTTTATTTTACTTTAAATTTGTGCTTATCTAAATGGTTAATATGTTAAATATCTTTTTATGTCTTTACTTATCATCTATCATCCTCTTTGGTGAAATCATTGTGAATGTCTTTTGCCCATTTTCTAATTGATTTGTTTTGATAATGAGTTTTGGGAATTTTGTTTTATTCATATATTTTAGACAGAAAGTCTTTGTCATATAGAGATTTAAAATATTTTCTCCCAGCATGTAAGTTGTCTTTCCAACATTTTAACAGGGTCATTTACAGAGCAAGTTTTTAATTTTGATGAGTCCTGTTTATCAGTTTAAGTGTATGATCAACTTTGAATGTGAGGTTTAGGTCAAGGTAGTTTTTCTGTTGACGTGTGTGTGTGTGTGTGTGTGGCCTCTAGATGTTCAATTGCTCTAGCACCATTTATTGGAAAAATTATCCCTCCTCCATTGAAATACTTTTGCTAGATAGGCAAACTTAATCAGGCATATTGATTTGGATCTATTTCTGGGTTCTGTATTCTAGTCTGTTGACTTATGTATATCCCAAGAGAGTAGTTCCATCTTGATTACTGCAGCTGTACAGTAATCCTTAACACTAGGGAAGGGGATTCCTCCTTTATTTTTCTTTACAAGAAATTTTCTGAGATTTTGATAGTTAATGATATAGATCATTTTAAGAAACATTGATGTCTTTACTATGTTAAATCTTCTAGTGAGTTCATTACCATAATATAACTCTACAGCTATTTAGATCTTCTTTGATTTCTTTCATTGACACTTATAATTTTCATATAAATACTGTATGGGACTTTTTAGAATGCTACCTGAATGGTGTTTTTGTTTGATTTTGATTTTGAGCAGTTAAAAGTGGTATTGCATTTTTATTTTTATTTGTATTTATTTTTTAATTTTTTTTTTAGCTGGAGAGAGACAAACAGGAAGGGAGAGAGATGTGAAGCATCAACTCACAGTTGCAGCACTTCAGTTGTTCATTGGTTGCTTTCTCATGCGAGCCAGGGGTTAGGAGGCTTTAGTCGAGCCAGTGGCCCCTTGCTCAAGCCAATGACCATGGGTTTATGTCTGTGATCCCACACTCAAGCCAACAATCTCAGGATTTCAAAACTGGGTCCTCAACTTTCCAGGTTGACACTTTATCTACTTGTGCCACCACCTGATCAGGCATTTGCTTTTTTTTTTTTTTTTTTTTTTTACAGAGACAGAGAGTGAGTCAGAGAGAGGGATAAACAGGGACAGACAGACAGGAATGGAGAGAGATGAGAAGCATCAATCATTAGTTTTTCGTTGCACGTTGTAACACCTTAGTTGTTCATTGATTGCTTTCTCATACGTACCTTGACTGTGGGCCTTCGGCAGGCCGCATAACCCCTTGCTGGAGCCAGCAACTTGGGTTCAAGCTGGTGGGCTTTTGCTCAAACCAGATGAGCCCGCGCTCAAGCTGGCGACCTCGGGGTCTCGAACCTGGGTCCTCTGCATCCCAGTCCCATGCTCTATCCACTGTGCCACCACCTGATCAGGCGGCATTTGCATTTTTAATGTTGGTTTGCACTTGTTCATTTCATTTCAGTATATATAGGGTGGGCAAAAGGAGGTTTACAGTTATCACTACCCGAAACAGAGTTTATTTTTGGATTATTTATTAATTATTGTATTATTTTCCATACAAACAACTGTAAATCCCTACTTTTACCCCTTTCTGTAGAAATGCAATTGAATGTATGTTGCTTTTATGTCTTGTGACCTTAACTAAAATGACTTATTAGTTCTAGGAGATGTTTGTAGATTCTTTCTGGTTTTCTTCATAGACATTTTGTTGTCTGAAGTAGAGATGGTTTTATTTTTCTTACTAGTGTATATGTCTTTAATTTTTTTTTCTTGCCTATTCTATTGGCTAGAACTTCAGTACTGTGTTAAAATAAGAATGGTGAAAGCAGACATCCTTGTCTTGTTGCCGTTAGCCAACAGTGCTAGACAAATCACAAAGAGGAAAAAATCGGACAGACACATGTGGGGAATTTGATGATAAAAGTAATAATATCCTAGGAAGAGGGATGTTTTCTTCAAAAAAATATCAATTATCAATACCATAAAAGACGAAGCACAGGGATGTAAAGTACCAGGTAGGGAATGTAGTCAATACTATTTTAATAACTGTATGGTGCAAGATGGGTACTAGACTTATTGGGGGATCACTGTAACTTACATAATTGTCTAACCACTATGCTGTACACCTGAAACTACCATATTTCCCCGTGTATAAGACATACCTTTTTTCAAAAAATTTGGAGTCTAAAAACTGGGTGCGTCTTATACAGTATTTGTAGATTTTTTTTTACTTGCATTTCCTGTTTTTTCGCACTTGTTTTGCGCTCATTGTTGAAGACAGTGATGAGGAGTTGTATGAATTTTTTGATGAATAAAACTTGGGTTCAGCCCTGGCCGGTTTGCTCAGTGGTAGAGTGTCGGCCTGGTGTGCAGAAGTCCTGGGTTTGATTCCCGGCCAGGGCACACAGGAGAAGCGCCCATCTGCTTCTCCACCCCTCCCCCTCTCCTTCCTCTCTGTCTCTCTCTTCCCCTCCCACAGCCAAGGCTCCATTGGAGCAAAGATGGCCGGGGTGCTGGGGATGGCTCTTTGGCCTCCGCCCCAGGCGCTAGAGTGGCTCTGGTCGCAACAGAGCGACGCCCTGGAGGGGCAGAGCATCGCCCCCTGGTGGGCGTGCCAGGTGGATCCCAGTCAGGTGCATGCGGGAGTCTGTCTGACTGTCTCTCCCCGTTTCCAGCTTCAGAAAAATACAAAAATACAAAAACAAACAAACAAACAAAAAAACTTGGGTTCATTAACTTTATGTAATACTTTTTTTTTCAAATTTCGGGCCCCAAAATTAAGGTACATCTTATAAATGAGTGTCTTATACATGGGAAAATACAGTAATATAAAGAAATGCTGTCAACTGTAATTGAAAAATAATTTTTTTTCCAAAAGGCATAGAAAGGCTGTGGAAATGATTTAAGGTTGGCTGAAGAAACAGCAATGAAAATAGTCCCTAGTGGCCCTGGCTGGTTGGCTCAGCAGTAGAGCGTCGGCCTAGCGTGCGGAGGACCCGGGTTTGATTCCCGGCCAGGGCACACAGGAGAAGCGCCCATTTGCTTCTCCACCCCTCCACCGCGCCTTCCTTTCTGTCTCTCTCTTCCCCTCCCGCAGCCAAGGCTCCATTGGAGCAAAGATGGCCCGGGCGCTGGGGATAGCTCTGTGGCCTCTGCCTCAGGCGCTAGAGTGGCTCTGGTCGCAACATGGCGACGCCCAGGATGGGCAGAGCAGCGCCCCCTGGTGGGCAGAGCCTCGCCCTATGGTGGGCGTGCCGGGTGGATCCCGGTCGGGCGCATGTGGGAGTCTGTCTGACTGTCTCTCCGTTTCCAGCTTCAGAAAAAAAAAAAGAAAGAAAGAAAATAGTCCCTAGTCCTAGACTGGTCCTGTTCTGGAACAAATGTTATGAATTATTGGGTTAGCTGACAAATTGCAGTATAGGCAGGAGATTAAATTGCATGAGTGTAAATTTATGAAGTTGATGACTGTACCATGTTAATGTAAAAATCTATTTTTAGGAACTATACTCAGGTAGTTAGCAGGAAAAATCCATGTATATTACTCTTCGATGGCTCAGAAAATTTTTTTGTGTGTGTGTAGAGAGAGAGCACGCGCACATGCAAATGATAAAACAAAATGTTAATGGTGAATTTGGATAAAAGATTTGCAGGTGTTCTTGTAGTATTTTATTTTATTTTGCATCTTTTATAAGTTTAGACTTAAGTCTTTTAAAAAATTAGATCTGTATAGAGCTTACTTTTTTATTGCCTCTAAAAATAGATGTGCCCTGTCTTTAAGCCCTCATTCTGAAAGATGACATCGTTTTTCCTTCTCTTTGCCTCTGCATCTCACTACAGCATACAATCTTCCCTTGTTATTCTTCTGCTGCTACTTCCTGGCAGGTAGAATGTATAGCATTTATCTACAAAGCTTTATCTAACAAAGAATTTTATAACTTTCAAATGTGTAGGATTCTTCATTTATTCTCCCTAGATAACATCCTAGAAGTGACTCCAGCCTGTGTTGCTTATAAATGTTAGGAGGTTGAAAGAATTTTCTGGTCTGGCTAGCCAGTGATAACTTTGTCCTCTTAGGTGTAAGGCAGAGATGTCAGATAGCTACTACCCCTAGTAAATATTGCTATTATGACAGTCTTTTCTGCTGCTCAGAATTTATTCCAGGAATTTTGCAAATAGGTATTAACCAATCATTGAGAGTTAGTTTTTGAATTGCAACCTGTTTAACATTGCTGATCTGAGAAATTTCTCCTCAACCTTGGATAGTGTGCCTTCCTTTCCATGAGGAATTATATTCTGTCCTAATCCAATTTTGTGCCATTTTATTAACCCAGATGTTATTTCACTATTTGCTCTTTATATTTTAAGAATAGTATTTGGAATTATGGACATACCCACCCATACACCCTTACTCTGATCAACATAGCATTTGTTACATAGACATTTATGTACATTTTATCTCTATCACTGGACTTGTAAGTCTGAGGGCAGGGTACGTGTTTTCTACCACTGAAGTCAAAATAATCTAATCAATTTATTGTGTTCTTTTTTTGGCTTATTTTCTATAGCATTTTTTCCATCTGTACACTATATTTTGTTTAATCATACACATATCTGTGTTTGTCTCTTATCAAATGTTTTAAAATAAGTCAGCTTCTAGAGCATGTCTCCCATTATTTCACAAGTTATAATTGGCAGAACTTCACTAGAAGAGGCAATCATTGGCCTGACTCTCATTACACCTTATTTTCTACTTTGAACACACTCAACAATATGGTCTGAAAATGTGAAGACACTTCTATTTCTAGGACCATGATTAAATACATTCCATCTTTATCAGCCGTGGTTGAGCTGTAGGTGGCAGGTTTGGCTAAAGCTAAATTACACTTCAGTCATTGCCTGTGCATTTATTTTGGTCAAGTGAAATCCTGAAGTGAATTGTTTCTTGTAACTTTTCTCTGGGGCTTTACATTTTTTTTATCTGAATGAGAACTGGCTCTATGTATATTTGAAGAACCTAGATGAATTTGTACCACAGAAACAATAGCTTCTTGCAGAGGCTAGAGCGGTCTCTCTGAGACTTGTCAGTGTCAGTGGGAAACACTGAGATACCCAGGACAGGATTTTTCCTTTCTTGTCTTGATTCTCTTCTGATATGTTGGGCATGACTTGTCATTAATGATATAATGTATGCCGAAGGTGTGTCTAATGTAGTTTGATAGTGTAATACCATGTGATCTCACTTATATGTGGAATCTTAATGAACAAGTTAAACTGATGAACAAAATAGAAACAGAGACATGGGTACATGGAACAGACTGAGAGCTGTCAGAGGGGAGAGGACTTGGGGAACTAGATGATAGAAGGTAAAGGGATTACGTAAAAACATAAACACATAGGACACAACAGTGTGGTGATAGAGGGAAAGGGCTGGGGGGGCAGAGATGGAGGTGAACAAGGGGAGGATGGGAATAGAAAAGACCTTGCTTGGGGTAATGGATGCAGTGTGCAGATGGTGCTTTCTTGTGTTGCACACCTAAGACTGTATCCTAATAAATTCAATTAAAAAATAAAGTTAAAATAAAAACAAAAGTAAGATGATAATAGGTAAGCTTGTTTTAGTTTTTAAGTTTTGTAAATGTGGTTTGATCTAAGGAAAAATAAATTTTATAGTGGAGGATACATATGTAATGTATAAATGAAACCCTAAAAAATATATAAAATATGCTCTTAAGGGAGAACATTGCTAGTTGGTCCCTATCAGTTTGGTCTTCTGGATTATCTAGATCACCACTCTTTAGTAGAACTTTTAATGATGATGGAAATGTTTCTAACCTTTGTGCCTGGGACAGCACTAGTAGCCACATGTTGGTATTTGTGGCTAGAAATGTGGCTAAGGCAACTGAGGTACTGAATACTCTATTTAATTAATTTAAATTTAATTAGTTTCACATGGTTAGTGGTCATTCTATGAAATAACACATATATGAATTATCTTGGTTAGGGACAAGAAAAACAAGTGTTTGTAATCCAACAGTCAAAGTTTTAATCTACTTCAAGATCTCCAGAAACTCTTGTGTACATAGCAGTAACACAGATCATGGAAGATCATTGGAGGGCTTGTGGTTGCAAGAAACATGGGTGCAAAGATGTTAACAGAGAGAGATTTTATGAAGGAGTTTTAATGTATATTTATTTTAATTAGGAAAGCACACCTGAAACTAATATAATAAAATACTGAATATTATAATTGTATTATTAAATTAATATTACTACTCAATATTATCTTATTAGTTTAATATTACTATTCAATATTATCTTATATTAGTTTCAGTTGTGCAGTATAGTGGTTAGACAATTACATAATTTTATAAAATGATCCTCCATTAAGTCTAGTGCCCACCTGACACCATACATAGTTATTACAATACAGGGTGGGGCAGTGGTAGGTTTACAGTTGTTCGTATGGGTAATATACAATAAATAATAAATAATACAAGAAGAAATTACGGGCCTGACCTGTGGTGGTGCAGTGGATAAAGCATCAACCTGGAATGCTGAGGTCACTGGTTCACAAAACCCTGCACTTGTCTGGTCCGGGCACATATGGGAGTTGATGCTTCCTGCTCCTCCCCCCTTTCTCTTTCTCTTTCTCTTTCTCTTTCTCTTTCTCTTTCTCTTTCTCTCTCTCTCTCTCTCTCTCACTCTCCTCTTTAAAATGAATTTTTAAAAATTAAAAGAAAAGAATAAATTACAGTGTGTTCACAACTGTAAGCCTACTTTTGCCCCACCCGGTATTATCAATTCTATTCCCTATGCTGTACTTTACAAGGAGTTGATGTCAGGTTGGGTTTTGGAAAAAATAGTATTTACTTGGTGGGTGGGCAGAAGATGTAAAGGCCTGAAGACATGAAATAGCTTGAAATACAAAATTTGATATTGCTAGGACCTAACATACTGATGAGACTGGATAGAGTAGATCAAAAAGAACTTCACACAATTTTAAGGATTTGGACTCTTAAGGTGATGGATGGGAAGTTAGTAGGACATATCAGCAAGGGAAAAATGTCATCTAATAATATAGAGCAGCCTGACCAGGTGGTAGTACAGTGGATAGAGCATCAGACTGGGACGTAGAGGACCCTTGTTTGAAACCCGAGGTCGCCAGCTTGAGCCCAAGATTGCTGGCTTGAGCAAGGGGTCACTTGCTCTGCTGTAGCCGCCCATTAAGGCACATATGAGAAAGCAATCAACAAACAACTAAGGTGCCTCAAGGAAGAATCGATGCTACTCCCTTCCTGTCTGTCTGTCCCTATCTGTCCCGCTCTCTGTCTCTCTGTCTCTGTCACCAATAAATCAGTAAATAAATAAATAATGATAATAATATAGAGCAGTGCTTCTTGCCCTTGTTGGCAATGGCTCCTAACAACTCAGCTTTCAATACTACTCCCTAAGCTTTTAGTAAAGTAGTTAAATAATTTATAAACTAGGACTTAAATATTGTAGATACAATCCTATTTGAAGGACCTTATCTTTTTATATTAGGTCAAACCATATGAAATTGCTACATTTTATCAAATTTTGAGCTATAAAATTTTCATATTGTTAAACCCAATACATTCTGTAACCTCCTGATGTTCTTAAAAATGGGCTTCTAGTTTATTTGCTTTCGGGGATGTAGTCACATCCATTGTCTTTAGTCACATATCTGTAATAGCAGTTAAGATAATTGCATTTCTTAAACTTTAAATGTGGAAAACATCTGTAAGCTTAGATTGGGATCTGAAAACAAAATCCAAAAAATCCTTTTATCTTCTTTAGAAGTTGAAGTCTTGTTTTTATCTAGATATCTATAAGAACGTTTGTCAATGGGGTCACACAGTAAATGATCACTTATGGTTTCTTCTGTCAGCTTTTAGTTTGGATGCTGAACAGCCTGACTATGATTTGGATTCTGAAGATGAAGTGTTCGTGAATAAACTGAAAAAGAAAATGGACATCTGCCCATTGCAATTTGAGGAGATGATTGACCGTCTAGAAAAAGGCAGTGGTCAGCAGGTACAGCTTCACTGTATATATAATGTGTGCGTGCGTGTGTGAAAATCTTTTTTGTGCCTGACCTGTGGTGGCGCAGTGGATAAAGCGTCGACCTGGAAATGCTGAGGTTGCCGGTTCGAAACCCTGGGCTTGCCTGGTCAAGGCACATATGGGAGTTGATGCTTCCTGCTCCTCCCCCACTTCTCTCTCTCTGTCTCTCCTCTCTCTCTCTCTCCCTCCACTCTAAAATGAAATAAAAAATAAATAAAAATTAAAAAAAAAATTTAAAAAAAAAAAAATCTTTTTTGTATTTTTCTGAAGTGAGAAGCAGGGAAGCAGAGAGACAGACTCCCGCATGCACTCGACTGGGATCCACCCGGCATGCCTACCAGGGGGCGATGCTCTGCCCATCTGGGGCATTGCTTGGTTGCAACTGGAGACATTCTAGCGCCTGAGGCGGAGGTCATGGAGCCATCCTCAGGGCCTGGGCCAACTTTGCTCCAGTGGAGCCTTGACTGTAGGAGGAGAAGAGAGAGATAGAGAGAAAGGAGAGGGGGAAGGGTGGAGAAGCAGGTGGGCGCATCTTCTGTGTGCCCTGACCAGGAATTGAACCCAAGACTTCCACATGCCAGACCGACACTCTACTGTTGAACTAGCTGTCCAAGGCCTATAAATCTTTACTTTTATATATATAACTGTATTTATATGGAAGTAGTGTGATATTGGGGAAAGATACATGAACAGGCTCTGGAGTTAGCATGTGTGAAGCTATACCCTGTCTTGACCCACTGCAACCTGTATAATTTTGAGCAATATGTTCCCGTTTCTCTGAGCCTGTTTTCCTATCTGTAAAATAGAGATGATAAATATCATAGGATTGTTGTGAAAATTAAATAAAATAAATTACATAAAAGCAGCTAGCTCAATGACTAACATATATGTAAAGTACTTTATGTGTTTGCAGTTGTAAAAACCATTATTTTGGTTGTTGTTATTTAAATTTGGAAGTACCTTTGAACCTTATATGTGTATGATGAAAATAACATAATTTTATATTTAGCCAGTAAGTCTGCAGGAAGCCAAATTATTGCTAAAAGAAGATGATGAATTAATTAGAGAAGTTTATGAATACTGGATTAAAAAGAGAATAAGCTGTCGAGGGCCATCGCTTATCCCATCAGTAAAACAGGAGAAGCGAGACGGCTCCAGCACAAATGATCCTTATGTGGCTTTTAGAAGACGCACTGAGAAAATGCAGACTCGAAAAGTGAGTGAATTGGGGGGATTTTATCAATTTTTTAATGTAAGAAAAACTAAAGTTTGTGAATATCTTGATATTTGGAGGTTATGTTTTAAATTGTGTTTAAATAGACTTTCTATACATTATGATGAGAAATACTAATTTAAAATAAGTTGGCCCTTGGGAGTCATTATGGAGCTGTCAGTATATTTTAGTGTTCAACCATTTAAAATCATACGCAAAATTATTTCCTGGTGATTCTTGCTGCCTTTCAATGTTTTTAAGTTCTCATCCTTCAAACATATATATTATATATATCAGTAGCTATGTTCAGAACGCCACTACCTAGAAATGCTTATTGACATTAAGCAACTTTATATTGGCAGAATCGGAAAAATGATGAAGCCTCTTACGAAAAAATGCTTAAGCTGCGTCGAGATCTAAGTCGGGCTGTTACTATTCTAGAGATGATAAAAAGAAGAGAAAAGAGTAAAAGGGAGCTATTGCACTTAACACTGGAAATTATGGAAAAGAGGTAAAGTGTATTTCAGTAGTGTTAGGAAGTATGGTACTCTTAGCATTGTGTGTACTGATCTAATTTATTTCATAAGCAGTTATCCATAACTCCAGAAATAGCTTCTTTTAATAATAATTAGAGACTATTTAAATGTGTGCTATGATATACTTTGTATAATTTTACATGTATGTGTTCTTCTCTTTATTTTCTTTAAAAGTGATTGCTTTCAGTACAGTTAAAATAGGCCTGGTATTTCCATTTTGAAATCTTACTCTTTTGTCCTTAGGTAAGTGTGTGCACGGCTATAAAAGACAGAAAGAACATTTGTCAATTTAAAGTTTTTCTTTTGTTCACTAGATGGTACTGACTTTTTTTTTTCCTTAATGTAAGGGGGAGGGGGAATGGGCATACATCTTACATACAACCAGCAAGGTATACACAATGAAAACTTCAAGCCTTACTCCCCTATCTGCTAGTCCCTATCCCCAAAGAGAACCACTTAAATTTCTTGTGATTTAGTTCAGAAACATTAGTTTTATGGCACAGGCAATTCAAATTAGCAGAAAGTTCTTCAACACCTTTTTAGGCATTAATTTCAACATCTCCACCAAATTTTTCACCAGAATTGCTAAGTTAAAATCCAAACCTTTGTCCCCCCACACACACACAGTCATTTATTTATGGTGCCAAGATAAAGTTATACGCCAAAAAGTAAAAGGAATTATGTAATCTTTAATTTCAATAAGTTTTCAGCAAATTAAGTTTAACTAATTTTACCAAGTCTAATTAGTGTTTTTAATTGTATCTCAGTTGGTTATTAATAGTCATGAGGGTAAGTACTTACAGAACTAACTTTTTAAAGTTTCTCTTTTGTAATCTCAGGTATAATTTGGGTGACTACAGTGGAGAGATTATGTCTGAGGTGATGGCCCAGCGGCAGCCGGTGAAACCCTCCTATGCCATCCCCATCATCCCTATCACCAATAGCAGTCAGTTTAAACATCAGGAAGCAGTGGATGTGAAGGAGTTCAAAGTTAATAAGGTGACACAGAGTTTTGTGATTATAGTAGTTGATAATAGAGTGGTGTGTTATTGTTGGAATCAGAGTGAAAAAGAAAAATAGACATAATGTAATCCTGCCATGAAATATGCTGCAAGGACAGCTTTCGATTCAAGGCTGGCCTTTTGATACACAGGAGAGCTGGAAGATAGTACTTAACTTTGTACTGACTTTTTGCAAAATCTATAATGCCATAAACGGCGTAAAACTTGACAAATTTTTAGCATATTTACATAGCCATGATCTTTTTGTTTCCAACAAAAACCATTTTTGCCTCTAATCTTTCTTGCCTTTTTTCCTATACGTAAGATTCATACCTCTTCCTGGCCTCTGCCATCCCTGCCATCTATATTTCTTCCTTCCCTTCCCTTTTTCCTTTCCTTTTTTGTCCTGTCCTGTCCTATCCTAGGTGAGAGGATGGGAGATAGTGAGGCAGGCTCCTACATGCACCCTGACCAGGATCTACCCAGCAACCTCCATCTGAGGCCAATGCTTGCATTAACCAAGCTATTTTTAGTGCCTGAATCTGACACACTGGGACTAACCAAGCTATCCTCAGTGCCCAGGGATGTTGCTCAAATCAGTCAAGCCACTGGCTATGGGAGGGGAAGAGGGAGAGAAGCAGATGGGCACTTCCCTGTGTGTCCTGACCAGGAATTGAATCCAGGGTGTCTATACTCTGGCCCGGCACTCTATCCATTGAGCCACCAGCCAGGACTGCCATCCATATTTCTGACGTGTCTTATGTTCATCAGCTCAGTCACTCTTGCCTGTGTTATCCTGATGTTTCCCTTATTTATTGATTTCGTATTTTTATCCTCTAAAACTGCTCAAAGTTCAGCACTCCAGAATGCCTTCATTGTTTATTTAGCTGGTAGTAAATCTCCACTGCTTTTTATTTTCATGACACTTTGGCATTATGGATTTATTTTCCACTTTGTCACCAGTGATCTGAAGTCTGCTCTATGTGTATATAAAATTGTTTTCATTACTATTTCCCCCATATTGATTTGTTCTCTAAAGTAAAGACGATATCCCTCTTTTTTTCTTTTTATTTAATTCTCTCAGTATTTTAATAGAAATTTAGGAAAAAGAAACAGGAGCCAGTAGTGAATACTACATAATTGCAATTACAGGGTTCAGAAGCAGGAGCACTTTTCATCTTTTCCTTTACTTCAGTGAGAACAAAATACTTGATCAGATTATATTTAGGTTATGGGAGCAAATTCATGTTTTCACAGAGACCAACCAGACTAACACTTTACAACATAAGATGACAAAACCTAGTGAATATGAATGCCTTCATTATAGCAGTAAAGTTCTTTCTAAAACGTTCCTAAAACTGTGGGGTTTTTGATTGTTAAAAGTGGTTTTTTATGTTTGATTAACTCATGACTTTATTGCAGCAAGATAAAGCCGACCTTATTCGACCTAAGCGTAAATATGAAAAGAAGCCCAAAGTCCTCCCGTCCTCCACTGCTGCCCCTCCTCAGCAGGCCAGTCCTGCTGCACTGCCAGTCTTCAACGCTAAAGACTTAAATCAGTATGATTTCCCCAGCTCGGACGAAGAGCGTCTCTCCCAGGTGAGTGTAAGAATTATTCTAGGAACACAGAGGAGGCATGTAGAAAGTCCCATGTTTTGACTCAACTGTATTTTATGTACAGGTTTTGTCTGGTTCTTCAGAAGCTGAGGAAGAGAATGACCCCGACGGTCTCTTTGCTTTCCATAGGAAAGCAGGCTGTCAGTACTATGCTGTAAGTTTCTGGCTCTTATTAAATAACAAACTGTTTATCTTTAACTGACCAAATAAAATAATTTGGATTTTTTTTTTAAGCCTCATCATTTAGACCAAACTGGCAACTGGCCTTGGACTAGTCCTAAAGACGGAGGATTAGGGGACGTGCGATACAGATACTGCTTGACCACCCTCACCGTGCCGCAGAGGTGTATTGGGTTTGCGCGAAGACGGGTTGGGCGCGGTGGAAGGTGAGGTATTCCTGTATTCTAAGCATAGGGATGTTTTAGACCAGTGGTCCCCAACCCCTGGGCTGCGGACCGGTACCGGTCCATGGGCCATTTGGTACCGGGCCGCAAAGAAAGAATAAATAACTTACATTATTTTCGTTTTATTTATATTTAAGTCTGAACGATGTTTTATTTTTTTTAAATGACCAGATTCCCTCTGTTACATCCGTCTAAGACTCACTCTTGACGCTTGTCTCGGTCACGTGATACATTTATCCATCCCACCCTAAAGGCCGGTCTGTAAAAATATTTTCTGACATTAAACCGGTCCGTGGCCCAAAAAAGGTTGGGGACCACTGTTTTAGACAGTAGAGTAATCAAATTTAAATTTTAAAGTGAGACAGTCCTAAATAGCTCATTTGTTCCCATTTGCTGTTCTTGACTGATTTTGTTTGAAATACTTTGTCTTGATGCCTGGTTCTTCTACAACCACAGCTTTTAATGCAACTACTGGATCCCTCCTGGAGCTGCTCTTCCGAGTTTGGAAGCCTCGGGTGTCTGTCCTCACAGTCTTAACAAAAGGCACCAGACAGAGCAAGTGCAAATCATAATTGCCTAAATTGTATTAAGTTAAAGAAACTACAAAAGTTGTTTCAGGAATTCCGGAAGATACTGAAAAAAAATATTAAATAGGCTAAGAAACATTATATAGGGTATGCTGAATTCTCTAATTCGTCAGTAAAAAGGCTGCAAGTGACATGGTGACTGACCTTGACATCCCGGTTTGTCACGATCTAATTGTTACTCCTTTGTTAAATATGATAGAACTCAGGACTCACACTCAGATGCCTTTGTGTGAAAGGTTGTGTGGGGGAGGGGAGGAACTGTAGAACCCAGAGAAGCAAAGAGAAAGCTTTTATGTAAAATGTGAAGAAAAAAGGCAAAACAGATCATATCAATGTGCTTTCAGGAAGAAACCTAAGGGTATGATTTATGGCTTATTCATATGTCTGTTTCATTTTTGAAACTTAGTTGCAGTTCTTATCACTAGGCATCAAAATATATTTTAATTTTATTAAAGCAATTGAGGTGACAATGGTTAATAAATTATATAGATTCTAGGTGTGCAGTTCCATAATACATCCTTTGTATATTGCATTGTGTGTTGACTACCCGAAGTCGTCTTTTTCTATCTCCAAAATACATTTTATGAAGCACTTTTTCATATATTATTACATTGACATCAGTAGTAGTGAGAATTCTCTATGTTCGCTGTATTTTATTCTATACAAACATTATTCAGTGTTTTAAGTTGGTGTCATTTATAAAGTTTATATTAATAATATCTCAAGTATTTTATCTATTAGAAATGTTAATGGTATAACATCCCAAAGATCACATACATGCCTTTCACTGCTTTTCTCCTACCCCTACCCCCCCAAAAATGAAGTTTTTACTTAGAGAAACAGATATGTTAGCAACATTTTTAAAAGTGTTCTGGTGCTTTGTGATGGATGTGAAAATTTTTGGTTTAAAAGTAATTTGAAAAGAAAAATACTTTCATATGTTCTCAGTAATTTATACTGGTAGACCGGCTCACAGAACTGTTACAGCTCTTATTGTTGTAAAATATTTACCTTGTTCTTTGAGTTTATTCTCTTACTTAATTGGATCATTATAACATTAAAGAAAAAACCTTTATCAGACATTGAGATTTTAGTGTACAGAGCCAAATACTGCAGTAATCAAATTTAAATGTCAGTGTGAGGTGGCTTTTTGGAGTTGGGGGAGAAAGAGAAACCTTTCTTGTATAACTTCAGATGGCTGTTCACATCCATGGTCCTGCCTTGCTTTCCCAGGGTCTTACTGGACAGAGCCCACTCGGACTGTGACGGTGCGTTTCACCATCTGGAATGGGAAAGGCTCTCCTCACCACAGCATCCTCCCGGCAGCCCATCTGCCAATACCTCAGAAACACATACCTCGGACAGAGCTCTCTCTAAAGACCTCAGTCAGATCCTAGTCAATGTCAAATCATGTAGATGGCGGCATTTCAGGCCTCGGACACCATCCTTACATGACAGTGACAATGATGAACTCTCCTGTAGAAAATTGTATCAGAGTATAACTCGAACAGGAACAGCACAACCTGGGACCCAGACATGCAGTACCTCTACGCAGAGTAAAAGCGGCGGTTCAGCGCACTTCGGTATGTTTGTTTATTATGATGGACTTTTCTGTGGAAGTGTCAGGTTTATCCAGTTTTTGAATGTGTGGTTTATTGTATTTACGGCTAAAAGTCCTTTTCTCTCAAAGTAGTTTACAAAAGAAAGACTAGGTTTAAATGTTTGAGTCCTGTTTGTACATGTGTCTTTATTTAAACACACCCACATACGATGGGATGGTTTCTTACTGCTATTTAACATATAACATTTGTGTCCTGGGTGCAGTCTGAGAGCCACAAGATTGAGCAATTATATTTTCAAAATAATATGGGGAAATATGGAACATAAAGTGTTGGTGTTTTATGCTTAGACACTTCTCTAGCCTTTCTCCATAAACTGCTTAAAAGTAGACCAGCAGGCCGATATGTGTGTAAGCTTTATCTGCCTCAATAATCCAGGATAATTTATAAGAGAGAAACTAATTTTTCACAGAACAATGTTCAAGTTAGAATATTATTTAATAATTTTGGAAATGATTTTAGATAATTATTTACTTCAGCATTATGTCTACTTTGTGAAATGTGTCTAAAATAAATGCTGTCTACTTAAAATATTTCTAAAATTTTAGCTGTTTTAAAGTATACATGTTATTTGAGGCATATAGATTATAGAAATTCACTGTTTAAAATATGTTCTACAGATTATTATAAAGATACTTTAAATAGAGATTTTAAAAGGACTATAAAGATGTTTATCCTGTCCCCTAATCAGGTGGTAAGGCTACAGTAAAACCTTCTAATGAATATGAAGGTGGTTATTCTTAAAGACCCTCCAGAAAAGATTTCATCAATAATTCACTTGATGGTCAGAAAAAAGTATTTCTATGAAGTGAAAGTCTTTCAGCTCATGTTTTTAGAAATTAACTACAAGATAATCTAAATTATCTGAGTCCTAACCAATTGTTTTTAATCCCATTAATTTTGGTCTATACCATGAAGTGTCAGTTTCTCTCTGCTTTTATAGTCTTAAAATGAAAGAGGACTTATTTATAGTGTGAGTATAGGGACTTTAAAAGTATAAAATTGTAGTGTATTCCCTAATAAAAATGTTGAAGCTGTATAAAACTTTTGAGACTTGTCCTTGGAAATTGGCATGTTGAACCAACCGCCATCTTTTTCACTTTATGAAATAGAGAAGTTGAATTGTGTGTCCATCCTTAGGATCTTACAGCAATCTTTCTATGTGAATTGTTTTGCTATACAACTTAAATAAGCATTGATACTGTAAAACTTACTTGATCTGTGTTGCCAAAGAATATTAAAAGGTAAACAAGCATTGAGCAGAAGTGGTACCAAAAGTTTAGCAGGAAAAAATAACTTTAGTTGCTCTATAATTTCATTTCCTTAAAAAATATGATATAACTTTTAAAAATGGGTTTATCAGTTTTTTCTGTTGGACTTCCTTGTTTTCCTTTTCCCTTCGATTTCACAAGCCCTCCTTCCATTAGAGAGCAGGTACCAGCAGCTGCTGTGGTAGCAGCACTTTGTTCTTCCGTGTTCGTGAGCTTCCTCTTCGTGCTTTGTCCAGTGCACAGAAGTGGACTTGTACCATGTGTTTACCTAAGTGAATTCAATATAGACAGGCCCCTGGGGAAAAAGATAAAAATTCAGCAGTTCAGATGTTACACGGGATTCTGCATACAGTTGTACTAGAGGAGTGTGTGTGCCAGAGTGGCCAGGGGGAGCAGGAGTGAATCCGCGTGGTTCTCCTGCGGGCGTCTGGACTGGCACCAATGCCTCATTCATAGCTGAGGCATCTCACCTCAGCCATGCAGTTACAGTTCTAAAGGTATTTTTCCATATAACATGGCCCACAAATACTGCTTATCCTGAACTCAGCCAGGAACTCTTGACTGCCTGATGCCAGCAGGAAGACTGTCTGGGCTGTGCGTGCTGCTCTCCACGGGGAGTTCTAAGGCCTGTTTTTTACTGTGCTGAGTTAGAACTTAACCACTTTTTGAGATGAATTGGGTGATGTGTTGGCCAAATAAGTGGGTGCTGACTTAGCCATTTTTTCATTATTCTATCATTGTTTGAAATATTAATGTGTGTGCTGTGACAGTGATGCCCTCTGGACTGACTTTACCCTTTTCTGGGCCTATACAGGCCTCTCTAGTCTCCTTTTCAAATAGGAAACTCTAAATGAGGACATCAGGAGCCTATTTTTTTAGTAAAGGGAATGAGCTTTAACATCAGCTTTTGCAGCCTCTGTTTTAACTGTTGAGAACTTCCTTGCTTGCTTCCCTGTCTTGGCCATCTTGCATGGTTGTGTAGCGAGTGGGTGGTCTAGTTAGCTAGGGCTGAGTGCTTCTCCATGGCAGACTGGCACAATGGCAAGGAGCTTGGGAGGTCTTGCTGTATATGCATTTAGAATTTTAAGGACTAGATTTTGGCGATTAAGGATAAGTTATATATTTTTAATAATCTTTAGTCGTTATGTGATTTGGACGGTTCCTAATTTTTTTTTTTGTATTATTTTTTTTTTTTTGTATTTTTCCGAAGCTGGAAATAGGGAGAGACAGTCAGACAGACTCCCGCATGCGCCCGACCAGGATCCACCCGGCACGCCCACCAGGGGCGATGCTCTGCCCCTCCGGGGCTTCGCTCTGCAGCGACCAGAGCCACTCTAGGGCCTGGGGCAGAGGCCAAGGAGCCATCCCCAGTGCCCGGGCCATCTTTGCTCCAATGGAGCCTCGGCTGCGGGAGGGGAAGAGAGAGACAGAGAGGAAGGAGGGGGGGTGGAGAAGCAAATGGGCGCTTCTCCTGTGTGCCCTGGCCGGGAATCGAACCCGGGTCCCCCGCACGCCAGGCCGACGCTCCACCGCTGAGCTAACCGGCCAGGGCCTTTTTTTAATCTATAAAGTCACCTTTGAAAATTTCCTCTTTGACCTACCTGTGGTGGCACAGTGGATAAAGCACCAACCTGGAACACTGAGGTCACCAGTTTGTAACCCTGGGCTAGCCTGGTCAAGGCACATACAGGAGTTGATGCTTCCTGCCCCTCCCCCCACCCCCCTCTCTCTAAAATGAATAAATAAAATCTAAAAAAAAATTATTTTTTTTTAATGAAAATGTAGTTGTTACCAGTGACTGGGTATTACTTGCATCTGTTTGAGTTTGCATGTTATGGGAGATGTAAGATGCCATAATTAATTTAATACCTTTTATCATAATTAGGAAAGACTTTTAGTGTTCAGAAAGACTGAAAACAGCCTGACCAGGCGGTGGCACAGTCAATAGAGCGTCAGACTGGGATGCAGAGGACCCAGGTTCGAGACCCCGAGGTCGCCAGCTTGAGCGCGGGCTCATCTGGTTTGAGCAAAAGCTCACCAGCTTGAACCCAAGGTCGCTGGCTCCCGCAAGGGGTTACTCGGTCTGCTGAAGACCCACGGTCAAGGCACCTATGAGAAAGCAATCAATGAACAACTAAGGTGTTGCAACACGCAATGAAAAACTAATGATTGATGCTTCTCATCTCTGTCTGTTCCTGTCTGTCTGTCCCTGTCTATCCCACTCTCTGACTCACTCTCTGACTCTGTAAAAAATAAATAAATAAATAAAATTAAAAAAAAAGATGACAGACTGAAAACAGAAAAGTGATTTTTTATTTTTTTTTTGGTGACAGGCAGGTAGGGAGAGGGATGAGAAGCGTCAGTTCTTCGATGCGGCTCCTTAGTCTCCTTAGTTGTTCACTGTCTGCTTTCTCATATGTGCCTTGACCAGGGGCTGCAGCAGACCAAGTGACCCCTTGCTCAAGCCAGCGACCTTGGGCTCAAGCCAGCGACCATGGGGTCATGTCAGTGATTCCACACCACACCACCACACCCCCCCACACACACACCCACCCTCACTCAAGCAGATGAGCTCGAGGTTTCAAACCTGGGTCTTCCACGTCCCAGTCCGACACTGTATCCACTGCGCCACTGCCTGGTCAGATCAGAAAAGTGATTTTTAAACCACCATTATCTGTTCAGGATTTGAATTTCTATTTCATCAACATTTTAAATTTTCTAACCTCACATCTCTGCACTAAAGACTTAGATTATTTTTATAAGTAAACAGGAAATTTTTAGCTAGAATGTTATATTTTGAGTCTTAATATCTGTAGCTTTACTGTTCATTTTACTTCAGTTTGTAACATAAAATTTTAATCTTACCCCAGAAAAGGAACTACAAAATTGAGCACTGAATATTTTTGTTGTTGAATTTTCTAAATCTGCGAGACCTTAATTCTTACCCTAATGTGTCTCACAGTTCAGAATCGCACCCTCAGCAGTCTCAAGTAGCACAATTCTACAGTTTTACAGTGACATGCAAGAGTGGTCACACTAAGCCGTCTGTTTGGCCACAAATAATCTCGTGTTCAAGTCATTTGCAGCCAAATGAATTCAGACTCAGTCATGTTTTGCTGTCAAATGAATTACCTAACTTCTGTTTTCGAATTGGATTTCTGTGTAGCAGCTGATAAATGTTCATAAATGTCATTCTAAACTATTAATTCAAATTAACTGATTAGGATGTCATACTTTTAATTGTCTAGAGTCATTTCATTTTATATTTCTTTCTTTAAAGTTAACTTTTTTTCTGTATTAAAATAATTTTCTACCTGTGTACTGCCCAAAGAAATTTGTAATTGAAGAGTGTCTTTTAAAATAACTGTTTGAGTTTATTGGGGGAAGGGGTGTTTGTTTGTTTTCTAACAAAATACACATTTTGGTACTCTAGAATCCATCTTCTCAAACTGAAATTTTAAGTCATTTATTTTTTCCTAAGTTCCTGTCCCCCTCCCCTGCATTTCTGTGATCATTTTAGTTTATCTGCTCCTGCCACAGGGATGTGACCTGAAGGGCAGCAGCCTGAGCTGCGGACTGTACCAGCTGCTGGTGGTTTCCTTGTGTGATAAGTGGCCTTGCAAAATCTAAGATCATTTCACCTAAGCTCCTACCCCAGAAAATTGTAAGAAGTGACCAAAATAAGCCTAGACAGCTCTAGTGAGAGCACAGTCAACAGCCTTCTCCATCGAGTTACTATACTATATGCAAACCTTGTTTAGAAGTTTGTCCATGTACTGAACAAAAGCAGCCTTCTTAAATTTAAATCTTCTGCTTCCTGTTTTGCTTTTGGAAGCATACTAAGTTTTCTTGATCTCTAACATCAAGTGTTTTTCAAATACTTGACATCCTGTCATGCTCCGCCCCACCCTCATCAGCTTTAGCGTGTCCCTCATGTGACTCTTCTTCCCTGCCTAGACTCCTCTGTGTCAGGGGCTGCATTTTTGCAATTTTTTTAAGCACTTAATTCACTTAAGAGGTTTTTAATTATTTCTTAAAACAATATTAAATCTAAAATGAACTTTTGTCTATTTCTTTTTATAGTTAAAATCTCATTGATTTGGGGGTGGGTTTTTCTCCCTTCCACTAGTACATATCTTTGTGACCTCGGATGAAAGTTTCTCCATCCTAATCTAGAATTTTTGGTTCCATGAAATGACTCTGATTCTGTCTACAGAACCCTCTTGTCCGTCTTTGTGTGGACTGCAGACTTGACTACCACCCCCATACGGAGGCAGACATGTAGCCTAGAGTCTTTCTCCTTAGTAGAGATGTAGGGACATAAGGTAATTTCTATTTATTTCTACTTAGCATTGTACTACATTGTAATGGCACCCAGGGTGGTATCAGTTTTCTCTATAAATAATAATACAAAACCCAGTTTAGAGTGTACCTGGTCCAGTTTACTGCTTTTCCATGCTTTCCTTTCAGTCACACAGCCTTTTTTGGGGTTGGAATTTTATGTCTCAGGAAAAAATGAAAATTATAGCATCTCATGGCTGGAAAGAACTTAGTGATCACCTAATTTAATCTCTTTCATATTTTAGATAAACATACTAGTCCCAAACGGTATACTCTACAAGTTATGATAGACCTGAGAACTAAAATAGCAATCCAGATTTCTTGGCCCCCAGACCCATGGATTTACTACTATTGCTTCCAGCTCATATGTTACCCGCACAATTCTTCTAGATCGTTTATGAACAGCATGCCTGGACATTTTTATAACTGGACTCTAGAATATAAAGATATCTAAGAAGTAGGCTAACATAGTGATCTAAAATGTCAAGTGCATTTTTATTTCTAACTCTGTTACTATGAGAAAGTTAACAGTTGTTAAAAAGTAGAATTCACGAGACCTTCAGAGACCAAGGATTAAAATGTTGATTTAAATAGGGCAAAAATATTTGGAACCTTTATTATATCAATTTCTAATTTATTATTGCTAATTTTTTTATTGGAACACAAACATAAATGTCTATCCAATATGCTGAACACCTGAAACTAGTATAATATTAAATGTCAACTGTAATTGAAAAGTAAAAAATAATAATAATTAAAAAAATAAAGATTGAACAAAGGAACAAACACACACAAACACCAGCAAAGGTCTACAAAAAGAGTTCATTCATGTAAATGGAGTTTGATATATTAGGTCTTCAATAAATGCTAAATTACTGATTTTCTAGATCTATAATGCCCTGACCATCAAGAAATGGTCTCTTTTAAAAAATTTACTGAGCATTCTCTACTAGTAAATTCTAGACTTAGGTAGGCAGCTCACCCAAACTTAGGGAATTAAAGTATAAATCTCAAAACCATATTAGCAAAACAAATTAAGGATCTTTAGGCTTAAACAATTGCTTTTTATGTATTTTTAAGCATAATGGGAAATATTATATTAATTATAAGCATGTAGGACAGAATCAATTTTTGTAGCTTTTCTTCGAATTCTAATTCACCACATTTCTGTCATATGGAAATGGTCATGTTGACAAAAAGTTACTGTTTTATGTCAATATTGAGGAATTGGCCTATTAATAAAAATCTCCCCTATAGCAATCAGATCTGAGGATTTCAAATATGTTTGAAAAAGAAGCTCATCAAAGGACAGATATCAGCTGAATAGATTATAACACGCAAAGTTAAAATATCAATAGACTTTTTCCAACAAAAATTTATTTCTTGGCTCTTAAAGCCCAAAAATTTTAGTTCAACTCAAGTATAAGCGCCTATGTATATATACTAATAACTTCTTTCACAATTTTCAAAATATGGTGGCATTTCTACCTTTACATTTTATAGTTGTACAAGGTGGAAGCTATATACTAGAGATTCTTCGTGAATTGTAAGTGAAAATTACAAAATTTGATGAAGTGAAATTCTAATTAAATTATCACAATGAAGTTAAAGACAGCAAATTAGATGGCAGTATTTTGAAAACATCAAACTTGAAATTGAGGAAATTTGCATGATTTATAGATTCCCTGGTACCCAGGGATGCATGATAACCCTTTTTTTTTTTTTTTTGAAATAATTCTTAACCCAAACACCACAGGCTTCTTAAAGAAGCCTTTTAAGGTCAGATGTTGTGATTGTATGTGCTTTTTTTTCCTTTTTTTAAATTGGCAAAAGAAAAAAAGAAAAAGGTTTCCTTTTAAAAAACTGAACACACTTTTGGGAGGGTAATAAATGAACATTTTTTTGTTTGTTTTTTTTAGAACTGAGCTCTCCATAGACAAACATAAGTAGCATAACACAGTGTCTTTCCTCAGACATCATTCTGTACAGTAAATCAACATAAACAACTCCGTTCTTAGTGACTGGATTTTTCCAGGTGGGTTAATTGGGTGGGGAAAGTTAATTAACATTTGGAGCCTCTTTTCTTCCTGTTAAAACTTAAAAGGATGAGTTTTTTTTTTTAAGGTAATAAACCAACAACCTGTGTTGCATAGAGAGGAAATGTTTATACTGACTGAGATTAGAAAATACATAGAATAGTTGACTATTCTGTGAGGGATCATCTGAATGCATTGGGACAGTAATATGAGTGAACTAGAAACTACATGGTAATTATCAGATTTCTTAATGCAAAGTTGATTTCAAATATGTGGATTTAAAAAAAGCTGGTATTACCTTTTTACACAAGTGTCACAGCTTACAAAAATAATGGTTCTGCATCTTGGGAAGTGAGCAGTTCTCTTTCCTGTGTTAAACCAGGAAGTTTAATTTTGTTTTTCTTTAGACTCAAGCCACTCTTGTTAAATGTGGTTGTAAAAAAATGCTTATATTTTCATTTGAAAGTGATCTTTAGCAGGACCATGAGCTTTTGTCAAAGGCTTTAATTTTGCACAATTTTTTAATGCTGAAATTTTAGTATTATAAGGTGTGTATGATGTTGTGCATCTTTATAAAGTGTTTCCTCGTTTTATGTTCAGCATTTACAGCCGAACAATACCAGCAACATCAGCAGCAGCTGGCACTCATGCAGAAACAGCAGCTTGCACAAATTCAGCAACAGCAAGCAGATAGTAATTCCTCCACCAACATTTCACAGGTGAGGGATTTGTCTGTCTTATGATTATCCCTCATTGTTTCCCACCAGAGTTCATCTCTAATTACCAACTGTTGTCATAGAACCTTGCATCTAACCAGCAGAAAAGTGGCTTTCACCTGAATCTACATCATAGCCATTCTATACAGGGTTTAGAAAGAACATTACAGGTGAGTATGGAAGCTGTTGCCTCTGCTCCCTATTTTCAAAAGTAAAGCTAAAAAGCATAGTTAAATGAGATGGAGACCCTGTCTTCAAGTCTGACCTGTAGTCTGTGATGTATGTCTTTAATAGATAACCCCACCTATACCTAGCTCATTACGTTGTGATTTTAATGATGATTAAAATTTATTAAAAGTTATACTAAAAATAACCTTTTAGAAGAAATCACTTTTATTTTTTTTTTTTTTTTTTTTTTTATAATTTTATTTTTTTAATGGGGTGACATCAATAAATCAGGATACATATATTCAAAGATAACAAGTCCAGGTTATCTTGTCGTTCAATTATGTTGCATACCCACCACCCAAAGTCAGATTATCCTCTGTCACCTTCTATCTTGTTTTCTTTGTGCCCTTCCCACCCCCTACCCCTCTCCCATTCCCCCCTCCCCCCCGTAACCACCACACTCTTATCAATGTCTCTTAGTTTCACTATTATGTCCCACCTACGTATGGAATAATACAGTTCCTGTTTTTTTCTGATTTACTTATTTCGCTTCGTATCATGTTATCAAGATCCCACCATTTTGCTGTAAATGTTCCGAAGTCATCATTTCTTATGGCTGAGTAGTATTCCATAGTGTATATGTGCCACATCTTCTTTATCCAGTCATCTATTGATGGGCTTTTTGGTTGTTTCCATGTCCTGGCCACTGTGAACAATGCTGCAATAAACATGGGGCTGCATGTGTCTTTACGTATCAATGAAGAAATCACTTTTAAACCTAATGCATGATAAATGTTTGCCGTTTAAACACATTTAAGGCCTAAAGGCTGAGATTTGAGTCTCTAAGCAGCTTGAAAGAAAAATTCATGTCAAAAACTTGAAGGACTTACTAATTTCTAGACTAAGTTCTGATATGATATTTTGTTACTTTCATTCTAAAGAGGTAGCTGTCTTACTATCGGTGCCTTTGGTTGTGTGTACATATATAGAAAGTTAGGTGAAAGAAGTTAACATTTATTCATTATATGTACTTGCAAATCACTGAAATGTTTTACTCACTTATTTCTTGTGCAATACTTTGTGTTGGAGGTTTCCTGTTTCTACATTATAGGAGGCTGATTTTGCTAGTTGACTTGTCCATATTATATAGTGTCACATAGAAAGATCAAAATTCATAATCCTTGTCCTGACCGGTGGTGGTGCAGTGGATAAAGCATCGACCTGGAACGCTGAGGTTGCTGGTTCAAAACCCCAGGCTTGCCTGGTCAAGGCACATATGGGAGTTGATGCTTCTAGCTCCTTTCCCCTTTTCTCTCTCCTCTCTCTCTAAAAATGAATAAATAAATAAATAAATAATTCAAAATTCATAATCCTGGAGTTATAAGATTATTTGAACATTGTTCTAACTTATGACTATCAAAAGAGAGAAAGATATTTCAATGGTTTGAAACTTTTGTTTATACTCAAACTGATTGTACTATACCTGTGTAGCTTTAATTTGAAACTAAGTGATGCTCATTAGATTCGTTTTGTATTTTCTTTTTAGGGTTTTGTTTCCAAGACTTTGGATTCTGCTAGTGCTCAATTTGCTGCTTCTGCTTTGGTGACGTCAGAACAACTGATGGGATTTAAGATGAAGGATGATGTGGTGCTCGGGATTGGGGTGAATGGCGTCCTTCCAGGCTCAGGTAAGGAGGTTTGTGACACGGTTTGTGACGCCTACCTATCATACACAGCCAGGTTGCACATCGTCAGCTGCTTCTCTCGCCTTCTCCAGGAGTTTATAAGGGCTTACACCTCAGCAGTACTACACCGACAGCACCGGTGCACACAAGTCCGTCGGCGGCAGGTTCAACTCTGTCACAGCCCTTAGTGACGCAGACTACAAGTTCCCACAGTGTACTGAGTCATCCAGTAACTGCTGCCAACTCTGCAACAACTCAGGTTCTGATTGGGAACAACATTCGATTAACTGTACCTTCATCAGTTGCCACTGTAAACTCTATTGCTCCCATAAATGCACGACACATACCTAGGACTTTAAGTGCTGTCCCAACGTCTGCCTTAAAGCTGGCTGCCGCAGCAAACTGTCAAGTTTCCAAGGTCCCGTCTTCATCCTCTGTAGACTCAGCCCCAAGGTAAGCCATCAGTTTAAGTCTTAAAGTGTTTGGGAAATGAGTCTAACTTGAATCTTCAGACATCGCTGTCTACTTATTTCTTTGGGGGTTTGCTCTTTTCTTTATATACATTAAGAAGATATAGGTGAGAATGCCTTATTTTTTTCAAGAACTAAACAGATAAATGTAATTTAGTATTGTTGAACTGTTTTAGTGAACATTGAATAAATGGGGATTTGTGTATCACTTCCATAGTATAATAGGTGCTTATAATGGTCTCACTCTTCTACGTCTGATGGATACGGTTCCCTTTGTACTGCTTCCTTGTCTGTAGTTTTTCCCACCGCTCTTTGTGCACAGAACCGACAGATGCACACGGCTAGAGTGCTGAGCTGCTCTGAATAATGGAGCGGTTTATGGTATTCTTGCCAGGTTACCCTTGTTTTCTGTGCTAGCCTGTCAGGTTTCCCTAGACTGTTCAGAGTGTTTGCTCTGGTCCCACTCTGTTCAGTGTTAATGGTAACTGCAGGCCTGCCCACAAAGTACTGTGGGGAGACAGACAAGAGGTGTTCAGTTTCATTAGAAGACAAGCATAAAAGTGCGAAAAGTTAAATGTTGATTGTAAATAATAGGTGAAAAGCGTTCAGAGATACCACAAAGCATTATATACTTGTCAAATTAGTTGTATAGATTATGACTATAATTTAAATATAAGGAAACATCTTTTTACACCAGGAGTGTTCTGGGAATGTTCTACACAGTAGGATTAGATTTGGTCTTGGTTGGGCAGAGGAGAGACAACAGAGTTGGGGGAATAGAAATGGTTTCAGGGGCTAACAAGGAAACTAGTTAGTAGTTGAAATGGGAAGAGGCCAGACTGGTATTTCGACTTCCTGGTCTGGAGGGAGCAGCAGGGCTTCAAGCAACAAACCCACACACCCTGTCTGCTCCTAAACTCATCAGTCATTGTCCGCTCAGTACCAGTTCATTCTTATTAGTGTTCTGGGTCTCGTCACTGCTGATCAATAAATTACAGTTCTTACATACATAAATACATGGTTTTCATCACATAGAATTGTATGACTGTGGAACACTTGCAGTATATGGGAAACTTTATATTTAACTCATTTTAGTCCCTTTGTTTCAAAGATGAGGAAACTGAGATCCGGAGGAGCTAACTGACTTCTTTAAGCACGGCCGGCAGTCCGGGTGACAGAACAGCCAAGATGCAGGCTGGTCCCCACTCGGTGGCTGCCCTCCACCTGCATACACAGCCTGACTCACAGTCCTGAGCAAAGGGGCCTCAGCCACACAGGCTCCTGTTTAAACTTTTATGAAAGTTTTAATGGAGGAGCGGATTAAAATCAGAAACTGAAACTTGGGAATTCTTTGTGTTTTTAAGAGCAAGATGCTTGGGTGCTCCTGTAGTTCTGTTGGTGATATAGTCAGTGTGGGATTTATAAGCTTGACTTCTGGTTGTGTATTTCTGATTAAAAAAGTGTGTAAGGTTCATATTCTTCTACTTGCTATCTTGTCCCAAAAGAATCCAATTTCTTTCTATCATTAAAAATATTTAAACTGGCCTGACCTGTGGTGGCGCAGTGGATAAAGCGTCAACCTGGAAACATTGAGGTTGCTGGTTCAAAACCCTGGGCTTGCCTGGTCAAGGCACATATGGGAGTTGATGCTTCCTGCTCCTCCCCCTTCTCTCTCTCTCTCTCTTTCTCCTCTCTATAATGAATAAATAAAATCTTGCCCTGGCCGGTTGGCTCAGCGGTAGAGCGTCGGCCTAGCGTGCGGAGGACCCGGGTTCGATTCCCGGCCAGGGCACACAGGAGAAGCGCCCATTTGCTTCTCCACCCCTCCGCCGCGCTTTCCTCCCTGTCTCTCTCTTCCCCTCCCGCAGCCAAGGCTCCATTGGAGCAAAGATGGCCCGGGCGCTGGGGATGGCTCTGTGGCCTCTGCCTCAGGCGCTAGAGTGGCTCTGGTCGCAACATGGCGACGCCCAGGATGGGCAGAGCATCGCCCCTGGTGGGCGTGCCGGGTGTATCCCGGTCGGGCGCATGCGGGAGTCTGTCTGACTGTCTCTCCCTGTTTCCAGCTTCAGAAAAATGAAAAAAAAAAAAAAAAAAAAAAAAAAAAAATCTTTAAATAAATTAATTAAATAAATAAATAAAATATTTAAACTTTTTATTGGGAAAATAGTCTTTTGGTTTGTTCAGTTTATATTTGTTGCAGAAAAGTAATTTATTGAACTTTATTTCAACAGGGAAAATCATGAACCGGAAAAGCCAGCACTAAACAATATAGCAGACAACACAGTCGCAATGGAGGTGACGTAGCTTTCTCCGTTGGGACCACGGCCTGGAAACTCGATTAGGTGCTATGCATCAGTAGCATTTGAATGCAAGGGATGATGGGATGCAGCACATGCATTTCTGTGGCAGCTGTGGGGACTCAACAGCAATGCTCATCTCTCATGCTTCAATTTCTCTTTTCTTACTATTAATAGGAAAAAATCAACACCTGTAAATTAAGAATACAGCAATTATCTGTACAGTACTGCATATTTGTAATACCCTTGTATATATGTTACTTGAATACAGAAATGTTCATTTGTGATGCTTTGCACTTGGGGGTGGGGGGCGGGAGGGAAATAAATTGCAACAAAGAGTGTGAGATGTGAGATTGTATAGAGATGAAGTGTCATCACATCATGTGCATGGTGCGGAACCTGCTGTTTTACCTATTTATTGTGCTGTGTTTACAGTTTTGTACACTGTACCTTCATTGGTTCCTGTGCTGTAGTAAATGTGTTAGGTAGCTGTGGACTCCTTGGTATTTTGTAAATGGTATAACATAACTTGGTTCCCCTCTGGGTCCCTGAGTTTTCTGTGTATCATGTGAAAAAAATGGTGACATACATACAGAATTAAAAGAAAAAAGGCATCAGTTTAAAAATAAAAATGGGGAATGTACTGTTAAATGGGGATCTTCCTGGTCCACTCTCATTAGGATAAGTAACAAGCTAAAAATGAAGTCTCTTGAATCTTCCCATCCCCACGGGCCCACAGAGCTGTGGGCCATGTCTGGTACTTAAAGCACTAATGTTACATTGCTGCTCTGCAAACAGCCCAGTAGTCCCATTTCCTTCCACACCAAAAAGTGTTCAAGTATGCAAACGGAGTCCTTACAACTGGAGTTTATGTTGTCTTGCCCTTTTTTTTAGCACAAAAGAAATTGTACTTTTTTATTGTCGAATTGTTTAAAAGACTTCATTCTTTACTTGTTCTTACAAAAAGGATATAAGGGAGAAGAATGCAGTAATTGCTGTACGTGTATCATCATTCCAGTTTCTCAAACAGCCAGCCAGCTTTTTCCTTTAAGATTCTCCAGAAGGCTGCGAGGCCAGAACCACAAATATCGGGTGCCTTCCTTTGGAAATATTTGACCTCTCTTCTGTGAAGAGAATGGTAATTACCAGACTACTACCAGTGCTTTGTCAGTGCCGAAGTCTGAATGCCCAGTCCAATGGCATACATTATTCTTAAGGTTTTTAATCCCACCTGGAAGAATTGTGATAGAATTCTCACAAAATAAACCCAGGGCATTACATGTTGACAAACTAACGTGCAGTGGTCTTTTGCTTTTATTTTCACCCTAAGAACTTTTGTGTAACTTTTTGTTAAAATCAGTCAAGGGGGACGTGGGAATGGGAGTGATGACTATCTTTAAGTTCATTTTTTTCAACAATTATTTATGGAGTGATTACTCTGCTTGGGACTATTTTTAGTCCTACAGCAGTGAAAAAACTCCTGCCCTCATGGAGTTTATAATCCCCTTGGATGATTAAAACGAAATTCATAAGGAAAATGTAAATGGTATAATGGTAAGTATTAGTGGAGTCCTGCAAGGAAGGAAGAGAAGCCGGGCCAGAGTGGGTGGAGGGCAGGCAAGGCGGCCGGCATTCTGTGTGATCAGAAACCCTGCGTGCTTGGTTCCCGGATGACCGTATGGCAGGTGCAGCAGGAAAGAGAAGAGGTCAGGGACTTTGGCTTTTCCTCTACTTGCAAAAGGGGTTTGGAATAGAGGAGTGATACGATCTGTACAGACTTGTTCTGGCTTTGCTGTTCAGAATAGACTTGGGGAGCCCAGGTAGGAAGCAAACCGTGATGTGCCTAGTGAGAGATGACAGTGACAGGGATGGTTGAAGTTTAGTCCTGGCCAGGTGGCTCAGTGGATCAAACATCTCAGTGTGAAACAATGAGTTGATGTCTCTCTCTCCCTCCCCTTCCCTCTCCCGCTCCCTTTCTCTCCTGTCCTCCCCTCTCTATCTCTCCTTTCTCCTGTGCTCCCCCACCCCCATCTCTCAAATCAATGAGAAAAAATCTTAAGTAGTTGAATTTTGTGTATATTTTAAAGGTTGACCCAGTAAACCTTGCTCACTGAATAGGTGTGAGGAACCTTAGAGTAAGGTGATTTGAGGGTGACTCCAACACACTTGACCTGAGCATATACCCACAGGGAAGCACTGGGAGGAGTGGGTTTGGGGAAGCTTGGTTTTGGACTATTTGAGGTCTGCATTAGACATCCAGCTGGAGATGCCAAGTGGGTACCTGGGTATAGAAGTCTTGACATTTGGAGGAGAGTGCTGGGCTGGAAGTCCCAACTGGATTCCTCTCCAGATGTCAGAGCCATGGGTCTGAGTGAGAAGAGAGTGGGGTTAGATTGGTGTAGTAAACCATCAGCTTCACTGATGGGCTGTTGCAGAACTGTTCTCACCTGGAAGAATTCCCTGTCTCAAAGGCAATCATACTTTTGTTTATTCTGTTCTTTGTTCTTTAAGGAGAAAAGACAAAAAGCTGCCTTTCAGTTCTAGTTCTAGTGACTGAGTGGCTAAAAATTTAAATGTACTGGAGTAATTAGGATAAGGATGAAAATTTCTAAACGCAACCTAGCAGATTGAGGCCTGAGATCAAAAAGTGGGTAGGGAATAAGACAGCCCTTGTCAAGCACACACAGGTAGAACCTGACATGTGGCAGAGAAGGCAGGCAGGCAAGTGAGGGTCAACATCCATACCAACTGAAATGCAGAGAAAATACATATTCTTATCATTCACCTTTTAAAGTAAGAAAATTAAGCCTGGCCTGTGGTGGTACAGTGGGTAGTGTCAACATGGAACACGGGTCCCAGGTTCAAAACCCCGAGGTCACTGACTTGAGCATGGGATCATTCAACATGATCCCAAGGTCACTGGCTTGAGGACACCCCCCGCCTCCCCTTGGGTCAAGACACACATGGGAAGCAATCGGTTAACAAGTAAAGTGATGCAACTGCAAGTTGATACTTCAATCTCCACCCTCGCAAAATAATAAATTTACTCAGAACTGCATCTTTGACCTCTAAATTCCTTGCCATTTTTTCATTTACTCTGCTACTGATGTAATGGCCTGGAGTGAGGGACCCAATGCAGAAGAGCAATTTAAACAGTAAGATATTAGGGAAAGGGAGAAATAGGTCATCAAAGGAACTTGGACATCCTGTCTAGTTAATAACATCTACCACTTACTGTGTATTTATAATGTAGCATCTTTATTTTTTAATTCTAGAGGAAGGTACAGAGAGAAACATTGATTTGTTGTTCCACTTATTAATGCATCCATTGGTTGATTCTTGCATGAACCCTCACCAGAGATTGAACCCACAACGTTGGTGTATCTGGATGATGCTGTAACCTACTGAGGTACCCTAGGCCAGGGCTATAATGTAACATCCTATGCACAGTAATTAACTCGTTTAATCCTCACAATCCTTTTAAGTAGATATTAAGATGATCAATATACTTCTAGGTGAGATTCACTCAAGTTTATACAGTTACTGACGGTCCAGGATTTGAGCTAACAAATTCCAAAGCTGCTGTCATTTGTATCCCCTACTTAATGCTTAAGCTGGGAAACATTTCTATATAT
This sequence comes from Saccopteryx bilineata, assembly GCF_036850765.1. Classification (NCBI taxonomy): domain Eukaryota; kingdom Metazoa; phylum Chordata; class Mammalia; order Chiroptera; family Emballonuridae; genus Saccopteryx; species Saccopteryx bilineata. The sequence continues at coordinate 132,323,131 of NC_089494.1, forward strand.
CTTCTTGGAGACCTGTGTTCCTAAAGAAATGCACTGTCCACTCAGTTACTATGGCATGGTCAAGCTTTTGTCCATCTCAGAAGCTGAAGCCCAGAAACGTGCCTAACTGGTCACATAACTTACTTTATTTTTAAATGAAAGGAGGGGAGATAGACTCCTGCATACACTCCCACTGGGATCTATCTGGCAGCCCCCACCTGAGGCTGATGCTCTGCCCATCTGGGGTTGCTAGCAACCAAGGTATTTTTAGCACCTGAGGCAGAGGCTCGATGGAGCCATCCTCAGTGCCCAGGGACAATGTGCTCAAATCGAGTGTTAGCTGTTGGAGAAGCAAATGGTTGCTTCTCTTGTATGCCCTGACTGGGAATCAAACCCAGGATGTCCGCATGCCAGCTGATGCTCTACTGCTGAGCCACCAGCCAAGGCTGTAACTTCTTTACTAAAATGCTTATCTTTGCCTTAAGCCCTGTCCCTTGTTCTGTACATCTGTATCAATGCACCTTTGATATGCCCCTTTAAAATCCTTACTTCCACCACCACCCTTCAGACCCCTCCTTTGGAAGTGTGCAAGAGAGCACCTGATCTTAGATGCCCTGTAATACGGCACCGCCTCACTTCTCCCACGTGCATGGATTCTACCTGTGTTTCCTCCTCAGTTGCAAACACGTGAAAGAAACTGCAGACCACTACTCTCCAGAGCAGTCATGATGTGGCTCTCCAAGCACCTGTAGTAATTTTGGCTCAGATAAACTTTTATAAAAATTTCTCTGCAGGTTCAGACATTGCTAATGTTAACACATGAAGGGACAGGACCGACACCTGCACAATCCCTGCCAGCTTCAGCATCCAGTTCAGTTAGCTCCTGGTCACCTGTGCCCGGGCCGCACAGCCCATTGGAGTGCTGGGGGGAGAAGCACGCCTCGGGCGTGTGCTTCCATCCATTCCCGCCAGGCTGGCTTTCAAGGCCCTGGAACTAAGTGCATCCCTCATGGGTATCCCTGTCCTGTTATCCACACGATTTATGTGTATCTGACCGCTGCACACCTCTGCCTTCTCAGGCTCCTGGCCTTACTCTCGGGTGGTACGGTCATGTCTCAGCTGGGTGTGGGGCTCAGAGGGACCTGAGTGAACAGAACCACTTGGCAGTGTCAGCTCAGTGCTCCCAGAATGTCTACACATGCTTGGCGTGAAGTAGCACTCCAATGGTGACTGACACACATACAGGCTGGCCAGAGGACCTTCCTGGGCCATTTAGGTCTCATCACAAGCATGTCCCTTTACTCAAAGCCAGACCTTTGAAGAGAAAGCTGCAGGTTATTCACACTAGAGCACAAAGCAGGAGGAGGACAGCTGTCACAGCCACATGTCGTCTTGATGACACTGGTACAGCTGCTACTCAGAGATAAGCATGGTAGAAGGTCTGCATCCCTGGTCAGTTTACTTTGTCATGCAGAGTATTTATGAGCCATGGTTCTCCTCTGACTCCTTTTTTAAAAATCTCAACTCCATTGTGTGTGGGGCTGGGGGGGAGAGAAAGAGAAGGGAGGGGAAAGGAAGAGAGGAAGGGAGGGGAAGGAAGGAGAAGGGAGGGGAAGGTTAGGAATAAGACAAGAAGAGAAGAGAGAGGGGAGAGAGAGAAAAAATTAAGGTTGAGAGAATGAAATGAGAAAGAATCATCTTTAAAAATCCATTCCAACCAGGTGTGAAGAATCAAAGCTACCTCAGAGCCCACTGAGGGGGAGCTTCACTTCTCCCTCTCTTTCCCCTTCCCTGCATGGTTGTTGGGAAATCTCACATTTTCAGAACCATGTTTTCCAAAGCAGAGCTTTGTTGAGGGTGAGGGAGAGTATCTGAATCATCAAAGCAGCTTTTTGAACTATTTGGAGCAATAGTTCTCAAAGCTAATTTGCCTAAAACACATATGGTCTGACTTTCGTAAGTCTTGGGCAAGACCCAGGAATGTGCATGTGTAATAAATATTCTCAGGCAGTTTGGCTGTAGGAGGTTTAAAGCCTGCCTTCTGAAAAATATTCCCCATAGCAGTGCTGCTCAAACTTTCATGAGTACTCCTAAGAGTTTCGTCGATGTATAGGTTCTGACTCAGTAGGTCTGGTATAGGTGTCAGGTAGCCTACATCTCTAAAAACCTGTGTGCTGATGCTTCTAGTCAGAGAACCAGCTCAGAACCGCAGGGTTCTATAGAGTGAAGTCTTTTACCAGCACACCCAATTCCGGTGTTGTTTGAGAGAGAGGCAGGGAGAGAGAAACAGGAACATTGAGCTGCTCCTTTATGTGCCCTGACCAGGGTATCAATCTGGCAACCTCCAAACTCCAGGATGCTCCAACCAACTGAGCTATCCAGCCAGCCAGGGCTTTTTTAAATTGATTTTTAGAGAGACAGAAAGAGGAAGGGAGAGAGGAAGGGGAGCATTCATTTGTTGTTCCACTCAGTCTTGTATCCTTTGTTTGCTTCCCATCAATGCCCTGACCAGGGATTGAACCTTATCATTTCGGGACGATGCTTTTAACCAACTGAGCTAACCAGCCAGGCCAATGCTTTGCTCTGCTTTAAGCTTCTTGAGTTATCAACGACCTAGGACACATATGACAGTAATTTTGTATAGTCTTCTCCCTGTTAAAGCATTAAAATATTGTGTGATTACTTGAGTTTAGATAACGTTACACAACCAAACAGAGAAATCTTGCTGGTCAGCTAAGAATTAGTCTAGCTTTGAGAGCCATATAAAGCGCCATAGAAAGTCTGTGGGGAGCAGGTGTTTTCCGGTCTTAGAGACAAAACTGCTAAGTCAGGCTCCAGCTGCAAACATCTTTTCTTCTCATTTTTTCTTTCCTCTTGGGAAAAAGACTTGTAAATTTAGTGACAGCAGAGCTCCAGAGCTCAGTTAGAGGGAACCTAACATGTTGCCCACTGTGTTAGCTGCTGACTTCTATGTGTTCCACGGGCCTGGGAGAAGGACGCTATCACTGTGCCTAGATGAAGTGACAGGAGAGGTGGCAGTTTGGCCTAGGATGATCAGGATTTCAGAAAGGCCATACACTGTCCCTTAGATTTGTTGGTATTGTTGGAGTTCTTCCTCCTTAAAATTTTTTTATTTCTTTAATTATGGTAAATAATACATAACAAAATTTACCACTTTAGTCATTTTTAAGTGTGCAGTTTAGGCTAACCTGTGGTGGTGCAGTGGATAAGTACATCAACTTGGAGTGCTGAGGCCGCTGGTTCAAAACCCTGGACTTAACTGGTCAAGGCGCATACAGGAAGCAACTACAAGTTGATGCTTCCTGCTCCTCCCCCCTTTCTCTCTCTTTCTCTTTCTCTCCTCTCTCTAAAATGAATAAATAAAATATTTTTTAAAAATTAAATGCTGGTATTGGAAAAGAAGAAAGATCTAAAATTCAGTAACCTAAGCTTCCACATTCAGAAACTAGAAAAAGCAGACCAAATTAAACCCAAAGTAAACAAAAAGAAGGAACTAGTAAAGATAACAGAGAAAATTAGTACATATAAAATAGAAAAATTAAAAATTAAAAAGCTGACTTTTATGGTCAATAAAATTGATAAACATCTAAGCAAAATGATCTTGTAAAAAAGAGAAGACAAAAAATTATTACTATCGGGAATGAAAGACGAGACATCTCTAAAGATTTTACAGAATTACGAGAATAATAAAGAGGTAGGTATACAAATTTTTGCCAATAAAGTTGGTGTGGGGGAAATGGCTGTGTTAGGCTTGCTCACGGGTTTACCAGCTGCAAGCTCTTGGCCTGATATGTGTGTCTGTCTCTGACAGCGCCACCTGTGTGTGGTCTGTGTAAGGGTGGGGGTGCTGCCCCTGGGTGGAGGTCTCCCAGGTCGCTCTCCTGCCACCGTGATGTGCGGGGTTTCCTTGCTCCCTTCCCCTTTCTGCGAATAGCAGATTTTCCTTATCAGTTCTTTCCCTTTTGTTGTTTCCTCGCTCGCCTGTCTTTATGAGCCTCCAAAAAATGGGCACTTTCTGGCTCCACAGTAACTCTACCGTCTCCTGAATTCAATGAAAACCTGCCGGGCCTCGTCACCGGCATTACAGTTGGAAACTTAAATAAAATGAAGAGCTTCCATGAAAGACACAAATTATCAAAGCTTATTCAACAGGAAACAGATAACCTGAATATCCCTATATCTATTAAGAAATTGAATGCATGACTAAAAAACTTTCCACAAAGAAAATTCCAGACCCAGAAAACTGACTTACTCAAATTCTTCCCTCTGGTTTTGTTTTCAGAAGCCTAAGTTTGAGAAGAGTGCTGGAGATCATGGACAGCTGCCATGGCTGGAGACTGGAAGGGAAAAAGAAATCCTGAGCCAAGAATGGCGTTTCCCCAGGCTGAGGGCATGAGAGAATTGGGACTGCACCCCAGATCAAGGGGCATCTGGCCCCCAACTCTTAACAACTGGCAAGCAGGCAGCAGACTTCACGAGACCTGTGGCTGTAAGCTACATCATGGCAGGCAGGACCAAAGGCTGCCCAGGCCAAGCCCTGGTTGCAAGTGAAGCCCAAATCTTCAGATAGTTGAAAAGCCCTTGTGGAGGGATTCAGTAGACCTCTCAGAGTGCCCCGTGTGGCCCAGTGGGCATACTCCTTATAAGTGTGAGGCTGTCTGAGGAGAAGTTTCTTGTCCTGACTGATGTGCACCCATCTCAAAGCTATGTTTTTTAATCCCACATGGTTTGAATCCTGAGCCTAACTCAGCAATCCTACTTTCTGTTTTTCCTCAGAACCTTTTACCTCTACCATCAGGACTCTCCGCGGGTCTTCTGATTACTCAGCTAAAACATTTTTCTTGATCACAGAGAAATTGGAGTTTCTCTCTCCTTGGACACACGGGCTTTTTTAATGTTTTCTTTTTTGTTCTATGTCTTCAATCTCTCTCTTTTCACTATTTTCTCTTGAATAAACATGCTCACATTTCTTAAATCCTAAGGAGGAGTGGGAATACGTTTTTCTTTTCATAGAAACCTTTTCTATTTCTTCAACTGCATTTACCCTGTCACCCCCTCCCATTGGAAACATTTATTGCGATTTTACATTTCTACAGCAGAACAGCTATTAAATTAGCCAGAATTACCTACACCCTACACCAGGTCCTTATGAAAGGAGAGAGGCCAGTTTGTGGGGAACTATGAACAAAGAATTGTTCATCCCCATCTTCCCTACCTCTTCTCCCAGGTCCCTGCCCCAGTCCTAAAGCCCTACACTGTCATAATATGGGCACTCTTCACCTCAGAGTGGTTAAGGCTGGTGACAGTTGAGAATGTTAATGGCTTCTTTTGGTCCATGTCTTGACTGTTCTGAGCTCCCAGTTCCTTGAAGAGGGGGATGCCTTGGCAAGAATTCTTTAAAAATGCTCCCACACCCAATTTGAGGTCATCTCTTCTAAAGCTATCAATTACATGAAACTGGCTTGTTTCCTCTTAAACTAAGTCAGAAGAATAGGGGAAATAATTATTATTGGCTTGATTTATCTTACTGGGTGATAGTTTGATAATAATCAGTAATCGTTAAGAATTAAAATATGCTTTTGGTCAAGTCTCACGGATCTCTACAAAGCTGCAAACCCTGCCCTGGTTTGGTCTGCTCAGCTGTCACATTGCAAAGCTACCGACTGCTACTCTCCTGCCTCACTCGCCTTGGCCCCTAGCAATGTCTTCTCCTCATTGCTCCTGCCTAACTGGTTTTTCTAACATACAAATCAATTATTTTACTTCCCAGATCAAAGTTACTCAATGGCCACATGATACAACCAAAACTTTTGCAAGTGGCATACAAAGGTGCTCAGGGTTACCCTCATCTTCCTATTAAGACTCATTGTCCTCTGTACCCTTTTATAAGCTCCATCCCTGGAGTGTAAAACTGCTTGTTGGTCCCTTCACTCATTCTGCTCAATTGCTTTTCTGTAAAGACTTTCCTGAGCCTTCCCAGCACACCTAGGGTGGGGTGAGGGTTTCCCCTGTGTTTCTACAATACTTTTAAAATAGCTCTGTTAATGGCAGGGTTAGACCTCAGTATTTCAGTTTAGCTAAGAAAGAATTCCGAGCTAAGAACTCGAGTCAAAGGGAAAGTTTTTTTTTTTTAATTAATTTATTTATTTATTCATTTTTAGAGAGGAAAGAAAGAGGAAGAGAGAAACAGAGAGAAAGAAGGGGGGAGGAGCTGGAAGCATCAACTCCCATATGTGCCTTGACTGGGCAAGCCCAGGGTTTCGAACCGGCGACCTCAGCATTTCCAGGTCGACGCTTTATCCACTGTGCCACCACAGGTCAGGCTCAAAGGGAAAGTTTATTTAGAAAGTTAGAGAGGCAGAAGAAATGAGCCAGCTGGGCTGCCTGGGCTCAGGAAACAAATAACTTCAATGATATGAATGTAATGAATTACAAAGGAGAACTGATACAGCAGATGGGAAAAGGAAGCTCGCTAATAAATGCCATTGGAACAAGTCTACAGCTGAATAGTATATGGTCAAAACTGTTTGACTCCTGTTGGGCAAATAAGTTTTAACAAATGTTTAAGTTTGCTCGCTTATATATAGTTTGCATTGGGCAGCGCCATGTGTATGTAGTCTATGAAAGGCTGTGGCAGAATGCAAATTGCGAATTATCTTCCTGCTTGGCAAGGGCCATTGTTTTGCTAATGTTTGCTGGAAGAGGGGTTTTTGGTTGCCCCAGCCAGTTTGAGCAGAGAGAGAAGAAGGCATGCAGGGGTGGGAGCTCCACTGAGGCTGGTTGAGGCCTTTGATTCTAGGAGGAACTGGAGAATGCGTCAGGGGCTTTGGGAGCTCTGAATGAGAGGGAAGCGATCTCTGTTTGCTTGTCCACAGGTGCGAGACTTTAATAAATGGAATGGCCCACCATTTTTTGGCTCCACTGTTTCTTTACCGTTTGCCCGAAATCAGTGTGAATCTGCATGGCCACGACAGCGGTGGCCACTGGCCTTACAACTCCCCAAACTTCAAACTAGTCCAAGTGGGTTAAAAAAACTACAGCATATAAAACCTATAAAGCACTAGATCATCCGGCTGGAAGAATAAAAACAAACTTATAAATTAAGAAATGAAAGATATCAGTTTTCAGATGTTTGAATATTTTTTAAATGTATAAGTGCATAATGGAACATATTTTGTGCATGTCACAAGAAAAACAGCAGTCAAGAAACTACCTGTGTGCCCTGGTGTGTGGGTGGGGGGCTCAGTGGTAAAGCCCCTCCCGTGCACCAGGTTCCAGATTTGACCCGGGGTCAGGGCAGGTACTAGAAGCAACAAATGAAGGCATGAGTAAATGGAACAACTAAGGGAACAAGCAGTTAATGCTTCTCTCTCTCTCTCTCTCCCTCCCTCCTTCCATTTTTCTTTCTCGCTCCCTCTCTATGGAAAAAAAATTTTTAAGAAAAAAAAAGAAGCTACACATGTGTTGGGCAAATGAGTTTGTAATATCTGTATTTTCTGGTTTTGCTCACTTTTATTGTGAAAAATGGCGCTGCCCATGTAAATGGCCTCTACCAGGTGATACTGTTAATTACCTTTCTGCTTGGGTAGGGGCTTGGCTATGCTAATATGTGCTAGAGGAGGGCTTTTGAGCTAAAAAGTTTTAAAAGGTGAAGCTAGGAGGGCATTTTGGGAGAGGAGACCACATTGTTGCAGGCGAGAGTGGCCATGTGGTTGTAGAGGCAGGAGCCAAAATGGAGGTGTGCAGAGGGGACTGAGTGAGACTAGTGGGCCTTTGATTCTAGGAAAAAACCGGAAAGATTCTTCTGATTGTGAAAAGGGAGGACATGTGAATGGGTTTTGGTGCCTGTGTGTATTTCTCGCCCACGGGTTGCGAGCAGGAACCGCCAGTTCCTGGCTCGTTGTTTCTAAGGTGACCAATCATCATCCTTTAGGGAGGACAGTCCTTCTTTTGTAAGTTCCGTCCTCCCTTGAAAAGTGTCCTCCTACAAGTCCTCCTTTTTGATATTGGAAGACTAATCTGTAAATGTCCGTATTCAATTGATACAGAGTCGATCCACTGCATGTGATGTGACGTGTCTGTATCTAAATGAGTACTTTTTTCTTACAATTATTATTAAACATTAATAAGCATAATTACAATATAAAATATTACAAATGTTTTTATTATGCATTTATTATAGTATAGTGTATTATTGTTGCAATGAATAAAATGTTTCTTTTATTTACAACATTGTTTTCTTCAATCTATTTTTGTCCTCCTTTTCATTGTAAAAAAGTTGGTCACCTTATTCATTTCCATCTGTCCATTAAATGGGAACCTGCCCAAGCCAGGGAGCTATGATGGTGGCCATGGCTACTGGCTTCACAATGTGTGAGAAAACAAGTTATGCCAGTAAGAAACAGCTGTAGAGCTGCCACTACACGCTCAGGAAAATTGAGGATAATGGTTAGGTCGTTCGACGGTGCCCTTAGTTAAAATGGCGACGAAGTTGCTTCATGGATTTGGACTCGACGCTAGGGAGTCTTCCTGCGTCGGACTGCATAGCGAGTTTGCAAAGGACTTCAAACTGTGGTGGTGGAGGTACACGTGGCCCCTTCTCTGCTGTGGGGTTTTGCTGCTGTACGTGGCCATGACCCTGGTAGGGCTCAGGTACTAGGGTGAGCTGGGACACACTGACCCCTGCCCGTCCGCTTCACAGGCAGGCCAATGCAGCAGGAGTGAGGGGCACAGAGCTGGGCAGGTGGGTCCTCCCAGGGAGGGTGGCCGCACTCACCTGGCATGCTGGCGGGATTAGAGGGCTTCTCCGGGGCACGTTTGTGTCCCTGTGAACCCGCGTGTGTGGGTCATCAGGTAGTAGGGCCGGGCCACATGCTTCCGGTCTCTTTGTCACTTCAGGGGGTGGGGAGTTCCAGGCTCCACACAGTTTGGGATCCAGACTTGAAGGACGATTTGCAAAGCTAGGCGGGGTGTAGGCCCCATCATGGCCTTTTATTATGTATCATGAATTATTTTTTCGTTCTTCTTACATTTAACACTTTATATCAAATTAGCTAATGATTATAAAGACCATTAAATTAAAACACCAGAATCAACCCCTGAAGTGCATCCTCAGGGCTTAACAACTGATTTCTAGGCACACACTTGACTCAAATCCCTGGAAAGCCGACTTCATCTGCACCAACTTCCCCTTGAAGGAATCCCACAGGGTTCACTGCTGTGGGGAGATGCTGCTCCTCAAAGGTGTCTATCCTTCCTCATGAACAAGGGGCTTCACATGTAACTCCCGTTTGTACACTCTTCTGTACAAATCCCAAGAGTATTCTCAACGTCTGAATGCGCTCATTGCTGCTGAAAAGCAAAAATGGACTTCCTGTAGAACTGGGAGAAAACTTCACGGTCAAAATCATCTTCTCCACTCTCCCAGGAATGAAAGGAACCCCAAAAGATCCCAAAGCCTCTCTTGTCCACATTCTGTCAAAATTTCAATTGCCTCCTGAGAACAGAGAAAGGAAATGGTTGCTGAGTGGTCGCCTCGGCTGCATGCTTGGAAACAGTTTTGGAAGGGTATACCCTTAGTCCTTGCAGGTGGAACAGAGAGGAATACAGCCATAACTGGAACCTGGTTTCATAAAACCTTTGACTGTTATTTCAGTCCTTTAGCAAGCAATGAGTTTAAGCTTTCCCGGATGGCTGCAATGGGGACTGCATACAGAATGGACCGATTTGTGGCTACTACTGAATCATCCCGGATCCCTTACTAATGTATGAGTTGAATGAAGTTTTTGAAATGTGTTTATTATAGATCTGTGTTTAAGTTATGATTTTACCTATTTTAGCTGAAGTTCAAAATGTCTGTTACACAAGTGCAGAGCCCCACAATGCAGCTCAGAGTGTGTACTGTACAGATAGCTGCAGAGAGCCGACATCTAGCCTAAGCTCCATCCTCAGGGCTGTCTGCCTTGTCCTGGGCCTGTGTTCCTTCAGAAGGGTACCCTGTTCTTTACGCACAGGTGGCCCAAATGTGAAGAAGTGCTTGCATGGCTGCTGTTCTCTAACTCACACAAAGGCACAGATTGTCTAGCAGTAGCCTTAAATGTATGTGTCAAAATAAAAATATTTTCAAAGTATAAATCCCAGTGAAATTGGGCCTGCATGAAACCTAGTACAAACATTCTGTGGGTAATCTGAAAATATTTTCAGTCTCTAGAAGGAAATCTGCCAATATATAACAAGCTATAAAACTCACTGTAATTTAATTCAGTGATTCTATTTTTAGGGTATGTAGGCCAAGAAAATAGATGCTCACCCTTTCTCTTTCAAAAATAGATATGTGTTGATTTAAATGGGCTCCCTGGATGGCCATGGAGTAGATCAGGGGTCCCCAAACTACGGCCCGTGGGCCACATGCGGCCCCCTGAGGCCATTTATCTGGCCCCCGCCACACTTCTGGAAGGGCACCTCTTTCATTGGTGGTCAGTGAGAGGAGCATAGTTCCCATTGAAATATTGGTCAGTTTGTTGATTTAAATTTACTTGTTCTTTATTTTAAATATTGTATTTGTTCCCGTTTTGTTTTTTTACTTTAAAATAAGATATGTGCAGTGTGCATAGGAATTTGTTCATAGTTTTTTTATAGTCCGGCCCTCCAATGGTCTGAGGGACAGTGAACTGGCCCCCTGTGTAAAAAGTTTGGGGACTCCTGGAGTAGATGGACGTTCCAACCCCCACATCCCAGAACCAAAGTGAATTATAACTTAATTTTGAGAACAGTCATCTTGAATGACCAACTTTGGACTAAAGTAAGAGGATTCTACAGCCAAGGACCACCAAAGAACCCACACTGAGACTGGTAGGAAAGGCGGAGACATGGAAAGGGCTGCCCCGCTCCCAGGAGTGAGCAGTGGCCCAGAGGGACTCTTGTGGTGGGGAGGAGTGCCCAGTGAGTTGTGGGTTGTGTGTCCTTGGCCCCAGAACTGGAGTTACAGCCTAGAGCCCTGGAGCCTGGAAGGGGCGAACGGACTGTATTTGGCTGATAAAGAAGCCTAGATACTGTTTGAGAGAAGGAGACGGAACTCTTGGACCCAGGCTCCATATTAAAGGAACTGCATGTCTCCATGCCCAGGGCTTTGGGAACGGAGAGCACTGGGAAGACTGGAGTTGCCAGGGGAGAGTGTGGTCTCAAAGGAACGGGGAGACACTTTGAGGGATGGACACCCTAACCCCTGGGCTGAATCATGCCCCAAATCTAAAGTAAACATTTTTCCTCAGAGCAGCAACTCCAGCAAAGGGAAGAAATTACCCCATCCACTGGAGGCTCCCCTGCCCCAGTTAGAAAAGAGGCACTTAGAGGCAGGCACACATTAGAGACACAGGTAGTGAGTGCTGGAGTCAGAGCTATCCCCCCCTCCCCACGCTGCTGAGAGTGCTCACCAGGGGCAGGCAAGCTGGTGGCCATGAGAGAAGCTGCAGAAGTCAGGGTGGTCCAAGCGAGTATGCACTGGCCCACCTGCGAAGGCAGAAGTGACGGTGGCCACTGCAGAGGTTGGGGCGAGGGTGTGGGCCTGCCTAGAGTGCAAGGACAGTCCGACTGGGCACGCTCTGGCCGGCCTGTGGAGGTGAGGGCCGCAGTGGCCACTGCAAAGGTCGAAGTGAGCTAGGAAACCCGCCCGCCACTGAGCCCAGGAGACTGCAGAGGCAGTCTGAGCGCAGGCACATGGGCTGGCCCATGGAGCCAGGCTCCACAGCGGCCACTGTGGAGGTCCGAGCTCATGCACAATCCCGCCCACCCTTGGAGGCAGAGGGGACCCAGAGGACAGCAGAGGGGTCGGAGCAGCTGAGCGTGGGCCCACCTGCAGAGGCAGGAGCCATGGTGGCTGCTGAGGAAGTCTGGGCTCATGCGCAATCATGCCTGCAGCGTGGGCCCACCCCTGGCAGTGGCTGAAGCCCTGGTGGCAGCGGAAGCGGTCCTAACAGGTGCACATGGGTCCCCTGAAGTGGCAGAAGCAGCGGCAAGCCACTGTGGAGGTTGAGCTTGCGCACAATCCAGCCCAGGCATGAGTCTGCCTTTGGCAGTGGTTGGGGCCCAAGCAACCTCCAGGTCAGTCCAAGCAGGAGCGTGCGGGCCCAACCAGGGTGGCAGAAGCCACAGTGGTCATGGTGGTGGGCTAGCACTGGCAGTGCCCAAGCCCAAATACCCAAAGTGGCAACAGCAGCAGCAAGAGACTGGTGAACAGACCACACATTGGGAGAACCGAGGCCACACCCACTGGTCCCCTGAGACCACACCCTTCTGAGTGCTGAAAAAGAAGAAAAAAACCAAAATAAAATAAATAAAAAGTATGTATAAAATAACATCTGAGGCTAAGAGGCAAGCTGCATCCAATACCATACCTACTCACTGAATTACACTACTGAGCCCAACAAGTAACCAGCAATAAGAGGCAACAGAAAGTGGATCTCAGGGCAACTTGAACTTTCAAAGGAACTTCCCCAGGCCAAGAGTAGATAAAAGCTAACCTAGGAGTGTAGCTGATATTTACAATGGCACCTGGGCCCAGCAGAGGCAGCCACAATATCTGGATCACCTGTAGCTCCAAAAAGGTAAATAAGAGCCAATCATAGGTAGTGAACCCCACCAATCTGCACCAGGCTCCGGCCAGGAGTTACAGGGCTGGCACATCCAGGGGCTAGATGTAGAGACCACCAGTTCAGGACCTAACAACCCTAGTTATAGAGGTAGCTTAAGGAAGGGTCCCTCACACCTGACCCAGCTAAGACATAGAAAATGTCAACACAAATAGCAAAAAGAATAGTGATAACAGATCCACAGATAAGCAGTCCACAGCAGATTACAAACAACAGCTGATACCAACCCAAGAAGACCTAGAAACAGCACAACTGAAAATTGGAGGCAGACAATACCAACCCTAGACTCAGCTATCTACACAAACAACACACCCAAAGGAAGAGTGTATACACAAAAGGGGAAGACAAAGAAATGCAATCCAAATGAATCAACAAGAGAAATCCCCAGAAAAAGAACTGAGTGAGATGGAAATAACAAAATTACTGGATGCAGAGTTTAAAATAATGATTGTTAGGATGCTCAAGGATCTTAGAGCAACAATGGATGTACATAATGAACACCTAAATAAAGAGATATCAAGTATCAAAAAGGACATTGAAATCATAAAAAAGAACCAGACAGAAATGATAAACACAATATCAGAAAAGAAGACTACACTAGAAGGAATTAAAAGCAGGCTGGATGAAGCAGAAGATCGAATCAGCAACTTAGAGGAAAAGATAAGCGAAAGCACAGAAGCAGAACAGCAAAAAGAAAAAAGGGTAAAAAAGTCTGAGAAAACTCTAAGAGAGCTCTGTGACAACATGAAGAGAAACAATATCCACATAATAGGGGTTTCTAAAGGAGAAGAGAAAAAAACAAGGGATAGAGAACCTCTTCAAAGAAATTATAGCTGAAAATTTCCCTAAATTGATGCAGGAAAGAGTCACACAGGTTCAAGAAGCTGAGAGAATCCCATTTAAAAAGAACCCAAAAGTAAATGCACTAGATTGTAAAGACTGGGGTGGACCTCTTTCTTAATGCCCAGTATCCTTTGTCTTAAGATTTGGTGCAATATGTTAAAATAAATAAAAATAACCCCAAAGATACCCACACCAAGACACATCATAATCAAAATACCAAAGCTAAGAGATAAAGAAAGAATATTAAAAGCTGCAAGAGAAAAACAGTTATTTACCTACAAAGGAACCCCCATAAGAATGACATTTGACTTCTCAACAGAAACACTTGAGGCCAGAGAGAATGGCAAACAATATTCAAAGTAATGCAGAACAAGAACCTACAACCCAAACTTCTTTATCCAGCAAGGCTACCATTTAAGATTGAAGGAGAAATAAAAAGGTTCCCAGACAATAAAACCTCAAAGAATTCATCACAACCAAACCAATGCTGCAAGAAGTGTTAATGGGCCTGCTGTAGACAGAACAAAGCTGGGGGGAGGGGGACCCAGTAAAAGAAGAATGCAGATTTAAAGAAAAAAATGGCAATAAACAACTACATATCAATAATAACCTTAAATATAAATGGATTAAATGCTCCAATCAAAAGACATAGGTTAGCTGAATGGATAAGAAAACAGGACCCATACATATGCTATCTACAAGAAACCCACCTCAAAACAAAAGATACATATAGACTAAAAGTAAAAGGATAGAAAACAGTATTTCATGCAAATGGTAATGAAAAAAAAAGCTGGTGTAGCAATACTTATATCTGACAAAATAGACTTTAAAACAAAGACTATAGTAAAAGATAAAGAAGGTCACTACATAATGATAAAGGGAGCAATCCAACAGGAAGATATAATGATTATAAATATCTATGCACCTAAATATATAAAGCAGATTTTGATGGACATAAAGGGTGAGATCAATAGCAATACTATAATAGTAGGGGATTTTAACACCCTAATAACATCAATGGATAGATCCTCAAAAAAGAAAATTAACAAAGAAACAGCAGTCTTAAAGGACACACTAGATCAACTGGATTTAATAGAGATCTTCAGAACCTTTCACCCTAAAGCAGCAAAATATACATTCTTTTCAAGCATTCATGGTACATTCTCTAGGATAGACCACATGTTAGGACACAAAATGAGTCTCAATAAATTTAAGAAGATTGAAGTCATATCAAGCATCTTCTCTGATCACCATAGCATGAAACTAGAAATCAACTACAATAGAAAAACTGAAAAATATTCAAACACTTGGAGACTAAAGATCATGTTATTAAATAACAAATGGGTTAACAATGAGATCAAGGAAGAAATAAAAAATTTCCTTGAAACAAATGAAAACAAACATACAACAACTCAAAATTTATGGGACACAGCAAAGGCAGTACTGAGAGGGAAGTTCATAACATTACAGGCATACCATAAGAAGCAAAAAAAAAAAAAAAAAAAAAAAAAGCTCAAATAAATAACTTAACCCTGCATCTAAAAGAACTAGAAAAATAACAGAAAGTAAAGCCCAGAGGAAGTACAAGGAAGGAAATAATAAAGATCAGAGCAGAAATAAATGACAAAGAGCCTAAAAATACAATACAGCAGATCAATGAAACCAAGAGCTGGTTCTTTGAAAAGGTAAATAAGATTGATGAACCTTTAACCAGACTCACAAAAAGAGAGAGAGAGAGAGAGAGAGAGAGAGAGAGAGAGGACTCAAATAAATAAAATTAGAAATGAGAGTGGAGAAGTAATAACTGACACAGCAGAAATATAAAAGATTGTAAGAAAATACTATGAAGATCTGTATGCAAAAAAATTAAACAACCTAGAGCAGCGGTTCTCAACCTGTGGGTCGCAACCCCGGTGGGGGTTGAACGACTAAAACACAGAGGTCGCCTAAAGCCATCGGAAAATACATATTTATTATACAATACATTTTTAAATAAAATATGTATTTCCGATGGCTTTAGGCAACCCCTGTGTTTTGGTTGTTCGACCCCCCCGGGGTTGCGATCCACAGGTTGAGAACTGCTGACCTAGATGAAATGGAAAAATTCCTTGTGTTGTCATATTCAGGGTCTCATGAAGAGGAGCTGCAAAAGAATGAGGCAGCAACAATACTGCAAGTGAAGGACCCCAATCTCTCCTGGATTGAGGTGCCTTGGAGAGATCCGCTATCCAATTTATTAAGCAGAAACATGACATCAAGCATAAGAAACTAACAAGCAGAATACAGTATACAATTTTATTATTTAGTTTTGCAAAACTGATTAGATCTCTCTTGCCCTTTCTGAGACATAACACCACACCATCTGCTGTCTGATTCCTGACCTGCAGAAAGCTCCAGCAGGGCCAAGCATCACGTCCTTGAGCCTTCTCTGGATGCAACTGCCTTTAGTCATGTATTCTTGGTCTCAACCTTCACTTCCTCAGGATGGGAACAGAAAGTCACTCGGTGCTTTGGCTTTTCTCCAACATCTCCTCCCTTTTCTTAACTCATTCAGCAACATTATGATGTACAAGGAGGCTCATCCTGCAGGATGACACAAGTCACTTCTGCTCTTTCTCCAGACTAAGCAAATACAAAAACATAAAACAGCAATGACAATTAATGCGCTTTTGTAAAAGCTAATAATTGCAAATGTTTAACAGGGTTTAGTTCAGATAATCCATCAGCAATACTACTTAATAAAGGTGTACTAGAAAGCAATTTCAGTTTTTCTCTGAAAGTGTCATATATATCTTTTTTAGAGCCTCATCTATTAAATACATTTCAGGCAAGTTATGCTATTGTCTATGCATCTGAACAGGGATCCAGACTCCTGTTCTGGCTTTAAGTATATACACAGAATCAACAGATTGATTATAATTAATAGAGGAATTGAGACATGTATAAAAAGAACAATTCATACATGTAATGAGATTAATTGATTTATTCCAGAACATAGGACCAATTGTGAACATATAAGGTAGACATACATAAGTCTGAAAGGTCCACCCTTGTAATATATATAGAATAAGGTGACATGACCCATTTTGTATAGTAGATAACCAACCCTGTGATTTTATGTTTAACTAATAATCTCCTGCACCTATACAAATGGATAATCCATCTGAGCCCATAGTATAATTTGATGTAACCTGTCCTTCTTCAAGCCTTAAGGGTCCACGGCTGTCAAATGGTCCTGAAAGCCAAACAGAATTATTAACATAAACAGAAAAAAGGAGTGTCTTTCCAATGAACAGGTCTATTTAAAGAAAGATTAGGAATATACATCCAGTAAGAATAGTTAGTTCTGCTTACTGTTACAGACACAACAACCAGCATTGCCAGAAACAGAGTCAAGGATGTTTTTGGAGTCTTAGTCCCAATTAAAACACCTTTTGCCTCCTGAATAAGTTTCTTTAGTTGCCTCCAAGTAGGTGGTTCAGCTTTTAGTGTTGCAGTTGTCTTCACCTTCACTTCTCTGATAACCTTTGGCTCTAAGCTTAGTCTCTCTATTTCTTCTTCTGGCAGCTCAAAGATGTTAAATCTCCCTCTCTTCTACTTCTGACTCATGCCGAGGCTTCAAATTTTTGGAAGGTATCCACTGTCTCCCATATCTGTAGAGATAAGAGCAAATCCTCACCCCCCTATTTTGCCCACATTGCTGTTGTAAATCAGCAAACTGTCCCTATCCAAAAAGCTGATCTTGTGTAATATTAACAGGAGGGTTAGCATTAGCATTCCAATTAACTTGAATACGAGCCTGATCCTCCCACCAAGTTATAAATTGTAAATATTATTCTCTTGAAAGAACAGTCTGAGCTAACATCTCCCCATAACAGAAGGAGGAGGCAGAGGCCAATTATCTTGTCAGTTTTGAAAGGGTTAGTACTATGTCAAACCTCCACATCAGAAACTTTAGACCGTAATTCAAAAAGTCACTCTTTTTGCAGGATGTGGCCTAACAAGAAGCCAACTGCCTGAAGCAGCTTGAGACAAATTCTTGAAATGACTTTTTAGGGCCCTACTTAGTTTTGCTTAATTACTTTGTTTCACACATATGAGCACATCTTTACACACAAACAAGACAATTTTCAGCACAGAAAAAGAAGTGTAACACATAACTTTGATTAATCCTAATACTTGAATTACTATTTGACTTCTAACTACAAATATATCTTACAATTTACTAACCAAATTATCAAGTCTTAAAGATCCACATTCCATTCAATTTAAATTTAAACAAGAGCTCTTTACAAGTTCCAATTTTAAAGCAAAAAATGTAGGGATGAAACTATTTTTTTAATATAAGACCTGGCATTTCCAATTTTTGCATGCAACAATTTAATTCAGGCCTTAAAAATCACATTTTAGACAACATCAAACAAAAACTAAACAGAACCTAGAATCAGACAAACCAAACCAGCCAGAGAGAAACCTGGGATTTCAGAGCACAATCAGACTAGAAAAATGCCTGCCTGATCTTAGGGTATTTTCTGACAGATACTAAGGATGGATAGGACTAATCAAAATCTCTCCAAAAAAAAAAAAACTCGCGACTACTGAGAGATTTTGTAATCGGATCCATCAGGAGTCTCCTGTCTAAATTTCCAGGCAAAGAATAAAAAAGAAACAAAATGATAGTTCAGAGGATTGTATCTAAAACATTAAAGAAAAGCAGACCATAACAGAAAAAGCTGTAACTTTCCTAATACCTGAGTTTCCTACCCATTCTCAACTTCTATAGCTGCTGCAACTAACTGGCAGTTCAGGTTGACCATGCTGAGACCTCTCCTCCACCCCAATTCCAGCTGAGTGGCAAACTAAGTTAATAAGTTCTGATAACCCACTACCATTGGACCAGCCTTTTAAAGGAATGATTTCTCCACTCTTATGAGCTCTCTGAGGAGACTTCATTACTAATCTCCACTGTCATAGATTTAGTAAATTTTTTCCTGTGGGGGTAAACCAATAACAATGCCTTCTAACTAAATACCATAGTTCATCTAAAGTTTTTCTTTCAACTTTGACTTTGGAACAATGTAACAATCTCTTAAGCAACTGCGAATAAGCATAGGCTTCATAGTCACTCGATGGGGAATTCCCCATTGCTCCACTATCCCAGAGTAGGGACTTACCTGTCAGCACAAATCCCTCTGGTTCCTTTGGTCTGAAAATCGAAAGCTGTCTCGAAAACTTATTTCCTCCTCACATCCCCTGTTCAGGTGCCATTTGTTGTTGTATTCAGGGTCTCATGAAGAGGAGCTGCAAAAGAATGAGGCAGCAACAATACTGCAAGTGGAGGACCCCAATCTCTCCTAGATTGAAGTGCCTTGGAAAGATCAGCTATCCAATTTATTAAGCAGAAACATGACATCATGCATGAGAAACTAACAAGCAGAATACAGTATACAATTTTATTATTTAGTTTTGTAAAACTAATTAGATCTCTCTTGCCCTTTCTGAGACATAACACCACACCATCTGCTGTCTGATTCCTGACCTGCAGAAAGCTCCAGCAGGGCCAAGCATCACGTCCTTGAGCCTTCTTTGGATGCAACTGCCTTTAGTCATGTATTCTTGGTC
Organism: Saccopteryx bilineata; assembly: GCF_036850765.1. Classification (NCBI taxonomy): domain Eukaryota; kingdom Metazoa; phylum Chordata; class Mammalia; order Chiroptera; family Emballonuridae; genus Saccopteryx; species Saccopteryx bilineata. The sequence goes on from NC_089494.1 coordinate 132,342,243, forward strand.
TCAACCTTCACTTCCTCAGGATGGGAACAGAAAGTCACTCTGTGCTTTGGCTTTCCTCCAACACCCTGAAACATATAATCTTTCAAAAATCAATCTGGAAGAATCAGAAAACCTAAACAGACCAATTAGAATAAATGAGATTGAAGTAGTTACCAACAAACAGAAGTCCTGGCCAGATGGCTTCATAGGCAAATTCTACCAAATATTCAAAGAAGAACTAACTCCTGTCCTTCTCAAGCTATTTCAAAAAATTCAAGAGGAGGGAAGACTTCCAAGCTCCTTTTATGAGGCAAGCATAATCCTCATTCCAAAACCAGGCAAAGACAACACAAAGAAAGAAAACTATAGGCCAATAACCCTGATGAACTTAGATGCTAAAATTCTCAACAAAATATTAGCAAACCGGATCCAGCAATACATGAAAAAAATCATACATCATGATCAAGTGAGATTTATTCTGGGGAGGCAAGGCTGGTACAATATTAGCAAATCAATCAATGTGATTCATCACATAAACAAAAGAAAGGAGAAAAACCACATGATAATATCAATAGATGCAGAAAAAGTATTTGATAAAATCCAGCACTCATTCATGATCAAAATTCTCAGCAAAATGGGAATACAGAGAACATACTTCAACATGATACAGGCCATCTATGACAGACCCACTGCCAACATCATAATCAATGGGCAAAAATGAAAAGCAATCCCCTTAAGATCAGGAACAAGGCAGGGGTGCCCCCTTTCACCACTCTTATTCAACATAGGTTTGGAAGTCCTAGCCACAGCAAACAGACAAGAAGAAGAAATAAAAGACATTCAAATTGGAAAAGAAGAAGTAAAACTATCATTATTTGCAGATGATATGATATTGTATATAGAGAATCCTAAAGTCCCAGTCAAAAAACTACTGGACCTGATAAATGAATTCAGCAAGGTGGCAGGATATAAAATTAATATTCAGAAATCAGTGGCATTTTTATACACCAACAATGAACTATCTGAAAGAGAAATTAAGAAAACAATTCCTTTCACCATTGCAACAAAAAAAATATAGTACCTAGGAGTGCATTTAACCAGGAGGTTAAAGACTTGTACTTGGAAAATGATAAAACATTGATAAAAGAAATCAAGGAAGATACAAACAAGTGGATGCATATACCATGTTCATGATTAGGAAGAATAAACATCATTAAAATGTCTATATTACCCAAAGCAATCTATAAATTCAGTGCAATTCCTATTAAAATCTCAATGGCAAAAAAAAAAAAAAATTAAAAAAATAAATAGGCCTGGCCGGTTGGCTCAGTGGTAGAGCGTCGGCCTGGCGTGCAGAAGTCCCGGGTTCAATTCCCGGCCAGGGCACACAGGAGAAGCGCCCATTTGCTTCTCCACCCCTCCCCCTCCTCTCTGTCTCTCTCTTCCCCTCCTGCAGCGAGGCTCCATTGGAGCAGGGATGGCCCAGGAGCTAGGGATGGCTCCTTGGCCTCTGCCCCAGGCGCTAGAGTGGCTCTGGTCGCAACAGAGCGATGCCCCAGAGGGGCAGAGCGTCGCCCCCTGGTGGGCGTGCCGGGTGGATCCTGGTCGGGCGCATGCGGGAGTCTGTCTGACTGTCTCTCCCCGTTTCCAGCTTCAGAAAAATACAAAATAAATAAATAAATAAAGCCTGACCAGGCGGTGGCGCAGTGGATAGAGCATTGGACTGGGATGCAGAGGACTCAGGTTCGAGACTCCAAGGTCGCCAGCTTGAGCGTGGGCTCATCTGGTTAGAGAAAAGCCCACCAGCTTGAACTCAAGGTCGCTGGCTCCAGCAGGGGTTACTCGGTCTGCTGAAGGCCCGCAGTCAAGGTACATGTGAGAAAGCAATCAATGAACAACTAAGGTGTCGCAATGTGCAACGAAAAACTGATGATTGATGCTTCTCATCTCTCTCCGTTCCTGTCTGTCTGTCCCTGTCTATCCCTCTCTCTGACTCACTCTCTGTCTCTGTAAAAAAAAAAAAATTTAAATCTCAATGGCATCCTTCAAAGATATAGAACAAATATTCCAAAACTTCATATGGAACCAAAAAAACAAAACAAAACACGAATAGCCTCAGCAATCGTGAAAAAGAAGAATAAAGTGTGTTGTATCATACCTTCTGATATCAAGTTATACTACATGGCTACTGTACTCAAAATAGTTTGGTACTGGTATAAGAACAGGCATACAGATCAATAGACCAAACAGAGAACCCAGAAATAAACCCACACCTTTATGGACAATTGATATTTGACAAAGGAGGTAATAGCATACAATAGAGCAGGGGTCAGGAACCTATGGCTCGCTAGCCAGATGTGGCTCTTTTGATGGCTACATCTGGCTCACAGACAAATTTTTAATAAAAAAAATATATAACGTTAAAAATATAAAACATTCTCATGTATTACAATCCATTCATTTCCTACCGCTCATGTTCATGGTTGCGGGTGGCTGGAGCCAATCATAGCTGTCCTCTCAGACAACACCAAATTTTTATTGGATAATGCATAATGTACACGGGTCATTGCATGGCTCTCATGGAATTACATTTTAAAATATGTGGCGCTCATGGCTCTCTCAGCCAAAAAGCTTCCCGATCCCTGCAATGGAGTAAAGACAGTCTCTTTAACAAATGGTGTTGAGAAAATTGGACAGGTACTTGCAAAAATATGAAACTAGACCACCAACTTACACCATTCACAAAAATAAACTCAAAATGGATAAAAGACTTAAATGTAAGTCATGAAACCATAATCATCTTGGAAGAAAACATAGGCAGTAAGCTCTCCAACATCTCTTGCAGCAATATATTTGCTGATTTATCTCCACACACAAGGGAAATAAAGGACAGGATAAACAAATGAGACTATATCAAACTAAAAAGCTTTTGCACAGCTAAAGACAATATGAACAAAATTAAAAGACAAACCACACAATGGGAGTATATATATTTGACAATTCATCTGATAAGGGGTTAATAACCAAAATTTATAAAGAACTTGTAAAATTCAACACCAAGAAGGTAAACAATCCAATCAAAAAATGGGCAAAAGTAATGAATAGACTCTTCTCCAAAGAGGCCAATAGGCAGATGAAAAAATGCTCAACATCACTAATCATTAGAGAAATGCAAATTAAAACCACAATGAAATATCACCTCACACCAGTCAGAATGGCGCTCATCAACCAAACAACACATAATAAGTACTGGTGAGGATGTGGAGAAAAGGGAACCCTCCTGCACTGCTGGTGGGAATGCAGACTTATGTAGCCACTGTGGAAAACATTATGGAGATTCCTCAAAAAATTAAAAATGGATCTTCCTTTTGACCCAGCCATCCCACTTTTAGAAATATATCCTAAGAATACCAAATCTCTGATTCAAAAGAAGAAATGCACCTTCATGTTTATTGCAGCATTGTTTACAATAGCCAAGATCTGGAAACAGCCCAAGTGTCTGTCAGTGGACAAGTGAATTAAAAAGCCGTGGTACATATACACAATGAAATACTATGCAGCTGTAAAAAAGAAGAAAATTTTACCTTTTGCGACAACATGGATGGACCTGGAAACTATTATGTTAAGTGAAATAAGCCAGGCAGAGAAAGAAAAATACCATATGACCTCACTCCTATGAGGAATCCAATGAACAATGTGAACTGAGGAACAGAATAGAAGCAGAGGTTGGATCAAAGGGACCGGAGGGAAAGCGGACAGAGGGAAAGGGGATGAGAGGATGGGATCAGAGAAGGGAAAGAGATTAGTAAAATTATATATACATAACATGGCATTATAGAGAGAAGGACAGCAAATCCTGGAGGGAAGGGGTAAGGGCATTGTGGGGAAGGAGAAAGGGGGGTGTTGAGGGGAACACGGGGGTGGGGGGGGAGATATATTCAGTGGGACACTTAATCTGTGTAAACATAATAAATTAAAATCAATAAATAAAGAAAAGACAACTTGGCCACACTTAAAAAAAAAAAGTCTTGGTACTCAAAATAATAAAACAGAACAATTATAATAGTAAGATGCAAAAAAAACCACAACAAAACCTGTGTCTGCCCAGAGCAGTTCCATGCCTCCACAGGGGGTCCTTCATCCTAGGCAGGACTTCACAGGACAACCTGTTTCATCCTGTGACTGACGTAATTTTGGGTCAGTTCTTCTCTCAGAGGGGAGAAGTAAGCTGTCAAAGCAGAAGACAAGTTAGTCATCTCAAATACTTTTCCACCTGCCTTTCTCACCCTAGAAATTGTGGTGGGCACTTTTAATTTATAGACGCAGCATGGCCCTAACTCTGGAGGAAATTACAGTATATTGAAGGGCCAAACACTTTTAATATATTTTTAACATAATTTAGCAAAAATAATGTTAGTATACTGTGCTGTGGGGCCCTCAGTCCTTGGGCAGTTAGTTCTGGTGGGAGAGGGAGAGTCCAGTTTGGGACTTTAAGGATGACTGTGCAAAGGAACAGCATCTTGGGAGAAGTCAGCATGGAAAAAGGGCAGTGACAATATTCTCTATTAATCTATGACATTGTACCAGTGACTACATTTGTCCAAACTCATAGACTCTACAACACCAAGAGTGAAACCCAGTAGAGAGTGTTAACTTTAGGTGACAGTGACGGCGTGTGCAGGTTCATTATTTGTAACACGCGCACCACTCTGGTGGGGGATGATGATGGTGGGGGAAACTGTGTGAGGGTGGGAGCCAGGGAAGTCTCTGTATTTTCCACTTACTCACATCTCTATGGACCATAAGCATCTTGCAGCGAGGCACTGTGTGTGTAAGCCCTGATTCTATGTCTCCAAGACTTAGCAAAACAAGCAAACACTTGTTGGATATATGTGAGTAAGTAGCCACATGTGGTCACATAATAGTAATTGTGCTCAGTGTATATGGGACTCCATTCCTGGGTCCTGAACATGAGATGAAGATACCTTTCTCCAAAGCTGACCCCAGGCTTATGGGAAACAGGAAAGAGTGGTTCCCTTTAAGGGACTAGATTGTAAGGGTGGGGACCTTCGTCCGTGACTGTCAGGGAATTCCAAACTGATATTGCCATATTAATTTCTTAAGTAGAGACCAAAGTATCAATTTGGTAAGCACAAATATAGATGCATTGATAGTTATGTCACCCAACATCAACCAGACTTTAACAATGAGGAAAGGCCAAACAGAAAAAGTACAGATGACTCCATTGGAAACATGCATTTTAAGCAGGGCAATGAAACCCTAAATATCCCCCCCATCCTCTGAGGGCAGGAGGAAGAGAAACACTCCAAGGAAGGCTGGGTCTGCACTCCCTCTGCCCGGAGCCTGCACCCTAGTGGCTGCAGTGCAGAAGGTTTCCCGAGGGCTCCCTCATTGCCCGTGCAGGCATCTTCTCCATTGGTTCCCAGAGCCCCAGGCAACGTTGAAGAATTGGCCTCCCCTCCTGCAGGGACACAGGGAGCAAACTTTCACCAAGGAGGTGAAAGGAGGCCGGCCCAAGGAGGCCACACTCTGCAGTTCCTTCAAACCCCAGAGCCTCATCCAGGCAGCTGGATCACTTTCACGTCCACTTTTCAGACTTGATTTCAGAGTCTGTCCAAGGCGGTGTTGGATGCCCGTTGTCAAGTTTATGTGTCTTCACCTGGTCGAGCACACTCTTTCCCTGCAGAGCTCTTCCTGAGCCCTGTAGACAGACACGTGATTTCCGGAAAGTAGACATGGGGGGGCTCCACAGCCTCCCCAGGAGGGCACCAGGAACTCCCCCTGGGTGGCTCCAGGGATGTCAGGGGCTGAAGATAACCATGGCTCAGATCTGGCCAATTACATTTTCCTGTACAATTAGCTCACTGTCCATCAATCGTCCATATAACACATGTAACACTAATACTCTTAATTGGACTCATAAACTGGTATGACATTCCAAACACAATTAAAACAAGTAAATATACTCAGGCCCACGTCCAGCATCTTCCTCATCCTGGAGTAATTACAATTGGAAGGTACTCTGAAAATGATGAAGGATTACATCAGTATGACATCAGTCCTGTGGGATGAGGCAAGGAGCCTCAGGCTGGCCCCAAAGACAGAGCCTTTCTCACAGCTGATCTCGGAGGCAGATAAACACAGAGGATGGTACCCAGATTCCTTTCAGCTTTGCAGGTTGGCACTGAGAAAGTCTCATGTGGGCCGACATGCCTCACATGGTCGGCTCCTTTTCTACAGGGTCCCCACTTTATCCTGCCAGCTCCCCTCACACCCTAGGGAGCCTGGAAGGCTCATTTTACATCCAAGAAGAGGACATAAAGCCCTACTTAGCTGCATGAATGTACCATAAGGTATCCGTGACAGAGTCTCTAAAACCACACCGAAGACAAAAGCAAGTTAGCAACACTACATGTTAAACATCTCTGGGTCAATCAGAGAACAGCTGAGTTTCAGAAAGAAAGAAACTAAGGAAGTTCATAATAAAATAACTGGCTGTATCTTAGGGGACAATCATCATCACATCCAGTTAGTTACCTTGCGTTTATGTGAACAAAACCTCCGTTTTTTTAACCGAATTGTTCTTGTTTTACTTTCTGGTTATCAGGGTATGTTTCTGGCAAGCAATTTTGTATATCTACTGTTCTCATAGTTATTTTAAAATTTGCTGTCTTTACTCGATTTTGAACTGATTTTTAAGATTCTAAATAGAAGCAATATGCTTGCTGCAAAGACAAGTCCACCTGTCACTTTCCTACTTCAGAGCCACCGTTCACACATGTACTGCTCTCTGCCCCTCTGACACGTGTTATAGGAGAAAGAAAGCTAAACAGGAGGCCAAGAGACCTGGGTTCAGTTTCCTTTCTCCTTCAGCTGCTCTCACAATACAGAGCTTGCTGTGGAACCTGCTTGAGCTTCCAAGAACGTATCTGTAAAACGCTGGATTAGATCAGTGTTTTCCACAAGCAGTTCACATCACAATCACCCAGGAGAATATTTTTTCTCTATTTATTTGTCTGTTTGTTTGTTTGTTTGGGAGAGAGGGAGGAAAGAGAGAGAGAGAGAGAAATATCAATTTTTTGTGCATTCAGTGGTTGATTCTTGTATGTGCCTGACTGGGGATTGAACCCACAACCTTGGCATGTCAGGACAATGTTCTAACCAACTTGGTATCTGGCCAAGGCCCCTTAAAAATTTGTTTTAATTTATTGGTTTTGGGGGGGGGTACTGATCTGTTGTTTTTATAAATTTTTGCATTCTTTGGTTGATTCTTGTATGTGCCCTGACCAGAAACCAATCCCTCAACCTTGGAGTATCAAAGCAATGCCTTTTTTTTTTTTTTTAAGAGAGAGAGAGAGAGAGAGAGAGACAAAGAAGAAGGGAGAGAGATGAGAAGCATCGATTCTTCATTGCGGCCCCTTAGTTGTTTACTGATTGTTTTCTCATATGTGCCTTGAGAGGAGGGTTCCAGCAGAGCCAATGACTCTTGCTCAAGCCAGTGACCTTTAGGCTCAAGCCAGTGACCATGGGATCATGCCTATGATCCCATGCTCAGTGACCCTGCACTCAAGCTGCTGGGCCTGCGCTTAAGTCGGCAACCTCAGGGTTTCAAACCTGGGTCCTCTGCATTTCAGGCTGACGCTCTATCCGCTGTGCCACTGCCTAGTCAGGCCAGGACAACGCTTTAACTAACTGAGTTCTCAGGAGAATAAAATAAATACTCTAGGATCTCTTCAGCTGTACTAAGCAGGGGTCCTGTTGGGGATAATCAGTGAGGAGGCCCTTCCTATTCTTCAGCCCCCTACGAGCTCCTTTGCCTATTATCTTAGAAGGCTCTGTGGGTGTCCTCCTTCCTAAGGAAGGATCAGCCCTCCTGTCAATCAAAAACAAGGTTGAATCCAGAAGACGCTTTCATGGTCTCTCTCCTGCTCCCATTGATTGACCTTCCAGTCCAGACAAGTCTTGATGGGTGTTCAGGGGTCCTTTCTTCTCTGACATCCCCCAGGCTTCCTCTTCCATCCCTGTGCCTGCCCTCCTCCCCACCTCTCTCATCAGCCCCCTCATGGTCAAGGTCATCAAAGCTGGGAAGAACTGGTTCAGGCTCTGTCCTGAGAGGATACCAGAGGAGTCTTAAATTATTCAGAGTGGAGCTTCTGTCACACACATGCGCGCACGTGCGCACGCACACACCCACACCAGCAGCCACCTTCTCTCTCCAGATCAACCACCTGTCACAGCACAACTTGGGTGGGTCTCCATAGGCAGAGGCAATGGAGAAGCTCATTCAGCTAGACCACCCGGGTGTGAGTCTCGACTTACCAGCTGTGTGACTTTGGTCAGTCACTGCATTTCTATCTCTGTTTCCTGGTTTGTGAAACTAGGTTATAATATAGTACATGCTTATTTTATGGGGTGTTATGAGGATTAAGCGAGTTCATGCATGTGAGGCACTAGGAAATTGACCGACCATCGCAAGTGGTGTACCGGCAAGCCATTATTGTCATCAGGGATGAAGAATGGGGAAGGTTACAGGGAGTGAGGGGGCTGGCAGACCTGTGCGGTCACAGAGCATTCTGTTACACATTGAGCATACTGCAGATAGAACCTCTGATTTACTTTTATTATGATGAATGGTCAGTGGGTCAGCAAGCTTTGGACCTTCCCCGAGTCTAAGCGACCCAGTGTGGCTTTCCTCTTGATAACTCTTTGGCTGGAAGTCATTTACTCCCGACCAACTCATATTTCCAGCTGACGCTCAAACCAGGTATCTCTCCTCAGAGAGAACAGCATTATGTTTCTCAGGAGAGAGTTTTGGGGAATTTTCCCCCTAAACTCAGTTACCGTAGCCTTCTTCCAAATCAAAGACAGAAATCACACCACTGTGTAGCTACCAGTGACATATTTAGCCACTGCACCCATGTAGATATTCAAGATGATCTAATCTAGTCTTCTTTTTTTATCTGTAGAGACTGAAACCCTGAGGCCAACTCATTCATCCAAGGTCAGCAACCTAAGGCGGCACCTGCCTCCTGGTCCACACAGCCTCCCTAGGGTGCCACGGCCCAGGTGGAACTGTGCTCCCAGGCCCCTCAGTCTCACACAGTAACAGGATTCCACTGCATCTTGATTACTTATTGATCGACTTGAAATCTTTAGCAGCAAAATTATAATGGACCTGGGGTAAAACCTAAAAGAGAAAGTTGAAAGCCAGGATCATAAACTCATTTCACTAAGTTTTTGGTGCATAGAGCTTCTTAAAAATAGGTATTTAAGAAGGGCAAATGAAGGAAAGAAGGAGGAAAAACACCAGGAAAATTAATATTAATTAACTTTCCATCGGGAGCTGAGAAAATGGCAAGGACATCATCAAAGGAAGGAGGCAGCATTTCCCCCCTTAGACAACAAATCATGTTAAATTAACTGGATTTCTGTGATAAGATTACAAATGCACTGCATGGAATACTGTGTTAGATACTGTATTTCTGTACATGGTGAATGTAGAGAGAAACAAATGCAATTCTCCTCTTTTCATCTGGGTTTCAGCCAGGTACCTCAACTTGGCCCTCATTAGGAACTGCTAGTATTCAGAATCCTTTGAACGCAGCCAGGTGACTCCTCCTTCCAGTGATGGGTTAAGAAGGGATTAGCAGAGAGGAGAAGGCTGTCTCAGTTCTGGGCTGGACCCCCATGAGCACCCTGTCCATGGCCTCATAGATGCAGTGGGTGAAGTCACTCCTTTTGTGACCCTGTCCCCAGCCCTGCAGGGGCTGGTAGGATAGTCGCAGTCTCTGTGGAAATGAAGTTTCCAGCCAGCATCCTTCTATTCACTAGGGGCTTTTCTTCTAGCAATAGTGTTAGCTCATGGTTCTGCAGGTCCCCGCTGAGCTGGTGTGGGTCACTCATGGAGGTTTTATTGCTGTGATGGGCAGGGAGCGCCCCTAGGACATGTGGAGGTCAGCCGCGGAACGCTGCGCTGGGAGTGCTGTTTCCAAACAAGCCTGAAGTCATCTGCTTTCCAGTAGCTCAGGTGAAATACTCCGTGACGCACTTCTAGGTTTTTATTTTCCAGAAACTATATAATTGTGCATCCTGACTTTTCTCAAGATCCTCATTTTGTAACTCCAAAGTGAAAAAGAAAAAACAAAAAATCAAGCCACCAGGAAACATAAATGCATCTTACTAAGTGCTGAGTGAAAGAAGCCAGTATAGAAGGCTACATCCTGGATAATTACAACTATATGACATTCCTGGAAGAGGAAAGACCATGGAGACAGTGAAACGTTCAGGATTGCCAAAGGTAGTGGGGGAGGGTGTCTAGGTGAATAGTCAGAGTACAGAGGACTTTTAGGGCAGTAAGAACACTCTGTATGATACTGTCATGGGGATGCGTGTCATTATACACGTGTCCAAACCCATAGAATGTACAATAGCAAAGTGAACCCTAAAGCAGATGATAAACTGTGGGTAATAATGATGTGTCAGTGGAGGGTCATGCTGTAAAAACAGTATCAGTCTGATAAGTGATGTGATAACGGGGAGGTTGTGCATATGTGGAGGCAGGGGTATATGGAAAATCTCGGTACCCCAGTCTCAATTTTGCTGTGAACCAAACACTGCTCTAAAAATATAAAGTAAAAAAAAAAATCTCTAATTTACCCCCAAATCACATGACTTCAGTAGAACCAGAAATAAAACCTGATTATGATTGATGATCTGCCTGTGTTTCCTGTTCCACTCTCCCTTCTCCTCACCACCTGGTGCGTTTTCAGATGTGTGCCCTGTGCACAAGGGAACCGTCTCCACAGACTAGTCCAGCACGTTCCCATGGTACCGGATCTGTGCCAGACCTGTGTACCCCCCTCCCTGAGAAATGTACAGAAAGACTGTACTCTCAAATTCCCTTTCTCTGAACCGAAGAGCCTCTTTAGACAGTGCCTACCCATATCTCTCCCCCACCCACACCCATAACCCCAGAGGTCACTTACAGACAAGTTACCTTATAACAGAGCTTTTCTGAGTGCTTTTCCTCAGAGTTAAACCCCAGGGGCAACCCTCAAACCATGAGAAATGAGGGGCGTGGTGGACAAATCCTCACCCTCCTCTTCCCCAGGGGAGAGTTCTCGGGCCCATTGCGCAGTCTCTAAGTGTCCAGAGCAGCAGTCAGCTCAGTCACACACCCAAACACAGCAATTCACCCGGATCCTTTTCTCGGGGTCTGTTTTGGGGAAAAGTCAAACTAAAGATGATCTTCTTGCTTCCTCATCAAAAGGCTCCTGACTCCTTATTCTCATTCTTCCTTACTGTATTTCAAAAGAGGCAGAGTTTTGCCAAAGATCAAGCACAGTCCCTCTACTCTTGAGCCCCACTGGGAATGTGCCCCCCTCCACTACTGAACCTTCTGGTGCCCCTCTTACTGGGTCCTTTCCCTCACCTTTCACCTCCCTGGCCCTCGAGGTCTGGCCACTCCCTCTGGGCTGGAAGGTGCCCAGTGGTGTGACTAGGCAACGGTTCAATTTTGCTTAGATCATTTGGAGAGGCCCTGGGCCATGAGGCTGTGTTGATGTTAGAGATGAGGCCTCTGGAGATGTTCTCCCACCTGAGTTTGCCTGCAGCTGTCACCCTCAGTTCTCAGGCACCCGCCAGGCACAACAGTGTGGCTGCTGACACACCCCTACTCTTAGCCAGGGGCTTCCCCCATGACCCAGACAGTCTCTGACCCAGGGAGGGACCCTGTCTCCTCTCCACAATCTCTCTTTCAATCAATCCATTCCACCGACAATAAGAGCTTAAGGCATTTCAGTCCATAACCAGAGGTACATTTAAAATACCAGCAAAACCATCCAAGCCATACTATAGAGCTAATGACTAAGTGCACATAAAACCAAAGGTCCTTATGACTTAGATTAAATTGAGTGTAATCCTTGCTCTAGACATCTCTCTATCATATATATATTCCTCAGGGACCTAGCCTTTCCCTCTGATAATAAGCAACCCCAAAGGCTACAGAAGACCCTGAACCTGAATGGTCCCACCATCCAGACCTCTGGCACGCTAAACATCTTTTTTTTTTAATTTAGGAATTAAATTTAATGGAGTGACATTTGTCCATAGGAACACATAGGTTTCAGGCAAACATCTCTATAGTATGTGAACTATTCAATGTGTGTTGTGTACCCATCACCCAAAATCAAACCACTTTCCATCACTGTATATTTATCCCTGTTTATTCCCCTACTCCCAGCCTCCCTCCCCCCTGGTAATCATATCACTTTTATCTGTGTCCATGAGTCTCAGTTTTTATATCCCACCTATGTGTGAAATCATGTAGTTCTTAGTTTTCTTCTGATTCACTTATTTCACTTAGTATAATGTTTTCAAGGTCCATGCATGTGGTCATAAATGGCAGTTTGTCCTCATTTCTTTCTTTTTTTTTTGTACTTTTCCAAACTTAGAAGCGGGGAGGCAGTCAGACAGACTCCCACATGCGCCTGACCAGGATCCACCTGGCATGCCCACCAGGGGCGATGCTCTGCCTATCTGGGGCCCTTGCTCCATTGCGGCCAGAGCCATTCTAGCGCCTGAGGTGGAGGCCATGGAGCTGTCCTCATCGCCCCAGCCAACTTTGCTCCAATGGAGCCTTGGCTGCAGGAGGAGAAGAGAGAAATAGAGAGAAAGGAGAGGGGGAAGGGTGGAGAAGCGAATGGGCACTTCTCTTGTGTGCCCTGACCAGAATCAAACCTGGGACTTCCACACACTGGGCCGATGCTCTACCACTGAGCCAACTGGCCAGGGCCTGTCATCATCTCTTATGGCTGAGTAGTAGTCCACTGTATATATGTACCACATTTTCTTTATCCAATCCTCTATCGGGGGGCACTTTGGGTTGTTTCCATGTCTTGGCCACCGTGAATAATGCTGTGATGAACATGGGGCTGCATGTGTCTTCGTGTACCGATGTTTTCAAGTTATTTTGGTAGATATCCAATAGAGGGAGTGCTATTCATATGATAGTTCTATTCTTAATTTTTTGAGGAACCACCATACTTTCTTCCATAATGGTTGTACTACTTTACATTCCCATCAGCAGTGAATGAGGGTTCCTTTTTCTCCACAGCTTCTTCAACACTTGTTACTACCTGTCTTTTTGATAATAGCTAATCTAACAGGTGTGAGGTGGTATCTCATTGTAGTTTTGATTTGCCTTTCTCTAATATCTAGTGAAGATAGGCATCTTTTCATATAACTATTTGTTGTTAAAGATAACATCTTGACCTATGTTATGTTTCAGCTCCTGGACCCTAAGGTAGAATGACCCATTGGATACTTTCCCATGAGACTGGACAGAAAGAGGACAAAAAAGACCTCAGAGCTGTTCTCAAGACCTGAAGAACCCTGGCCGGCAGCTCAGTTGGTTAGAGCATTGTCTGGATGCACCAAGTTTACAGGGTTTTTTTTTGTTTTGGGGTTTTTTTTTTTCTTCAAGTTTACAGGTTTGATTCCCGGTCAGGACACATATAAGAATCAACCAATGAATGCATAAATAAGTAGAAAAACAAACTGATGCTTCTCTGTCTCTCCCTTTCTCTCTAAAATTAACAAATAAAATTGCAAAAACCTGAAATTATTTATTATACTTGCCTCACCTCTGACTTATCAGCTCCTAGCACAACTCCTAACCCACAATGTCTTATGATGCTGCCCTAGAATCTGCCATCTGAGAGTTTGGGCTTTTGAGCATCAGCCTCCCGTTCTCCTGGATGGCACCATTCTGAATAAAATGGCCAGTGCTTCTTTACTGCAGGTCCCCGTTTCTAGTGCCTGGCTCTGCCAGCACCAGGTGGATGAACTCTCTGTTCTGTAATACAGACAAAGATTGGGCAAGGCTCTGGGTTCCTGACTCAGTCATGGCGGACCATATCGCAAGCAGCAAATGGCTGTGGTGCTTCCTGGCCTGGTTTAATGAAGGTTTAACTGAATCAACAAAGGGATTGGAATGGAGTGCTCCAAAAGCCAATTTGGGGAGACCCAAGTTAGCACCAAGGATCAATTGATGACAACTAAGGCAGGACGAGAGGGACCTTTTTGTGCCAGGCAAAGCTCTTCCTCCCTTAACATCCCTCCCAGAGTTGCTCCTTTTTATGAGCAGCCTTCCCTCTAAGCTTCCTCTTCCTCTGCTTCTATCCCGGGAGCTGGCATTCAATCAGACCTTGCTTCTCCTCTCACCAGGAAAGGGTGAGCAAGTGCTCCTGGGGCGCCCACACCCAGCTTCCCAGTATTGAGGGAGGAGGCTCCACCCCACTCAGCACCCACCTCTAACAAACACATCACAAAGAGAAGGTAATACACACAGCAGCAATTGATTTATTATTATTATTATTATTATTATTTATTTTTCTTCAGTGAAAAGCAGGAAGGCAGAGAGATAGACTCCTACATGGGCCCTGACTGGGATTCACCCAGCAAGCCCCCTATGGGACGATGCTCTGCCCATCAGGGTCTGTTGATCCATTGCTTGGCAACTGAGCTGTTTTAGTGAAATAATGATAGCACATAGATCATTTATTTGTCAGGAGAATTAAATTAAATAACCCATTTACAGTGTTTGGCACAATTTCTATCACATAGTAAGCACAGAAAATATCTTGCTCATTATATTATTTAGTTGAGTAGGTTGACCCACATTTTTCCCTTTAAAGTTCATGAAACTGTATCCCTCCACCCAGCCAAGCCACTGGCACCACCACAAAAACTCAAATTGCTTTTGAGCTCAACTAAGTTTCTGTGACCTCCTCATATCACCAGTGATATGGAACTGTTTTTGAAAATTTGTTCCAGTTTCTGCTATTTCTTTCTTTTCTTTCTGGTTATCAGGATAGATGGCCATGCACAGGTGGCTTCATGTTCTCTCCCTGCAGGCCCAGGGCTAGTGTTGCAGTGATGGGTTCAGGTTCTCGGGGGTGGGAGTGCAGGGGATGTGGGCTGGGGCTACAGCTTCCCCCTCCTTTCCAGAAGGTTACCTCAGGACTGACCTACTCTGCTGGAGTGGGGCAGGTCTTGAAGAACCATTTTTGAGATTGTTTATATTATGGTCTACGTAAACCAGTTTGGTCATTCACACTATTAGGCCCTGTTTAGGAATAATGAATATGGGTCACCACAAAAAGACTCACATAAAACCACTTCTTTATCAGGCAGGTGCCGACAATAATAGCAACTCGAGCTCTGTCACACCCTCAAATATTGACTCGCAAGTTGCAAAACCTGTTCTGTAAGTTCCATGAAAGGGCAGCTCTCTAATCTTTCAGGCATGCCATCAAGGACTTTACAAGAAAGGCCCTAAAACGGACTCAACCATATCCTAGCACCAGGGTTCAACAGGTATGGTTAGGTATGGTGAGAGGCAAGTCCAGGGCACAAGACTGTGCCTTCAGGCACAGTTCCAAAGTGTACAGGCAACCGGGGTTGCAGGGGCAGGAGGATCTAGCTCTGTTAGAATGTTCGAAGCCACGGGGCACAGCCAAATCACCAGTCATCCTGCTGATGTGAAGCCAGTTATAAAATCTATTATACTAACTATAAAATCCACAGTGATGATCAGAGATAAAGCTAGCCCAAGGGCCTTGACTTTTCCTCTCGGAATATGGGCTCCTGCTTAGGCTTTCAGGTGCTAACTAAACAGTTCTAAATTGTTTAGAATGGTGAAGATCAAAATTCTCACACTCATACACTCACCACTTTGCAGAGGTGAGTGGTTACAAGAAAATTACAGACACAGCAGCTCACAGCCCCTTGATTCCTATTTTGCAATATCCAAGTCATAAAAAATGGCACTTCTTACATGTAGCCACCAGTTTTAAAAACTAGCCACCAAGTGATAGAATGATGGTCACAGTCAGGCTCAGTCTTCTGCCCAATAACATAGTGGACTACCTGAGTAAGTAAGCCCCATCCTTTGGCTATCCTACCTGACATCTCTCCAAGCTTACCCTCCTCTTGGGGGCCAAGGCATCTGGGAATGTCCCTATACATTAAAATGCAGATAACTAACTAGGGGTCTCTTAAAAAGTAGAGCTTGGGGCTCTGAGCATCTACAGCAAATGGCTCGTGGAAAGGCACTATAGGGGCAAGTCTTGGAAGATTGTCCTAAGAAAGGAGCCCAGGAGCAGACAGTCCCTACTGATGGACAATCTATGAATGATAAGAGTAAGTCAGACACCTGGATGTGGGAGATTTGGGTAAACAAGTGTGTTTAGGTTTGCTTGCTTGCATTTTGTATTGGCATGGGGCAGCGCCATGTGTGTATAGTCTGTGGAAGGTATAATGCTGGTGGCTGTGGCCAGGCAGGTTCACATTGGATTTGGGCAGATGGTAGAAAAACTGTGGAGCCGGAAAGGGTTGGGCTATTCTGTTTAAAAGTCTCATAAAAGTGGACAAGCATACAGGCAGGGGAAACCACCTTTCAGGCAAACAAACAGCAAAATGACCCTTCAGAGTGCTGAGCAAGCAATCTGCACGTCCGTAATCTCCATCTTTCAAGTGCAAGCACTCATAGCCTTATCCTAGGCCATACACACTTGGCGCAGCCATAAACTCATGCAGCAATCAAGCAAAGTGCTTGCAGCTGGTAACCCTGCAAGCAAGCCTAACACAGCTGCCCCACATTCGATCCCTTTAGGGTTTCTCACTTCACAATCTACATGACATCAAACAGAGACTACAGCAACAGCAAAAATTACACAATAAATACAAAGGTATCTTTCACAATGTCTCCCTGAGCACTTTGCCCATGATGCAAACTGAAGGCCCACCTCCAACTCCTGACCCCATGGTGTAAACAAGGCCACTCATCATAGTGGGGATGCCTGTACAGTCCAGGGCTGTCGGGAGCCGGTCCACTAATGCTGGCTAACTAGGTCACAGCAGGAGAAGATCCACAACTGCTGGTTGACAAAGTCACAGCAAAAGAAGATAGAGTCACCGCAGTAAAGACCAACAGCTGCGGTTTGACAAAGTCACTGCAAAGGAAAGGCACAACGATACTTCCCCCTTTAATCTTTTGAATTAATCTGGCCTTATATTCCCCCCTTTTCTGGGTGTGTGCTATTATTTATGGCACAGGGATAATAGTACCGTGCTTTCCCTGTAGATTTGTAGTAATTTCTTTGGAAATGAGACAGAAGGTGTAAGTTCCACAGAAAAGCCTGTAAGCCCCTTGAACTGGGCTCATAAACATAAGAGGCTGGCCATGATATCCCTCATAAAGGGTTAAGTTTGTAGGAGAATTTCTTCTTATTAATCATGTTAGAAAGAATAAAGTTAGAACTTAGCTAGTATATGAATATAGTAAATAAATAAAGTTTAACTAGACATTAGAATCTTAGGTTAAGTGTAGTAGAGTGGCCTGTTGCGTGGCCTTGGATAGGAGTGCAGCTGGCTAGTAAAGAATGTTTTGTTAAAAGACTTGTTTTGTCACTGAAGACAGTGCTGGGCTTTTCTCAGTAAAACATTCTCATGAGATTTTTGCATTTTCCAAGAATAAGGAGAGGAATGTGGTGGGATTCATAGAAGCAATAGCAACTAATGCCTTCTGATATTATGTTGCTACTAGCTATCTTGCAGGTGCACTCTATGTATCTCTAAGTAAAAATTACTCTTAATACTATGTCAGTTTCTTAAATAGCAAGCCTTTTGTAGTCTTGTGAAAAAAGAATTAGGACACTACATGAACTCAAGGCTATTTGCCTGAGCAAGCAGTGGTCCTCTGCTATTCCTTGATAATTTCGTCTGCTATCTCTTTCTGCGCCCTTGACTCACAACAACAGTAGAGTTATTAATTAGTACTAATCTTTTAGAAGTTTGTACCAATATTGTTATTGCTATTGTATAACTGTACTTTGAATAACTTACCACCTGATTTATAGTTTATAGATATGAATTAACTGTTATCTGGAAACATGTAACCATAGTGAAACAAAATACCATGTGATTGTAACTTAGTGTGTGTGCATAAAAAGAAAGCTAGACCAGCATTTGGTAGAGATGCCTGGCAGTAAATGCTAACAAGAGAATAAAGAGAAAGAAAAGAATTCGGCTCTCTCACTCGATTTCGCCCTGTGGGACCCCTGGATCCCCCCCGGGGCTGGACCCTGGCACAGGGCCATGTCCACTGAGAGCAAAAAGTGTCCTTGGTGCATCTGTGCAACTGGGTAAGAGCAGCTTCCTCCTGCAGGAGGGCCTCCACTCCACTGGAGCTGCCCCCCCATCAGGGTCTCACATACTATCCAAAAGCAGCATGTCCATCCAACAAGGGAGCCAGTGCCCACCTCTGGTTGCAGTCTAAGAGCAAGTCCACAATAGACAGCCCAGCTGTCTGTGCAAGCTGTGTTAGGCTTGCTTGCAGGGTTACCAGCTGCAAGCACTTTGCTTGATTGCTGCATGAGTTTATGGCTGCGCCAAGTGTGTATGGCCTAGGATAAGGCTATGAGTGCTTGCACTTGAAAGATGGAGATTACGGACGTGCAGATTGCTTGCTCAGCACTCTGAAGGGTCATTTTGCTGTTTGTTTGCCTGAAAGGTGGTTTCCCCTGCCTGTATGCTTGTCCACTTTTATGAGACTTTTAAACAGAATAGCCCAACCCTTTCCGGCTCCACAGTTTTTCTGTGGAGGTAAAGATCTATTACAGGCAACAAGCCACACAGCTCTTTATTAACGGACCTCAGCACCTTTCCATTGTGTGCTGTCCGTTGTCACAAGCCCCATCCAAACCCCTCAACAAGCTCACAGGGCCTGGTGGGGTCAAACACAGTCAAGGCCTGTGTCACCTTAACAGTTCTCTTAGCTGCTGCTGCTGTGAAAAAAAAAAAAAGCACCTATTGCACCTATTACCTTCTAATGCCAACATCTGCTGCACGTTACAAGGGGACCAATGGATTGCCTATTTCACATGGGGCCTCTGGCCTCGACTTGTCTCTGTCAGACGGGTCCCTCAGCCTTCCCCCTAGTCAAACTGGTACAATGGGTCTTGGGGATCCTGTAACCTGAACACCAGCCATTTTCCTGGCAGATGCTGGGCCACCTGCTTCCCCTGCTTTTTCAGTGGCTGGAACCTCTGTTCTGCTGAAGCTGCCACCAAAGCTCTAACAAGACTTTATTAGGCTTGCCATCTAATTTCTCTCTATCTGCCCTGGCTGCAATCAAATCTACCCACATCTGTGTTCAGGTAATCTTTACAGACCCATTTCTCTTGTTAGTGGGGGATGGGGAGCAAGGGCAGCAGCCCTCACAGCCTTAAGGTCTGTGTTCTGGAGAGTGTGATGCCATCTACCCCTATGTCCCACAGCCGCACCAAGCAGGCTGCCAGGGGCTCAGTGGGTTTCTACCTAAATTTCACCCCCAACTCCATCAGCTCTGCCTGGGTACAGGGCCAGACCACAGAGTTCTCCACTATCTGGGGAGGCAGCTGTGGCTGCCCATGAGGGACTCTTGGCTGCTGAGATTTTACCTTCTCAGTGACCACTGGCCAGGCTCCAATCTGAGGACGGCAGTTGCAGCCCGAGCCTCCCCTTCACAAGAGTTGGAAACTTTCGCCTGCTCCCACTGACTCAGAGCCACTATGCTGGCAGGAATGTAGCTCTGTATTGTACACCCGCTTCAGCTCCTGTGGCTGCCGGCTCTCAGCCTGAACCCAACTCTCAAGCTCCTGAACCCACAGTTGTTTCTCCAACAGCTGTCGCTGCCAATGTTCAGCTTACAGGGAAAACTGCAAATTGGAACCCCTAACTCCTTGTTCAGAGATCACTCCAGTTCTGGGCACTGTTGGCGCTCAGCCTGCACCTCACACCGCAACTCTCAGACCCAGTCAACCTCCTTCTCCAGCACTCGCTCCAGTTCACACTGTCATTGGTGCTCAGTATGCAGCTCACCTTGGAGCTTTAGACCTCACTCAGCTTCTCACACAGAGCTCTTGGTTTCTTCTCCCAGGATTATAAAAAAACAGCCAGCCTATGGTCCCCAAAAAGACAGTTATGGGGAGCCATAACAACAACCACTCCTCTACCCCACCCTTCAAGAATGTGGGCCACTCCATACCCATCTGCTCTGAACCCTGCCCACTACGCCAGATGTAATGCTGGTGGCCAAGGCCAGGCAAGTCCACATTGGATTTGGGCAGACGGTAGAAAAACTGTGGAGCCAGAAAGTGTTTGGCCATTCCGGTTAATAAAGTCTCAGAATGGCGGACAAGCACACAGGCAGGGGAAACCGCCTCTCAGGCAAACAAACAGCACAATGGCCCCTCACAGTAGCGAGCAGGCAATCTGCACATCCACAATCCCCATCTCTCTAGAACACAAGCACCCATAGCCTTATTACATGGCGCTGCCATTCACTCACATACCAATAAAGCAAAGTGCTTGCAGCTGGTAAACCTCCCTCCCCCCCAAGCTATCCCACAGCAGGCTACAGGTGCTTGCCCTCAAGGCGGCAGGTTGCAAATTGCTGATTGGCTGTCTTCAGGAGGAGGGGCGATTGTTTGCTATTGTTTGCTAGAGAAGGGGTATTTTCTGCCTGGCCTGCCCTGGGGAGTGCTGAGGCTGGTAGGGGCCGTGTGAGTCCAGAGAGATTCCAAGTTGTGGAACTGGAGATTGAGTCGGGGCTTGGGAGCCCTGAGAAAAAGGGAAACAGTTTTCCCTGCCTGTTGTTCATCCATCGTTTTGAGACTCTAATAAACAGAGTGACCACCATTTTCTGGCTTCACAGTTCCTTTACTGCCTGCCTGAATCCAGTGAGAACCTGCCTCTACGTGGGCACTGTGGCAGCTACTGGCCTTACAGGGAGGAACAGTGGAAATGTTGTTGTAGGCAGGTAGCTAGATACTGATGGGGAAGAGAGCAAAGGGAGTTGGACTTTATATTTTATAAAACAAGCCTGCTTCAGTAAAAAGCTGCAATATCCCATTTAGTTTAATTTGCTAGAAGATTAAAGTGTTCATAGGTGCATTTAAGCATTTCAAGAGCCAACTGAGCCCTCGGCCCCCAGATGGAGCTCATCAAGAAAACAAGACTTTTTCAATCCCCCAGGATAAAACTGATTTACACCCAGACTATGAAGGAAAGTACCATATTTCCCTATGTATAAGAAGCACCCTTTTTCTAAAATTTTGGGGTCTAAAAAAATGGGTACATCTTATACAGTGGTTGTAGATTTTTTTACTTGCATTTCCCGCTTTTTGGCGGTTATCTTTGCCATCATACCTGGAGGCTTGACATCCCAGCTCCAACCACTTGATGTCAGCATTAACAAACCCTTCAAAGCTGCCACAAGAGACAAATGGAACCAATGGATGAAGTCTTCTGGGTACAACTGGACACCAGCAGGAAGAGTGAAGAAACCAACTATAGGAGAAGTTTTCACCTGAGTGAAAAAAATCCTGGGATAATATCAAGACTGAGATCATTGTCAAGTCATTTAAGAAGTGTGGCATTTCAAATGCCATAGATGGAACTGAGGACAAGGCAGTATATGAAGACAGTGATTCCTCATCAGACACAGATGAGGACAAGCTAATGGATGGGAGTTTTGACAGTGATGAGGAGTTGTATGAATTTTATGATGAATAAAACTTGAGTTCAATAACTTTATGTAATACATTTTTTTTCAAAGTTCAGGCCCTCAAATTAAGGTATGTCTTCTACATGGGGGATGCGGTATTTCTGTCCTGCCACTTTAAGGCACGTGCAGTGGAAGCCAGAAGGGCAGTCATACAAGCCTGTCACTCTAGCCTATAAGAAGGGCCTGATTGCTTAGTGGGAGGAACAAATACAAGTCCCTGACATTTTAAAGAAACTGATTAGTAGGCTTAAGGAAAGCTAGTCTGCCCTGGCCGGTTGGCTCAGCGGTAGAGCGTCGGCCTAGCGTGCGGAGGACCCGGGTTCGATTCCCGGCCAGGGCACATAGGAGAAGCGCCCATTTGCTTCTCCACCCCTCCGCCGCGATTTCCTCACTGTCTCTCTCTTCCCCTCCCGCAGCCAAGGCTCCATTGGAGCAAAGATGGCCCGGGCGCTGGGCATGGCTCTGTGGCCTCTGCCTCAGGTGCTAGAGTGGCTCTGGTCGCAATATGGCGACGCCCAGGATGGGCAGAGCACCCCCCCCTGGGGGGCAGAGCACCGCCCCTGGTGGGCGTGCCGGGTGGATCCCGGTCGGGCGCATGCAGGAGTCTGTCTGACTGTCTCTCCCTGTTTCCAGCTTCAGAAAAATGAAAAAAAAAAAAAAAAAAAAAAAAAAAAAAAAAAAAAAAAGAAAGCTAGTCTTGCCTAGCCCCAAAACATAAACATAGGCTTAACAAAGATCTGGCCTCTTATGCCCCTTTGCCCTTTTGCCCGCCTCTGCCTTCCTGCTTGGAGACACACTTGCCCCATTTGTGCCCATGCTGTGTGAGCTGGCAGCCAGTGGGTGTCCCAAGTACAGGCTTTGAGCAGCACCTGGACCAAAGTGAGCTTTGATATGGGTTAAACTATGGCATAGAATAATATCTGGATATTGATCTTTATAATAGACTTAATAAAGACTAGACTGGACCTTTTCCTTAGCGGGACAGATGGAGATGAGACATTGATGGCCTGTAAGCCACCTTCTCCTTCAACCCCGCGTAAACCTTACTGCCACAGCTTAAGCTTCTCCAAATGTGGGTCTTTGGAAATTTCTTTCTCTCAAAACCACTCAAGAAAAGAACCACATCTCCACCAGCATCAGAGACGGAAGTTGGAAAGGAGAGCTGCTTGATAGTGCTCACTACGCAAGACCCGGATGTAAAGAATCACTGTGTGTTTGCTGCCTTTTCTGTGTGTGGCTTCTCAGATTAGCCACCTCAGGTGTTGGTGACTTCTTAATAAGAGCTGCTGGTTATTCATTCCAGAGAACCTGGGGCAGTTCAGTTAGAATCCCCTCCGTACTTATTTGAGATGCAGATTCAAAGAACCCCTGCCAGAGGTTCTCATTTGGAAGGTCTGGGGTGGGACTCAGAAATTTGCATTTTTACTAAGTACCTGGGTGATTCCGGTTCAAATTGACCCATATGTAGGGCTGCTGTAGGCTTAGCATACTTTTTTTTTTCTGCCGTAAAAAAAAAGATTTACTGCCCTGGCTGGTTGACTCAGCGGTAGAGTGTCGGCCTGGCGTGCGAGGGACCCGGGTTCGATTCCTGGCCAGGGCACACAGGAGAAGCGCCCATCTGCTTCTCCCCCCCTCCCCCCCTCCTTCCTCTCTGTCTCTCTCTTCCCCTCCCACAGCCAAGGCTCCATTGGAGCAAAGATGACCCGGGCGCTGGGGGTGGCTCCTTGGCCTCTGCCCCAGGCGCTAGAGTAGCTCTGGTGCGGCAGAGCGACACCCCGGAGGGGCAGAGCATCGCCCCCTGGTGGGCAGAGCGTTGCCCCTGGTGGGCGTGCCGGGTGGATCCCGGTCAGGCACATGCGGGAGTCTGTCTGACTGTCTCTCCCGGTTTCCAGCTTCAGAAAAAGACCAAAAAAAAAAAGAAAAAAAAAGAAAAGAAAAAAGATTTACTAAATATTTAAATACCACATATTTCATATAAATCCAAACAATTCCTGAGTGTATAGAAAAATACTACCCGGCTGAAATCTTGTCCCCTGGGATATTTGATTATCTTATTAACATTTTATAAACTATCACTTCAGGAAATGTTTAAGCATAAATAAATATGTATACATTTGTATAGTGAGATCATACACATTTGGGGGTACTTATGACACACTTTTCTGGCCCTGGTCACTTAGCTCAGTGGTAGAGCATCATCCAACTGTGGATGTCCTGGGTTGGATTACTGATCAGAGTACACAAGAAGAGTGACCATCTGCTTTTCTACCTCTCTCCTCCCCTCTCTTTTTCTCTCTCTCTCTCTCCCTGCCTCCTTCAACTCTGACTTGATTGGCTCCAGCAAGTTGGCCCCCAGTACTGAGGATGGCTTGGTGGCCTTCCTAAGGTGCTAAAAATAGCTTGGTTGCTGAGCAACAGAGCAATGCCCTAGATGGGCAGAGCATCAGCCTCAAATGGGGGTTGCCAGGTGGATCCCAGGGTGGGTACATGTGGGAATCTGTCTGTCTCCCCTCCTCTCAATAAAAAAAAAAAACCCACGGCTTTCTTTCTTTTTCTCTTTCCTCCTTTTCCCCTACTCTTTTCATTCTCTCCTATTCTTTGAGTATCTCCATCACTTATGGGTGTGTGTTCTTTCATATTTTCCTCCCTGCTCACGTAATCATGCAAAAAATATATGCATGGGATTTTGTTATTGTTTGACAAAAATGTGGGGGCTTTTTGTTTTCATGTTATATCTGTGACATTCGAATAAAAGCTATAAAATATATTAATAGGCTTTAGAAATAACTTCAAAGGAACTAGTCCAGTAAACAGGTGAGCCCAGACTCCCAGGATGGCTAGGAGCTGAAGAGTCCTTGAGATAGAGAAGTCGCTAGACTCCCAGGATAGTTAGGAGCTAAGGAGTCCTTGAGATAAGGAAGTCACAAAGAACTCCTAAGACAGTAAATGTAACCACATCCTAGGGGATAGATAGGGATATTTCCAGCTGGGGCTTTCAACTGTATGACTGGTTACTAAGGCACGTGACTAGAATTTAATTTGGGGGAGCCAATTGCTAAATGCCAACTTTGCTTCTGTATGAACTGCTTGCTTGCTACGCTATAAAAACCCCTAGACTGTAGGCGCTCGGTGTGGCTCTTATTACTACCACTAGAGTCCACCCCTGCGCAGGTTTATTTTCCTTTGTTTTGTTCTCTAATTCTTTTGGCCATAAAGATTTGTCTTAAACTCTCCAAGCGTCTCCAGTGTCTGTTTTACCCGGCGAGTGCTACAATATCCATACGGTATCTAATGATAGATACACATCGAATGATTCCTTTAGTGACTGAATAATATTCCATGGTATTGTACAACATGAACATTCACTTGTTTCTAGTATTTTCCCACCACAAACAGTGCTGCAAGAGACATGCCTTGCCTCAAGGAGTTTTATAATATTGTAAACTAAATTGATATGTCCGGATGTGAATTATCATCTTTCATGGTATAATAAGCCATGACAGGACTTAGTGGCTTCAAGTAATAATTGTTTGATTCAGAGCAGGGTCGGCCAGGTGGTTCTCCTGCCCTGGGCTGGCTTGGCTGCATGTGACAGCGTTCCTGTGTGTTTCTGATCAGCTGGCAGTTTGACTGACAGCTGAATGGCCTCAGTTGCAGGTCCAGGGGTTGGTGGGCTGTTCGGTCAGGTGGCAGGAGCATCTCAGGGGGGGGATGTCTTGTTTCTGCTCTGCATATGCCCTCATCTGCGGTAGACTGGTCCTGGCTTTTCCATATGGTGCTTTCAGGGTTCCAAAGAGCAGCAAGAGAGGACAAGTCCCGATGGCAGGACCTCTCCACGTCTCTGCTTGTGTTATGTTTGCTTTTTTCCTGCTGGCCACATGCCCAAACCCAGAGTCAGTGTGAGAAATGACTGATGAAGGGAAGCAAAAGGTGCTCCTTTGGCCTAAGGATTATTCTGAGCTTAAGGCAAAACAAGCAGATTCAAGAAAAGCTCTCTGCTCTCCCCCATGTTTGCCTAAATGCAGGGCATAAATTTGTACAGAAGTTAATGACCAACAACCCTAGACAGACAACAGTTCACTCAGAGAGGGCACCAGAGGACTCTGCACAATGAACTTGACTGACTAGCCCTTACCCTCCATAATCCACCATAGATTTACCTTCCTGTAATATGCTGCTCTATACATTTACAGCCCCTTTCCTTTGTTTTGTCATTTCTCTAAAAATGTGATGGGGGGTGAAGATGCTATGTAAACCTAAGTTCTAGCCCCCCGTTTGAGTTATTCATCTCCGATTGGCACCTCTGTATAACTGAGATATTCATATTAATAAACTTCTTTTGTTGTTGTTGTTATTATTAACCTGTCTTTTGTTACAGAGCTCCAGCTGAGAATCTACTAAGGAAGAAAGAAAAATTTTTTCTTCCTCACATTACCTAAGAGCATAAATAAAGGTAGGGGGCCTGACTGGTGGTGGCAAAGTGGGTAAATAATCAACCCAGAAGGCTGGTGTCACTGGCTTGAAACCCTGAGGTCACTGGCATGAGCGGGGGCAATTGTCCACACAAGCCTAAAGCTCACCAGCTTCAGTCCAAAAGTTATTGGCATAAAAAGCGCAAAGTCACTGGCTTGAGCAAGGGGACACTGGCTTGGCCCTGGTAAAAACATGTACAGAAGCCATCAATGTACAGCTAAAGTGAAAGCAGCTACAACTTGAATCTTCTCTCTCTGTGTGTGTCTCTCTCAATAAAATAAAAAATAATAATAATAAAAGGAAAAGACTCAAAAAGTAGACTCTTTGAAAGAAAGAAGGAGGAAGGAAAGAGGGAAGGAAGGAAGGAAGGAAGGAAGAAAGGAAGGAAGGAAGGAAGAAAGGAAGGAAGGAAGGAGAGAGAGAGAAAGAAATAAAGAGAAAGAAAGAAAGAAAGAAAGAAAGAAAGAAAGAAAGAAAGAAAGAAAGAAAGAAAGAAAAAGGGTTAAAGAGAAAAAGAAAGAAAAGTAAGGGGGGAACCATTTTGGTCATTCTTGCAAACAATTTACCATAGGAAATATTGGCTAAGAGGTTCTAAATGTTTAGTAGGACACCAAAAGTCTGTGGAAATTTGTGGATCAGAGAGAAAAAAAAACTGCCCAAAGACTGGTTTTGATGATGTGAAAATGTCGAGTGACGTCACGGAAATGGCGCCGTGAGCAGCGCGTCCGACAGATCTCCCCTAAATCACAACAAATTTATCAACTAGAAACAGAAAAATTTATCCTCGGAGCATTCCGGAGTTCCACACAAACTGAAAGCGAAAGGACTGTTATCACTTGAATCTGAGAGACGAGGGTGTGGAGGAAGCTACCGCAGCGACGTTCATTCAAGCCGCAAGGGAGTGCGCCTGTGGTGAGTCAGCCCACACTCGGGAGCCGCGAGCAACCGCGGGCGCGCGCCCGGTACCGTTGCAGAGCGAGCACCGCCCACACTCCGGAGCACGAGCAGCCACCAGCGTGCCCGTCCGGTTGCAGAGCGAGCACCGCCCACACTCGGGAGCTGCGAGCAGCCGCTGGTGCGCACCTGGTACGGTTGCAGAGCAAGCACTGCGCACACTCGGGAGCAGCGAGCAGCCGCCGGCGCGCGCCCGGTCCGGTTGCAGAGCGAGCACCGCTAACGTTCCCAGCGGCCCACGCACTGCAAGTGAGAGTCGCCAGCCACTGGTTCCCGGAGGACCCCATTCTCGCGCGTGCCCTGGGCATTCCACACGCCCAGAGCGCCCTACTGGCCCGCACACCCAGGGTGCCCCATTATCCTGCGCCTGGTGCGATCCAGCCGCCAGCGGCAGGGCGGCAGGGCGAGCGGGAGAGGCACCAGGGTGGTCTTCTACTTGGGAGATTCTCTCCGTGGGCGGGGCACCTCACCCAGCCATTCAAGCTAACAATCAAGCGTTGGGGGAGGGGTGCGCGCAGGCAGCCTAAAATACCTTCGGGAGCACAGCTGCGACCCAATCACTGAAA
This sequence comes from Saccopteryx bilineata, assembly GCF_036850765.1. Classification (NCBI taxonomy): domain Eukaryota; kingdom Metazoa; phylum Chordata; class Mammalia; order Chiroptera; family Emballonuridae; genus Saccopteryx; species Saccopteryx bilineata. The sequence continues at coordinate 132,369,846 of NC_089494.1, forward strand.
TTAGCTTAACCCATGAAATCTGCGCACCCTCGGTTCTAATTGATAAGATCTCTCTCAGTTCAGCGACCCAAGACAAGAGGTGTGATATTTTTTAGTGCCTCTCGCTAAAGGGGCGGGGGCAACTTCTGATTGATAGAGCCTCCATATTCAGGGATAAACGCTAACAAGAGGGACTTGGCAGATAATAAGATCTATACTACACTAGTCGCAAGCAGAGACTAGTGCCTCTTCTTCCCAGCCAAAACAGGCTACAAAGTGTGGAAAGCCTGGGTTGAGAGGTCCAACTGAATGCTAGGCGCTGAACAGTCACCTTGACAACAATTGACTCCCACCCCCGCCTGATTACACTGGAGGCCCTGACTGCCAGAGCCTTTCCCAAAGCCTTGCACTGAGTGGGCATAGAGTGGGGATTTCCCAGCTCTTTGAGCCTCTTACTCCCCAGGCAGAAGCAGTTGCAGCCTTATAGCTGGATCACCAGGCTGCTAATTCAGGAAGGGGGGACTAGGAGAGAGACTCCAGGAAAGCAAACTCTCTCATCGTTGGACCCTGCAAACGCCAACAAGCCTTGACTACCAGCAAGACTAAAGCCAATTATATGACATTGCCATAGAATCCCATCAACTGCAAATCCCTACCTAAGTGTGACACAGGGGCAGAGCCTGGGGTACAGAGTCACCGACCAGGAAGAGGGAGAGAAAAGAAAAAGGAAGAAGTTAACCTCTCAAAATCAAGAAAAATCCACAGACTTTACAAGTTGTTCCACTAATTTTTTTGTTGTTGTTGTTTGTTTCTTCTATCTTATTGCCTTTATTTCCTCCACCTCGGTCCTTCTATTCTCTGCCCATCTTATGCTTCCCTTTTCTTGAACTACACTACCCATGAGTGTTACATTTTATTTCTCTTCTTCATCCTCACCCTCCTTTAAGGTTATACTCCAAAACACTTAACTCTCACTCTCTCCTCTTTTGTTTTTTTTTTTTGATTTGCTTTATTTTGTTTTTTTCTCTTCCTTTTTTATTTCTTCCTTTGTTTTTCTCTTTTTCTTATTTTTTCCTTTCTATTCGTTTTTTCTTTTCTCGTTTTACTTTCCTCCCATTTAATCCTCAATCACGAACAAATTAGTTAATTTGGGACTCAAGGCTTTTTTTGGGTTTATTTTTCTTTTTTGCTTTTGTTTTTGTTTTTTTCTTGTTTGTTTATTTTTGTGGCATTTTGGGTCCTCCCAACCCAAGGTCTCCATTGTATTTAGTCTTAGCTCCACTTAATACAACAGATTTTTACTTATTATTTTTATTTTTTTCTTCTTTATTATTTTTTTTGGTCCTTTTTTCTGGTTCCCTCTTATCCCTCTCATTATATCTCTTAGTTGACCATCACTTACAAGCAAATCATCTTATGCTTGTCTAAAATTTTCTTCCTTTTTTTTTTTTTTTTTTGCATTTAGTAGGTCCCTACTCCCTTTTTTTGCCCCTTGAACTCTTCACCCCAAATCAGGCCCTCCATTATAGGCACAATATTTCCCTGAGGAGGGGAGAGGAGGGAAAGAGAAGAAAGAAAAAAAGGGGGAAATAATAAATTATTACTGTTTTTTTTTTGTGGGGTGTTTTACCTTTTTTTTTTTTTTTTTACTTTTTACTCTTTATTAATTCTAATTAGTGCTATCAACAAGACCACCCTCAGATGCCAATAAGAAAGAGGAAATCGAATATTATGGATACAAAAGAAAGAGAGGTAACACAAATAGATGTGGAAAAATCTATGGAGAAAACACTTAACATATTGGAAGCCTTGGAGCTAAATGACAGAGAATTTAAAATAGAAATCTTAAAAATACTCAGAGATATACAAGAAAACACAGAAAGGCAATATAGGGAGATCAGAAAACAACTCAATGAACACAAAGAATATATTACCAAGGAAATTGAAACTATTAAAACAAATCAAACAGAAATGAAAAACTCAATTCACGAGCTGAAAAACGAGGTAACAAGCTTAGCTAACAGAACAGCCCAGATTGAGGATAGGATTAGTGAAATAGAAGACAAACAACTTGAGGCACAACAGAGAGAAGAAGAAAGAGACTCAAAAATAATAAAAAACGAGAAAGCCCTACAGGAATTGTCTGACTCCATCAGAAAGAATAACATAAGAATAATAGGTATATCAGAGGGAGAAGAGAAAGAAAATGGAATGGAGAATATACTCAAACAAATAATAGACGAGAACTTCCCAAGCCTGTGGAAAGAACTAAAGCCTCAAATTCAAGAAGCAAACAGAACACCGAGTTTTCTTAACCCCAACAAACCCACTCCAAGGCACATCATAATAAAGATGACACAAACCAATGACAAAGAAAAAATTCTCAAGGCAGCCAGGGAAAAGAAGAGTACAACATATAAAGGAAGGCCTATTAGATTATCATCAGATTTCTCAGCAGAAACTCTACAAGCTAGAAGAGAGTGGACCCCAATATTTAAAGCCCTGAAAGAGAGGAACTTTCAGCCAAGAATACTATACCCATCAAAGCTATCCTTCAACTATGAAGGAGATATAAAAACATTCACAAATACAGAAAAGATGAGAGAATTTATCAACAGAAAGCCCCCACTCTAGGAAATACTAAAGGGGGTTTTCCAACCAGATTCAAAGAACAAAAGAAAACAACACCACAAGTAACAGCTCTACCAAGAACACAATAAAACCAAACTTAAACTGTGACAACAAAGGAAAAAAAGGGGGGAGAGGATGGAGATTAACAGTAGCAAAGGACGATAAAGTGCAGAAATACTTATAAGATAGGGTACTACAATGAATATGGTAGGTACCCTTTTCACTACTTAATGGTAACCACCCTTGAAAAAACCACCACAAAAACACTTGACTTAAAAAAGGTAGCAACAGAGGAAAGAAGTATGGAACACAAACAAACAAAAACAAATGATAGAAAAACAAAAGAGAAGAATCAAACTAGATACAAAACTAACAGAAAGCAATTTATAAAATGGCAGTAGGGAACCCACAAGTGTCAATAATTACACTAAATGTAAATGGATTAAACTTACCAATAAAAAGACACAGAGTAGCAGAATGAATTAAAAAAGAAAATCCAACTATATGCTGCCTACAAGAAACACATCTAAGCAACAAGGATAAAAACAAATTCAAAGTGAAAGGCTGGAAAACAATACTCCAAGCAAACAATACCCAAAAAAAGGCAGGTGTAGCAATTCTCATATCTAATAATGCTGACTATAAGACAGAAAAAGTACTCAGAGACAAAAATGGTCATTTCATAATGATTAAGGGGAAGTTGAATCAAGAAGACATAACAATCCTTAATATATATGCACCAAACCAAGGAGCACCAAAATATATAAGATAGCTACTTATTGACCTTAAAACAAAAACTAACAAAAATACAATCATACTTGGAGACCTCAATACACCGCTGACGGCTCTAGATCGGTCATCCAAACAGAGAATCAATAAAGATATAGTGGCCTTAAACGAAATACTAGAACACCTGGATATGATAGACATCTACAGGACACTTCATCCCAAAGCGACAGAGTATACATTTTTCTCTAGTGTACATGGAACATTCTCAAGAATTGACCATATGTTGGGCCACAAAGACAATATCAGCAAATTTAGAAAAATTGAAATTGTACCAAGCATATTTTCTGATCATAAAGCCTTGAAACTAGAATTCAACTGCAAAAAAGAGGGGGAAAAACCCACAAAAATATGGAAACTAAACAACATACTTCTAAAAAATGAATGGGTCAAAGAAGAAATAAGTGCAGAAATCAAAAGATATATACAGACAAATGAAAATGAAAATAAGACATATCAGAATCTCTGGGACGCAGCAAAAGCAGTAATAAGAGGGAAGTTCATATCACTTCAGGCCTATATGAACAAACAAGAGAGAGCCAAAGTAAAGCACTTAACTTCACACCTTAAGGAACTAGAAAAAGAAGAACAAAGACAACCCAAAACCAGCCGAAGAAAGGAGATAATAAAAATCAGAGCAGAAATAAATGAAATAGAGAACAGAAAAACTATAGAAAAAATCAATAAAACAAGGAGCTGGTTCTTTGAAAAGATCAACAAAATTGACAAACCCTTGGCAAGACTCACCAAGGAAAAAAGGCACAGGACTCAAATAAATAAAATCCAAAATGAAAGAGGAGAGATCACCACAGACATCATAGATATACAAAGAATTATTGTAGAATACTATGAAAAATTATATGCCACCAAATACAACAATCTAGAAGAAATGGATAAATTCCTAGAACAATACAACCTTCCTAGACTGAGTCATGAAGAAGCAGAAAGCCTAAACAGACCAATCAGCAGGGAGGAAATAGAAAAAACTATTAAAAATCTCCCCAAAAATAAAAGTCCAGGCCCAGACGGTTATACTAGTGAATTCTATCAAACATTCAAAGAAGACTTGGTTCCTATTCTACTCAAAGTCTTCCAAAAAATTGAAGAAGAAGCAATACTTCCAAACACATTTTATGAGGCCAACATAACCCTCATACCAAAACCTGGCAAGGATGGCACAAAGAAAGAAAACTACATTCCAATATCTCTAATGAATACAGATGCTAAAATACTAAACAAAATACTGGCAAACCGAATACAACAACATATTAAAAAAATAATACATCATGATCAAGTGGGATTCATCCCAGAATCTCAAGGATGGTTCAACATATGCAAAACGGTTAACGTAATACACCATATCAACAAAACAAAGAACAAAAACCACATGATCTTATCAATAGATGCAGAAAAGGCTTTTGATAAAATACAACACAATTTTATGTTTAAGACTCTCAACAAAATGGGTATAGAAGGAAAATATCTCAACATGATAAAGGCCATATATGATAAACCATCAGCCAACATCCTATTAAACGGCATAAAACTGAGGACTTTCTACCTTAAATCAGGAACAAGACAGGGTTGTCCACTCTCTCCACTCTTATTCAACGTGGTGCTAGAAGTTCTGGCCAGAGCAATCAGACAAGACAAAGAAATAAAAGGCATCCATATCGGAAAAGAAGAAGTAAAGCTATCACTTTTTGCTGATGATATGATCCTATACATCGAAAACCCGAAGGACTCCACAAAAAGATTATTAGAAACAATAAACCAATACAGTAAGGTCGCAGGATACAAAATTAACATACAAAAGTCCATAGCCTTTCTATATGCCAACAATGAAATATTAGAAAACGAACTCAAAAAAATAATCCCCTTCACGATTGCAACAAAAAAAATAAAATACCTAGGAATAAACATAACAAAGAACGTAAAGGACCTATATAATGAAAATTACAAAGCATTGTTAAGGGAAATCGAAAAAGATACAATGAGATGGAAAAATATTCCTTGTTCTTGGATAGGAAGAATAAATATAATCAAAATGGCCATATTACCCAAAGCAATATACAAATTTAATGCAATTCCCATCAAAATCCCTATGAGATTTTTTAAAGAAATGGAACAAAGAATCATCAGATTTATATGGAACTATAAAAAACCCCGAATAGCCAAAACAATCCTAAGGAAAAAGAATGAAGCTGGGGGCATTACAATACCTGACTTTAAACTATATTATAGGGCCACGATAATCAAAACAGCATGGTATTGGCAGAAAAATAGACACTCAGACCAATGGAACAGAATAGAAAGCCCAGAAATAAAAACACATATATATGGTCAAATAATCTTTGATAAAGGGGCCAACAACATACAATGGAGAAAAGAAAGCCTCTTCAACAAATGGTGTTGGGAAAACTGGAAAGCCACATGCAAAAGAATGAAACTCGACTACAGCCTGTCCCCGTGTACTAAAATTAATTCAAAATGGATCAAAGACCTAAATATAAGACCTGAAACAATAAAGTACATAGAAGAAGACATAGGTACTAAAATCATGGACCTGGGTTTTAAAGAACATTTTATGAACTTGACTCCAATGGCAAGAGAAGTGAAGGCAAAGATAAATGAATGGGACTACATCAGAATAAAAAGTGTTTGCTCAGCAAGAGAAACTGATATAAAAATAAACAGACAGCCAACTAAATGGGAACTGATATTTTCAAACAACAGCTCAGATAAGGGCCTAATATCCAAAATTTACAAAGAACTCATAAAACTCAACAACAAACAAACAAACAATCCCATAAAAAAAATGGGAAGAGGACATGAACAGACACTTCTCCCAGGAAGAGATACAAATGGCCAACAGATATATGAAAAGATGCTCAGCTTCATTAGTTATTAGAGAAATGCAAATCAAAACTACCATGAGATACCACCTCACCCCTGTTAGATTAGCTATTATCAACAAGACGGGTAATAGCAAATGTTGGAGAGGCTGTGGAGAAAAAGGAACCCTCATTCACTGTTGGTGGGACTGTAAAGTAGTACAACCATTATGGAGGAAAGTATGGTGGTTCCTCAAAAAACTGAAAATAGAACTACCTTATGACCCAGCAATCCCTCTACTGGATATATACCCCAAAACCTCAGAAACATTGATACGTGAAGACACATGTAGCCCCATGTTCATTGCAGCACTGTTCACAGTGGCCAAGACATGGAAACAACCAAAAAGCCCTTCAATAGAAGACTGGATAAAGAAGATGTGGCACATATACACTATGGAATACTACTCAGCCATAAGAAATGATGACATCAGATCATTTACAGCAAAATGGTGGGATCTTGATAACATTATAAGGAGTGAAATAAGTAAATCAGAAAAAAACAAGAACTACATGATTCCATACATTGGTGGAACATAAAAATGAGACTAAGAGACATGGACAAGAGTGTGGTGGTTACCAGGGGTGGGGGGAGGGAGGACATGGGAGGGAGGGAGGGAGAGAGTTAGGGGGAGGGGGAGGGGCACAGAGAAGTAGATAGAGGGTGGTGGAGGACAATCTGACTTTGGGCGAGGGGTACGCAACATAATTTGATGACAAAATAACCTAGACATGTTTTCTTTGAATATATGTACCCTGATTTATTAATGTCATCCCATTACCATTAATAAAAATTTATTTAAAAAAAAAAAAAAGAAAAGAAAATGTCAACACATTTCTAATGATCCCAGTGTTTCAGAACCTCTCACTGCAGGACCAGTGGGACAGGGTCTCTGGTAGAGCTGACACCATCTGATCTGGTCCCCGTGTTCCATGGAAGCTCCCCAGGGCAAGCTCTCCACAGCACCCTCTGCACCGGCTGCCCAAGGCCTCAGGAAAGTTCTTCCTCCTCGGGTCTTATGTGTTGAGGGCATGTGTGCATCAATCCTATGGAAAGTCTGTAGGAGAAGAGCAGGTGTCAGTCGGTATTGTTTTTCTGACTCTGCATGCCATCTGTCAGGGTCATCTCTGGTCTCCAGCCTGAGCTTGGGAAGGCTTGAACTCCAGTATTCTGTGTTCTCACACAGGTCTCATTCTCTCTGGATTCCATTGCTTGAAGCCATTAAATTAAGGAGTTATTCAAGAGCAGCACTTCTTAAAATTGAATGTGCACATGAATCCCATGGAGATCTTGATGGAAATGTGGCATTCGGGTCCCACACTGGGCTTACTGCATGGGCACCTGCTTTTCAATGAAGTCTCCTGCTCTGGAGCCGCTGTTCTCAATCTTGGCTGCATATTAGAATCCCCTTGGGAAACTTTAAAGGAACGGTGCCTGGGACCTTCTCCTAGGGATTCTGATTTGGCTGGTGTCCCAGTACAGCCTGAGCTCTATGTCACTCAGGCATCCTTGATTTAACTTCCCCGTGCCGTGGGACACTCCTGTAACAGCTGGGCTGGCAGCCTCTTCGAGACTACTCTTGAGGTGGATTGAGGATTCTACTTATTGGTACTGAGACCACTTGCCACCAGAGGAAAGACATGATCAACACACAAGTTAGTTGCAAGAATCACACAGGGTGGGTACAGCTTAAGGGGGCCCCGTCAGCGTGCTCCTCTTGGCTGTTCTTGGTCAGAGTGGTATGGAGACAGTCCACCTTCAATGTTGGAGTCTGAATGGAGTAACTGCAGCTGGGGTTCCCTGGGCTTTAGTACCTTTTGCTGGCATACGCCTTCTAACAGGTGTTAATCTACAGGATTATCACATCAAACCACTATTTTTGGGGGGTGGCAGTTCCTAGCAAGAAGCCCTTTTTTATGTTAATCTAAAGAATTGTCATATCAAGCCACTTTTTATCTATATATAACTTCACACACACACTAACTGGGCCCTGAGCAAAAGGCATAGTCTGCCTATCATATCTGTACACACTAGATTAGTTCCCACCCAGAGGCCATAGCCTTATTCACTTGTTTTAATGGCTTTTAATATTATATCTGTCGGGAGCCGATCAACAACTGCTGACTGACAAGGTCACAGCAGGAGAAGACCCACAACTGCTGGCTGACAAGGTCACAGCAGAAGAAGACCCACAACTGCTGGCTGACAAGGTCACAGCAGAAGAAGATCAAAAACTGCTGATTGACAAAGTCACAGCAGAGAAGACCAATGGCTGCGGGGTGACAAAGTCACCACAAAGGATAGGCACAACGATACTTCCCCCTTTGACTTTTTGAATTAATCTGGCCTTATATCCCCCCTTTTCTGGGTGTGTGCTATTATTTGTGGCACAGGGATAATAGTACCGTGCTTTCCCTGTAGATTCGTAGTGATTTCTTTGGAAATGAGACAGAGGATGTGAGTTCCACAGAAAAGCCTGTAAGCCCCTTGAACTGGGCTCATAGACATAAGAGGCTGGCTATGATATCCCTCGTAAAGGGTTAAGTTTGTAGGAGAATTCCTTCTTAATCATGTTAAAAAGAATAGATTGTGACTTGTGAATGGTTGGGGGGCAGTGGCTGTGCACAGAGCACCCTTGGCCTTCACTTAACATTTTTCCTCCCTAGCCTTTTCATGTGATAAGTAGAGAAACATTCCTTTCTTCTTTGATCTGCAAATAGTGGTATATTCTGAGAAGAATAGAGTCAGAACTTAACTAGTGTTTAAATATAATAAATAAGTAATATTTGATTAGACAATAGTATCTTAGTTAAGGTATAGTAGGATGGACCATTGTGTGGCCTAGGATGAGAGCATAGTCAGCAAGAAAAGAATGTTTTACTAAGAGAATTGTCTTTTGACTAAAGGCAATTGCTAGGCTTTCTCAATGAGATGTTCTCATGAGATTTAAAAATATAGGGAAATCCATGGAATGTCTTGTGTTGCTGCTGGGCTATCTTGCAAGTACACTCTGCATATCTTTGGATGAAAGCTATTCTTGATGTTATGTTAATTTCTTTAGAGGCAAGCCTTTTAGAATCTTGTGAGAAAAAGTAGGACACTGCATAAACCCAAGGCCATTTACCTGAGCAAGCGGTGGTCCATTGTTAGTTGTCTGCTAAATCTCTCTCTGCCCCTTAACTCACAACAGTAGTAAAGTTAGTTAACTTTTAGAACTAATACTCTAAAAGCTTTTACTGATGTTGTTATCCTATTCAAGTTATTTTGTATTTTGTATGATTTGCTACCTGATTTGTGACTCATAGATGTAAATTAACTGTTATCCGGAAACATGCAAACATAGTGAAAACAAAAATAATAATTAACACCATGTGATTGTAACTCGGTGTTGCTGTATAAAAAGGGAGCTATACTAGCATTTGGTAGAGATGCCTGGCAGTAAATGCTAACCAGAGAATAAAGAGAAAGAAAAGAATTCGGCTCTCTCACTCCATTTTCGCCGACGCCGTCTCCTCCTGTGGGACCCCTGGATCCCCCCCCCTGGGGCTGGACCCCGGCATATATCCTAACTTATTTCTATATATCTTCTATATGTTTCTATATTTCTATATATTTAACTACTATAACATTATATTACTGTAACAGCCAGGCCTGCAATGGGCTTGAAAGGGAAAAGAAAGGGAGGGCTAAAAGAATCTAGAGGTCCTGGCCAGTTGGCTCAGTGGTAGAGTGTTGCCTAGCATGTGGATGTCCTGGGTTTGATTTCCAGTCAGGATACACAGGAGAAGTGACCATCTGCTTCTCTACTCCTCCCCCTTCTCTCTCTCCTGCAGCCATGGTTCAATTGGTTCAAGTGCATTGGCCCCAGGCACTGAGGATGGCTCCATAGAGCCTCTACCTCAGGCACTAAAAATAGCTCAGTTACTGAGTAATGGTCATAGATGGGCAGAGCATCGGCCCCAGACAGGGGTGGTTGGGTGGATCCCAGTCGGGCCACATGCAGGAATCTGTCTCTCTATCTCCCCTCTTCTCACTTGGAAAAAGGAGAAGAAGGAAAAGAGCCTAGAAAGAGGAGTCAGGGAGCAGACTCAGCCTTCAGCAGGGCAGGCACAGCCACTGCCACCCTGCAGCCCCATAAGGAGGAGGCCACAGGGGGCTTAGCCCAGCTTCCCTTTCCTCCCTCATTTTCTGCCAGTGCTTCCTACTTGTGTAAAACAACTTGATTCCAGAGCACAAGAGAGTCCGGTCAATGTATTCCATGATGTCAGCCTCCTGGGCACACGGTTAGATGGAGAAGGATGGAGAATGAGCCTGGAGGGCCCAACGGAAAACATCCGGAGGGGAAGCCTGTTTTGAAATGCAGATTCCTGGGCCCAGTGCCAGACTAACTGAAACAGGTGTTTTCTTTGGAGCAGAGAGGTCCAGGAATCTGATCTTCTAAAAATCTGCTGAGACGTACCCACTACATTTGAGATGGGTTGGACAAGACGATCTCAAGTTCCTGTGATATTATGCCTTATCTTAGACGCTTGGCTTTTTGACTTTTGTATTCTGCACCTCAAAGTATTTTAGTTAAAATATGTGCACCTATAAATAAATCACAAGACTTTGCTGGGTCTGTTTTTCACATTTATAGTCTCTGACTTGAAGAGTTTAGGTGGGATGCCCTGGTTTTGCCATCTGCCTGGGGACATTATAGAATGTTCAGCAAAATGTAATTGGGCTGCAAATACCAAACTGTAGTCCCTGCTTTTAGTTCTAATAATCACAGGAAAGGTGACAAGAACTTTCACGCTTATCGCGACATGACTGTTCTCCTTCCTCCTCTCACAGTCATGATAATGAGTACTGGGTCACACACAAGCATGAACTCTCACTCATGAAAGCTTTGAGAAGCTATTTCTGTTTCTTGTCAGTTTTGACACACTTATGAAGAATGAAAGTTTAAATATTTACGAGAGAAAAGTGGAAGGGGTGTATTCTTGATAAGACACTTGACTAAACATGACATTAAAAATTTCTTTGAGGCCCTGGCCGGTTGGCTCAGTGGTAGAGTGTTGGCCTGGCGTGCAGGAGTCCCGGGTTCGATTTCCGGCCAGGGCACAAAGGAGAAGCGCCCATGTGCTTCTTCACCCCTCCCCCTCTCCTTCCTCTCTGTCTCTCTCTTCCCCTCCCGCAGCCAAGGCTCCACTGGAGCAAAGTTGGCCCGGGCGCTGGGGATGGCTCCATGGCCTCTGCCTCAGGCACTAGAATGGCTCTGGTCGCAACAGAGTGACGCCTTGGATGGGCAGAGCATCGCCCCCTGGTGGGCATGCAGGGTGGATCCCGGTTGGGCGCATGCGGGAGTCTGTCTGACTGCCTCCGTTTCCAACTTCAGAAAAAAAAATATTTTCTTTGAGGACTGAATTGTGTGGGGACCTTTGTGTAACCCACGCGTCCCATATCCCACTACCTGTGACTATAAACAGAGGTCATATTCTACCTTGCCACTCAATTTCAGACTTCACAGTTCCCCACTGGCTTGATCATAAGAATTTTTTTATAAAGTGAGAGGAGGAAAGATAGAGAGACAGACACCACATGCGGCCCAACTGGGATCCATCCAGCAACCCTCATCTGGGGCAGGGGCTCCAGATAGCTAGACCAACCTAGCAATCCTCAGTGCCTGGGGCCAATGCCTGAACAAATTGAGCCACTGGCTACAAGAGAAAAAGAGATAGAGAGAAGGAGGAGAGGGAGGGGAAGAGAAGCAGATGGTCATTTTTCATGTATGTCCTGACCGGGAATCGATCCCATATCAGCATATGGGGCTGATGCTCTATCCACTGAGCCAACCAGCCAGGGCCAGAAAACGGTTTTACGTCAGATCTACTCTTCCCCCTCCCCAGGGATTTCTGGGGGTCAGGGTGCTTTCCGTGTGCCCACAAACATTGTGTTTGCTGCAGGCACCACAAAATGCTTCCTCTGTCCTGCCTTTCCTGGTTCTCAGAGGTCCACAGCTGCTGCCCATATTGTTTCCAAGAGAAACCTCATCACTACCCCTGTGCTCCTGAGAAGGCCACGAACCATTCCCAGGATGCTATCTCTAAGTGCTACCGAATTCGTCATCTTTGGGAGTATTAGATATGACCTGGCTTTCACACAGAGGTAGGGAAAATGCTCCCAACCCCCACCCAGAGCACATTTTTCAAGGCACAAACTGCTGTTTAGAAACACCCAGAGCTTCCTCCCATAGCCAGAGGTGTCTTAACCGTGGTTGGTGCTGGAAAACCATCCATGGGGGATGGTAGCCCGTTTTCGCTTTCTAGGCTAGATGCTCTTTTTTGGGCTTCAGGGAGGCCTTCCTTTTGTTCTGGAAAAGACCACTCTTGTCCCAGGTGGAACCCTTGAACCAGAGAAATAAACCAAATAAAGATGCTTCAGACTGACCAGGCAGTGGCACAGTGGATAGAGTGTCAAACTGGGACTCAGAGGACCCAGGTTCAAAACCCCAAGGTTGCTGGCTTAAGCATAGTCTCATACACAGGACCCAAAGGTCACTGGCTTGAAGCCCAAGGTTGCTGGCTTGAGCAAGGGGTCACTGGCTTGGCTATAGTCCCCTGCCCCCCGCCCCCCAGTCAAGGCAACATATAAAAAAGCAATCAATGAACAACTAAGGTGCTGCAATAAAGAATTGATGCTTCTCATCTCTCCTTCCTGTCTGTCTGTCCCTTTTCCCCATCTCTCTCTCTGGCTAAAAAAAAAAAAAAAAAGTGCTTCAGACTGAGATGCTAAAAATAGTTCTCAAAATTAAAAAGTAAATTAATAAAAGTTATGTATTTTTTTCAATTACGTAAGTTGAGTTGTATATTTAGCATCACTGTAATTGTGCAGCTATTTTGCAGAGTATGTATTTCAAATAAACTGTTCCTGAGACTTATTGGAATTTTTTTTGAAGGTGTATGAATGTGGGTGTGATTTTATTTTGCTCAAGCATTTGCTTCCAGGAAATCACAAGGCGAAGCCTCATCAGGAATGTTTTCCACTTCGTTCCCTTCATTTCAACCGAAGGAGAAAGAAGGAATATACAGAGGGACTGTACCAGGCTGAGGGCTGAGCTGCTGACTCTGGTCTGTGGGACTCCCACACAGAATGCTACCTGAGACTAATAACTCAGACCTGGAAGAATAGACTATCACCTCTTACATTTGCCTCCTCTGGGTCCCACAGACCGTTCGTTGTGTAAAAAAGCATACCAATAGTCTCAGAGCAGTGGTATCCGACACTGAATTTCAAACTTTTGTTTCCTGTACCATAATCCCTTTCATCACAAGCCTTCAGAAAGGTTGTGTTATTATGACAGCACAGCCTTAGCTGGACTTCGAAGTCATGCCTGTCCAATGCTTGAGAACATGGTGACTGCACAGTGACGAGCTGGCCAGGGGCAGGCAGAGGAGCAGGGATGAGGGTCCAGGGTTGAGGGAACAAAACCGAAAATGAACACGAGCAACACCACCTAGTAGATGTTTGGAAATACTGGGAAAAGGGCCTTCACTGGCTGGACTTCCTGAGGAGCAGCACATGGGAACTGGGCTGCTTAGGTGGGAAGGTTTGCCACTCTCCCCCACCCCATCAGCAAAGCTGGAGAACTTGACATCATCAGCTCTCCTTTTTCCCTCCTTGAGTTCAAACACAGCTGAGCTGTTTAGAATCTTAACTCAAATGGTGTCATTTTCTGGCCATCGCCCTTTACCCTGAATCTCATAAAACATCATTTTACCCAATTCCAACCATTGAGTGCAGTCCAAGGGGCCAAAAATGGAATGACTGCAATGCCTGCCTCTCCCTCCCCCTCTGTTTTCTGCATGCCCTGGGCTTATACAAACTCTTCCTTCCTCTGGCACACTAAGCCAGATTCATGCAGAAGTCCCTGTACCCGAGCTCCGCCAGCTCAAAATCTCCTGTCCCATTGCTCCTGGCTCTCAGATGAACTCTTCCTGATGGCATCCGGGGCAGCTACATCACCCTTTCACAAAGAATATATACATTTCTCCTCGACATCTGCAAGAAAAAAAAAAGCCCTTGTGTGGCATTTGAAGGTAAGTCAGTCACAGAGACCCATCCCATGAACCACCTGTCCCAGGATTGACATCACCTTGTCAGTCATTCCTCACTAAGCACTAGGCAGCTATTTCTTAATGTGTCTCTGTCTCTACCAACCCTGAGGATGCAATCTCCACTGCCCCGGAATCATGAGGCCTGTCTCTCTGACCATTACGTCTCTGGCCGCCGCCTCTAATGCCATCCTCCGTCTCCTCCCTCTTCTCACAAACTCTCATCGCTGTTCTGCTCTGAGTTTCCTCCCTAGTTATCCTCCCCTTTCCCTTTCTCTTCTGGAAACCCTATTCCCTTGTACACAAATTCTTGCATGTTCTTGATTATAAATCCATTTGTTCATTCAGACAGCAATATTTTAGAAAAGAGTTCATAACATGCCAGTCATGGTTTCACATGTTGAAAATACAGTGACGGGTAAGAGAAATGAGTGCTCATTTATGGTGCTGACTCTTTAGTGGGAGACAAATACAATAAACGAGTGAACAAGCATGGAAACAAATAGGGAGTATGTTCTTTGACAACAGAATAGTGTGACTAAAGGGACAGAAGTGTGTTTCTTTAGATAATATGACTGGAGATAGTCTCTCTGAGAATAGGATATTTGAGGAAGGTCTGAATAGCAGGAAGGACTCAGTCCCAGGGCAGTCCCAGGTGGAAGTCCTAACTCTATAGATTGGCAGTACTGTGTTTATGATCTCCAACCTTGGATGTCTCCTTAAAAAGTCTAGCAATTTTCTTATGTAGGCTGGCCAGTTTCCTCACCTGCCTTGCTCACTACATATTCAAAATCTTTTCACCTTCTTCGAGGTCATCCCTCATTCTGCCTTCTCTCTCAATAACCGAGTTTGTCTTTTCCTTCACAGGGAAAGCTGAGAGCGTCAAAGGTGAGCTTCCTCAATGTACTGCCTCCTTAGACCCGCAGCTACTATTTTTCTGAAGCCATGTTCTTCCTTCCCATCTCAAAAGATGTGACGCTGCCTGTGCACACAGATATGCTCCAGATCCCACCTCTTTCCATGTCCTCAGCAGTCACCATGCTTCATCTCTGATTTCAGCCTCTCCCTCTATACCGGTTTTTTTCCATTAGCCTCCCAAAAATGTTCACATCGCTTAGCACAAAGACTACTTTCTTCTCTCTTATAAAGTGCTGATGGCCAAGTAAGGTCATTAAAATAAAAATAATTTTAAAATTCAACAAGCATTATGCAGTACATTACAGAAGCCTTAGATCTTTGCATAAATTTTGATTTAGTAATTCCACTTATAGAATTTATCATGGCTGTGCTCAGACATAGTAACAAATAAAATCACTTTAGTACTGCTTATAGTATTAAAAAATTGTAAAGCTATAATGTCCAATAACAGGAAAGACTTTAAGTAGGATATATATTGGGCCACTCTCTGCTGCCCTTAGAGATGATGTAGAAAAAATAGTTAGGACACAAACAATTATTCATGATATATAGAAATACAAAAGTATATAGTCTACAAAATGATACAAAAATCATAATATTATTTTAAAGGAATATTTTCGCTTTTAAAAAGATTATAAATATATTGTATATACCAAAATGTTAACAATGATTATCTAAGGGGAAGGAGATTATATTAAATAGTTTATCATTTGTATATTCTATATTTTCTATACTAAGAACATATACGATTTACTAATAAGAAATACCATACATTTATTTTTATATTCCTCCTTTGTTCCTATGTATCACTCAATCACTTTTCTTTTTTCAGAGATAAGCTTTATCAAAGAGGAGACTTTTCCTCTATGTCTATCTCCTCCTCTTCCTGTTTCTTGTCAACCCATCACAAACTGCCTTCTGACTCCATCACCTCCCTGACATTCAAGTAGCAAATTCAGTATTCCTTTGCTATCCACATCTTCTTCTTTTGTTTCTTGGCAGCATCAATGCTGCCTTACCTATTATCTGCTTGAAATTCTAGCCTGCCTGGATTCTGTGACACTCTTAGTTTCTGACCCTTTTTATCTGGCCATTGCTTCTCAGTGTCTTTTTAATTTATCTCTTAAGTGTTAGTGTTCCATTGTTCGTCTTCTATTTTCATTGAACACATCTCCTGGGTAACGTCAAAGACACACACAAAGCTTGCCTCCTAGAATGTGCTTCCAAGCGATTGCACTAGCCTCGTATGCATGACTGCCCATCAGACAGCTTCACCTGGAGGTTCTACGCATTCCTCAAAACCAACATGGTCCCAGCTGAACTATCTTTCCCTAAAAGCTTGTTCTTTCCCTGTTCACTAATTTAGATAATAATCTACTATCCAGTCATTCAAATCAAAAATTTTAAAATGGCCCCAGATCCCCCTTTCTCCCTCATTTCCCCAACCTTACACACACTTATCTATTTCTTTTAATTGGGTATTCCAAATCATCACCTCTCTCTCTCAAGACACCTCTCCCACATGACTTTTTCTCAGTTAATGATCTTTTCTCTTACTTCACAGAGGAAATGAAAACTATCAGGTAAGTGCTCCCTTATTCATCTTCTATTGTTCCAGAAGCTGTTGTTAATAAACACAAAAAGGCATGGTCTCTGGAGCTTCAAATCTATTGAACTTTGGGTATTTATTTGGATATTAGAAGAGAGGTTTTTGTTACCCAACCAGTAGACCTTATATTAATCTTTAGATAAGACTTAGGGTATAACTTGTTTGTCCAGAACCAAGGATAAATTTGAATTGCATGATCAAAAATGTGTGAAAATCAAAGCAAATAAAATTTAGCATAGGCATCTGAAAAAGTTTGTATAAAAATATTAACTTTTAAATGCACACAGCTTATGACAAATTCTAGCTTGTTAATTTGTATAAAAGCTTATAACTGTATCCCTCCTTCGAGTCCAGTCATCTAAAAACGACATCATCAGATTTGAGTGCAGTCTGTTTTCTGGGAAGGCAAACAGAGATAGGCGCAAGCACCCCAGTAACATGGCTGCCGTGCTAGAAGGAAGAATAGCAGTCAGTGACGCATGGAAGCAGAAGACCTTAAGGGCAAACTCCACAGAGAAGATGGCATTTGAGCTAGTTTTTGAAGGACATTTACCACTTATTTACATGTGTCCTATTATGTTCCAAAAGGGGTTAATACAGTTTCAAAAACAAATGCAGGACTTTTATTTCCAGAAAGATGAGGTAGATGCACTTTTCCTTATTCCTTTTTATCAAGTACAGCCTCACTTCCAGACATGACATGTGAAACATACATAGACTCTAAAAAATAAGGATAAGAAGAAAGCCAGACAAGGGACCTCAGGACCTGACGAATGACAATAAGTGAGTTCCCTGTGTTTCCTTTTGCCTGATATACCCCAGTGTGGGTGCCGGAGAAGCTGGCAACACAGAAACACCAAAAGGATCAGGGGAAAACACCCGAAATTCAAGAAAACCTTGCTCTCTCTTGAGCCAAAGAACCTAGAGAGGGGGAGCCTAACCAGAGAGAAAACTTTCAGACAATAACCACTCTATTCCAGCCAAAAGCTATGAGGCTGCTCCCACTCCCACCAGCAAAGATTAAACAGGGAGCTGAGACCAACACCCTTTCTGGGTTTGTGGTAGTGAGACATCTGCTGGGGTGGGGTCTGAGGAAGCCTGTTGGGGAGTCCATAGTTTCACTGCTGCCCAGAGGTGATGAGGCCACTCCTCATGGTCTCATTAGGGGCCATGTGGGGAGCAGAAGCAAGGTTTCTCCACGTCTCACATTTAGGGTGGTATCAGGGAAGGCCTACAGTCCCACTCTTTTGCTCCACAGAAACAAGGACTCCCTTTCTTCCAGGTGTCAAGAAAAGGCACAATGGGAAACCTGGATTTAAACTGGTGATAATGAGAAAGCATCCTCCACATCACCACCAGCACAATGCCAGAGAGGCCGTGAGACAGAAGACTTAAATAAGAGCCAGAGTCTCCTAACATAATACCCAAAATGACAAGGTTTCAAAATCAGTCATCATATCAAGAACCAGGAAAAATCTCAACTTGAATGAGAAAAGACAATCAACAAAAATGACACAGATATTAGAATTATATGACAAGGATTTTAACACAGCCATCATAAAACTGCTTCAATAAGTAATTCCAAACATGCTAGGAAAAATTAAAAATAAAACGTCTGAGCAAAGATAAAGAAACTATAAGGAAGAATAAAACAGATAGTTTAGAACTAAAAATACCAAAGGTAAAATAAAAAATGCAATGGGTCTAACTGACCTGTGGTGGTGCAGTGGATAGAGTGTCAACCTGGAATGCTGAGGTCACCAGTTCAAAACCCTGGGCTTGCCCAGTCAAGAGAAGCAACTATGAGTTGATGCTTCCCACTCTTCTCTCTCTATCTCCCCTCTCTCTAAAAGCAATAAGTAAAATCTAAAAAAAAAAAAAAAAAATTAATGGGCCTGACCAGGCAGTGCTGCAGTTAACAGAGCGTTGGCCTGTGGTGCTGAGGACCCCGTTCCAAACCCTGAGGTCGCCAGCTTGAGCGCAGGGTCACAGACACGACGTTACGGTCTGCGGCTTGAACCCAAAGGTCACTGGCTTGAGCAAAGGGTCACTGGCTCAGCTGGAGCACCCCAGTCAAGGCACGTATGAGAAGCAATCAACGAACAACTAAGGTGCCGCAACTATGAGTTGATGCTTCTCATCTTTCTCCCTTCCTATCTCTCTCTTTCTCTATCTCTCTGTGTGTGCACTAAAAAAAAGAGAGAGAGAAAAGAAAAAAAGAGAAAATTTTCATAATCTTATCTGTGAGAAGGCTGTCTGGGCTGTTTGTCACAGCAGCACTACTGCAGTGGGAATTGAGAGAAGAGTTCTACATGTTTTCTTGAATCTTCCAGATGTGCAGGCCTTCACTGTTCATACCACCCATACAGGAAATAATAACCAGTGGGATCAATGACTTCCCTTTTCTTTTTCTTTTTTTGTTTTGAAGCATGTTTTTAAATACAAGCATAAATAATAATTGCCTGCATTTGCTTGTACCTACAGAGCACTGTGCTGGGACTTCTTATCACATTGGGTCACTACCACAATCCTATGAAGTGGGAATGTGGGTAACGTAATTGCCACCTATGGAGGAGGACACTGGAGTT
Organism: Saccopteryx bilineata; assembly: GCF_036850765.1. Lineage (NCBI taxonomy): Eukaryota > Metazoa > Chordata > Mammalia > Chiroptera > Emballonuridae > Saccopteryx > Saccopteryx bilineata. The sequence continues at coordinate 132,389,345 of NC_089494.1, forward strand.
TTGAGTTGGCATTCAATCATAAGTCTGTCTGACTGCCAGAGCTGCATTCTCCATTTCTTACCCAAGGCCATCTGCTGAAGAGAAATTCTAGCTATTTTCCCCAAATGCAAGAGATTCTGCTTCTTCACCTGTGTACAGTTGGCACTTTCTTGAGGCAGGAGGTATAGTAAGAGTATCTTTGCAATACATTACAGTATAATACTTACATACCAAATATTAGCCAAAGTTCCAAAGACTTGCAATTGGTTATCTGAACAGAGATTAACAGTCTGAGTCATGAATAATTTTCAAATTTGGCTTCAGCATCCATTCACTGCAAAGTAATTTCAAAAGTAGGCCAAAGGCGCAGGAATGGCTTAAGTGATATCATGATTAGGCAACATGATTCCCACCCTGGGAGACTGAAACCTGGATTCAAGCTTGGTGTTTGCCCCTTGCCACACACACACACACACACACACACACACACACACACACACACACATCCACAGTTCAGATTCAGCGAGTTGCTCCCTGTTCTGTGGTTTTTCTCTCCTAGCCAGGCAGCTGCCTGATGCATTCTCATCTTTCAGATTGAGCTGCCAAATTTCCATTCCGGACTCCTGCATGAAGACAAAGACTCGCCCTCCACAGTGATGCAGGAGCTTTTATTTATTTTTTCCTCCCTTTTGGTATCAGTGTTTTTTAGTGGAAACCTGATTCACTTGTCACCCCAAAAGACACAGAGAGTACTACATCAGAAGAGTTGGACGAAATCTCCCTACCAAGATTCTGTTTCTGGGGCGATCACCCTGCAGGCTCAAAAAAGGGCCTCAGAGAATGTCCAGAAAGGAGGGAGCTTCTCCCAGGCCCCAGGGGAACATTTTTGAACAGGAGAGATCCTAACACATGCAAGTGTCAAACTGTGTCAGTCCATCTCTAGAATGAAACTTACACAATTTAATCACATCAAATGTAACAATGTCAAGTTTCAGAATGTTTTGAATAACTAAATACCATCTTAGGGCTCGTTGTCAGAAATAAGTTCCACCCCCTAACAGCTGTAAAATGGGAAAGATGATAGGAATCCCTCCCTCACAGGATTGTTGTGAGGGTTAAGAGAGATAAGTGGCATAGGTCAGAGACCCAGCACACAGAGAGCAGCAGTGAGGTCGTTTATGATGGGGACTCTGTGCCAAATGACCTGAGTCAAACACCTGTTAACTAACATTTATTAGCCAGGTGAGCCAGAGTAAATGACTTGACCTTTTCAGAGCCTTCGTTTTCTCATCTGACATGGGAATAGAAATAATAATAATGTCTCCTGATAGGGCTACTGTGGGCATGCAATGACTATGTGTAAATCATCTAGAACCATCCTTAACATATGATATTGCTCTTTATAAGTGTGTTTTATCATTATCATAGGAAGTGTCCGATAAATTATTTGTATTGGTCTATTATTTGTACACAATTATCCCTTTAGCATAATTCTATATGCAGCCTTGACTTCTTAGGCCCAACAGGCTCACCTGTAGATGCGCATGGATTGCCTTAGACCAGTGGTTCTCAAAGTGCGCATCAGGGCACACCTAGAAGATTTCCAGGTGCACCCTATTGTATTCCAGAGAAATATGTGCCTGTTGGGGACCAAAAAACCAACAGGGTTTTTGGAGTTTAGATTTTTGGAGGACAGAGGTGTGGGGAATTGGCTGTAAGCTGACAGTCTGCCCAACCCCCCACCTCACTTGCCTGATTAGGTTGCAAAAGGCTGTTAAGCTGTGGTGCTGGATTGTTTACACTACCCCCCATGTTCCCCGGAAAGACTGGAGGCAAGTTTCTTCTATCCTTTGTTTGGTGTAATGTTAAGATGATATGTATGGAGGGGGTTTTCTGCACTTGGTAAAATGCTTGGGTTGCCTTGGAAACATAATCAGAGACCATTGATTTGCTAATGGCCTTACTTTGCTCTATAAATAAAGCAAGATGCAGTTTTTGGGCTTGCTTTGTTCTTGCCAGCAGCAATTACAGGGTCCTCCCGACCCCATATTTTCTTAATTCCACGTATTTTCTTAATTCCACATTGTTCCCACTCGGGACCTGGAATTACTAGCTGTGCTGGTTTGTGGCATGTGCCCAGATATAAAAATAAATATAGTTACTCTATTAATACCATTTCATTACAGAAATACTGCTCTTTTTGTTAACACATCATTATTATATTTATTATTAACATACATCATTATATTATTTTTACATAAATACACCTAAATGAAATGTATAGATTTCTCAAAAAAAGCATGATATTGAAGACTCTGACTTTGGAAGTGAGCAAAAGTGAAGTGTAAGTAAAATAGGACTTGAAGGCTGACAGGCAGAATTTAATTTATAACATTTTCCATGGTTAACACTGAACAATACAATTGGTTAGAAACCCATTCATGGAAGCTTCAAGTGATTTTGTTTAACATTAACAGAAGAACTGGCAGCTACATCCACTGATCGTGGGTTGATGATTAAACATAAAGAATTGTCTCTTGAAGCCTTTTGGATTTCTATAAAATAAGAATAGGGGGCAATATCTAAAAAAGCTTTGAACATTTTACTACAATTTTCAACATCCTATTTATGTGAATTAGGATTTTCTACCCTCAACACAATTAAAAGGAAAAAGAGAGGAATTCTTCAATGTATTGATGAGGAAATGAGAGTTTGCCTTTCAAATATATGCCCAAACATTGAAGAAATTGCTAGGACACATCAGGCTCATGTTTCTCATTAACACAAGAATGGAAAAACTTAACACATTTGTGCTGGGACCTGCTGAATTTACTGAATCTTACTAAGAATGTATCTATATACATAAAAAGATAACTTTTCTGTCTTTTTTAAATTTTTTAACCCGTTTTACAAATTCTAAAAATTATAACTCAAAAAATGTAACAAAAATGTTTTTTAATGTCAGAATAAATTTAATTTTGTCATATTTATTTTGTTTAATTACCATAAAAGCACGCTTGGATTTTATTTTTTTTCTTTAATATTTGACTTAATTATTATAACATATTTCTCAGAAATTTGTATATAGTGAGCCTACAATTATTTGTAGGATTTTAAATGCATCCCAACTTCAAAAAGTTTGAGAACCACTGTCTTAGACAGTCACGGTCATCTTTGCTGGTGCACAGAATAAGCATATGGCTACTATGTCTGCACTCAGGAAGAGGAGGATAAACACTTACTGAGCGTCCAGTGTATGCCAGATACTTTATATGTGTGGACTCATTGAATCTCTACAATAAACCTGAAGGTGGGCGAGAAACAATGTGCTGAGCAATGTGAATTTACTCCAAGTCACACAGCAGGGAAGGCAAAGCCAGGGTCTGCAGATAGGTCTGACTCTCGAAGTGCATATCTGGCCCCTCCTCCTGCTTCGAGGAGGGATGCAGCCTAGGGATGCATCGCCCACCTGCTCGAGGAAACCCAACGATACTTTCAACAGGAGACATGGTTTTCATCCTGCATTAGAATATAAGTTTAAAGATGCAGACACCCCCTGCTGACAAAAATTCCCACTCAAGTGTGAGCGCCTGACATAAGATCTTTTCCTGATATCAGATTTGGTTGTGGCAGAAACCAGAGAGCACTGGTCCCAGAAAAGGGAGGCCAGATCAAATTGAGGTCATGACTTACTACTTTCTGGTCAGTTTTATTTTCTCTAGAAAACTCTAATTTTGAATGTATGTTCCTTTTAGGGTTGGCAGGTTTTTTTAAATTATTTATTTATTTATTCATTTTAGAGAGGAGAGAGAGAGAGAGAGAAAGGGGGGAGGAGCAGAAGCATCAACTCCCATATGTGCCTTGACCAGGCAAGCCCAGGGTTTCGAACCAGCGACCTCAGCATTTCCAGGTCGACGCTTTATCCACTGCACCACCACTAGGGTTGGCAGGTTTTAAAATATCTATCTATCTATCTATCATCTATCTGTCTATATTTTTAATATAAGTATACTCCAGGAAATATTTGAAACATATTAAAAAATTACTTGTTTTTTTTTTCAATCTGAAATTCAAATGTATCGGGATATCCCGTATTTCAGCTGGCAACCTTAGTTCTTCGAACTGACTTGACAGCTTTCCCCTGGGGTACGTCCCAGAGAGACAGAAGAGTAAAGACACCATTGCTAAGCATCCTGACATCAGAGAAGTCCCAGTGCCTTCATAATCCACAATCTTAAAATGAACTTTGAATTATGAATGTCTGGTTAATAATTTGCCGCTTAGCAAAATGGCATTGTCCACAGAGCACCAGAAAGGACTGATTGACTAGGAAGTAGTTCTCAGGTCTGAGAGGAGCGCTAATGGATGAGAAGGAGGTGTGGGTGGGATGGGGCCTCACGCTGTCTTTCCCAATCCATGTAATAGTTTTCTGTTGCTGCTGTAACAAATAACTACAACCCAATGCCCACTTATTATCTCAGTTTCTATAGGTCACCTGTCCAGGTGGCCTACCGAGGTGAGGCTGAAATCAAGGGGTCAGCCAGTCGGAGCTCTTATCTGGAAGTCTTGGCAGAGAATTTGCCTCCAGGCTCATTGAGATTGTGGGCAGAATTTAGTTGCTTTTCACACACTTGTACGACTGATGTCCCTGTGTATCTGCTGGCTGTCAGTCAGGACAATTCCCAGTTTCCAGAGACTTCCCCCTCATTGACTCCTCACCCTCCACATCTCCAAAGCCAGCAGCAAGACATCTCACCTTCTTCAAGCTGCCCCTCTGCTCCATTTCTCTGGCTGGCTGCTCTCCCCTTATGCTAACAACTCATGGGAATGTATTGGCTGACAATTGCATAACCAATAACCTTAATTATATCTGCAAAGTCTCATTTGCAAAGTAATGTAGTATATCCACTGGCATAACCCCAGGGGGTAAAGGTCATGAAGTCAAAATCCTGGCTCACAAGAGGCTTTGGAATTTGACAGCTGGGCTGGACAGCCTTCCAAAGAAGAAGAGCAACTTTCTGGAATATGGGAGGTTGTTAAGAGGTCACTTACCCACTTCCAGTCCGATATGAAATAATCCGGGTGGGCCCGACTCTGTTCTGTTTCCAGCCTGTGCCTACCCAACCAAGTGAATGTAGATGAAGCATTTAAAGTCTCTGGGCCTCCAGCTACCTTCCCTGTCAGAGGTAAAAGACTGAGTGAAAAGATGAGCTCTTGGCAGGACACCTACATGAGACTTTTGGTCCTGACCATCATTGTCACCTGCCAGGCCCCACCCCAGCCTCATGCAAAGCCTGTGTATGGCAGCTTCAGTGCTGAGCTACAGTCACAGTCGCAGGCCCGACAGGCCACCTGGTCCCACGTGAGTCTGTATTCCTCACCCAGGCCCTTCCATTATGAAGGCCTTTTTAGCCGGGAGCTTCACTCAGGAGACTCTGCCAAGACCTCTTGTGGAGGGGAAGTGGAGGAACCTTGAAGATACTTTGTCTCTAAGCTAACTTACTATGCTGTGCTTGTCCACTCTGAGTCCTGCAGAAGTCCCCCACCCCATGCCAGCTCTGGGTCTGTAAAGCTGCAGGAGCCTTTTGCTCAGGGCTCCCTTGGGAGTGAGATGACTCACCCGTCTATGCTGACCCATCTGACCATTGCTTGGTGCTGTTCCATGGAGAAAATGGACAGGAAGCACCAGTGTGTTCTCCAGCCTGGCCTCTTGCTTATTCCAGCAGTCAGCAGTTAAAGGCTTGATGCTACTTTCATTTTGGTTTATTGTCTTAATGGGCTACTCTGACACCTGGCAGTCTGTTACAAAGCAGAGAGTTCGGCCACCCTGACTGCTACCAGAGCCAAACACTACACACAGAGAATTGCAGAGAAGAAAAATTGGCTTTCTTATTAATGGCTCTACCCAAAAGAACAGGGAGTTTCTTGCTCAAAAGCTGGACCTCCCAAATTCAGGGTTCCAGGGGAGTTTAGGGTTTTAAGGGAACAGGTACGCAGAAGTCCTAGAGGGGCAAGCTTTTTTATTTTAATTGAATTTATTGAAGTAACATTGGTTTGCACAACCATACAGGTTTCAAGTGTGCAACTCAATATAACACCACCTGCACACCACATTGTGTACCCATTGATCCAAACAAAGTCTCTTTCATCCCCACCTCCTTTTCCCTCTGGCTATCACCACACTATTGTCTGTGTCTATGTGTTATATATGTGTGTGTGTTCACTTAATTCCTTCACCTTCTTTCCTTCAGTCCCTCAAATTCCCAACCCTCTAACAGTTGTCACTCTGTTCCCTGTGTCCATGCCTCTGTTTCTATATTTGTTTGTCAGTTTATTTAGTTCATTAGATTTCACATACAAGTGAGATCATATGGTTTTTACTGTTCTCTATGGTTGAGTACTATTCCATTGTGTAAATGTACCACTGCTTTTTTATCCACTCATCTACTGATGGGCACTTGGGCTGTATCCAGATCTTGGTTTTTGTAAATACTGCTGCAATCAACATGGAGGCGCATCTATTCTTTTGAATTGGCATTTTGGGTTTCTTCAAATATATTCCCAGAAGTGGGATAGCTGGGTTTAAAGGTAGTTCAATTTTTAATTTTTAGAAGGAACTTCATGCTGTTTTCCACAGTGGCTGCATCAATCTGCATTCCCACCAGCAGTGCACAAGGGTTCCTTTTTCTCCACATCCTCGCTAGCACTTGTTTGTTGATTTATTGATGAGAGTCATTCTGACAAGTATGAGGTGATACCTTTTTGGATTTCTCTGATGATTAGTGATGTTGAGCATTTTTTCATATGTCTATTGGCCATCTGTATGTCCTCTTTGGAGAAGTGTCTATTTAAGTTCTTTGCCCATTTTTAAATTGGGTTGTTTGTCTTCTTGATGTTGAGTTTTATAGATATTTATAAATTTGGGATTTAAACCCTTATCAGATATATCATTGAAAAATATGTTCTCCCATTCAATGAGTTCCCTTTTCATTTTGTTGATGGTTATTTTTTTGCTGGGCAAAAGCTTTTTGGTTTGATGTAGTCTCATTTGTTTATTTTTTTCTTTTGTTTCCCTTGCCCAAGGAGATAGATCAGTAAAAATACTGCTATGACAGATGTCTGAAATTTTACTGGCTATGTTTACTTCTAGGATTTTTATGGTTTTGCAACTTACAGTTGAGTCTTTAATCCATTTTGAATTTATTCTTGTGTATAGTGTAAGTTTGTGGTCTAATTTTATTTTATTTTTTGCAGGTATCTATTTGATTTTCTCAACACCATTTATTTTATTTTATTTTTTAATTTTTCTAGCAAGCAAGAGAGAGAGGAAGGGAGAGAGATGAGAAACATCAGCTTGTAGTTGCGTCACTTTAATCATTTATTGATTGGTTCTCATCTGTGCTTTGACGAGGAGTGGGGGCTCCAGCTGAGCCAGTGATTCTTTGCTCAAACCAGTGACCTTGGGCTCAAGCCAGTGACCATGGAGTCATGTCTATGATCCTACGCTCAAGCCGCCAACCCAGTGCTCAAGCTGTTGAGCCTGAACTCAAGCTGGCGACCTTGGGGTTTCAAACCTGGGACCTCAGTTTCCCAGGTCGGCGCTCTACACACTGTGCCACCACCAGTCAGGTACAACACCATTCATTGACAAGACTTTTTATCCCATTGTATGTTCTTGCCTCCTTTGTCAAATATTAGAGGAACTTGGAGCTCGGCCATACATTGTAAAGGGCATCAGCACAGGATCTTTCTGGACAATGGACCCTCTGCTTCTGAAAGAGTTCTGGTGTTCAGGTTTCTGTTATGCCTTTGTCCTTTAGTCCCTTGGGGCTAGTGGAGACTTTGGTTCTCAGTGCAGCTAGAAGTCAAGGTTCTCTCCTCTACACATGCCTCAGCTTCATGACTTACAGATTTGGTCTGTTTTCTCTGAAAAGCCACTCATTATATCTCATTAAAAAGGATAAGACTGGCCTTGGCCGGTTGGCTCAGCGGTAGAGCGTCGGCCTGGCGTGCGGGGGACCCGGGTTCGATTCCCGGCCAGGGCACCTAGGAGAAGCGCCTATTTGCTTCACCACCACCCCCATCCTTACTCTCTGTCTCTCTCTTCCCCTCCTGCAGCCAAGGCTCCATTGGAGCAAAGATGGCCCGGGCGCTGGGGATGGCTCCTTGGCCTCTGCCCCAGGCGCTAGAGTGGCTCTGGTCATGGCAGAGCGACGCCCCGGAGGGGCAGATCATCGCCCCCTGGTGGGCAGAGCATTGCCCCTGGTGGGCGTGCCGGGTGGATCCCGGTCGGGCTGACTGTCTCTCCCCGTTTCCAGCTTCAGAAAAATACCCCCCCAAAAAAAAAAAATTAAAAAAAAAAAAAAAAGGATAAGACTGGCCCTGACAGGGAAGTTCAGTTGGTTAGAGCATTGTCTTGATATGACAAGATTGTGAGTTTGACCAAGAGGTCAGGGCATATATAAGAATCAGCCAAGGAATACATAAGTAAGTGGAGCAACAAATCTATGTTTCTCTCTCTCTTTCTCTTCCTCTCTCTCTCTCAAATTAATAAATAGAAATTTTAAAAAATAAAGCAGAAGACCATTTTGAGTTACTTCTGTGGTTATAAGTCCAGCTCTCTTTAGTTCAGCAGAGCTTTTGACAACAATGAACAGCCTAGTTGCCTTCATAGTGACAGGAGTTACACGACTCATTTATTCATTTGTTTAATAACATTTATTCAGTTCCTCTAATGGCTGGGTACTTGTTAGGTGTCAATGACACAAAGATGAGTGAGACCTGTTCCATCACTGGCAGGAGGGCTGCATTGCAATTGAGGTATGTGACCCATTAACTATGACACATTATCATTCATTTTCTCATCAAGTATTTGTTGAAAGGCTAACTTCTTGCTTGAGATCTCATATGATCCTCACAATGATTCTTTGAGATAAAATTTATGATTATCTTCACAGACAAGTAAACCAAGGCTCAGAGAATATAATATGTTGCTCATGGCCTCACAACTAGTAAGTGATAGGTCAGAATTCAAACTCAGGAGTACTCGTTTAAATTCAGTGTTCTCCTGCCTTCATCTCAGCTAGAGATAAATCCCGTAAGGACCCAGAGGATGGGAATGGCTCTTCCTGGGGTTAAAGGAAAGCAGTGCCTCAGAACTTTGAAAAACCAAAGTGCTATGTATGATGGTTGCTGTATCATCGTGATTTACACTCTCACTGCTTCTTTTTTTTTTTTAATTTTTGACAAAGACAGCAAGAGAGTCAGAGAGAGGAACAAATAGGGACAGATAGACAGGAAGAGAGAGAGATGAGAAGCATCAATTCTTCATTGTGGCACCTTTGTTGTTCACTGACTGTCTTCTCATATGTGTCTTGACCGGGGGCTACAGCAGAGCAAGTGACCCATGCTCAAGCCAGCGACCTTGGGCTTCAATCCAGCGACCTTTGGGCTCAAGCTGCTGAGCCCAAACTCAAGCCGGATGAGCCCATGCTCAAACCGGCAACCTCGGGGTTTCAAACCTGGGTCCTCCGCATCCCAGTCCGAGGCTCTATCCACTGCATCACCACCTCATCAGGCCACTCTCACTTTTTTAATAAACAGAAGTTCTAAGTCATTTGTAAGCCATCATGTGAAGTCCTCATACATAGTCAGTCCTGCTGAGTCTGTACCAATGGCACAGATGCTCAGGACGGAGGTGCAGATGGCCTCCCCCAGGAGGGCTTTTGGAAAATCTGTCTTTCCATAATGACCCATTAAACACAATGACTCTCAAAAAAACGTTGGTTCTTTAATGAAGCCATTAATGATCAGAGAACTGTTTGGACATAAAGGAATCCACTTATCCCATCTCTCCGGCTTGAAGGGAAAAGCCAAATGTGGATGTTTATAGAGAGCTGGGTTGCAGTCCAGGACACAGTACTCAGAGCTGGGAGAAGAGCAAAAGTGAGCATGAGGTAACCGTCTGTAAGTCCAGTAGCCGTGGCCACCATCACAGCTGCCTGGCCCATACAGGTTCGCATTTGATTCAGACAGACGGTAATGAAACAACAGAGCCAAGAACTGGTGGGCTATTACCTTTAATCCTAGCTCGTACCCGGTGGGTGAGAAAATACATGCAGTGGGAAAATACTTCCCTTTCCATTCATGGCTCCCAAAGCCACTGATTCATCCGAGTTTCCTAGAATCAAAGGCCCCACCAGCCTTATTCACCTCTGTTCCCCATCTCTTTCTCTCTGTACAAACTCTGCACAAACTGGCTTCTCCTTTAGCACTCCGCCATCTTGGCTGCCTCTCCTCTGCAATGCTGATGGCAGGATCTGAGAGAGTCCCCGGTCTGCCTTATTTTATAGTGTAGAAATTAAAGCCTTTAAGCCAATTTACAAATAAGGAAGTCTCTGATACAAAGCCACTTATCTGAAGCATAAATGGGATTCCTCATAAGAGTGCACCACCCCACATCATGCAACAGTCAAGGGTGTGGGGAAAAGCTTAGTTTTGAGAAGATCTTAGTATTAGAAGGAAGTTGAAAAGATCTTAGTATTAAAAGGGTGGGAAAGGCTTAGTCTTAAAACTAAGCCTTAGGCTATGAGGACCTTGCCAGTTTACAGCCTGTCTCCCACACCCAGTGCAAACTATAAGCGAGCAAACATAAACATCATATTTGCAAACTCATTTGACCTACACCGTCTCCTTCCTTAAACATTCCCATCTGGAGTCCATGCGTGAAGTTGTGGCAGATATTTAAGATAAGTGCTCGCATTGAGCCCAGGCAATGGTGCTCTATGGTGTTCCAGACAGAGGTGAATGCCAAAGATCCCCACCCTGGTATGTGCACCTCGGAAAAGCAGCTTCTTTTTTTTTTTCTTTTACAAAGAGAGAGTCAGAGAGAGGGATAGATAGGTACAGGATAGACAGGAATGGGGAGATGAGAAGCATCAATCATTAGTTTGTCGTTGCGCATTGCGACACCTTAGTTGTTCATTGATTGCTTTCTCACATGTGCCTTGACTGCAGGCCTTCAGCAGACTGAGTAACCCCTTGCTCGAGCCAGTGACCTTGGGTCCAAGCTGGTGAGCTTTTGCTCAAACCAGATGAGCCTGCGCTCAAGCTGGGGACCTTGGAGTCTTGAACCTGGGTCCTCGGCATCCCAGTCTGATGCTCTATCCACTGCACCACCGCCTGGTCGGGCAGGAAAGGCAGCTTCTTAATCTCCTGCGTTCCCTCTACCCTCCCCTCCTTGCCAGTCCTTCTTTTCTCCAAGGTTCCTCATAGAACATAGTCCATACAGACCCCAGCAGCCCTGCCCCTTGGCTTTGCATCTGCCCCCTCAATGTAGGCATTCTGAGGGTCTGGGTACCTGAGGTTCTTAGCTTCATGTAGAAAAGAATTTAAATACGAGCAAGCATGGAGTTTAAAGTGAAAGTGACTTTATTAGTGAAGCAGTGGGACAGAGGGAAGGCTACTCCACAGGCAGATCAGTCCCTCCTGAGTGAGATTTGCTTCTTTTAATGAGGCTCATTTAATTGAGGGTTGGGCATTCCATAAGGGGAAGGAATATTCAGGGTTTTTCTGGGAAAAGGGTGGACACTTCTTGAGAAAACCTTTCCTGTTGGTCATGTTGTATCCTTATATGGACTTTCTACTTCTGATCATGGTGGCATGGGTTGTGTCATTTAGTATGATAATGTATTATAAGGAGTGTATAATGAAGCTAGGGGTTACTCCAAGGTAAAATTAGTCACCATGTTGGATTGAGCTGGTCTGCCAGTTCTAAGCGATAAACACTTCAGGATTGGTCTTACTACCTCCATGATAGTCCCAACCAGGTACAGCGGTTTGCTACATACCCTACCTCACCCTGAAGCACTCTGTAGCCACAGAGCAAATCCCAATTTCTTGTTCCAGGTCACCCTCAGACGGACCCAGTTACTGACTCTGACACTCTTTTTTTTTTTTTTTTTTTTCATTTTTCTGAAGCTGGAAACAGGGAGAGACAGTCAGACAGACTCCCGCATGCGCCCGACCAGGATCCACCCGGCACGCCCACCATGGGGCAACACTCTGCCCACCAGGGGGCAGATGCTCTGCCCATCCTGGGCGTCGCCATGTTGCGACCAGAGCCACTCTAGCACCTGGGGCAGCGGCCAAGGAGCCATCCCCAGCGCCCGGGCCATCTTTGCTCCAATGGAGCCTTGGCTGCGGGAGGGGAAGAGAGAGACAGAGAGGAAAGCGTGGCGGAGGGATGGAGAAGCAAATGGGCGCTTCTCCTGTATGCCCTGGCCGGGAATCGAACCTGGGTCCTCCGCACGCTAGGCCGATGCTCTACCGCTGAGCCAACCGGCCAGGGCCGACTCTGACACTCTTATTCCTCTTAGATCTCGGTCCTTTCTAGAAGATAGAGCCTCAAAATGCAAGCAGGGAAGACTGAACTTTCTCCTGGTAGGTTTAGTGATAGCCAAATCATGACCTCACTCAACTTCAGTTTTCCCAATTATTAATCAGGTTTATTGGAGAAAAATCTTAGCTGCAAAGTGTCATGCTGGTCTTACTGGTTACTGAGTAGTAATAATAAAAGTTGGAATCCCCACTGATTTGCATTTTTCCTCTAATATCTATTGAGCACCCACTGCATACAGAGCCCTTTGCTGGGGGGGGGGGGGGCTAGACACAATTTTGTCCTTCCAGAATTCAGCATTTGCCACTTAACACAAGCAGACTACAGAAGAAGAGGAAGAGAAAGGTGTCCTTGGTGGTGTTTCATGTTGGTTCGGAGCAATATGCCACAAAATCTGACACTTTGAATAACCGAACAAGGATGATGCTTACAGGCATGCGCCTCTTTAGGCCATCTGAGAGGCAACACCACGCAAGCCCTCAGTCTTCTATCAGGTTTTAATCCACTTGGATAGTTTGGTGCTTGCCAGAAGTCAACAGAGTTAATTTCAAGTCAGTGGGCACTTTATGGCTTTCAGTGTAGTCATTGTTAATTCATGAGATTCAAGGCAGCCACTGAAATTGTTGGCTCTCCAGCCCTAACAGGCTGGCTTGAGCATTTTGGGGCAGAGCATTTTGTAAGGATTGGAGGAGCCACGCCTTGGTTGGGGGCAGGGAAAGTGGTGACGCACCGGAGCCACTTCGGTTGGGCAGGAAACAGCTGATTCACTGTTGCTGTTCAAGGTGGGGCTGCCCCACCCAAGTGGACAGGTTGCGTTAGGATTTCGGCATGAGTTTTACTGCAGTTCTCTCTTTCTTGGGTGCTTTCTGGGCACTTTGGAACAGAGAGTTGAACAATAAGCTGAGCTAAACTAGACAAATAGGAAGAAAATGTGGTGCTCTCTAGCCATCCCCTGAGAGTAAGTCACCACAGATATGAACTGTAGCCTTTTTGGGAGGTAAGGGGAACCCGAGGAGCACATGGCAATGAGCAACCCTGTCCGCACTATTGGCTTTGGAGGTAGTGCACCTGGTGAGAAACCTCAGGACGGATGGTTCTGCTCAAAATACTCAAAATGTTCTGCTGGATGACATCTTGGTTTGTCTATGTGACCACAGCTTATGTACATCCTTTGCATTGCAGAATCCTCATTTATAAAATAAAGTTAATAACAGAAGCCACTGTAAGGCCAGGAGCCACCGTTGTGGCCATTCACATGCAGGTTCCCATTGGATTCGGACAGATGGTAATGAAACAACGGAGCCAAGAACTGGTGGGCCATCATCTTTAATCCTAGCTTGCACCGAGTGGGCAAGTAAAAACACACACTGGGCTCCAAAACCCACTCATTCAGTGCTCACAAAGCTACTGACTTATCCGAGTTTCCTAGAATCAAAGGTTTCTACCTCACCAGCCTTATTCACCTCTGTTCCCCATCTCCTTCTCTCTGCATAAACTGCATTAACTAGCTTCTCCTTCAGCATTCCACCATCTTGGCTGCTTCTCCTGGCCTACTCCACATGGCCCTTCTCTGCTCTCCTCTCTAATGCTAACTCAGGAACTGAGAGAGAGCAAGCTCCCAGTCTGCCCCACTTTATAGTATAGAAACCAAAACCTTTAATCCAATATACAAACAAGGAAGTCTCTGATACAAAGTCACTTATCTGAAGCATAATGGGATTCCTCAAGAGAGTGCACCACCCAAAGGGTGGGAAAGTCTTAGTCCCAAAACCAAGCCTCAGGCTACAAGGATCCTGCCTGCCCACAGCCCGCCCCCAACACACATTAACATAATCACACCCATCCCAAGAAAAAAGGGCAACCAATACCATCACCTTGGGTGATGGGCTCCCATATGGGCAGTGCCATCCTTAACAAAGTGAGCATAATATATTTTATCTGCCCAACAGCCACCTATTGAGGTGTTTGTGGAGATTAATAAAACACAGAAGGACCTAGAACAATGCATGGCTCAGAGTAGGGGCTAAATAAATATTTAGCTATTTTTAAGGGGGTCAAGAGAAAGGTATGTATGGATCAACACCGGCAATAGTACAGACACTGACCATGAAATTATGACTGGAAGTAACCTTATGTTTTTCTTAGTATTTTGTTTGTTTGTTTTTTATAGCAAGAGAGACAGAGACAAAGACAGACAGGCAGGACGGGAGAAAAATGAGAAGCATCAACTTGTGGTTGTGTCACTTTAGTTGTTCATTGATTGCTTCTTGTATATGCCTTGACTGGGGCTCCAGCTGAGCCAGTGACCCCTTGCTCAAGCCAGTGACCTTGGGCTTAAGCCACCGACCATGGAATCATGTCTATGATCCCATGCTCAAGCCGGCGACCCTGCACTCAAGCTGGTGAGCCCACATTCAAGCCAGGTGAACTTGTGCTCAAGTCAGATGAGCCCTCACTCAAGCTGGCAACCTCAGGATTTTGAACCTGGGTCCTCAGTGTCCCAATCGATTCTCTACCCACTCTGCCACCACCTGGTCAAGCTGTTTTGGTGTTTTTTTTTTTGTATTTTTTTTTTCTGAAGCTGGAAACAGGGAGAGACAATCAGACAGACTCCCGCATGCACCCGACCGGGATCCACCCAGCACGCCCACCGGGGGCGATGCTCTGCCCACCAGGGGGTGATGCTCTGCCCCTCTGGGGCGTCGTTCTGTTGCGACCAGAGCCACTTTAGCACCTGGGGCAGAGGCCGAGGAGCCATCCCCAGCGCCCGGGCCATCTTTGCTCCAATGGAGCCTCGGCTGCGGGAGGGGAAGAGAGAGACAGAGAGGAAGGAGAGGGGGAGGGGTGGAGAAGCAAATGGGCGCTTCTCCTGTGTGCCCTGGCCGGGAATCGAACCCGGGACTTCTGACGCTCTACCACTGAGCCAACCGGCCAGGGCCCTGGTCAAGCTGTTTTTATTAGTTTTAGCAAACACTGGTAAAGATATAGTCCTGCAGGAAGTGACTCTGCACCTCACAGAGTTCTCTGTTGAGTCTGGAGAGGGGTGTTTCCTCCATGCTCTAGTTCCATGTCTCAAATTTGAACAGTATAGAAACACATTGGGGGGAGGGGTCTTAGTAAAGTGCAGATATGACTCAGTGGATCTAGGGGTAACTGAGATTCTGCACCTCTAACAAGCTCCCAAATGATGCCACTGCTATTGGTTCACAAACTTTGGGTACTATGGATCTAGCGAGCACAGTCCAACAGAACCTCCTGTGATGATGGAAATCTCTGCACAATAAACTTGTAGAAACTCCATTTTCTCAATACAACCTTTTCTCCTTTCTTTTCTTTTGATTCAAACTAGCCCCATCCAGCCCCTAACTCACCCACCTCCTTTTCCCTTGCAGTGTTACTCCTTTAATCATTAAGCCCTAAGGACAATGAGGGTCTGATCAACATCAAATAATCTTAGGAACAAAGTCTTGGGTCTGGTGATCCCAGAGACAGAGCTTTGGTCCAACTAGAGATAACACCTAGACTTCAGTTGTGTTTCAACTGCAGGCCCAGAAAAGTGGCACAACTATTTGAAATGATGCATGACTGACATCAGAACCAGATGCACTGATCAAGTATCCCTACCCTAGCACCAACCAATCAGTAGACACCATGACCCCAGCTCCCTTAGTCACCACAATTAATGACTTTCCCCCTAAATAACCCATCCCCTGGAAGTCATTGGAGAGCCAGGTCTTTAAGCATTATTAGCTCACCTGTCTCTAGGTGTGGGCCACTTCCTAAAATAAACTGTTACTTTCTTTTTTTCTTTTATTCAGTGAGAGGAAGGGAGGCAGAGACAGACTCCTGCATGCAACTGACCAGGGTCCACACGGCAAGCCTGCTAGGGGGTAATGCTCTGCCCATTTGAGGTTTTGCTGTGTTGCTTAGCAACCAAGCTCTCTTTAGCACCTGAGGTGGAAGTCATGGAGCCATCCTCAGCGCCAACTCACTCCAATCAAGCCATGGCTGCAGGAAGGGAAGAGAGAGAGAGAGAGAGAGAAGTGACAGGGTGAGGGTCGGAGAAGGAGATGGGTGCTTCTCCTGTGTGCCCTGGCCAGAAATCAAACCTGGGACATCCACACACTGGGCCAACTCTCTACCCCTGAGCCAACCAGCCAGGGCCAACCCTTTCTTTATTGCAAGCTCCTGTTTGGTCTTATTGAGCTCTGATGTGCTCAGGTAAAATGGACCCCTTTTACTGTGCTCAGGTAAAATGGACCCATTTTACCTGAGCACACCACTAACTACTAATAACACATGACTATGGAACACTTGAAATGTGACTATTGGAAACTAAAATATTTATTTTATTTAACTGAGGTGTGAATAACCACATGTGGTTAGTGATTCCAGTATTGAACAGCATAGCACTAGCCCCCTGAACCCAGGTCAAGGTCATGAGTTAGATCCTTGTTAGAGTCACAGATAAAACTATGTTCAAGAAAGCATGTTATATCCTCGATGACAATGGAGACTGAGCAAAAAGGGTGTATAGCTTTACCCAGTCCATCTATACATCCAGAAAATACAAAGTATTTGGTGTCTGTAAATGTTAGTAAAATAACTTTCCTATTTGCAGATAAACGTCCTGGTCGAGCTGTCTAGTTGAGCTCCTTCCTTCACCTCTCGGCCTGGAGCTTGAGCCACTGTTTGCTGCCTGTATTGAAGGTATTTCATTAGCATTAGTTCAGTGATCTCCTCAGGTCTGTACTCTTTGCTTCTTAGTGGTCCTCCTAGCATGTCTTCAGTGTGTGCCCTTGATATCCAGATGCCTCGGAGAAATAGACAGTCTCTAAATTCAATAAGTGGACAGTTAAATAAACTTAAAAAGGTGAAAAGATCTTTATCTGACTGTACTGATAAATAATAACATAAGAATTTGACATGTTTGATAAAGAGGATATTTTCTCAGGTTGAAAATCAAAGTGTGGTTGCCCTGGCCAGTTTGCTCAGTGGTAGAGCATTGGCCTGGCATGTGGAAGTCCCGGGTTTAATTCCCGGGCAAGGCACACAGGAGAAGCATCCATCTGCTTCTCCACCCTTCCCCCTCTCCTTCCTCTCTATCCCCCTACCCCCACCCCGCTGCAGCCAAGGCTCAATTGGAGCAAAGTTCACCCGGGCCCTGAGGATGGCTCCATGGCCTCTGCCTCAGGCACTAGAATGGCTCTGGTTGCAAGAGAGCAATGCCCCAGATGGGCAGAGCATCGCCCCAGTGAGCTTGCCAAGTGGATCCCAGTCGGTGCATGCGGGTGTCTGTCTCTCTGCTTCCCTGCTTCTCACTTCAGAAAAATACAAAAAGAAAAAATAATAATAAAATCAAAGTGTGATCCTGGCCAGTTGGTTCAGTGATGGAGCATCAGCCTGGCATGTGGATGTCCCAGTCAAGGCATATAGGAGAAGTGCCCATCTGCCTCTCCTCCCCTTTTCTTCCCCCCTCACCTCCTCCTGCAGCCATGGCTCAATTGGTTCGAATGAGTAGGCCTTAGCACTGAGGATGGCTCAGTAGCCTTCACCTCAGGTGCTAAAAAAAATGACTTGGTTGCTGAGCAATGGAGCAATGGCCCCAGATGGTCAGAGCATCACCCCCTAGTCAACTTCCCAGGTGGATCCTGGTAGTGGTGCATTCAGGAGTCTGTCTCTCTGCCTCCCCTCCTTTCACTAAAATAATTTTTAAAAAAGAAAGTAAAAAAATCACAGTGTGTCTGTTGGGCAGATAAAATATATTTTGCTCACTTTGTTAAAGATGACATTGCTCACATGGAAGCCTGTCGCCCAGGTGATATTAATGTGTGTTGGGGGCGGGCTGTGGGCAGGCAGGATCCTTGTAGCCTGGGCTTGGTTCAGCCTTTCCCACCCTTTTTGATGTGGGGTGGTGAATCCCATCATGCATCAGATAAGTGACTTTGTATTAGAGACTTCCCTATTTTGTATATTGGATTAAAGGTTTGGATTTCTGCACTGGAAAGTGGGGCAGACTGGAATCTTGCTCTATCGGTTCCTGAGATTAGCATTAGAGAGGAGAGCAGGGAAAGGCCACGTGGAGGAGGCCAGGAGAAGCAGCCAAGATGGTGGAGTGCTGAAGGAGAAGCCAGTTTGTGCAGAGTTTGTGCAGGGAGAAGGAAGGAGATGGGGAACAGAGGTGAATAAGTCTGGTGAGCTAGAAACCTTTGATTCTAGAAAAGTTGGATAAGTCAGTAGCTTTGTGAGCACTGAATGAGTGGGTTTTGGAGCCCAGTGTGTGTTTTTACTTGCCCACCGGGTGCAAGCTAGGATTAAAGGTGTTGGGCAGATGAAATATATTATGCTCACTTTGTTAAAGATGGTGCTGCCCACAAGGAGGCCATTGTCCAGGTGATATTAATGTGTGTTGGGGGTGGGCTAAAGGCAGGCAGAATCGTTGTAGCCTGGGGCTTGGTTTTGGGATTAAGCCTTTCCCACCCTTTTTTTTTTTTTCTTTTTTTTTTTTTTTTTGTATTTTTCCGAAGCTGGAAACGGGGAGAGACAGTCAGACAGACTCCCGCATGCGCCCGACCGGGATCCACCCGGCACGCCCACCAAGGGATGACGCTCTGCCCACCAGGAGGCGATGCTCTGCCCCTCCGGGGCATCGCTTTGCTGCGACCAGAGCCACTCTAGCGCCTGGGGCAGAGGCCAAGGAGCCATCCCCAGCGCCCGGGCCATCTTTGTTGCAATGGAGCCTCGGCTGCGAGAGGGGAAGAGAGAGACAGAGAGGAAGGAGAGGGGGAGGGGTGGAGAAGCAGATGGGTACTTCTCCTGTGTGCCCTGGCCAGGAATCAAACCTGGGACTTCTGCACGCCAGGCAGATGCTTCCCACCCTTTTTTGATGTGGGGCGGTACAATCCCATCATGCCCCAGATAAGTGACTTTGTATTAGAGGCTTCCCTATTTTGTATATTGGATTAAAGGTTTGGATTTCTACACTATAAAATAGGGGCAGAACGAGAGCTTGCTCTCTTGGTTCCTGGGATGATTAGCATGAGAGAGCAGAGGGAGCAGAGCAGAGAGCAGAAAGAGGCCATGTGGCCAGGAGAAGCAGCCAAGATGATGGAGTGCTGAGTGAGATGCCAGTTTTTGCAGAGTTTGTATCTGGGATAAGGAAGGAGATGGGGAACTGAGGAGAATAAGTCTGGTGAGCTAGAAACCTTTGATTCTAGGAAACTCGGATAAGTCAGTGGCTTTGTGAGCACTGAATGTGAGTGGGTTTTGGAGCCCAGTGTGTGTTTTTACTTGCCCGCCGGGTGCAAGCTAGAATTAAAAATGATGGCCCATCAGTTTGTGGCTCCGTTGTTTCTTTACTGACTGTCTGAATCCAATGTGAACCTGCATGAGCCAGGCTGCTGTGATAGTGACCCTAGTAGCCCCGGCTGCTGGCTTTACAAAAGGTAATGGCCCACCAGTTCTTGGCTCCGTTGTTTCATTACCATCTGTCCGAATCTAATGCAAATCTGCATAGGCCAGTCAGCTGTGATGGTGGCTGCGGCAAGAGGCTTTACAGTGTCACAGTGTCAATGCTTTTAACTGCTTTTTTTTTTTAAATTATTGATTGATTTTAGAGAGAGAGAGAAAGGGAGAAAGAGAGGGAGAAAGAGAAACATGGATTTGTTGTTCCACTTATTTATGCATTCATTGGCTGATTCTTATATGTGCACTGACCAGGTATTGAACCTGCAACCTTGCAGTATCAGGACAATGCTTTAAGCAACTGAGCTACCCAGCCAGGACACTCTTACCTGCTTTTGATGTTGCATGTAAAAGATCAATTTCAATCATCTCCAAGTTACTATACTGATTTTAGTAATGACATGGCATTTTTTTCAACATTTTGCATTTTTATCACATGAATATTTGGAACAATAGGCAACACTTTTTACATGACTTTAAATAGCAAGAATTCAAGTGAGCACATGAAAGATCTAATTGACGTTATTAAATAATTCCTGAATCTGACAGCATTGCATCTAGCCAGGAGAAAGAAGCTCTGTGGAGCTGCAGAAAAGGAAAGGTTTTTAAAGCAAAGAGGGGGTAGAAAGCAGGAAATTATTAGCAAGGAATGCATTGTTTCAGGCAAGATTAGCCTCCTAAAAGGAATGGAAGAGGTCTATCAGCAGATTACCTGACCAGGAAATTCCACATGGACTGGTTAAAGGTCGCATTCCTGGGAGAAGCAAAAGCTGCAATTAGGTTAAGTATTAAATCTTGTTTTATTGACATGAGGTTTAGCACAAGTGACTCCACTTCGGGTCTGTTGTCTCTCTTTTTTTTAACAATAGATACAAAGTGAAGAAATATTATATTAGCTATAGTTATATATTAGATAGACCTATAATTTTGAGAAATCCCTACTGTAACAAAGAATATCAAATTGAATTTAATAACAATTAGGACTGTAATGCTTATGTTTTATTTCATTATAGTAAGAAGTATTTTCTATTCTAACCGTGGCTAGGATAGTTCAGTTGGTTAGAGAGTTGTTCAGTTAGTTGTACAGAGGTTGCAGATTCAATTCCTAGTCAAGGCACATACAGAAACAGATTGATGTTTCTGTCTCTCCCTCTCTCCCTTCCTCTTTCTAAAATCAATAAATAATTACTTTTTTAAGTATTCTAGGTCTGCCTGACTGGTGGTGTTGCAGTGGATAAAGCACGATCCTGAAACACTTAGGTCGCTGATTCAAAACCCTAAAGTCTCTGGCTCTGAGTGTGGGCTTGTCAGCACAGGGGCGCTGGCTTGAGCCAGGAAATTGTCTACAGAATCCCAAAGCTCACCAGCTTGAGCCCAGAATTCTCTGGCATGAAAAACCCAAGGTCGCTGGCTTGACCAAGGAAACATTGACACAGCCCCAGTCAAGGAATATACAAGAAACTCAATATACAACTAAAGTAAAAATAACTATGAGTTAGTGCTTCCCCCTCTCTCTCTCCCTTTTTGTCTCTCTTTCTCTCTCTCAAATAACAAAACAACAACACATTTTTTAATGTAAGAAAAAAAAGTATTCTATGTCTGAGATCTATTGAGACTATCCAAGATATGCTCCCATATTATGCTACCAAGATGTGTTTGTCTAAAAGAACCTTGTATGGAATAAGAATGATTCATTCTTTTTTTTTTTCTTTTTTTTTGTGTGACAGAAACAGGGAGAGTCAGAGAAAGGGACAGACAGGAACGAGAGAGATGAGAAGCATCAATCATTAGTTTTTCGTTGTGACACCTTAATTGTTCATTGATTGCTTTCTCATATCTGCCTTGACTGCGGGCCTTCAGCAGACTGAGTAACCCCTTGCTCGAGCCAGCGACCTTGATTGAGCCTTGCTCAAACAAGGTGAGCCTGTGCTTAAGCTGGTGACCTTGAGGTCTCGGACCCAGGTCCTCCACATCCCAGTCTGATGCTCTATCCACTGCGTCACGGCCTGATCAGGCATGATTCATTCTTATTCAAGAACAAAACTGAGTTTCCTGCCATAGTGAATGGTGAAAGGAGGACCTTTACAATCAACACTCACATAGACATTAAAGTAAGTGGCTTTAAACATTAAATGTCTTGGACAATGGATTATACAACACAGAAATCTGGGACACTTTGTTTATTATGACACGGCAATTAATAGTCAAGACTAGCTTGACCAGGCGGTGGCGCAGTGGATAGAGTTGGACTGGGACGCAGAGGATCTCAGTTCGAGACCCTGAGGTCACCAACTTGAGCGCAGGCTCATCTGGTTTGAGTAAGGTTCACCAGCTTGAGCCCAAGGTCACTGGCTCCAGCAAGGGGTCACTCGGTCTGCTGTAGCCCCCTGGTCAAGGCACATATGAGAAAGCAGTCAATGAACAACAACGGTGCTGCAACAAAGAATTGATGCTTCTTATCTCTCTCCCTCCCTGCCTGTCTGTCCCTCTCTCTGTCTCTGTCACACACACACGTGCACACACGCACACACACACACACACAAAATAGTCAAGATGAGCTCTCATGTGAGCTAGAGCTCTCAGATGAGCAAGGTCTTGTGAAATATATGAACTGAGGAATAAGAACAGGGGTGTGGCCTTGACAAATAATGAAACCGTAGGGAATAAACAAGAGAGAAATATTATCATCATCTAAGAATTTTTTTTTAATTCACTGCTATAAATCAATGGGATCAAACTGAAAATGACAGATGTAGAAATATACAATAGCAGAGAGAAGACGATATAAATACATGCTCTTAAATTCTTCAGATTTGAGAATGAAGAGATACCAGTGAGATGTTATGTATAAGGCAACCTGAACAGATTTAAAATGTCAAAAATACACACAAACAATTATTTTTTTTAACTAAAGCAAATGTCTAGAGTGTTGCCTTTTCAGTTGATTTGGTGAATAGATCTTTGTCTCAAGTGTCCTTGAGACACAGCCATTGTTGAGAATCCCTGGGGGATGAAGAAGAGCCCATGGGAGAGGAGAGGGTACTGTGAAGTCGTTCAGAAGACAGGATAAGTCCCAAATATGGAACCTTATCCAAGCACATTTTTCAGAAAGGAGTCCTCCCTCTGATTGCCCATGAAACTGGAAAAATGACCCACAGGTCCAGCTGCCTGTCACCATGACAACCAATCACATGGCACAGGTGCTAGTGAGATGGAAAGGGGTTTATCCAAGTGCTGGGCACCGAGAAGATGGGATTCCTGTCCTCAAAACCCATCTCCCCCTTCTGGTGCAGGCAGGGTTATTGTGAGGAGGGAGCAGAAGGGGAATAAACAAAACTGGAACAAAAAAATCAAAAGGAGGGTTGAGAGTCTTTGCTGAGGGGACTCAGCAGTTTGTGCAGAGAAGTGGGTGACGGTGCCATATCTCTCAGAGCTGGCACATCTGGAGGTCAGAGCCTGTCTATTGTTGCAAGAACTGGAGATAGCAAGTAACATGAACTAGAATTTTTGTTTTATGTAACTGTTGCAGGAAGTGACACCAGACGGAGGATAAGACACTCAGACAATTAATAGAAAAAGGAGAATTAGTAGCCCATGGAGCACGTGGGGTTAGTAGCACCAAAACAAGAGCTCCCTGATTAGATTTTCTTGCAGGTCATATACCTTTACAGTATCCAAGCAATGGGCACATGATTCCTTTGTTTAAGGTTTCCCTTAAGATTTCAAGGAAAGAGGAGGGGAGTTTCGGTGGGGTCAGCAAGGGGTAAGGAGTTTCCGGATCACTGGTCATAGCTACATACAGATCCTGCTTTTCTTGCTTTGTGGTGCAAGCTGCTCTAAGCAACCATTTAGAGAACTATGGGATGTAGTTAATTACTTTATAACTGGCTGACTCAGTTATCCCTGCTGGCTTCTTTTCCTTGTATTCTTCTGGTTTTTCCCCACTCCAGGGAGAAGGGAGGCTTGTTCTCTCATAACAAATATCCACAGATTCCCACAGTCAAGCTGTCCTCTTTGACCTTGACTGAGAATCAGAATTGCAAGCCTCAGCAGCAGAGTGGGAGTGAGGAGAAGAGGTTATTCTTCTTGCTCGGGTGTTAACCCTTGATGCATGTCAGCTGGAAGGGACTAGGCCTTTTAACTGTAATGATAAGGTGACCAACTTTTTTACAATGAAAAGGAGGATAAAATTAAATTGAAGAAAACAATATTGTAAATAAAAAACATTTTATTCATTGCAACAATAATATACTATAATATGATAAATGCATAATAAAAACATTTGTAATATTTTATATTGTAATTATGCTTATATGCCTATTAATTTTTAATAGTAATTGTAAGAAAAAAGTACTCATTTATTTTATTTTATTTTTAATTTATTCATTGATTTTAGAGAGAGAAGAAGGGAGAGAGAGAGACAGGAACATTGATTTGTTCCTATATGTGCCCTGACCAGGCATCAAATTGGCAACCTTTGTGTATCAGGGTGATGCTCTAACCAACTGAGCTATCTGGCCAGGGCAAAAAGTAGTCATTTAGATACAAATACACCACATCACATGCAATGGATCAACTCTGCATCGATCGAATACGGACATTTACAGATTGGTCTTCCAATATCAAAAAGGAGGACATGTAGGACACTTTCGAGGGAGGATGGAACTTACAAAAGAAGCACTGTCCTCCCTAAAGGAGGACGATTGGTCACCTTAATAATGAGAGCTTGTTCAGAAGAGAGAGCACAGGATTAATTATATACATTTGATTTGTTACAGAATACATAACTGTGATCACCAAACTGGTAATATTGGATCATGGTCATAAGAGCAACAAACTGAATTTAACATTTTACAGGAATCCTTTCATGTGCTAACTTTGTTAGTACATTTTTTTCCTCTCTCTTTTTTTATTCTTTTCTTTCCTTCCTTTTAAAGAAATCCTGTTTATTGATTTTGGAGAAAGGAGAGAGGAGAGACAGAGAGACAGAGAGAAGGGGAGTGTATATTCTTATTTAGCTTCATTTTATGGCTAATCAGACTAATATCAGTAAATCAGTAATATAGCACATTTATTCCTGGTTTCCACCCACCCTCCCCCTTTAGAACTCTGTCACTATGCCTCTATATTGTCCAGGGCATGAGTGATAATTGTGATTCTCTACCAGCTTAATAAATTTGAAATGTGATCAAAGGGGGTGGGAGGGGAAGCCATGACAATTTAGATTTAGTAGTTGATTAATGAGAGAAAACAATGGTAGTGAATAGGTCAGAATTTTTGGTTGGAGTGATAGCTAAAGTAAAAAAAAAAAAAAAAAAAAAAGGAAGTTATTTAAAAAGACTAGAGTGTCTGATGAAGCCCAAGAAAATAAATGGGTCTCAGGAAGTAAAACAGGCTAGGAAGCCAGGATAAGTGGAACAGGGAAACTAAGATAGTTAAACAGCCAAGCAGTTTACAGCCATCTAGTAAATCACAAAATCCTCTCTTCCCTAACCAAGGACACTCTTGAGTAAATGGCTTACAATTCTCCCCAACCAGAGGGTAAACAGCTTAAATCACCATACTCAGGGAAAGAAACAGCAGAAATCGAATTAGCGCCATTTGTGCCAACCATACTCAAGGATAGATGAAGTTAAGGGAATAAATCTTATTTTATCATATTAGCATAAAGGTGATGAATATTCTATTGAGATCATCCCCTAAGACCTCCCCTAAACCCCCAGCCTTTTAAACCCTCAATAAATATGAAGGGCCCAGTGTGCCCTCTCCTCTCTGCCAGGGAGCATGCCTACACCTTTCCCCTTCCCCCAGCTTCCCCCACAGGCCTGCATCTCCCAAACTCTAAGGGACTCCATGAGACTTGCAGCTAGGGGCACAATGGGCAGAGGCAAGCTTGCCCTGGGCTAAGTGCCAAACCCATCTCTAAGGCCTCTTTCTCTGACTTTCCAGTGAGCCAAAGTAGCTCTGCCTGGGCTCATTTCCTTTATAACAGTTCCAGAGGGCCAAAGCAACCCTGTCTATCTAGGCTTTCTCTTGTTGCTTCTGTCCTAGACCCTCCCTGTTTCACTGTCCCCAGCTTTAATCAACATACTCTCAAAATCACCTGGACTAGCGCTGTGAAATCTTTCCTGCACGAAGTCAAGAACCCACATGCTACTGGCGGACCGGTAATGGAGTGAGTGCGCCCCAGGAAGGACCAGACATCCTGTCAGCACTCTGTTCTGCCTTTTGGTGCCTGTCTGTTTATTCGCTCCCTGAATCCCACCATAATCAGTACTAAGTTACTGCACATGAGCACAGAGGTCCCCGACAGAGATGAGGCTACTGTTTACTTTCCCCCAAAGCCTTGATATATAGGAATGCTGCCTTCCTTCTCCCAGGAACCTCAGGACTTCTGACTGTACCCCTCAGGGTTTCTCCTTGCTTTTGTTTCTCTGCTTGCTGAAGTCCTTGGCCCCTTCAGTGTCCAGTTCAAATGTAAAATATTTCCCCACTTTTCTACCCAAAATGAACAGTTTCTCTCTTTTGTGTCCCCAGCACTTTGTATACACTGCTAAATATGTTATTAATCTTTTAAATTTCTCTCCACAGTGCTGGCAATAGCCAGTCTTGGCACCTAGTAGGACTTCATAAGTATGTAGCAAGTTGAACCAAAACAGAACTGACATGGTGAGTGAGTTCTTTAAGAAGTGGACTGCCAGGTCCTTCGAGACATCTCACACAAATTACCGGGACACTGACAGGTCTAAAGGTTGTATTAAAGAGCTTGTGCTCATACCATTATTTTTTCTTTCTTTTTTTAAATTTATTTATCATTTTAGAGAGGCAAGGGTAGGGAAAAGGGGGGGACCAGAGAATGAGCAAGAAACATCAAATCCCATATGTACCTTGACCAGGCATGCTCAGGGTTTCGACCCAATGACTTCAGTGTTCCAGGTCAATGCTTTAGCCACCACAGGTCAGGCCATATCATTATTTTAAATCAAAGGAGGCAGCTATGACAGTGACTCAAAGTAAGAGTGTTTTGCCTTCTTTTCAATGTCCTCATTTATGTTAAGTACAGAAGCAGCAAGTTTTTCCCTTCAAGCCCTGTGCTGGCTTTTAGCTTGATGACTTCATGGCAGTGTTTGGTCTTAACATGATCAACAGCCACCTTCCTCTTTGTCAGACTTCAAAGGCTAGAATGTAGGAAAAAGCATCCTTTTATTTTTTTTTTCAGAAGTTCTTCATTTGTTATTCTGTGCTGCCTGAGAGTTTCTGGCAGGAAAAAAATAAAGTAAAATAAATTAATCCAGCACCAGTGTTAGCCTTTTGCGTCATTCTGTCACCTTCTCTCTGTGCAGTTTTTGGCAGGCCCCTGCCTAGGGGAGACCAGTCTCCCACAGGGTCAGCCACATCCGCCATTAGCTTAAAAGATTAATGAACAAAGATAGCTGTATGCTGTTTCCCCGGGGTGGGGGTGGAGGTGCTCTTCCCTGGCAAGGACTCCCAAGCGTGGTGTTCCCTTCCACTTTGAGCTCCAGTCACTATTGTTCCCTACACTGACGACTATACTGCAGGGAGGGACCTGAGTCTCCCCACCCAAAGCCATTGTGTGAAGACTCCGTTCACCTTCCCAGTGCACACCAAGGGCCCAGGTTCTGTTGGACCCTGATGCCAAATGCTCCCCCCTACACACACACACACACACACACACACACACACACACACACACACACACCTCCTATAAACCAATGCCTGGAGCATTCTGGTTTGTATCAAACAACTCAAGGTAAACTGTCTCATCTCTGGGACAGTATCTTTACCGTTTTGGACTTTGCAGATAGTATGCACAATATCAACAAGCTGCGGCAAGGGACATTTATTTATGTTTTAATCTAGTAGAGTGTTTTCATTGCTGTGGTTGTTACTGTTGTTAGTTTGGTTGAATCATAATCCTCAGCTACTTAGGAAAAAAAACAACCAAAAAGGTGAAGTTCTCAAGTGGCTCAATGCCACTAATCATCAGAGATGCAAATTAAAGCCAATTTGAGATATCTTCTCAACCTGTCAGAATGGCAATCATCAATAAATCATAAAACAAGTGTTGGTGAGGATGTGGTCACCCACTATTGGTGGGAATGCTGATTGGTGCAACTACTGTGGAAAGCAGTATGGATTTTCCTCAAAAAATTTAAAATGGAACTGTCTTATGACCCAGCAAGTGGGCTTCTAGGAATATATCCAAAAATATAATTTGAAAGAATATATACACCCCTATGTTCATTGCAGCAATGTTTACAATAGCCAAGATTTGGAAGAATGGATGAATGGATTGGATGAATAGATAAAAAAGCTGTGATACATATACACAATGGATAAATAGATAAAAAAGCTGTGATACATATACACAATGGAATACTACTTGGGTATAAAAAAGAAGGAAATACTGCCTTTTGCAACAGCATGGATGAACCTGGAGATTATTATACCAAGTGAAATAAGCCAATCAGAGAAAGACAAGTACCATATAATTTCACTTATATGTGGAATCTAATAAATGAGATAAACTAACAAACAAAATAGAAACAGACTAAAAGATACAGAGAACAGACTGACAACTGTCAGAGAGGAGGGGTTTGGTGGGCTGGGTGAAAAAAAGTGAAGGAATTAAGCAAAGAACTTTATAGACACAGCCACAAGCGTGGGAATTGCAGGAGTTAAAGAGAGGTGAAAAAAAGGGAGGAAGGTCAGGAAGGATAGATGCTGATGGAGGGAGACTTGACTTGGGGTGGTGAGCACACAATACCATATAAAGATGATGTATTATAGAATCATACACTCAAAATCTGTATAATTCTATTAACCAATGTCACCCCAATAAATTCCATTAAAAAAGAAGTCCATATTTCTCTTCAGAATATATATTTTGACACTGTTAGTACCAGGGCTTTTTATTCTCTTTCACTTTAACAAGCAATTTTGTTTTCTATATAGATATAACTGTTTCATATAGAGAAGTTTTGTAGAGAACTTTGCTTACCAAGTACACAGCTCAGGAGTACTCCACACTATATTTCTGGAATCCTCTTGTCTTCTTTTTAAGATCTGTCTAAGAAAGTTACATTGATGGATGTGTGAATAACTTTAAATGTCTTCATAAGGTTCATTACTTTAATAAGAAAAAGACCATCATGGACACAAAGCAAGAAAAAGGACTTTCTATCAGACTGGTCATTTCATATCAAAAGTATCTTACTTATAGTTTAAAAGAGATCAAATATCTGCTAACACTTACCAACCTGGTCCATATATAGCAGTGGAGTCATTTGTTTCTACTTAGCCCAAGAGTATCCACCTTTGAAATTCCTGAAGATCCATCCAATTAAAGCATTCCTCTCTTACACCACTCTTGATCCTTTGCCCCCTTCCCCCAGTCATCCCCCAACAAATGCAGGTGTGAGCCCTCTATATTCAACAGGTCCCTCAATATGCCACCTGTCTCTTGATACACTCTTCTGTGTGCAATCCCCAAGTCACCATGCTCTTTCAAAGCAAGGGCTGTGTCTTACTTTATGTTTTGCACCTCCCACTGTACCTACCATTGTGGCTGTCACATCAAGAAAGAAATAAGCCTGACCTGTGGTGTCGCAGTGGATAGGGCGTCAACCTAGAAATGCTGAGGTTGCTGGTTCGAAACCCTGGGCTTGCCTGGTCAAGGCACATATGGAAGTTGATGCTTCCAGCTCCTCCCCCCTTCTCTCTCTCTGTCTCTCTCTCCTCTCTCTCTCCTCTCTAAAATGAATAGATAAAATAAAAAATTTAAAAAAAAAAAAAAAAAGAAAGAAAGAAATAAAATATTTGTTGAATTTAGCTTGATTTGAATGTCTCCACAAAATTCCTTTTTCCCTGGATGATCTTCTCCCTCGCAGTTATTAGCAGTTCCTTTTTTTTTTTTTTTTTTCTCTTAAGTTGGAAACAGGGAGGTAGTCAGACTCCCGCATGTGCCCGACCGGGATTCACCTGGCATGCCCATCAGGGGGCGATGCTCTGCCCATCTTGGGCATTGCTCTGTTGAAACCAGAGCCATTCTAGTGCCTGAGGCAGAGGCCACAGAGCCATCCTCAGCGCCAGGGCCAACTTTGCTCCAATGTAGCCCTGGCTGCAGGAGGGGAAGAGAGAGACAGAGAGGACGGAGAGGGGGAGGGGTGGAGAAGCAGATGGGCGCCTCTCCTGTGTGCCCTGGCCGAGAATCAAACCCGGGACTCCTGCACGCCAGGCCGAGGCTCTACCACTGAGCCAACCGGCCAGGGCCAGCAGTTCCTATTTTTATCTCTAGAATTATTGCAAAAGAAGTAAAGCTTGAGGTGAAATGTGATAATTTATCTTTTTTGTCTTCCATCCATATTTTATAAACATTGTCACAAGTTTTTGTTCTTAGTTTTTCATTTTTACTAAAACTGAAAAAAATTAAAATAAAACTTACAAAGATAAACAAAAGTAGACAGAATAGCATAATTAATTCCCAAATACTCGTTACTTGGGTTTGAGAATTATCAATGATGTTTCATCTATAATTTGATCTACTCCAACAATTATTTTGAAACAAATCCCAGACATCATATCATTTAGCTAGATTATAGATAGATGATAGATAAATAATCAGACAGACAATAGATAGATATAGAGATAAATCTTAAGAACAGAATATATTAATTTGTTCAGGTTGCCATACAGAATATCACAGACTGGATGTCTTAAACAACATAAATTTATTGTCTTATAATTCTGGAGGTTGAATGTCCAGGATAAAGATGCCATCAGGCTGGTTTCTGGTGAGACCTTCCTTACTGACTTGCAAATAGCTGCCTTCTCTCTGTCCTCACATGACCTTTCTTCTGTGTTCCTGCCTTCCTGGTGTCTCATCCTCTTTTTATAAGGATATGGGGGCTAAAAAAATATTATCACTTTTTCTTCCACTTTCTAAGTTCTTCTGGCTAAACCAATAAATCAACAGAGATAGATTAGCAGGAGAAAAAGCAAAGTTTAATACATGTGCATGGAGAATTTACGTAGATGTGATAAATCCATGAAAATTTCCAAAGAAGTGAGCCAATATTGGGTATATAAGACATCATGGACAAAATTCAAAAGGAGGCAGAGATGAGGTATTAGATTTCAGAAGTGAAATTGACATGCATTCGAGGAAGAGAGAAATACAAGTGGCAGACAACCCCCCGAGATGTCTCAGAAATGATGGGCACCTATGTGAAACCCTCTTGAACTACCATAAATAATTCAAATTAGGCTGAGGCAGCATCCTAAGATCTCCTTCCTGAAGTAGGTTTCTCTGTCTGAATCTCTTGGGTAAGAAAGAAGGGAGAGTCAAAGTTTCTGAGTTCTTTGTTTCTTCATAAACAGCCTAAAATTAGTATCACCAAAAGCAGTTTCAGGGTGGCTGGATTTTGGTCACTTCAAGGACAACAGTCTAATTGGATTTAGAACCTCAATCTTATGACCTGATTTATTCTTAATTACCTCTTAAAGGCCCAATCTCTAAATATAATCTCACAAAAGAGCTTCAACATTTGTATTTTGGGAAAGACAATTCAGTCTAAAACACAAGGATTTTTAAAAAGATACACACAATACCATTATTACACTTAAAAATAATAACAATCATCTCTTAAGATCAAATGTTTAGTCAAAGTTCAACGTTGCCCAGTTGCCATATATTCTCATAATAGCTTCAAATTTTTAAATATTATTAATAGTGTATGAGACTATCTTGTTTTTATCTCTAAAAATCTATCAAGTGTGTATTTATCGAACACTTATTGTGTACTCAGCATTGTGTAAGCACAGTGAGGAGCTGAGTGCCCGTGTAAGGACATAGTAAGCAATGAGGCCAAGTAGCTTGGATGGAGCCACATTGTAGAGTGTTAAAAATCATAGCAGAGGAGTTCTGGCTTTATTTGACTGGGAATGGATAACCTTTGAAGATTTTTGAGCTTCAAAATCGCAAGATAAACATCAGTCTTTCCAGTGAATGACCACATGACTGTGGCAATTTCCTTGACCTTTTATAATGCCTGACTTCTGGATTGGTTGAAAGATCAAATAAAATGATAAACATTCTACACAAATTGTAACTGGGGGTAAATATGCTATATTATTGACTTACTAATTAATATTAGTCTTACTAGCCATAAAATAGAGCTAAATAAGAATTTACTAACAAAGTAAGATTATAAAAATATTATTGTAAAATGTTAGGTTTGTTGCTCTATAACCATGATCCAATATTACTCATTTGGTATTCACAGTTATGTATTCTATAAAAAAGTTAATGTATATGATCAATCCTGTGTCTTCACCTCTGGCCAAGCTCTCATTGCAGTTAAATGGCCTGGTCCCCTCTGGCTGAAGCACATCAGGTTAACATCTGGGCAAGAAGAACTACCACTTTTCCTTACTCTCACCATGTTGAGGCTTGTAATTCTGATTCTTGCTTAAGGCTAAGACAGACTGACTATGGGAATCTGTGCATACTTGTTATATGAAACAAAAATTCTAATATTTAAGTTACTTGCTACATTTAGTTCCTATAACAACCTAGGAATGGACTCCAACTTTCAGATGTCTTGGCTCCGAGAGATATGGCACCTTCACCCACTTCTCTGCACAAACTGCTCAGTCCCCTCAGCAAAGACTCTCAACCCTCCTTTTGATTCCTTTGTTCTAGTTTTGTTTATTCCCTGCTCCCTCCTCACAATAACCCTGCCTGCACCAGAAGGGGGAGATGGGGTTTGAGGACAGGAGTCCCATCTTCTCAGGTGGCTGGCACTTGAATAAACCTCTTTCCTTCTCACCAGCACTTCTTATGTAATTGGTTTTCATGGCAATAAGCAGCCATACTTGTGGGTCATTTTTCTGGTCTTAAAACCTCAATTGTGATGATGAAAATATAAAGATTATATTTAGTTTACAGAAACTTGCCTTTGTAGTCAACTGATTATAATACAGATATTCAGCAAAGCAAGATACATATAAATATAACTATCTTTCTCTATATAGCTACATTTCAAAACTCAATCAGAGATTAATTAAAAGGTTTTAAATGTAAAATCACCATATGCATAATATAAACAAGAGCCTCCAATGATGGTCAGAAGAGACACAGTAAATAGAAACTAATCTGAAGACTTAAAAAATAAGTTTTTCTGACATTTTCTGAATATGCAGCCTGACCTGTGGTGGCACAGTGAATAAAGTGTCAGCCTAGAATGCTGAGGTCGCCGGTTTGAAATCCCGGGCTTGCCTGGTCAAGGCACATACGAGAAGCAATATGAGTTGATGCTTCCCACTTCTACCTTTTTCTCCCTGTTCATGCTCTAAAATCAATAAATAAAATCTTATAAAAAGTAAATAAATATCCATTTAAGTTTTATAATTATATCCAGTGTTTTTCAACTACTGATCCACCAGAAATTCCCTGCTGGTCCACAAAAGAGTTACCACTCTGATATTGTATGAAGATTATAAACTCAATGATCTTAGCCCAATCTGCTTATGCTCGGGGTGATTTCTGCCTTAACAGTCCCCAAAATAATTTTCTTATTTTCTCCAGTCCCCAAGTGTAAAAAGGTTGAAAACCACTATAAGAGCTAGATATACAGACAAATGCTACACAGTATAAACTAAATTTACTCCTAGTTATTTTCAGCTAAATGGATTATAAAATAAACCTAAGGCTCCATTTGAAGCCAAGTTTCTCTGCAAAGATATAAAAATTGAGCTATGGTTGGCAGGGACATATGTGCTAGAATTTTGAAACACTTGTAATCTGTGAGTCAGTCCCCCTGGAATGCAGGAGAATAAGGAATGGCAGTCATCAACCCAAGGGGACACAAAGGCATGTCCTCTGTGAGCGGTTCCAAGTCTATTTTAGCAAGTGCACATGTCTCCAAAATGAGAGATGCCTTCCAAATCATCAAATGGCATCTGGATCATATATATATATATATATATATATAAATTAAGCCTTTAAAAATTATTTTAACTCTAACTAGACTTTCCCAAACTTCAGTGAAAGAAAGAATCCTTAAAATTTAGAAAGGAATTTAAAGAAAGGCTATATTGAGACTAGAGTTTATCATACTAATATCATCATTATCTCTATTTAGTATTATTAAATGAGGATATTCCATAAAAACACATGATTTTGATTAATAAAAGAACAGAAAGTAGCACACAGACTATACTTAAACTTAGGATAAAACTGTTTTTGTTTGCTGATTTAAGGACTCTGTGGTGAGGTGTACTCGTGGCTAAAATTTATTAGAGCGAAGGATACTGAGCAAAAGCAGCAGGAAAGAGGCATCAGTGGAGTCCAAAGAGGTTCAGCACAGGCTTCCGATGTCCTTCTCCCTCTGGGGCCATACAGGAGCGCTTTCTAGGTATGTGTGGATGTCTCTGCCCAGGGAAATCCATCTGAGTCTCAAGATCAAGGCCTTCATAGGGGGCAGGCCTCATGGATTCATTCTACTACCCAACCAGCCATGACAACCAAAATGAAGACTGCACAGTGAACATAGATGCACATAAGGGCTCTTGAGATTTGTGCTAACCAACCTGACAAGCCAGTAGAACATGGGCCACTCCTCCAAGTGTATATAACAAAATGATCAGTTGCTAACATAAAGAAGATTCCAGGATCCTGGCTGGTGGCTTGTGGATAGAGCGCTGGCCCAGTGTATGAATGTCCTGGGTTTGATTCCTGATCAGGCACACAGGATAAGTGATCATCTGTTCTTCCCCTCTCTGTTCCTCTTCTTTCCTTCTTCTCCTGCAGCCAGTGGCTCAATTAGTTTGAGCATCAGCCCCAGGCTCTGAGGTTAGCTCAGTTGATTGAAGCCTTAGCCCCAGACAGGATTGCCAGGCGGATCCTGGTCAGGGCACTGTGGGAATTTGTCTATCTCCCCTCCTCTCACTTAAAAAAAAAGATTACATGGACCGCATTCCTAGGTGCTAAGGTTCAGTCATGGTCCCTTCAGAGGCATGTAAGCAATAAGCATATAGACCTGCTGTGGTAACTCTTTTATCAAGGATATTTTGTAATAAACAAAGGGAACAGGCTGGCAAGGTGGTATTACTCCTGAGGGAATGCCTTGTCTGCTCCACCACTCTGCTTCTCCCAAAGTTTTTCCCACAGCAAGGCTGTCTTCCATGTCCTTTCTTGTCCTCATTTCCAGATGCCACTGGTCCTTCAACTCCCCAGGCCCTGGCTGATCACCCAGGGACCTACATCCAGCTGGCAGCCATCGCTTAGGCCATTAGGACCAGCTACAGAATCTGTAGGGTATGGTGAAAAAATGAAACTGGAGTCTCCTTGTTCAGAGATTATTAATAATTTCAAGATAGTGACAGCAAAGCATTAAAGCAAGAGTAACCAAGCCCTGTGAGGCCGCTCAGGATTGCAGACTCATGAAGCTAGCCATGGGTGCAATGATTACCTTCTGGAGGCTTGCCTTTCCCAAGAGACAAAATTGTTGATCAAAAGATGACTTGGCAGGCCTAGAGTCAGATGAAGGGAGTTGGTTCTTTATTCACTTAGGGTTTCTACTAGTGCATGTTAGCCAGCTAAGGGGCAGTGGAAAGTATGCTCACCTTAGAGTCAGATCACTCCTACTGCTGTCTCTCACTGCCAGTGTGACCCTGGAAAGTCACTTAGCCTGTCAGACTCCATTTTCTCCTCGATAAAACAGGAATGATAATGGTACTGAGTTTATGGCGCACTTGTGAATGTTGAAAAAGGTAATATACATGGAGGCACTTTGAAAACTAAAGTACTATGCAAATGTCATTAGCTTTCTCTCTAGTGATATTTCCGTCTAGATAACGACTGCTGGTCTATTACACTGCTCACAAAAATTAGGGGGTATTAGCCCTGGCCGGTTGGCTCAGCAGTAGAGCGTTGGCCTGGCGTGCGGGGGACCCGGGTTCGATTCCTGGCCAGGGCACACAGGAGAAGCGCCCATTTGCTTCTCCACCCCCACCCCTCCTTCCTCTCTGTCTCTCTCTTCCCCTCCCGCAGCCAAGGCTCCATTGGAGCAAAGATGGCCCAGGCGCTGGGGATGGCTCCTTGGCCTCTGCCCCAGGCGCTAGTGTGGCTCTGGTCGCGGCAGAGCGATGCCCCGGAGGGGCAGAGCATCGCCCCCTGGTGGGCAGAGCGTCGCCCCTGGTGGGCGTGCCGGGTGGATCCCGGTCGGGCGTGTGCAGGAGTCTGTCTGACTGTCTCTCCCCGTTTCCGGCTTCAGAAAAATACAAAAAAAAAAGGGGGTATTTTGTACCTTCATATTTATTTTGAAATATCCCCTAATTTTTGTAAGCAGTATATTTTCTCTTCCCTGCGTAGTACTAGAGACATTCTGACAAATACTTTTATTGTCTAATTTTTTTCCCAGACATTAATTATACATAAATAACCTCATCACAGCATTATACATAAATAATCTCATATTATGTTTCCTCAAGTCACAAAATACCATTACAGTTATAGCTGATGTTTCAGGGGAGACTGATACACTCACATCATCCAGGTGGAGTAACTTCTACCTACAGCCAAGCTTATACACTTTTTATGTTTTATTTCAATTAACTTCAAATTCAGAGAGTGTCATATTTTCAAAGCTGGCACTCACCTATATACAAAAAATACACTTTGCTCTTGTTAATCCTTCGGCTTCTTGACTTCTGCTATGTGCACATAAAGATCTTGGTAAATATTTCCTAAATGCATGAATTACTGAATGAATAAATGAAGAGAAAGTCATAGTCTGGAGACACCAAAGCTGAACCTTGTGATCATTGGAGTGCTTTCTTCAATGTCAGAAATAATGGTTCTCCTAGTTGTTCTTTAAAGACTCTCACTCAGCAAAGGGAAATGCATCCGGGTAGTTGCAGCACTTTGAAAGATGCAGTTATAGTGAGAGCAGCTGCCAGGGCTGATACGGGAAAAAATGGAATGAGAAAAAAATGGAATCAGCTCATAAGCATCAGCCTTCCCTGGAAAAGGGTTCCAACCTCGGGTTTCTGAATCTATTTCAATGTGGTCAAAGGGCATCCCAGGACCAGGTCTGGATACTAGATCAATGCAGAATGGGCCAGTTAGGAATCTGTGGTCTTTTCATTTTCTGACTTTCCTCCATACATTCCATCTCCCCCTATTTTTCCCTCCATTCTACAACTATGCAATTAGTGCCATTATTGATCTACCTAAAGCATGACCCTAACCACAAGTCATCTCTAAGACTATCCTAATTCCCACAGATCTGAGGCATTGGACTGGTCCTCTTAGAGGAAGTATAGCACAAATCTACATCCTTGGCTCTGAAACAGTAGGCTAGCTTTTGGAGCTGGCTGAAAGGAAAGAAACAAATGGTTTTCATTTCTAAACTTCTATTTCCTATATGTATTTGGGCCAGATATGTAATAAAGACAATAAATGTATGATGACAAGTTGAGTAGAACTCTCACTCTGGTCAACTCACAGAAATCAAAAGCTCATGAGTTCAGAAGGCAACTGTGCTTTTCCAGATAGAGTGGCTTTGCCTTGATACTAGAAACAACCCAATAATTCCAATAAAAGTAAGTTGCTTGCTCTAAAGATGAAAGTGTTTGAATTTTAGTATTATGAAAGAAACAAGTGAATGACTTGAAGCATGTGGCCTTTAGGATGATTGGGAAACACAAATTTTTTTTTCAGTGACAGAGACAGAGAGAGAGACAGATAGGGACAAACAGAAAGGGAGAGAGATGAGAAGCACCAATTCTTCATTGTGGCTCTTTAGTTGTTCATTGATTGCTTTCTCATATGTGCCTTGACCCGAGGGGGCTCTAGCTGAGCCAATGACCCCTTGCTTAAGCCAGTGACCTTTGGGCTCAATACAGTGACCATGGGGTCATATCTATGATCCCACACTCAAGCCAGCAACCCTGAGCTCAAGCTGGTGAGCCCATGCTCAAGCTGGATGAACCCACGCTCAAGCCGGTAACCTCGGGGTTTTGAACCTGGGTCCTGTGCATCCTGGTCTAATGCTTTATCCACTGCACCACTGCCTGGTCATGCCAGGAAACACAAAATTATTACAGCACTAAGCCCTTAAATGGGAATTGAGAATCTTCTGCAAAATCTTTGAGATCTTTGAGCAGATTAAAGTCTTTATTGCTTGTGCTCCCCGGGCCACTAGAAAATAATTATTGCAACTTGGACTGCGCTGATCATTTTGGAGGTAATCTTCAGCTCCAGAGAGTTGCTGGTTTAATTCAATAGAATAATAAGTCAAAACATGTCATTTAGAGGAGCTAATGTTTCCTGGGGATGGATTTGATGAATTAAATTTTCAGCAGTTAGAATGAGATTTTTCTTCTCATTAAGGAGAGGCTTTTCTCATCTAAACAATGATGACACTCCTATTATAAAAAAGTAGAGGGCAGTAATTTGATATGTTAAAACGGAAAAACCATTTTGAATTTTGGCTTTGAAAAAGGCACTTTTAGCTCTATCACTATCAAATTCGGTCCTACAGAAAGAGAAAAGCACATGTACTTATCACATCTTTTGCTCCCTGATACTATTCTCCAACAAAAGGGGAAAGGACTCCCAGAGGGGTACCTAATTCCATGTCTCAGAGCAAAAAAAATCAGGATGCTTTTGGAACATCATGTCTTGCCAAAAAACAAGAATGCTTTTAAGGAGTCCAGAAGCAGGGCTAAAGGGCAAAGTAACAGCTTAAACAGTCTGTCATTGTGAAGGAGAGCCTCAGCGAGTGATGAGTGTTGCTGTGAGTATAATCAGGACAAGGTGCATCTATGAAAGACCATGAGCTGATGAGGCTCCAGAGGAAATATGAGCATCAACTATGCAAAAGACAATTGTAGTATGAAAATGAGTTACCTATAAAGGGATGTATTTTATTTGTATTGATTTTAATAAATAAATGAGAGAGTAATGTGTATTTTCTTTCTTTTATTAAATTTATGCCTGTTCAAAAAGTGTGGATATGTGCGTGCTTCTGTGTGAATGAAAATGGTGAATATAAGATACTAGAAAAAGTCCAAGAAATTGTAGAGATGCTACAAGACAGGAAGAATTGTGAATTCCTAGTGGTCACACATGATATTTAATCACTACCTTATGACAGAAAAAAAGGGGCTCAACAGAGATAAATGAACCAAATGTCCTAAAGAGAGAAGCTAACTATGCACACCCTGGGTATTGAAACCTCTTGATGGCCCTACTAGTTATAATAAAATACCAATAAAGGGTAAGTACAGTTTGAATAATGGTAACAGATGAGGTGAATATATCTTAGTGGAAAAACATGTTATCGAGCATGAGCCAGGCAGGACTTTAAAAGCAAACCTGCTGAGACCAGCTCGGCAATAGGTGTGCAATAAGAGGAAGGTGCTGCAGAACTTAAGAAAAAACATGTAAGACAAAACATAAAGAAAAGTTGGGTACAGGGGACTCCCAGTCTCCAGGACTGAGAGCCCAGATCTCTGTAGCCTCATCGTATTTATTTGTTTCTTTAATCATCAAGCAAATTAGCAGAGCATGGGCTCAGATACTGAGAGGGATGACTAACTAAAACCTTTCAAGTATGCAGGAAACGGCTATAGGGTTCAGATGCTTCCATTAAACAATCCCATCAGTGCTTGCTGGGACAGCGTTCTGATCCCACAGGGCTTGGTATTCCAATAGTCCACACCAGAGACTTGTGTCAGGGCAGCATTCCAATCTTCGGCCATTTTCCTACACAAACCATTTTGAAGCAATATATACCAAGTTGGGAAAAAAAAAAAAAAGATCAATGACCTTGAAAACATTTACTGAGTTGGTAAGTGAAGCTTGACTATTCACAGGAAAAGCAGCCTGGGTACCCAGGTCTCAGGTTCTACTCATCTCAGGTCCTGTACTCCCATGAAGAATGAGTTGACCAGCCATACCATATAAATGGTCTGGTCTGGGGAATATTTTGGGGGGTCTGGTAAGATTACTGCAATCCTGGGAAAGTATCCAAATAAAGTTATGAAAACCCTAGGAAGATAGCAAAATAAGAATGGCTATAACCCCAAAATGGTATAAACCAAATATAAACATAATTAAGAAACAGAGTAAGACCATTAGGTTGATATCTCAGAAATAAAATAATGTAAGTGTAATAATACATTTTATAACCACCAACACAATAGTTTTATCAACTGAAGAATTTGAAAATGTTTTACTATTTTAGGAAACAATAACCATCATGGAAAACAAAAATGCAATGAACTCACGGCAACAAATGAACAATTCTTTAGTGCAATATAATGGACCAACCTCAAAAGAGAGTAGAAATATAAAAAATGTAGGTCTAGTGATATCCTGTACCTTATTTGGAATTTTGCAGTGGTCCAAAGCTTTCATGATATCAGCTGGAAACTGTGTAGTCTAAGTCATCTACAAGGCTATTATCAGCAGTGAGAATTTTGTTGTTACTAAGAGCCACTTACAATGGGTTCTTCCATAGCAATCTTCAGAGGCTCTGTCTGTAAGGCTTTGACAGGGCTCATGTCTGAATCAAGAACTCAAAATGTCTGTGGTACATTTACATAGTGGAATATTA
Organism: Saccopteryx bilineata; assembly: GCF_036850765.1. Classification (NCBI taxonomy): domain Eukaryota; kingdom Metazoa; phylum Chordata; class Mammalia; order Chiroptera; family Emballonuridae; genus Saccopteryx; species Saccopteryx bilineata. Next base: position 132,429,833 of record NC_089494.1, read on the forward strand.
CTCAGCTGTAAAAAAAGTTTTTACTCTTTGTGACAGCATGGACGAACCTGAAGAGTATATACTACGTGAAATAAGCCAGTTAAAGAAAGACAAGTACTGTATGATTTCAGTTATATGTGGAATCCAATAAACAAAATAAACTAACAAACAAAATAGGAATGGACTCATAGAAACAGAGAACAGCTGTCAGAGAGATTGGGTACAAAAGGTGAGGGGACTAAGCAAAACAAACACAAAAACTGATAGATACAAACAATAATAAGGTAATTACCAGAGGGAAAAGGGAGGTGGGGGAGGTAGAAGAGGGTAAAGGGGGATAAATGGTGATGGAAGGAGACTTGAGTTGGGGTGGTGAACACACAATACAATAAACAGATGATGGGTTATAGAATTGTACATCCAAAACCTATGTGATTTTATTAACCAATGTCACCCCAATACTTTCAATTAATTATTTTATTTTTATTTTTTTTAATTTTTATTTATTTTTTTTTTTTTACAGGGACAGAGAGAGGGATAGATAGGGACAGACAGACAGGAGTGGAGAGAGATGAGAAGCATCAATCATCAGTTTTTCATTGGGACTCCTTAGTTGTTCATTGATTGCTTTCTCATATGTGCCTTGACTGCAGGCCTTCAGCAGACCGAGTAAGCCCTTGCTCGAGCCAGCGACCTTGGGTCCAAGCTGGTGAGCTTTTTTTTGGCTCGAGCCAGATGAGCCTGTGCTCAAGCTGGCAACCTCGGGGTCTCGAACCTGGGTCCTTCCGCATTCCAGTCCTACGCTCTATTCACTGCGCCACAACCTGGTCAGGCATTTTTTTCAAAGAGGAAGATGGTTAAGTATACTATAGTGAAGAAGAAGAAAGAGGAGGAGGAAGAGGAGGAGGAGGAGGAGGAGGAGGAGGAGGAGGAGGAGGAGGAGAAGGAAGAAGAGGAGGCAGAGAAGAAGGTGAAGGAGATGAAGAAAAGAAAAAAGAATAAACTCAAAATCTCTGAAATGGACCAAGCTAGAGGAAAGATAATTTTCCCCATAGTTTGGTGACCCAGTGGAGCCTGAAAAAATTCCTTCCTTATTTCAGTTGCATTAATTTCCAGTGCCCATCCTTAATGCCTGTATACTGGAACTTCTGGTCAATATTCAATTAGTCAATTCTATTGATTCCACACTTTCAGAAACTTCAAGACTTACTATTTGTCATTTGAGTACAGATTAGCTCTTAAAGATATTTTCTTCTTTGTCACTTATTCACTTGTTAAACCTATAACAGTTACCTCTCTTTTTACTGCCAAACTCAACTCTAAGACAATGGGGTTTGAGGATACCTTCCCTCATTGACATAATCACTGTTTGCTAAAAGTGAAATAAGTATATGAAAATTCAGCACGGGTGTCCACAGCATGGCTGACAGGATGTCTCACACCTGCAAAGGTCCTGTGGTACAGGGGAAAGCCCAAACGAGCTGAGTCAGGCCTCTGGCTCCTGGCACTTGCTGGCTGTGTGACCTTCAGCTAATTATTTTACTTGTCCAGGCTGCAGTTGCTCAGCGACAGCAGATTGACAATACCTCTCCTATTAAGGATGTTTATTTGGAGCCAGGATTAGGGTGAGATGAGTGAGACAGAGTTGTACAAGAGCAGTCAGATTCTTTCTTTACTGAAACTTTTGATATTTGGTTCATCACAGATTCTTTGCATTCATTTTGATTGTTAAAATATTAAATTAAAATATTATTTATCTTGATTACTGAGTTTTTTGGGTCCCCCTTAATTTTATATCCGAGACAAGTGCCTCACATACTGCACCCTAGGGCCAGCACCCCCACATCCAGACAACACTCCAGCCCCACAGCAGTTTCTCTGCCTTCCTCCTATCCCCACTCTGCTCTTGTTCCCACAGCCTTGTTTTGATTGCTCTTATCACCTCCCTCCCAGATGAGTGACTAGCCAACCCCAACTCGTTACCTGTCTTCCCTACAATACATCCTTAAACCATTGCCAGTAGAATCTTTCTAAAAGACAAATCAGATCCTATGACTCTCTGCCTTAAAGCCTTCAGAGGTTTCCCCTGGCTTTCAGAATAAACCAACCTCATCTCCAAGGTCTTTGACATCCTAGCCGTTGCCTACTTCTGTGGCCTCATTTCCTGCCTGTCGGGAGCCGATCCACTAGTGCTGGCTAACAAGGTCACAGCAGAAGAAGATCCACAACTGCTGGTTGACAAAGTCACAGCAGAAGAAGACCAATGGCTGCTGGTTAATAAAATCACCGCAGTGAAGACTAACAGCTGCGGGTTGACAAAGTCACCGCAAAGGAAAGGCACAACGATACTCCCCCCTTTGACTTTTTGAATTAATCTGGCCTTATATCCCCCCTTTTTTGGGTGTGTGCTATCATTTATGGCACAGGGATAATAGTACCGTGCTTTCCCTGTAGATTCATAGTAATTTCTTTGGAAATGAGACAGAGGGTGTGAGTTCCACAGAAAAGCCTGTAAGCCTCTTGAACTGGGCTCATAGACATAAGAGGCTGGCTATGATATCCCTCATAAAGGGTTAAGTTGGTAGGAGAACTTCTTCTTATTAATCATGTTAGAAATAATAGATTGTGACTTATGAATAGGTAGGAAACAGTAACTATACACAGAGCACCTTTCAGCCTTCACTTAATTCATCACTTTTCCTCCCTAGCCTTCTCATGTGGTAAAGAAACTTTCCATTCTTCTTGCACACCTGACCTGCAGGTGTGGAACACTCTGAGAAGAATAAAGTTAGAACTTAACTAGAGTATGAATATAGTAATAAATAAAATTTGACTAGACAATAGCATCATAGGTAAGGTAGAGTTGTTATTCAGTACTGACCTTTTAGAAGTTTGTACCAACATTGTTATTGCTGTTCAAGTTATTGTATAATTGTACTTTGAATGATTTATAGTTTATAGAAATGAATTAACTGTTATCTAGGAAATGTAACCATAGTGAAACAAAAACAATGATTAATCAATGTATTCTGAATACCATGTGATTGTAACTTAGTGTGTGTGCATAAAAGGAAAGCTAGACCAGCAATTGAGAGAGATGCCTGGCAGTAAATGCTAACGAGAGAATAAAGAGAAAGAAAAGAATTCGGCTCTCTCACTCGATTCGTGCCGACGCCGTCTCTTCCTGTGGGACCTCTGGATCCTTCCCCCCGGGGCTGGACCCCGGCACCTGCCATAAGCCTACACGGGGATCTCTCCCCCACATGCACTGGGCTACTTCATGCCCCCATGCCTTTGCACATATTGTTCCCCCTATCTGGAATGCCCTTCCTTGCTTCTTCAACTGACTTATGTTCCAACGTTCACCTCAAGGATATTTCCTCTGGGAAGAATCAGCTGCCCAGGTCATTGAATTTATCTATCTAGTCTCTGTATTTCCAAACCACTTCATGTATCTGTCTGGCATCCCTTCCACTGAGTTCATTGGTATACTTGTAATTAGGCTGATAGCTCTTTAAGAGCCACAATCATGACTTTTTATTTTTGTGTTCCCATCTCCTAGCACCATGTTAGTAGGACTCAGTAAGTGTTTGTTTAACTACTGAATAAATGGGTTATATAAAAGGACATAACAAAGCCTGGCACACAGACTCAAAAGTATTAGTCTTCCTTTTTTGGTTTTGCACCGAGCTACCTGATGATAGATTTATGGTTGTTGCTCTCAACAACCAGATGCTTCTTATGAACTGATATTTTATTAAGTAAAGGGTCTCAAGGCATATGTTGATTCTATCTCCACTGGTTGGAACTTTTGCTTGAAGGTATCCAATTTAACTAAACAAACTGGGTAATGCATTGTGCTGGTCCCAGTACCCTAAAGGATGAATAAGAAGCAATCTCTACTCTCAAATAATTTTCATATAATGCAACTGGGTGTGAGAAATACTCATTTTATACTAATCTAAGACTTATTGCAATGAAGTGCCACAGAGTGCCATGCAAAAAGTTGTGGGGCTACACACATGTCTTTGAAGAATCCACGGATTGAGATGTTGGGAGAGGATGCCCCACATGGGGGGCACAGAAGCACGAGGATGGTAAGCCCTGGGACATTTGGAAATGGAAAGGACAGCAAGGGGGTGCCTTCAGGGGAGCTGAGGGAGGAACCTTGCAACGATAATTGAGAAAATATCTGAAGGGGTCCACGAAACTCCACTGAGAAAGTTTTGCTTGACCTAAAGCAACAAAATACTGTAGAAGATTGTTGAGTAGAAGGGTGTCATAACTAGGTATTTGCCTAAGAAACGTTCCTCTGGTAGTAACACTCTCATGGATATTTACTATCTAAAAGGGACCAAGTCATTGTGAATTACTTAAAAAAAACACCTCACAATACACTAAGAACTGTTCTCCTCATTGATAGGCCGAATTATTGTGAAAAATCACACTTTACAGAAAAGGAACAATGCACTACATTGGAGTCACCCAAAAGCTTTTGAATTTAGAAATATTTGTTGTACAGAATATGCATTTTCTCAAGTTAGAAGAAGTTGGTGGAGAATTATTGCTTGTGTTTACTTAGTTGGTGATTCTTCCATTCCTCCCACTCAAGGACAACCTCTGGTCTGGCAGCCTTGCCCTTGATCCACTGAGACCTGACAGTCAGCATGGAAACTGGCCAGAACTCATGTCCTTTCCTCCACTTCTATCTAGACCCTAAATATCACAATCTTTGTGGAAGAGATATGTAAGATGGGCTGATTTCTGGACCATGGAATAACCATTCTTCTAGGAAGTGAAAAGTTCAAAGTAAAACACCAGTGGCATGCATGAACCTTTCAGAAATACATGCTTGTGAAATACCTCACCTTAGGAAATACTGATGTAGAGCCTACAGACCTGAAGACATAGTGAAACAAGGATGTGGTTCTTCACCCTCATGTACTCTGGTGTTTAAGACAATTAGACACAGACATAACTTTTCTGGGACAAATGAGTCATGAAAAGCCAAGTTTTTTCATACTTTGGATGTCTTAAAAGTCTCAGGTGGCAAAGAATCAGGTAGCATCAGTGTAAAAAGGCATGACTATCAGAAGGAGGGGGAAACTAGTCAGCAACTTTTGAATTATTATTACAAGTAGGAAAACAACTTCCGGAGCAACAGGGCAGTGGTGTTCAGTGGTTCTCAAGCTTTGGTGAAAATTAGAATCATGAAGATATTTTGTAAAATGTTCATATGCCTGAGCTCCATTTCTGGATATTTTTTTCAGTAGGTTTGGCAAGTGAGGGAGAGGATCCAGTTATTTGCCTTAAATATGTGCATGCACCTGACTGGTGGTGGTGCAGTGGATAGAGCGCCCACCTGGGACATTGAGCTGCTGAGGTCTCAGGTTCCAAACCCCGAAGTCACCAGCTTGAGTGCAGGGTTGTTGGCTTGAGCATGGCATCATTGAAATGATCCCTTGGTCACTGGCTTGAGCCCAGAGGTCACTGGCTTGAGCCAAAAGTCACTGGCTTGAAGCCCAAGGTAGCTGACTTGAGCCCAAGGTCGTTGGTTTGAGCAAGGGGTCACTGGCTTGGCTGGAACCCCCAGGTCAGGGCACATATGAGAAACAATCATTGAACAACTAAGGTGCTGCAACTATGAGTTGATGCTTCTCATCTCTCTCCCTTCCTGTCTTTCTGTCTGTCTCTCACTAAAAAAATAATAATAAAATAAATAGAATAGATAAATAGCTATCATTCACTGAGTGCTCAAGTACCTTGTCTCCTTTAGATTTCCCACTGCCTGGAAAGAAGAGAATATTATTCTTACTTTATAGAAAATTGACTCAGAGAATTTAAGAAAATCCTGGGAACCTGGAAAGATATCGCCAATGGGCTGCTGTCAGGTCTTAGGACCCTTCTCCTATTAGAATTTATTCCCTCGATTTTCAGAGCTTAAGATCTTCCATGGTCATAATATTTGTTTATACTATAGAAGTGTTAGTTACAAAAATATTACAGGATTAATAATCAGGTAGTCTTCCATTTTAAAATAAACCACAGATCTCAGCAATTAATAGCCAGTAATACATTAACTTTCAGTTCTATACCTACCTCATATCCACATTGAAGAAGAAGAAACCTAAATCGTGCCTGAGGCAGACTTTAACAGTGGGTTGTGTTTTAAAATATACAACCTGATAGCTTAAGGTTGAAGATTTCATGCTGCTGGTATCCCCTGGAGTCCTTACCGCTGTGCATTTTCTTACTTGAAATATAATAATTATTTCTTGATGGATTAGCCTTGACTAGAGTCTTACCTGTTTGTTTCAGGAAAATCATGAAGGCATTTCTCATATTGGAGCAGACCTTGACGACGATAACTACAAAAGTTATTTTTTTATAGATGCCACTGTAAGAGTGAACCATCTCAAGAGCAATGTAGCTAGCTAATCATTCCCATCCATATGTATTGAGAGAGGTAAAATGTATCTGTGTACACTTGGTTGATGGGATCATTTCTTATACCCATTTGGAATGGCCCTAACATTTACCCAATACTTACGTATCTAAGTATTTGTCTTAAAGCTTACATTTCTCACTATCAAGGAAAGTGTGACATTTACCAAGGTTGCTGACATGATTAGGAATTGGTACACAGCTGTTGATTGAATGTGCTGAGTACTACTCTAATGAAGCAGGGGTTGTGTATGTCATCTGGTTGACTCCTCTCAATAATCCCAGAGTGAAAACTATTCTCATTAGACAGATGAGTAAACTAGAGAGCTTCAGTGACTTGCTTAAGATCCTACAGCAAGTACATGGTTAAACTCAACAGGAATTTGAAACCACAGCTGGATAGCCTTGCAAGCCTGGGCTCTTTGTGTTGATTAAGATGAAGGAACCATGAGGAACCATGTACGTTGTACCTGGAAAAGCTAGTCAACTCTCTGCTCTTCCTGTCCTTCTCCTACTCCCCCCAGAGAAAGGACTCACATACAGGTCATTTTCAACCACCCACTGGATAATAATTATAATTTCACATTTTGATTTTCTTTAACACACAAGAGATAAACCAGTAGGCTGCAAGCTGAGTCAGGTCTTCCAACACATTTTGTGTAGCATGGTGATTTTTAAAAACAGAGTTTGAATTTTTACCCAGTCCCCCCAACCATGTAGTCTTGGACTAGGCTGTTTTGCTCATTTATGTTACCTGCCTAGCCCTTTGCAGGCAGCCCTATAGGGGCTAAATTAAAATCTAATTCCAGTTAAAATGCTCATATCCCTGGGAAAGGGTAACACTTCATACAGTAAATAATTTATACCTCTTTGTAACTAAGTTTAAAACTCTCTATGTGAGGAGAGGTTGGGAGGGGGAAAGATAGGGCAGTTGAGTGTAGAAAGGAGGGAGTTGTCCGACTGGAAATTCTGAGTTCTTCCCTCCTGTCCTATAATCCTCTCTGATCCCCTGCATTCTCCCCATCTTTGAAAGCTTTCCTTTGTTTATCAGCCTGACTCTCAAGCAGGAACCCCTAATCATAATTTACCACAAGTTAACATTCATCTCTCTGGAAAATTAAATAACCACAATAATTTCAGGTCAAGGCAGTAATAATGTTCTACAATAATATGTAACTCAGATATGCCTAACGTCGCAGCCTTGTAAGAGCTCACTTCCTTTTCTGCTGAAATATGAGTGGACTCAGCCTCCACCCTGAATGACTAATGGAAGTCTGGTATTTTAATTATTAATAAAATAAACTTTTATTGAGTACCTATTACATGCCAGGAACTTTGACCTTCATTTAAACAAGAACACACAGACACACAGATGCATCTGCATGAACAATCAATATATTCTAAGGACAGAAAAGAGCAAATTGTATTTAAGAAAGAAACATTATTATAAAGAAATCATAAAGTGCAGGGATATAATTTCCACAATGAAGAATGTTGAAAATACTAGAATAGTATACTTTCTCAATTTCTTGAATCTCTTATTTCAAAACAGAATCTTTCTTTACTGAAAAGTTTATTTTTACTTTCCTTTGAAAAACAGAAGAATAAGGAAACAATGTACCCACAGAGATAAGTTTAAGCCTTCTCCTCTGTCAGCACGAATCTGAATCTTTCAATTATAAGTATCTCAGTTTTAAAGATTCCAGGACTCAGATAATCAGGGTCAAGTTATCTGAGCTTTTCCCCCTCCAAGTGATTTATATACTAGAACTGAAAAGTGTAAAAGCTCAATTTAGCCTTAACTAAACAAGTCCAACGTTCAAAGTTCCAACATTCCAACTTTTTTCATTCTTCATAGTCTTAATAGAAAAACTTTAAATACCAAAGCTTCTGAGATTATAATTTAAGAAATTCAATTGTGATGAAAGTGAAACTATAAACTCACTATAAAATTATAATAACTTTGGCCCTGGCCGGTTGGCTCAGTGGTAGAGCCTTGGCCTGGCGTGCAGGAGTCCCGGGTTCGATTCCCAGCCAGGGCACACAGGAGAAGCGCCCATCTGCTTCTCCACCCCTCCCCCTCTCCTTCCTCTCTGTCTCTCTCTTCCCCTCCCGCAGCCAAGGCTCCATTGGAGCAAAGTTGGCCCCGGGCACTGAAGATGGCTCCGTGGCCTCTGCCTCAGGCGCTAGAATGGCTCTGGTTGCAACAGAGCGACGCCCCAGATGGGCAGAGCATCTGGTGGGCATGCCGGCTGGATCCCGGTTGGGTGCATGCAGAAGCCTGACTGTCTCCCTGTTTCCAACTTCAGAAAAATACAAAAAAAAATTATAATAACTTTAAAGTGTAATATTGTATTCAGGAAAAAATGTACTGATGTCTGCAATTTAATTGGAAAAAAGCAGATCATAAAAGAAAAAAATCAGATACCTATCTCAGTCTGATAGTCTAGTTTTTTTCACTGGGCTCCTCCAGCTCTTTTTTTCCTCTCTATTATAACCCCAGTGCCTGGCGCCTCCTGGTTCATCAATAAATGGTTGTTGAATGAAGAGTAAGAAATGAGGACCTCAGTCCTGGAAGATCCACTGTGGATCGTGGGATTTCTGTGATCTATGCTGTTGCCAAGGGTTGGTGGTAAGAGCTAGGTAGTTGAATTCTGAGTTCACCATCTTTTTTGTTCCTTATCAGCTTAGATAAAGCAACTGCCATGCTGACTCCTGAATACAAATAAGCAAACTTGATGATGAGTGTTATGAGTTTGTCATAACATCACTCAGCAGCTGACAGAGCTTCCTTGAAGACTTGCAGGAATAGAATTTAAAGCTGTTTGCTCTTCCTACAGCCAGAGTAGGATTAAAATAGGTTGAGGCCCCCGGCGGAGAAGAAAATATTGGGCCCCTTAAAAAAAAAGAGACAGGGAAAATATCAATAAAAATACATGTTAACCGTATTTTTAAAGTTCTTTTTTATTTTTTTTATTTTTTTTACAATGACAGAGAGAGAGTCAAAGAGACGGATAGACAGGGACAGACAGACAGGAATGGAGAGATGAGAAGGATCAATCATTAGTTTTTCGTTGCACATTGCGACACCTTAGTTGTTCATTGATTGCTTTCTTGTATGTGCCTTAATCATGGGCCTTCAGCAGACCGAGTAACCCCTTGCTCAAGCCAGCGACTTTGGGTCCAAGCTGGTGAGCTTTGCTCCAACCAGATGAGCCCACACATAAGCTGGCAACCTCGAGGTCTTGAACCTGGGTCCTCCTCTGCATCCCAGTCTGATGCTCTATCCACTGCGCCTCCGCCTGGTCAGGCTAACCCGTATTTTAAAATAAATAAAAAATATTATGTACTATTAATGTCAAAATTGCACATATGAAACCAAACTTGGTGTCATTAGAAAATTGTGTAGAGTTGGGTTTTTCAGGGCCCTTCAGAAGTCGGGGCCCAGGGCGCACGCCATTAAATTCGCCTCTGCCTACAGCTGTGACAAATGGGATGGAGGAGTAGGTTTTGGGATGAGGGGATGAAGAGGAAATGATGTAGAAATAAATAATGCATTCCAACTTACAGATTATACATACATAACACATATATCAAAAGTATGTGTATTATAAATGTATATGTATATGTTACATGTATTACATATTTGTGTATGTAAGTAAAGTGATAGCAAAAAATTCTGTTATAAACGTAGCCAAATCATACACACACTTCCTTATAACCTTGAAAAAGGAGAGCAAGTTATTTCACAGGGAGTCGAATTTGGCAAAAGATCCTTTGAACTACTTTCACATGTTGATTTAAAGATTTTTGTAGTCAGGGCACACATTATCCTCTAATGCTGGGAAGTCATGCGCTTATTCTCAGCATGCCAATGATTAAATGGAAATGCTGAATGTGAATTATAGATACCCTCCTTAGAATTTCCATATGCCTTGCTAAATCAAAGTGTGTTTGCTCTATTTTATCATAAACATTATTATTTAAGATTTTAAAAAATTTTTCAATTACAGTTGATGTACAATACTATATTAATTTCAAGTGTACAACCCAGTGATTGGATATTTATATAACTATAAAATGATTGCCCTGGTAAATCTAGTAACAATCTGGGGATTGTTATTTTTTAGTTACAGTTTATACTCAGTACTATTTTGTAATAGTTTCAAGTGGACAGCATAGTGGTTAGACAATCATATACTTTACAAAGTAATCCCCTCAATATTTTAAGTACTCATCTGGCACCATACATAATTATTAGTATATCATGGACTATATTTCTCATGCTGTGCTCAACATACCCATGAATTCTACTAAATATTAACAGTTAAAGAGATAACCCAAATAAAAGTACTCTATTAGCAGTGTTTTTCAACCACTGTTCCACAGACTGGTGCCAGTCTACCAAAATGTCATGCTGGTCTGTGAAAGAGTTTACCACCTGATGTTGTATGAAGATTATAGACCCAATGATCTTGAATTCACTTATACTCAGGGTGATTTCTGCCTTAGTGATCCCTGAAATAATTCTCTTATTTTCACCAGTTCCCAAATATAAAAAGCTTGAAAACCACCACTCTATAGATCTTTGGCTTTCTTCAATTATAACATAAAGTAAAATAAAAACTTGACAAATATTCTATGTATTACTGTATATTACATAGATTATTGTGTATTTTGTAGACAACTAATATGAAAAATATATGATTTTAATTAAAAGAATAGGAATCCATTTTGTGTTTTCTCAGGGAAACCAATTTTTAGCATAATAACTCTTCCTGCCTGACCAGGCAGTGGTGCAATGGACAGAGCATCAGACTGGGACGCAGAGGACCCAGTTTCAGCCTGACCTGTGGTGGCACAGTGGATAAAGCGTTGACCTGGAAATGCTGAGGTCACCGGTTTTAAACCCTGGGCTTGCCTGGTCAAGGCACATATGGGAGTTGATGCTTCCAGCTCCTCCCCCTTCTCTCACTCTGTCTCTCCTCTCTCTCTCTCTCTGTCTCTCCTCTCTCTCTCTCTCTCTCTCTCTCTCTCTCCCTCTCCTCTCTAAAATGAATAAATAAATTAAAAAAAAAAAAAAGAGGACCCAGTTTCGAAACTTCGAGGTCACCAGCTTGAGCATGGGCTCATTTGGGTTGAGCAAGGCTCATCAGCTTGAGCCTAAGGTCGCTGGCTTGAGCAAAAGGTCACTTGATCTGCTGTAGCTCTCCCCCTTGAACAATTGAGGCACTGCAGCGAAGAATTGATGCTTCTCATCTCTCTCTCTTCCATTCTGTCTGTCCCTATCTGTCCCTCTCTCTGTCTCTGTCTCAAAAACAAAACAAAACAAAACAAAACAAAAAACTCTTCCCTTTATTTTAATACATAAATTCAAAGAACTGTTAGAGGAAATCAAAGATGAAATGTTGCCAGTAGAAGAAATGCTTAATAGCAAAGATCCTCCTTACCCCACATCTTTGTTTTTACTGCTGATTTGAATAAAATGACATATTTTCTTTCTGGTGGTTTACTCATTCATCAATAGTAAAGTCAGCTCTTTATTCTCAAGAATAGAACTACCAACTGCAAAAGTGCTGAGTACAAATTGCTTTTAGAAACATCAATCATATTTATTTTAATATTGTGAATAAGCCTGACCTGCGGTGGCGCAGCGGGTAAAAGCGTCGACCTGGAGCTCTGAGGTCACTGGTTCGAAATCCTGGGCTTCCCTTGTCAAGGCACATACAGTAGTTGATGCTTTCTGCTCCTCCTTCCCTTCTCTCTCTGTCTGTCTCTCTCTCCTCTCTCTAAAATAAATAAAGAAAAAAAAATCTAAAAAAAAATATTGTGAATAAAAGGTTTGATGCCTAGTAGGGTCACTTAACAACAGCTATTATAACATTATTTTACTGCCAGCACAATTTTAAAAAAGTATTTTAAATTGATTTTTGAGAGAGAGAGAGAGAGAGAGAGAGAGAGAGAGAGATAAAGGGAGAGAGAGAGAAATATCAATTTGTTGTTCTACATATTCATGCATTCATTGGTTGACTCTTGTATGTGCCCTGACTGAAGATTGACCTGCAACTTTGGCATATGGAGACGACACTCCAACCAACTGAGCCAACTGGCCAGATTGCCAGCACTATTTAATTACTACCCATATATGATATACTTATAGTTCCGAGGTCTTGAAAAAGATTACCCTTATAAAGATTGTGTTTATAGAGCTTTGCCATAGTAAATAACTTGATTACTTTGTGTATTTGTAAGCTAAAACCCAATGGTGAAGCTGAAGTTGTCCATATACTCCAGCAAAAGAATAATACCTAGAATAATGTTACATGATTAGGACTAGGATGAGAGAAGCTTCACCTTCTTTTTTTTTTTTGTCTTCTTTTTTTATTGTTGTTGTGAGAGAGAGACAGACAGACAGAGACAGAAAGGAATGAGAGAGATGAGAAGCATCAACTCATAGTTGCAGCACCTTAGTTGTTCATTGATTGCTTCTCATATGTGCCTTGATTCAGGAGCTCCAGCCGAGCCAGTGACCCCTTGCTCAAGCTAACGACCTTGGTCTTCAAGCCAATGACCTTTGGGCTCAAGCCAGAGACCATGGAGTCATGTCTATGATGCCAGCGACCCCACACTCAAGCTGGTGAGCCCACGCTCAAGCCGGCGACCTCGGGGTTTTGAACCTGGGTCTCTAGCATTCTAGGTCGATGCTCTATCCATTGCACTACCACCTGGTCAGGCTTACCATCCTGATTTAAAGAGTCCCCTACTTTAATCTTGTTTGTAACTAAAATGTCTATGATAAAGATGTTTATGATCAAATAGCAAACTCTATTGTTAGTAATTGTCATACTTCAAGGCCTTCTGTATAAGAGAGAAAATTTTATTACTTTTAGAAATAGGATTTGTCCTGACTTCTAATTTTGTGGGGGTGACCATAATGAACAAACTGAAAGGCAGGTGAGCAGTGGTGACACATCAAAGTTCAAGGTTCTAAAGGTTCTTTAACATTAAGAAACACACTTAGGAAGAATTATTATATATACCAGTTAGAAAAGCTCAAAGTACCTGAACTCTGGGAAGCTGGTCACTGAAAATCAGCTCCAAGTTGTCTGCTTTTCAATTCAGCTCCTTAGACATTTGATTTTCATTTTGTTCTTTGGTAAAGAAAAGAGCATTTGGTGGAAGGAAATGGACTGACAGTTCTTATTATATTATAGTAACAGTCAAGTCTTTGTAGAAATAGCCAATATAAAGACTCTCTAAGTGCCCAAGGATGCTGTAATGTTCCTCCCTGGAAATTGCCCTCTATAGCAGGGGGCCGCCTCACCTAAGGTTATACCCCTTCCTGGGAACAGACAGCATCCTATGGCCAGCCTTTTCTCTCAATTAGAACTGCCCTGACAAGCTTTTCCTGCTCTAGAGCTTCTCCATAAAATCATTTGAGGTCTTTGTTGCAACTGTATCATGGTTCAGTTTCTCTGCCTAATACTGCTTCCCTCATTTTCTTGCAGGTGGTATTGTAGAATGCACACCCCAATTAACCTCCTGCAAACAAATTCCTGCCTTGGAGACTTTTCTACACCAAACTCAACCTGAGACACAGGGAAAATTCTTTGGTAGGATTAAAAATGAGCATAGAAAAAAGTGAAGTGATTACCAGGCAGAGGGGAGTAAAGAGGGACAAATATATGGTGACGGAAAATGATTTGACTTTGGGTGATGGGCACATAGCACAATCAACAGTTCAAAAGAAGAAAAAGAAAAAAACTCTTTTTAATATCATTGTGAATTATCACTTTATTAATTTGATTTGAGTGAATAAACTGGCTGCAGGAAAATCTCTGCTGGTTTTTCTGTGGATCTATCTGCTTAATCCTAGTGGTATAGACTTGGCTATACATATGCTAATTTAAAAAGGAGTTTGAAAAAATTAATAATTGTGAAACATACACAAGTCTGGTTTTTAAAAAACAGAATCAACAATCTTGCCAAATCAGAGTAAATACATGAATAAATAGGTGAGACCCTTCTGTTGTTACTTTCTCAATTATGTGTGTTCTCTTCATAATTTAATTCCTTATATTGAATGACTCCTGAATAAGAATTAAAACGTGGGCATTAAAAACATGACCAGGAAGCACCTGGTCAAACCATGGTACAACCATGGTTCAATAAAAGAAGCATATTTTGTGAAAGATCTTAACCATCATCCCTGATATTAACTTCAAAAGACCAAGAAGTTTCTCAAAATTACCCACTCTTGGCACTACCTCCTAACACTGCTTTCATAGAACCTATTCTGTGATTTGTACTTATTATAACTTCCCCACTAAACTAGGTCTATTTGGCTTTGAATCCCACCATGTCTTCAGCAGGTCACAATTACTAATAAGCACTTGTTGAATTTCATTTTCCATCAGTACAGGATTTATTAGCACTTATGAGATCCTGAGCACTCAGTGTTGTAGAAAATGAGTCACAATTACCACCCTCAAGGAAGTATTTTGGGTGTGATAACATACTTTTATATTTTGGGGGGTTACAATATACTTAAACAGCTAAATACCATTTAATGGTGGCCAATTATGTATGGCAATTTAAATATTCATATTTATCTTTGATTCCCCTGACATGCCATTAAAATAAGTAAAGAAATACAAAAATGCTAAAACTGCAATGTAAGGAAAACTTGAAAGAATACCATTAGCAAACAGAATTTCAGCAGAATGTTGGAAATGTGTAACTGCCTAACTAGCCCGGAGAATGCTAAAATCCAAACTTGCCAGGCAGAAAGCTCAGAAGGAAGTCAATTCTTCATACAGAAAACCGGAAGGTCTCAGGAATTATAGCTACCAGGAGGTAGTGGTGAAGATAGAGATGAAAATGGGAAGATTTAGCTGAAAAGTTTATAGAAAGTAAGCTGTGAAGTAGTGGAAAATTCTGCTTCCATAGGGCAAGTCAGATGATAATAGGTCTTGGCATTTAAGTTGAGGAATTTGAGCTTGTTATAGTTAAGGAAAAAGGGAGTTGTAGCTTCTTCAGCGATGAAATGATGTAACACAAGCAATGTTTTAGTGTTTTAGGAAATTTAATCTGAAAAGTGTATGCACAACAGTGAATATGGAAGGGGATTGTTTAGCCTTTTTCACAAATGTGTCCCCAGTAGTTATCTCGGCACCTAGCTCATAGCAGGAGCTCAGCTCCTGTTTATTGCATGATCAGATGGGAAAGAGGTTGACAGGTGTGGCAGGAAGGCTGGCGTGCAAGAGGAAAGCCTCAGACTAGGAAGGGGTAGTGGAAATGGAAAGAACAGGTGTCTCTTGTACAGACTTGAAAAAGAGAAATGCTATAATTTCCTGGTCTAAATGCCCATTTTAAAAAGTCACTTCACGTTAAATAGAAAACTGATTTCTTATAGTAATAATGTTATAAGCAGTGGTTATGTTCTTAGAGACACGCCCCCCGCAACTATAATTCATTGAAAATACAGTCCAATCTAACTACATCTATTATAAATAAGTAACATTTTATAAGATCATTTCCAGGAGATAAATATTTAAGTTCCAATATTATTCCAGTCATCTATTGCTATGTTTCACATTTTCAAAATTGAGCACCTTCAACCAATAATCATTTTATTAGATCTAATGATTTTATGCATCAGGAATTTGAGAAGCCTCAGTGGGGTGATTCTTCTGCTCCAAGGGTGTCGATTCAGGTGACTCACTGGTATTCAGCTGGTGGATATGCTGGTCTGGACCATTCAAGGTGGCATCTCATACACAGCTGGTGCCTGTGTGGGGACAGCTAGAAGGCGGCAATCAGCTGGAACTATTGACTAGGGTGCCTACATACATATGGCCTCTCTGGCATGGTGTTCTCAGGGTCGTTAGTTTTGGCAGTTCAGAGCTTGCTAGAAGAGTGTTCTGAGACATCTAAGTCAAAGCTTCAGGATTTCTTTCCACCTGGTCTCAAATAGCACGCCTTGTCACACTACTGCCACATTTTACTGGTTGCAAGTGAATCAAAGGCCAGCCTTTAAGGAGAGAGTCTGCACAACTATGAGAATCCAGGTATGGATGGTCCATCAGAGCACCACCTTTGGTGGCTAACTTCCACAATGGAGAATCATTGCTCTAAATCTGTATAGCTGCACATACCACTCACATTTTCACGAGAAAAGGTTATGTTAATGAGTCTCAAACTGTACTCTCAAGGAAACCTATTGCTTCTCTACCAATGTTGAATAACCATGATCTTTTCTATACAGTACTTAAAACAGTGGTAGTCAAACTGGTCCCTACCACCCACTAGTGGGCGTTCCAGCTTTCATGGTAGGCGGTAGCGGAGCAACCAAAGTATAAATAAAAAGATAGATTTAACTAATGTAAGTTGTTTTATAAAGATTTATTCTGCCAAACTTAGTGAAAATCTGACATTAAGTACTTGGTAATTATTATTATATGCTTTAACTTACTGTAACTCTGCTTTATAAATTTTATAAAGTAAAGTTACTTCCCTACTTTATAAATCACCATTACTGTGGAACTGGGGGGCAGTTAGAAAATTTTACTACTAATAGAGATAGAAAAGTGGGTGGTAGGTATAAAAAGGTTGACTACCCCTGACTTAAAAGAAAAACTAGGATTAAACAGTTGCGTTTTTTAAATCAATCTTTTGTTTCCCTGAGAAAATATTTCCTACATCCTACTGTGTGATATCACTATTCCTCACTAGTGTGACAGGCCAGTTTTAGAAATATTTTGTTTTTCATGTAGCATTTTCCTCTTTTCTGGTCCTGTGCAGAGTCAGGCAGTTTGTGCTTCCTTGCCTCGGAGAAGTGAGCATGTCAAATCTGAAAGCAGTCTGACCAGGCAGTGGCGCAGTGGATAGAGCATCGAACTGGGATGTGGAAGACCCAGGTTCGAGACCCCGAGGTTGCCAGCTTGAGCGCAGGCTCATCTGGTTTGAGCACGGCTCACCAGCTTGGACCCAAGGTCACTGGCTCGAGCAAGGTATCACTTGGTCTGCTGTAGCCCCCCAGTCAAGGCACATATGAGAAAGCAATCAATGGACAACTAAGGAGGCGCAACAAAAAATTGATGTTTCTCATCTCTCTCCCTTCCTGTCTGTCTGTCCTTATCTGTCCATCTCTCTAACTCTGTCTCTGTCACACACAAAAAATCTGAAAGCAGAAGGTTCTTGCAGACACTTCTCTTTTTGGGTTGTATTTTCATAAAACCTGAGCTTCCAGAATCTGTGGTGCTGGAGGAAGGAAGAAGCAAGAGTTCAAAGGCAACCCATGTGCCTTAAGCAGCAGAGGCTCTGAGAACTTCACTTCTTGGCCCTTTCATCCACCACCTCCTTTCCTCTCCCTTACCCACAAATCTCCCTTACCTCTTTCAAACAATGTTCCATGGAGTAGGAATGGAAAATCCCTGCTCTAGATTGGTTGTTCCTCAGGTCTTCTGAGTTGGGTAACAAACGAAAAAGGTGGCCTGGAAGTTGAGGAACTTCAGATACAGACTACCATGTTTTTCTTCTGCATGTATAGAGGGTGAAGAAAATAGCGGCTATAAGAAATTGAAACTTTTTTAGCTTGGGAGTATGAAAGAAGGCTGATACTGCATCAAAACTAGAAAGTTGAGTAGTTGAATTAAGAATTGGCAGGGAGTAGAGGATAATGAACTTCGTCTCTGGGATGCTAAATGTGAAGTTGTCAATGTAAGAAACATAACCTGTAGAGACTTTTTATAAGAGTTTATTTGAGCAAAACTGACCACATACGCTGGGGAGTGAAGTCTCAGATGCTCCAGAGAATAACAGCTTTGCAGTGTCTTGTATACATTTGAAAGGATGGAATTGGATTACATGACAGTTAACAAGATTATATGCTGTTTTGAGGGTTAATTTCCAGGGGGATTACCGCATTTCCTCATGTAATAGACGCACCCTTTTTTGAAAAATTTAGGGTCTAAAAACTGGGTGTGTCTTATACAGTGGTTATACTTTATTTTTTACTTGCATTTCTTGCTTTTTCACACTTGTTTTTGCACTCATTGTTTTGCATTTGTTACCAGTATATTACAGCAGGCTATGTTTTGCCATGTTATGCCCAGAAATGGCTCAGACCTAGGGCATTACTACCCACCATCACCAATTAGAAATTTATGATAATATCACCTTGTGAGGCTACTTGCTGTAAAACTCCTTTTTTTCATTCACAGGTAAAACACCATAAAAAGGTGGCCTGTAAGCAGCTGGAAAAAGGGAAATGTCACCCAGGAGAAAAGTTCAGAGTTATAGATAAGGGATTCTAACAAGTGTTAAAGAAGTGAGTTCAGAGAGAAAAAAACAGAGGGCTGAGAGCAGAGCCTTCATGAGATCCTGTTGAAAATTGGTGGCATGCTTGCCACAGCCTCCTCTTTTGGTGACTACTGCTTCCTTACTCACTGGAAACTATAAGAAACTGTTTGAAATTATGTCAGTAAGCCAAAAACATCCCACAGTTGCCTGGAGGAGCTAAGTCATAGAGAAGAAGTCTGGACTGATTTTTAGCCAAGTGCAGAGTTTTGGGAGAGGGGTTCTGAAGACAACATTCCACATATACCTTAACTTTGTAGTTTCCAAGGAAAGAGGACCTTGGGTGCATTTTTAGTCCAGACCTGATGTCACAGGTTATCTTTGTTCGGAGTGTGTTACTAAAAAACAAAAGTGAACTGAGTAAATCTAAATACCTAATTGGCTTTATTAAGAGATTCACATATCAGGGAGCATCCCATCCAGCAACTAGCTCTGAGGAGCTATACAAAACGGAAACATTTCACAGGAAGAAGGTTGGGGCAATGGAGCTATTACCAAAAGATAAATAAAGAATATTTGTAGGCCACTACATCTTTCTTTTATTGTGTAGATTGCCTCTTCTTTCTATGAGAGATAGACTAGGCTTATGTGACATTACCTTCCTGGTCCTTAACTAGAAAATTCCATACTAGTTGATTAAGATTATTTCTGGAAGAGGTTGAAACTGCAATTAGATCAGGTATTAAACCTAGGCTTGGTATCCTGGGCTTTTAGCAACAGTGACACTATTTTGAGCCTCTGTTATCAAGTAAAGGTTCACTGTGCGACATGCATAGAAGCTGATACTGTGGTACCCACTTAAAAAAATTATTTATTGATTTTAGAAAGAGAGAAATAAAAAGAAACATCGATCTGTTGTTCCGCAATCCATGCACTCAGTGGTTGATTCTTCCATGTGCCCCCACTGGGGATCAAAACTGCAACCTTATTATATAGGGACAGTGCTCCAACCATCTGAGCCACTCAGCCCAGGCAGCATCTGCTTTAAAGAAAAGAAAAAAAAGAGCTTTATTGTGAGGTCAACAAGCAAGGAGACAAGAGGCAGAGCTCAAATCTATCTCTTTATCCAGGATTCAGAGTGCAATTTCGGGGGCTAAAGGGAACAGGCAGGTCTGCGGTAGCACTGGCAGCGCAGGTTTCAACTGGGGAAACTGGGAACTTGGCTATTTATTGCAAGGCATGGTAAGGGGTTTCAGCATTGAATCTTTCTAGACAACAGATCCTTTGATTCTGAAAGGGGCCCTTTAGTTCCTTGAGGTGTGTGTGTGTGTGTGTGTGTGTGTGTGAGAGAGAGAGAGAGAGAGAGAGAGAGAGAGAACCTGGTTCCAAGTGTTATTGGAGGTCAAAATTCCCTCCTCTACTTAAGCTTTGGTCTATTGTTCCTGAAAATCAACTAAACATCTTGTTAGGAACAGGATAAGGCCAGTTTTAGCTAGTTCTGCAGTTATACCTGTGGGTTTTTTTTTTTCTTTAACACTGTCAAACACAGCTTCATTTAAATTTTGCCTAAACTCCACACTTCCCCAAAGCCATATAACAACTTCATCCTTTGTGAATCCTGAAGACTAAGAAGATCTCCAGGCGGTTAACTTGGAAAAAAAAAAAAAGGCAGAGCCTAGCAGCTGTTTCTGCACAGGAACCTCTCAGCAAAACCATTGTGTGAAGAAGCCTCTGTACTACGCTGCCTGCCAGGTACCGCTAAAGTACCTGCGCGTATAGTGTTTCTGCCAGCTGAACCAGCTCTTTCTTATTTAGGAGTTCCTGGAATCCTATTTCAAACAATAGCATTCAGACTTTCCCCATCCAGAGAGTGGCTCTATTCTGACCAATTAGGAACCTGGGGTACGGATTTGTCTGTATGAGCCAGCTCCGCTCTGGCTAGAACACCACTCTCCCCCACAGGAGCTGGAGTGGCCCTTCAGGGAGTGGCATGGAGTGGGGAACTGCAGTGGAGCCGAGTTTAGCAGATAAGCGCAGAGTGGGGCAGAGCAAAGCGGACCATCTCCTAACTGTAGAGGGGCCTGGCCCCGCCCCCCACCTGCACTTGTAGCACTATTGAGCTACTCCACAGCTGTGCTATAGCTATACAGGGTGGGGCTAAAGTAGGTGTACAGTTGTGAGTACCAGAAACACAGTTTATTCTTGTATTATCATTTATTACTTATTGCATTAGTTCCTATATGAAAAGCTGTAAACCTACGTTTCTCCAGCCTGCTTTGAGCTGTTCCACAGCAGTGCTATTTTCACAGCCATGCGGTATTACCATTGAGCTGTTGGCAATGAAGTTTCCTTCTTCATCACATCCCAAATTGGGGGTTCCTGTTGGTGTTGAATGGATGCCAACAACCACAGATTGACACCTTTTTTTGGGGGGGGATGTTGTGTGCCCTTTCACTCATTGCAGCGGTTCAAAATCCGAAAATGTTGAACAAAGGCTTTGTTTCTGGAGGTGTTAAGACTGCTTGGGCAAGTGCAGAGGACATTAAAGGTTTTCACAGTCCAAACCTCCATTTTACAAATTCTGGGAACCAGAAGGAGGCTTCCTAATTATCTTCGCAATTCTTCTTCAACAGCACCTCAGAGCCACTTCCATGTGAAAAGCCATGATGGTGGCCTCCTTTTAAAAATTGGAGCCAAAATCAACTACGGAGTGGTGTTCCTTAGCGTTGTTACCCAGCCCTTTGAAGCCATCTTTACACCTCCGGGGTTGGGACTGATGGGGGCCATCCTTTGATTATTGGGGAAGAGGGGACTCCAGCTGACCGCAGGCCATCACCCCCCTCAGCCTGTTTCTCCACGTTTCTCCAGAAAACTTCTTCACTCCTTGGAAGAAACTTCCTTTTTCTTTTTTTTATTCCTGTCTCCCCAACCAGCTCTCTCAGGAAAGAGCAACCGCTCCAACCAGAGAGCCGGTCCCATTCAAATCTTCCCTTTTCTGGCAAAGTGCTCTAAAAAGGCGGTCTAGTGACCAATTTTATCTCCAGACGGAAGAGAAAGCGAACATTCTCGGAATGCAGTATTTCAGCACAGGTTTTAACAAATCCACCGTGGCCCCGAGGAAGCTAAGCCCGTCGGCCCTGCGGCCCCACAGCAGTAGAAGGTGCTATGATTGACTGAACTTGAAGGAGTGAGCAGCCAGTAAAACCTGAGTTTGCGACGGCCTGCGGGGCGGAGCGGCAGTGGGGCGGGGCATGGCGGGGAGGCCCGGAGCACGTGCGGATTGGTCGCCGGGGCGGTCCCCGCGCCTGCGCAGTGCTCCCCGTACCGCCCATCCCGCCGTCCAGTCGCGCGTCTGGGACGTCAAGAGTGACCGAGTATATCCCGCACGCCGGGAAGCGGTCAGTTGGGCGGGGAGCCGGTGGGCCAGCCTGCTCTATCCAAGAAAAGAAGGGGCTTCCTTCCCCCCCGCCCAGACCTCGCCGTCAGCCCCCGCCGGCGAAGGGGAAACCAGGAGCCACGGGCGCTTCAGCCGGTACCACCGCTGCGGCTGCCATGATGGATCGGAAGTGAGCCTCAGGGCGCGGCCACCGGCGCTTACAGACCCGGTCCCCCAGCCGCCCCTCTGCCGAGCGCGCAGCGCCGGGGCCTGCTGCCGCCGCGCCCTCAGACCCTCCGCTCCGGCTGCTTCCCCCAGACTGAGCGGCTGCTGGGAGTGGCTCGTGGCCTCCGGCCCCGGCGGCGAGGAAGATGGCGGACCCGGCCGAGTGCAACATCAAAGTGATGTGTCGCTTCAGGCCGCTCAACGAGTCTGAGGTGAACCGCGGCGACAAGTACGTCGCCAAGTTTCAGGCAGAAGACACGGTCATGATTGCGGTGAGTCACCCCGCTACCACCCCCGCCGGCACCCCGTTGCGCCGCTTGAGGCCGGGCCGGGCCCGGAGGTTCGGGGAGGAGCTCGGCGCCGGAGGTGAGGGAGCGGCGGGTTCACCGATCCTCCTTGGTGGGCTTTGCCAGGCCGGCGAACTGGGGCCCGGGAGGGGCTCCGCGTTCGAGGGCACCGGGGTCCGCCTGAGACAGCCCCCCACCTGGGGTGCGGGGCACTTCCCTGGGGAAGGGGGGTGTATGCTCGTGCCCGTGCGCGTGGTGCTGTTGCCGAGGGCTGTAGGGTTGGGGCCGTCCCCCCATGTGTCACTCAGGGAACGTGTACTCTGAAAGCTCAGCCCGCAGCGTGGCCTTATGATTCCAGCCCTCCTGCATCGTACACAACGGGGACGCTTAACTTGTAGAGAAAAGTACAACGACGCGGTGAACCGTGTTGTTTTCCACGCGGGAGAAGGACAAACTACCGGAAAACCGCAAATAACGCTGTCTCAAATGTTTACCCACCCACTGTTCGTTAACAGTTTAAAAAAAACTTAAAAGAACGATGTAAAAACAGTGAATTTTCTCTCAAAATCAGAATGATCAGTTTTAATTTTACGGCAAATGTGGCCACTCCAGATTGGGTTGAGCAAATACCAGCAAAGACCGGGTAATCTCACTGTTAACTGGGTTTTACCGGGTTCCAGTCTAGGTAAGACTGTTAACTTCTTGTGTGTATATCAGAGTATTATGAAAGAAAAGTTTTAAAACAAAATTCCACCAGTAAACTAGATTTCATGTCAGTATTAGATCCCTGCTTCTATAGTTGACCTACCTATAAGGAAGTTGATTTTGATAATCCCAAGGATGGTGAGATGTTTGTTGTTTCTTTGTAGTATAAAACATAATAGAGTCCGTGTTGGCTGAATCATTGTCATGGAGACCAGAATGTAAGATTGGCTTTTCCTGAGGTCTGATCTCTGCCATGGACAAGTGTCAGCACTCCCAGCTCAAGGAAGTTAAAATGGATACTAAGATACTGCATACAGAGCAGTTGTTCTGCATTGATATGGTACAAAATTTTAATGTTAGTTTTTTCTAATGGCATTCTATATTTAGCATATTGTTTGGACAGTTTAATTTGGAAATAGGACAAAGGGTCGTAGAAGGTGTGCAATGATAATTAAAAGTATTGATGTGTAAGATGGGACTAAAGTGCTTTAGAGTTTCCAAAGTTAGACTCTAGAATGTTGGTCCATGATGCTTGTTGGGCTTTTGGCAAAAGAGGCATTAAGTTACAAGTCAGCTACTTTTTTTGTGTATGAAGACTGCACACTGGCTCTTTATTAACAAGTCCGCAAGAAAAACTTGCAGTGAGTGACATCATAGTGAAGCCGAGAAGTACAGAAGTATCGTATTTTCCCATGTATAAGACGCACCTTTCCCTGAAATATTTGGGGTAGTAAACTAGGTGCGTCTTATACAGTGGTTGTAGATTATTTTTACTTGATGAGGAGTTGTAAGAATTTTATGATGAATAGAACTTGAGTTCAATAACTTTATGTAGTACATTTTTTTCCCAAATTTTGGGCCCCCAAATTAAGGTGTGTCTTATACATAGGATCATCTTATACATGGGGAGATACGGTAGTAATTATTTTCCTTTGGAATGATATATTTTACATAGATTCAGGATGCTTGCAAGGCTTGGGTTTTTGGCAAACATGAGGCTAATATTTTCTCATAGAATTTTTGTGATTACTCAGCTTCAACAGTGCTTGATACATCAAAGCTATTTCCTTCTCTGTGTTAAGAATGTCTTCAGATTTTTTTGTATGATTACACAAATCTGTAAGTATTACCAAAGGTTTTTTTTGGAATGTTAGAATTTAGGATTCACAAAATGTATTAAGATTGGATTAGAGGGCAACATTTTGATGTAGCCCTAATACGACAAAATATGAGGAAAGGATTTAAAAAAATTACCATAGGAAGTACACATTTATGCTAAATTATTTCCTTTGGATAAAGTTACAACTTTCCTATATGTTTACTTAGTAATGTAAATAAATTTAAATAATAGAAATAATGGATAGATGTTTGAGCTGTAAAACAGTGATAAACAGTTAAGTTGGCCTTCAGGTACTCTGGCAAGCATTTTAATCTTTTTTTTTTTTTTGAGGCAGAGACAGAGAAAGGGACAGATAGGGACAGAGAGACAGGAAGAGAGAGAGATGAGAAGCATCAGTTCTTCATTGCTGCACCTTCGTTTTTCACTGATTGCTTTCTCAAATGTGACTTGGGGGGGTGCGGGGAGGACTCAAGCTGGTGAGACTTGCTTAAACCAGATGAGCCCGTGCTCAAGCAGGCGACCTTGGGATTTCAAAACTGGCTCCAACGCAGCCCAGTCTGACGCTCTATCCACTGCGCCACTGCCTGGTCAGGCTAATCTGGTTTTTTGTTTGTTTGTTTTTTGTATTTTTCTGAAGTAAGATGTGGGGAGGCAGAGAGGTAGACTTCTGTATGCGCTTGACCCGGATCTACTGGGCAAGCCCACCAGGGGGCAATGCTCCATTGCAACCAGAGCTGTTCTAGTGCCTGAGGTGGGTGGAGGCCATGGAGCCATCCTCAGCGCCTGGGCCAACCTTGCTCCAGTGGAGCCTTTGCTGCGGGAGAGGAAGAGACAGAGAAAGAGAAAGGAAAGGGGGAGGGGTGGAGAAGCAGATGGATGCCTCTTCTGTGTGCCCTGGCCAGGAATCGAACCCGGGACTTCCACATGCCAGGCCGACACTCTACCACTGAGCTAACTGGCCAGTGTAGTCTGGTTTTCTTTTTGTTTTTTTTTTTTTTTTTTTTTCTTTTTCTTTTTGCATTTTTCTGAAGCTGGAAACAGGGAGAGACAGTCAGACAGACTCCCGCATGCGCCCGACCGGGATCCACCCGGCACACCCACCAGGGGCGACGCTCTGCCCACCAGGGGGCGATGCTCTGCCCATCCTGGGCGTCGCCATGTTGCGACCAGAGCCACTCTAGCGCCTGGGGCAGAGGCCACAGAGCCATCCCCAGCGCCTGGGCCATCTTTGCTCCAATGGAGCCTTAGCTGCGGGAGGGGAAGAGAGAGACAGAGAGGAAGGCGCGGCGGAGGGGTGGAGAAGCAAATGGGCGCTTCTCCTGTGTGCCCTGGCCGGGAATCGAACCCGGGTCCTCCGCACGCTAGGCCGACGCTCTACCGCTGAGCCAACCGGCCAGGGCTAGTCTGGTTTTTTAAAACCAGAAAAACATTACAACTGAGTGATAAAGTCTTTAGATCATTATTTTCCGGAACTAACCTTTTGCATGTAGTAATGTGTCATTAATTACTTCAAGGTCTCGTTTTCTATAGATATAGGTTTTTATTTTAAGGGAGAGAGACAGATCGACAGATAGGGACAGACAGATAAAAAGGGAGAGAGATGAAAAGCATCAATTCCTTGTTGCAGCTCCTTAGTTGTTCATTGATTGCTTTCTCATATGTGCCTTGACTGGGAGGCTACAGGTAAGCTAGTGACCCCTTGCTGGAGCCAGTGACCTTGGGCTTAATTAAGCCAGCCACCATGGGTCATGTCTATGATCCCATGCTCAAGATGGCAATTTGGTGCTCAAGCCAGCAGCCTTGGGTTTCGAACCTGGGTCCTCTGTGTCCTAGGACAATGCTCTATCCACTGTGCTATTACCTGGTCAAGCTCATTTTCAATTTTTTTAAATGAATTATTTAATTTTTTAAAGGTTGTTTGGGAATTTATAAGGGTTGCTGGGGGAAGTAAATTAAAGAGCCTATAGATAAAATCTTATCATGGTTTGTTTTGTTCATTTTGTTGGATTTTGGTCCTGATTCAAAATAGTTTAAGAAGGAATTGCTGCATGGCAGAATTTTAAACTACAGTATTTCAAATATGATTTAGAAGGTTTGTTTACGGTCTTCTAGTTAAATCAAAATTTTAAGTATTTTGGTTTATAATGTTACTGAATTTTAAGTGTAATCAGTGCTTATGTAGAAACTTTTTTAAGGATTCTGATTTTCATTTAAGTTCGGTTTCTAATATTTTGTCCAAATTTTTTTTTCTTTTACTCATGTAATCAGTTATTTTAGTATCACGTGACCACATGGCAGGCAAATCTTGTAATTTTATCATGTTTGTCTGTGTTTTGCCATTTTTTGTATAGTTTTTTGAGTTTAGTGAAGTGCTACCAATATAACATTGAATTGAAAGAAGTAAATTATCTTATTAAAACTTTTAAATGATACATGCAAGATCTATTTGCTTTAAATAAGAGAACTTGGTATCCACAAAATAAGGAAAGACAAGGGAAACTCCTTATGTAGTTCACATGAGTCTGCTGCAAAAAAAAAAATCTATAACAATAAACAAATTACTCCTTTGTTTGTGCATCATTAAGTGGAACATTCACATTTTCATTAGGTATCTTTTTTATTAAATTTTATTTATTTTTTTACAGAGACAGATAGTCAGAGAGAGGGTTAGACAGGGACATACAGACAGGAACGGAGAGATGAGAAGCATCAATCATTAGTTTTTCGTTGCACGTTGCGACACCTTAATTGTTCATTGATTGCTTTCTCATATGTGCCTTGACTGCAGGCCTTCAGCAGACCAAGTAACCCCTTGCTCGAGCCAGCGACCTTGGGCTCAAGCTGGTGAGCTTTGCTCAAACCAGATGAGCCCTCGCTCAAGCTGGCGACCTTGGGATCTTGAACCTGGGTCTTCCGCATCCCAGTCTGACGCTCTATCCACTGCGCCACCGCCCGGTCAGGCTTATTAGGTATCTTTACTAATCCTTGTTCCTTATACTGTAGAGCAGGGGTCCCCAAACTTTTTACACAGGGGGCCAGTTCACTGTCCCTCAGACCGTTGGAGGGCCGGACTATAAAAAAAACAACTATGAACAAATCCCTATGCACACTGCACATATCTTATTTTAAAGTAAAAAAACAAAACGGGAACAAATACAATATTTAAAATAAAGAACAAGTAAATTTAAATCAACAAACTGACTAGAATTTCAATGGGAACTATGCTCCTCTCACTGACCACCAATGAAAGAGATGCCCCTTCTGGAAGTGCTGCGAGGGCCGGATAAATGGCCTCAGGGGGCCGCATGTGGCCCACGGGGTAGTTTGGGGACCCCTGCTGTAGAGGCTGCCAGAACCAAAAACAGGCTGTTGTATGTAATTCATTGGAAGTAGAGGAGAATACACCTAATTAGACTGTCTTGCCCAGTTCCTTGCCTTCAGCACCGCAGGATTTTCCTTAAGAGAATGATGATTTCATTTGCTTGAGCAGGCAGCACAGTGGATAGAGCATAGGACTGGGACATAGAGGAACCAGGTTCAAAACCCTGAGGTCACCAGCTTGAGCACGGGGTTGCTGGTTTGTGCCCAAGTTTGTTGGTTTGAGCAAGGGGTCACTTGGCGCTCTGGTGTAGCCCTCCCCCCCAAGTCAAGACACATACGAAAACGCAATTGATGAACAACTAAGGTGCTGCAGTGAAGAATTGATGCTTCTCATCTCCTGTGTCTCTTCTATCGGTCCCTCTCTCTGTTTGTCTCTGTCACAGAGAGAGGGAGAAAGAGAGAGAGAGAGAATGATTTGGTGTATGATCTGTTTATCTTATCAGAAAATTTATCTTATGTGAAAATTAATAAGGAGCCATCATCACATACCTTTACAATTATGGATGGTAGCCCATAATCATTGTCAATTTAAAGTATCCTATAATTCCACATGATCTGAGATTACTATTCAGAATTCTAGAGGTACATAACACTGCCAGAAGGTCTCCTTTGTAACCTAATTTGGTGTTCAACCTGATCTGTGGAGACTCAGACAGGAACCACTTGACTTAAGAAATCTAAGGTGTGGTTTGTAGTTCAGATATTATAAACATTCCTACTTGGTTTTGCCCTCTTGAAGCCTAAATCAGATGTCAATAAATCTTGTGACTTGGAGTGTCTTTGAAGATACATAGAAATAGAGTGCATAATATACATTTTAAGGCTAAGAACCAGGTTTTAAAATATAGATGTCCAAAAAAAGCTGTAAAAAGAAAAGTATATAGAAACTATAATGTCCAGATATTGAGATTTTCCTTTGTTTAATTTATTTGAAAGATTATTAGTTCTGAGATGTGCCTTAATTTTAGGCCGTTAGAAATAGGTTTTGTTTCACACGTTTTGTTTTTCATCCCAGGAAGCCAAGGTCAGTTAGTGACTTTGTGGTTAGATCTCTAATCAAAACTTTGCCTTAATAAAATTATAATGTAGTTTTGGAATTAAAATAAGGCTTTTGTATTAACCTAATGCTAAGCACCTAAATTTTTTATTTAACAGTGATGTAACTTCTAAACAAATCACTCAGTCTGAGCTTGATTATTCTTACATTTGCATGTTCATAGTTGTACTCATAAGGTGGTAGAGGTAGTTTGCATATTTGCTATGTGCTGATGTTAGTTTACTTTTAAGGTAGGCTTTACTGTTACCGTTATTTTTAGCATATCTTTCTATATGGTTTGTAAGCATAGTTCTTTATTAATGTAAAAATGGAGATAAGAACTTCAAGTTCAGAAGTGTTCTTTTTAATTTTTTAACAAAATTTTATTATTTGACTTACGTTGGAGGGATGCAGTTGTTTTCATACTTTGTTTTGATTAACTTGTTTCTTGAGAGCAAAATTCGAGTTACAGTAATTGTTTAAAGTTTGCTTTTGCATTATTTTTTTATATATATGTTATTAAATGTATATTTTGGCTAGTTGCAATCTATTCTTGATTCTTTACCAGATTGTGAGTTCTTTAAGGCTAGAGACTATTACCATTTCAATTTAGTTAACATTATTTGATCTCTTTATATTATTTAGATCCTAATACAAAGCTTCTTAGCTCATTATTCAAGACTACTATTATCCTCTATTATTTGTTGAATACAAGTCTGTACTAGTTAAATATCATTTAAAATTGTTTCTCATTTGCAATATATGATACTTTACAGGTGCTAAATAAATGTTTGCTGGATAAATGAAGAGGGAAATTATTTTCTTTTAGCCTAGAAAAAATAACATAGTTTATCTCTGGGTGGTGATTGTTAATTTAAAGGTATTTTGTTTATTTCCAGAATTGTTTATCATGAATACATCTTGTATAATTAATGAAGCAATAGATTGGTGCTTTTTTTTTTAGCCACACCTGTAGGTTTTTTTGTTTTGTTTTTGTATTTTTCTGAAGTTAGAAACAAAAAAGCAGTCAGACTCCTTCATGGGCCTGACTGGGATCCATTTAGCATGTCCAGCAGGGGGGCGATGCTCTGCTCATTTGGGGCGTTACTCCATTGCAGTGGGAGCCATTCTAGCACCTGGGGTGCCATCCTCAGCGCCAGGCCAACTTTGCTCCAGTGGAGCCTTGGCTGTGAGAGGGACAGAGAAAAAGGAGAGGGGGAAGGGTGGAGAAGCAGATGGGCGCTTCTCCTGTGTGCCCTGGCCGGGAATCGAACCTGGGAACATGCCAGGCTGACCCTCTACCGCTGAGCCAATGGGCCAGGGTCACACCTGTAGGTTTAAATGTTAATATCTCAGTAGCATCTTTTTTTTTTTTTTTTTTTCATTTTTCTGAAGCTGGAAACAAGGAGAGACAGTCAGACAGACTCCCGCATGCGCCCGACCGGGATCCACCCGGCACGCCCACCATGGGGCGACACTCTGCCCACCAGGGGGCGATGCTCTGCCCCTCTGGGGCGTCGCCATGTTGCGACCAGAGCCACTCTAGCGCCTGAGGCAGAGGCCACAGAGCCATCCCCAGCGCCCGGGCCATCTTTGCTCCAATGGAGCCTTAGCTGCGGGAGGGGAAGAGAGAGACAGAGGAAAGCACGGCGGAGGGGTGGAGAAGCAAATGGGCGCTTCTCCTGTGTGCCCTGGCCGGGAATCGAACCCGGGTCCTCCGCACGCTAGGCCAACGCTCTACCGCTGAGTCAACCGGCCAGGGCTCTCAGTAGCATCTTAACAGAAGGACACTTTATTTTTTCAAGTGCACGTGCCCTCAAGAGAGAGATGGAAAGAGACAGGCAGGAAGGGAGAGAGATGAGAAGCATAAATTCTTTGTTGCGGCTCCTTTGTTGTTCATTGATTGCTTTCTCATATGTGCCTTGATGGGGAGGTCCCAGCTGAGCCAATGACTCCTTACTCAAGCCAGCTACTTTGGTCTTCAAGCTGGTGAGCCCACACTCCAGCCGGTGACCTCGAGGTTTTGAACCTGGGTCCTCAGCATCCCAGGCTGATGCTCTGTCCACTGTGCCACTGCCTGGTCAGGCAGAGGGCACGTTTATGTATGTTTCAGCTAAAGAATGATCAGACATTGAGATGTCTACTTCCAGTCGACACCAGAGCTGGACATCTTAGTATATCTACTAGGAATGCTTTCAGCTGCCAAGGGGAAAGACACAGCAAATAGTGATTTAAATAAATAAGAGGTAATTTTTCTCATAAAAAGTCTGGAGATAGGATCTTACTGCTACTACTTACTGACTCTGTGATCCTTTGTCTTTCTTAGTTATTAACTTTTCGTTATCATTTTTGTTGTCCAGACATTTATTCTAGAAAGGAGAAATGGCAGCCTCAGCTGAGATGGTCCTTTTTATCAGAGCTGACAAAACCTTTTTCCAAGACATCCCAGCAGACCATGACTTCATAATCCAGAACTGGGTCATGTGGGCACTAGTTGCAAAGAGACTACTAGGCTAGAGAAGATGGTTGTTAGCATTCCAGTTTATCCAGTGGGAGGTGGCACGGGGAAGGGGAGTTGGAAATGGCTTTGGATAGCCTTTAGGAGTATCTACTTCATTCTTACTGTTTATTCTAAACTTTGAGGAGGAGGATTGTGGGATAAAAAGTAAAGAGAGAGAGAGAGAGAGAGAGAGAGAGAGAGTGTGTGTGTGTGTGTGTGTGTGTGTGTGTGTTTAAGCTAAGACCTAGGAAGTATTCTATGCTATGGATTTTTTCTGGAGTCATCATTATTATGTATTTTAGGGCCCAGCTCACTTCTTTTCCTTTAGGAGAGACTAAATAACAGGCAGATACTTTTACTTAATTTTTTTTTAAATTTATTGATTTTACAGAGAGAAGGTGGAGGTGGGAGGGGACAAGAAGTATCATCTCATAGTTGGCTTTGATTTCAGTTGTTCATTACTTGCTTGTCATATGTGCATTGACCAGGCAATTCCAGCATTCCAGATTGACACTATCCACAGTGCCACCATAGGCCAGGCAGACATTTACTTTCAAGTAAGCAGAACTCCTTTGCCCTTCTCTTTGATCTGTAGAGTGTTACTTTCTTAGATTAATAGATTGTTTCTATGAGCATTAAAATTTGCTCAGGTCCTGCCCATCTTAAAAAATATATATTTTAGCCTGGCTGGTGTTGATATAGTGGATAGAATGTCTACCTAGGACACTGAGGTCACTGGCTTGAGCAAGGGGTCACTGGCTTGGCTAGAGGTCCCCCACCCCCATCAAGGCACATATGAGAAGCAATTAGTGAACAACAAAGTGACACAACTATGAGTTGATGCTTCTCATCTCTCCCTCTTCCTGTCTCTGTCTCTTGCTTAAAAAAAAAAAAAATCTTAGGGGTCTGACCTGTTTTGGTGCAGTGGATAAACCATCGACCTGGGAATGCTGAGGTTGCCAGTTCGAAACCCTGCACTTGCCCGGTCAAAGTACATATGGGAGTTGATGCTTCCTGTTCCTCCCCTCCTTCTCTCCATCTCTTGTGCTCTCTCCTTTCTTTCTAAAAAGGAGTAAAATAAAAGTTTTTTAAAAAATCTTAGAACCATAGCCATATATATGTTCTATTGGGTTGGGGAATAAGTTCATAGCGTTTTTACCGAAGACTTTTATTTAAACAAAAAACAATAATTATATCAATAAGTTAATCAATTATATATTCGCCGTTGCTGTTTACAACCTCTTCCCACCTCTCGACCAATTTGTTGATGCCGTTCTGCCAAAAATCGTCTGATCTGGTGTCAAAGAAGTTGTTGAGCCAGTTTTTAAGGACCTCTTTGTTATCGAAGGTAACGCCCTTCATATGGTTTGACAGGGAGCGGAAAAGATGGTAATCGGTAGGTGCAAGGTCCAGAGAATACGGCGGATGCTGAAGGACCTCCCATTCGAGCTCTTGGAGTGCAGCTTTGACGACTTGTGCAACATGGGGCCTGGCGTTGTCATGAAGGAGTATGGTTTGAACATGTCGATCAGGTCTTTTCAGTCGAATAGCCTCATTCACGCGGTGTAGCTGGGCAATGTAGAGCTCCTTGTTGACCGTGGCATTCTTTCTTTCTTTTTTTTTTTTTTATTTCTTAATTTTTTTTTTTTTCTTTTCTGCACTTCTCTGAAGCTGGAAACAGGGAGAGACAGTCAGATAGACTCCCGCATGCGCCCACCATGGGGCAACGCTCTGCCCACCAGGGGGCGATGCTCTGCCCATCCTGGGCGTCGCCATGTTGCGACCAGAGCCACTCCAGCGCCTGAGGCAGAGGCCACAGAGCCATCCCCAGTGCCCTGGCCATCCTTGCTCCAATGGAGCCTTGGCTGCGGGAGGGGGAAGAGAGAGACAAAGAGGAAGGCGCGGCGGAGGAGTGGAGAAGCAAATGGGCGCTTCTCCTGTGTGCCCTGGCCGGGAATCGAACCCGGGTCCTCCATATGCTAGGCCGACGCTCTACCGCTGAGCCAACCGGCCAGGGCTGACCGTGGCATTCTTTTTGAGCATTTCCCAGTTCTTCATCGAATTCAGAAGGCCTTCCGCTGCGGCACGTGTCATCAACGTCAAAGTCGCCATTTTTGAACTTTGCAAACCATTTCCGTGCTGTAGACTCGCCTATGACACCTTCTCCATACACGTCGCAAATGTCCCGGGCTGCTTCAGCAGCTTTTTGACTTCGATGAAAAGCAAAGAAGAGCAGGTGTCGAAAATGTTGATTTTTGCCTCCTGGGTATTCCATTTCTAAGCCTCAAAACTAATAAAAAATTAAATAACTCAAAAATAAAATTAACATAGTTTTGTAGAGCAAAAAGAGTTTTATCGAATGAATACTTACCCTTTGCCAAACAGCAAACAAATTGTTGTAAAATAAAAGAAAATATAAAAACGCTACGAACTTATTCCCCAACCCAATACTTGGTACCCTTCCATTCTGTTTTCAATCTGGTCCAATCTAATCTTTGAAATTGGATACTTTCCAGTTTTGCCTTGACCTCACAGCTATATTAGACACAAACACTCTCCTTGAAAGTTCTCCCTTGATTTGAATGAACCCAATAT
Organism: Saccopteryx bilineata; assembly: GCF_036850765.1. Taxonomy (NCBI): domain Eukaryota; kingdom Metazoa; phylum Chordata; class Mammalia; order Chiroptera; family Emballonuridae; genus Saccopteryx; species Saccopteryx bilineata. Next base: position 132,463,781 of record NC_089494.1, read on the forward strand.
TCTAATTTTTCAGTCTGTGCCTCTTGCTCCTTCTCAGACTACATCAGCAGTTCTCTAAATGTGGTTGATCCCCAAGATGGAGTCTCCAAGATCCTTCCTGGATGCCCACAAAATTAAAAGTAAATATTTTCAAAATAACACTAAGATGTTACTTACCTTTTTTACTGTGTTGACATTTGCATTTGACCTTTGTTCCTTTATATTTTAAATTTTACTCATTTTGGTTTTTTGAATGCTACAAGCTCCTTTCTGCCTTAGGTTCTTGAAGCAACCTATTCCTGATGCATAGCCTACTTACCCACATTCATCCCTTCTCTGATTAATATAGAAGGGGCCGACAGTGAGCTAGGTGCTATTTATTTACAGTTCTTAAACATTCCTTCAGTGTTTTTCTGACATTCTTCTGCCTTCCTTCAGACTCAGGTTCTCTTGTTAAATGCGCTCTCTTTTTTTTTTTTTTTTTTTTTGACAGAGAGGGAGAGGGAAAGAGAAGCATCAACTCATTGTTCTACTTAGTATGCACCCTTGATTGCTTCTCATACGTGCCCTGACTGGGGCTCAAACCGGACCACCTCACGGTTGAGCTGGTGCCCCCTGTGTCAAACTGGTGCTCTGTGATGATGCTCTGTCTATTGTGCCACTGGTCAGGACTCTCATAGTATTTTTATAACACTTTGTTGCATGAGTCAGAATTCTAGTCACTGAATTATTTGTCTGATGTCAGCCTCACTATTAGTTATGTTTCATTAAAGAGAGTGAATCTGTCTTGGTTATTCTAGAATTATGTCTAGCATCATAGGCATTTCATCAATATTTGATAAGTGAGTGAATGAGTGAAAAGCTTTTGCAGTAAACTGTGAAGCTGAATGGGAGTAATGGAAAGAGCCCGAAACTGAAAGACTGAAGATTTGGGTTTGAATTTTAATTTTTATTACAACTTTTAATCCTTTCAGGATTCTATAGTTCCCTTATCTGCAAATGATATTAGTATTGAAAACACAATCTCAACCCTTGCCAAAGTAGACAACATTAAATCAATTCAATAGCAATGTTTGAGTGCCTACCATAATAATGCTAATTATAATTACTGCTGTACTGTGTCCTGGAAATACTTCAAAGATTAAAACAGACATTCTTGTTTTTGTGGAGTTTATTTTAGTGGATTTGTATAGTATTTCATGATCACTAAGGTTCTTTCCACAAAGATTCTATGACATGAAGTGATACATAGTATGTATCCTCTTGTGAAGGTTAAATATACTATGATCCTGTTAAAGGAGCTTAGAAATCTGTTCATCTTAAATTTGTGTGGTTGAAACCTTTGTTTCTGTTTTTCAGAGCAAGCCTTATGCATTTGATCGGGTGTTCCAGTCAAACACATCTCAAGAGCAAGTATATAATGACTGTGCAAAGAAGATTGTTAAAGGTGACTATATCTAACCTGCTAAGTTGTTGCTGCAATAAGTAAACTTTTGTTAGTTAACATTTTTTCATTTTAATGTCCCTTTCCCTTAAACAACTTTCTTCCACAGTTAACTAATAAAAAGTCAAATACGGCCCTGGCCGGTTGGCTCAGCGGTAGAGCGTCGGCCTGGCGTGTGGGGGACCTGGGTTCGATTCCTGGCCAGGGCACACAGGAGAGGCGCCCATTTGCTTCTCCACCCCCCCCCCCCTCCTTCCTCTGTCTCTCTCTTCCCCTCCCGCAGCCAAGGCTCCATTGGAGCAAAGATGGCTCGGGCGCTGGGGATGGCTCCTTGGCCTCTGCCCCAGGCGCTAGAGTAGCTCTGGTCGCAGCAGAGCGACACCCCAGAGGGGCAGAGCATCGCCCCCTGGTGGGCAGAGCATCGCCCCTGGTGGGCGTGCCGGGTGGATCCCTGTCGGGCGCATGCGGGAGTCTGTCTGACTGTCTCTCCCCGTTTCCAGCTTCAGAAAAATACAAAAAAAAAAAAAAAGTCAAATACTATTAGAATTGGTTCCAGTTCCATGATCTAATTTTTATAAAGTACCTAGTGAATGATGTAAGAATTAGAGTATTAGCTGTACTGTTACTGTAAGATGCAAGTTTATTAGATATTCCTAGGAGAATTTCTAATGTAGCAATTTTAGAAATAGAACAACATGAGAATGAAAATAAGATGACTAGGCAAGTTTCTAAAAAGTAGATAATAGCATTCTATTATTCTTCCATTTTTGTATTTTCCCCAAAGATTTGCTTTATAGACAGCAGAGAAAGCCTCGAGGAATTTAACACTGGTCACCAAGGGTAGGAAAAGTATGTACATTCCAGTTAAAACTGTTAGTTACGCTAGTGTATTTTTTTAATTTTATCTTTTCTAAAACTATAGAACTCTAGAGCTGAGAGGGTTTTAAGTGATGATCTGGACTTCCAGTTATAGAAGTGCCTTTTCTCAAAGAGATCTTATAGTTAATGTAGCTGTTACTTTATGATTTACTCCTTTTTTGATAGCTCTAATTGTTAATAAGTACTACCTAGATTGTGCCAAAATCTGTCTTATTGTAGCATTCATCAGGGTAGAGAGGTTGGGATTCAGAGGTCAGGATTAAGTAGGAGCACAGACAGTTTATCCAGTAATAGGAGAGAAGGTCGTTTATTGATAGAGGGGGTAGATTTATAGATGTAATGGAGGGAAAATATAGATGTTCTTTTCATATTAATTTCATTTTGTTTATGATGTAGGGAGCAGAGTCATCACAGAGACTCTGTGAGGGTGGAGAAAGTGGTTCTAGGAAAAGATTGCAGTCAGCTATCACTATAGAAGTGAATGCATTAGGGAAATGTAGCAATATTGTCAGGCACCATTAAGGGCCCGCCTGAGGTTAGCCGCCAGAAGAGTTGAATTTACCCAGTTGGGATTTTGCCAGGCAAGTACCAAAGAAGAGAAGGGCAAGAGAATTGAGGATGTTAAGAGAGAAGTAATAATGGTAAACCATGGAATCTGAGATAGGTGAAAGGAAAGGGAGGGAATTGAGGGGTCAGATAGGAGGGTCAGTGATAAAAGGTGGTATGATAAGTGTGTTATATAGTTTCAGTAGAGTCAAAGTATTTTTGATATCAGGGTACTGTACTAGGAGTAATGGGAGGTGGATACTTGATTTTGACATTAGGGAGGCAATGTAGTTAATAATAAAAAGGTCTAAAGCATGACCCTAGAAAAGGCATCTGGAGTAAAGAATAAGGTCATAGAGAAAACTGAGTCAAGGATCTGAGAGGCCAAGGTATTTTTGTGGGATCATCTACTACATGGACATAGACACCACCAAGAATTAAAACGGGAACGTTATTGGTGGGAGACAGTGTTCTGGATGCTGAAATCTTCATAAAATGAAGGAGAATTAACTTGAAATTCTGTAAATGATTGCAATAGAGGAACCAGCAGTGTTTTCTTTTGTAAGCATCAAGTAGTTTTTCAAATGGACCTGTCCATGATGTTACACAATTATATTACATTCTTTGTGGTTTAACATTTGTCATCAGTACAACCTAAAGTTACAGTGGCTTTCCAAATATTATGAAGTTAATGATTCAGGAACTCATAGGTAATTTATTTATTTATTTATTTATTTATTTTATTTATTCATTTTTTTCATTTTTCTGAAGCTGGAAACGGGGAGAGACAGTCAGACAGACTCCCGCATGCGCCCGACCGGGATCCACCCGGCACGCCCACCATGGGGCGACGCTCTGCCCACCAGGGGGCGATAATCTGCCCATCCTGGGCGTCGCCATGTTGCGACCAGAGCCACTCTAGCGCCTGAGGCACAGGCCACAGAGCCATCCCCAGCGCCTGGGCCATCCTTGCTCCAATGGAGCCTTGGCTGCGGGAGGGGAAGAGAGAGACAGAGAGGAAAGCGCAGCGGAGGGGTGGAGAAGCAAATGGGCGCTTCTCCTGTGTGCCCTGGCCGGGAATCGACCCCGGGTCCTCCGCACGCTGGGCCGACGCTCTACCGCTGAGCCAACCGGTCAGGGCTAGGTAATTTAAATGTTCAGAGCTTTTTTATACCTGTTGCAGCCAGCATGAAATCCAAATCCATACTTTTTTTTTGGTGACAGAGAGAGGGACAGACAGACAGATAGGAAGGGAGAGAAATAAGCATAAACTCTTCGTTGCAGCACCTTAGTTGTTCATTAATTGTTTTCTCATATGTGCCTTGACCCGGGGGGGGCTACAGCAGACCGAGTGACCCCTTGCTTGAGCCAGCAACCTTGGGCTCAAGTTGGTGAGTTTTGCTCAAACCAGATAAGCCCGCACTGAAGCCAGTAGCCTCGGGGTTTCAAACCTGGGTCCTCTGCCTCCCAGTCTGATGCTCTATCCAACTGCGCCACCGCCTGATCAGGCCCTATCCATACTTGAGTATTGAGGATTTTTGGGTTTTGTTGTTGTTTTTTTGTTTGTTTTGTTTTTTTATCAAGAGGGGAGAGGATGGCCCTGGCCGGTTGGCTCAGTGGTAGAGCATCAGCCTGGCGTGCAGAAGTCCCGGGTTTGATTCCCGGCCAGGGCACACAGGAGAAGCGCCCATCATCTTCTCCACCCCTCCCCCTCTCCTTCCTCTCTGTCTCTCTCTTCCCCTCCCGCAGCCAAGGCTCCATTGGAGCAAAGATGGCCCGGGCGCTGAGGATGGCTCCGTGGCCTCGGCCTCAGGCACTAGAGTGGCTCTGGTCTCAACAGAGCGAGCCCCGGATGGGCAGAGCATTGCCCCCTGGTGGGTGTGTCGGGTGGATCCCGGTCGGATGCATGCGGGAGTCTGACTGCCTCCTTGTTTCCAGCTTTAGAAAAATACAAAAAAAAAAAAAAAAAAAAAAAAAGGAGGGGAGAGGAAGGGAGAGAGATGAGAAGTATCAGCTCATGGTTGTGGCACTTCAGTTGTTCATTGATTGCTTTCTCATACGTACCTTGACCGGAGGCTCCAGCCAAGCCAATGACAGTGACATTGAACTCAAGCGAGTGACCATGGGGTCATATCTATAATCCCACTCTCAAGCCACTTATCCCATGCCCAAACTGGTAAGCTGGTGCTCAAGCTGGATGAGCCAGGCAACTTTGGGGTTTCAAACCTGGGTCCTCAGCATCCCAGATCGACACTCTTATCTGCTGTGCCACCACCTGATGCGGCGAGTGTTGAAGTTTTTTTTTTTTTATGAATAAATTTTTATTTTAATGGGGTGACATCAATAAATCAGGGTACATACATTCAAAGAAAACATTTCCAGGTTATCTTGTCATTTAGTTCTGTTGCATACCCATCACCCGAAGAGAGATCGTCCTCCGCCACCCTCCATCCAGTTCTCTCTGTACCCCTCCCCCTCCCCCTCTCCCTCCTTCCCTCCCCCCACCCCCCATAGCCACCACACTCCTGTTCATGCCTCTTAGTCTCGCTTTTATGTCCCACCAATGTATGGAATCCTGCAGTTCCTGTTTTTTTCTGATTTGCTTATTTCACCCCGCACAATGCTACCAAGACTCCACCCTTCCGCTATAAGTGATCCGATGTCACCCTTTCTCCTAGCTGAATAATATACCATGGTGTATATGTGCCCCATCTTCTTCATCCAGTCCTCTATTTTTTTACAGTGATTAACAGCCTTTAAGCAAACTCTTGGCCAATACAGCAAGAATCCATGAATGAGTAGTTTCCTTAACATGTTCCCCAAGTCCAAGTTGGCCCCATCACCATGCCAAATCCCTGAAAAATGCAACCCAACCACAGTTCAGTCTGTTAGGAGCTGTCACAGGGAGCAGGAGTCCAGGAAAGTTCCCCACAGGAAAAGTCCGCGTGGCACTGGATTTGTTGTCACCATTCTGTGCTTTGCAGCTCATGTCCAAGTCCCAATGACCGCTGCTTCTAGCTGGTAATGATTCAGGCAGACTGTAAAAAGCCATTTGCAGCATGCATGGATATGGAGCTTCTGTTCTCCTCTGCCTGGAGAGTTGAGACCAGGTTGCTTTTCCCTGGAGCTCTGTGACTGTGGCCTGGTAAAGAGAACCTTGGGATACACTAAGCTGGGTGGCAAAGGTAAATTCATAATACAAGTTGGCAAAAGGAGGAAAGAGAGCTCTAAATTAAGAGTAGGTCCCAGCCTGAAATATGAGTGGGGCATTGAGGTAGGAGGGATAAAGGAAACACTATATATTAAGCAAAGCAGCAGAAAATAGGACTATCAACACCCACAACAGAGATCTTTGAGGGAAAAATAAAAAACCTGACTATTCAGGCAAAACATAGTTAAGTGGCCCTTGTGCGAATGAGATCAGTTTACCTGCTTCTTGGAAGAAATACCCTAGGCTCGTCCACAGTGTCATAGATGGGGTCGACGGCCCTGGGCACCTTCAGCCTTCAGTGGCAAACCCCAGCTTTCTGGGCAAGGTTAGGTCATAGGTGGCTGGAGCAGGGCTGGAAGAGACTGAACCCTCCCTTAGAGGAGCGAGGGGGAAGCACACCTTCCAGTGTCCCTGTTTCCTCACAGCAGAGGCGTGTAAGCCTGGCAGGCTTTAGCTCAATGACCTTCCTTTCCACTATTGAAGCAGGACCCAGATGGCATCCTATGAGACCCTTTGGGGTGTTGGAGCCTTTAAGGGTGTATCCTAAAAGCTGGTAGTTCCCCTGATCTCTATTGGGCTTTTTCTGCCTCTAGGTATCTTAAAAGCCATTCTCAGAAGATCTCGCTGAGGGGTTTGAGGATCCCCTTCCGCCTGTATAAATCTTTTCCATATATCTGGAGCTATTTGGAAAAAAGACAGAACAGTGTTATTAGCTAGATCTAATAAAGAAGGTAGTAGTTTGCAGGTGAAAAAGATTTGGTGTCTCCTGTTCATCAGCATTCAAAAGAAATGTAAATTTTTTTTTTTTTTTTTAAGTAAAAAGCATGATATGGTAGACCCGTCGGAGTCATTGGCCTGGTGTGCAGGATTCCCGGGTTCGATTTCTGGCCAGAGCACACAGGAGAAGCGCCCATCTACCTCTCCACTCCTCTCCCTCTCCTTCCTCTTCGTCTCTCTCCTCCCGCCCGCAGCCAAGGCTCCACCGGAGTAAATCCACCCTGGGCACTAAGGATGGCCCCATGGCCTCTGCCCCAGTCGCTAGAATGGCTCCGGTTGTAACAGAGCAACATCCCAGATGGGCAGAGCATTCCCCCCGGTAGGCATGCCAGGTGGATCCCAGTCAGGCACATGCAGGAGTCTGTCTGACTACCTCCCCATCCCCATCCTCAGAAATATACAAAAAATAAATAAATAAAAGAAAAAATACTAAAAAAAAAAAGGGGGGGAGGGCATTCCCTTGTGCTATAAGCACCAGGGAGCATGGAGTGAGCTTGAGTATGTTCTATGAAACATGGAACTCTATGTTTACATATAAGTCTTTGAAGAAGGAGGAACTGCTGAAATAGTTTATCAGCATTTGTCCCTAAGACAGCAGTCTTTATAGTGGGAACATCATACGTAAATATTTGCTGTCTGTCTATAGATTAAGGGGGGAATATGGCAAATGCTGAAAAGCCATGATCTTTGTGCCCCTCCCTTCCCCCAACCCCCTCCCTCTCCTCCCCCCACCCTGTAACCCCACACTGTTGTTCATGTCTCTGAGTCTCATCTTTATGTCCCACCTATGTGTGGAAACATATAGTTCTTAGTTTTTTCTGATTTACTTCTTTCACTCAGTATAATGTTATCAAGGCCCATCCATGTTGTTGTAAAAGATCCGATGTCGCCCTGGCCGGTTGGCTCAGCGGTAGAGCGTCGGCCTAGCGTGCGGAGGACCCGGGTTCGATTTCCGGCCAGGGCACACAGGAGAAGCGCCCATTTGCTTCTCCACCCCTCCGCCGCGCTTTCCTCTCTGTCTCTCTCTTCCCCTCCCGCAGCCAAGGCTCCATTGGAGCAGAGATGGCCCGGGCGCTGGGCATGGCTCTGTGGCCTCTGCCTCAGGCGCTAGAGTGGCTCTGGTCGCAATATGGCGACGCCCAGGAAGGGCAGAGCATCCCCCCCTGGGGGGCAGAGCACCGCCCCTGGTGGGCGGGCCGGGTGGATCCCGGTCGGGCGCATGCGGGAGTCTGTCTGACTGTCTCTCCCTGTTTCCAGCTTCAGAAAAATGAAAAAAAAAAAAAAAAAAAAAAAAAAAAGAAAAAAGATCCGATGTCATTATTTCTTATGGCTGAGTAGTATTCCATAGTATATATATACCAAAGCTTTTTAAGCCACTCGTCCTCCGATGGACACTTGGGCTGTTTCCAAATCTTTGCTATTGTGAACAATGCTGCCATAAACATGAGGGTGCATTTCTTCTTTTCAAACAGTGCTATGGTGTTCTTGGGGTATATTCCTAACAGTGGTATGGCTGGGTCAAAAGCCAGCTCGATTTTTAATTTCTTGAGGAATCTCCATACTGTTTTCCACAGTGGCTGCACCAGTCTGCATTCCCACCAGCAGTGCAGGAGGGTTCCCTTTTCTCCACATCCTCGCCAGCACTTATTCTGTGTTGTTTTATTGATGAGCGCCATTCTGACTGGTGTGAAGTGATATCTCATTGTGGTTTTAATTTGCATTTCTCTAATTATTAGTGATGTTGAACATTTTTTCATATGCCTATTGGCCATCTGTATGTCCTCTTTGGAGAAGTGTCTATTCATTTCTTTTGCCCATTTTTGGATTGGATTGTTAGTTTTCCTGGTATTAAGTTTTACAAGTTCTTTATAAATTTTGGTTATTAACCCCTTATCGGACGCTATGTCAAATATATTCTCCCATTGTGTAGTTTGTCTTTTTATTCTGTTCTTATTGTCTTTAGCTGTGCAGAAGCTTTTTAGTTTGATAAAGTCTCATTTGTTTATCCTGTCTTTTATTTCACTTGCCTGTGGAGGCAAATCAGCAAATATATTGCTGCGACAGATGTCAGAGAGCTTACTGCCTATGTTTTCTTCTAAGATGCTTATGGTTTCACGGCTTATATTCAAGTCTTTTATCCATTTTGAGTTTATTTTTGTGAGTGGTGTAAGTTGGTGATCTAGTTTCATTTTTTTGCAGGTAGCTGTCCAGTTTTCCCACCACCATTTGTTAAAGAGGCTGTCTTTACTCCATTGTATTGTCTTACCTCCTTTGTCAAATATCAGTTGTCCATAGAGCTGTGGGTTTATTTCTGAGTTCTCTGTTCTGTTCCATTGATCTATGTGCCTGTTCTTATGCCAGTACCATGCTGTTTTGAGTACAATGGCCTTATAATATAACTTGATATCTGGAAGTGTGATACCTCCCGCTTTTTTCTTCCTTTTCAGGATTGCTGAGGCTATTCGTGTTCTTTTTTGGTTCCATATAAATTTTTGGAATATGTGTTCTATGTCTTTGAAGTAAGTCATTGGTATTTTCATTGGTATTGCATTGAATTTATAAATTGCTTTAGGTAATATAGACATTTTAATGATGTTTATTCTTCCTAACCATGAGCACGGTATATGCCTCCACTTACTCGTATCTTCCCTGATTTCTTTTATCAATGTTTTATAATTTTCCGAGTACAAGTCTTTAATCTCCTTGGTTAGATTTATTCCTAGGTACTTTATTTTTTTTGGTTGCAATGGTAAAGGGTATTGATTCCCTGATTTCTCTTTCTGACAGTTCATTATTAGTGTATAAAAATGCCTCTGATTTCTGAGTATTGATTTTATATCCTGCCACCTTGCCAAATTCTTTTATCAGGTCTAGTAGTTTTTTGACTGAGACTTTAGGGTTTTCTATATACAGTATCATGTCATCTGCAAATAATGATAGTTTTACTTCTTCTTTTCTAATTTGGATGCCTTTTATTTCTTTTTCTTGTCTGATTCCTGTGGCTAGGACTTCCAGAACTATGTTGAATAAGAGTGGTGAAAGGGGGCACCCCTGCCTTGTTCCTGATCTTAAGGGGATTGCTTTTAATTTTTGCCCATTGAGTATGATGTTGGCTGTGGGTTTGTCATAGATGGCCTTTATCATGTTGAGGTATGTTCCCTGTATTCCCACTTTGCTGAGAGTTTTGATCATGAATGGGTGCTGGACTTTATCAAATGCTTTTTCTGCATCTATTGAAATTATCATGTGGTTTTTCTCCTTTCTTTTGTTTATGTGATGAATCACATTGATTGATTTGCGAATATTGTACCAGCCTTGCCTCCCAAGAATAAATCCCACTTGATCATGGTGTATGATTTTTTCCATATATTGCTGGATCCGGTTTGCTAATATTTTGTTGAGGATTTTTGCATCTAAGTTCATCAGGGATATTGGCCTATAATTTTCTTTTTTTGTGTTGTCTTTGCCTGGTTTTGGAATCAGAATTATGCTCACCTCATAAAAGGAGTTTGGAAGTCTTCCTTCCTCTTGAATTTTTTGAAATAGCTTGAGAAGGATAGGAATTAGTTCTTCTTTGAATATTTGGTAGAATTCACTTGTGAAGCCATCAGGCCCAGGACTTTTCTTTTTTGGGAGTTTTTCGATAGCTGTTTCAATCTCATTTGTTGTAATTGGTCTGTTTAGGTTTTCTGATTCTTCCAGATTGATTTTTGGAAGATTATATGATTCAAGGAAATTGTCCATTTCATCTAGGTTGTCTAGTTTTTTGGCGTACAGTTCTTCATAGTATTTTCTTACAATATTTTGTATTTCTGTTGTGTCAGTTGTTATTTCTCCACTCTCGTTTCTAATTTTATTTATTTGAGTCCTCTCTCTTTTTTTCTTGGTGAGTCTTGTTAAAGGTTCATCGATCTTGTTTACCTTTTCAAAGAACCAGCTCCTGGTTTCATTAATCCTCTGTATTGTTTCTTTAGCTTCTATGTCATTTATTTCTGCTCTGATCTTTATTATTTCCTTCCTTCTACTAGCTCTGGGCTTTACTTGCTGTTCTTTTTCTAGTTCTTTTAGATGCAGGGTTGTTTATTTGAGCTTTTTCTAGCTTCTTGAGGTATGCCTGTAATGCTATAAACTTCCCTCTCAGGACTGCTTTTGCTGTGTCCCATAAATTTTGAGTTGATGTATGCTCATTATCGTTTGTTTCTAGGAATTTTTTAATTTCTTCTTTGATCTCAATGTTAACCCATTCATTGTTTAATAACGTGCTATTTAGTTTCCAAGTGTTTGAATGTTTTTCAATTTTTCTATTGTGGTTGATTTCTAGTTTAATGCCATTGTGATCAGAGAAAGTGCTCGATATGATTTCAATCTCCTTAAATTTGTTGAGCCCGCTTTTGTGCCCTAACATGTGGTCTATTCTAGAGAATGTACCATGAGCGCTTGAAAAGAATGTATATTCTGCTGTTTTAGGGTGAAAGGTTCTGAAGATATCTATTAAATCGAGTTGATCTAATATGTCCTTTAAGTCTGCTGTTTCTTTGTTAATTTTCTTTCTTGAGGATCTGTCTAATGATGTTAATGGGGTATTGAAATCTCCTACTATTATAGTATTGCTGTTGATCTCGCCCTTTAAGTCTATCAATGTCTGCTTTATATTTTAGGTGCTCCTATATTAGGTGCGTAGATATTTATAATAGTTATATCTTCCTTTTGTATTGCTCCCTTTATCATTATGTAGTGACCTTCTTTATCTCTAACTATGGTCTTTGTTCTAAAGTCCATTTTGTCTGATATAAGTATTGCTACCCCAGCTTTTTTTTCATTTCCATTTGCGTGAAATATTTTTTTCCATCCTTTTATCTTCAGTCTGTGTGCATCTTTTGATTTAAGGTGTGTCTCTTGTAGACAGCATATGTATGGGTCATAAGTGTTGAAGTTTTTAATTGGAGAGCAATTCCAGTTCATTTTAGCTCTTTATGATATTTTGAGTTTTATAATTATATTTTTTTGCTTTTATAATTATGTTACAAGGGATCTAAGTTGGTTATCAATATATGTGATAAGTGTTTTATGGTGTCAAGGACATTGGATTATTTTTAAGGTTTTTATTTAAGGACATTGAAGTTTGAAAAATATTGCTCTAAGTCATTTATAAAATGCTTAGTGGGCATGGTCCTTAGCAATTAATTAATTCACACTTTATATTCAGCCAGCTTCAGATTCTCTCAGCTATAATCTAGTTCTTAGCTTGTAAACATATCCACAAGAATATGATGAAAAACTTGGATTTTTTTATGAATTCATGGTACATGACTCTGATTTCACCGAAGTACCAGTTGAATGACTATGTAAACAGAAGATGAGGTCAGTTCAATCATAGTTTTTCCTGAGTGAAGTTTTGGTATCTTGTCTGCATTGCCTAGATCCTATCACTGTTCCCCTCTTTGAAAAGAAATAAAACATTTTCAAGTTGCTCATCTTGTGTTACCTTTGTTGTCTATGGCTTTTAAAACTTATAGTAGCTGTGAAATTTTTACCTGTGGGATCTTAGTCTCTTATAACTAAAAACTTGGAGTCATTTAAAACTCTTCTTTGGCTGTCCTACCCACCTCAATTTCCGAGTCTCTTGACAGTGTTTGTTCTGTTGTTCCACTTTGAGATAATGTTGTAGTAGATGGTAATAAAATAGGAATACTATTTCCTTATGTCATCGGTTAACATGCTTTTCATCTTTTCTAAGTAATGCAGGTCTTATTACTATTTTTCTGCATATTTTGAAAGCTCTTTTTAGGGCCTCAGTTTTTGTAAGATCCACTTATAGTGGGTTTTTACCTTTCTCATATTGTTCTAGTGATTTTTTTAAAATCTCTTTTGTTTATAGTTATATAGTCTTTTAGTAATCTTATACTTATCTTTCTTAGAACTCTTTGAAATCTTTCATCCTGAAGTCTGGGGTACATGTTTCTACTCATTTTGTTTTGTTTTATTACTGTTTTCAATTCTAAGGTTACATCATTCTTTTCCTGAACATTTTCCACCTTCTCTTAAAATTTTGGTCTCTTACTGTTTGGAATCAAGTTCTGAATAGCAGTTTCCTTCTTTGTAGTATGGTTAAGAGCACAGGCTTGGAATCAGACAAACCTGGAATGAAGTCTAGGCTTGGCCACTTTGTAGCTATGGAACTTTCAGCAAGTTATCTAACCTTTCTAAATCTTGAAGTCTCTACTTTTTCTACAAAACAAGAGTACTGTGAGGGTTTATAAAGATGATTTCTGCACCCAGGGCCAAAGTAAACACACAACAGGTATCAACTGCTACTTGTTCCCTGATCTTCTGAAAAGAAAAAAAAATTTTTTTCTATAGTTTTTTTTTAAGTTTTTCTATTTATTGATTGATTTTGAGAGAGAGAGAGAGAGACATCGGTTTATCGTTCAGTTATTTATGCATTCCAGTATATGCCTCAATCAGGGACCTAACCCTGCAACCTTAGAGTATTGGGATGATGTGCAAACCAACTGAGCTCCCCAGCCAGGGCTATTTTTCATAATTTAATTAACCATGATTGTATTTGGGACAACTCAAAGACTAGGATGTTTTCCCTCTACAAAATTAGACTTTAACATTTGTTGAAATACAAGCTTTCTGTCACTATCTTTTTCCTGCTTCTATACCAGCTTTGTAATTCATATTAGAAAAGTATCACCTGGCTGTGACATTTTCCTTTTATCTTTACCCAAATGCTCTTTGTTGTTTTGGAGGAACCTGAATATAGTAAGTAGGTAGTGGATCTTGACCTGGACATGGATGTGAATGTGGTAGAATTACCAATTTAAATAGATAGATATAAGGACAGAGATGGGGCAGGGTTAGGTGATGGTGTCTGGTGAGGTATGAGGACAGTAAACCAATTAAATACATGCTTGGGACAGTCATTGGTAAACAGATCAAGTAGAAAGTCATGGATAGGAACTGTTGGTAGGTAAGGATAAGCAAAGTGATGGACCAACTGGTATTTCATTTGAATTGTGGATTTGATGAGCAAGTTACCAGGAATGACCTGAAAGGGGCTAGTATTCTCTCGGCCCCTGACAGTACACTGATGTTACCTTTCATCAATAAGTATATAACTTTATATAGGCTCAATAGACAGATTTTTTTTTTTCTTTTAAACAAGACCTGTATTTTTTCTCTCTCTCATTTTTTCTCTTCTTTTCCAAGTGAGAGAAGGGGAGATAGACCACTTACTGCATGCTCCCCTACTGGTATCTACCAGGCAAGCCCCATCTGGGGCCATGCTCACAACTGAACTATACTGCTCACAAAAATTAGGGGATATTTCAAAATGAATATGAAGCGATTAAAAAAAGCATTTGATTTCTTTTTATAAACAACATCAGAAAAGCAGACAAGTCAAAGAAAGTTGTTTATGCAAATGAGATGCAAGACCAACTTTTATGTAATTGGTGAAAATGCACTATACTAGTAGTTGGCAAACTCATTAGTCAACAGAGCCAAATATCAACAGTACAACGATTGAAATTTCTTTTGAGAACCAAATTTTTTAAACTTAAACTATATAGGTAGGTACATTGTTATTAATTAAGGTACTCCTAAGCTGGCCTTTGATAAACACTCAAGGGGCCAAAGAGCTACATGTGGCTCACGAGCCACGGTTTGCCTACCAAGGCACTATACAAAAGGCTGAAAGTGCTGGAGTATCTGCACGTTTCCTGATCCCCTAATTTTTGTGAACGGTATATTTTTAGTGCCTGAGGCAGAGGCTCCATGGAGCCATCCTTACTTAGCACCTGGGCTGATATGCGCTCAATTCAATGGAGCCATGGCTGCAGGAGGGAGGGGAAGAGAGAAAGTGAAGGGGGAGGGGTGGAGATGCAGATGGTCGCTTCTCCTGTGTGCCCTGATGTCCTAGGAATCAAAGCCGGGACACCCACACACCAGGCCGACACACTACCACTTAGCCAACAGGCCAGGGCCCTTTCTCTTTTTAAAAAAAATTTTTTTTATTGATTTGAGAGAGAGAGAGAGACAGGGCAGCACTGATCTGTTCCTGTATGTGCCCTAACCAGGATCCAACTGGCAACCTCTGCGCTTCATGACGATGTTCCAACCAACTGAGCTATTAAGCTGGGGCTAGTCTCTTGAATTCAGAGTCTGAGTGTTATCTACAAGTTTGTTTCCCTTGTATTCAGTACTTGCTATATGCCAGGCATCATACCAGGCCTTCATAGATTCCCCAGTTTTCTACCATGGTTTCCCGATCTGAACTGTCTAACACTGAATCCACATTTCAGTTTTTCAGATGTAGCCTGCCAGATATTTATGCAAGTTCTCTTGTTACTTGATAATACATTGTAGTGGTTAAGAGCATGTTTTGAGTGGTTAAGGGACTTTCTGGGTTTGCATCCCAGCTCTATCTTACTAGCTGTGGAACTATAGGCAAGTTATTATTTAATCTCTCCATACCTCAGTAAAATGAAACTAATTAAAAATAGTACCTTGAACACGGTGTTGTAAGGATTAAATATATTACTACAATACATGAAAAATTATTAGAGTCTGGCACATTGAGTTTAACATTTAATAATTTCATATGGTGACTTATAATTTTTAGTTTTCTCCTAAGCAAACATTTTGTTAATGAGGAAGGTAAAGTTCAGAAAGGTTAAGCTACTTTTAGAAAGTGATGTGCTGTTGTCTCACTTGCTAAATATTATGGTTTTTTTTGGACAAAATATGAGAGAAGTTGTATTTGTTTGCAGTTGTCTGCCTGTTTCTCACAAGAATGGCAAAAGTAGATAGATTTAAAGGGGGAAAGGAGGCTTTAGAAACATGCTTTGTGTTATTGATGATAATAAACCCTCAGCAAGCATTTGAGTTCCTACTAAGTGCCAAGCACTATGTTAGGAGTTCAGACGGGCTGGCCTCAAGGAGTTCATACTGTGGTGAGGAAGGCAGACAAGTAATAGTTGCAGTGCGCAACAAGAAATGGTATAGTTAAATCAGGTACTGAAAGAACTTGTAGGATGGGGCTTTTACCAAGATTTATTTGGGATTTGGGTTGGAAGAAGGAGTACAGCCAAAAGGATGCATGAAGAGGAGGAAGAGCGAGGTTGCCTTTCAGGCAGAGGACACATGGACTAATGCATGTCCATATGTGAAGAGTGTCCTCTGTGTGGGGAACAACATACATTATGATGTGACTGTGAAGTTGAACCATATGAAATTGTCAGATGTGACCATTTTTACCAACAGAAATAGCAATGTGAGAGGAAGAATGGTGAGAGATGGGGCTGAAAAAGCAAACAAGAGCCACAAGAAAAAGTGCCTAATTTGCCCTGGCATCAAGCTTAGTTGGTTAGGGCATCATGCTGAAGCACAGAACTTGCAGGTTCAGTTCCCAGTCAGGGTACATACAGGAACAGATCTAGATTCCACCCCCTCTTCATCTCTTTCTAAAATAAATTTATAAAAATTGTCTTAAAGAAGGCCTACTTTTATTTGATAATAGATGCTTTAAAATAGATAAGTATTTTTTAAAGATCTGCACTTAAGATAATGTGCATTTCATTATATGTAAATTTTACCTTAGAGGAATGAAGCTATAAAATACTGAATTCTAGGTAATGGTATATGCAAGGCAAAGTATTTAAGTAGATGTATTGAAGTTTGCATTTTACTTTAAAATACATTAAGAAATAAGATGGAAGGCTGGGTACATGATTAAAACAAACAGTAAAATAATAAAATGTTGGTCCTGGCTGGTTGGCTCAGCGGTAGAGTGCCAGCCCAATGTGTGGATGTCCCAGGTTCGATTCCCAGTCAGGGCACACAGGAGAAGCGCCCATCTGCTTCTCCACTCCTCCCCCTCTCCTTTCTATCTCTCTTTCCCTCCCACCACCAAGGCTCCACTGGAGCAAAGTTGGCCCTAGCGCTGAGAATGGCTCCATGGCCTCCACCTCAGGTGCTAGAATGGAGCAATGCCCCAGATAGGTAGAGCATTGCCCCCTAGTGAGCATGCCGGTTGGATCCTGGTTGAGCACATGTGGGAGTCTGTCTGCCTGCCTGCTCACTTCTCACTTCAGAAAAATACAAAAAATAAAAAATAAAATAAATATAAAATAAAATGTTAATGGTAGAATCTTGGTAGTGGTTATATAGGGGTGTTCTCTCTAAAGTTTATTCAGTTTTTCTGTATGTTTAGATTTCTTAAAAATAAAACATTAGGTGGCCCTGACTGGTTGGCTCAGCGGTAGAGCGTCGGCCTGGCGTGTGGGGGACCCGGGTTCAATTCCCGGCCAGGGCACATAGGAGAAGCGCCCATTTGCTTCTCCACCCCCCCTCCTTCCTCTCTGTCTCTCTCTTCCCCTCCCGCCAAGGCTCCGTTGGAGCAAAGATGGCCTGGGCGCTGGGGATGGCTCCTTGGCCTCTGCCCTAGGCGCTAGAGTGGCTCTGGTCGCGGCAGAGCGATGCCCCGGAGGGGCAGAGCTTCGCCCCTGGAGGGCGTGCCGGGTGGATCCCGGTCGGGCGCATGCGGGAGTCTGTCTGACTGTCTCTTCCCGTTTCCAGCTTCAGAAAAATACAAAATAATAATAATAATAATAAAATAAATAAAACATTAGAGCTCTGGCCAGTTAGCTCAGTCAGTTAGAGAAAGCATCATCCCAAAATGGTAAGGTTGTAGATTTAATCCCCGGTCAGGGCACACACTGGAAGCAACCAGTAAATGCACAACTGAGTGGAACAGCAAATGAATGCTTCCCCTCCCTCCCCTTTCTCTCTCACTCTTCTCTCTCTCTAAGAAAAAATCAATAAATAAAAAATTAAGCCCTGGCTGGATAGCTTGGAAGTTTGGAGTGTCGTCATAAAGCGCAGAGGTTGCGGATTTGATTCTTGGTCATGGCACATACAGGAACAGATTGATATTCCCATCTGTCTGTCTGTCTCAAATAAATAAATAAATAAATAAACAAACAAACAAATGAAATGTAATGAAATAATTGGACCCTGGCTGGCTGGTTTGGTTGTGGTTGGAGCATCATCCTGATGCATGGGGTTTGCAGTTTGGTCCCTGGTTGAAGCACATGCAGGGACAGATCAATATTTCTGTATCTCACTCTCTCCATCCCTCCCTTCTTATCTCTCAAATCAGTGAATTTTTAAAGAATTTAAAACTATATTGGGAGTTGAATGACTGTATAAAGCAGAATTAAGACTAAGTTAGTGAAAAAGTGATTCTTTTTCTAATAGCTATAAATTTATTACTTTGGATGATATGTGGCACGTTTAGAGATCACCTAATTAGTCACTGCTATATCCCCTGCACCCAGAGCAGAGCCTAGATTGTTGCAGGTCCTCAGTAAATATACTGCTCACAAAAATTAGGAGATATTCAAAATGAATATGAAGCTATAAAATATCCCCTAATTTTTATGAGCAGTATATTTGAATGTTGAATATTTCCAAGTCTGTATAATCATCTAAAATTCTTAAAGTTGTGTTTGCAGTCCAAAATACAAATGTGCTGCATGCGTTTATTATCTTGGGAGACCTCACATAACATAGTTTTATGTAACATGAATGTACTATAATACCATATAGACTTAGGCTACTTATTCATTTATCTGCAAATATTAACTACCCATTGTAGTAGTTTTTAGATAATTGGATCATGTCATGAATGGACCTTACAGCTATAACAAATTTTGGAATTTATGGTTAGGTTTTATGTGATTGATTAAAAGATCTTAAGCAGAAGGTGTGGCATAGCCATGCTGGAAAAGACTGTGTATTGTGAATGAAAAGGGTCCAGTGTTGTTTTCTCCAGACGATTTCTTCTTCAGAGTTTCTGACAAAAGAACTGCAAGTCCATCTATTTTAAATGTGATTCTTGAAATTATTTTGCTTCCCTTCTTAAAACTGAAGTGATTTTGAGAAAAAGTTTTAAATGTTGTAGATCTCTTAAAATTTTCAGGGAAGTCAGTACTGATGCCATCTTTTTCTCATTAGTACATGTTTCTGTACGAAATCTATTATCTAGTTAGTTGTACCCAATGTTGGGATAGTTTTTTTCTCCTTTTTAAAAAAAAAACAAAATAACGATAATTGAAGAAACAAGGATTGGCTTGCTTGCTAATTTACTTTTTCACTGTTACCATCTGCTGTTTCCCACAGAGGCTTCTCTCTACATAGGCTTCCTTTAGAATAGGGTGGAATTTTATACTTTTTCTTGTCACCAAAACCACAACCGAACTGACACCCGGAAAACTGGAAATGAAAAGGTCATCTTCTTGTTCACTCATGTTTATTTTCCCTGCAGCGTCGTAAAAGAGAATACTTAAGTGTTAATAGGTTTGGAGTACAAAAAGGGCAATTAAGCACAGGAAACTTCCTAATAATTGATTTTGAGGTAGGACTGAGCTTGTTATACTTTATGTAAGAGAAATGTGTGGGTTTGTGAGGTTTAACCACAAATCAGTACTACTATTTCTAAAGCTAGTTAATATGTGTATGTAAACTGGCAGATTATTTTTCCTTTTAGGTCATGAAGTTTGAGATTATAGAAATAACATTTTAGATGTACACTGACATAAGTGATGCTTATAAGCAACAATTTAAATTTGTTGTTTACCACGGAAAGTAATCTGGGCTGGAGAGAAAGAAATTGCTTTACATGGGTCATCACTAAGAAAGTTAGCATTAACTATAGTATATCATTGTTTCCTTTAGTGTCTTTATAAATCTTTCATATAGTAAATTTTGATTTTGATGGACTCTGTTATATTAGTGTAAAGACAATCTCAGTCTTCACCATACTTCCCACAAATATCTTATGATTATTCATGGATAAGGAATGAGGTCAATGTGTGTGTGGGGGGGGTTTTTGAGTAGTTTTCTAACATTCTTAAGAATCTTGCATTAAAAATAAAATTATTTAAAAAAAAAAGAATCTTGCTTAAGGAAAAGAATCCCCTAAATTATGCAATCTCTTTCTTACAGATGTACTTGAGGGATACAATGGAACAATATTTGCATATGGACAGACATCCTCAGGGAAGACACACACAATGGAGGTAACATTTTATAATCTGTACCTGGATGCAGTACAGGCACTACATAGTTATTTATGAAATTATTTTACCATGCTTAAGCATCTTTATTTATTACTCTTTTTATTCTTTGCTTTTGCTCATTTGAATATACACAAGAAACTTCTTAGTTGGAATCTAATCAGTTCTTGAGTTTGAATAGTGAAATTATATAAATATTTTAAATCCTCTGTAGCTAAATTTTATCGGCATAACCACAAAATTATGAACATTTTAGAATGAAACAGGAATTTTCTTTTACTTTATTATGGGAAATTCTGAGTGTGTGTTTTCAGTTCTATTCAGATCAGTTAATTTCTTACTCCTCTCTTTGGTCCTCTCCATCCCCCCATACATGCCACTCTTCTCTGATAAGACTGTCTTCACAATCATCGTTGCTGTTATTAATAATAGTTGTAGAGCTGTTTGTGCTTTGCTTCTTGGAAACCTTTTTACCTGTGCTACAGAGCATCTGTTTTTATCAATTATCTGAGCTTACTGTATAAAGTAAATGACAGCTTTTTTAATTTCGTTAATTCATTTTCACAAAATCTGACAATGAGGACATTTCTAGCATTTATATGAATTTGACTTGAGGTAGAAGAAACAATGCAGATTTATATGGAAAGAGGCTAAAACCCTTTCCTAGAATATGTTCATTTGCAAATATGGATGTTAATTAATGATTAAACAAAAGCTAAGATTAGTTGGTAAAGCATGTGGCTATACAGTACTTACATATAACTTACCAAAGTCTTTATATATACAATATTTATATGTAACTTACCAAATGTGTAATATTTGAATTGGATTTTTTACATACTCTTAGAACCATTTTCACCAAAAATGTCAACAATTATAATTCCTATTTTCCTTTTTTTTTTTTTTTTTTTTTTTGTAACAGAGAGATGGAGAGAGGGACAGATAGGGACAGACAGGAAAGGAGAGAGATGGGAAGTATCAATCATCAGTTTTTCATTGCAACACCTTAGTTGTTAATTGATTGCTTTCTCACATGTGCATTGCATTGACTGTGGGCTACAGAGGAGAGAGTGACCCTTTGCTCAAGTCAGCGACTTTGGGCTCAAGCCAGTGATCTTGGGGTCATGTCTATGATCCCAAGCTCAAACCAGTGACCACGCGTGCAAGCTGATGAACCTTTGCTCACACTGAATGAGCCTGTGTTCAAGCTGGCCACCTCAGGGTTTTGAACCTGGGTCCTCTGCATCCCAGTCCAACGCTCCCTCCATTGCGCCGTTGCCTGGTCAGGCTGTATCCTATTTGCTATTTACTGACTATAAAGCTATATGTTGAAAGTTTTGAATTTTTTTTTTTTACAGAGAGTGAGTCAGAGAGAGGGATAGACAAGGACAGACAGACAGGAACAGAGAGAGATGAGAAGCATCAATTATTAGTTTTTCATTGCGCGTTGCAACACCTTGTTCATTGATTGCTTTCTCATATGTGCCTTGACTGCGAGCCTTCAGCAAACTGAGTAGCCCCTTGCTGGAGCCAGCGACCTTGGGTTCAAGCTGATGGGCTTTTGCTCAAACCAGTTTAGCCTGCGCTCAAGCTGGCGACCTCGGGGTCTCGAACCTGGGTCCTCTGCATCTCAGTCCGACGCTATATCCACTGTGCCACCGCCTGGTCAGGTGAAAAATTTGAATTTTAATTCATACTTTTACATTCTATTTTAAAAGTCTTCTTTTGTCTTCTGTTTAGGGAAAACTTCATGATCCAGAAGGCATGGGAATTATTCCAAGAATAGTACAAGATATTTTTAATTATATTTATTCCATGGATGAAAATTTAGAATTTCATATTAAGGTAAAGTCTTTGGGGAAAAATTATATTTTCTTTTATTATGCCTAGAATAATTCTGTTTAAAAAAACAATAAATGCTAATTTCCTTAAAGTTTTTAAAATAAAATTTGAGAATTATTTTATGGACAAGTATTATTGAAGATCATTAGAGTTAGTACACTTGGATACTTCATCTGCCATCAGATGACCTATCCAAGTTAGCCAAGTCTCTCCTGCCTTACCTTCCTTCTCTGTAAAATGAAGGAGTTTGTTTTCCTGTGGAACTTAAAAGTTCTTATACCAATCTTAAGTCATTAGATGACGATAAATAATAGAAATTGCTTTTTAGTTATGTAAGCAATTTAGTGAATTTTGGTCTCCTGGTTAGAATATGAGCTGTGGCAGTTGTTCATAGCCCTGTCCTCCTAGTATAGATGGTATGTGGTACTCAGACCCTAGTAAATATTTAATAAGTGAATAAATTATTTTGTAATTTTAATTGGTTAATCTTTTTTCCTTTATTTCTTTGCCTTTTAGGTTTCATATTTTGAAATTTATTTGGATAAGATAAGGGACCTATTAGATGGTAAGTTAAATTCTTGCCTTTTGATCATTTTAAAATATCATGCGTTACTTTTTTTAGTAGTAGATGTGAGGCCATTTCTTATTTATACATATGAAGTTGACTTAAGTTTTAGGAAACATACGTTTACTTTTTTTTTTAAGTTTTAATTGAATGCCTTTTGACACATGAAATAACTTATTTAAAGCAGATATTTACCAATGCGTTTTAAGTACTAATTAGAGCATTGAACTGAGTTAGAGAACATGAGCCTTGGTCTTCTGTCAGCTATCAATTAGACATTGTTTGGGGGCAAGCCATTGAACTACTCTGGCTTAATGTTTTTATTTCCAAAGTGTGGGCTGTAGAGGTTTGACTGGACCTAAAGGTCTATGTTGCTGCATTGGTTTCTATGTAAATTTTCTACTGTTTCTACAGAATCTTCTTTTAATAGTGAAGTTTTTATATTCTTAAAGTTTACCTATTGTTATCATGCTGCTTTGGGAAGAAAACAACAGAACTTCACATCTAGTGTTAGAGTTTTAGTAAAGGGTTACTAATATTATTTATTTTCCAGTTTCAAAGACCAACCTTTCAGTTCATGAAGATAAAAACCGAGTCCCCTATGTAAAGGTACTAATATAATAAAGTACAATGATTATTACTTAGAAAAGCCCTGAAATAAAAAATTTGTAAGGATGTTGGCATACTTAAAAAACTATTTTATAGGGATGCACAGAGCGTTTTGTATGTAGTCCAGATGAAGTTATGGATACCATAGATGAAGGAAAATCCAACAGACATGTAGCAGTTACAAGTAAGTCAAATAGTATTAACACTAAAGTATAAAAACTGCCTTAAATTATCGTTATCAAGTTGATTGTGAGATTATTTTATTTTTTAAATAAAAGGTGGGTAGGTGGGAGAGAGTCAGATTCCCGCATGCACCCCAACCAGGATCCACCCAGCAAGCCCCCTACAGGATGATGTTCTGCCCATCTGGGGCTGCTGTTCCATTGCTCAGCAACAGAGCTATTTCAGTGCCTGAGGCGAGGTCATGGAGCCATCCTTAGTGCCCGGGGCCAACTTGCTCAAACCATTCAAGCCGTGGCTGTGGGAGGTGAAGAGAGAGAGAGAAGGGGGGAGGGGGCAGGGGTGCAGAAGCAGATGGGCACTTCTGTGTGCCCTGACTGGGAATTGAACCTAGGACTTCCACACACCAGGCCAGTGCTCTACTGCTGAGCCAAGCAGCCAGGGCCGATTATGAGACTTTAATGTTAAATAATGCTTTAGAACTTACTAGTAAAGGAAAGCCATGTTTGTTTATAGTTTTCTGTGTAATTTCATTGCAGATATGAATGAACATAGCTCTAGGAGTCACAGTATATTTCTTATTAATGTAAAACAAGAGAACACGCAAACGGAGCAAAAGCTGAGTGGAAAACTTTATCTGGTTGATTTAGCTGGCAGTGAAAAGGTAAATATATACATAAGCATTTTTTTTTAAATTTAGAAATTAAATTTAATGGGGTAGCAATGGTCAGTAAGAATACGTAGATTTCAGGTAAACATCTCTATAGCATTTGAACTATTGATTGCATTCTATGCCCATCATCCAAAATCAAATCATTTTGCATCACTGTGTATTTGTGCCTCTTTACTTCCCTCTCCCTGGTAACCACTTAACTTTTTTTTTTTTTTTTTTTTTGTATTTTTCTGAAGCTGGAAACGGGGAGAGACAGTCAGACAGACTCCCGCATGTGCCTGACCGGGATCCACCCGGCACGCCCACCAGGGGCAATGCTCTGCCCACCAGGGGGCGATGCTCTGCCGCAACCAGAGCCACTCTAGCGCCTGGGGCAGAGGCCAAGGAGCCATCCCCAGCACCCGGGCCATCTTTGCTCCAATGGAGCCTTGGCTGCGGGAGGGGAAGAGAGAGACAGAGAGGAAGGAGGGGGGGGGTGGAGAAACAAATGGGCGCCTCTCTTGTGTGCCCTGGCCGGGAATTGAACCCGGGTCCCCCGCACGCCAGGCCGAACCACTTGACTTTTATCTCTGTCCATGAGTCTCTGTTTTTTATTCTGCCTGTGTGTGTGATCTGATTACCATTTTCAAACCCAAATAATCATAAAGAACCTATAATTTTTCCAGAACTATTTAAATGTTAATTAAAAACATCTGTACCAGAATAATATTGTCTTTGCTTACTAATGTTTCCAAGTTTTTCGGGTAGATACCCAGTAGAGCAGCGGTTCTCAACCTGTGGGTCACGACCCCGGTGGGGGTCGAACGACCAAAACACAGGGGTCGCCTAGCTAGGAACCCAGTAGAGGGATTGCTGGGTCATATTGCAGTTCTTTTCTTAATTTTTTGAGGAACCACCATACTGTTTTCCATACTGGCTGTACCAGTTTACATTCCTAGCAGCAGATAATGAGGGTTCCCTTTTCTCTACAACCTCTCCAACACTTGTTATTATTACCTGTCGTGTATAATAATAGCCAATCTAACAGGTCTGACTGAGGTGGGGTCTCATTATAGTTTTGATTTCCATTTCTCTTGTAGCTAGTGAAGTTGAGCGTCTTTTCATATACCTGTTTGTTGTTTCTATGTCTTCATGAGAGAAGTGTCAGTTCAGTTCCTCTCCACATTTTTTGTTGTTGAGCTTTGTGAGTTTTTTATATATTTTAGGTATTAACCCCTTGTCAGAGCTGTTGTTTGTGAATATCATCTCCCATTTGGTTGGCATTTGTTTTGTTTTCAGTTTCTTTTCTTGTACAGAAACATTTTAGATACAATCCTAGTCATTTAGTTTTGCCCTTACTTCCCTTCCTTTTGGGGTCAAATTTATAAAATGTTCTCTACATCCAAGGTCTATGAGTTTAGTACCTATGTTTTCTTCTATGTAATTTATTGTTTCAGATCTTATATTAGGTCTTTGATCCATTTTGAATTGATTTTTATGTAGAGGGACAAACTATAGTCAAATTTCATTCTTTTGCATGTGGCTTTCCAATTTTCCCAGCACCATATATTGAAGAGGCTTTCTCTTCTCCGTTGTGTGTTTCTGTCTCCTTTGTCAAAGATTGTTTGGCCATATATACTATATATCAGGGGTCCCCAAACTACGGCCCGCGGGCCACATGCGGCCCCCTGAGGCCATTTATCCGGCCCCCCACCACACTTCTCTGGAAAGGGCACCTCT
The DNA here is from genome assembly GCF_036850765.1 of Saccopteryx bilineata. Classification (NCBI taxonomy): domain Eukaryota; kingdom Metazoa; phylum Chordata; class Mammalia; order Chiroptera; family Emballonuridae; genus Saccopteryx; species Saccopteryx bilineata. The sequence continues at coordinate 132,489,290 of NC_089494.1, forward strand.
TTCATTGGTGGTCAGTGAGAGGAGCATAGTTCCCATTGAAATACTGGTCAGTTTGTTGATTTAAATTTACTTGTTCTTTATTTTAAATATTGTATTGTTCTTTATTTTAAATATTGTATTCGTTCCCATTTTGTTTTTTTACTTTAAAATAAGATATGTACAGTGTGCATAGTGATTTGTTCATAGTTTTTTTTTTAGTCTGGCCCTCCAATGGTCTGAGGGACTGTGAACTGGCCCCCTGTGTAAAAAGTTTGGGGACCCCTGCTATATGTGGTTTATTTCTGGGCTCAGTCCTGTTCTGTTGGTCTTTGTATCTGTTTTTTTGCCACTACCATGCTGTTTTGATGATCTTGGCTCTGTAGTATAATTTGAAGTCAGATAGTATGATACCTCTGGCTCCATTCTCTTTTTTTTTTTTTTTGGCCAGAGGACAGATAGGGACAGACAGATAGGAAGCATCAATTCTTTGTTGTGGCACCTTAGTTTTTCATTGATTGCTTGCTCGTATGTGCCTTTACCGGGAGGCTCCAGCTGAGCCCAGGACCAACTTGCTCGAACCCCTTTGCTGAAGCCAGCAACTTTTGGACTCAGACCAGCGACCATGGGGTCACGCTCAAGCCAGTGACTCTGTGCTGACACTGTTCACTGTGCCACTGCCTGGTCAGGCTGATTACATGAACTCAGTAATCAGTTCATATCACTGTTATTTGGACCGTAGTTCACTTCAACCAATAGGTATTACTTTGACGTATGATGTATGTTTTTATTGAGAACTTCAGTTTATGTCATTATGAATTTTATTAGGTATCCTAATTTTTGTATTTTTTTATCCATATTGTCAAGAGTCTCCCTATGAAAACTGGCTACTATCCATTAGTCCTTTTAGTTTGGTTGTACTTATTTCTTTCCTTTGGATGAGTATTTCATTATTACTGTCCTATATCATTTGACTCTGGTTTATATCAAAATAAGTTTAAATGTTTTATATGTTTATCTTGACCATTTTTGCTGTTCCACTGATTTTGTTGTTTTATATATTTTACTTATTTTTTTTTAAAGAACCAAGTATGGGAACCGTGGCATTTATTTTGTCCATTTTCTTGTTGATTGTTATTATTGCCTGATTTTGGTTATTTTAATTAAAGCTGTTAGGAATATTAAAAAAAGAAAGAAGCAAGTGTGCTTTTTATATATATAATTAAATTGAGTCTGTTTTTTAGTGATTTTGTCAATAATATTATGCTCTAGCAAATTTTAAAAGGTTCCCTTTATTCTAATGCAGCAAAGAAAACTTAACAAATTAGTAAACTGTACCTATACATGTAAATTGGTTATTTTGAGGAGCCACAAACTACGAATAAATTTGATATCTTTTTTAATTACATTCAGGTTATGCATATAGTTACTTAACCAAATTCTCTAAGGAGTAATACTTGAGAAATAGTGGTACCTGGAAATGAACACTTGGCAAAAAAAGTCATGAAGCTTTTCATTTTCTTCTTTCCCTCCCTCCCTCCCTCCCTCCCTCCCTCCCTCCCTCCCTCCCTCCCTCCCTCCCTCCCTCCTTCCCTCCCTCCCTCCTTCCCTCCTTCCTTCCCTCCCTCCCTCCCTCCTTCCCTTCCCTTACTTCCCTCACTTCCCTCACTTCCCTTCCCTCCCTTTCCTCCCTTCCTTCCCTTCCTTCCCTTCCTCCCTGCCTTTCCTTCCTCCCTGCCTTCCTCTAGTTATTTATGACTTCAAGACTTGATGGAAAATTCAAAGAAAATTGTCTTAAATTTTTCATTTTGTTCCTTTTCTATTTTTTAATTTTATGTGTAGGTTAGTAAAACTGGAGCTGAAGGTGCTGTGCTGGATGAAGCTAAGAACATCAACAAATCCCTTTCTGCTCTCGGAAATGTTATTTCTGCTTTGGCTGAGGGCAGTGTAAGTATATGTCTTTTATTTCCCTGCTCTTATGGGGAATTACTTTAGAGAGAAGTATGTGTGTGAGAGAGAGAGAGAGATTTACTGTGTTTGAGTCAATGTGTATGAATTTGTCTCAGAAATTTATAGTATTGGTATGTATGTCCAAGTTCGCATCTTACTATAAAATAACAAATCACTGTAGTATAGCATATTTAGGTAACATTTTTATTATGTAGAAACCCATTGGTCTTCTATGTTTTTTGTTTTTGTATGTAGACATATGTTCCATATCGAGATAGTAAAATGACAAGAATCCTTCAAGATTCATTAGGTGGGAACTGTAGAACCACTATTGTAATTTGCTGCTCTCCATCATCGTACAATGAATCTGAAACAAAATCTACACTCCTTTTTGGCCAAAGGTTTGTTATTAAGAAAATACAGAGTGTGAACATAGGCATTATGTTTATTAAATCTAGGGAAATAGGTAAATATTATTCAAATTAATACATATTGTTCTTATGCTAAACACAACTTTTAATTCGAGGGACAGATAGTACAATTGAGGTCCAGGTTTCAGACTGCTTGGATTTGAATGAAGTTTTAGTACACATTAAAGTAAATTGTTAATATTAGTCAGATTTATGTGAGAAGCTTTAACTCAGCATTAAGGAAAATAAGCATTTAAATCAGGTAATACAGTACAAGTCTGTTACATATAATTCTGTTAAGCTTGTTGGCATTGTGATGAGGTTAAAATAATAGCCTAGGAAAATAATGGTGGCTTTATCTTTGTCCTTCAACAATAATTTCTTAATTCAGTCCTGCAAATGAATTGGAAAATATACACCCTCATGTTTTATCCTCATCAGGTTGCTGATTCTTCTTTTTAAAGATATACACAGATGTTGGAACTGACCCAAATTTGGGGTATGAATAAGCACTATACTAATTATAGCTTGCGGTATTTAGTCAGAGTTAACTGGACAAGAATGGTTACATTAAACTACCTAGACTTATTTACATATATTACATAGAGTGAGTAGGTATCAATTGAAAATAATTCTAGTCACATTCTTTTTTTGCCCAATCACTTCTCTTAGGGCCAAAACAATTAAGAACACAGTTTGTGTCAATGTAGAGTTAACTGCAGAGCAGTGGAAAAAGAAGTATGAAAGAGAAAAAGAAAAGAATAAGACCCTGCGGAACACTATTCAGTGGCTTGAAAATGAACTCAACCGGTGGCGTAATGGTAATAACTTACGAATTTGTCATTTTTAGTTGTTAAATACAGATTTAGAGCTATTTTATAAATTTGAGATTCAGGTATGAATATAAATAAAATAATGCATATCCATTTCCACTTTTTTTTGGCATAGGGATCATCAAATAAAAATGAATAAAGTCTTTTACATTAAATTGATTTTACCTGAAATAATAGAGGTACAAAGAAGGCCAACTTGGAAGCTATAAAGTCACAACATGGGAAGGTGTCTAGATTGGGATGGAAGTAATAATCTAGCTGATAGCTAGATTATAAGGATGAGGGAGAGTCAGAGGTGTTAGCAACTTTTAAAATCTCTGGGACTGAGCAGATAAGCAAGTTGGTAGGAGCTGCTGATATTGAATAAAATTGAAATTAGTTTTAGGCAGGTGAATTTATTAACCATTCTATTGTCTTATTTTAGGCGAGACAGTGCCTATTGATGAACAGTTTGACAAAGAGAAAGCCAACTTGGAAGCTTTTGCAGTGGATAAGGACATTGCTGTTGCCAATGATAAACCAGCAGCCACAATTGGCGTTACTGGAAACTTGACCGATGCTGAAAGGAGAAAGTGTGAAGAAGAAATTGCTAAATTGTACAAACAACTTGATGACAAGGTAGATATCATTCATCATCTATTTTGTTCTAGAATATCACTGATATAGATATATTTATTTTATAATTTTACATGATTGGTCCTCATTTGTGACCTGTATATACATCTTTCTTGATATCTGTTAGCCTTTTGAAAATCATTGTATTAACAACAAATAGAAAATTACAATTTGTTTCTACGCAGAAACTGTATGAGGCATGGCATGTCTTCCTCCCCTCTGCCCCCATATTTAAGCTAAAGAACTTTCTTTCTAAAGGAAATTTGGCATTGGGTCAAAATTAGAGTTCATATATCTTCCTGCAGTAGTGTGAAAAATAGCAAATTATGAACCAAATAGAAGGAAAATACAAAAACAGTAAATGCAATAGAGAAAAATAGTTCTAGTTTTGTTTTTAGGTGGTATTTTTATGTATTTATGCAGAGATGGCAGGTTTGATGTGGTTGCTTGGCCATTATTTTCAATAATAGCTTTGAACATGTTAATTATTTTTTGCATTTAAAATATTTGGTTCTTTTACGTGCCCTGACCGAGGATCAAACCTGCAACTTTGGCGTCTTGGGACAACACTCTAACCAACTTGAGCAACCTGGCCGGGGAACTTTTTTTCTTATTGCATAAAAATTATTTTCTAAGCCCCCCCACCCTTTATAGCATGATATAAGTGTTACAATTATTATATAATTGGAAGATTGCATCTGTTTCAACATTTTAAGAGATTGGAATAAGCTAGGTTGAATTTGGAGAAATTATTTTGAAATATTTGATGGGGTGTTAGTAGTTATCTTACATTTTGTGTTAGGAAACAGTTTCATCCAGGTTATGAGCTACTTGTTACGTTAAAATTCTAGGATGAAGAAATTAATCAACAGAGCCAGTTAGTAGAGAAATTGAAGACACAAATGTTGGATCAGGAAGAGGTAAGTTGAATACTTTCCATATTATTCCCAGCAAACTTTTATAGTTTGTCATTGAAATTGAAGACCACAGATGTTGGATCAGGAAGACCTTCCATATTATTTTCAGAAAAACACAAAAGGCTTTCCCTACAGAAATATTCCCCTTTTACTACTAAGCACTTTGTCATGTTTTGTCCTTCCTTTATGGCTCTTACATTCCATCTTGTATTCCATTTATTTATGTACTTCTCATTTATATACCTCAATAACCAAGTTTTCATTTGATTTCCCTCCTGTCTCCCACAGTGTCTAGCCTGCACATAGTGGACACTCAGTAAATCTGTGACTAAATCAATGTTATCACACTTAACAGCATCCATGTTGCCTCCTCTTTGTGCTTAGCAAATATATATTTTTATAACTTGTATACTTTTGGTGACTACTCTTTCCGGTAGCTTCTGGCATCTACCAGAAGGGATCAAGATAACATGCAAGCTGAGCTGAATCGCCTTCAAGCAGAAAACGATGCCTCTAAAGAGGAAGTAAAAGAAGTTTTACAAGCTTTAGAGGAGCTTGCTGTCAACTATGATCAGAAGTCTCAGGAAGTTGAAGATAAAACTAAGGAATATGAATTGCTTAGTGATGAACTAAATCAGAAATCAGTAAGATATTTTTTTCTTTCTTCATACTTCTATACCTGTATTTTTAATTGAAAAATTACCTAAGTAGGTACAAAAATTAGGGGATATTTTATCGCTTTATATTCATTTTGAAATGTCCCCTAATATTTGTGAACAGTATGGAACAGTATGGGAACCTGTGGCTCGCGAGCCAGATGTGGCCCTTTTGATGGCTGCATCTGGCTCGCAGACAGATCTTTAATAAAAAAAATAATGTTGAAAATATAAAACATTCTCATGTATTACAATCCATTCATTTTCTACCACTCATGTTCATGGTTGCAGGTGGCTGAAGCCAATCACAGCTGTCCTCCGGGACAACACCAAATTTTTATTGGATAATGAGTAACATAAATGGGTCGTTGTATGGCTCTCACGGAATTACATTTTAAAATATGTGGCGTTCATGGCTCTCTCAGCCAAAAAGTTTCCCAACCCCTGGTATAGAAAGTATGCCTGCCGTCTAAGAAATTGTCAGTTCCATTTTAACATTAATTTACTCAGACCTAAGGCAGTAAATGAATATTGAATCTAGTTAACTTGGAAGTTTTCTATTTAAGGCAGAAAACATTATCCAGTCTCAAAATTAATGAAGTAATGCAAACTGCCACTCTTAATGGAACACAGAGTGGTAACTTTACATTGTCTATTAGGTCTAAATTTGAGCCAGGAGCTGTTCTAGAGCTAGATAGTTCAAGAAAATGAAAAGCAAAAAATAATTTTGTGAATATTAGGTGAAAACTTGAAATACTTGTCAGTATTTAAATTGATTTTTCATTTAATAGTTTTAACTGTACCTTTTATATTTGAATTTACTAGGCGACTTTAGCAAGTATAGATGCTGAGCTTCAGAAACTTAAGGAAATGACTAACCACCAGAAAAAACGAGCTGCTGAGATGATGGCATCTTTACTGAAAGACCTGGCAGAAATAGGAATTGCTGTAGGAAATAATGATGTAAAGGTAAATGTTATAACCAAATATGAAGTTTCATTTCCTGCATGTAGCTCATACTTTTGTATACTACTTAATTTTTTTACTAAGTTTTTTTAATCCATTAGCTAGCTCTTCCTCATAATAGTCATATGTAATAGATGAATAGTATTATCTTTATTTTAAATAGATGAGGAAAAAAGAATGGGTATTTGAGTGGATGTATATTCAGCGAGTAGCATTTAGTTGGACTCTATGTATAGTTTCTACTGTATAAAGATTTTGCACTTAGAAATTATGTTTATGAATTACCATACATGACAATAAATAATTGGAACAATAATGAAGATGACCTCAGGGAGTAAACTAATAAATGAATTGGCCTGTAGTTGCTTTAACTGTTTATAAAGAAAAAGACTACCATTGCTGATTAATTTTTAAAAATTTATTGTGAAATTTTTATTATGAAAAATAATAAAAATGAATTTAGGTTATCAGTTATGAAAATTTGGCCATACTTAGTTTATGTATGCCTTTTTCTTTTCTATTACCTCTTTTATAGATAATAATATTGGTTGTGTTATCACTAGGCATGTGGTTAAAAAACTTTTTAGTGACGAGGTAGATTTTAAAATTTAGACCAGAAAGGTAAACTATTACTCTTAACTGTAAAACATGTATATGTCATGAAGGTTTTTTATATTGCATAAGTATTTATTTGGACTTCACCTTTTGATTAAAGCCTAATTATAACTACAAACTGAACAAATTTATACTTGGGTTTATGTGAGAGCACACTAAGAAGCCAAGTTTAACAAGAATTGAAAATGAAATAAAGGTTTTCAGTATGGAGTTTATGTTCCTTCTATTGGTTGTTATTCATAGCTCCTGTCTGTTGATGGAGGCAAGGATTCTTGAAACTTCTTTCCTTGTGTGCCATCTCTTAATGTTCCCTCACCTCATTGAAAGAAAGGAAAAGTTACTGTTAAAATACTGGTTGACTTCACTTGCTCTCTCTTCACCATCAGTCTGAACATACTGTCCTGTCCTTTTCATGGTAAAATAATGGGAAATGTTACAGTTATGTGGAAGTCTTTGGGGGTGGAGAAGTAGAATTATTTCATATCACTGAGCACTTGAAAGGTGTTCAAAACTTGCTTTGTAGATTTGCGGCTTCCTTTTAGAAAAATCTTTTATTTCATGTTCAAATAATCTTAATCTAGGTGAAAAAGTGATCAAGACAGAAAATAAAGAGTGGAAATGGCCTATGTTTAGTGGCAGAGTGATCAAGTACAGGCAGACTGCTTTTTTCACTATATTCTTAAAGCAGTGGTAGTCAACCTGGTCCCTAACGCCCACTAGTGGGTGTTCCAGCTTTCATGGTGGGCGGTAGCGGAGCAACCAAAGTATAAATAAAAAGATAGATTTAACTATAGTAAGTTGTTTTATAAAGATTTATTCTGCCAGAGCCTGACCTGTGGTGGTGCAGTGGATAAAGCGTCGACCTGGGAATGCTGAGGTCGCCAGTTCGAAACCCTGGGCTCGCCTGGTCAAGGCACATATGGGAGTTGATGCTTCCAGCTCCTACCCCCTTTTCTCTCTGTCTCTCTCTCCCTCTCTCTCTCCTCTCTAAAAATGAATAAATAAATTAAAAATAAATAAATAAACTTAAAAAAAAAGATTTATTCTGCCAAACTTAGTGAAAATATGACATAAAGTACTTGGTAAGTAATTATTATTATATGCTTTAACTTGCTGTAACTCTGCTTTATAAATTTTATAAAGTAAAGTCACTTCCCTACTTTATAAATCACCATTACTGTGGAACCAGTGGGCGGTTAGAAAATGTTACTACTAACAGGGATACAAAAGTGGGCAGTAGGTATAAAAAGGTTGACTACCCCTGTCTTAAAGCCTTTTGAAAGCAGGTTCTTGCAGATAGATTTCTTTTAAAAATAAATCTATAAATCCCCAGTGTTTTTTGTCATTTGCACATAATTTTTTTCCTGTTATCAGTTAAACCCTGCTGAGCTCCACTGAACTTGTTTTTACATTATGCTTCACTCTTTATGTGTACAGTTTTATGGATTTTGACATATAGTGTCATAGAATAATTTTACCATTTTCACATCCCCTACCATCTTCTGTGCTTTACCTAGTCATCCCTCTTTCCTGAAGCTTTAACTAACATTCATCTAAAAAGATTTCAATAACATTACCTTTTCTAAAATTTTATTTGGTTGGAATCATACAGTATGTAGCGTTTTCTTTCTTATTTTCTTTATTTTTTTTTTAAGTGAGAGGAGGGGAGATAGGCAGACTCCCTCATGTGCCCCAGCTGGGATCCACTCGCAATCCCTGTCTGGGGCCATGCTCGAAACAGAGGTATTTTAGCACCTGAGGCAGAGGCTCCATGGAGTCGTCCTCAGCGCCTGGGGTTGACATGCTTGAATCAGTAGAGCCATGGCTGTGGAAGGAGGAGAGAGAGGAGAAAGCGGGGAAGGAGGAGAAGGAGATGGTTCGCTTCTCCTGTGTGGTCTGACTGGGAATCAAACGTGGGACTTCCACATGCCAGGCCGATGCTCTATTGCTGAGCCAACTGGCCAGGGTTTATATAGCCTCTTCAAACTGGCCTTTTTTCACTTAGCCATGTGCAATTAAGGTCCTTTCAGGTCTTTTTGTGGCTTGATAGCTCATTTTTTAATCACTGAAAAGAAGTCTGTGGTATGGATGTACCGATTTGTTTATACATTCACCTATTGGAGGGACACCTTGGTTACTTTCAATTTTTGGCATTTATAAATCTTCTATAAACATTCATGTGCAACTTTTTCTGTGAACAAAGGTTTCCAATTCAATTGCGTAAAAGTACCTACAAGTATGATTGTATGTTAAAGCTATATTAGCTGTGTAAGAAACTCCCAAAGTGACTCTATCGGTTTGCATTGCCACCATCATTGAGTGAGACTCCTGTTAATTCACATTCTTACCAGTATTTGGTATCATTACTTTTTTTGGTTTTAACTCATTCTAATAGATGCATAGTTTTATCTCGTTGTTGTTTGTCCTTTCATTCTCTTGACAGTGTCATTTGCAAAGCAGAAATTTTAACAAAGTTCAACTTACTAAGTTTTTCTTTCATGGATTATGGTTTTTTGTTTTGTTTTGTTTTGTTTTTCTGAAGCTGGAAACAGGGAGAGACAGTCAGACAGACTCCCGCATGCGCCGGACCAGGATCCACCCGGCACGCCCACCAGGGGCAACGCTCTGCCCACCAGGGGGCGATGCTCTGCCGCGACCAGAGCCACTCTAGCGCCTGGGGCAGAAGCCAAGGAGCCATCCCCAGCGCCCGGGCCATCTTTGCTCCAATGGAGCCTTGGCTGCGGGAGGGGAAGAGACAGACAGAGAGGAAGGGGGTGGGGTGGAGAAGCAAATGGGCGCTTCTCCTATGTGCCCTGGCCGGGAATCGAACCCGGGTCCCCCCGCACGCCAGGCCGACGCTCTACCGCTGAGCCAACCGGCCAGGGCCTCATGGATTATGTTTTTGATGTTATGTCTAAAAACTCTTCTCCAAACAAGGTCACCCAGATATCCTCTTCTAGAAGTTTTTTAGTTTTATATTTACATTTAGGTCTATGATCTATTCAGAGTTAATTTTTCTGAAAGGTATAAAGTCTGTTAGAATTCATTGTTTTACATAGATGGCCACTTGTTCTAGTAAATTTGTTGAAAAGACTATTCTTTCTCCCACTGAATTATCTTTGTCCCTTTTTCAGAAATTGAGTATATTTGTGTGCATGTATTCCTGGGCTCTAGTCTGTTTCAGTGACTTGTTTGTCTATTCTTTTGCCTTTATCACATCAGTTTGATTACTGTAGCTTTATAGTAAATCTTGTAGTTGGGTAGTGATAGCGTTCCAACTTTGCTGTTCTTTGTATTGGCTGTTCAGGATCTTTTGACTTTCTTATAAACTTCAGAATCAATTTGTTGATATTCACAAAATATCTTGCTGGAATTTTGATTGAGATTATATTAAATACATAGATCAAGTTGGAAAGGAGTGATATTTTAACATGATTTCTACCCATGAATGTGGAATATCACCATCTGTTTAGTTCTTTGATTTCTTTTTTTTCTTTTCTTTTTTTAGTTCTTTGATTTCTTTTGTCAGTGTTTTATATTTTATAGTTTCCTCATACAAATCTTAATAGGTATTATGTTAAATTTATACCTAAGTGTTTCTATTTTCTTTTTGGTGCTAATATAAATGGTACTGTGTTTTTAATTTCAAATTTCACTTGTTATTGCTGGTATACTATAGAAAAGTAATTCACTTTAGTATGTTAAGCTCATATTCTGCCACGTTACTATGATGGCTTATTAGTTCCTGGAGTTTCTTTAATAAATATGTCATCTATAAATAAAGACAGTTTTATTTTTTTTCTTCTCAAGCTCCGCTTAACTTTTGCAGTCAATATTATACTGGAATTTTATAGTCAAACCCGTGAAATTATGGAATGTACAGTAACCACAATTTCTTTTTGGTGAGCTTTAAAAGTCACCCTTTCTGTGTCACCTGAGCATCCTCGTCTGTTCAGTTTTAAACTGGGAATCACACGTGATTGACAATAAGAGTTACTGAAAAGGACCTGTGAAGGAGAAGTCCAGATACTGAAAGAGGCAGAGTTCATCAGGGGTTTTGTTTGTTTTTAGGTGTGCGTTCTTTTTTCCCTTGCAGGCGTGTATTAGCATGAAGTTTAGAGAGGAAGGCAAAAATTAAGCTCTATATTATATTATTTACCCTTTATTAAAAACAATATTTAGGCCCTGGCCGGTTGGCTCAGCGGTGGAGCGTCGGCCTGGTGTGTGGGGGGACCCGGGTTTGATTCCCGGCCAGGGCACACAGGAGAAGCGCCCATTTGCTTCTCCACCCCCCCTCCTTCCTCTCTGTCTCTCTCTTCCCCTCCCGCAGCCAAGGCTCCATTGGAGCAAAGATGGCCCGGGCGCTGGGGATGGCTCCTTGGCCTCTGCCCCAGGCGCTAGTGTGGCTCTGGTCGCGGCAGAGCGATGCCCTGGCGGGGCAGAGCATCGCCCCCTGGTGGGCAGAGCGTCACCCCTGGTGTGCGTGCCGGGTGGATCCCTGTCGGGCGCATGCGGGAGTCTGTCTGACTATCTCTCCCCGATTCCAGCTTCAGAAAAATACAAAAAAAACAACAACAAACAAACAATATTTAATAAACCTCCAGACTTCCTATGAATATTGGGTAATATTAAAGTACATTTAATTTTGTTCTAAGGTTTGAGTCTAATGTAGTAAATACACACTGGACATTGTGTCCTTTTTTTTTTTTTCCTCCACTGTTCTCTCACAGCAGCCTGAGGGGACCGGCATGATAGATGAAGAGTTCACTGTTGCACGGCTCTACATTAGCAAAATGAAGTCAGAAGTGAAAACGATGGTCAAACGCTGCAAACAACTAGAAAGCACACAGACGGAGAGCAACCAGAAAATGGAAGAGAATGAGAAGGAGTTAGCAGCATGCCAGCTCCGCATCTCTCAAGTATGTATTAACAAACAAAGGTGGTTTTTTTGAACAGCTATATGTAAGTTTTACTTATTGTAAAAGTTTTATGTAAAATGAACTTATGTAAATTATTTTTGAGTAACAAATAAAAAAGTTAATTTGATCAGTTTTTCCTAGTCTAGCTGCATATAGTAACATGAACAATTTAACTGGGTTATGTTTGCTAACATGTATATGTTAAGTATACAGGTTTACTAGAAGATTGTACTGATGTGACTTTTGAAGAATCTGAGGAATTGTAGGGTGGAAAGAACTGCAGGGCCAGTTTTCTAGCTTTGCCAAGTAAATTGATGAGGCCATTCACCAAGATAGAAATTGTAGATGGAGGGAAGAGGGTCATGTCATGGAGGAAACAATAAGAATATCTCATTTTTTCAGCCTTCATTGCCTTTGTTTGCAAATTTTACTAGCTATGTAGATGAACACTTCATTTTTAAATTGTTTTTCATTGTAAATTTGGCCCTTGAACATATTAGGTTTAAGTACCCTTAAGTGTATATTATATGTTAATATACACTGATAAAACTTATTTTCAAATATTCTTAATAAGAAAGTTATGTGCGTGAGATTTTTTTGCCACTTCATATCAGTACATTTTCCCCAAAAGCATGAAGCCAAAATTAAGTCATTGACTGAATACCTTCAAAACGTGGAGCAGAAGAAAAGACAGCTTGAGGAGTCTGTTGATTCCCTCAGTGAAGAACTCGTCCAGCTTCGAGCTCAAGGTACTAACTTGTAATTGTTAATAAGTCCTATCTATATTAATTTTTCCCCCTATGTAGTATAATTGTAGTAAATTTGCACTGATAGAGAAGAGTAGGAATCTGGATAACTTGGAATAGTAAACAAATAATACGTTTTAATATAGTCTGAAACAATTTTGAAGTAGTGTTTGAATGTGGACATAGCCAATCTGGGAATTTCCCATAAAATTATGAAGTTATACAGATATATGAGCTTGACACACACAAACCTTGACATAGGAACTTACAAAGCTGTCTCATTTTCTCGTTTTCTTACCATGCCTTAATCCATTTGCTTTGGCATTAGGTGAAGACAATAAATGAAACGATAACATCAACATAAGGGATTTAAATAAAAAATTATTAGTAAATATGTTGTTAAACATCACAAGAGTTTACTGTGTGGTATTTGGACAGTTTAAATCAGGAACTGAAAGGCACATATCCCTCATAAAACCCATTTTCTCCTTGGTGTGTATAAGGAACTTTCAGGTTTATTTCTTCTCATTTTCTCACCCTACCCAAACAGAGAAAGTGCATGAAATGGAAAAGGAGCACTTAAATAAGGTTCAGACTGCAAATGAAGTTAAGGCAAGTGTGAAGTAATTGTATTCTTTTGGCTGATTTTATCCATCATTATTAATCTTTTATTAGTCTGAATTAATGTCCTTTTTCTTCAATAATTTTAGCAAGCTGTTGAGCAACAGATCCAAAGCCACAGAGAAACTCATCAAAAACAAATTAGTAGTTTGAGAGATGAAGTTGAGGCAAAAGAAAAACTTATTACTGATCTTCAAGAGTAAGTATACTTTTCTTTCCTCTAAATATTGAAAACTTGTCACACCGACAGTGAACTGCCCAGAGATGAGATGCTCCAGGTGGCCAAGGGGAAGCAACAGCCCTGGTCCTCAGACCAAAGCACTGAATCCCCATCCCCAGCCTTACTCAGATATTTATTAGCCAGTTAAAAAAAAATTCAAGGAAACAGACAAAAGAAGTTTTCAGTGGGTGAAGTAAAGGACAAAGAACATGCTGACTTCTAATCTCTGTTCTGAGAGTCTAGCTATTTATGTTATTGAATCTTATCCTGCTGTTTTGCTATTTCCAGCACAGGGTCAGAGGCCCTGGACTCTTGTCCATTCAGGGCTTTTGCCCTAAGGCGCCTCTCTGGCTCTTATTGTTTACCCCAACTGCATGTTTTCATAGCATATTTCTACACTAACTCAAAAAGATTGACTATTTAGACAAGGAAATTATAATTTTTGACTTGAAAAATAATTTTTTTCATTTGTTAGTACAACTTCTGAGTTCCTGGGAACTTTTTTTTTTTTTTAGCACAGAGAGAGAGAGGGACAGACAGACAGGAATGGAGAGAGATGAGAAGCATTAGTTTTTCAATGCGACACCTTAGTTGTTCATTGACTGCTTTCTCATATCTGCCTTGACCATGGGGCTACAGCAGACTGAGTAACCCCTTGCTCAAGCCAAGGACCTTGGGTCCAAGCTGGTGAGCTTTGCTCAAACTAGATGAGACCACGCTCAAGCTGGCGACCTCAGGGTCTTGAACCTGGGTCCTCCGCATCCCAGTCCGACACTCTATCCACTGTGCCACTGCTTAGTCATGCATATTTTTGGGAACTTTTGATGTAACTATTCAGTGAAAAAAAGAAAACCCAACTTCAGCCAGTAGTGTAAATAGAAATCACAATTTCCTTCAAACCATTTCCTTTCTTTTAAAAAAATCTTAACTGACAATAACTTTATTGGACACTGTGAGCTTAAAAAATTTTTTTTAAATAGAAGTCTTCATTTATGAAGAAGATATTTTTCCCACTTTTATAAATGTATGCATTTAATAGCACATAATTTATGGAAGTTGGAGGTCTGCATCTAAATCATAATTTGAGTAGGATCATGAGAAGCATCAGAAAAAATGAAGACAAAGCTTGGATGTGGATGTTGTTATTGATATGTATGGATTTAGGGACAAGGATTTGGGGAGATGAACAATAAAAAAGAATAAAATCGCCCTGGCCAGTTGGCTCGGCGGTAGAGAGTTGGCCTGGCATGCAGGAGTCCGGGTTCAATTCCTGGCCAGGGCACACAGGGGAAGTGCCCATCTGCTTCTCCACCCCTCCCCCTCTCCTTCCTCTCTGTCTCTCTCTTCCCTTCCCTTCCCGCAGCCAAGGCTCCATTGGAGCAGGGTTTGCCCGGGCACTGAGGATGGCTCAGTGGCCTCTGCCTCAGGCACTAGAATGGCTCTGATTGCGGCAGAGCGAAGCCCAAGGATGGGCAGAGCATCACCCCCTGGTGGGCGTGCCGGGTGGATCCCTGTCGGGCACATGCGGGAGTCTGTCTGACTGCCTCCCGGTTTCCAACTTCAGATAAATTTTAAAAAAAAAGAACAAAATCATGGTTTTAAACCAAAATATGAAAAGCATTATATAGCTGAAAGTAGCCAGGTACTCTTACTCCCCCTGTGGTAGATGAGATCACAGGGCACCTTGGTTGTTTGAATGGTGAGATTATAGAATAAGAGTATAAAAAGTTTTAATGACAACATTCAGAAAACTGGTGTTGATTTTTTTTCTTTTTTCAGCCAAAACCAGAAAATGATGTTAGAGCAGGAACGTCTGAGAGTAGAACATGAGAAGTTAAAAGCTACAGATCAGGAAAAGAGCAGAAAACTACATGAACTCACGTGAGTAAATGTTTCATTTCAAGTTTAAAATTAGAGTGTTGTAGACATTACTATTGGGTATATCCAGTGGATATATTTTTCACTTTGCATAGGACAAAGAGTGTTTTTCTTACTGTCTTCAGTGTTTGATTTATACCTAAAAACCTACAATGTATTCTTGTACTTTAGTGAAAGCAAGGTCTTGTATTTCAGTGGAGGTCAAGATTCAGATTTCTGTTTTGTCGACCTGCTTGCTATTTCTGTGCCACCATTTTACTTTAAGATTGATCTGTCATAAAAACTGAATTTTTGTCCCAATTAATTGATCTTGCACAAAAGAATATTGTTTTAACCTTGTTTTTTGAACAAGAGGTTTTTCATTGTTTACTTTTTCTAATTTATTAAGAGTCAATGCTCAGTTTTCTAGAAGCTGAGCAGATAGATAGAAAACTCAATTATAATTTTCACATACCTTGGAATTTACAAGATAATTTGTAAATGAGCTGCTGTTAGAACGGTAACATTACCAGGACCTGCTCAAGAATTGATTTTATTAATAGTCTGCTGAATCTCAGCCATAATTTATTTATATTAATTTTTAAGTACAGTGTGTAGAATATTTTAATTTCAATAATTCATAAACTGTACCAATTAATCAGAATTATTTTGGGTAAAAGCAGTATGCTGTGTGTGACATAGAAATATAAGAATCACTTCTTGCTCTTGATTCTGCCACATTTTAATTTTTTATTTTTATTTTATTTTTTTTTTACAGAGTCAGAGAGAGAGATAGATAGGGACAGACAGGAACAAAGAGAGATGAGAAGCATCAATCATTAGTTTTTTGTTGCGACACTTTAGTTGTTCATTGATTGCTTTCTCATATCTGCCTTGACCGTGGGGCTACAGCAGACCGAGTAACCCCTTGCTTGAGCCAGTGACCTTGAGTCAAAGCTGGTGATCTTTGCTCAAACCAGATGAGCCCGCGCTCAAGCTGGCGACCTCGGGGTCTCGAACCTGGGTCCTCCGCATCCCAGTCCGACACTCTATCCACTGTGCCACCGCCTAGTCAGGCCTGCCACGTTTTAATTTATCTCTTCTATTGCTGTATAGGGAATTTTTCTTCTAATAATGACTTTAGAAGGACTTGTAGGCATTATAAAAATATCTTTGTAAGATACAACATGAGTAAAGTTTCTTTCATTTATTTGAATTTAAGAATACTTTTATATAAGTGTTTGTTTCAATTCTTGTACTAAATAAAACTAGAATTTTATGGACTTTTAAGTTGAAAACCTTACATGCATATTCTTCCCCTGTCTAGGGTTATGCAAGATAGACGAGAACAAGCAAGACAAGACTTGAAGGGTTTGGAAGAGACAGTGGTAAGAAAAACTTGAAAATAAATAGGACTGGAGAATGTTTAATGGTTTTTCCCCTGGGTTATACTAAATATGAAGTCTGAACTCTAAAAAAACCTGCTGTTCTTATTTCAAGGCAAAAGAACTTCAGACTCTACACAACCTGCGGAAGCTTTTTGTTCAGGACCTAGCCACCAGAGTAAAAAAAAGGTAATTAAATTCTACTGAGTGTGGGTATTGGTATATAAATGGTACCTACATAGGTGAGTAATTCTTTGCATGCATAAGTGAAATAATTTTATGTTGTCATAACAATTTTTGTTTAGTGAAGATTAAGTGTTTTGGATTTGTTTGTTTTGTTTAGTTTTAAATTTGTTCATAGCATCCATCACCCTTTTTTTTTTTATCACCCTTCTTTACTTAAAGTGCAGAGATTGATTCTGATGACACCGGAGGCAGTGCCGCTCAGAAACAGAAAATCTCCTTTCTTGAAAATAATCTTGAACAACTCACTAAAGTGCATAAACAGGTAATAAAGACTATGTTTTGTGGTAGCTGCAAAACTGTAAGAATGAAAAAACTGAAGAGCGGCAGTATTTTGAATTTTTATTATTTTCTCCTTTTTTTTTTTGCATTTTTCCGAAGCTGGAAACGGGGAGACAGTCAGACAGACTCCTGCATGCACCCAACCGGATCAACCTGGCATGCCCACCAGGGGGCGATGCTCTGCCCCTTTGGGGCGTCGCTCTGTTGCATCCAGAGCCATTCTAGCGCCTGAGGCAGAAGCCATGGAGCCATCCTCAGCACCTGGGCCATCTTTGCTCCAATGGAGCCTCAGCTGCAGGAGGGGAAGAGGAAGGAGATGAGGAGGGATGGAGAAGCAGATGGGTGTCTCTCCTGTGGGCCCTGTCCGGGAATCAAACCTGGGACTCCTGCATGCCAGGCCGACGCTCTACCACTGAGCCAACCGGCCAGGACGAATTTTTTTATTTAATGAAGCCGTTCCCTTATTTTGTCAGGAATGTATGTAAAAAAACAACTAGCAATTTTTAGGGAAGTTAATATTTTTAACAACCCTTTATCAAAAGAGGCCAATGAAAATATTTTTGGAATTTTAGGTCACTTTTCTTAATTTATTCATGATAATTAAAATTTTCTGATAAATAAGTTTCTGCAGCTGAAATGCAATTTTTCTTTGTCCTTTTATATTTAATGGCCCAAGCATGAAATACAGTAATATGAAGCAGTTTGTATTTTTAAAAAGTAATGCTGGCCCTGGCCGGTTGGCTCAGTAGTAGAGCTCAGCCTGGCGTGCAGAAGTCCCGGGTTCGATTCCCGGCCAGGGCACACAGGAGAAGCGCCCATCTGCTTCTCCACCCCTCCCCCTCTCCTTCCTCTCTGTCTCTCTCTTCCCCTCCCGCAGCCGAGGCTCCATTGGAGCAAAGATGGCCCGGGTGCTGGGGATGGCTCCTTGGCCTCTGCCCCAGGCGCTAGAGTGGCTCTGGTCACGACAGAGCGACCCCCCCCCCCCCAGGGGCAGAGCATTGCCCCCTGGTGGGCGTGCCGGGTGGATCCCGGTCGGGCGCATGCGGGAGTCTGTCTGACTCTCTCCCCGTTTCCAGCTTCAGAAAAAAAAAAAAAGTAATGCTTACCATGTCTTATTTTTAATTATGACTTCATAAGTGATTTAATTACTTAAAAGAATTATTTTTTAGCACACTAAATTGTATATCTTCATTATTGTTAACCGGGTATTTACACTAGGTGTTTGTACTAGAGTAAGGTTAAAGAAATGTTAGGCCTTTTTTGTTTTCAGTTCTGTTATTAAGGGGCTTGCTAAATTTATGGGTCTGAAAGGATGTTCATTTCCACCAGATTAGTATCTTCCTGAAGAAACCTAACACTATATTGTCATTGATTAGTAGGGGAAAGAACCCCCTCAAAAAATTTAAATGAAATTCTATCTTCATAAGAAATATGTGTTTATTATATGTATGAGTATATGTATTTCTTGCTTGTTGCTGCCTAAATTAAGTTAGGTAATTGAAAACCTTACTATAAAATGTAGTCCTGCCTGACCGGGTGGTGGCGAAGTGGTTAGAGCGTCGGACTGGGATGCAGAGGACTCAGGTTTGAGACCCTGAGGTCGCCAGCTTGAGCCCAAGGTCGCTGGCTCCAGCAAGGGGTTACTCGGTCTGCTGAGGGCCCGCGGTCAGGCATGTATGGGGGAGCAGTCAGTGAACAATTAAGGTGTCACAATGCACAAGGAAGGGCTGATGATTGATGCCTCTCATCTCTCCGTTCCTGTCTATCCCTCTCTCTGACTTATCTTTGTCTCTGTTAAAAAAAAAAAAAAAAAGTGGTCCTTTTCTAGAGACATTATGAACTGTGCCTACTTTCTCAAAGTATCTTGTTAAAGGTAGAATCCTGCTTTTCTTTATGTACCTTTAGTTGGTACGTGATAATGCAGATCTTCGCTGTGAACTTCCTAAGTTGGAGAAGCGTTTGAGAGCTACAGCTGAGAGAGTGAAAGCTCTGGAGTCCGCGCTGAAAGAGGCCAAAGAAAACGCATCTCGTGACCGCAGACGCTATCAGCAAGAAGTAGACCGCATAAAGGAGGCTGTCAGGTCAAAGAACATGGCCAGGAGAGGACACTCTGCACAGATTGGTTAGTAGAGCACATGAAAACCTTTAAACCTTACTTGGTTAGAATGTTTCCATTTACTTGACAATATAATCTGATTAGCTGTGTGCTGTATTGATGGTATTTGTCTGTTTTTATTTTTTAGCTTTCCAAAAAGGGGCATTGTTGGGAAAGCAGCACAAAATTGAGGAATAACCACATTAAGAGTCTAAGAACTAGATAAGCATGGGACAATAGCCAAGGATAGGAGATAAAAAACTATATTAAGTAATGTTATGAAAGCAGAAAGAATTGCAAGAAAATAAGTCAGCATTATTTCACGCTTCAGAATAATCACTGATGAAGGGTTAAGGTGTTTTTAAAAAGCTGATGATTGTGGAGGTCGTGGAAAAAAAGGATGTGACTGAAAAGAGGAATTTAATGAGAAGGCAGAGAAAAACAAAACACTTAAGAATTTGTTGTAAATAAAGAGAAGAGACCTAAAAAGCTTTTAACAGTTATTTGTTAAGATTTATTCTAAAGTCAGTTTTTGTTTTTTGTATTAGCTAAACCTATTCGTCCTGGGCAACATCCAGCAGCTTCTCCAACCCATCCAAGTGCAGTTCGTGGAGGGGGAGCATTGACTCTGAACAGCCAGCCAGTGGCAGTACGAGGTGGAGGAGGCAAACAAGTGTAGGCATTACATGTTATCCACAGGTTTGTCACTTATGTCTGACTTCTGAATTATAGGTGTAAATGGAAATGTTCAACCTTTGGTCATTATATACTTTTTTGGATTCTCATGTTAGTGTCATGATTTTTTTTTAAGCGAGAGAGAGAGGGACAAACAGGAAGGGAAGGAGATGAGAAGCATCAGCTCATAGTTGCAGCACCTTAGTTGTTCATTGATTGCTTTCTCATTTGTGCCTTGACTGGGGAGCTCCAGCCAAGCCACTAACCCCTTGTGTAAGCCAGCAACCATGGAGTCATTCATGTATATGATCCCACGCTTAAGCTGATGAGTCCGCACTCAAACCGGCAACCTTGGGGTTTCGAACCTGAGTCCTCAGCATCCCAGGCCGGTGCTCTATCCATGGTCAGGCATGATTTTCTTAATGTACATAATTATAAAAGTAACGGCACAATTTCTTCTAGTCTTTTTTCATAATTTACATAGATTTATTCAAAGTTATATTCTTAACCTAACAATGGATCATTTTAAAAAGATACTGCTGTTCTGTGTAATAGATATACCATGGTTTATCACTATTTCCTTGTATGGGACATGTAATTAAATGTTAATTTTTTTCCATATTTGAAATTTCTGCACGTGAAATTTGAAATGTGAAAATCTTTTTATACCCTCTCACCTTTTAGTTTTTTTCAGATGAATCCCAAAAGTTGAATTGCAAGAAAGTGAACATTTTTCAGGCTCTTAAAAGATTGTGCCAAGTTGCATTTTAGACAAAGACATTGTCCATTTTGTTGGATTTTTGCCAGCATTGAGTTTTGATAGTTTTAAAGCTTCTGATATAATAAGCCAACATAAGGATTTCATTGGTTTATTAATGAAGTTGAATTTTTTTCCATATATTATTGGCCCACATATGAGTTATTTGTGGTCCTTTCCAAACAGATGTATGAGTTCTCGTATATTTATTTGCTTGGTTTTTAACTATATAAATAATATCTATTTCTTGCAGGGTATTAAAAACTATCACAAAATAGACATAAATATCATCTAAGATACCACTAGATATATTGTGTGTATCATTTTTTTGTTTTTATTCATTGGGATAACATGATTCGCCAAACCATACAGATTTCAAGCGTATAGTTTGTTATAACACCGACAACACACCACAGCTCATACCCCAAGCAAAGCGTCTTTGCTTGGGTTCTTATTTTTCTCCAGTTTGCCCTTTTCCTCTTACTTCTACCTCCCCCCCTCTCCCTCTGGCTATTGCCACCCTCTGTGTTATGTATATGTGGTTTTGGCTAATTGTTGCACCTTCTTTCATCCAGTCTCTCACTCCCCTCCCCTATTGTTTATATCTTTGTAGAGCTTTATTTACATACGTTTTAAACTGTTGATAAAGGTTCTGATAACATACTACTCCTATATGTGCTACACCACTTTATAGCCTGCTTCTTTATTTCAGTAATATATTCTGAACATTTTTTCTACAATCTAATTAGTTAATAGCTGCCTAATATATTATCATATGGCAAGAACTCAGATTTAGGAACTTTAGATCATTAGATTTAGGAAGACCTAGGTGTGTAGGTATTTTGGAAACTAAAAATACTAGGTAATTATGGTACTTAACTTGTTCCTGATACATTCTAAAATCACTTTACTTTAATCTTTCTTGGTTTTACTTTGGCATTTTATGTAACATTGGCTCTTGGTTTGAGTGGAGAATTAAGCAATATTCTGAAGGATAATATAATTTTTTGTCCACGCAGTAATAGTAAAGTGAAAAGAGTAAGGACTTGAAAAGTTCTGAGTTTGAATCCTAACTTTTCTACTTTCATGAATGAACTTCAGCAAGTTACTTTTTCTTAGTGATTTCTCATTTTGACTCCTTATAAAATTCTTTAATGTAAAAATAAATTATGTATTCATGATTTGTTTAATGTATCTCTAAAACATTTTTCTTAATAGCTACATTATCATTAAAATATTGTTAAAGAACTAAAACATTTTAATGCATTCTAATTAATACCAACATATATTCAGACTTCTATTTTCTCAAGTCCTTAGAGTGCTGATGTGTCTAAACCAGTGATTTTCAACCTTTTTCATCTCACGGCACACATAAACTAATTGCTAAAATTCTGCAGCACACCAAAAAATATACTTTTTGCTGATCTGACAAAAAAATATAGTTTTGACTCATTTACACCAGATGACTATTGTGTGGCTGTTGTCATTATTTTATTTGACAGTCTAAGGGGAAGAGAGATCAGTGCCTTTGACCAAATAGTCAGCTAGTACATGTTTTAAAAGTTCTTGGCAGCACACTGTTTGGAAACCACTGGTCTAAACCACTGGTCTAAATTAGGGCTCCTGTTGATATTTGGTTAAATCCCTGAAGTCTCTTTTAATCTAGAAGCATCCCTTTTTAATGACATTGACTTACTGAAGAGACTGGCTGGTTATTTTGGCCAAATGCCACCTTCTGGATATGTTTCATTATTTTATGTGTAGTTGCCTTGTTCTGCTATTCTCTATATTACAAGCGTTTATTAGACTCAGTGCAAACCTTTTTAACAAGACTGCATGAAAGGTAATATGTGCTTAATATGTTATTAGTAGACACAATGTCAGCTAGTTTTTCTGCCAGTTAGGGATGACTTCTGTTTTCCCTCTTTGGAAAATAGGAAGTTCTCACTAACACTATTTGTATAGGTTCCTTGACTTTAAGCAAAACGGTGACACCCATTTTAACACTGGCTGATTGATATAAACCAGTGGTAATCAACCTGGTCCCTACTGCTCACTAGTGGGGTGTTCCAGCTTTCATGGTGGGCTGTAGCGGAGCAACCAAAGTATAAATAAAAAGATAGATTTAACTAATGTAAGTTGTTTTATAAGACTTATTTTGCCAAACTTAGCAAAAATCCGACATAAAGTACTTGGTTAAGTAATTATTATTATATGCTTTAACTTGCTGTAACTCTGCTTTATAAATTTTATAAAGTAAAGTTACTTCCCTACTTTATAAATCACCATTACTGTGGAACTGGTTGACGGTTAGAAAATTGTACTAACAGATAAAAAAGTGGGCAGTAGGTATAAAAAGGTTGACTACCCCTGATATAAACAAAAGTTAAAGTTCTTATGGCATCTTATCAACATTATAATGAAATAAACAGTGTTGAACAAAATGATGTTATTTATGCACCTCTTTATTAGTAAAATGGAAGTCATTCTTAAGAATTACACAAGTTGCCTGACCTATGGTGGTGGCTCAGTGGATCCAGTGTTGATCTGGAATGCTGAGGTCACGGGTTTGAAACTCTGGGCTTGCTGGGTCAAGGCATATAAAAGAAGCAACTACTATAAGTTGATGCTTTCTGCTCACCCCCCCCCCCCCCCCCCGCAAAATCAATAAATAAAATCTTTAAAAAAATAATTACACAAGTTAAAATATCATTACTGCCTGGCCTGTGGTGGCACAGTAGATAAAGCATTGATTTGGAACACTGAGATCATCAGTTCAAAACCCTGGGTTTGCCAGTCAAGGCACATGTGATAAGCAATTAGTGAACTAAAGTGAAGCAGCTATGAGTTGATAACCTCTCACTCTCCACCCTTTCTCTTCTCTGTAAAATCAATCAATAAATCTTTTTAAAACACAATGTTATTACCTAGTACAGACCAAGTCCTTTTCAGGAAGTAGGACATAAAGCAAGGGTTTCTTTGAAGCATAAAATACAGATACAGATAAAAGTTTATCCTTTTTGGATATTGTACTCAGATTACAATTCATATGTAACCTTTGAACTCATACCTCATTTGCATAGAATGCTGATCCCAGTGTAATCAGCTCATGAGGGAGATTGCTAACCTTGCTAACCTAGGTTTTCAAGACCTGAAGTAATTAAAAATATAAATCTACAAATTTATCTTATTGCTGGTCCAAAGATTGTAGTAGTTGTTTTTTTTAACTTGTACATTAGTCCGTCTTAAACCACAATTGAGGAGCATATAATCTATTTAAGTGGTAAATTACTGGGAAAAAACTGGAGAAAATTTTAAATTATTCTTTTAATTATCAAGAAAAAACACTGGGGTTCTTTTTGGGAACAAAGACAATGTAATTTTAATATTGATACCTTTAGTGTACGGAGTTTTAAATGGCTTGTCTTCTAGCTTACATAATACTTTGAAAGTTGAGTCATTTGTAAGTAGTTTAACACAAGGATGCCTCCAGGTAACAGCTGCTAAAATTGTTTATTTTACTGTCACTCTCCTACCATATGTACCTTCTATGTACCCCATCCCTTCACACCTCTCCCCTTTTTTTTAATAGCTACCATATGTACTGCTCACAAAAATTAGGGGATATTTCAAAATGAATATGAAGCTATAAAATATCCCCTAACTTTTGTGAGCAGTATATATAACATTGCTAGTTAATAGACCTTAGCTTAAGAGTGTCACTGACGCCTGGCCAGGTGGTGGCACAGTGGACAGAGCATCCGACTGGGATGCAGAGGACCCAGGTTCAAAACCCTGAGGTTGGTGGCTTGAGCGCAGGCTCACCAGTTTGAGCGCGGGGTCGCTGGCTTGAACATGGGATCCCATGGTCACTGGCTTGAGCCCAAAGGGGTTTGAAGCCCAACATTGCTGGCTTGAGCAAGGGGTCACTCGGTCTGCTGTAATACCCTGGTCAAGGCTCATATGAGAAAGCAATCACTGAACAACTAAGGTGCGGTAACAAAGAATTGATGCTTCTCATCTCTCTCCCTTCCTGCCTCTTTGTATCTGTCCCTCTCTCTGTCACACACACAAAAGAAATGTCACTGACACTGTTGGCTGCTTTTCATCTGTTTTTTTTCTTTTTTAAATATAATTTATACACCAGCTTACTTTTAATTCTCTTGGGAAAAATAAAAACAAATGAAAAACTGACCCTTTTATACTGTTTGTAAATAGCTCTACTTAAGAGGTAAATTATAGAAGAAATATCTTTTTTTAAATTTGGGGAGGAAAAGTAGTCAAAGCTATTGGCTGAAATAATTAATTTCTTTCATGATTATTTCAAACACAAGTGTTACGCAAATAAAAAATCTTCCATATGCTTTCTCCCATTTACAGGTGTTGAAGTATGAAGAGGACATAATATCAAGTGACTGTTCAGTGACTATAACCTTTATCCCTTGAGAATTAAATAGAATTATAACTTTTTTAAATGTATAAATTATACCTGTACAGCTGTTTTCTGCCCACTTTTCTTGTAAACTCTGCTGCTTCCCAGCACAACTAGAGTGCATTTTTGGCATCTTAGAAGGGAAAAATGACAGTTTACAACTGTGGCCCTATTTATTACACAGTTTGTCTTTTTTGTCTTAAATTTAGTCTTTATCGTGCCAAGCTAACTGTACCATATAGGATTGTGCTTTTTGTACTTGTTTCTTGTGTGTGTTTATGTTTTGACCTCAAATTATCTAGCTGCTACTGCTTCTTGTTTTTCTTATTAAAATATCTTCCTTATTTTAGGGGAAATGAAACATTTAGATTAAATGTCTTAAATTTTACCACTTAACAACACTACATGCCCACAAAATATATCCTGTCAGTACTGTATTTTCCCTTAAAATGATTTCAGAGTCAAAATAACTTGTATCCTCTCTGATATTTGCTTCTGAAAACTACTGTTTGAGCACTGAAACCTTAAACTGCCTAAAGACATTTGAGACTGAGCAAGCCTACTTTATTGTAATGTCATAAAATGCCTGTTGCTGGATTTTCTTGAATGGAAATATTTTACAGAATCGAAAACAAATCTCAGTTTAAGAAAGAGAGTTTGCAAAAGGAATTGTATTTTTTCCCCCAATTCTATATTCAACATAGCTTGTTGGAATGAAAATACTTTGCTTTATTCTGGAGTGAGCTTGCTAGTTAATATAAGAATTGAATGAATATTAATTTATCCACTTGATGTGAAATGAATTAAGATAATATAGGATTAAACATGATTTTATATTGTTAGTATTGTATTCGTTGATATAAACCTATAGCCTATGGAAATTGAGAAGAAAAGTGGAAGAACCAGACAAATATGAATTTATAAATGTGTAGGTAAATTTTGGTCTCAAATTCTTGAGGTATTTTTAACCTGCTACACTTAAATCATATACTAGTTTATTTCTTGTTTAGCCTAGAAGTCGTAACTCACTAATAATTCTTAAATAAATTCTTTTGTTGGTTATAGCCCATAATGTTATAATACTGAGTGTCCCTGTTTTTGCCACTCCTTCCTCAGATGATTAAACTAAATCAACAGTTTCTTTTAGAAAGCTGTAAAAGTAATAGGGAAAGAGGTCAATATTTGCTTCATTGATGAGGGTGGGGGGTGGCTGCAGCTGCAGTAGCAGAAATTTGCAGAGAATGGAGTATAAGGGTATTCCGTCAGAGAAACTTGTCAAGTTCTGTGTTAGGATTTAGTTGGCAGAATTAACTTTTTGAAGAAGTTTTATACACATATTTGTAATAAATTTGGAGCCATAGTCAGAAGACTCAGATCATAATTGGCATATTTTTCTATTTCCTTAACTTGTAATTTCCACTTTTATATAATTTTTGATTTAAAAGATAAATTTATTTATTTATTTTTTTAACAGTCAAAAATCTTTACTGTAGTCTGCAACCTTTAAAATGATTCTGTTGCTTTTAGGAGTAATCAGAAGAAACAATCTAAAAATTGAGATGAAACCTTGGTGCAGCAAGACTGAAATAAAAGTGCTACAGCCTATTATGTTGGTACTTTTCTAAATTGAGAAATGTTTGGCTGCATTCACATAGACACTTATATTTTGTTTGCAAATGAAAACTTGCTTCTTTGTCAATATTCATAAATGAAGCAGAATTTTTTCCCTTTTGTCTGAATGTGGTAGTTTCATTTTTAGCTGTATCTTGGGCATTGGTGCTGTGTAACAACGAGTTGTACCTAGTGTGTGGTTCAGAATATACAATGTGAGGTTTTTAAAAATATCTCAATGGATTTTTTCTATTTAAAATTTTAAGCTCACAACGTGTACAGGGAATTTCATAAATTTGTTTTCAGTGTACTCGTTTGCTGTAGGTATTTACACATAACATAGCATGTACTCTTATAGATGAAAACTTCTGATCATGTAGAATATGGACACTTATTTCAATTTGTGGTGTTTGTTTTTTGTGGGTTTTTTTTGACTGAATATATTAACGTTCCTTTGAATGGTATTGATTAATGGTTCAGAAGGGAAACTTAGTAAAATAAAAGTAATATTTATTCATGGTGATCCATTAAATTATTTGCCTAACTTAAGAAAACTACTGTGCATAACTCAGTTTGACACAAGCAAGTTGATAGAAGAGTCTGAGTCTACCTGTGGAATATGTTGGTTTATTTTCAGTGCTTTAAGATGCATTCAAAGAGAAATAGTTTGGGAAGATGCCATATAATTTTGTTTAACTTGCATGCTATAAATGTGTTTTATGTTTAAATAAAGAGGAAAATTTTTTTTGAAATGTAATGACTTTTTAAAATCTTACTTGATGAAGTATAAGGTTGATTCTTATATAACTCAGTGGCTAGTGACTAATATGTCATATTCATGTATATTTTGTTTCCTAATGAATTGCATACTCGTTGAAAAGCAGGTAAGAAATATGTAGGTGGAAGGATGGAGAGCTAGAAATGAAAGTGTCACCATGTTTCTTCTCTCGAGTATACGGGATTCTGTTCATCTGAACCTGATTTGTTAAGAAAGTGTTAAAGTCTGTTCTTCAGTATTCCTCAATGGTCATTCAGGTCTGGATGGAGAAAACTTAAAGACTTCCTAGATTCTAGTGGTAATTGAATTTTTGGGTTTTTAAAAAAAAATTATTTATTATGAAAATTTTAATCATATATGAAAGCAGACAGTAAGTAATGAAGTGCTAGGTACCTATCACTCAATTTCAACAGTTATCAACTCATGGCTAATCTTGTTTCATCTATAACCCCCACTCTGTGCACACATCCCCATATTATCTTGAAGCAATCCTAGCTATATGCTTTTTTTCATAAATATTTCAGTATATAGTTTTAAATACACACCTCCTTAAAACACAGCAAAATACCATTATCACCAAATATTGATAATTTTTCAATAAAATTTTAATTTCTGTTAATTTGTTTGAATCATGATCCAGTTAAAATCCATATATTATAGTAGAGGTCCTCTTCATCTATTTTTTTTACTTTTCCCCCTGCAGTTTATAAAGAAAACCAGGTTACTTGTCTTGCAGTGTTTCCCAGGTTTTGCTGGTTGCATCCTTTTGATATCATTTAACATACTCCTCTTTAGGTATTTTCTCCAGATTTGTTTTTGGATTCACAGATTTAATCAGCTTCATTTTTTTTGTTGGTTTTGTTTGGGAGGGGCAGTATTACCTCACAGGTGGTGGTATTCTACCATCGGGTGGCAAATAATGTCTAGGTGTCTCATTGGTATTTTAGCCACCATTGATGTTACAGAACACAATTCATCAATTTATTAAAGGTTAAGAATGGAAGTATTCCGTCCTGGCTGGTTGGCTCAGCAGTAGAGTGTCGCCTGGTATGTGGAAGTCCTAGGTTCAGTTCCCAGTCAGGGCACACAGGAGAAGTGCCCATCTGCTTCTCCACCCCTTCCCTCTCTTTCTATCCTGTGAAGCCATGGCTCAATTGGAGCCAGTTGACCCTGGGTGCTAAGGATGGCTCCATGGCCTCCCTCCTCAGGTGCTAAAGAAGAGCTCAGTTTCTGAACAATGAAGGAAGGCCTCAGATGCCCCTTAGGGGGCTTATAGGTGGATCCCAGTCTGGGCGCATTCCAAGTGTCTCTCTGCCCCACATCCCCTCCTCTCACTGAATAAACAAAAAACTCAGTTTTCATCCCACTCATGCTCCAAAAAGATTTTTTCTTTCATAAGATTTTACATACTATGTTTAATGAAATTATGTAAATAGTCCAGTAAAAATTGTGTGTGTGTGAGATAGGGACAGACAGGAAGGGAAAGAGATGAGAAGCATGAATTCTTTGTTGCGGTACCTTAGTTTCTCATGCATTGCTTTCTCATATGTGCCTTGACTGGCGGCTACGGCTACGGCAGACCAAGTGACCCCTTGCTCAAGCCAGTGACCTTGGGCTCAAGCTGGTGAGCCTTGCTCCAGCCAGATGAGCCCGCGCTCAAGCTAGCGACATCGAGGTTTCGAACCTGGGTCCTATCACACACTTTTTCTTTAATATCTCTGCAGTGTTGTGATGCTTTCAAAATTAAATCGTGAAGCGAATTTGAATAGCTATTGATCTTCCAGGATAAGCTCTATAGGATTCAGATTCAAATTCAACAATATCTGGGGACAAAAATGAATTTTATTCTTTATCTAAAATTAAGTGTTAAGAATGAGAATGCAATATATAACAAGAATACTAAAACATAATTTGCCCATTGCACACTGAATTTATTGCTACAGTGGCAAAGTCTGGTTTTCGCGTCCTTGATTCATTTTTCATCAACCATGTGCTAAGATAGTGTCACATGCACTGGAGTTACAAGATGAGGATGACACGCGGTCCATCCCTGAACAGCCGTGTACTATAAAAAGGCAGGGAAACCAGCAATTTCCACTGAGTCAGGTATGCAACAAGTCATGTATACAACAAGTAAAAAATGACACTATTGGGATACACAGAAGGGACATCCCAATTTTGTGTCAGTGTTGTCGGTTTCCTGGTGGAGGTGACATGTAAGTTGGTATCTGAAGGACAAAAATGAAATGTGCCAGAAAAATGAAGCAGACCCCCAGACTGCAGGTGAGGGGGAACACTGGTGCTATTATAAGTAGTCCAGCTTGGTGAGATGCTAGAGCAAAGGGGCAGAGGAGGGTAATTAGCAGAGAGAAAGCTGAATTATTTGGCAAAAACTATGAATTTTGGTGGTTTTAATCAAAGGTAAACCAATGACATAGTCAATGACTGGAGATTTAAATGTCGCCCCTCGGGTGACAGCTACATGAACTGTAACTGCCAGACTAAATGTGACTGGATGAGTCTAATTATTAGGCCTGTGTCACTAGCAAGAACATGGGAGGAAGATGGAGCCCGGTTTTCTGACCAGAGCTCTGTGTGCAGGTTGACAGTCCGTAGACGTGGCAGAGGGGAGGAAGAGGACGGCCAGAAAGAGACATGGACTTGATATTTTTGAAAGCTATGGAACACGAATAAATACAGAAACAGTATATTCTTTATGAATGCTTATGCTTTCACATTTTTCATTCACTGTGTATAAGAAAATATTTAATAGTGTCTGTTATCCAAACTTGCAATCAAATGCAATTTACTATTTCAGAAATCAGTGCTATCAAAATTTAATAAATTTTGGCTACAAACCTTTTAATTCTCTACTTAGAATTTCTTCAAACTCATGCCACATCTGAAATAAGTCAATTATTTGTAGTATTTAAGTTAGATTATTATGGGGATTACATACAGTTTATGTATGTAATTATTTATATCATTTAAATAATACTTTTAGAGAATAGGCCTTATTTGAGGACTATAAATAGAAAACCACATAAATGAAAATTTCTATTTAATTTTAGATAATAGAGAACATATATATGTAGTGCTATGTAGATTAATCTGAAAAGCTAATGAGAAACAAATTGAGAGATGTAATATTTAGCTGGATACACTGATTTCAAGAAATTGTGAGTTAAAGTTCTCTAGCAAATTATCTCGCGGTTATTTTTTAACTTGGAATACTGGCTAAAATTTGAAGTAATTTCGAGGTAAACATTGCCAGAATACTAAAAAAGGATGAGGGGTAACTTTGGAACATATTAAAATACATTTTCTAAAGAAAAAATAGTGGAGTACTAATGAAGGAAGCAGCAGGTCATTCAGTGGACAACAGAAAACAAAAGCTCGCCTGACTAGGCGGTGGTGCAGTGGATAGAGCATCGGACTGGGATGCAGAGGACCCAGGTTCGAGACCCCAAGGTAGCCAGCTTGAGCAAGGGGTCACTCGGTCTGCTGTAGCTACCCCATTCAAGGCACGTATGAGAAATCAGTCAATGAACAACTAAGGTGCCGCAACGAAGAATTGATGCTTCTCATCTCTCTCCCTTCCTGTTTGTCACTATCTCTGTCACTAAATAAATAAGATGCTTTAAAAAGAACTTAAAAAAATAAACCCAAAAAGCTCAACCTGAGAATTTCATGCACACTAGTGATTTTTTTTTCTTTTTTTTGTATTTTCCTGCAGCTAGAAATGGGGAAAGACAGACTCCCGCATGCGCCCGACCGGGATCCACCTGGCACGTCCACCAGGGGGCGTCGCTCTGCCGAGACCAGAGCCACTCTAGCGCCTGGGGCAGAGGCCAAGGAGCCATCCCCAGCGCCCGGGCCATCTTTGCTCCAATGAATGGAGCCTAGGCTGCAGGAGGGGAAGAGAGAGACAGAGAGGAAGGAGGGGGGAGGGGTGGAGAAGCAAATGGGCGCTTCTCCTATGTGCCCTGGCCGGGAATCAAACCCGGGTCCCCCGCACACCAGGCTGACGCTCTACCGCTGAGCCAACCAGCCAGGGCCACAGTAAAGTGGTATTTTAAATTAGGTAAGAAAAGATGGTTTGCGACAAGTGAACAGCCATTTTTTTTTTAAGTTCTTACAGGTTCACAACCATACTCCAAAATAAATCTTGGATTACAGATTTATTTGGGGGAAATAAAACGGAAATACAAGGGTGGGCCAAAGAGGGATGATTGAGTCATGTTGGAATGTGCTTTCATTTCATCTGGGGACCTTATACCGGTTTCACACCATTCGCACTTGAGAGGTTGCCACAATCTCAAACCATTAACATCTTCCTGCTGTTGTGTCCACTGAATTCCCTGGAGATTGGCTGGGTCCCAGATGGATGTGGAAGAGGAATAAACTAAGGGACAAGGAGATTTAGAAATTTTTTTCTAAAGGGAGTTCTTTGGGGGTGGAGACCTTGAGCATCAGGAAGTTTCACACCACACTAGCCCCAGTTAGGTAGACAAAGACCGTTTTTCCACTAGGGTGAGTCTGATTTTTGCAAGGATCTGGGAACACTTGAGCAACTCCCACGGATGTTTGAACGGAACCCAGACTTGGCCGCAAGCAATCCCTGAGATTTGCGATGCCTGGACCTAGCCCATACTCTCTGGGTACCACCGGACCTCTGTGCACCTGCACTGATGTCATTGGCTGAGGCAGGCGCATGCGCACTTGTGTTTAGTGGCGTTGCTTGGTTACTGAGCCTAAGGGCAGAGATTCTGAACTGCCAGACTACGCTGCTGGGAAATGGTGGCGTGAGGTGGTTGGCTCTTCAGGAGAAAGATTATTGTGCTCAGGAGGGGCAAAAAGCAGAGGAGGTGAGTCTTCTCTTAAGCTTATAGCTTCTTTGCGGTGAAGATGCACCCCTTTGTGGGGAGGTAGAGGCTGTTAACATCCAGCCCAGGGAGCAGCAGCGCGGGAGGCAGAAGACTCGCGCTCCGCCTCCGAGGCAGAGATCGGGAACGATCCACAAAGCTGCCAGGGCCGGGGCCGGGGCCGGCAACGTCCGGAGAGTGAAGCTGATTATGGTTTGTTTGTGGGTTGTTTTTTTTTTTTGTTTGTTTGTTTGTTTTGATAAGTGGCGTAGATGATAGAGATAGAATGAACAGGTAATCGAGTCAGCGGGGCGGCGGCCATTGGTTACCGGGAGGGGGCGGTGTTCTTCTCCAGGCGGTGAACACACCTGGGAGAAGTGTTCACCTGCCGGGGTGCAGCCAGGTGGAGCTCAGCCTTCCTGTCACCGGCGCTTGGCTGTCTTCCCACCTGCGCTTTTTGTAGCACGGTGATGGAGACCTCTCCTGGGGGCTAGGGCTCAGGCTGACTTTATGAGCAGCAAAAACCAAAACTTAAGGACTGTGGCGAACCAGCGTGACTAGTAATTCCAGGTCCCAAGTGGGAATGGCGCGGAATTAAGAAAATACGCTTAAAGAATTAAAGAATGGGTTTGGAACGGCTCTACAATTGCTGATGGCAAGAAGAGAGTGTGCCCCAAAACTGCATCTTGCTTTATTTATAGGGCAAAGTGGGCCATTACCAAATCAGTGAGATCTCTGATTACGTTTCCAAGCAATCTAAGAATTTTGCCAAGTGCAGAAAACCTCCACCATACGTAGCATCCTAACTATACACAAAATAAGATAGAAGAAACTTGCCTCCAGTCTTTCTGGGGGACAAGGGGGGTAGGATGAGTATCAGCTAACATGGAGGTGTGGGGAAGGGCTTAGCCTTTTGCAACTTAATCAGGCAAATGATATGGGGCGTTGGGTAAACTGCCAGCTTACAGCCAGTTCCCCACACCTCTATCCCCCAAAAATCTAAACTGCCAAAACCTTGTTGGAGCCCTGGCCAGTTGGCTCAGTGGTAGAGCGTCGGCCTGGCGTACAGGAGTCCCAGGTTCGATTCCCGGCCAGGGCACACAGGAGAAGCGCCCATCTGCTTCTCCACCCCTCCCCCTCTCCTTCCTCTCTGTCTCTCCCTTCCCCTCCTGCATCCAACGCTCCATTGGATCAAAGTTGGCCCGGACACTGAGGATGGCTCCATGGCCTCTGCCTCAGGCACTAGAATGGCTCTGGTTGCAACAGAGCGATGCCCCAGATGGGCAGAGCATCGCCCCCTGGTGGGCATGCTGGGTGGATCCCGGTCGGGCGCATGCAGGAGTCTGTCTGACTGCCTCCCTGTTTCCAACTTCAGAAAAATACAAAAATAATAATAATAATTAAAAAGAATGGCCCACTAAAACAAACAAACAAACAAAAAAACTTTGTTGGCTTTTTGGTTCCCAGCAAAGGACCCACTCATAATACCCCTTAAAGAGCACTTTACTGAGTTGTTTTTTTGTTTGTTTGTTTTTGTGGCAGAGACAGAGAGTCAGAGAGAGGAATAGACAGGAAGGGAGAGGGATGAGAAACATCAATTATTCATTGCTGTTCCTTAGTTGTTTATTGATTGATTTTTCATATGTCCCTTGACCGGGGGCTACAGCAGACCAAGTGAATCCTTGCTTGAGCCAGCTACCTTGGGCTCAAGCTGGTGAGCCTTGCTCAAACCAGATGAGCCTGTGCTCAGGCTGGTGACCTCAGAGTCTCAAACCTGGGTCCTTGGCATCTTAGTCCTACGATCTATCCACTGCGCCACCGCCTGGTCAGGCGAGGGTTTTAAAGTGATTTAACTGTATCCATAATAGAAACAAAGTCTGTACAGCATTTATACTTGTTCATGTTTTTATACCGTGATGTCACATACCATAGAAAAGTGCATAATGAGAGAATACACACACACACACACACACACACACACACACACACGGCACATTATTGGTTTGAGGTAGAGAAACACCTCTGTGAAGCTATTTCAAGCCCAAAGCCCCCAAAAGTAATTCAGAAATCCTATGCCTGGAGGGCTCAGTCTCAAGGAATCAGTTTGCAAAGAGAAACCAGAGTGATTTGAAAAGTGTGCTTCAACCTTGCTATAAGAATAGATGCAAAGATTAATAAAAAAAAAACACAATAAAGAGATTCAGATTGATTTAGCTGGAGAAAGCAACAGATGTTCTCATGAGAAAGGTTAAGATTTGAGGATCAGACTCACCCGATGTGAAGTGGAATTGAGCCTTGTAAGGTCAGGATAGACCAAGGGTTGGGAACCTATGGCTCGCAAGCCAGATGTGGCTCTTTTGATGGCTGCATCTGGCTCGCAGACAAATCTTTAATAAAAAATAATAATAGGCCCTGGCCGGTTGGCTCAGTGGTAGAGCGTCGGCCTGGTGTGCAGAAGTCCCAGGTTCGATTCCCGGCCAGGGCACACAGGAGAAGCACCCATCTGCTTCTCCACACCCCCCCCCTCTCCTTCCTCTCTGTCTCTCTCTTCCCCTCCTGCAGCGAGGCTCCATTGGAGCAAGGATGGCTCGGGCGCTGGGGATGGCTCCTTGGCCTCTGCCCCAGGCGCTGGAGTGGCTCTGGTCGTGACAGAGCGACGCCGCGGAGGGGCAAAGCATCGCCCCCTGGTGGGCAGAGCGTCGCTCCCTGGTGGGCGTGCCAGGTGGATCCCGGTCGGGCGCATGCCGGAGTCTGTCTGTCTCTCCCGTTTCCAGCTTCAGAAAAATACCAAAAAATAAAATAATAATAATGTTAAAAATATAAAACATTCTCATGTATTACAATCCGTTCATTTCCTACCGCTCATGTTCATGGTTGCGGGTAGCTGGAGCCAATCACAGCTGTCCTCCACAACACCAAATTTTTATTGGGTAATGCGTAATGTGCATGGGTCGTTGTATGGCTCTCACGGAATTACATTTTAAAATATGTGGCGTTTTTGGCTCTCTCAGCTAAAAAGGTTCCCAACCCCTGGGATAGACAGATATGAATGACGCATCTGCTCTTGAACAAGGTTTCAGAAAACAGGTGCGTTTTCATTGTTACTAGATCAGAAAGAGTGAGCAGGCCAGAGGAGCGGAAAAGAGCATGATCTCAGCTGACTAGAGTGACCGTTACAGGATGTGTCAGAAAGATGCAGAGACACTCCCTAGTGGTAGCAAGGAGGATTGGGACAACAATATGAATTGGCTACAGGCTATCAGGACAGTTTTGAGAGGAAGTTGGGTCAGATCAGTGAAAAAACTCAAAAATTGGTCAATAACTTTTAAGATAACCACTTAATCTATGCTGTATCCTGGGAAAACATTCTAAAAAAGTTATGATTAGGATTTGAGGAAAGGCACAAGAAAAGATGAGTTATATGGGATGGAGGGTAGTAGAAAAGACTATTCTATTGAGTTACTGATTTCGTGATACATGTTTGTCTGACTGAAGCATCCCTTCTGGGAGGGATTATCTGACCCAGGAAATTTGGATGTGGACAAAATTTGTTTAAATAGCAGATGGCACCTGACCAGGCGGTGGCGCAGTGGATAGAACGTCAGACTGGGATGCAGAGGACCCAGGTTCGAGACCCCAAGGTCGCCAGCTTGAGCACGGGCTCATCTGGTTTGAGCAAAAGCAGATGGGTTGAACCCAAGGTCGCTGCCTCCAGCAAGGGGTTACTCGGTCTGCTGAAGGCCCACAGTCAAGGCACATATGAGAGAGCAACCAATGAACAACTAAGGTGTTGCAACGCACAGTGAAAAACTAATGATTGATGCTTCTCATCTCTGTCTGTTCCTGTCTGTCTGTCCCTGTCTATCCCTCTCTCTGATTCACTCTCTGTCTCTGTAAAAACAAAACAAAACAAACAAACAAACAAAAAATAGCAGATGGCTTTGGCAGACCCAGAACTTGATGTTTTCACATATCTCACTATGGAAAACTGCATAAAATAAAAGCCAAAGGAATAGATTGGAAAACATGTGTAAAGCAAAGATCAGTGGAGAAGAAAAAGAAAGTACTCAGATCCAGAAAACAACATGGACCCACTAGGTCGAGAAGGAAAGAACCTATGAAGAAGGTTAATCAGCTGTCTCCCTGAAACTTCTAGGAGAGAAAACTGAACAGAACAGGCATCCAGCAGGAAGGATGCTGCAGACAGGAACACTTCTCTTGAGTAGTAATGACACAGAAGGCCATTAGGGCGCACTTCTTCAAAAGCAACTTCATCTCAGAACTTGCTTACTTGCTGTGGCTCTCCAGCTGAAACAGTTTTGGTGTCAAAGGAGGTGAGAGAACATTCCTTGGTAGGCAGGTTTCCAGGGCCTGAGCAATTCCATAGTGAGTAGCAACAGCCATTGTGGCTCAGGAACAAAAATACTGGTTCATGGAAAAAAGTGGAGAGGACATCAAAAGTTGAAGTCCACCCACAAATCAGCATTAGAATGCCAGAAATAGGGCACTCAGTGGATAAGTCAAAACTGAGTGACTGCCTGACCTGTGGTGGTGCAGTGGATAAAGCGTCGACCTGGAAATGCTGAGGTTGCCGGTTCGAAACCCTGGGCTTGCCTGGGAGGCACATATGGGAGTTGATGCTTCCAGCTCCTCCCCCCTTTCTCTCTCTCTGTCTCTCCTCTCTCTCTCTCTCTCTCTCTCTCTCTCTCTCTCTCCCCCTCTCCTCTCTAAAGTGAATAAATAAAAAATTTAAAAAAACAAAACAAAAACAATAAACTGAGGGACTGATAGTGCTGGTGGGAAGAATGTCTCAGTGAGGACCAGTGGTGGGTGGGATTCAGCCAGTTCGCACCAGTTCCACAGAACCGATAACCTAATCAGGGCTCTCTCTAAGGTGGGCGCCTGAGCAGATGTCCAATGTGGAAATCACAAATTTACATTCCTTACTCTTTTCTAATGTTCATCTGTGCAACAGCATATTCTAAGCACCCATAGTAATGTTCATTCCGTCCATAGGTGAAAAAAATTTTGACAGAACTATGCTTGTAATATTTATTTATTCATTTCATAAAACTTATACCTTTGATGACCTACTACATTTTAATTCCCTCGTATTTGTTACTTCAGTAAACAAACATATAATGTAAGGAGAAAAAGTACCAAACTACCAGGAGGTACCAGCTGTCACTGAAAATGTGTTATATAACAGGTTTATTGTTTTTTGTCAGGTATTATTTAATATTTTTATTAATATTTTAAAACTCTTATAATCTAGTTTTGTGTACCTCTTTTATTGTTCTTTTGTAAGTATTGAATGCATGAAATAATAAATTACTTTTTGGCATAATATAGTTTTTTTATTCTTCAAATGGTCATTAGGGCAGAGAACTGGTTGTAAAATTATTTGAATCCCACCACTGGTTAGGACTCGATACCTGCAACTGCTTCCACTGCCAGCATTAAAGAATGTAAGGCAGGAATATCTTAAATGACAATCCCTAGGAAACAGATGAGTGAACTCCAGTCCCTATTACATCTTGTTTACACATAAGAGACTAAATCCCAATGTTGAATTTAACCTCTCATGGGTGGTTTCTCCCAATTGCTTTTCAAACATTGGGCTATAACATAACATTCAGTGTTTGAAAGTGTACAAATCAGTGATTTTTAGTACAACTGTGTTGTAAAACATCATCACTCCAAACTTTCAGAGTACTTCCATCACAGCAAAAAGAAACCCTGTTCTCATACCTGCCAGCCTGAATTCTCCTCTCTGCAATCCACTGACCACCGCATACTCGCTTTTTCCTGTATGGGTTTGCCGTTCTGGACATTTCATACAAATGGAACCAATCATTGGATGGCCTTTGTGACTGGCTTCTTTCACTTAGCAGGATGTTGGCGAGGTTCATCCGTATTGTTGCCTGTAGCATTCCTCATTCCTTTTTTTTAAAAATTATTATTATTATTATTTTCTTTACAGGGACAGAGAGAGAGAGTCAGAGAGAGAGAGAGGGATAGATAGGGACAGACAAGACAGGAACGGAGAGAGATGAGAAGCATCAATCATCAGTTTTTCGTTGGGACTCCTTAGTTGTTCATTGATTGCTTTCTCATATGTGCCTTGACTGCGGGTCTTCAGCAGACTGAGTAACCCCTTGCTTGAGCCAGCGACCTTGGGTCTAAGCTGGTGAGCATTTTTTATTTTGCTCAAGCCAGATGAGCCCGCGCTCAAGATGGCAACCTCAGGGTCTCGAACCTGGGTCCTTGGCATCCCAGTCCAACGCTCTATCCACTGCGCCACTGCCTGGTCAGACAGCATTCCTCATTTCTTATTAGAGCTAAGTAATAATATTTCATTAGATGAAATATACATTTGTCTATCCATTTTTCATCAGTTCATGGGCATAAATTGTTTCCACTTTTTGGCTATTACGCACAATGCTGCTATGAACATTCAAGTAAAATCCTAATTGGTTTTCAGGGTCATGACTACAGGTCCAGATAAGCATCATGGGTTGATAAACATCCTGGTAAATTAAAACTTATTATTATTATTAGATAGTTCTGATTTTCTGTTATTTTTCTTTGAAAACACTAGGTTTTGGAAAACCCATTTGCGATAACTCTAATAGAACCTGGGGACTGCTTTGTTTTCTAAAGTGTGTAGGTGTGGGAAACAATTATTGTGTATATTTTTTGCTTTGAATTCTTATGAGTGAGGCTCCTGAGCTGCTTAGCAGAGAACAAACTTGGCTCTGATGTCCTGTTCTGCACCTGCTCCAGGAAGGCTGCTGCTGCTACAAGGATGCAGATATTCCCAAATCCTCTCACTGAAATTGAGCAGAAGGAGAAGCTGCAGGGAACGATTTCAGACTTGAAGTTGGGATTTGGGACTTTAATTTCTCTGGATTAATTATGCACAAGGACATTAGAATTTACGTTTTAGCTTTTGGCTTTAACAGAAAGATTTTAGATTTTAATTTTTTAAGATTTTAACCTTTAGTTATATCACTAGGAAATTAATGGGAAGGGTTATATTTTTAGAGCATCACTATATGTTGACATGATTTGGGAAGTATTTTAATTTAATTTGGAATATTTAATTTTAATATCTTAACATTGTTATTTAATCTCATTGCAGAAACTCTAAGAGGCTATACTGGGAAATATGTCTGGACACTATTTTGACAGAAAATGTCTTTGAATTTGGAATGGCCATTGAAATCATTCAGTTAATGACTGTCCCATTTCAGAGCCTAGAGCAAAACCTAATTCTTTCAGCAGAAAGATAGGTCCAAGAAAGTCCCAGTAAAATTCACTAATTTTTATGAAAGGATATATCATAGAAATATTATGTAATGTTTGGTGTGTGATAAGAAAGATGTTAGGAAGTGGTGGATGTGGCGTGTGTGGACTTTGAGAGGCGCTTTCTTTTCATTTAAAGCAGCAGCTGGCACTGGTATATACCAGTGTTTCCTGTGAAGCAATGTGTCTTTAGGATGTATATTTTAGACATGGAATTTATATCTCTGTCAATAGAAGGATCATTCCTTTCCTGACTTGATTGCTTTTAAGCATGGGAACCTGTTATCCTTGGTATGTTAGAGCTCTCTTGCAACTCAGTGGAACATAACTGTGCCACACTTAAAGCTTTAGCTATATCTAGAGCCTGAGATCGAACAGAACTCGAATACGGAAAACCACGAAATACAGCTTCACCCTATGAACCTTAGCATTAGGACAGGTTAAAAAAAATAGAGTCTAATCTAAGACTCCTTTGGTATCTGGTGGTTAGATACATTTCTAACCTTTCAGTAAATCTTGAGTACATTTAGACTAATGTTAAATGATACAAACCACAGTTGTTTAGTGAATGCATGAAATGGGATCATATGATAATTACTATTCCGTTACCAGTTTTTTTTTCACTTAGGGGTGACCTGATAAAATTACACATATTTATGAATTTCATAATTTCTATCTGGTTGTTTTTTTTAAATAATTATTCTAAACAACACTCCAGTGAATATCTTAGCATGAACTGAGTACCTGGTTGTCATGACCTTCTCTCGGGGCAATAAGGCTGGGTCATGTTTGGGGAAAGATGTTGGAGATACAAATTTGCCTGACCTGTGGTGGCGCAGTGGATAAAGTGTCAATCTGGAACACTGAGGTCGCTGGTTTGAAATCCCTGGCCTGCCTGGTCAAGAAACATAGGGGAGTTGATGCTTCCTGCTCTTCCTCCTTCTCTTGTCTTTCTCTCCTTCTGTCTGTCTCTCTCCACCCTCTCTAAAATGAATTTTTTTAAAAAGAGAGAGGTACAAATTTGTATTGGAATTCACCCTCAGATCAAGGTCAAAGACAGCCTCTCAGGAGTCCCCTTGGTTCTGAGAAAACATGAGATGAGGCTCTATGTTTTAGGATGATTCACAGTTTGAGTCGACAAAATATATAGTAGTGGTAAAAAGGTGAAAACCAGTGAGAATAACTGACTCCCCAACTCGAAAGCCAGTGGTGGGCAAACTATAGGCCAACCCTGACCCACTGATTCTGTACAGCCTAGTGCAGCGGTTCTCAACCTTGGGTCGCGACCCCGGCGGGGTCGCCTAAAGCCATCGGAAAATAAATAATGCATATCAGGTATTTACATTCCGAATCATAACTGTAGCAAAATTACAGTTATGAAGTAGCCACCAAAATTATTTTTTGGTTTGGGATCACCGCAACATGAGGAACTGTATTGCGGGGTCACGGCATTAGAAAGGTTGAGAACCACTGGCATAGAAACAAAGGATACTTTATTGCATTTTTAAAATGTTGAAAAAAAATCAAAAGAAGAAGAATATTTTGTGTTATGTAAAATTTGAATTTCAGTGAATAAGTTTTATTGAAACCCAAACAACCACTTCCTTTTTAAGTTTTTTTTTACGTACGAGCTATGGCTACTCAACAGACCATCTATCTGGCTCTTTGCAGAAAAAGAAGGTAACCTTCTAAGTCATTTCCAAAGAAGGTAGGAAATTATTTGACCCTTTTGTTCTCATGGGGCTCTGTAATGCCAATGCCCATCCTGCTTCCTGTGCCCCGTGGGCTATCCCCGCCATGACTGTCTGTGGTGCCCGTCCTGGCAGAGCCCTGTGGCAGCCGGAGTCTTCACAACCCTAGTCTGTCAGTCTAAAAGTGTGATTGATGGGCACGGTCAACTCACTCAACTTGGTAGATTTTTTTTTAATGCTTTGTCCTAAAATTGGTGGAGTAAGTGAACAGCTATAAAGTTGGTGGAGTAAGTGAACAGTTCTATGAAGGACTTTCCCTAGTCCAGTTCATTACTCTGACCTACAGCTTGTGTGAGGAAAGCTGAACAGCCTTCTCTTTCTTTCATCACCAGCTCTCAGAAGAGTAACTTCCAGTTGTTTAGAGTTCTACTTTCAGTTTTAGTTATCTTTATGAATTCGTGGTATTCCATAGATTGATAACACAGATTTTATGTTTTTAATGCTCTGTAATCATTATTTTCTGTGTCCATGTTGTCCCATCTTTAGTGAGTGGGAATGTGTTTTAGTGACTGTCTTTTTATGCTGTCCTAATATTCTGATGGCTCTCTTTCCTTCCGGCATGACAGGGTACTTGCAGCTTCTTCTGTATCTGCTCTGTCCTGGGCAGGAAGTCTATCTACTTTTATGGAGAAACAGTGTTTAGAGACCTGACACCATACATAGTTTTACAATATTATTGACTATATTTCCAATGCTGTACTTTACTTTTTTTTTTTTTGACAGAGACAGAGAGAGAGTCAGAGAGAGAGGGACTGATAGAGACAGACAGGAAGAAAGAGAGATGAGAAGCATCAACTCTTTGTTGCAGCTCCTTGGTTGTTCATTGATTGCTTTCTCATATGTGCCTGACCTGGGAGCTACAGCAAAGCGAGTGACTCCTGCTCAAGCCAGCGAACTTGGGCTCCAGCCAGGAACCATGGGCTTTAAGCCAGTGACCTTGGGCTCAAGCCAGTGACCCTGAGGTTATGTCTATGATCCCACGCTCAAGCCAGTGACCATGGGGTTATGTCTATGATCCCACACTCAAGTCAGATGAGCCTGTGTTCAAGCTGGTGACTTTGGGGCTTCAAACCTGGGTCTTCCACATACCAGTCTGATGCTCCGTCCACTGTCGCC
This sequence comes from Saccopteryx bilineata, assembly GCF_036850765.1. Lineage (NCBI taxonomy): Eukaryota > Metazoa > Chordata > Mammalia > Chiroptera > Emballonuridae > Saccopteryx > Saccopteryx bilineata. The sequence continues at coordinate 132,531,889 of NC_089494.1, forward strand.
ACCCAATTTGTACTTAATCCCTTCACCTTTTTCACCTCCCTCCAAAACTTCTTCCTCTCTGGCAGCCAATCTGTGAACATAGTTTATCTTTCTATTTACGTGTGTTCTTTAATTTCTCTCAAGAGTATCTTATACATTTGGGTAGATTTACTTCTAATATTTTTATTGTTTGTTTTTTTTGTATTTTTCCGAAGCTGGAAACAGGGGAGAGACAGTCAGACAGACTCCCACATGCGCCCGACCGGGATCCACCCGGCACGCCCACCAGGGGCGACGCTCTGCCCACCAGGGGGCGATGCTCTGCCCCTCCGAGGCGTCACTCCGTTGCGACCAGAGCCACTCCAGCGCCCGGGCCATCTTTGCTCCAATGGAGCCTCGCTGCGGGAGGGGAAGAGAGAGACAGAGTAGAAGGAGAGGGAGAGGGGTGGAGAAGCAGATGGGCGCTTCTCCTGTGTGCCCTGGCCGGGAATCGAACCTGGGACCCCTTGCACGCCAGGCCGACGCTCTACCACTGAGCCAACCGGCCAGGGCCAATATTTTTATTCTTATGACATTTAAAATAATACTAATTTTAAATTCCTGTTCCAGTTTTCTATTAGTACACAAAAATACAATTGGTTTTAGAATACTTACCTTATATAGTGTAACCTTGTTAGGTTTATCAGTTCTTGCATTTTGAAACATTTTCTTTACAAAATTATGTAAAGGTAACATAAAGACCATTTTATTTCTTTCTATGTAATCTTTATTTCTTACTTGCCTTATAGTACTGGATTAAAATGTCCAGAAAAACGTGGGAAAATGTACTATGAGCAGACATCATTTCCTTGTTCCCAACTCTGTGGCAAACATGGTCAATATTTCATCAAGTATGATAATTGCCTGGAGGCATTTCATAGCCATTTCTGTTAGACGCAGGAAGCTCTCTTCTACTCAGAGTTAATTGACATGTTTGATCATGAATGGCATTTGAATTTTGTCATATAATGTTTGTCCATCTTTTAAGAGTTTTGTGACATTTTTTCTATTATAATTGGTGAATGTGGCAATTTATGTTGAATGATTTTGCACCAGCCTTGCATTCCTAAAATGACTCACATTTGGTCATGACACATTATTATTTTCATATATTGTTGCCTTTGTTTGTTAACAGTTTGTCACTGGTATTTGTTCCTATGACCATGAGGAATGTTAGCCTGCTATTTCTTTTTCTTGTAACACCTTTTTCAGGTTTGATATCAGGGTTATGCTGCCTGCAGGAAAAGAGCCAGTAAATATTCCTCCTCTTGTATTTTCTGAAATATATGATGTATAGTTAATAGCATTTCTTCACTTTTCCCTTAAATGTGTGGCAGAATTCACCAATGAAGTCATTTTTGCATGGAGTTTTTCTGCAAATTCATTTTCTTTAACAAATAAGGCTATTCAGCTATTTTGTTTCTTTTTGGGTCAATTTTGGTATATTTTGTCTTACAAGAAATTCATCCATTTTTACCAATAGATTATTTTATCATTTTAAGTCTCTACTGATGTACAATTTTTGATTTGATATCAGTAATTTCTATTATACATCCTTTGTATTTCTTGGTCAAGAAATCATTGATTTTATAAATTTATTTTCCAAAACCCAACTTTGAATATTAATTTTTTAATTATTTCCCTATTTGCTAATCCATTGATTTCTGCTCTTTATTCCTTCTTGTTTTCTACCTTGAGATAAATTTTCTTTTTAGTTTCAAGTTTTTTAAAGGTGATAGGTTAAGGTATTGATTTAAACCTTTATTCTTTTCTAAGAAAGTGTTTAATGCTATAAAGTTCTGTTTAAATACTGGTTTAACTGTATCTACAAGTTTTTATATGATGGGTATTCTGATCATTTATTTCAAAATATTGATACATTCCTATTATCCTGTGACTTCTTCTTTGACCATGGATCAAGTAATGCTTTTATTTTGTCTTTATTTTTTACAGATACTTGAACTGGACCTAGAATTCTAGGTTGAGAGGGTTACTTTCTTTCAGCACTTAAAAAATGAGGTTGTCAGCCCTAGCCAGTTGGTTCAGTGGATAGAGCATTGGCCCAGCATACGGATATCTGGGTTCAATCCCTGATCAGGGCACACAGAAGAAGTGACAGTCTGCTTCTCTTCCTCTACTTCTCCCCCTTCTCTTTTTCTTCCCCTTTCACAGCCAGTGGCTTGATTGGTTCAAGTGTCAGCCCCAGGCACTGAGGATAGCGCAGTTGGTTCAAGCATCAGCCCCAGATGGGGTTTTCCAAGTGGATCCAGGATGAGGCACATGTGGGAATCTATCTCCCCTCCTGTAACTTAAAAAGAGAAAAAGAAAAAAACAAAACACTCAAATGTTGTTGTGAGTCGGAGGCACAGAGAGAGAGATCAGCAGGCGAAATGTCAGTGAACTAGCAAAGGACCACCGCTCACTCAGGCAAATGGCTTCGAGTTTGCGCTGTGTCCTATTTTTTATTCACAAGATTTCAAAAAGCTTGTTTACTTAGAAATTGGCATAGCATCAAGCATAACCTTTAATTAAGAATACATGGACTACATCTGCATGATAGCTTAATAACAATACAATATCAAAAAACATTAACTGTTATTGCTTCTATGGTTCTCACAACATTCCTCTCTTTATCTCAAGGAATAGCCTTGAAGGGAACAGTAAAATCTTATGAGAATGTTTTACTGAGAAGAGAGTCTAGCAACCACTTTCAGTCACATAGACTTGTTTCAGTGACTCGCCTTAGAATCACAAAACAATTCTCTTGGCAAAACATTCTTTTCTTGTTGGCTGTGTTCCCATCCAAGGTCATGCAATAGATTACTCCACTACACTCAAATGTGTGCAGTTATTTTCTACATTGAAAAGACCAAAGAACCTATATACATAATCCATGCATACAGAGTAGCACTATCCAGAGGGAAAGGATATTAGCTAAGGAGAGTGGGGTAAAGGGGGAGAAAATAGGAGTGAAAAGAGACTTTGCATGAGGCATGAGGGGCACATGTGGTATGCAGATTGTTATATCGAGTAGGACACTTGAAACCATGTCAACACAATAAATTAAAAAATAAATTAAAAGCCCTGGCCGGTTGGCTCAGCGGTAGAGCGTCGGCCTAGCGTGCGGAGGACCCGGGTTCGATTCCCGGCCAGGGCACACAGGAGAAGCGCCCATTTGCTTCTCCACCCCTCCGCCGCGCCTTCCTCTCTGTCTCTCTCTTCCCCTCCCGCAGCCAGGGCTCCATTGGAGCAAAGATGGCCCGGGCGCTGGGGATGGCTCTGTGGCCTCTGCCCTAGGCGCTAGAGTGGCTCTGGTCGCAACATGGCGACGCCCAGGATGGGCAGAGCATCGCCCCCTGGTGGGCAGAGCGTCGCCCCTGGTGGGCGTGCCGGGTGGATCCCGGTCGGGCGCATGCGGGAGTCTGTCTGACTGTCTCTCCCTGTTTCCAGCTTCAGAAAAATGAAAAAAAATAAATAAATTAATTAATTAATTAATTAAAAAAAATTAAAAGACTTTTGTTTAAACCCCATAGCAAATAACACTGAAAGTTTTTGTCCACACTTAGGGACTCTGTATACAAAATACCTTAATTATTATTATTATCACTGTTATTACTATATTTTTCTGAAGTGGGAAGCAGAGAGTCAGACAGACAGACTCCCACATGCGCCTGACAGGATCCACCTAGCATTCCCACTAGGTGGCGATGTTCTGCCCATCTGGGGTGTTGCTCTGTTACAACCACAGCCATTCTAGCGTCTGAGGCAGAGGCCATGGAGCCATCCTCAGCACCCGGGTCAACTTTGCTCCAGTGGAGCCTTGACTGCCAGAGGAGAAGAGAGAGAGAGAGAGAGAGAGAGAGAGAGAGAGAGAGAAAGGAGAGGGGGATGGGTGGAGAGGCAGATGGGTGCTTCTGTGTGCCCTAACTAGGAATCAAACCCGGGACTTCCACACGCCCAGCCAACACTCTACTGCTGAGCCAACCGGCCAGGGCTCAAAATACCTTAATTATTAATAAGCCAATGTGTACGATACCAATAGCATTTAAAAAAAATTAAAACCAAACATGCTTCTGGCATGATAAAATTATGGAATTAAATTGGGTTTCCAGCCCTGGCTGGTTAGCCAGTCAGTTAGAGTGTCATCCCAAAACACCAAAGTTGTGGGTTGGATACCCAGTCAGGGCATATATGGGAAGTGACCAATAAATATTTCTCTCTCTTTCTCTCTCTCACCTATTATTTCAGCCACTGTTAATTAGGTCACCTGCTCTCTGCAGCTAAATTCTATCTGATAAATTTCCAAGACCTATGGGATGTAATCTACATCTTTCATAAGCTTGCCTTAGCCAGGTAGTCACACATTTCCAGCCATTCCCATAGCACACTTTTTGTACCATCAAAACTGAACTTATAGCCTGACCAGGCACTGGTGCAGTGGATAGAGCATCAGACTGGGACATGGAGGACCCAGGTTCAAAACCCTGAGGTCATTGGCTTGAGTGCAGACTTATCTGGCTTGAGCACGAGCTCTCCAGCTTGAGCACAGGATCGCTGGCTTGAGCGTGGGATCATAGACAGAACCCCATGGTTGCTAGCTTGAGCCCAAAGGTCACTCGCGGGCTTGAAGCCCAAGGTCACTGCCTTGAGTCTAAGGTTGCTGGTTTGAGCAAGGGGTCACTTGGTCTGCTGTAGCCCCCCCCCCCCCCGTCAAGGCACATATGAGAAAGCAATCAATGAACAATTAAGGAGACTAAGGAGCCACAATGAAGAATTGATGCTTCTCATCTCTCTCCCTTCCTGTCTGTCTGTGTGTCTGTCTCTCTCTCTGTAAAAACAAAACAAAACAAAAACCCTGAACTCATAAATCCTGATAATCCTGGATAATCTCCGCATCTCCAAGCCCTTTAATCACAGGCACACACTCCCTCTGCAGCATGTCCAAATCTCCCCCACCCCGCTGCTCTTTCCCCCAGGTACATTTTCTTTGCTTTCTCTCTTCTAAGTTCCAAGGGCTCTTCTTCTGCTTTTGTAACTAGATTCTGGAGCCCACGCAGCCCAGCTGGCTCACTTCTACTACTTCTGTAACTTTCTAAATAAGCTTTCTCATAATTTGAAAAAACAAAACAAAACTAATCACACCTGCAGAGTCTCTTCTGCCACATGTGTAACATTCACAGGTTCCAGAGAGGAGGACCTGGTATCTTTGAGGGCCATGATTCAGCATACACAGGAGGTAACATTAGGAAGCTGGAAAGAGTGTTTCCAATGGAAGGAACAGCAAAACAGAGCACACTGACATGACATCAGAGTGTGTGGGAATGTAGCAGGAATCAAAGGGGAAAGAGAAGCCCAGACAAGTTGATAAGGAAGTAGGATTTTAATAGCTGGTGGAGCAGCATGACCCCAAAAGAGGCAATAAACCACGAGCTTCCCGAAGTTAGATTCCTTACATCTTATATACCTTTTACAGAATATATATGTTCATGCAAGGGGCTCATAATCCCTTTGTCTAGAGGTAAATGTTGCTGGTTTAAGTTCTTGTGTCAAAAATTGGAGGCTTCTGGCTTAATACTAGAAGGCAATCTTAAATAGTGAATTGTTCACACTGTAGATTCTCTTTGTTCTTGGATCCAAGACCTCTGGCTTCAGGGCTCTGTCTGATTTCTCCCCTGAAGAACTTATTCTCTTCAGTTGGCTCCTTTCCTTTGTCTTGTGCAAACATCCTTTATTCTAGGTGCTAGTTATTGTCTGTCTTATCTTTCTTGCTTTTATTAGTGTGCTAATTCCTAGATTTTCTCGGACAGCTTCAATTTTGTATATTGGTGGCCCTAGCTATTAAACATGGAAAGAAGGCCCAGTACACAAAAGACCCCTTTCTGTTGTCTCCTGAAGCACTTTCAAGAAGCTTATGGAGACAGCCACAGGTATGGAATTAAATGGTCCAAGAGAAGGCTTCACACTCTCTGTGAATCAGAATGGCCCTCCCTTGGAGTTGGATGGCCATCAGCCAGAACTTTTAATCCCCGGCTAGTCAGGGCAGTTTGCAACATCATAACTGAGGATCCAGGCCACCTTGATCAGTTTCCATATATTGATCAATTGCTAAATTTAATAATGAGCCTGACCAGGCGGTGATGCAGTGGATAGAGCGTTGGACTGGGACTGGGATGCCGAGGACCCAGATTCGAGATCCCGATGTCATCAGCTTGAGCGCGGGCTCATCTGGTTTGAGCAAAAGCTCACCAGCTTGGACCCAGGGTCGCTGGCTCGAGCAAGGGGTTACTCAGTTTGCTGAAGACCCGCGGTCAAGGCACATATGAGAAAGCAATCAATGAACAACTAAGGTGTCGCAATGCGCAACGAGAAACTAATGATTGATGCTTCTCATCTCTCCGTTCCTGTCTGTCTGTCCCTATCTATCCTTCTCTCTGGGGGGAAAAAAAATTAACAATGAATTCGCCACAATGGCTAAGAGCATGCTCTATACTAAGAGGGTGCCACATCTTCTTAGGCCAGATTTGAGTCTAAAGCAGAAAGGGAATATAAGAACAGCCCCAAGACTTCCTGTCCTTACAGAGCCCCCTGAGGAAACTGAATTAGACAAGAAGGTAAAAAAGCAGTCCTAAGGCTGGGAGGAAGATAAATGGAGGAAAATAGGGATCACATCGAGGCGGCTTTCCCCTCCACTAGACCTCAATGGGGTCACAACTCCCAGGGGGGAAAAGCCTCGCTGGACGGTTTTCACCCATATCTCTTGTTGGGACTGAAGGCGGTAGCCCGAAAGCCCACCAACCTCTCGAAGGTTGCAGGAATTGTCCAGAATCCACAGGAATCCCCTGCCGCATTTTTTGAACACCTTTGTGAAGCATACCGGGTGTAAACCCCCATAGACCGGATGCTACCGAAAACAGCGTGGCTGTTAATTTGGCTTTTGTCATGCAGTCAGCCTCAGATATTAAAAAGAAACTTCAAAAGCTAGAAGGGTTTGAGGACATGAGTAAGTCCCAGTTAATTTCAATAACTCAGAAAGTTTTTCATAATAGGAAGACAATTGAGGTAAAACAAAATAAAAGAATAGCTAAAACAGTAGTTAGCAGCGCTCCAAGAGACAAACTCTTTTAAGGGCAAGGGGCCCCCAAGAGAGTGAAATACAGAAGGAAGAAATTTGAGGAGGAATAAGACTCTGCTAAGAAAGAATCAATGCACCTACTGTAAGGAAGAAAGGCATTGGAAAAATAAATGTCCCATATTACAAACAGCCAAGGCAGGTCCTAAGATCCTGAACCTCGAGGACTGATGAGGCGAAGGCTCTTTTCATTGAACCCCCGGGAGCCTATGGTAACCGCAGAAATGGAAAAAACTGGGGACTTTCTAATAGACACTGGAGCAACACATTTGGTTTTAACTAAGCCTCTGGGGCCCATCACCACTCACAAAACTCCAGTACAAGGGGCCACTGGAAAAACTGCTTGCTACCCATGGACCACCCAGCGGACAGTCAATCTAGGGTAGGGGTCGGGAACCTATGGCTCATGAGCCAGATGTGGCTCTTTTGATGGCTGCATCTGGCTCACAGATAAATCTTTAATAAAAAATAATAATAATGTTAAAAATATAAAACATTCTCATGTATTACAATCCATTCATTTCCTACTGCTCATGTTCATGGTTGCGGATGGCTGGAGCCAATCACAGTTGTCCTCCGGGACTACACCAAATTTTTATTGGATAATGCGTAACATACACGGGTTGTTGTCTGGCTCTCACAGAATTACATTTTAAAATATGTGGCGTTCATGGCTCTCTCAGCCAAAAAGTTTCCTTACTCCTGATCTAGGGCGAGGAATGGTCACCTACTCATTCTTGGTCATACCAGAGTGCCCCTATCCCCTGATAGCATGGGACTTGTTACAAAAACTCTAGGCCACAATCTCCTTTAAGGGGGAAAATACCACCTTAACTATAGGAAACAATAAGGGAATTTCAAACTCTGGGTTACAGCTACTCCTAACCTGCCCCCTCTCTGAAGAATACCTTTATCAGGAATCAGCTGAACTGGAAAATACCCACAGCCCATCTCTACTCCAGTAGCTTCAGGAAAGTTTCCCAGAAATATGGGCTGAAACCAACCCTCCTAGACTAGCAGCCCACCAGCCACCTGTGGTCATACAATGGCTATCCACTGCGACTCCAGTAGTGATAAAATAATATCCAATGAGTCAGGAAGCTAAGGAGGAAATAGCTGCCACATATGGTGTCTCTGGGAAGCAGGAATCTTGGTGCCTTGCCAATCCCCATCGAACAGTCTCTTATTATCGGTCGTAAAGCCCAGAACAAAGGATTACCAACTAGTCCAGGACCTTTGAGAAGTTAACAAATGGGTAGAGACCATACACCCTACAGTCCCTAACCCGTACATGTTGATAGAGACAATACACCCTACAGTCCCTAACCCATACACGTTGATAGAGACCATACTCCCTACAGTCCCTAACCCGTACACATTGATAGAGACCACACACCCTACAGTCCCTAACCCATACACGTTGATAGAGACCATACACCCTACAGTCCCTAACCCATACACGTTGATAGAGACCATACTCCCTACAGTCCCTAACCCATACACATTGATAGAGACCATACTCCCTACAGTCCCTAACCCGTACACGTTGATAGAGACCATACTCCCTACAGTCCCTAACCCGTACACGTTGATAGAGACCATACTCCCTACAGTCCCTAACCCATACACGTTGATAGAGACCATACATCCTACAGTCCCTAACCCGTACACATTGATAGAGACCATACACCCTACAGTCCCTGACCCGTACACATTGATAGAGACCACACACCCTACAGTCCCTAACCCGTACACGTTGATAGAGACCATACACCCTACAGTCCCTAACCCGTACACATTGATAGATACCACACACCCTACAGTCCCTAACCTGTACACGTTGATAGAGACCACACACCCTACAGTCCCTAACCCGTACACGTTGATAGAGACCACACACCCTACAGTCCCTAACCCGTACACATTGATAGATACCACACACCCTACAGTCCCTAACCTGTACACGTTGATAGAGACCACACACCCTACAGTCCCTAACCCATACACGTTGATAGAGACCATACACCCTACAGTCCCTAACCCGTACACATTGATAGATACCACACACCCTACAGTCCCTAACCTGTACACGTTGATAGAGACCATACTCCCTACAGTCCCTAACCCATACACGTTGATAGAGACCATACATCCTACAGTCCCTAACCCGTACACATTGATAGAGACCATACACCCTACAGTCCCTGACCCGTACACATTGATAGAGACCACACACCCTACAGTCCCTAACCTGTACACGTTGATAGAGACCACACACCCTACAGTCCCTAACCCATACACGTTGATAGAGACCATACACCCTACAGTCCCTAACCCGTACACATTGATAGATACCACACACCCTACAGTCCCTAACCTGTACACGTTGATAGAGACCACACACCCTACAGTCCCTAACCCGTACACGTTGATAGAGACCATACACCCTACAGTCCATGACCCGTACACATTGCTCAGCCTCCTGCACCTTGAGCACCGGATCTATACAGTCCTAGACCTTAGAAATGCCTTCTTCAATATCCTGCTAGCCCCTAAAAGCCAGCCTGTTTTTGCCTTTGAGTGGATAGACCCAGCAGGAGAATTCTCTGGCCAACTAACATGGACTAGACTGCCTCAAGGCTTCAAAAACTCTCCTACTATCTTTGATGAGGCCCTAAGCACAGACCTAGTAGCCTTCCAGCAGGAACATCAAGACTGTGCCCTACTCTAATACGTAGATGACCTACTACTGGCAGCATCTATGGAGGAGCGCTGTCTCGAGGCCACTCGAGACCTCCTAGCCTCACTACAAGTATTAGGGTACCAAGTGTCAGCTAAAAAGGCTCAACTCAGCACCCCAGAGGTTACTTATTTAGGCTACAGCAGTGTTTCCCAACATGGGGCCCATGCCCCACAGGGGGGCAATTCGATAGTTAAGGGGGGCAATTTAAAAATGGACTCAACAGGACTTTAACTCTTTCGCCCTGGGCCATTTAAATGCAATGCTAGATATCGGTGCCAAATTTAACAAAAAATGTAATTCTTAAATAATTGCGGTAAATAATTATTAAGTATAATTTCGTTTGACGAGACCAAAATATCAACTGGGTGATTGGCGTCGTCAAGTAAACTTTGTCCAGGGTTCACCGCGGAGCTTGCCATCTGCCGCGGGGAACCCCGGACGTTTTAAAAACTCGCTAAACAACGCAGTTATTCTCACCTAATCGGCCCATCACAACTTCTGTAGTGTTTCACATCATTCAGTTGGTGTTAATTTGAAATAAGTGTCAGTCAAAACTGTTGTAAAAGCTCGTTGATTTAATAAATATACATATATATATTGTATAGATATAATTGGTAAGTATTTGATTTTATTTTTATCAATATTAAACTCTTTATTAAGTACTTCTTGCATTGGGGCTAGAAAGCAATAATATTTTATAAATATTATTGGGGCTATAATAGTGCATGCATGACAATTTTAATTTTAGAAGCATAACTTTCCAGAAAATTTTGTCAAGTGGAAAAATATAGATACCTTTTGATTTGTGGTGGTAGTGTAGTAAATGGTGTTATATACATTTAAATAAATATGAATTTTTAGTATACGTTTACTCTATGTCACATTGAATATATTTTAACACATATTTTAATATCAGCATTTCTTAAAATGGTTCTTGAAAAAGATGACAAAGATGTAAAAGCTATGCCACTCAGTAATAATACTGTTAGCAGAAGAATAGACGAAATGAGTGAGGATATTGAAAAACAACTTATTGAAAAGCTGAAAACAAGAAAATTCTCCTTGCAAATGGATGAATCAACTTTGAGAGACAGTGAGGCAGTATTGATAACTTACGTAAGATATATTGATAAAGGACATTTTGCTGAAGAAATGTTCTGTAAAAGATTAGAAAGCACCACTACCTCCAAAGATATATATAATAAGCTAAAAAACAACTTAGATGTCAATGATATACCAATGCAAAATATAACATCTTGTGCTGCAGATGGTGCTCCCAATATGATGGGCAAGAAAAATGGCTGCTTAAAATTGATGAAAGATACGAATCCAGAAATGATTCTTGTGCATTGTGTTATTCATAGGGAAAACTTGGTAGCTAAAAACATCTCGCCTGTTCTGAATGAAGTATTACATACAGTAATAAAGTGTGTTAATGCTATTAAAGCTAATGCCAAATGTGAGCGTCTTTTCAAGCTATTTTGTGAAGAACAAAATGAAGACCATGTGAGACTTTTCCTTCATACTGAAGTAAGATGGCTATCTAAAGGAAACTGTTTGAAAAGATTTATGGAACTGTTTGATACTCTTAGTGATTTTTTTTTTTTTTCATTTTTCTGAAGCTGGAAACAGGGAGAGACAGACAGACTCCCGCATGCGCCCGACCGGGATCCACCCGGCACGCCCACCATGGGGCGACGCTCTGCCCACCAGGGGGCGATGCTCTGCCCATCCTGGGTGTCGCCATGTTGCGACCAGAGCCACTCTAGCACCTGGGGCAGCGGCCAAGGAGCCATCCCCAGTGCCCGGGCCATCTTTGCTCCAATGGAGCCTTGGCTGCAGGAGGGGAAGAGAGAGACAGAGAGGAAAGCGCGGCGGAGGGGTGGAGAAGCAAATGGGTGCTTCTCCTGTGTGCCCTGGCCGGGAATCGAACCCGGGTCCTCCACACGCTAGGCCGACGCTCTACCGCTGAGCCAACCGGCCAGGGCCTCTTAGTGATTTTTTAAGCGACAAACCTGAAATGAAGTATCTGTTAACAATAGATGGTAAAGCATTTGTGAGTTATTTAGCCGATATCTTTGAAAAACTAAATATATTAAATAAGCAACTTCAAGGAACAAATAAAATTCTTGTCGATGCAAAAGCAAAGATATTTGGTTTCATTACCAATATTGAGTTATGTCAGAAACATATTAACGACAAAAACTTTAAACAGTTTCATTGGCTCCAAAAATGTGAAGTAACTGATACCGCTTTACTTGTTATTGTCAATCATTTGAATATTCTATCGGCTGATTTAAAAGAAAGATTTTCTGATTTAAAACAAAATGATTTCCCAACATGGATGATGCAGCCAATGTTAGTGGATTTGTTTGATATATCAAATATGCAGTATCAAGAAGAACTCACAGAATTGCAAAATGATGAGTCAGTTAAAGCTTTATTTAATATCAAAGGAGCGATGGCATGGCTTTGTGAGGAAACAGAAATCAAATACCCAAATTCAACCAAATGTGCAAGAAAACTATTGCTACCATTTCCATCTTCATTTTTAGCTGAATGTGGATTTAGTGCTGTAAATGATTTACTGGTAAAAAAAAGAAATCGGCTGGATATAACACAATGTGGAGACTTGAGACTAAAGCTAACCAAATAGGAACCTAATATAAAATCTCTGTGCAGCAAGCATCAAGCGCAAGGATCACACTAAATTAAAATAATAAATTAATATAGAAAAATCTGTATTAAAATTATTTGGAATTTAAATTTCTGTTTTTCATTATATGTTTTGAAATTTTACTTACTGTGTTTTGTTAACAATTTCATAGTGATTTCTTCCTAGAACCTATCATTTATGTTTATTAAGTGAACAAATCAATTTTTTTAATGTTAAAAATTATGTATGTTACATGGGGGAGGACATAAAAATTTTAGAAAGGTTAAGGTGGGGCATGGCACAAAAAATGTTGGGAAACACTGGGCTACAGGGTCAAAGAAGGACAAAGAACTCTGTCTTATGAACGCATCGAGGCCATACTCCGGGTCCCCACTCCAACAACTAAAAGGCAAGTAAGAGAATTCCTTGGGGCTATAAGATATTGTAGACTGTGGATTCTAGGTTTTGCCAAACTAGCAAAGCCTCTCTATGCCTGCACGGGTGGGTCACAACCCCTAAACTGGACTGAGAGCAAAAGCCTTTGAGGACCTTAAGAGGGCTTTAGGATCAGATGCTCTTGCCCTACCTGATGTCTCGAAGCCCTTCCAGCTATTCATTCATGAGGCTCAGGGAATCACAAAAGGGGTTTTAACTCAGCCTTTAGGACCTTGGAAACGACTGGTTACCTACCTGTCCTAGCGGCTGGATGGCCTGCCTGCCTGAGGGCCATAGCTGCAACTGCAATCCTAGTTAAAGAAGCTGACAAGCTCACATTAGGTCAAGAGCTAACTCTGACAGCACCACATGCAGTGGAAGCACTCCTAAAGGGGACTCCAGAGAGATACATGTCTAACACCTGAGTAACCCAGTTCCAAGCTTCACTCCTAAATCAGCCCAGGATACGGTTTCAGAAAACAACTGCCATTAACCCCACGAGCCTACTCCCAGATGACGACCTGAACATCCCATTACATGACTGCACAGAGGTCATCAACATCATACAGACTGCCTGACCAGACTTAAAGGGCTCTGAGCTGCCTGACACCAATGAGGTACTGTACACAGACGGGAGCAGCTACACACAGGACGGCCTCAGGTACGTGGGGACTGCAGTAGTGACCCTGGATTGGGTCATTTGGTCACAGGTGTTGAGCCGGGGAGCTTCAGCACAAAAGGCAGAATAGCCCTTACCCAGGCCCTCAGATGGAGAAAAGGAAAGGCAGTTTTCATTTACATGGACAGCAGGTAGCTTTTGCTATGGCACACATACACAGTGCCATTTATAAAGAAAGAGGGCTACTTACCTTGGCTGGGAAGGATATAAAAAATAAAAAAGAAATCTTAATATTACTAGAAGCTACCCAACTCCCCTCAGCTGTAGCAATCACTCACTGCAAAGGGCACCAAAAAGGAGATTCAAGAGAAGCCCGGGGAAACTGAGCAGTGGACCTAGAGGCCCGAGCAGTAGCCATAAAACCAGTGGGGCTCTCCAAGTTTTAGTGACTTTGCCTGAGCTGCATGACACCCCTCACTACAGTCAGGAAGCAACTACCTTAGCTGAAGAGAAAAGAGCTACTGAAAATGTCAATGGCTGGTGAATCCTACCAAATGAAAGAATCTTAATTCTAGAGACATTAAGGCAGACAATAGCCTTCCAAATACATCAAGCCTCCCACCTCAGCACATCCGAAATGACTAAATTGCTCCAATCCAGGTATTTCATACCATGCCTGGACCAGATACTAAGTAGCGTTGTAGGACGTTGCCAGGCCTGCACATGAGTAAATGCAAAACAAAGTAGGAAAACACCCTTAGAAGTTAGAGAAAAAGGAATCATGCCAGGAGAACATTGGGAAATTGATTTTACTGAAATAAAGCCACCCCATGCAGGGTACAAGTATCTCCTAGTCTGTGTAGACACTTTCTCCAGGTGGGTAGAAGCCTTCCCCACTAGGTCAGAAACTGCTACCACAGTACTTAGGAAATCACTTCATAAAATAATTCCACAATATGGCCTCCCCACAGCCATGGGTTCTGACAATGGGCCGGCATTCATTGCCAAGATATCCCAGGACTTAGCCAAAATCTTAAATATTAAGTGAAAATTACTTTGTGCCTACAGGCCTCAAAGTTCAGGTCAGATAGAGCGTACGAATCAGACCTTAAAAAAATTCTAACTAAATTTGTTTTTTGTAACCGGTGAAAACTGGCCAACCTTACTCCCACTAGCCCTCCTTAGGGCAAGGTGTACCCCCTATAGAGAAAATTTTATGCCTTTTAAAATAATGTTTAAAAGACCCCCTCCATTACTACCAAAACTCAGAAAAGAAAGAAAAGCTTAGTTAAGTAACCACTCCTTCCTTAAGTACTTGCAGGATCTGCAAATTACTCAGCAGGCTGTTCAAAGGACTGTCCGAGAGGCACTTCCAGCACTGCCAGGAGATCCAGTACATCTTTTTCAGCCTGAGGACTCAGTCTGGGTAAAGGAGTACACCACCCAAGAATTGACTCCTACATGGACAGGTCCACACACAGTGATCCTGACCATTTCCACTGCAGCCAAGGTAGATGGCATGCCCACCTGGGTCCACCATAGCTGATTGAAACATGCAGTCCCAGCAGAGACACCCTCATGGACAGCGGAGACTGACCCCACCAACCCTTGTAAGTGAACCCTGAGAAGGACAGCATGCCCTACTCCAACTACAAACTGGAAGCTGGTTGGTCTACATATGGCTAATGCATGAAGAAACTCACTAAGAACCTCCTTTAAATTAGACTTTAAGAAAAAAAAGAAAAAATAAATTGTTATAAAGGCCAGTTAATTTTATGTAAGTTGCAAAAATTTATACAGTTTATAAAAAATTAATCAGTAACATTTGCTTCTTTTTTTTTTTCTTTTCATCATAATTTTTTTTTTTGTATTTTTCTGAAGCTGGAAACGGGAAGAGACAGTCAGACAGACTCCCACATGTGCCCAACCGGGATCCACCTGGCACTCCCACCAGGGGGCAATGCTCTGCCCACCAGGGGGCGATGCTCTGCCCCTCCGGGGTGTCGCTCTGCTGCGACCAGAGCCACTCTAGTGCCTGGGGCATAGGCCAAGGAGCCATCCCCAGCACCCAGGCCATCTTTGCTCCAATGGAGCCTCAGCTGCGGGAGGGGAAGAGAGAGACAGAGAGGAAGGAGAGGGGGAGGGGTGGAGAAGCAGATGGGCGCCTCTCCTGTGTGCCCTGGCCAGGAATCGAACCTGGAACTTCTGCACGCCAGGCCAACGCTCTACCACTGAGCCAAACGGCAAGGGCCACATTTGCTTCTTTAATGAACTGTATTGCTATTAATGCTGTCTGTTAAATATCTGTTACATGTTATAAGCTAATATTCCTACTCAGCAGCCTCATGTTCTACCATTAAATTAAGTCAAAGATTTGACTTAGAATACAAAACCAGTGGGGAATGTAGTAAGGTACCTAAAAGCTGCAAAATTAATATTGATATTTTAAGAGGAAAGGTCAGGCTTTCCTGTCCCGTCCTTCCTTTGGGGAGGGGAGGGGGAAGAATGTAGAAGTTTCTGGCTTGTAAGGACAATCGGTCATTTAACTAAAGAGTAAAGGTTGTTTGAGGAACTCCTTTTCTCTTACAATAAGAGACAGAATTTATATACCACCCTACATTGATTTGGCTCTTTCTCCCTTCCTGGAATCCTGAGAGTAACATACCTCTAGGCAAAGGAGGAGAGATAGACACTGAAAGATTTGTAAATGTCTTTGATTTTGTTACCTTAAAAGTTTTAATGTTTCTATAAATTCCCTAAACAAATATTATAAGCTTATGCCATGATATCATGCTCCCCCCAGCCTGTATGTGATCAAGGGTATATAAACAGCCTCTGAAATGTATTTGACACACACGATTTGGGTCTGCAATGCCCCGTGTTAGTCATGTGTGGCCGGCATATTTAAGAAATCTCCTCCTTTAATAAAACCCTTCAAAATTCATCTGGATTTGGCCCTGGCCGGTTGGCTCAGCGGTAGAGCATCGGCCTGGCGTGCGGGGGACTCAGGTTCGATTCCCGGCCAGGTCACATAGGAGAAGCGCCCATGTGCTTCTCCACCCCCCCCTCCTTCCTCTCTGTCTCTCTCTTCCCCTCCCACAGCCAAGGCTCCATTGGAGCAAAAGATGGCCCGGGCGCTGGGGATGGCTCCTTGGCCTCTGCCCCAGGTGCTAGAGTGGCTCTGGGCGCAGCAGAGTGACACCCCGGAGGGGCAGAGCATCGCCCCCTGGTGGGCATAGCGTAGCCCCTAGTGGGCGTGCCGGGTGGATCCCGGTTGGGCACATACGGGAGTCTGTCTGACTGTCTCTCCCCGTTTCCAGCTTCAGAAAAATACAAAAAAAAAAAAAAAATTCATCGGATTTGATGTCTCTATGTAAACCCGTGGAATTGAAGTAAGGGTACTTTACAACAATCTGTATAGAGTCAGCAGATATATGCTTATGGTTGTTTCCACTATAGAGGCTGCTGACTTGGGGACAACTGCTGCTGAGGAACAATTCCAGCAATTTCTCCTCCTCCAAAAACTTGTATGTCAGTGTATGGCCAGTAGCCACAGCCACCATCACAGCAGCCTGGCCCATGCAGGTTCACATTTGATTCTGTTTGAAACAACAGAGCCAAGAACTGGTGGGCCATTACCTTTATCCTAGCTTGTGCCTGGTGGGCAAGAAATACACACAGTGGGAAAACACTCCCTTTTCATTCAGGGCTCCCAAAGCCACTGACTTATTCGAGTTTCCTAGAATCAAAGTTTATACCTCACCAGACTTATTCACCTCTGTTCCCCATCTCCTTTTCTCTGCACAAACTGGCTTCTCCTTCAGCACTCCGTCATCTTGGCTGCTTCTCCTCTCCTCCACATGGTCTTTCTCTGCTCTCCCCCAGCATGGGCTCCTCTGCCCCATTTTACAGTGTAGAAATCAAAACCTTTAATCCAATATACAAACAAGGAAGTCTCTGATACGAAGTCACTTGGGGTGGGAAAGGCTTAGTCTTAAAACTAAGCCTTAGTCTAAAATGACCCTGCCTGCTTACAGCCTGTCCCCCTCACCCAATGCAAACTATAAGTGAGCAAACATATATATCAGATTTACAAACTTATTTGACCAACAGTCAGCATAAAGCTCCATGTTTTGAGGACATATTCGAGCTCACTCTGTGCTCCCTGGAGCTTTAGCACAAGGGGATGCCCTTGCTAATCAAACCACTCAAAGGAAATTATTGGAATAACTGTAGTAAATCAGGCAATCCAGCCTCATACTATTCATCATCAGAACACTGCAGCCCTGCATAAAGTTTCAGCTCTCTCAGGAGGCAGCACTAGAGATTGTTAAATCCTGCCCAGAATTTCCTGTGCTACAGTTTGTCCCCTCATTTGGAGTTAACCCTCGAGGACTCTTACCAGGGCAACTTTGGCAAATGGAAGTTACTCATATACCTTCATTTGGCAAACAGTCCTATGTCCACGTTACAGTGGATACATATTCTGGATTTATAGTAACCTCTGCCAGAACAGGAGAGGCTGCTAAGCATGTCACAGCTCAACTGTATGCATTTTCTGCTTTAGGACTCCCTAAGATGATTAAAACTAACAATGCTCCTGCAAAAGTAGGAAAAGCATTTACATTTTGTCAGACTTTGGAATCACCCTGAAGACAGGTATTCCTTACAATCCTCAGGGCCAGGGCATTGTGGAGCATGCCCATCAAACGTTTAAAGATAAATTAAGAAACAAAAAAGGGGGAGTCAGGCTGAGAGACTCACCCTATAAGAACAATTGTATAAGGCTTATTTTACTTTTAAGTTTTTTGACCATTTGTTCCTCAGGACTTACTGTAGCCAAGAGGCATTTTACACCAGCTGAGCAACGCCTAAGTCCCTCATGTTATACCAGGATATTAGCTGGTCCTGAGTGGCAAAATTCAAATTACTAACTTGGGGGTGAGGATAAGTTCCAATTTTGTTGGCAACAGGTCCTCTTTGAATGCCAGCGAGGAAAAGGAACGTGAAACCTCATCATAGGTTGACACCAGCCCCTGGAAAGCAACCTGGTTCCAGAGATCCAGAATGCCCATTAAGCTTAAGGCAAAAGCTTAATGTGCTGGAAGCAGTGATCATGGGACTTGGAATGAGCTACAGAGTGAGAATGTGAGAACAGTTCCAGGGCCTTGCGGACTTTTCCTGAGTGTGACTCCTGCTCCTTGTGACAGTTCTCAATGGGATTGCAGTGGGGTGGGTTGCATCTGCAGGGAATGTGGAACAGTGATGGTGTCAACATGGACTTGAACATATTAAGGACATCCAAAATAGCAAAGACTCTATTATAGATCCTGTTGTATTGGCTAAGAATTTGTTTGATAATCTAAAAGATTTTTGTTAGGTTCGGGGAGGTGTGCAGTGGCTGCCGGAGTTTAACTCTTGGAGGAGCAGGAACAGGGAAGGGCTGATAGGATCCCTGTGAGGCTGAGAACAAAGAGATCAGCACAAAGCTGGACAAACATCCTGCATTCTATTGGTTAGAGGCCCTTATCAGAAGTTTATGTTTGAAATTCTACACTAAGCTAAACCCTTCCCCTGTTGCTATGCTGCACGCGACCTCCCTAGCGAATAGCTAACTGCCACATCTGCTTCTGTATAATGCTTGCTCACTTAGGATATATAAGGACCTAGTTGTAAGCACCAGGCATGACTCTTGTTTGCAGCCCCTTGTGGGTACGGTGTCTCCGGACACCTTGAGAGTTCGTCCCTGCACAGGTTAAACTTGGCCAATAAAGTAAGATCTAAACCCCTGAAAGTCTCCGACGTTTGTTCTTGCGCTTGGTGAATTCAACAGCTTTAATAATCCCTTTAATGTATTAAGATGCTCATTTTGGTATCTGTTAGCATTGGCTATGTTAATTTTGTGTTTATTCTATATTTTTCCAGTATGTCTCTGAATCAGAATCCGGGAAATCAGATGAGTGCAAATCTCAGCACACAAGCTAAAATTAAAAAAATATAGAAGGGGGTTATGTGGCAGACTGCAAGCTGATAAGATCCTTACAGTTTACATTTTTGGGGGACAGAGGTGTGGGGGACTGGCTGTAAATTGACAGAGTCCTTGCTGCCCAACCCCCTACCTCACTTGCTTAAATTGCTAAAGGCTAAACTCTTCCCACAACCTCAGATTAAGTTGCTAGAGGCAATTTACATGCCCTTCTTCTCACCCTTTGTTTGCTCCAATGTTGGACGATTTCACTTATGCATGGTGGGGGGGATTCCTCTTTACACCTTAAATGGATTCCTGTTTATGCCTCAGATATGACTTTGTATCGCAGACTTCCTTATTTTGCATATGGCTCTGCACTATATAATAAAACAGACCCGAAGCTTTGCTCTGCTCTGGCTTGCTATCGGCTTGCAGAGACCTCCCGGTCCCACACTTCATTTCTCTGAGTTTATTTCTTCATTCCACACCATTGTCACTCAGTACTTGGACAATTACTAGCCACACTCCTCCCCGGCAAATATGATAAGTGGAGAAACAATGTTCAAGGAAGGGAAAACTGTCACATAATTTCAATATGTCAAGTCTAAAGATAACCTGTGGGCAGGGTTGGTATCATGGGTTGTGACCTATGCAGTTGCTCTGGTCACACACAGAGGACCTTCACATTTATTCAATGCTCTGCTGTTGCCATCTTTTTTTTTTTTTTTTTTTTTTTTTTGTATTTTTCTGAAGCTGGAAACGGGGAGAGACAGTCCGACAGACTCCCGCATGCGCCTGACCGGGATCCACCCGGCACACCTACCAGGGGGCGATGCTCTGCCCACCAGGGGGCGATGCTCTGCCCCTCCGGGGCGTTGCTCTGTTGCAACTAGAGCCACTCCAGTGCCTGGGGCAGAGGCCAAGGAGCCATCCCCAGCACCCGGGCCATCTTTGATCCAATGGAGCCTCGCTGCAGGAGGGGAAGAGAGAGACAGAGAGGAAGGAGAGGGGGAGGAGTGGAGAAGCAGATGGGCGCTTCTCCTGTGTGCCCTGGCCGGGAATCAAACCCGGGACTTCTGCACACCAGGCCGACGCTCTACCACTGAGCCAACCAGCCAGGGCTGTTGCCATCTTGAAACAAGAGGCACCATATTTTTATTTTGCACAGGGTCCCACAATTCATTTTCACTTCTACCTGTGGGCTAAGAACCCAGTATTAGAGCTATTGTGTCCAGAGTTGGGAACATGGGTTTCCTTAAGGTAGGAACGTGGACTCAGCATCTATCAGCCACACTTATGCCCTATTAACCACTGCCAGCCCAACAATAATACCTCCTAAGAGAAAGCCATTTATCCCAAATCAAAGGGCTCTTGAATCAAAACTAAGTGAATGAAAAAGTCCCCAACTTAGGGTCTCTTTTATCCACCAGCCTCAGCTCTGAGGCTCACAGAGGTTAAATGTAGAGCCTGGATGCTCTTGTGTGAGTGAATGTGTTGAACAGAAGAGCTAATTCTCATGGAACATGTGAATTCCTCTCAACTAAGGATCTACGTAGGATACCTCCCTAGATGGCATTCGAGTGGAAATGAACATTCAGGAAAGAGGCCTAGCGTTATTTTGTGACCTGGAAAGTTCCTAGAATCAGAAAAAGTGGCCCCTCCCCCTTGCCTCCACCCTCTCCCGCTGCTGCCTCCTCAGCACTCCCACCTATGTGGGTCCCAATTGTCTCCCTTTGCAAAGTCAGGCTCTCCCACATTTTCAGACTAAGTCCCAGCATGGGAGGAGCCCCTGCCTCACAAGGGAGCTGCCTAAACACCTTGCCCCATTTTTGCTATACCTAGATCCTGAAATCATTTTGGGACCCTTTTTCTGGCTTCCAGATCTCAAGTTCTTTTTTTTAATTTTTTTATTTTTTTTACAGAGACAGAGAGCCAGAGAGAGGGATAGACAGGGACAGACCGACAGGAACGGAGAGATGAGAAGCAACAATCACCAGTCCCTCGTTGTGACACCTTAGTTGCTCATTGATTGCTCTCTCACATGTGCCCTGACCACGGGCCTTCAGCAGATCGAGCAACCCCTTGCTGGTGAGCTTTTTGCTCAAACCAGATGAGCCCGCGCTCAAGCTGGCGACCTCGGGGTCTCGAACGTGGGTCCTTCTGCATCCCAGTCCAATGCTCTATCCACTGCGCCACCACCTGGTCAGGCCAGATCTCAAGTTCTTGGTTTTAGTTCTGATCCCACCTTACCTGATCCTTCTGGACTTAACTCGATACCTTCTGGCATGCTCTGCTGGCCCTACTCTGCTGCACCACTTTGTGATTTAAGTTGCTGACACTCAAGAGTCCGACAGACCCAAGACAGAGACAGCAGAATGTTCACGTCGTCGCTGCATTTCACACCCCACCTATAGGCTTCCAGGTGCAGACACTATTTAACGGTTGATGCATAACCAGAAAGAGAACTTCATCAAACAGTAGGACAGAGAGAGGGAAGTAACCAATTCCTTTCTAGAGGTAGAATTTTTTTTTTATAAATTTTTATTAATGTTAATGGGATGACATTAATAATTCAGGGTACATATATTCAAAGAAAACATGTCTAGGTTATCTTGTCATTAAATTATGTTGCATACCCCTTGCCCAGAGTCAGATTGTCCTCCGTCACCCTCTATCTAGTTTTCTCTGTGCCCCTCCCCCTCCCCCTAAATCTCTCCCTCCCTCCCTCCTGCGTCCTCCCTCCCCCCACCCCTGGTAACCGCCACACTCTTGTCCATGTCTCTTAGTCTCGTTTTTATGTTCCACCAATGTATGGAATCATGTAGTTCTTGTTTTTTTCTGATTTACTTATTTCACTCCGTATAATGTTATCAAGATCCCACCATTTTGCTATAAATGATCTAATGTCATCATTTCTTATGGCTGAGTAGTATTCCATAGTGTATATGTGCCACATCTTCTTTATCCAATCTTCTATTGAAGGGCTTTTTGGTTGTTTCCATGTCTTGGCCACTGTGAACAGTGCTGCTATGAACATGGGGCTGCATGTGTCTTTACGTATTAGAGGTAGAATTCAGCATCATTCAACTCCTTTTGGATTATAAGATATGTAGGACACTAAATTATTTATTAGAAAGGTGGTTAGAGCAATGGGAGTAGATTTTCTTGCAGGACATTTTATCCAGGACATGATGACATTTAAAAGTCCACTGTCGAACCACTTGAGTAACTAAAAGATTCGGAAACTTTCTTCCCTGAAGAGTTGGCATAAACAGTGCAAGGGGTTCTGTAACTTCACTAGACACAGAGTCCTTGCATCCAGGTGAACTGAGAGAACTGCACTTTTTTTTTTTGAAGATGGGAACATAGAGACAGACTCTTGGCATGCATTCAACTGAGATCCACCTGGCAACTCAGCTTGGGGCCAATGCTTGGATCAATGGAGTTATCCTCAGCACCTGGGGCCAACACTTGAACCGAGACACTGACTGCGGGAGGGGAAGAGAGAGAGAAGCAGACGGTCACTTCTATGTGCCCTGACCAGGAATAAAACCCAGGATGTCTGCATGCTGGGTTGATGCTCTATCCAGCTGGCCAGGGTCAAGCTGTACTTTTAAGGTTAAGGAATTCCTAGGGCTATGAAGTGACTTGAAACAACTGAATTCTGTTGTCACCTAACTATAGCCCATAGCAAAAATGAGAGGCAAGCAGGAAATGACAGCAGGGAGAAAGTCCTGCTTCAGCTGCCGTTTTTCTCTATGATGACTAAAGGTTTGGGAATGAAAAAGATTATACAGTTTTCCTAGTGTCTCTCGCAAGTTCTCCAATTCCCTAAAGTTGGGCAATAACTCTAGGAATTATACTAGTGAGATTTAAATCTGGAGTGATGTATAACTTTCCTATGCTAAATAAACTCATTGAGGATAAAAGCTATTGAATAAAAGCCTAGTAATAGCTACAAAAAATAAAAAAATATTTTCATTTTTATCTTTTTTTTTTTCTACAGAGACTGAGAGAGAGTTAGAGAGAGGGATAGGTAGGGACAGACAGGAACAAAGAGACATGAGAAGCATCAATCATTATTTTTTCGTTGTGGCACCTTAGTTGTTCATTGATTGCTTTCTCATATGTGCCTTGACGGGGGGGTGGGGGGGCTTCAGCAGACCGAGTAACCCCTTGCTCGAGTCAGCGATCTTGGGTCTAAGTGATGAGCTTTGCTCAAACCAGATGAGCCCGTGCTCAAGCTGGCAACCTTGGGGGTCTTGAACCTGGGTCCTCCGCATCCCAGTCCGACACTCTATGTACTGCGCCACTGCCTGGTCAGGCTCATTTCTACCGTTTTAAAAATGTTTATTTTATTGACTTTAGATAGAAAGAAAGGGAGAGAGACAGGAACATCGATCTGTTCCTGCATGTGCCGTAACCAAGGATCGAACCAGCAACCTCTGCACTTTGGGATGATGCTTTAAACAACTGAGCCATCTGGCCAGGATGAAAAAATTATTTTTAACTAAAAAATGACAATGATAAGTAATTGACTATCTGTAAAATGTAATAAAAACTACCTTTTAAATTTGTGATGTGACATAACGAACTTACGAAACAAGCAATTAAATTTGGTTGTAGTCCATATTCAATGAACTATAATAGAATTAAAACTTTACATTAAAAGATCATTTAATATTAAAATTTATCACAATTATTTAATTCTGAAAAGTAAAACAGACCTATGGTGTCAAAATTGCTCTACAAATTACCAAAAAGAAAATGCTAACACATATATACACTTTAGGTACTTAGATGACCACTTTAGACTTAATACCAATATAAAAGAGAAAACGTTCAAATAATGAACAAAAAAATCATCTCATTTAGAAACTCTTCAATATCTATGCTTTTAAAACATCTTTTTGATTCTAGTCCTACAAAATAACCCTAATTAAAGAACAAATAGAGAATGGCTTTAAAGGCACCATTTGTATAAAAGAATACTGATACTTATCTGTTGGTTTCACATGATTTGCTATGCAGAGTATTTGCTTCATAACAATTTTATTAGTTTCTCAAAGCATCCCAGGCAGAGCTCACTATAGTTTCTGATTGAAAATTTACATGAGGAGATGACGTCAGTGTAATGGCGCAGTAGGAAGCGATACCGATAAATCTCCCCCAAAACTCAACAAGATCTTCAACCAGAAACAGAAAAACCTATCCTTGGAGCTTCCAGATGTTTCGCAATACACCCGAAGGTATGGTCGAGCGAAAAATTGGCTAAATTTATAATCAAACCCCGAAGGAAATAGAGAGTAAGAAATGCTCCACTTTCCTCACTAACCTTAACAGGGCGGCTTTCACTGGGAACTGAGAATATAGAAACTGAGGCGGGTAAAGGGGGTGAATAGATCCAGGCCGCGGCACAAACGGCCGAACCAGGCTGTGGTACGGAGATCCAAGCCGAGGAAAAACTGTGCCTGTGGCAACCAAGTCAATACAAGCTAAGACTCATGCCAAACCCAGACAAAGAAAGACAAGCGGGGCAGCCATTTTCCCCGATCTCCTGGTCGACGTGTGCAGATAGTGGGCGAGAGAGTCCTCCAAGTGCCTCAGCAGTGGACACTCGTGTTGTCCCACAGAGAGGCAGAGTCAGGGGCCTTTGTGTGGGCCAAAAGTGGAATCTCCGGGCTGCCCCAGCGCCCTGAGGGAGCCGCGCACGGGGAGGGAGCGAGAGCCAATTCCAATGCTGCAACTTGTCCGTGCGGGAGGGGTTTCACTCAAAGGGTGAGACTGCCGGCCTGATATCCTGGTCTGCGCACAGATAGTGAGCAAGAGTTTCCTCCAAGGGCCCCAGGAGTGGGTGCCCACCTGTGTTACCGGACAGAGTGGCAGAGCCAGAGGTCTTTGAGTGGGCGGAAGCCCCGCCTGATTATGCTAGCAGCTTTGACTGACTGAGCCTTACCCAGAGCCCTGTGCTGAGTGGGAATAGAGTGGGAAATGGCCACCTCTTTGAGCCTCTAACTATCCAGGCAGAGGCAGCAGCAACCCCATAGCTGGATTATCAGGCTACTAATTGAGGAAGGAAAGACTAGGAGAAAGGCTCCAGGAACACGGACTCTCACTGTTGGAGCCTACAAATGCTAATGAGCCTCGACTGCCAACGAGACTGAAGCACAATACATGACATCACCATAGAGACTTATCAACTGCAAACTTCTACCTGAGCATGCCAAAGGGGCAGAACCCGGGGTACAGAGTCACCGACCAGGAAGAGGGAGAGAAAAGAAAAAGCAAGAAGATAACCTCTCAAAATCAAGAATAATCCGCAGACTTTATAACCTATCCCATTTTATTATATTTGTTTGTTTCTTTCTCTTATCTTCATTCTTGATTTTTTTTCCTCCTCCAATTTGGTTGTTTAACTCTCTGCTGGTCTTACTCTCTCCTCTCCTTGAACTACACTACCCATAAGTGTTACATCTCCCATTATCTTTTCTTTCCTCTTCCTTTCTATGAGGGTTGCACTCCAAAAACCTTAACTGTCTCTCTCTCCTCTTTTTTCTTTTTTCTTCTTTTAGTGGTTCCTTCTTTTTTTCTCTCTCTCTCTCTTTCTTTTCCCCCTCTATATTAGTTTCTTCCTTTCTCCTTTACGTCTCCTCTCATTCAAACCTCAATAATGAACAAATTATCTTATCTGGGACTCAAACTTATGTTTGTGGCATTTTGGGGGTTTTTACTTCACCTTTTTAACTCACTAGCAGTGCTCCCATCCCTGGCTCTCCATTTTATCTAGTTCTTGTTCCACTAAATATAATAGTAATTTTTTAATTTGTCCCCTCATTTTCCTGTTTCCCTCTTATTCCTCTCATCATAACTCTTAGTCAACCAACACCTATAAGCAAATCATTTTATTCTTGACCCAAATTTTTTCCTTATTTGCTTTTTGTGGGTCCATACCCCCTTGTTTTTTCTGGGTTTTTTTTTTGCCCCTTTATTACTTCTCCCCAATTCAGGCCCTCCAGTACAGGCATTGTTTGTTCTATTTAGTACAATATAATTCACAGTTCACAACAAGATTTTCTCAAGAAAGAGGGGAGAGGAGAGGAGAGGAAAAAAGGAGGGGGGGAATAATTTCCCTTTTTTTAATTTTTAATTTTATTTTTCTTTATTTAATTTTTTTTAAACATTTTTTTTATTTTTATTTTTTAACTTTTTATTTCTTTATTAAATCTCATTAATACTATCAACAAAACCACCCTCAGATGCCATTAAGGAAGAGAAAATCGAATATCATGGATACAAAAGAAAGAAAGGTAACAGATAGGTGAGGAAAAATCTATGGAGAAAAAATGTAATATATTGGAAACCTTGGAGTTAAATGACAGAGAATTTGAAATAGAAATCCTAAAAATACTCAGAGATATACAAGAAAACACAGAAAGGCAATTTAGGGAGCTCAGAAAACAACTCAATGAACACAAAGAATATATTTCCAAGGAAATTGAAACTATAAAAACAAATCAAACAGAGATGAAAAACTCAATACACGAGCTGAAAAACGAGGTAACAAGCTTAGCTAATATAACAGGCCAGATAGAAGGTAGGATTAATGAAATAGAAGACAAGCAACTTGAGGCACAACAGAGAGAAGAAGAAAGAGACTCAAAAATTAAAAAAAAAAAAAGAGCCCTACAGGAATTATCTGACTCCATCAAAAAGAATAACATAAGAATAATAGGTATATCAGAGGGAGAAGAGAGAGAAAATGGAAGGGAGAACATACTCAAACAAATAATAGATGATAACTTCCTAAGCCTGTGGAAAGAACTAAAGCCTCAAATTCAAGAAGCAAACAGAACTCCGAGTTTTCTTAACCCCAACAAACCTACTCCAAGGCACATCATAATGAAATTGGCACAAACCAATGGCAAAGAAAAAATTTTCAAGGCATCCAGGGAAAAGAAGAATACAACATATAAAGGAAGGCCCATTAGATTATCATCCGATTTCTCAACAGAAACTCTACAAGCTAGAAGAGAGTGGACCCCAATATTTAAAGTCCTGAAAGAGAGGAACTTTCAGCCATGAATACTATACCCATCAAAGCTATCCTTCAAATATGAAGGAGAAATAAAAAAATTCACAGATACAGAAAAGATGAGGGAATTTATCATCAGAAAACCCCCACTCCAGGAATTACTAAAGGGGGTTCTCCAATCAGATACAAAGAACAAAAAAAAAAACAAAGTCACAAGTAAAAGCTCCAGGAAGAACACAATAATACCAAATTTAAACTGTGACAACAACAAAAAGAAAGAGGGAGGAGAGGATGGAGATTAACAGTAGCAAAGGACAATGGAGTGCAAAAGTACTCACAAAATAGTGCACTACAATGAACAGGGCAAGAGAAGTGAAAGCAAAAATTAATGAATGGAACTACATCAGACTAAGAAGTTTTTGCTCAGCAAGAGAAACTGATAACAAAATAAACAGACAGCCAACTAAATGGGAAATGATATTTTCAAACAACAGCTCAGATAGGGGCCTAATATCCAAAATATATAAAGAACTCATAAAACTCAACAACAAACAAACAATCCAATAGAAAAATGGGAAGAGGACATGAACAGACACTTCTCCTAGGAAGAAATACAAATGGCCAACAGATATATGAAAAGATGCTCATCTTCTTTAGTTATTATAGAAATGCAAATCAAAACTGCAATGAGAGATGGGGGAAGATGGCGCAGGAGTAGGCGGATGTACCAACATCTACCTCCCAGAACCAAAGTGGAATACAAACTAATTTTTGGAACTATCATCTGGAAAAACCAACTTTGGACTAAACTAAGAGGACTCTTCAACCAAGGAACACTGAAGAAGCCACACCAAGACTGGCAGGAAAAGCGGAAACGCGGAGAGGGCTGCCCAGCTCCCCTGAGCGAACAGCAGCAGGGAGAGACTTGCGTGGCAGGAAGTGAGTTTAGCAGAGGGGGAAGGGTCCTGAGCCCCAGGAACAAAGCCCGAGCCTGTAGCCCCAGAGCCCAGAAGAGGCGTAAGGACAGTATTTAGCTGGAAATAAGTCAGGATACTGTTTGTGAGAAAGAGTCTGATTTCTCAGACCCAGGATCCTTCTTAAAGGAACCACGCAGAACATCTCTCTCACAAACACTCACCTGAGGCTCCTGGGGACGGAGGGAGAGGGGAGAGGACCAGAGTGACAGGAAGAGAGTATAATCTGGGAGGCACAGGGAGAAACATTTTAAGAGATAGCCACCCTAACCCCTGGGACGAGTCACTCTCCAAAGCTGAAGTGAATATTTCCCTCGGAAACAGCAATACCAGCAAAGGGAAGCAGGAGAGCAGCCAAACAAGCTCCCCCGCAGCACTCAGAGCAGAGTCGCATAGAAGGAGGGAGCTTTTCGGTCTATAGCAGTGAGTCTTAGGGTCCGAGCAGCAACACCCCCACCCACGCAGCTGAGGGCTCGCCGGAGGGCCAGCGGCAGCGGGAGACAAAAGCACGGTTCTGCTGGCAGGGGCAGAAGCCAGCTGGCCACCACTCGGCTCAGGTGTGGGCTCAATCTTGCCTGGCTCAGGGAAGGGGGCGTGCAAAAGCGGTCAAACTCAGCTGCCGGCAGCCTGTAATCCAGCCTGCGGGAGAAGGGCGGGAACCCTGGAAAGGGTGGAGAAAAGCCCCAGGGCAAGGGCAGAGGAGCACAGCCTTGAGGTCTGACTCGGTGGCCGGCTCCTCTCACGGGGGTGGAGCCAAAAGCCCAGAAGAGGCGGAGTTCCGCTACTGAGCTGAGCTTGGGCACGCATTCCTGCCCGGAGGTAGACCCAAGGCTAGCAGTTGTTCCTCGAGCGGGCTCCTCCTGCAAGGGCAGGGCGAAAGCCTGGAAACAGGCGGAGACCCGCAGCTGAGCAAAGGTGCTCGCCAGTGCCCACAGGACCGAGCATAACATCACACACGGGGGCGGGGCAAAGGCAAAGGCAAAGGCCATCAACGCTTGTACACCCAAGCGAGTGATCACAGCCACTCCCGTGAAGAGAAAATGCGGAGGCAGAGAAATACAACACAAACCAAGAGAAATCCCCAGAAAAGGACCTAAGTGAATCAGATATAACCAAATTACCAGATGCAGAGTTTAAAATAACGATTGTTAGGATGCTAAAAGACATTAGAACAACCATAGATGGCCATTATGAAAACCTAAATAAAGAAATAACAAATATAAAAAAAGACATTGAAATAATAAAAAAGAATCAGTCAAAAATGACAAATACAATATCTGAAATAAAGAATACAATGGAAGAAATTAAAAGCAGGATGGATGAAAGAGAGAATCAAATCGGCGAGTTAGAGGACACAATAAATAAAGGCACGGAAGCAGAGCAGAAAAAAGAAAAGAGACTCAAAAAGTCTGAGGAAACTCTTAAGAGAGCTCTGTGACAACATGAAGAGAAACAACATCCGCATCATAGGGGTTCCTGAAGAAGAAGAGAAAGAACAAGGGATAGAGACTTTGTTCAAACAAATCATAGCAGAAAACTTCCCCCAATTAAGGCAGGAAAACATTGCAGATGTTCAGGAAGCACAGAGGACTCCATTAAGTAGAAACCCAAAGAAACCAACACCAAGACACATCATAATTAAAATACCAAAGCTAAGTGATAAAGAGAAAATATTAAAAGCTGCTAGAGAAAAAAACACTATCACCTACAAAGGAGCCCCCATAAGAATGACTTCTGAATTCTCAACAGAAACACTTGAGGCTAGAAGGGAATGGCAAGAAATATTCAAAGTAATGCAGAACAAGAACCTACAACCAAGACTACTTTATCCAGCAAGGCTATCATTTAAAATTGAAGGAGAAATAAAAAGCTTTACAGACAAAAAAACCCCTCAAGTAATTCAGTGCAACCAAACCAAGGCTGCAAGAAATGCTAAGGGACCTGTTGTACACAGATCAAAGGAAAAAAAGAATACAAGAAAAGAGGAATGCAGTTAAAAATAAAATGGCAATAAACAATTACGTATCAGTAATAACCTTAAATGTTAATGGATTAAATGATCCGATCAAGAGACACAGGGTAGCTGCGTGGATAAGAAAACAGGACCCATACATATGCTGTCTACAAGAGACACATCTGAAATCAAAAGATGGACACAGACTGAAGATAAAAGGATGGAAAAAAAATATTTCATGCAAATGGAAATGAAAAAAAAGCTGGGGTAGCAATACTTGTATCATACAAAATAGACTTTAAAACAAAGACCATAGTTAGAGATAAAGAAGGTCACTACATAATGATAAAGGGAGCAATCCAAAAGGAAGATATAACCATTATAAATATCTACGCACCTAATATAGGAGCACCTAAATATATAAAGCAGACTTTGATGGACTTAAAGGGCGAGATCAACAGCAATACTATAATAGTAGGGGATTTCAATACCCCA
The DNA here is from genome assembly GCF_036850765.1 of Saccopteryx bilineata. NCBI lineage: Eukaryota > Metazoa > Chordata > Mammalia > Chiroptera > Emballonuridae > Saccopteryx > Saccopteryx bilineata. Next base: position 132,562,912 of record NC_089494.1, read on the forward strand.
TTAACATCATTAGATAGATCCTCAAGAAAGAAAATTAACAAAAAAAAAGCAGACTGAAAGGACATATTAGATCAACTCGATTTAATAGATATCTTCAGAACCTTTCACCCTAAAACAGCAGCATATACATTCTTTTCAAGTGCTCATGGTACATTCTCTAGAATAGACCACATGTTAGGGCACAAAAGTGGTCTCAACAAATTTAAGAAGATTGAAATCATATTGAGCACTTTCTCTGATCATAATGGCATTAAACTAGAAATCAACCACAATAGAAAAATTGAAAACCATTTAAACACTTGGAAACTAAATAGCATGTTACTAAATAACGAATGGGTTAACATTGAGATCAAAGAAGAAATTAAAAAATTCCTAGAAACAAATGATAATGAGCATACATCAACTCAAAATTTATGGGACACAGCAAAAGCAGTCCTGAGAGGGAAGTTTATAGCATTACAGGCATAGCTCAGGAAGCTAGAAAAAGCTCAAATTAACAACTTAACCCTGCATCTAAAAGAACTAGAAAAAGAACAGCAAGTAAAGCCCAAATGTAGTAGAAGGAAGGAAATAATAAAGATCAGAGCAGAAATAAATGACATAGAGGCTAAAGAAACAATACACAGGATCAATGAAACCAGAAGCTGGTTCTTTGAAAAGGTAAACAAGATCGATGAACCTTTAAGAAGACTCATCAAGAAAAAAAGAGAGAGGACTCAAATAAAAAAAATTAGAAACGAGAGTGGAGAAATAACAACTGACACAACAGAAATACAAAATATTGTAAGAAAATACTATGAAGAACTGTACGCCAAAAAACTAGACAACCTAGATGAAATGGACAAATTCCTTGAATCATATAATCTTCCAAAAATCAATCTGGAAGAATCAGAAAACCTAAACAGACCAATTACAACAAAGGAGATTGAAACAGCTATCAAAAAACTCCCAAAAAAGAAAAGTCCTGGGCCTGATGGCTTCACAAGTGAATTCTACCAAGTATTCAAAGAAGAACTAATTCCTATCCTTCTCAAGCTATTTCAAAAAATTCAAGAGGAAGGAAGACTTCCAAACTTTTTTTATGAGGAAGCATAATTCTGATTCCAAAACCAGGCAAAGACAACACAAAAAAAGAAAATTTTAGGCCAATATCTCTGATGAATATAGATGCAAAAATCCTCAACAAAATATTAGCAAACCGGATCCAGCAATAAATGAAAAAAATTATACACCATGATCAAGTGGGATTTACTCTTGGGAGGCAAGGCTGGTACAATATTCGCAAATCAATCAAGGTGATTCATCACATAAACAAAAGAAAGGAGAAAAACCACATGATAATTTCAATAGATGCAGAAAAAGCATTTGATAAAATCCAGCACCCATTCATGATCAAAATTCTCAGCAAAGTGGGAATATAGGGAACATACCTCAACATGATAAAGGCCATCTATGAGAAACCCACAGCCAACATCATACTCAATGGGCAAAAATTAAAAGCAATCCCCTTAAGATCAGGAACAAGGCAGGGGTGCTCCCTTTCACCACTCTTGTTTAACATAGTTCTGGAAGTCCTAGCCACAGCAATCAGACAAGAAAAAGAAATAAAAGGCATCCAAATTGGAAAAGAAGAAGTAAAACTATCATTATTTGCAGATGATATGATATTGTACATAGAAAACCCTAAAGTCTCAGTCAAAAAACTACTAGACCTGATAAATGAATTCGGCAATGTGGCAGAATATAAAATCAATACTCAGAAATCAGAGGCATTTTTATACACTAATAATGAACTGTCAGAAAGAGAAATCAAGGAATCAATCCCCTTTACCATTGCAACCAAAAAAATACAGTACCTAGGAATAAATCTAACCAAGGACATTAAAGACTTGTACTCAGAAAATTATAAAACATTCATAAAAGAAATCAGGGAAGATACGAATAAATGGAGGCATATAACGTGCTCATGGTTAGGAAGAATAAACATCATTAAAATGTCTATATTACCCAAAGCAATTTATAAATTCAATGCAATACCGATTAAAATACCAATGACTTACTTCAAAGATATAGAATACATATTCCAAAAATTTATATGGAACCAAAAGAGAACATGAATAGCCTCAGCAATCTTGAAAAGGAAGAATAAAGCAGGAGGGATCACACTTCTGGATATCAAGTTATATTATAAGGCCATTGTACTCAAAACAGCATGGTACTGGCATAAGAACAGGCAATGGAACAGAACAGAGAACCCAGAAATAAACCCACAGCTCTATGGACAACTGATATTTGACAAAGGAGGTAAGGAAATACAATGGAGTAAAGATAGCCTCTTCAACAAATGGTGTTGGGAAAATTGGACAGCTACCTGCAAAAAAATGAAACTAGACTACCAACTTACACCACTCACAAAAATAAACTTAAAATGGATAAAAGACTTAAATGTAAGCCGTGAAACCATAAGCATCTTAGAAGAAAACATAGGCAGTAAGCTCTCTGACATCTGTCGTAGCAATATATTTGCTGATTTGTCTCCTCAGGCAAATGAAATAAAAGACAGGATAAACAAATGGGACTTTATCAAACGAAAAAGCTTCTGCACAGCTAAAGACAATAAGAACAGAATAAAAAGACAAACTACACAATGGGAGAATATATTTGACATTGCGTCTGATAAGGGGTTAAATAACCAAAATTTATAAAGAACTTGTAAAACTTAATACAAGAAAGACAAACAATCCAATCCAAAAATGGGCAAAAGAAATGAATAGACACTTCTCCAAAGAGGACACACAGATGGCCAAAAGGCATATGAAAAAATGTTCAACACCACTAATGATTAGAGAAATGCAAATTAAAACCACAATGAGATATCATCTCACACCAGTCAGAATGGTGCTCATCAATAAAACAACACAGAATAAGTGCTGGCGAGGATGTGGAGAAAAGGGCACTCTCTTGCACTGCTGGTGGGAATGCAGACTGGTGCAGCCACTGTGGAAAACAGTATGGAGATTCCTCAAGAAATTAAAAATTGAACTGCCTTTTGACCCAGCTATACTGCTGTTAGGAATATACCCCAAGAACACCATAGCACTGTTTGAAAAGAAGAAATGCACCCCCATGTTTGTGGCAGCATTGTTCACAATAGCAAAGATCTGGAAACAGCCCAAGTGTCCGTCAGAGGACGAGTGGATTAAAAAGCTTTGGTATATATATCCTATGGAATACTACTCAGTCATAAGAAATGATGACATAGGATCTTTTACAACAACATGGATGGGCCTTGATAACATTATACTGAGCGAAAGAAGTAAATCAGAAAAAACTAAGAACTATATGATTCCATACATAGGTGGGACATAAAGATGAGACTCAGAGACATGGACAACAGTGTTGGGGTTACAGGGTGGGGGGAGGAGAGGGAGGAGGTTGGGGAGGGGAGGGGCACAAAGATCATGGCTTTTCAGCATTTGCCATATTCCCCCTTTAATCTATAGACAGACAGCAAACATTTACTTATGGTGTTTCCACTATAAGGACTGCTGTCTTAGGGACAAATACTGATGAACTATTTCAGCAGTTCCTCCTTCTTCAAAGACTTGTATGTCAACATAGAGGTCCATGTTTCATAGGACATATTCAAGCTCACTCCATGCTCCCTGAAGGTTTAACACAAAGGAATGCTTTTTTTTTTACTTTTCTTTTTTTGTTTTTTGTTGTATTTTTTCTTTTATTTATTTTGTATTTTTCTGAAGGTGGAAATGGGGTGGCAGTCAGACAGACTCCCGCATGCGCCTGACTGGGATCCACCTGGCATGCCTATCAGGGGGGAAGGCTCTGCCCATCTGGGGTGTTGCTCTGTTGCAACCAGAGCCATTCTAACAACTGAGGCAGAGGCCATGGGGCCACCCCTAGTGCCCGGGGTGGCTTTGCTCCGGTGGAGCCTTGGCTGTGGGAGGGGAGGAGAGAGACGGAAAGGAGAGAGAGGGGGAGGGGTTGAGAAGTAGATGGGCGCTTCTCCTGTGTGCTCTGGCCCAGGAATCCTGCACACCAGGTCAATGGTCTAGCAATGAACCAACAGGCCAGGGCCTAGGAATGCCCTTGTTGATCAAGCTACCCAAAAGAAAATTATATGGAGCAACCATGACAGACTGAGCAAGTCAGTCTCATACTATTTGTCACCAGAACGCTGCAGCCCAGTGTAAACAGTTTCAACTTTCTCGAGAAGCAGCACGGCAGATTGGGAAATCCTGTCCAAGGGGTCCTATACTGCCCCCTCATTTGGAGTTAACCCTCAAGGACCCCTACCAGGACAACTTTGGCAGATGGATGTTACTCATATACCTTCATTTGGCAAACAGTCGTATGTCCACATTACAGTGGCTTCATATACCGGATCTATAGTAACCTCTGTCAGAACAGGAGAGGCTGCTAAGCATGCTATAGCTCATGGTCTGTATGCATTGTTCTATTATTGGATTTCCTAAACTGGCTAAACTGAAAATGCTCCTGCATATGGAGCAAAAGCATTTACTGTATTTTGTCATGCTTACAATCTTTAAAGTTAAGGTATTATTAAAGTGTACTCAGCAAACATTTTAAGGTTAATTAAAAAAAAAAAAACAATTTAAAAGGGGGTAGTCCTGTCCTGGAACTCCTACAGGTCTACCATTATCATGCTTTTTATTTAAAAAAATTTTTTTTTTTTTACATTTCTTTTGAAGGCTGATGAACAGGAGACACCAAATCTTTTTCGCCTGCAAACTACTACCTTCTTTATTAGATCTAGCTAATAACACTGTTTTGTTTTTTTCCAAATAGCTCCAGATATATGGAAAAGATTTATATAGGCGGATGGGGATCCTCAAACCCCTCAGCGAGATCTTCTGAGCATGGCTTTTAAGATACCTAGAGGCAGAAAAAGCCCAATAGAGATCAGGGGAACTACCAGCATTTAGGATATGCCCTTAAAGGCTCCAGCGCCCCAAAGGGGTTTCATAGGATGCCATCTGGGTCCTGCTTCAATAGTGGAAAGGAAGGTCATTGAGCTAAAGCCTGCCAGGCTTACATGCCTCTGCTGTGAGGAAACAGGGACACTGGAAGGTAGGCTTCTCCCTCACTCCCCTAAGGGAGGGTTCAGTCTCTTCCAGCCCTGCTCCAGCCACCTATGACCTAACCTTGCCCAGAAAGCTGAGGTTTGCCACTGAAGGCTGAAGGTGCCCAGGGCCGTCGGCCCCATCTACAACACTGTGGATGAGCCCAGGGTATTACTTCCAAGAAGCAGGTAAACTGATCTCATTTGCAGAAGGGCCACTTAACTATGCTTTGCCTGAATAGTCAGGTTTTTTATTCTTCCCTCGAAGGTCTCTGTTGTGGGTGTTGATAGACCTATGTTCTGCTGCTTTGCTTAATATATAGTGTTTCCTTTATCCCTCCTATCTCAATGCCCCACTCATATTTCAGGCTGGGACCTACTCCTAATTTAGAGCTCTCTTTCCCCCTTTTTCCAACTTCTATTATGAATCTACCTTTGCCACCCAGCTTAGTGTATCCCAAGGTTCTCTTTACCATGCCACAGTCGCAGAGCTCCAGGGAAAAGCTACCTGGTCTCATCTCTCCAGGCAGAGGAGAACGGAAGCTCCATATCCACGCATGCTGCAAATGGCTTCTCCAATCTACCTGAATCATTACCAGCTAGAAGCAGCGGTCACTGGGACTTGGACATGAGCTGCAAAGTATAGTATGGTGACAACAATTCCAGTGCCATGTGGACTTTTCCTGGACTCCTGCTCCTTGTGACAGCTCCTACAGACTGAACTGTGGTTGGGTTGCATTTTTCAGGGATTTGACATGGTGATGGGGCCAACTTGGACTTGGTGAACATGTTAAGGACACTACTCTTTTATGGATTCTTGCTGTACTGGCCAAGAGTTGGCTTAAAGGCTTTTAATCACTGTAAAAAAAAAATAGAAGGCTGGGTAAAGAAGATGGGGCACATATACACCATGGTATACTAGTCAGCTAGAAGAAATGATGACATCGGATCACTTACTGCAGATTGGTGGAATCTTGATAACATTATGCGGAGTGAAATAAGTGAATCAGAAAAAAACAAGAACTGCAGGATTTCATACATTGGTGGGACATAAAAGTGAGACTATGAGACATGGACAGGAGTGTGGTGGTTACGGCGGGTGGGGGGAGGGACAGAGGGGGGGTACAAAGAAAACTAGATAGAGGGTGATGGAGGACGATCTCTCTTAGGGTGATGGGTATGCAACAGAACTAAATGACAAAATAACCTGGAAATGTTTTCTTTGAATATATGTACCCTGATTTATTGATGTCACCCCATTTAAATAAAAATTTATTTATTTATAAAGAAACAAACAACTGCAATGAGATACCACCTCACACCTGTTAGATTAGCTATCATTAACAAGACAGGTAATAGCAAATGTTGGAGAGGCTGTGGAGAAAAAGGAACCCTCACACACTGTTGGTGGGTATGTAAAGTAGTACAACCATTATAAAAGAAAGTATGGTGGTTCCTCAAAAAACTGAAAATAGAACTCCCTTATGACCCAGCAATCCCTCTACTGGGTATATCCCCCCAAAACTCGGAAACATTGATACGTAAAGACACATGCAGTCCCATGTTCATTGCAGCATTGTTCACAGTGGCCAGGACATGGAAACAACCAAAAAGCCCGTCAATAGATGACTGGATAAAGAAGATGTGGCACATATACACTATGGAATACTACTCAGCCATAAGAAATGATGACATCGGATCATTTACAGCAAAACGGTGGGATCTTGATAACATTATACGAAGTGAAATAAGTAAATCAGAAAAAACCAGGAACTGCATTATTCCATATGTAGGTGGGACATAAAAGTGAGACTAAGAGACATTGATAAGAGTGTGGTGGTTACGGGGGGAGGGGGAGAGGGAAAGGGAAAGGGGGAAGGGGAGGGGTACAAAGAAAACTAGATAGAAGGTGAAGGAGGACAATCTGACTTTGGGTAATGGGTATGCAACATAATTGAACGACAAGATAACCTGGACATGTTATCTTTGAATATATGTATCCTGATTTATTGATGTCACCCCATTAAAAAAATAAAATTAAAAAAAAGAAAAAGAAAATTTACATGAAACTATTTTGAAAACCACCACACACTCTAAATGTGAATTCTGAATAGCCAAGAATAATAATCACATACCACAAACACAAAAGGAATAGCTAAAAAGAAGTACCAAGTACTGTGTGCCAGGCTCTGTCGTCGCCCTCTATGTGTCCCAATTGTCACCGCTGTGAAGCAGTACCACTGTCCTCCCCATTTACACATGAAACATTGGGGTCCCAGAGCCTGAGTCACTGACCACAGAGCCCATCTAGCTCAAGTCTCTGTTTTCAAACACTAATACTTTTTCGCTTCTTAAAAATGAAGTTACTCCTAGGAAATGGAACAATATTATATTTCAACACACATCTATTTCCTACAGGAAGAAAGGAGTTCTCAAAAAGAAATAAAGAAATAACAGGAGCTTGACCAGGCGGTGGTACAGTGGATAGAGCATCGGACTGGGATGCAGAGGACCCAGGTTCAAGACCGCGAGGTTTCCAGCTTGAGCGCGGGCTCATCTGGTTTGAGCAAAGCTCACCAGCTTGAGCCCAAGGTCGCTGGCTTGAGCAAGGGGTCACTCGGTCTGCTGCAGCCCCACGGTCAAGGCACATATGAGAAAGCAATCAGTGAACAACTAAGCACCACAACGAACTGATGTTTCTCATCTCTCTCCTTTCCTGTCTGTCTGTCCCTATCTGTCCCTCTCGCTCTCTCTCTGTCTCTGCCACACACACACAAAGAAATAAGAGGAAAAGGAACTAAATAATATTTAAAATACAATGTACCAACATGGAGCAGAATCCTAGACCATAGTAACAGAACTGTGTGCATTCCTATCTTTTATAAATATAAACAGTTTTTGAAATCATTACCAACCTGTTTTTTTGTTGTTTTTTTTTTACCAACCTGTTTTAATTTATAAGTGAATAAGAGACTTTGCTGAAAAAATACAAAAATACATACGAAACAGTCCTACCACGATGGAAGCTTTATTGTATTTACTGACTGTAGTACACACCCAGGACTGACATTGGGTTATCAGCAGTGGGATGATGCTCAAACCGATTTTCACCATTCGCTCTGCACAGTGTAGCTACTAAAGGTCATTCCAACCTTCCTTCCCGTCCTTGTGGCTGAAGTTTCATGAAGCACCACTGGGCAGCAGCCTGGCCATCCTGAAAATGTCCCAGAAACTCAGACCAGGTCAAGAGCCCGGTGAGAGGATTGAAGGTCATGAAGAGGCCTCAGCGGAAGGTTGAGCTCTGTAGAAAGACCACAGCAGTTCCTCCGGCAGTCCACAGACCATTGCACAGAATAAAACCAGTTCTTATAGCAAAGCAGCAGCTTAGGACTCAGTACTAACAGTTCTTTTCCCACTGGTGCTTGAGGAATTTTCTGCACTGCCACTTTTTATGGACTCCAACAAGTTTTTAATTCTTTCACTCGCAGGCTTTTTCCTGCTTTTCTTGGCACGAGACGCGCTCTTGGTTACAGAGGGCAGCAGCAGGGCTGCCAGCCCCCACGGCTGGCTCCGGGCTGGGGAGGGCTGGCCTTTGTCGTTCTGATACAAAATCCAGGCACTTTCTCTGGCCAGGTCAACAAATTTCTGCAGCTGACTCTGACTTACATTTTTGCTGATGTTGAGAGAAGTTTCAAAAGGATTCTGAATGTGCAGTGGAGAAGATTCAGGTTTGTTCTGCTCTCTTCCCTACGGTTTATTACAAGCAAAAAAAATTCACACATACATGAAGGGCCAGATAAAACAGTTTGGTTTAATAAAATGTCAAAAACATGTAAAATACCAGGATTTTACAGAGTAAAGCATTTCCTTCCTAAGAGGACTGGGTATGAGTGCATGTTAGGCATTTGTGCATGTGTGTGTACTTATGACTGCCTGATGTCTCACTGCAGTGTCTGAGTGCTCTTTAGATAAGCGCTAACCCAGTTTATGAGCTATTAATGATACTGCTCACAGTGAGAGTGGACTGAGTCGGTCAGTAAAAGTATTTTTAAAATAACCAATCTTTTACCTAACAGAATAGAGCTTGGAAGGAAAAGAAATGGAAAAGGAAAATGACAGAATATAATGTAAAGATACATTTATTTTTCAGACTTGCTAAAAGCATCTATTACAGTGGAAAAAGAAGCACAGAAATTAGAATCCTAAAATAAAATACAGCAATTAATGGTTCCTGTGTATATAATCAGGCAGAAAGAAAGGAAGAAAGTATCATTCACTCCGCACTATGAAACACTGCAGCCCTGGCTGGTTGGCTCAGTGGTAGAGCGTCGGCCTGGTGTGCAGAAGTCCCGGGTTCGATTCCTGGCCAGGGCACACAGGAGAGGCGCCCATCTGCTTCTCTACCCCTCCCCCTCTCCTTCCTATCTGTCTCTCTCTTCCCCTCCCGCAGCCAAGGCTCCATTGGAGCAAAAGATGGCCCGGGCGCTGGGGATGGCTCCTTGGCCTCTGCCCCAGGTGCTAGAGTGGCTCTGGTGGCGACAGAGCAACGCCCCGGAGGGGCAGAGCATCGTCCCTTGGTGGGCATGCCGGGTGGATCCCAGTCGGGCGCATGCAGGAGTCTGTCTGACTGCCTCCCCGTTTCCAGCTTCAGAAAAAAAAAAAAGAAACACTGTAGTGTCCTACTCTATCTATCATTCCTGAGGGACAGCTTAAATAGGGCTTCACTGGTTACAATGTCCCACAGGGAAACAAGCTCACACTATGACTCATGAGAGCCACAAGGATCCATTAGCCAATGGCATCTTTTCCTCTTTCAAATGATATCACGTATTACTTAAAAAAACAAATGGTTAAGATTCTCCAATGTGTACAAGCACCTGTTTATTCCCTAACTTCCCTCCTGCCAATGCTCAGCAGGGTGCCCACCTCCGCACGCCCTAGGGGTAAGAGTGCAGCAAGGACAGAGAACTATGTCCGGTGACCTCTGCCCAACCTGAAGCCGGAGCTGGTGTTTCTGCTCTCTCTCTTCCCCACACTTCCTTTAACAAAATCTCCACCAGCGAGATAAAAGTTAGGAAAGAAGGAGCAAAGGAGAGTTGAAGAAACAACAACAACAAAAATCTGAGTATGAGAAGCCAACCTTGTAAGGGTTGTAACCAAATGTCCAAATGATAAACAGAATAGACCCATACCCCGACTTATGAACAAATTTTGCCTAGGGTTCTGCTCTAATTTTCTTCTTCATAAAGTGTCTATCATCCCAGCTATTCAGATGACCAAAACCATGAATTCACTCACTTAAATAAACTAAATCCTAAGGGCTCAAATTGAGGGAATCACTAAAATCTACCCTCGCAACCAGATATCCAATTTGTTTCCTAGGAACACAAATCCAAATTTCAAAACAACTGTATGTAAAATTATGCTCTCCAGAAAACTTCTCAGAATATATGCCACATTTTGAAAGCCACAGTATCAGATGCTGGTGACTGACCTTAGTTAGCTCCTTCACACATCAATTTCCTTATCTGTATCTATTTACTTCAGAGTTAAAATGTAATAAAATTTGTTACAGTGTTTTGAAAACTAAATATGAGTACAGTAAGATACCAGATACCAAATCACCAAATATTAAAATATTACTTACTTGTCGAATATTTATGGAATTTTTATTGAAAGCAAAATTTCCAAAATATTCAAAAAATTCCTTCAGTAGTAATTCTGCAAGAAAATAAAACAAGGAAAATAAGGGGAAAGTCTATTTCAATAAAAAAAAATAGAAAAAAGAAAAACACCTACCTAGTGTTTCTGTGTTTCCTGAAGGTTTAATTCTATTCAAGTCACGAATAAACGTACAGTTGTGGCCTTCTATTATACACTTATCTTCTGTATCTTACATAAACAGAAATAAAAATATTTCTCATTATATTTCAAAAGGTATTCCTTACTTCAGAAAAGAAATCTGTAATTAAATAAAAGTTAAAGATTAATATTTCCTATTACTCAGTGTTTACATACTTACAGTTAACAGGCTTTAAAATTCCATGTAAAATTTTAGCATAATTATACTACAGTAAAATGGACATTATGATTACTCTAGCCTATGAGAATTCCCTCTCAAGAACCAATGTTTCTTAGTTGGCTATCTGAGGTGAATAGCATTCTAGTTATAGTTACAAATGAAAATGCAGACAGCTTCCATCTTTCACCAAGTCAAATCTCGGCACCATTTTCCTCAAGCACATTTCATTTTGATCTCCATTTCAAGTCTTACCATCTTTCTATGCTTTATTTTCAACAATCTATCCAAAGTGAGATGCTCCAAGAGTTTTGGAGAAAAAAAACCAAACAGCAAATCCCCCCTCCCCCTTTTTGTGGCAGAGATAGAGAGAGTCAGAGAGAAGGACAGATAGGGACAGACAGGAAGGGAGAGAGATAAGAAGCATCAATTCTTTGTTGCGGTTCCTTAGTTGTTCATTGATTGCTTTCTCATATGTGCCTTGACCAGGGGGCTACAGCAGACTGAGTGACCCCTTGCTCGAGCCAGCAATCTTGGGCTCAAGCTGGCAACCTCAGGGTCTTGAACCTGGGTCCTCCACATCCCAGTCCGACGCTCTATCCACTGCACCACCGCCTGGTCAGGTCAAATAGCTAATTTCTAAGATTGGAATTCAATACAAGAAATTTAACAGCACACTAGACCTAAACATTCCCCTCTTCTAACAGTATTTATATCTTTACAGGTAATCATTTCCCTATATTGATAAACATAGAACTACCACAAAGTCCCTCACCATTCACTGTACAATATTGCAGGCAAATTCCCACTTTTCAAAACTCCAATCACTGGCCACCTGACCTGAAAGCACTTCCTAACTCCAAGGCTGCTGCTCCACCCTCTGTTCCTCAGCATTCCTCTCCCTACACTCGGATTTCAGGTAGCTATTTCCTGACACCAGTCTGGGACCACAAAGGCCACTGTCCTATTCATGCTGCATCTCCACCCAGTCTCACCCACAAGTGTCTAACACAGAACAGGCACATAACCAATAATCTGAATGATCACTAATCTTTGACTTTGAATGCTTATCTAAAATTGTCAGAGAGAAGTTAGAAAGGGAGAAGGTAATTCCTCAGACTAGGTAAAGTTCCATCTGTTCTTCCTGCCATGTCGTATGTTCCAATAACACTCAGACTCTCTGGGAGGCAGCCTACACACTGGTTAAAAGCACAGGCTAGCCTGACCAGGCGGTGGCGCAGTGGATAGAATGTCGGACTGGGATGCAAAGGACTCAGGTTCGAGACCCTGAGGTCGCCAGCTTGAGCGCGGGCTCATCTGGTTTGAGCAAAGCTCACCAGCTTGGACCCAAGGTCGCTGGCTCGAGTAAGGGGTTACTTGGTCTGCTGAAGGCCCACAGTCAAGGCACATAAGAGAAAGCAATCAATGAACTAAAGTGTCACAACGAAAAACTAATGATTGATGCTTCTCTTCTTTCTCCGTTCCTGTCTGTCCCTATCCATCTCTCTCTCTGACTCTCGCTCTGTCTCTGTAAAGAAAAAAAAAAAAGCACAGGCTAAAGAAGGTGAAATAGGCCCTGGCCGGTTGGCTCAGTGGTAGAGCATCGGCCTGACATGTGGTAGTCCCAGGTTCAATCCCCAGCCAAGGCACACAGGAGAGGCACCCATCTGCTTCTCTACCCTCCCCTCTCTCCTTTCTCTCTATCTCTCTCTTCCCCTCCTACAGCCAAAGGCTCCTCAGGCACTAGAATGGCTCCGATTGTAATGAAGCAACGCCCCAGAGGGGCCGAGTATCGCCCCCTGGTGGGCATGCCGGGTGGATCCTCGCTGGCTGCATGTGGGATTCTGTCTGTCTGCCTGCCCCCCTTCTCACTTCGGAAAAATACACACACACCAAAAAGGTGAAATAAACACAACCAACAATTTTCACTCCTCCAAAAACACCACTAAAACAAACAGAAAAGTGATATAAAATTTGAAATATAGAGAACAGAAGAAATAAGAGCAATAAAAAAAATTTAAGTTAAAGGGCAGATGGACAAGTAGCAATGACTCAGGAGATCTGAGAACACTGACTCCTAACCAGCTTACGGAAAGCCAGGAAGAAACCAGTAAGGGCAGAGTCCCTGCAGCTCAGACTGGAGGGCTGCAAGCCAATGGTTCAAGGAACCCTAAGACTCCACAGAGCTTCTGACCCTAACAGAAAACTTCATATGCTCATAGCCAGTCCTGTTCTTCCAGTAAAAAAAGATTAGAAGAGTCATTTCTGGGGAAGACAAATAGCCCAAAAGGAATGACCCAAAGATAGTGACATCTAAAATTCCCTACATGAAACAGTCCAGCCAATTGCCCCACAATGAACATGAATCAGGCAACAGACGCCACCTACGCTCACAGATTCAAATTAACTTTCTGGTTTCTAACTCAAATATGAGCAGTAATTCAATTACTGGATACCTGAGAAAGGCCCCTACCATGAAACTAAATAAAAAGTACTAGAAAATTAGAGACTAGGCAGGGAAGAACTAATAGAATATTTGTTGCTTCTAACTATTCTGAGAAAAGATTTTGACAACCGGTAGCAAGTTGGAGGTTCAATTAATGTTAAGTAGATTAAAAAATTAAGCAAACAAAAAAAGTAGTAGTATTAAAAACTATTAACTTCAAAAAATGTAACAAGTTGGGCAGGAGAGAAAATTTACTTTGCTCCATGGCTCAGATGTGAATAATGTTTACCAGAATTATGCTATAGCTACCCTCAAAATATGAGAGATGTGGGGTGGACTACAGGAGGAAAGAGTTCATTCGTTTTCAATAAAGGGAGTGATGGTATCTAACCTAATTAAAGTCAAGAAACTGCAATTCAAGCATTTTATTTTAGAAATGTGTGTGTAAAATACCAAACAGGCCGGCCGTTTGAGTTAAAAGGGGTTACCCACAGGGAGAGTCAAAAGCAGCAGAAAGAAGAGTTTGTAGAACACGTTTACTCTTTCCCTATCTGCATGTGTAACTGATAGAACTACACTTTAAAAACCATAATTTTCATCAGACAATATTAAGTGAGTGGAAAGGAGACCACAGTGTACCTATATTTGAGATATCTAGATATATACAGAGAATGTGACAAAGAACTCATTTATAAAATATATAAAGAATTCCTACAAATAAGAAAATGATAGATAATCCAATAAAGAATAGGCAAAAACTTTCAGAAACCTCACAAGAGATACCCAAATGGCTAATAAGTATATGAATAGGTCCTCAGCCTCAGTAGTCATTGGGAAAGAGCACACCCTGAAGCCACTACCCGTGCATTAACAGCTACCTTCAGAGGAATTAACACCAGGTATCCCAGACGTGCAGCAATTAGGACTTGTACACAATGCCTGTGGGAGTTGACACTATAGAAACTGGCAATGTCCCTAAAGCTGAATATACCCAAATCCTAAGATTCAGAAACTCTACTCCTGTATCAGGGGGAATGAATACTTTGTAAAGTACACGACTGTCTAACCAATATATGCCGTATACCTGAAAATAATACAAAATAATATTGAATATATACTATAATTGAAAAAGTTAAAAAATAAAGGTTTGGCTTTAAAAAGAATAAAAAAGAAATTTGACTCCTAGTATACACTTGACAGAATTGAGCACCTGTGTTCACCAAAAGAAATGTGCTAGAGGCCTGGCCAGGTAGCTCAGTTGTTAGAGCTCCATCCGGAAGCGAAGAGGTTGCCTGCTCGATCCCCGGTCAGAGCACATACTGGAGCAGATTGATGTTCCTTTTTCTCCCTTCCTCTCTCTAAAATAAAATAAACAAACAAAAAGAAATGTGCTAGAATCGGCACACTAACACTACCTATAATATAGTCCCAAAGTTCAAATTACCCAAATGCCAATCAAAAGTAGAATTAAAATTTTTTTTGGTATAGTAGATGACTAGAAGGAATCTCAGCCAGGAACAAAGATGCAGAGACATGTCAGAGACAGCCTGCCCTATAATGGGGGACATGTTGTGGGTGGGGTGAGGCTGTTATATTGAGTGGGACACTTGAATCCATGTTAACACAATAAATTTAAAAGTTTAATTAAAAAAGAAAAAAAGCCACCCTAGAGAAGCTTGGCCATGGACAGCCATAGAAGAACTGCCACAATCTAACCGTTGTTACAGTACACTGTGCACAGGGTGCCTGGGAGCCGACAGTGCACTGCCTCCTGGGAGGAAGGCAGGAGAGACCTAGCACAAGACACCAGGACTGAGTTTCTCTTCTTCTTCCCTGGCTGAGCTCTGAGGGCGTTTGCCATGTAAGAAGAGCAGGGAGAACACCATCTCAGGCAAAGGGACAGAGTCGTGAGACAGGACACCACCAGATGGTCACCGTTCCTAGTGCAGAAGCTCCTGGTGTACACCCAGGAGTCCCAGAGAAGAGGAGGAGACCGCAGCTCATGCAGGGCTGTCACACAGTGTGATCAAGTCTGGACTTGAACTTGCTTTAGGCTCCAAACAGTGGTTAACAGAGTTCTAGAAGTGCTGGAAGGTGTTCCAGAAATTCATGCTGTCTTCTATTAAAAACCAAACAAGCCTGACCAGGCCACCAGTGGCGCAGTGGACAGAGCGTTGGACTGGGATGTGGAGAACCCAGGTTCAAGACCCCTGAGGTCTCCAGCTTGAGCGTGGGCTCATATGGCTTGAGCAAGGCTCACCAGCTTGGACCCAAGGTTGCTGGCTCGAGCAAGGGGTCACTCGGTCTGCTGAAGGCCGGCGGTCAAGGCACATATAAGAAAGCAATCAACGAACTAAGGTGTCACAACGAAAAACTAATGATTGATGCTTCTCATCTCTCTCTCTCTCCCTATCCCTCTCTGTCTCTGTAAAAACAAAACAAAACAAAAACAAACAAGAAAGCAAGAAAAAATAATATATTTTTCTTTTTCTTTAAATTTTATTTATTGGTTTTAAAGAGAGAGGAAGGGGAAATTGAATTGGCAACCTCTATGTATCCAGACAATGATTTAACCAACTGAGCTATGCGGCCAGGGCTACTTTATCCTTTTTTTAAAAATCCAAACTGAAGCCTGACCTGTGGTGGCACAGTGGATAAAGCGTCGACCTGGAAATACTGAGGTCGCCAGTTCGAAACCCTGGGCTTGCCTGGTCAAGGCACATATGGGAGTTGATGCTTCCTGCTCCTCCCCCCTTCTCTCTCTCTCTGTCTCTCTCTCCTCTCTGTCTCTCTCTCTCTCTCCTCTCTAAAAATGAATAAAAAAATAAAAAATAAAAAAAAGACTAAGCCTTTAAAAAAAAAAAATCCAAACTGAAAAAAAAAAAAAATCCAAACTGGCCTGACCTGTGGTGGTGCAGTGGATAAAGTGTCAACCTGGAATGCTGAGGTCACTGGTTCGAAACCCCGGGCTTGCCTGGTTAAGGCTCATACAAAAAGCAACTATTAGGAGTTGGTATTTCCCACTTCTTCCCACCACCATTCTTCCCTCTCTAAAATTAATGAATAAACAAAAAAATTAAAATCTTAATTAGAAAAAAAGCCCAAATTGATAGCCTTTATTAAAATATCAAATGTGAAAAATTCTTTTATAACTAATTCAAGACTTCAAAAACCAAAGCAGAGCTTGTCTCAAATGCCCTTTGCATTTGTGGGCAATGCACACCTACAGCACGATGCAGAGAAGCAGCAGAGAGCAGCCTGAGACTGCGCACCACGTGTGACAGGAGCTGTGAACGGCCAATGTGGTTCTGTGAAGTAGAAAACTAAGGAATTCCAAAACGAGTTTCATCTGTTTCAGTGCCATAAGATGTGAATACATTTATTTAAACTTATTTAAAAATAGATTTGGGGCCCTGGCCAGTTGGCTCAGTGGTAGAGCGTTGGCCTAGCGTGCAGGAGTCCCGGGTTTGATTTAAATTTGTTTACAAATCATATTCTTTCCCCAAAATATTAGAACTTTAAACCTCTGTACTAGACTGTGATCCTGAGGATATTGTCCATATCCGTACTGCAGCAAGGTAACATGGGACATACAGTAAGTAACCAATAAACATGAATGAACACCACCAAATAAGGAGAAGACACAGGTATGGTGTGGCCCTTTATTTCAACCTCAGAAGTGAGCAACGTGACCGCCACTCCACCAAAACACTTCCTACTCTCCATTAACCTATCACACTGAGCTCTCCTTAGGGCTCAATTTCACGCTGCACTTACACTGTTCACAGGAAAGGAGAGATCATTTATAATTTGGATAAAAAAGGGAAAGGGGCATAGAAGAGAAACTTATAGAACCAGGCAGAGAAACAAACAGTATGAACACAGCCAGGACAAAATATGATGAGAGTAATTGTAGTATTGGCAGGGATGTAAAATGACTAAAGAGGAATCGTGGCAGAAGAGGTTGGAAAATTTAAGTGAAAGCCTTAAAGAACAAGCTAAGTAAACTGGGGTTTATTCCAGGGAATAAAACACCTTTTAAAGTCACTTCGTTCATTCATTCATTCATTCATTCATTCATAGAAACAGGGAGAGGAGGAGAGAGATGAGAAGCATCAACTCATAGTTGCTTCACTTTAGTCGTTCATTGATTGCTTCTCATATGTGCCTTGACTGAGGGGCTCCAGCCCAGCCAGTGATGCCTTGCTCAAGCCAGCGACCTTGGGCTCAAATCAGCAACCCATGCTCAAGCTGGTGAGCCCCTGCTCAGGCCAGATGAGCCTACATTCAAGCTGGCAACCTTGGGGTTTTGAACCTGAGTCCTCTGCGTCTCAGTCTGAAGCTCTATCCACTGCGCCACTACCTGGTCAGGCTAAAGTCACTTTAAACAGGAAAGACTTAGAAGTGTACTTTATAAGAATATCCAGGCCGTGGCTGACTGGCTAAGTGGTAGAGCATCAGCCCGGCATGTGGATGTCCTGGGTTCGATTCCTAGTCAGGGCACACAGGAGAAACGACCATCTGCTTTTCAACCCCTCCCCCTCTCCTTTCTCACTCTTTTTCTCTTTCTTCCCATCTCACAGCCACAGCTTGATGGATTCAAGCATGTCAGCCCCAGGTGCTGAAGATGGTTCCCTGGAGCCTCCGCTTCAGGTGCTAAAAATAGCGTGGTTGCGAGCATGGACCCAGATGGGCAGAGCATCAACCTCAGACGGTGTTGCCAGGTGGATCCCGGCCAGAGCGCATGCAGGAATCTGTCTTTCTATCTCCTTTCCTCTCATTTAGAAAAGAAAAAGAAAAAAATCATTTGGCAATATACAGGATGGGCAGACTAGAGTGTACATACATTTTGAGTGTATCCCTAAATGATCTTCCTTTTAGAATTTAGGATCTTAATACTTTGATATCTCCTTGAACAGTCTATCAAAATTTCAATTTTTTATAACATAAATAGCATACTAAATTTAAAATTTATCTTAGATTGCTTACAAACTTTAAACTAAAAAGAATTTAGGATTTTAGAACGTCATAAAATAATGTTTAGAAACTGACAGAAACCGGAAAATAGGTTCAGATTTAGAAAGCCATCTATGAATCTGTCATCTGCACAAAAGTTGCATTTGGAACACGTTTTTCCCAAGCTTCGTCAAACTAAGGGAGAGGCTCCAAACATCTCAAGATAGTTGTAAGCAACCTTGTCAACTGATGCAAAAACAAACAAACAATCATAAAAACCCAAAAAGCCCAGATCCTCAGAAAATACAGGCCTCTGTTTCACAAGTCCTCTGTTCGCATGACTCCTTATGGGCATTAAAAATAAAAAGCATTTAAATTGTAAATTCACAAGTCTTTACAAATACAGAAGACAAATTGCATGACTTTGATAACACATGGTCATTCACTCAAAGTGTCAGAAAGAAATGAGATACTGCCTCAGGACTTACCTGTCAGCGTCTTTAAGTAGTCTAGTGTTGGAAGAATAGGGGGTGATCGTCTCTGGAGAAAAAAGATGACCATCATGGTCAGGGAGAAGTTTGTGATCCAAGCACCAGGAATACTGCTTGTTAATGAGTGTGCTCGAGCCCAGCACCGGACACTGAACACCAAGGCTCTCACTCGGGAGTCCAGGGCACCAAATATATAGAGCAGTTCAGAACTCTTCAAGGCAATCCTTCAAAAGAGAAAAATAAAAAGAATTTTCAACCCCCCAAATTATGACCCCACAGTTAATAAAACACATACCTGGAAACATACCTAAATATATCTTCCTATACTTGAATATATTCACAACACCATGACCAGAAAATGAAAAGTATGATATATTTGCAATATAAAACAATATGAATGTTGAATATCAAATGCATGCATTACCATTAAAACATTCTTCTAAATGTTGACAATTACGATGTAGTTCTAAAACTTACAACTTAAAAATCAAAGGTCCTAAACATGGCTTAAATCAGGGAGACACACTATGCAGTGCTCTGTAATAACTAGCAACACGCAAGCAGGGCTCTGCCCCAGTTTCACACCACAGTGATCTAGCCTCTGGTAAACAGGTCAGCCTAAAAACAGAGTAACTATTCTACTTATTTTATCAAGGAAGTATAAATGCCTTCAACGTTAGACAAAATTACTTAAGTCTACTACTTGTAAAAACCAACCCACAAAGATCAAGTGTCTATTAAGAAATGAGATCTCAGAGCCTATTTTCCATAAGTTTCCTAGTGATACTGTTACAATGCAAATAATAATCAGAAATATCTTTAAATATTTAAGTTTCTACGGATCAAAACATGCCTTGCAATTTCTTAAAAAACAGAGGGCACATTTCATTTAACTATATCACCTTCAAACTGTCTATAAACTTCTACAATGGCATTTACGTCCTAAGTTTAAAGAGAATAGAAGAAATAGTAAATCAGAAATTCACAGTGATTAAATGCCTTACTATGTAGTGTGATGTTCCTATAAGTATCACATGGATTCAAATATTTTTCCATCATTTTTGAAAAAGCGGTTTTTATTCAACTTGTGATAATAAACGTTACCTTTACGTTAGAATAAAAAAATATTTTGTCTATGACAATGAAGCTGAAAATAAGTATCAAATAGTGTGAGGTATCTAACATAAAGAAACAATGCGCCTGACCAGGCGGTGGCGCAGTGGATAGAGAGTTGGACTGGGATGTGGAAGACCCAGGTTCGAGACCCCCGAGATCGCCAGCTTGAGCACAGGCTCATCTGGTTTGAGCAAAGCTCACCAGCTTGGACCCAAGGTTGCTGGCTCAAGCAAGGGGTTACTCGGTCTGCTGAAGGCCCACAGTCAAGGAATATATGAGAAAGCAATCAATGAACAACTAAGGTGTTGCAATGCGCAACGAAAAACTAATGATTGATGCTTCTCATCTCTCAGTTCCTGTCTGTCTGTCCCTGTCTATCCCTCTCTCTGACTCTCTCTCTGTCAAAAAAAAAAAAAAAAAGAAAAGAAAAGAAAAAAGAAACAATGTAAGGATTAAAAACCTGAAACACATTTAAACAAATTTTTAAAAACCTGTCCCAATAAGACAATGAAAATAACACTATTAAAACATAAATACCATTTTGTTCTACTTTACATACTAGAGAGAAAATTTAATGTTAGAAATTGCAGTGCATATTTTTGCTCCAAGGGCTACTTGAGCGAAATTCAGAAGTCCTCAGCACTGTGTTGTTAGTGGACATTTGATTTTAATTAAAACTGCCCTAGTTGGGATTTTCTGAATAGTTTTAGTTGTGATTACTTATGTTACAAATACAATAAAATAAAATACTTGCAATGAGAATACTAGAATTAAAAAATAAACTTTTCAATTAGGAAGCTTTCCCTATCAAAAAAAAAAGTAATCAGAGTATGAAAACTTGTTATTCTTATCCCATTTTTCTTAAGCAAATAGTTGCTAGGATAATAAAGTGAAAATATGCTAAATAAAAACCACACAGTCTAGTTTCTAGCTTCAGAAAAATACAAAAAAAAAAAAAAACCAACAAAAAAAACTACAGAGTCTAAAATGACTCAGACTTTCTTTTTTTAATTAAAGTTTTTTTTTTTTTTATTGAGAGAGAGGCGGAGAGGCAGAGAGACAGACTCTCCCCATGTGCTCCAACCAGGATCCACCCAGCAAGCCCCCTACAGGGCAATGCTCTGCCCATCTGGGGTTGCTGCTTGGCAATTGAACTATTTTAGCACCTGAGGTTAGGCCACGGAGCCATCCTCAGTGCCTGGGTCAACTTTGCTGGAATCATTCAAGCCATGGTTATAGGAGGGGAAGAGAGAGATAAAAAGAAAAGGAGAGAAGGGAAGGAAGAAGAGGCGCAGAGAAGTAGATGGTTGCTTCTCCTGTGTGCCCTGACTGGGAATTGAATCCGGGACATCCACATGCCAGGCCAATGCTCTACCGCTGAGCCAACTGGCCAGGGCTCAGACTACCTTCTGATTTAAGCAAAGACCAAATTTGTGTAGAACACAAAGTTGACTATATCTGGAGGTAATTCAGAAGTCACAAGCAATCTGCTACTTCATTTTCTCAGTACATTTAGAAGACCATATAGCAAAGACTATATTCTGAAGGTACTTTTACGTTGTCATCAGCAACATAAGTAATAACAATGAAGCAGTCCTTCTAGAAGATGTTAGTCAGGTAAGATAACACTGTAACATAATATCCTAACATTTTATTTGTGAATACCAAAAAACTCTTCTGTATAAGAGAAAGCGTTTCATACTTTTCAAACCAAGTGTTCAAATCTTTAAAAGAGTACCATTAGAGCTTGTCTAAGAGTCCAAAGCTACTAGACTATTTTGTACGAGAAAAACCATGCTAATACCTTATAATATTCACATTTAAGAGCTCATACCTATTGTTAGTAGTCAAATCACACTGAAATCCAGACGCCTGGTGTGAGAACCTCACCAGCGGACAACGAGCGTTTAATATCTTCTGTACCCCCACACAGCCAGGGCCAAACTGGTCAAGGCACTCTCCTATCACAGACAGGATCTTCTGAGTTGCAACTCTTTCTGAAGGAACATTTTTCACTTGAAACTCCATCAGAAAATTTCCTGAGGTCTAAATAAAAACATTTGTAAACAGGGGTTTTTTATAAAAAGGAAATCCTAACATAAACTTTTCCAAAAGGATGTTCAAAATCATTTCTGGCAAATATAGACAAACAAAACAAAAACAAAAAATAAAACACAGCCAAAAGCAGGTGTGACAATACAGGTGCAAGGCCAGCTGGTTGACAAAAGAAAAGACAGAATAAGTAAGTAGACTTAACTACACACAGAAATCTAATGTTTAACTAAATTAACTACAAATTACTGGGGAAAACAAATGAGGTAAGAGACGATTAAAAAAACCCTAAATCCCTACTGTGGTCCAAAACTCAAAGTAAACTCAACATGAGTCAAAGACTTTAATCAGTCCAGTACTAGAAGACAATGAGTATTTTCACAATTTCAGAGTTGTGAAGGATTCTCTAAGCATTATACAAAATTCTAGAACACAAAAGAAGAAATACAATTACATAAAAATTAAAACCATCTAAGACAAAGCATCTATTCACTACTAGATAAAAAAGTAAGACAAGGGTCACATGAAGTGCTACCTTCCCTAATTTATGAAGTGTCTGTACCTATGAAAGGAAAGAAAACCCACCCAATTCTAAAATTAGGCAAAAAAAGACTTCAATAAGAAATTAACAAGAACAAATAAAATGGCTAAGAAACATAGTAAAAGATGTGCTTGTTCTCTAGAAACTACAGGAGACCTCTCACTGATCAGTCTGGCAAAGACAAAAGGCCGACAGGACCCGCAGTGGGCAGTGCAGGGAACTGCGGACACTCTGTCAGGTGAGTGTACTCCACTTAATCTTAGCCAAACCCAGGAGCGCTGGGTCAGGGGAAGTGTAAACTTCGATGTACCTTTTGGACAACTTAAATATCTATGGAAACTTTAAATGTATACTCTGACTAGCTATTAAAGTATGAGGACATTACCCCAAAGGAATACTTGCATCAATGAGTCAATTTACAAAGCTGTTCACTCACTGAAGCATCATCTGTAAGGCTCCCCACTCTTCACTACCTCTCTCCTAGAATGTATTCCTACTGAAAGGATTCAGGCCCCAATCATGTTTATCGTGGAAACTCATCCCCTTACTCCCAGATGAGTGGGCCAAGCCTGGGCAGCTACTGCAGACGTGCACCATTCATTCATCCAAAGATCTCTACTAGGAACTGGAATTAAGGTTCAGAGGCAACCACGTGACTGAAAAAATATGTAACTCAGAAGTTTGGGGCAGGTGCACTCTATACCGCAAACACAAAAATGTCAAGAAAATCAATGGGGGGAGAAGAAGGGAGTGAAGGGGAAAATAAAGCAAAATTGTGTGGAACTATTTCTTCATGGATTCTTTACAGTTTATACTTCCTAGTTTTAGTCCTTTCCTAAGCCTCATCCACATTCCTCACTCTGGGTTCTGTGAAGATTCCTCTATTACTTTTTTTCTGTTTTTATACTAGTTTGATTGGTTTCTGTTATGTATAACGAAAGAATATTATATGGTGAGGGGAAAAGAAACTACCCTAGTTGACTAAAAAATAACAGACTAGTTAGGTAAACCATGGCACATTTATTCCCAGGAATATGCTGAAGCCATTAAAAAGGATATAGCAGATTGAACTGCCAAAGCAATATTAACTGGGGGGAAAAATCAAGTTATAATCTATATACATTAAGTTATAATCAATCTATAAAGATTAAGTTTACATTAAAAAGAGCATGTCTAGCCTGACCAGGCGGTGGCGCAGTGGCTAGAGCGTCGGACTGGGATGCTGAGGACATGGGTTCGAGACCCTGAGGTCACCAGCTTGAGCGCAGGCTCATCCTGGTTTGAGCAATAGCTCACCAGCTCGGACCCAAGGTAGCTAGCTCAAGCAAGGTGTTACTCGGTCTGCTGAAGGCCCACGGTCAAGGCACATATGAGAAGGCAATCAATGAATAGCTAAGGTGTCACAATGCGCAACGGAAAACTGATGATTGATGCTTCTCATCTCTCCGTTCCTGTCTGTCCCTATCTATCCCTCACTCTGACTCTCTCTCTGTCTCTGTAAAAAAATAAATAAAAAGCATTGCTATATAAAAAGAAAAAAATACATAATAAAATAAGTTACTCATAATTTTCTCTGGAAGTAGTGAAACCAGAGGTATTTACCTTATACATTTCTGCAACTATTATTTTATAATCAGAACTGAAGATTTAAAAATATACAAATGTGACATGTATGCAAACAATCTCTACAAATCAATGTTATATTTTCTCTATTGAGTTTTGTCATTGGCTGGCAAAATAGATTTCTATTTACTAGCAAACTTCTATATTAGATTAAAAAATGAACTGCCTCTAAAAACATTAAAAATTTAAAAATCTAGTTCAGTCTCTTTGCTATAATATCTTTTTAACTTTTGTTTTCCTAGTCCATTCTGTTTTAAAATACAAACACACAAATTTATATGAAAGGATAAACTCAAACAAGAGGAACCAATAAATAAAGTAGGAGTTACTCAATGAAAAGGCAAAGAAAATAAAAAAACTTTTATCAAGATTAAGCAGGTCTGATGTGACTAGGTGGTGGTGCAGTGGATAGAGTGTTGGACTGAGATGTAGAGGACCCAGGTTCGAGACCCCGAGGTTACCAGCTTGAGCGCAGGCTCATCGGGTTTGAGCAAAAAGCTCACCAGTTTGGACCCAAGGTCACTGGCTTGAGCAAGGGGTTACTCGGTCTGCTGAAGGCCCATGGTCAAGGTACATATGAGAAAGCAATCAATGAACAACTAAGGTGTCGCAATGAAAAACTGATGATGGATGCTTCTCATCTCTCTCCGTTCCAGTCTGTCTGTCCCTGTCTATCCCTCTCTCTGACTCACTCTCAGTCTCTGTAAAACAAACAAACAAAAACCCACAAAAAAAACCCCACACATGCTTTTTCAAAGTTTTAATTAAATGACTGAATCCCTTACACTGTTTGGGAGGATGGCAGAGATAGATACAGGCTAACTTTACAGTTAGACGTGAAGGTGAGAAAGAACATGAATGGAGTCCCTAAATCACACACTGCAAGAGGAAATGGGTGCAGGGAGAAAGGAAATGTTCATTATACAGAAAGAGAAAAGAAAGGGGATGAAAAGCAACAGCAAAGCATAAAAATAGAATATAAAAATCAGACAGAAATGAATCCAAAAATTATCATAATAATAAACAAATACAATGAACTCAGACTTACATATTTGAGTAAAAGCGTAAAATTTAGTGATTTATAAGAGCTATACCCAAATTGTAACAATATATATATATACAAAGGCTGAAAAGAAAGATATAAAAGACATGTGAGGTAAACAGCAAGTGGCCATATAAACAAACAAAAATAAGAGATAAAGGATATAATTTAATGGCAAATGAACTCAATAAGAAGATAAAATAAGCCCTGGCCGGTTGGCTCAGCGGTAGAGCGTCGGCCTAGCGTGCGGAGGACCCGGGTTCGATTCCCGGCCAGGGCACATAGGAGAAGCGCCCGTTTGCTTCTCCACCCCTCCGCCGCGCTTTCCTCTCTGTCTCTCTCTTCCCCTCCCGCAGCCAAGGCTCCATTGGAGCAAAGATGGCCCGGGCGCTGGGCATGGCTCTGTGGCCTCTGCCTCAGGCGCTAGAGTGGCTCTGGTCGCAATATGGCGACGCCCAGGATGGGCAGAGCATCGCCCCCTGGGGGGCAGAGCACCGCCCCTGGTGGGCGTGCCGGGTGGATCCCGGTCGGGCGCATGCGGGAGTCTGTCTGACTGTCTCTCCCTGTTTCCAGCTTCAGAAAAATGAAAAAAAAAAAAAAAAAAAAAAAAAAAGAAGATAAAATAAAATTCCTATATGTACCTAACAGTCATTGAATAAAACAAAACTCAAAACAAGAAATTCTAAGTTAACAAAGCCAAAAATCATGAGATTTAAAAATATGTCAATAACTAGGTCACGAAAATAAGAAATTAGTTAAGATACAGATAATCTGAATAACACAATAAGTAACACTGGCCTAATCAAAAACTTCCAACCTCTTGAAAAGAACCATTTTACTATTTATGTATAGAATTTTCTCCAAAAAATGATTACATATTAAACAAATACAAAGAAAGACTTTACAATTAAAAAGAATCAATATCAAATAAGCCATATTCTTTAACCACAATGTTTACTAAGTTTAAAAATACACATAATTTTATATAGACTTTTACTTTTCTAATATCTTAATTTTAGTGATATAAAGAAAATTAATTACCTTGTGAGCACTGAATTTTCCAATTTCATCTAGATCCAAAAACATGTCCAAATCACAACCTAATTTCCCAAAACTGTTCACTGATGAGCCGAAGGGCCGCACGGCACAGTCCGGGAAGTAGGCAGCCGCAACATCCTCGATCAGCGAGCAGGTGAGATAGCGGAGCTTCGTGTTCTCCTCCGTGAGCTGGAACTCCTTCAAGAGGGTGTTCAGCTGATCATCTATCTAGCTGGCCAAAGAAAAACAAAAGATGAAGAAAATGTACAGGTCATATAAAATAATTGTCATTTTACCTTCAGAGATTTAATGGCTTCAGAGCCCTACCTTACAAATATACAATCTATTTTTCTTCAGCCTTAAAAGCCAGCTTTGTAAAATATTCTTTAAAAAGCAATGGGAAATGATGACAATAGCAAAATAAGTTAACCAGAATTAAAACTACTACTTTTCTTAGGCAATGAGTACAAAGTATTGTTTTAGGAAAATGAAAATAGTAAAATGCTCCAGAAGAGGTCAAGAACAACCACAAAACTAGACATTTTAAAAGTTGAGGGGACAAAAGAACTAATATTAAAGGCAAGAAACACCAGAGATAAGCAATGCTTCAAGTAAGGGAGGCCCAAACTCTGTGTTCCCTAAAATGTCAATTGTGTGTGTATGTGAGATGCTAAAATGATTGATTACATTTTGAAGGTGTGCACTGGAATTAAATATTTAAAATACAAATCATAGCTTTAAATGCTCATATTTGAAAATAATATTAAAACTAGCGGAACAAAGCATTCAAGAAAAATTAATGAGTAAATGGAATATAAAAAGTTACAAGTAAAATTTTAAGAATTAGAAAATCATGAACTGATTCTTTGAAAGGACTACTTAAACTAGCTAAACCTCTGATAAGTCTAATAAAAAACAAAACTAATACAGTGTATAAACATTATTAGAGTAGGAAAAAGAATTAAAACCAGAAATAAGATTTTAAAATCTGAAGAACAATGCCATGTACAAGTTATGTTATTATGTTAACAAGAGAAAGCAAGCCTGACTAGTTTAAAGGCCTAGAGCTTTGGGAGAGTGCAGGTGCCTCTGAGGCGTACAAATGGTACATTATTTAATAATAACAACATACAAAATCATGTGCACATATATATTTTTTAAGTTGGATAAGTATAGCTATAAACTTACACTTTCTGCATCACGAAGTAATTCAAAAAGCTTCTTGTTTGAAGGAGGCGACTGGTTACTACATGGTACACTGGACTGTTCCGAAGTCTGGTCTGATGAGCTCTTCGACTTCAAGTTGAAAAAGCGCGACCTGAAGGGAATCGCAGCATCTGTGCCCATGCTGGGGGTGCGAGCTGAGCTCTGCAGTGAAGCGACACTGTCCTTCTGACAAAACTCTACAACTGCATAAAGACCCTACATCAAAAACATGAAAGGAGAACTCACTTCAAAATGATGTACTTACCACAGTAATATTTTAGTTTGTATTTCAAAGCAATTATTATAACATGAGAAAATATTATTTTTAAAATTTATAAATGCTTCTAATAGGAGCATTGGTTTTAATCATAAATAAATTAAGGAACAATATAAATAATAGTCAAGAGAAGCTAAAAAGAATGCTGAAATAGAAAAATTAAAAGGCAAAACAGAGATCCCTCCCAAAGGCCTTCAGCCCTAAGACAATGGTACAAAAAGTATTCAAATAATGAAATTCTTCAGTTATATACTGCTTGTAATTCTGTAATCTTCCTGTAAAGATTTCTATTATCATATCTCAAAAAAACCCACAAAAACCCTTCATTAAAGAAATTAGATAAAGCGTAGGATAGCAAAAGAGAATCTAACTTTACCATACTGCAAAGAGGTAAAAGAGCAGGAAAGAAAAATAATAATAATTTATGTTGTTTTTTTAAATACTTACAAAACTTTCAAAGAAGAAATGATTATTAATAGGTCCATGTTGAGATAAATATTTGAGAAACTTTTTTTCACTGACTTTATTTGGGCAAAGTATTAAAATAGTCCGCTGTGCCTGTTCTCGCCTTTCTTTCTGCACCTCAGAGAATCTCTTTTTGAGAGTCCTGTTTTCAGAGCCTATGAATGAGACACAATCATTTCCAACACTCATACACATGTATAACTTAAAGCATATTTTGATAAAGTGTATAAAATTTTATATCTATCTAAAGACTTTATCCTAATCTCAATTTCTTTCTTCTCTTCTAAGGGATGAAGCTACACAACCTGATTCTACCATTCTCTTGTGATTGTCATTAAATTTTATTCCTTCAACGAGTACATAAGCATGGAGCTGCTGGTGGCCATGCTCCCCACCAACATTCCCGAGGAAAAGAATTGGGAGGCAATGAAGCCTCGGAACAACAGCTGAGGAAACAATACTTCATACTGACCACATCCATCCTGTCTGCCTTCAGCAGCCATGTCTCTTTCTGGAGTTTGGTGACACCAGCTGGTTTTCCTCCCTTTTCTACTGAAGCTAACTTGAATTAGCTTCAGTCACTGGCACCCAACAGGCCTGAAGAATACACTTCATAATTTTTATTCTTATATCAGGGTTCTCTCACTACTCAGGTGAAAGCTATGACAAAACTAAGATTAACATAGAAATGGGAAATCAGATTTTAGCTCATTATAAACATTTTTCAACTATTAGAGCTTGACCAAAAATGAAACTGCCTGCTTTAGAAACAGGGTCCTCCTCATCAGTTGCTAGGGACATTTTGGCAACGAGTTCACACACTGAGTGAAAAGCTGAATTGGATGTGTCTCAAGTTCCTTTCAATGATAAAATGCTTCCAAGTGAGAATAGGTGTAGTTACCTTCCCTTTTCAAAACTGAAGAATTCATTCAAATTAGGACTTTGTTGCTGGTTATGCCCCACAGGAGTCCCTGAATACTTAGCCATTTAAATGAAACACTTTCCTAAGGAAGACAACGAAGCTGTAATAAGTACAGTTTTGGAATCACTTTTTTTTTTAAAGATTTTATTTATTCATTTTAGAGAGAGAAGCCAGGGAGGAGCAGGAAGCATCAACTCCCATATGTACCTTGACGAGGCAAGCCCGGGGTTTTGAACCATCAACCTCAGCGTTCCAGGTCAACGCTTTTACCCATTGCGCCACCGCAGGTCAGGCAAGACTTTGTTCTTATCTTAGCTACTGAACAGCTGGGTAAGTCGGAACTAGCCACTTGGACTTGCCCATTTCCTCATCTATCAAATGGAGTAATAATAATTCCTTCCATACTTACTTTACAGTTTTATTTTTCAAAGAGCATATGAAAACACTCTGAAATTTAAAGTACTACACAGACGTTAAATTATAATAGCTTCTTTGGCAGACTCCTTAGTCACATTTTCAGAGTTTAAGAATTTTTAAGAGAAGCAGCTTCTACTAAAAGCAACCCAATCAGGATTCCCAGGAAATGTCCCATTAAGTAACATTTCTCACTGTCAACATGAGTCTTTCATGGAGTCTGATGAGGAGAGCAATCCTATCATGTATTTTATAGGAAAACATTTTGTATGTTTGGCCTACTTTAGAACTGTTCCCAGAAATAATGCCACTTATCTTAGAACTGCAGCTCCAAGAAACAGTAGAAATGAACACATTTTGTGTGGCAGCTCCACGTGAAGTCTACATCAAATTCAGCCATATGAGCTTGCACACGTTATTCGGATCTCTGAGCCTATTCACACCTGGAAAAGTGAGGCGCTGACACACCACCTGTCTCACTAGATCGCTTTTAAATACTGACCACAAGAGGAGTTCTGTAATAGGGAGTGGGCTTCTTAGTACACAAGCATATCAATTTACTATTTTTAACGTTTATTTTATTGATTTTAGAGAGAAAGGAAAGGGGAGAGAGAGACAGGAACATCGATCTGTTCCTGTATGTGCCCTGACCGGGGATCAAACCGGAAACCCCTGCGATTCCCGAAAATGCTCTAAAACCAACTGAGCCATCCGGCTGTGGCCAAGCACATCATTTAGAATGCCTGCTCCACCGAATGTCTATCAGTTACCAGGTCTAGTTTGCTCAAAATCGATAGAAGAATGGAGTCGAGGGTAGTAAACGTCGCGGGCAGAGCCCTGAATCCGCGAGCCCGGGGTTCCGGTGACTCCTCAAGGTCTCACGACACTGCTCACTACCCACAACTCGTACCAAAGGCGGAGACAGCTATGAATCATGACGTAAGCGACGGCACGTGGCCCTCCTGTCGTCATCACTGCGATCACTCGGCCACATTGTAATACACTAGGAAACTGGGCTCCGGACCGAAGCGTCAGAGGCTTAAGCGATTTCCATGCGGCGCACGCCGGTCCGCGGAGAAAGGCGCGGCGCGCGCCCCGCCACCGCGGCAAGCACCAGCGGCGGCCCCGGTGCCCCAGGGAGACAGAGCAGCACGGGTCACAGCCTCATTCTGTCGCCAAAGGTCCCACGGCCGTTTCTGCCGGCCGCGCGCTCGCCCGCGGTCCCCGTCTCTTCCCCCTTCCTTTGCCCGCAGTCGGGCCGGCTACGGCGCAGAGCGAGGACACGGCGCCATCACCTGTCTCTACGGTCCCCGAGGACGGCTGTTCTCCCCTGGCGTCCGCGGCCGCAGTTCCTGGGTAGCTGAGAAGCCTGTGGATTGGACGCAAGACTTGACTCTTCTGAGCACATATGGGTAAACGGGTCAACAGGCCCACACTGCATGCCGCCATTGCCAAAGCGGCAGAAACACTGAGACTAAAGGGCACGCAGCTTCCACGCATGCGCACTGAGGCGGCAACAATGGGAAGGCTCGAGGGTCAAACTAGGCGTAAGATGTTCGATTGTCAAAGGAGAAATGAAGTCCGGAATGAAGACTTGAGTTTTCAGACGTCGTTTATTTCCACTCTCCACTAGTTCTGTACAAGAAGACGCTAATAGATTCAACACGCCCCCTTTCAAATAAAGTTGTGGAGAGAAACAGAGAGCAAGGTCGTAAGAAGCTGTGATCTTGGCTGTGCCTGTTTTGCAGATGCCCTTTATCAGGTTGAAGAAATTACCTTCTCTTTTTGTTTAACAAAAACAAACATGTTTGTTTCTTATCATGAAGGGATGTTACATTTTGTCAAATGTTGTTTTCTTTTCCTGCGTCTATCAAGATGATATTATGGTTTTATTTTCTATTCCTTTAATATGGTGAATTACATTAATCTTCAGGTATTAAACCAACCTTGCATCCCGTATATAATCCCACTGGGTCATGGTGTATAATCCTTTTTTTACATGTTGCCGCATTTTGCTTGCCCATATTTTTTCCATAGCATACACAGTAACTGGATTGCCTCTTTTTATCGTGCCCAGTATAGTCTGTTCTCAGCCCACTGACTAGAATGTTGTGATCATGCCATTATATTTTTTGTTTGTTTTTCAAAACCCTAGGGGCTTCTTTCTCACTTCATTACTATTTATGAAACTAGGATTTGTAATAAAAATTAAAATATAAACAGTGTCTGAACTTCTTTGAACTAGTGAAGATCAAACTTTTAGTATGTCCTTCAGAAAGTTTAATATTTGTCACAATTACAAATCACATAAGCTCTGATCCAGCAATTTTATTTCTAGAAATTTATTGTATAGATTTTCTTGCTCAACCTTGCAGCTGATTTTTTATAGCAAAAGATAATATCCTAAATGAATAAGGAGGCTCTTTATATTACTGATCTGGAGCTATCTTCAAGATATATTGTTAACATTGCTAAGTAAAACAAACAATGGGCAGGACACTAAACAAATACACACACACACAGCCCATTTGCTTGTAGGCACCCTACCTCTGGAAGAATACATGGAAAACTGGTAGCCTTGGTTGACTGGAATGAAACTGAAAGGCTGGAAGACAAGTGTGAAAGGAGGATTATTTGTTACTTTTATACCCTTGAATTTTTAAAAAGATTTTAAATAATATATTTCTAAATTGTATTTTAAAGATTTAAAATCTTAATTGAAAATGTTAATTTTTTTTTTTTTTTTACAGAGACACAGAGAGGGACAGACAGGAACAAAGAGATGAGAAGCATCAATCACTAGCCTTTCGTTGCGCATTGCGACACTTTAGTTGTTCATTGATTGCTTTCTCATATGTGCCTTGACCACGGGCCTTCAGCAGACCGAGTAACCCCTTGCTCAAGCCAGCGACCTTGGGTCCAAGCTGGTGAGCTTTGCTCGAACCAGATGAGCCCGTGCTAAAGTTGGCGACCTCGAGGTCTTGAACCTGGCTCCTCATCCCAGTCCGATGCTCCATCCACTGCACCACCGCCTGGTCAGGCTAAATGTTTTTATTTCATTATTTTTGTCTGTTTTCTTAATTCTTTATAGTGAATATATGTTACTTTCATATTTGGAAAAAATTTCTGGAAAATTATTTGACACTTTTGGAAAATTTATTTTATTGGCAAAGAATCACTCTACTTTCTTTTCTCTTATCAAAGAGTTCAAATAAAAAGAAATACAAACTGCTGCTAAAATGAAGTCACCATTTTTTTTTGTACGTTATCTAGCTAGTAAATAAAAATCTAACTATTAGAAAAATAAATAAGAGGAACCAATAGGGACAGACAGGAAGGGAGATGAGAAGCATTAACTCTTTGTTGTGGCTCCTTACTTGTTCACTGATTGCTTTCTCATATGTGCCTTGATAGGGGGGTGGGGGTGGAGGGGCCTACAGCAGAGCGAGTGACACCTTGCTCAAACCAGCAACCATGGGGTCATGTGTATGATCCCACACTCAAGCCAGCAACCCCATGTTCAAGCTGGTGAGCCCATGCTCAGGCCAGTGACCTTGGGTTTTGAACCTGGGTCCTCCGCATCCCAGTCCGACGCTCTGTGCCACTGCCTGGTCAGGCATTATATAAATTGTTAAATGTGGTCAAACACCTTTATATATCATATTAACCTTTATTATCACATATCCTAAGTCTACTGTAATTCAGAATGACCGTTCACATTCATACCATTGGGGTTTTATGGTTTTGCTACCAATATTAATTTTCAACTGTTATTTGCAGATTTCTAGTTTCAAGTATTCATAGTCTTAGTAAAGTAAAAGGTTATTTTAAAATCATATTTTCTTTAATTTAATCCTTATATGTAGATTGTAGAAACCCTAAAATTAAGATTGCCATGATGGCCTGACCAGGTGGTGGCGCAGTGGATAGAGCGTCAGACTGGGATGCAGAAGACCCAGGTTCGAGACCCCAAGGTCGCCAGCTTGAGTGCGGGCTCATCTGGTTTGAGCAAAAGCTCACCAGCTTGGACCCAAGGTCTCTGGCTCCAGCAAGGGTTTATTGTCCCAGTAGAGCCCAAGCTCTACGTCGATCAGGCGTCCCTGATTCGACTTCCCCATGCAGTGGGACACCCTGCTTATCAGCAGGGCTGACAGCCTCTTCGAGACTACTCTTGAGGCGGCTATGAGGATGCCACTGTTAAATGCCACCAGAGGAAAGACACAACCGACACAAATTAGTTGCAGTCATCACACAGGCAATTTATTACTCACAAATCCTTTTGGCATGCCTGGGTACAGCTTAAGGGGGCCCCGTCGGCATGCTCCTCTCGGCTGGCTTTGGTCAGAGCTCAGAGTGGCGTGGAGACAGTCCACATCAATGTTGGAGTCTGGGAGACTACTGCAGCACGGGGGGCCCCTCAGCTTTAGTACCCTTTCTGGCCAATGCCTTCTAACAGGTGTGAATCTACAGGATTATCACCTCAAACCACCTTTTTGGGAGTTCCTTGCAGGGAACCCCCTTTATGTCAATCTACTGAAATGTTTACATTAAACCACTTTTTAAGATGTTCTTATTTTCATTTATTTACAAAGTTAATGTAAAGAACACCAAGCCACTTCTTATCTATGTATAACTTCACACACACACTAACTGGGCCCTGCTTGTAAGTCAGAGTCTGTTTATCACATTACAGTGTTATGGCACCAAGTTACTTCTTATCTATGTATAACTTCACACACATACTAACTGGGCTCTGCTTGTAAGTCAGAGTCTGTTTATCACATTACAGTGTTATGGCACCAAGTTACTTCTTATCTATGTATAACTTCACACACATACTAACTGGGCTCTGCTTGTAAGTCAGAGTCTGTTTATCACATTACAGAGTTATGGCACTAAGCCACTATATTAATTCCTATCCAATTGGCATAACTTTACTTAATTTTAATAATTATTTTATATCCTTTTAATTACTTTTATATATCTTCCGTATTTTTATATTTCTATATATTTAATTACTATAACCTTATATTACTACAACAGTTACTCAGTCTGCTGAAGGCCCACAGTCAAGGCACATATGAGAAAGCAATCAATTAACAACTAAGGTGTCGCAATGAAAAACTGATGATTGATGCTTCTCATCTCTCTCTGTTCCTGTCTGTCTGTGCCTATCTATCCCTCTCTCTGACTCTCTCTCTGTAAAAAAAAAAAAAAAAAAAAAAAAAAAAAAAAAAAAAGGAGTTTGCCAGTACAGGTAAAATTGCCAATGTGATTTCTCACGGTCTTATTATTCACAGAGATAAATTGTTCCTATACTGTTTCTGTAGAAATGATGATGAACTCTTTCACCTGTTCATACATGGCTATGCAATCTAAAAGACATTTAAAGCAATTGCTCGGGCTGGAGCAATTCATATTCAGATTGGCAGCGTCATGATCCCTTTTCAGAGTCTGTCTATCTCAGATGGTTCAAGAACCTCAGCCACAGGCTTATGCCGTCCAAATGGACAGTGCTGTCAACAAACACCAGGGAAAGAGAACTGAGGAATCTGATCATTTCTGAGAACACATGCCTATGTTCTGCTGCTGCTGTTTCCATTACTGCCACACGGGGTCACTGTTGAAAACGGGTGATTTGATAAAGTGCCA
This sequence comes from Saccopteryx bilineata, assembly GCF_036850765.1. Taxonomy (NCBI): domain Eukaryota; kingdom Metazoa; phylum Chordata; class Mammalia; order Chiroptera; family Emballonuridae; genus Saccopteryx; species Saccopteryx bilineata. The sequence continues at coordinate 132,598,273 of NC_089494.1, forward strand.
TGCATACTTCCAAGGCTAACAAGAAGCCATGCAGTGCTGCTGGCGTCTCTGTGTCCTAATAAAAAATAATTTACAGTGATTTTGAACTTACTATGGGCCAGTATCATATTGTGTCTGATTGCATCATCCTATTTAAATTTCACAGTATGCCTGAGAATGTTACTATTATTTTCATTTTATGACACAAAAACTGAAATGGAGAACGGTGAAGTAAAGTGACCAAGATCATGGGGTGAATGAGTGGTGATTCTAACCCAGGTTTGACAGACTTTCTAGTTACTGTGATTATAAGTCCATCCCTTCAATATGTTCATGCTTTTCGACCTGATAATCCCACTTTTAGGAACCTATGCTATTTACAGATGCACAATAGGGTTACACACCAGGTCATTCAATGTAGTATATAATGGTAGGAATATTGTAGACAATCTAAAGGCTCAACAGGAGGGACCAGTTAATGTATAATCAATCCATCCACATATTAGAACACTAATACGTTATGTTTATTAAGTGATTAATGTTAGCCAGTCATGATTCTAAGCATTTTGTTTCTTGGCGCTGTTAACCCCCACAAAGCCCTATGACATAGGTATTATCATATTTAATTTAGTCTAAGACATAATCATTATAAGACACTCCATTATTTTATGCATCATAAAAAAAATGCTGCCCATTAACCTAGGACACAATGCTTTTACATTATAAATGGTGAGATAAACTCTGATTTCAGGAATATTAAAATATGGGAGAAAATGTTCATTTTAAAATTAATAAAATAAGCTATTATCACCCCTTAGTTTGTGGACAAAGAAACTGAGGCACAGAGAAATTAAATAATTTGCCAAAGGTTCAAAAGAAAAAGGCTGTAAGCAGAGTAGTAATTAGGATGACCAGCCGTCCAAGCTTGTCTGTCTCTTTTTCTGAAAAATATGTATAATATTTTAACAATATTAATAAAAGACCCTAAAGGGAGTAGTTCAAGTACCACAAATTACAGAGGGCTGTTGGACTGGCCTTAAATCATGGAAAATATTTCTATTGGGGCCACAGGAAACTCTTTGATTTTGTCAGAGCTCTGAGCTACAAAGCTGTCTTAGTTGAAAATTTAGTTACCCTGGCCAGATAGCTCATTTGGTTAGAGCATAATTCTGAAGCTCAGAGGTTGCAGGTTTGATCCCAGGTCAGGGCACATACAAGAATAGATTGATAATCCTGAATCTCTCTCTCTCCCTTCGTCTATTGCTAATTCAATAAAAATAAATAAATAAATAAATAAATGAAAAGAAAGTTTAGTGGCCCTTGTCAGATAGCTCAGCTGGTCAAAACATCATCCCAATAAGTCAAGATTGCAGGTTTGATCTGTGGTCAGGGTACATACAAGAATCAATCAATGAATGCATAAATAAGTGGAACAACAAATCAATGTGTTTTTTTTACTCTCTCCCTTTCTGTCTCTCAAAATCAATGATTTTTTTAAAAAAAGGATGTTTATTATCTTATACACTCATATGCTCTATGTAAACAACTAGCATGTACAGCTTTTCTCTTGTGATTTTTTTCTAAGCAAATGTTGCTATTTTAAGAACAGGAAGTGACAGATTTAAAATCATCTACTGGTGCTTATAAGCAAATGTTTTGAAGTGTGAACATCAGCTTTGACTTTATATATTTCACACTAAATTCTACTATTTTTAGGGGAAGAGGAGGGTTTCCAAAATTTATCCAGGGCCCTGATTCTGGCATCAGAAGCATTTGGAGAGCTTACTGAAATATAAACAATTCCGAGACTGACGGTTGCCAGAGATAGAAGAGGGGGTTAGGGAACTGGCTATAAAAGGTGAAGGGATTAAGAAGTACAAGCTGGCAGTTGCAAAATATTCACAGTATGTAAAGTACTGCAAAGGGAATGTAGTCAATAATATTGTAATAACCGCATATGGAGTCAGGTGGGCACTAGACTTAAAAGGGAGACACTTTGTAAAGTATGTGATTGTCTAACCACTATGCTGTACACCTGAAACTAGTCCAAATTATATCGGATATTAAAAAAATTTGGGGGCCCTGGCTATTTGGCTCAGTGGATAGAACATCAGCCTGGCATGTGGATGTCCCAGGGTTTGATTCCCAGTTAGGTCACACATGAGAAGCAACCATCTGCTTCTCTTCTCCTCCTTCTCTCTCTCTTCCCCTCCCACAGCCAGTGGCTGGAATGGTTTGAGCATCACTCCCAGGGGCTGAGAATAGATCAGTTGGTCTGAGCATCAGCTTCAGGAGCTGAGGATAGCTCATTTGATTCAATCATTGGCCCCAAATGGGGGTTGCTGGGTGGATCCCGGTCAGGGTGCATGCAGGAGTCTGTCTATTTCTCCTCCTCTCATTTATAAAAAATTTTTAAAAATTATTTTAAAAATAAGAAAAAGTAGGCCCTGGCTGGTTGGCTCAGCGGTAGAGCGTAGGCCTGGAGTGTGGATGTCCTGGATTATCAATCTATTCTTGTATGTGCCCTGACCTGGGATCAAACCTGCAACCTCTGAGCTTCAGAATTATGCTCTAACCAAATGAGCTATCTGGCCAGGGTAACTAAATTTTCAACTAAGACAGCTTTGTAGCTCAGAGCTCTGACTGAATCAAAGAGTTTGATTACAGCCAGGGCACACAGGAGAAGCACCCATCTGCTTCTCCACCCTTCCTTCTCTCCTTTCTTTCTATTTCTCTCCCTCTCTCTCTTTCTCTTCTCCTCCCCTCCTGCAGCCAGGGCTTCGTTGGATCTAGTTTGCCCAGAGTGCTGAGGATGGCTCCATGGCCTCTGCTTCAGGCGCTAAAAAAATGGCTCCAGTTGCAATGGAGCAACAGCCTCAGATGGGCAGAACATCGCCCCCTAGTGGGCATGCTGAATGGATCCTGGTCAGCATGCATGTGGGAGTCTGTCTCTCTGCCTCCCCTCCTTTTGCTAAAAAAAAAAAAAAAAAAGCAAATAAGAAAAGTAAAAAAGAGAGGAAGGAAGAGAGAGAGAGAGAGAGAGAGAGAGAGAGAGAAATAATCAATTCATTGCTCCACTTATCTATGCATCCACATTCTTATGTGTGCCCTGACCGCGGATCAAGCATGCAGCCTTGGTGTATCAGGATGATGTTCTATCCAACTGAGCTAACGTATCACTTTTCTTCATAGAGAATAAATTAATGCTCTTTTGCTATATTTGTTATAGCAAAATATTTGCTATGTTTGCTAAATTGGTTTATACTAATTTTTACTCAGATTACAGAGAAATTTGTCGACTCACTTACACATGACTTTTAATTGTGAGCCCATCTTCTAATGAGTTTTAGGCACTGAGACCCCCATTAGCTCATGAACTCGGAAACACAGTCACCAATACAAAAATACTTGTTTCAACTCTTTCCACATTTAGTACTAACTCATATCTTCTTTTCTTTAAAGAAAGAAAAGGGCCTGACCAGGCAGTGGTGCAGTGGAGAGAGTGTAGTACTGAGATGCCAAAGACCCAGGTTCAAGATCCTGAGGTCGCCAGCTTGAGCGCGGGCTCATCTGGTTTGAGCAAAAGCTCACCAGCTTGGACCCAAGGTCGCTGGCTTGAGCAAGGGGCTCCAGCAAGGGGTTACTCGGTTTGCTGAAGGCCCACGGTTAAGGCACATATGAGAAAGCAATCAATGAACAACTAAGGTGTCGCAACGAAAAACTGAAGATTGATGCTTCTCATCTCTCCGTTCCTGTCTGATCTGTCCCTGTCTATCTCTCTCTCTGTCTCTGTAAAAAAAAAAAAAAGAAAGAAAGAAGAAAAAGAAAGAAAAGAAAAGGAAGAAAAGATCTAAGAGGCAGGAGGGAAGTGAGATTGCTTTACTGTGATTCTCTCCTGTGCAGGCTGTGGTCCCCTCTCAGAGCCATCTTTAGCTCCCTGGTTTGCCCCTGTGGAAGTGCTGCTGCAGCCAGACTGCAGTGACACTGTCTTCTTGTGAGCAAAACTGGCTGTTAGGGGGATCAAGGCAGAGGGAACCAGCGTGGATGGGGACCGGTGGTGTCTGGGAACAGCGTGGGTTCCCTCCTTGGGACAGAGCCCATGTTTTTCTGGCTAGGTCAAGCCACTTCTGCCTGGTCCATAGCAACCCAGCAGGGTTGGGAAAAGAGAAGCCTGCCTAAGAAGCCTCATGGCTAAGGCCTAAAAGACATTAGAAATTAGGATTACTCCTGTTTGTTTCAGTGTTCTAAAAATAAGCATTCCATGAAAGTCCCTGGGGCAGAAAAACAGGTCTTTAAATTGACCTTTCCAGGGAGGCAGTTAAGACCTCTCTAAAACCTCTGCAAACTATGCAAAATATTCAGCAATTCCTTGGTTGGGTATTTCCTGGAAAATGTTCTGTTTCTTATCAATTTCACATGCTTTTCCAAGAACCTCAGGGAGATTTAGAGTGGAATAATCCAGTTCACATGGTAAAAATGAAACCACTATCACACAGCTTGTGATGCAATAAATCAAGTGTGTGGAACGGCTCAAGAAAACCCGAAAGTTTGCTATCTTAAAAAGAAAAACCACAGTGGTGTGGCTTTGACCTGCTGAACTGGCTACCCAGGTTTCTCTGCGCACCAACCTGCAGTTTCTGTTGCTGACTAGAGCCCCAGACAGTTACAAGAAAAACCCAACCACCACCAAGGGCTCCTCCAGCTCCCTTGTACCGAGGACATTAACTTTTATCACTCTGCATATACCATCTGTTTCTATAAACTCTCACTGAATATTTTTTCCATTTAAACATTGGAATTAGAACCATTTTTACTAAGCGTCCTGGTTTCATAAATAAGAAAACTAAAGCTCAGAGGGATTGAGTAGCTTTTCCAAGTCACACTGCTAGTAAAAGGCAAAATATTTAAAAGAAAAAAAAAGGAAAGAAAGAAAGGAAGAGGAAGGAAGGCAGGCAGGCAGGCAGGCCAGCCAGCCTAGATGTTATATAACACTAAACTTCATGTTCTTTCTTTCATCCCAGACTTTGCATCAGGAAAAAACAGTACATATACTATGTAATTGTTTATATTTGATTATAGTGTATTTATGGGAATTACACAGAGCAACATTTCTTTATATTATCATTTTCTAAAAGGAGCTGAATGTTACAGGGATGATAGGTGAGATTTGTGAGTTAAAAAGCTAGCCTCTGGATCTGTTTCTGTTATTTGGTAGTAACTCTGGCTAAGTCAACCCCTTGACAATTGTCATCACTTACAAAGAGAAGGTGTTGTGTTAACTCACTTCTTAGAGCAGTGGTTCTCAACCTGTGGGTCGCGACCCCGGCGGGGGTCGAATGTCCAAAACACAGAGGTTGCCTAAAGCCATCGGAAAATACATACAATACAGGAACAGAGAGAGAGTCAGAGAGAGGGATAGACAGGGACAGACAGACAGGAATGGGGCGAGATGAGAAGCATCAATTATCAGTTTTTCATTGCGAGACCTTCGTTGTTCATTGATTGCTTTCTCATATGTGCCTTGACCGTGGGCCTTCAGCAGACCAAGTAACCCCTTGCTCGAGCCAGCGACCTTGGGTCCAAGCTGGTGAGCTTTTGCTCAAACCAGATGAGCCTGTGCTCAAGCTGGCGACCTCGGGGTCTCCAACTTGGGTCCTCTGTATCCCAGTCTGACGCTCTATCCACTGCACCACCGCCTGGTCAGGTGGCTACACCATTTTGAAAGCAACAAATTTGGGTTATAATTTTGGCTCTGTATATTATCTGAGTACCTAGCACAAGCCCAGGCTCATCTCTAAATTTCAGATTCCTTGTATATAAAACAAGGCTAATTTCAGAAGCTTCTAGAGTTTTTGTGTTAGTGATGACAACTAACACAGAAATGGAGGTATACATTTTTCAAAAGTATTTGCCATATGTAAAGCCAGGAGGCTGGGCCATGGCCAGCATCAGAGCTGCCTGGCTCATGCAGGTTTGCATTGGATTCGGACAGTCGGTAAAGAAACAACGGAGCCAAAAACTGGTGGGCCATAGTCTTTAATTTAGCTTGCACCTGGCGGGCAAGTAAAAATACACACTGGGCTCCAAAACCCAGTCACATTCAGTGCTCACAAAGCCACTGACTTATCCGAGTTTCCTAGAATCAAAGGTTTCTAGCTCACCAGACTTATTCACCTCTGTTCCCCGTCTCCTTCCTTATCCCAAATACAAACTCTACACAAACTGGCATCTCACTCAGCACTCCACCATCTTGGCTGCTTCTCCTGGCCTCCTCCACGTGGCCTTTCTCTGCTCTCCTCTGCTCTCTCTTCTAATGATTATCTCAGGAACCAAAAACCAACTCTCGTTCCGCCCTCATTTTATATTGTAGCTTCACAACCTCTAATCCAATATACAAAGTAGGGAAGTCCCTAATACAAAGTCACTTCTCTGAGGCATGATTGGATTGTACCACCCCACATCAAAAAGGGTGGGAAAGGCTTAATCCCAAAACCAAGCCCCAGGCTACAAGGATTTTCAACACACATTAATATCACCTGGGTTACGGCCTCCTTGTGTTATCTTTAACAAAGTGAGCATAATACACTTTATCTGCCCAACACCATATAAGCACATGTTGAAGGGTGTTAACAACGTCTGACAGTATAAAAAGTAAATGAAAATGAAATAGCTTGGATTTTTTCCTCCCATCTATAAATAAAAAAACCCCAAGGTTCTATGACTTGACATGCTTTGCCCAAGGTCACATGGACACAAAGTGTCAGGGCAGGTGGGGATCCAGGAAGTGCTCTTACCTTGCCCTATATTTTCCCCTTGCGTTTTCTGAGCTTCAGGTCTTGGGGCCCCAACCCTCCGTCCACCACGTGTGAGTTCCCCAAGGGGTTTCTGGGAGGCCAGTGGGAAAAATTTATCCCAAACTCAGTCAGCATCAGCATGGCAGCTCAGATCCCGAGGGACAGTGGCCTCTCCCACTGCTTGGTGGCCAGGCTCACAGTGCCCCAGCCTGGCTCTTGGGAGGGACCACTGTTGACCTCTTTCACTTCACGAGGCTCTGCAGTTGGGTGAAGGCTGAAGCTAGAAGGCCTCCACTAACAGGGGGAGGCCCACAGTCACCCTTCATCGTCAGAGATTTTCCTACCTGGGTGGAAATAGGAGAAATAAAGATGTATTATTGAGTATTAGAAAAGGTAGAGTCCAAACAAGAAATTAATAACCTACATGTCAAAAGGACCTGAATACATGAAATGTACCTGCAGGCAATGGTGGGAGGATAAACATTAGCAACCTGCTCTCTGAAAACCCTGCCCTGACTTGGGGCATGTGATGATGTCTGTGGTATGAGTGCTCCCGCGGTAGCCTGCATTTAGCTATCAGAGTGAGGCCCCCCCAGGCAGAGTTGGAAAGCAGTGCGCAGGAGCGTGTGCTGTTGCAGTATTTTCACTACGCAGATGTGAGGCATGAGCTATCCCAAGAACCTAGAGAACGATATAGTTCATTACATAATCAGAAAGTGGGAAGGCTTTAGTGTTTATTGCTTTTAGTTTTAATACGTATTTTATTCACTTGTAATTTTATATCATTTCATTTTCAATAGGCCAGCTCTTATGGATCCTGAAAGTTAAGCCCTCACTCTGTAAGCAGGTAAAAATGGGCTCCATCCAGCTGGCTACAGCATGCAGGCGCTTAGGCACAGGGCTCCTGTTGTGGGAAGAGCATTGGCCTGGACCGTGGACTGGTGCTGGAGCTCGGTGGGCGAGTGGGGAGAGCTGCTGCCCACCCATCATTCTTAACAACATCTCAGGAACAGGCCTTAAGTCCCAGCAGTGCCTCCACTAGCTCACCATTCCACCCAGAGCCAGGGCGGAAGGAGGAGAAGATCTCTCTGGGTGTCCGCTGGCCTCAAGAGGAATTAAAGCTGGCTTACCTAAAGGATAAGCAAGACTAGTGTTCCATTTCTGAGGTTCTCTGGGCCCAGGCCTCCCCATCATCTCTACCCCTGGCTGATAGCTGACATTCCTTCTGAGCTTCTCCTCTTCCCACTAGAGATAAAAGGTTAAAAATATAAAGACCAGGTCAGGGTATGTTGGCAATCCATTCATGTTTTTAGAAAGGGGACCAGAGGCTGGAGCCTGTGAAGGGAAAGTCAGCCTCCTCTTAAAGAGAGGCCAGGATGGGAAAGGTACCCAAGACATTTCACGCCTGGCTGATGGTCAGTCTAAATGTGCATGGAGGGCTTCTGCTGTGGGTGGCAGCTGCAGGAACTGCTTGACTTGGTCAGACAGATTTGGACTAGAATCCAGTTTCCCTGGACACACTACAGTAGTCCCCCTATCTCAATCCTGCCATATACCATGGCAGCGTTTATCAACTGTCTGTCTGTGGACCGGTTCACCAGAAATTTCATGCTTGTCTACAAAAGAGTTCACCACCCTGATGTATGAAGCTTAAAGACCCAGTGATCTTAGTCAGATTCAATTATGCTCAGGGTGATTTCTGTCTTAGTGGTCCCTGAAATAGTTCTCCTATTTTCATCGGTCTCCAAGTGTAAAAAGTTGAAAACTATTGTACTGTGATATTTTTTTCTCCTATACATAACATACCTATGATAAAGTTTAATTTATAAATTATGCACAGTATACAATGACATAATAAAATAGAACAATTATAACAATATTCTATAATAAAAATTATGTGGATGTGGTCTCTCTCTCAGAATACCTGACTGTACGAAACTCACCCTCTTTGTGATGGGGAGAGGTGACATAATGCCGAGGTGATGAGGTGGAGTGAGGAGGACGACATGGGAATTGTGATGCAGCATTAGGCTGCTGTAAGGGTGACTTGAACCCTGTAGTACAGATACTGTGACCGTCCACTCGATGACCAGGAGGCTACTAAGTGGCCGGTAGGAGCAAACACAACATGAAGACACGTAACAAAAAGATGACATCCTAGGAGGGACAGAAAAAGACTTCACCTCACTGCTCAGAACTATGAGTGATTGAAAACATATAAATTGTTTATTTCTGGAATTTTCCATTTACTATTTTTGGACCACAGATGGCTGCAAGTAACTGAGACTTGAGAGAGCAAAACTGGAGATAAAGGTGGCACTATAGTACTTACTCTCTTTAAACTCAAGCAAATCCCACATGCAAATGGGGAGACAAGTACCCACCTCAGGACTGTTGTTAGGTGATCCAGCTGGGATTTAGGAGGGTGCCTGGGACGTCAGGAATGCTCAGAATGCTGTAGCTATTGTCATTTTTAATATGGATAGAGTGTATCATGGTACTTCATTACTATGAAGGCACATATGAGAAAGCAATCAATGAACAACTAAGGAGTCGCAACGAAAAACTGATGATTGATGCTTTTCATCTCTCTCCATTTCTGTCTGTGTGTTCCTGTCTATCCCTCTCTCTGTCTCTGTAAATAAATAAATAAATAAATAAATAAATAAATAAAGTATATGTGCTGCTGAAGCAAACACATGAAGCCATGGCTTTAATAGAGAAAAGAAAGTATCTCCCCCATTACACAAAAGAGAGTGAACTTGTTGGCAATTGTTTTTAGTTCTGTAACTTTAGCTTCCAGGGTGAAACCAAAATGTGTTTAAACCCACATGGCTTAAAATAAATCACTTGAAGGTAAGTAAGCACACCACATCTTTTTTAGATGATTAAAAAAAAAAAAAAGTCCAATCAGCTTCCTCCCATCTGCATGTGAAGAACACCATGCCAAAGGAGGTTAGGAAGTTACTGCTTCTGGAGAGTGGGTGATTCTGGAGTTTTTTCTCTACCTGTGCGTTTACATTTGCGGAGTTGGGATCAGACTGTACTTACCTTTTTAAAAAAAATTATTTACTTTTTTTTTTTTGTTTTTTTTTGAGAGAGAAAGGAGAGAAAGAAAGAGAGAGAGAGAGAGAGAGAGAGAGAGAGAAAGAGAAACATTTGTTGGCCCTGGTTGGATAGCTCAGTTGGCTAGAGCACTGTCCCAATAAGCCAACATCCGAACTGATGTACTTACTTTTTTAAACCAGTTCCTCCCCTCAACCAAACAATATGCTGGTGAGAGTTACTCACATTGAGGCGGCTGATGAGGAGAGCTGGGGTGGCAGATTGAGGTCCATAAAAAGTGTTGGGGGTTCCCAAGTTTGCACATGGGTCCACCAGTCCACCTGGGACTCCCCAGGACGTTAGCTCCAAGGAGTTTAGGGCAGTATCACTGCTGACCCTTTCTCCCCCTCCCATTTTCAGGTGTGAAAAGTGAAAGCTCTTGCATGGGCCCAAGCACAGAGTCTTGCACAGTCCCTGAGCCATGTGGCCATTCTGGAAGCCCAAGATTAAGAAATGCTGCCGCAGGACTTTCCCTTTGGGAGGAAAACAGAGCAGTGGTTTCCGTTTTTGAAGTGTGGTTCAAGGACCCTAAATTTGAGGAAGTCATAGCACAGAGCAATTAATACAAACATACTGCAGCCTGACCAGGTGGTGGCGCAGTGGATAGAGCATCAGACTGGGATGTGGAGGACCCAGGGTCAAGACCCCCAAGGTCGCCAGCTTGAACGTGGGCTCATCTGGTTTGAGCAAAGCTCACCAGCTTGGACCCAAGGTCACAGGCTCGAGCAAGGGGTTACTCGGTGTGCTGTAGCTCCCCCCCCCCCGTCAAAGCACATATGAGAAAGCAATCAATGAACAAATAAGGAGCTGCAATGAAGAATTGATGTTTCTCATCTCTTTCCCTTCCTGTCGATCCCTATCTGTCCCTCTCTCTGACTCTCTGTCACAAAAAAACCAACAAAAAATCCCACAAAAAACATACTGTATATCATACAAAATAGTACAATTGAGGCGCTTTGAGAGACCTACAATGTGGCTTTCTGCACATGAGGATGTAGGGCCTCTGATGCACAGACAGGCCTCATTTACATTCAGCCTTCAGATAAGCAATGGCCACAGAATACTTAGTAACTGTAAAGCCAGTTGCTGTGGCCACCATCACAGCTGCCTGGCCAATGTAGGTTCCCTTTTTTTTTTTTTTTTTTTTTTTTTTTACATAGACAGTGAGAGAGGCAGAGAAAGGGATAGGTAGGGACAGACAGGAACAGAAAGAGATGAGAAGCATCAATCATCAGTTTTTTGTTGGGGCACCTTAGTAGTTCATTGATTGCTTTCTCATATGTGCCTTGACTGTGGGGCTACAGCACACCAAGTAACCTCTTGCTCGAGCCAGCAACCTTGAGTCCAAGCTCGTGAGCTTTGCTCTAACCAGATGAGCCCACGCTCAAGCTGGGTCTTGAACCTGGATCCTCTGCATCCCAGTCTGACGCTCAATCCACTGTGCCACCGCCTGGTCAGGCTAGGTTCGCATTTGATTCGGACAGACAGTAATTAAACAACAGAGCCAAGAACTGGTGGGCTATTACCTTTAATCCAAGCTCACGCCCGGCGGGCAAGAAATACACACAGTGGGAAAACACTTCCCTTTCCATTCAGGGCTCCCAAAGCCTAGAATTAAAGGCCCCACCAGGCTTACTCACCTCTGTTCCCCATCTCCTTCTCTCAGCACAAGCTGACTTTTCTTTCAGCACTCTACCATTTTGACTGCTTCTCCTCTGCAATGCTAATAGCAGGAACTGAGAGAGAGAGAGAGAGCCCCTGGTCTCCCTTATTTTATAGTGTAAGAATTAAAGCCTTTAAGCCAGTATACAAATAAGGAAGTCTCTGATACAAAGCCACTTATCTGAGGCATAAATGGGATTCCTCATAAAAGTGTACCACCCTACATCATGCAACAGTCAAGGGTGTGGGGAAAGCTTAATGTTGAGTCTGACCAGGCAGTGGTGCAGTGGATAGAGCATTGGACTGGGATGCAGAGGACCCAGGTTTGAGACCCCGAGGTCACCAACTTGAGCCTGGGCTCATCAGGTGTGAGCAGGGTTCACCAGCTTGAGCCCAAGGTTGCTGCCTTGAGAAAGGGGTCACTCAGTCTGCTGTAGCTCCCCGGTCAAGGCAAATATAAGAAATCAAACAATGGACAACTAAGGAACCACAATGAAGATTTGATGTTTCTCATCTCTCTCCCTTCCTGTTTGTCTGTCCCTCTCTCTGACTCTCCCTGTCACTGGGAAAAAAAAAAAAGCTTAGTGTTGAGAAGATTTTAGGATTAATAGGATGGGAAAGGTTTAGGTTTAAAACTAAGCCTTAGGGAGACCTGAAGATGGCAGTGGAGCAGGCAGATGTACAGACTCCCAGCTTTCACCACCAAACTGGAATACAAATCAATGTAGGAACAATCAGCATGAAAAACCAACTCTGGACTACAAGAACAGCTCTCAAAAACCAAGGAGCAAAGAAGAAGCCACAATACACCTGGTAGGGAGCGCCTGAATCTCCCCTGCTTATAGGAACAGAGTGGGAGGCGAGGCTGAGAGCCCAGAGGGGCTCTCACTCCAGGGAAAAGACCAGAAATACTGCTCACAGCCACTTGCCTGGCGACCAGGGAGCGAGGTGTGTTGAAAGGACTGGCTTATCTTCCAAGTGGAAAGGGGAGAGAGAGGGATAGATGGTGAGGGGCAGAGGAATGCAGGGGTCGACCTAAAAAGCTGACTCATCCGTGCTGGAGGCGGCCATAGCTGGGGAGGGACTGATCCTTCCAGAAACAAAAGACTAAATTGCTTCCAGATCACAGATCTCCAGACATCTCTCCAGTTCCAATCAGCGCAACAAGACACAGCTGAAAACAAGAAGTGGGGAGGAGGGGCAGTCACTCAGTTCTCCATGGAGATCTGAGATACACCTCCCCCTACTGAAGCTGAGAAAACACCTTTCCCCCAGAGAGATTAAAGGTTAGAAGAGGTCTTCAGAGTATCAGGTTATACCCACTGCATTCCTGGATACAGTTTCAAGGAAGCCCACTGCTGAGATCAGTAAACAAGATTATCACCTGTTAAGAAAACAAACAAAAAAAGACTTCAAAGTGGCCCAAATCCAAAAGTGGATTACAAATATAGCAGAAGCCAACCCAAGAAGATTTAAAAATAACACAATTGAAAACTGGAGGCAGACAACACCAAGCCTAGACTCAACCAGCTCTACAAAGAATACACCCAAACACACACATAATGAGAAGACAAAGAAGTGCAATTCAAATGAAACCACAAGAGAAACCTTCAGGAGATGAACTGAGTGATATGGAAATAACCAAACTTTCAGATGTGGAGTTCAAAATAATGATTGTAAGGATGCTTAGGGATCTTAGAACAACAATGGATGGTCATTACAAACACCTAAATAAATAAATAGCAAGCACAAAAAAGGATATTGAAATATTAAAAAAGAATCAGTTGGAGATGACAAATACAATATCAGAAATGAAGACCACAATGGAAGGAATTAAAAACAGGATGGATAGAGATGAGGATCATATCAGTGAGTTGGAGGACAACTTGAATGAAGGCAAGAAAGCAGAGAAGAAAAAAGAAAAGAGACTCAAAAAGTCTGAGGAAACTCTTAGAGAGCTCTATGACAACATGAAGAGAAATAACATCTGCATCATAGGGGTTCCTGAAGAAGAAGAGAAAGAACAAGGCATAGAGACTTTGTTCAATCATATCATAGCTGAAAACTTCCCTAAGTTAATAAAGGAGAAACCCTCACAAGTTCAAGAAGCACAGAGAACTCCATTAAAGAGAAACCCAAAGAAACCTACACCAAGACACATCATAATTAAAATACTAAAGCTAAGTGATAAAGAGAAAATATTAAAAGCTGCAAGAGAAAAAAAAGCTATCAGCTACAAAGGAGCCCCCATAAGGATGACATTCGACTTCTCAACAGAAACACTTGAGGCCAGAAGGGAATGGCAAGAAATATTCAAAGTAATGCAGAACAAGAACCTACAACCAAGACTACTTTATCTAGCAAGGCTATCATTTAAAATTAAAGGAGAAATAAAAAGCTTTCCACACACAAAAAAACTCAAGGAATTCATTACAACCAAACCAATGCTGCAGGAAATGGTAAGGGGCCTGTTGTAAACAGATCAAAGTGGGAAAAGAATATAGCAAAAAAGGAATACAGCTTTAAAGAATAAAACAGCAATAAACAACTACATATCAATAATAACCTTAAATGTAAATGGATTAAATGATCCAATCAAAAGACATAGGGTAGCTGCATGGAAAAGAAAACAGGACCCGTACATATGCTGTCTAGAGGAGACAAACCTTAAAACAAAAGATGCACATAGATTGAAGATAAAAGGATGGAAAAAAAAATATTTCATGCAAATGGAAACAAAAAAAAGCTGGGGTAGCAATACTTATATCGGACAAAATGACTTTAAAACAAAGGATATAGTAAAAGATAAAGAAGGCCACTACAAAATGATAAAGGGAGTAATCCAACAGGAAGATATAACTATTATAAATATCTATGCACTTAATATAGGAGCACCTAAATATATAAAGCAGACTTTGATGGATATAAAGGGCAAGATCAACAGCAATACTATAATAGTAGGGGATTTCAATACCCCACTAAATCACTATATAGATCTTCAAGAAAGAAAATTAACAAAGAAACAGCAGACTTAAAGGACATACTAGATCAACTCCATTTAATAGATGTCTTCAGAACCTTCCACTCTAAAGCAGCAGAATATACATTCTTTTCAAGTGCTCATGATACATTCTCTAGGATAGACCATATGTCAGGGCACAAAAGTGCTCTCAACAAATTTAAGAAGATTGAAACTATATCAAGCACTTTTTCTGATCACAATAGCATGAAACTAGAAATCAACCACAACAGAAAAGCTCAAAAATTCTCAAATACATGGAAACTAAATAGCAGGTTGTTAAATAATGAATAAATTAAGAATGAGATCAAAGAAGAAATAAAAAAAATCCTAGAAACGAATGACAATGAGCATACAATAACTCAAAATTTATGGGACACAGCAAAAGCAGTATTGAGAGGGAAGTGCATAGCACTACAGGCACATTTTAAGAAACTAGGAAAAGCTCAAATAAACAACTTAACTCTGCATCTAAAAGAACTAGAAGAAGAGCAGCAAGTAAAGCCCAAATGTAGTAGAAGAAAGGAAATAATAAAGATCAGAGTAGAAATAAATGACATAGAGGCTAAAGAAACAATACAGAGGATCAATGAAACTAGGAGCTGATTCTTTGAAAAGGTAAACAAGATTGATGAACCTTTAACTAGACTCAACAAGAAAAAAAAGAGAGAGGACTCAAATAAATAAAATTAGAAATGAAAGTGGAGAAATAACAACTGACACAACAGAAATACAAAATATTGTAAAAAAATACTATGAAGAAGTGTATGCCAAAAAAGTAGACAACCTAGATGAAATGGAAAAATTCCTTGAAACATACAATCTTCCAAAAATCAATCTGGAAGAATCAGAAAACCTAAACAGACTGATTAGACCAAATGAGATCGATACAGTTATCAAAAAACTCCCAACAAAGAAAAGTCTTGGAGTGACGTCAGAGAAATGACACCGTAAGGAGCGATACCGATAAATCTCCCCCAAAATTCAACAAGATCTTCAACCAGAGACAGAAAAATCTATCCTTGGAGACTCCAGAAGTTCCACACTAAACGCAAAGGTATAATCGAGCAAAAAATTGACTAAATATATAATCAACCCCGAAGGAAATAAGATGGAAGAAGAAACACTCCATCTTCCTCACTAACCTAAATAAGGGCTGCTTTCACTTGGGAACTGAGAATATAGAAACTAAGGCGGGCATAAGGTGTGAATAGAACCAGGCTGTGGCACAAACATCTGAATCAGGCTGTGGCACAGACATGCTGCCGAGGAAAAACTGTGCTTGTGGCAACCCAGTCAACAAAAGCTAATGCTCGTGCCAAACCCAGACAAAAAAAAGCAAGTGGGCAGCCAATGGTCTTGATCTCCTGGTCAGCATGCATGGATAGTGTGCGAGAGATTCCTCCTAACACCTCAGGTGTGGGCGCCCATGTTCCAGACAGAGGGGCAGAGTCAGAGGCCTTTGTGTGGGCTGAAACTGGAGTCTGGGGGTCATCCCTGCGCCCTGAAAGTGGCACGTGAGGAGTGAGCAGGAGCAAAATTCCCTATGCTCAAACTTCTCCTTGCGGGCGGGGAACCTCACCAGGAGTGAGAGGCAGCCGGCCTGATATCCTGGTCAGTGAGCACAGATAGTGGGCGAGAGATTCCTCCGGGAGTGGGCGCCCATGTTCCTGGACAGAGGGGCAGAGTCAGAGGCCTTTGTGTGGGCTGAAACTGGAGTCTCGGGGTTGCCACTGCGCCCTGAAGAACGGCGCACGAAAGAGAGATTTTCTACTCTTGAACTTCTCCAGGCGGATGGGGCGCCTCACCCAACCATACAAGCTAATAGAACAGTGAAGGATTAGCTTAACCCACAGTCTGCTCACCTCCCAACTGACCTATGCGACCCTAACTGACAAGATCTCTCTCAGGCAGAGGCAGCAGCAACCCCAGAGCTGGATCATTAGGCTGCTAATTCAGGAAGGAAAGACTAGGAGAGAGGCTCCGGGAAAATGGACTCTCTCATTGTCAGAACCTGCAAATGCTAATGAGCCTCGACTGCAAACGGGACTGAAGCCCCATATATAACATCACCATAGAGCAGGGGTCCCCAAACTTTTTACATAGGGGGCCAGTTCGCTGTCCCTCAGACTGTTGGAGGGCCGGACTATAAAAAAACCTATGAACAAATCCCTATGCACACTGCACATATCTTATTTTAAAGTAAAAAAAATGGGAACAAATACAATATTTAAAATAAAGAACAAGTAAATTTAAATCAACAAACTGACCAGTATTTCAATGGGAACTATGGGCCTGATTTTGACTAATGAGATGGTCAATGTCTGGTTCCATATTTGTCACTGCTAGCCGTAACAAGTGATATGACGCACTTCTGGAGCCATGACTAGTGCATCTCATGTCACCGGAAGTAGTACTGTATGTGAGCGATGCCACATACAATACTCCAGGAGCACAGGATGTGGATGCATCTTGTGCTCCTTTCACCACCAAAGAAAGAGGTGCCCCTTCTGGAAGAGCAGTGGGGGCCGGATAAATGGCCTCAGGGGGCCGCATGTGGCCCGCGGGCCGTAGTTTGGGGACCCTTGCCATAGGGACTTATTAACTGCAAAGCTCTACCTAAGCATGCCACAGGGGCAGAACCCAGGTTACAGAGTCACCAACCAGGAAGAGGGAGAGAAAAGTAAAAGCAAGAAGATAACCTCTCAAAATCAAGAATAATCCACAGACTTTATAACCTGTCTCATTTTATTATATTTGTTCATTTGTTTCTCTTATCTTCTTGTCTTGATTATTTTCTTTGTCTTCCAAGTTGGTCGTTTAATTCTATGCCGGTATTACTCTCTCCTCTCCTTGAATTACACTACCCATAAGTGTTACATCTCCCATTATCTTTTCTTTCTTCTTCCTTTCTCTCTATGAGGGTTGCACTCCAAAACCCTTAACTCTCTCTCTCTCCTTTTCTTCTTTTTTCTTTTTTCTTCTTTTTGTATTTTCCTCTTTCTTTTTTTTCTCCCTCTATATTAGTTTCTTCTTTTCTCCTTTACTTTTCCTCTCATTCAATCCTCAATCACGAAAAAATTATTTTATTTGGGACTCAAATTTTTATTTGTGGTGCTTTGGGGTTTTTTTACTTTGCTTTTTTAACTCACTAGCAGTGCTCCCAACCCTGGCTCTCCAATTTATCTAGTTTTTGCTCCACTAAATACAATAGTAATTTTTAAATTTTTTTTCTCTTTTTCCTGTTTTCCTCTTATTCCTCTCATTATATCTCTTAGTCAAGCATTACCTAAAAGCAAATCATTTTATTCTTGACCCAAATTTTTTCCTTTTTTGCATTTTGTGGGTCCATACCCCTCTTTTTTTTGCCCCTTTATAACTTCTCCCCAACTCAGGCCCTCCATTATAGGTAGTTTTTGTTCTATTTAGCACAATATAATTCACAGTTCACCACAAGATTTTCTCAAGAAGGAGGGGAGAGGAGAGGAGAGGGGAAAAAAGAAGGGGAAATAATAACTTTTTATTTTTATTTTTTAAAATTTTTATTCTTTATTAATTCTTATCAGTACTATCAACAAAACCACCTTCAGATGCCACTAAGGAAAAGGAAATCGAATATCATGGATACAAAAGACAGAGCGGTAGCACAGATAGATGAGGAAAAATTTATGGAGAAAAAATTTAATATATTAAAAACCTTGGAGCTAAATGACAAAGAATTTAAAATAAGAATCCTAAAAATACTCAGATATACAAGAAAACACAGAAAGGCAATTTAGGGAGCTCAGAAAACAACTCAATGAACACAAAGAATATATTAACAAGGAAATTGAAACTATAAAACAAATCAAACAGATGAAAAACTCAATTCACGAGCTGAAAAATGAGGTAACCAGCTTAGCTAATAGAACAGGATAGATAGAAGGTAGGATTAGTGAAATAGAAGACAAGCAACTTGAGGCACAACAGAGAGAAGTAGAAAGAGACTCAAAAATTAAAAAAAAATGAGAAAGCCCTATAGGAATTATCTGACTCCATCAAAAAGAATAACATAAGAATAATAGGTATGGCCCTGGCCGGTTGGCTCAGCGGTAGAGTGTCGGCCTAGCGTGCGGAGGACCCAGGTTCGATTCCCGGCCAGGGCACACAGGAGAAGTGCCCATTTGCTTCTCCACCCCTCCCCCTCTCCTTCCTCTCTGTCTCTCCCTTCCCCTCCTGCAGCCAAGGCTCCATTGGAGCAAAGATGGCCCGGGCGCTGAGGATGGCTCTGTGGCCTCTGCCTCAGGTGCTAGAGGCTCTGGTCGCAACATGGCGACACCCAGGATGGGCAGAGCATCGTCCCCTGGTGGGCAGAGCGTGGCCCCTGGTGGGCGTGCCGGGTGGATCCCGGTCAGGCACATGCGGGAGTCTATCTGACTGTCTCTCCCTGTTTCCAGCTTCAGAAAAATGAAAAAAAAAGAAGAAGAATAATAGGTATATCAGAGGGAGAAGAGAGAGAAAATGGAATGGAGAACAAATAATAGATGAGAACTTCCCATGTCTGTGGAAAAAACTAAAGCCTCAAATTCAAGAAGCAAACAGAACTCTGAGTTTTCTTAACCCCAACAAACCTACTCCAAGGCACATCATAATAAAATTGGCACAAACAAACAACAACAAAAAAATTCTCAAGGTAGCTAGGGAAAAGAAGAATACAACATATAAAGGAAGGCCCATTAGGATATCATCAGATTTCTCAACAGAAACTCTACAAGCTAGAAGAGAATGGACCGCAATATTTAAAGTACTGAAAGAGAGGAACTTTCAGCCAAGAATACTATACCCATCAAAGCTATCCTTCAAATATGAAAGAGAAATAAAAACATTCACAGATACAGAAAAGATGAGGGAATTTATCCTCAGAAAACCCCCACTCCAAGAATTACTAAAAGGGGTTTTCAAACCAGATACAAAGAACAAAACAAGGCCCTGGCTGGTTGGCTCAGCGGTAGAGCATCGGCCTGGCGTGTGGGGGACCCGGGTTCGATTCCCAGCCAGGGCACACAGGAGAAGCGCCCATTTGCTTCTCCACCCCCACCCCCTCCTTCCTCTCTGTCTCTCTCTTCCCCTCCCGCAGCCAAGGCTCCATTGGAGCAAAGATGGCTGGGGATGGCTCCTTGGCCTCTGCCCCAGGCGCTAGAGTGGCTCTGGTCACGGCAGAGTGACGCCTCAGAGGGGCAGAGCATCGCCCCCTGGTGGGCAGAGCGTCACCCCCTGGTGGGCGTGCCAGGTGGATCCTGGTCGGGCGCATGCGGGAGTCTGTCTGACTGTTTCTCCCCGTTTCCAGCTTCAGAAAAATACAAAAAAAAAAAAAAAAAAGGAACAAAACAAAACAAAACCACAAGTAAAAGCTCCACCAAGAACACAGTAAAACCAAATTTAAACTGACAAAAAAAAAAAAAAAAAAAGGGAAGAGAATGGAGATTAACAGTAGCAAAGGACGATGGAATGCAAAAGACCTCACAAGATCATGCTCTACAATGAACAGGGTAGGAACCCTTTTCATTACTTAATGGTAACCACCCTTGAAATAATCACCACAGAAGCACATGATTCAAAAAAGATAGCAACAGAGGAAAGAAGTATGGAATACAACCAAACAAAAACAAAGGATAGAAAAATGAAGGAAAGAATCAAACAATACACAAAACTAACAGAAAGCAATGTATTAAATGGCAATAGGGAACCCACAAGTGTCAATAATTACACTAAATTTAAACAGATTAAACTCACCAATAAAAAGGCACAGAGTAGCAAAATGGAAAAAAAAAAGAAAATCCAACTGTATGCTGCCTACAAGAAACTCATCTAAGCAACAAGGATAAAAACAAATTCAAAATTAAAGGCTGGAAAACAATACTCCAAGCAAATAACATCCAAAAAAAAAAAAAAAAAAAGCAGGCATAGCAATATTCATATCTGATAATGCTGACTACAAGACAGCAAAAGTACTCAGAGACAAAAATAGTCATTTCATAATGATTAAGGGGATGCTGAATCAAGAAGACATAACAATTCTTAATATATATGCACCAAACCAAGGAGCACCAAAATATATAAGACAGCTACTTATTGACCTTAAAACAAAAAACTGACAAAAATACAATCAGACATAGAGACCTCAAGACATCGCTGACGGCTCTAGATTGGTCATCCAAACAGAGAATCAATAAAGATATATTGGCTTTAAACAAAACACTAGAGCACCTGGATATGATAGACAACTATAGGACATTTCATCCCAAAGTGAGAGAGTATACATTTTTCTCCAGTGTCCATGGATCATTCTCAAGAATTGACCATATGTTGGGCCACAAAAATAACATCAGCAAATTCAGAAAAATCAAAGTTGTATCAAGCATATTTTCTGATCATAAAGCCTTGAAACTAGAATTCAACTGCAAAAAAGAGGAAAAAAAACCCCCACAAAAATGTGGAAACTAAACAACATACTTTTTAAAAATGAATGGGTCAAAGAAGAAATAAGCACAGAGATCAAAAGATATATACAGACAAATGAAAATGACAATATGACAGATCAGAATCTATGGAATGCAGCAAAAGCAGTGATAAGAGGGAAATTCATATCACTTCAGGCCTATATGAACAAACAAGAGAGAGCCCAAGTGAACCACTTAACTTCATACCTTAAGGATCTAGAAAAAGAAGAAAAGAGACAACCCAAAACCAGCTAAAGAAAGGAGATAATAGCCTGACCTGTGGTGGCGCAGTGTATAAAGCGTCGACCTGGAAATGCTGAGGTTGCCGGTTCGAAACCCTGGGCTTGCCTGGTCAAGGCACATATGAGGGCTGATGCTTCCAGCTCCTCCCCCCTGTCTCTCTCTCCTCTCTCTGTCTCTCTCTCTCTCTCCCTCTCTCTCTCCTCTCTAAAATGAATAAATAAAATAAAATAAAAAATTAAAAGGAAAGAAAGGAGATAATAAAAATCAGAGCAGAAATAAATAAAATAGAGAACAGAAAAACTATAGAAAAAATTAATAGAACAAGGAGCTGGTTCTTTGAAAAGATCAACAAAATTGACAAACCCTTGGCAAGACTTATCAAGGAAAAAAGAGCAAGGACTCATATAAATAAAATCCAAAATGAAAGAGGAGAAATCACCACGGACATCATAGATATATAAAGAATTATTGTAGAATACTATGAAAAACTTTATGCCACTAAATTCAACAATCTAGAAGAAATGGATAAATTCCTAGAACAATACAACCTTCCTAGACTGAGTCAAGAAGAAGCAGAAAGCCTAAACAGACCAATTAGTAGGGAAGAAATAGAAAAAAACTATTAAAAACCTTCCCCAAAATAAAAGTCCAGGCCCAGATGGTTATACTAGTGAATTTTATCAAACACTCAAAGAAGACTTGGTTCCTATTCTACTCAAAGTCTTCCAAAACATTGAATAAGAAGCAATATTTCAAAACACATTTTATGAGGCCAACATAACCCTCATACCAAAACCGGGCAAGTACAGCACAAAAAAAGAAAACTACAGACCAATATCTCTAATGAATACAGATGCTAAAATACTAAACAAAATACTAGCAAATTGAATACAACAACATATTAAAAAAATATACATCATGATCAAGTGGGATTCATCCCAGAATCTCAAGGATGGTTCAACATATGTAAAACGGTTAACGTAATACACCATATCAACAAAACAAAGAACAAAAACCACATGATCTTATCAATAGATGCAGAAAAGGCATTCGATAAAATACAACACAATTTTGTTTAAGACTCAACAAAATGGGTATTGAAGGAAAATATCTCAACATGATAAAGGCCATATAAGATAAACCATCAGCTAACATCATATTAAATGGCACAAAACTGAAGGCTTTCCCCCTAAAATCAGGAAGAAGACAGGGTTGTCCACTCTCTCCACTCTTATTTAATGTGGTGCTAGAGGTTCTAGCCAGAGCAATCAGACAAGACAAAGAAATAAAAGGCATCCATATCAGAAAAGAAGAAGTAAAGGTATCACTTTTTGCAGATGATATGATCCTATACATCGAAAACCGCAAAGAATCTACAAAAAGACTACTAGAAACAATAAGCCGATACAGTAAGGGTACAGGATACAAAAGTAACATACAAAAGTCCATAGCCTTTCTATATGCCAACAATGAAACTTTTGAGAACGAACTAAAAAAATAAAACCCTTTACAATTGCAACAACAACAAAAAAATACCTAGGAATAAACATAACAAAGAATGTAAAGGACCTATATAATGAAAACTACAAAGCACTGTTAAGAGAAATCGAAAAAGATACAATGAGATGGAAGAATATTCTTTGTTCTTGGATAGAATGAATAAATATAATCAAGATGGCCATATTACCTAAAGCAATATACAAATTTAATGCAATTCCCATCAAAATTCCAATGACATTTTTTAAAGAAATGGAACAATAAATCATCAGATTTATATGGAACTATAAAAAACCCGGAATAGTGAAAGCAATCCTAAAGAAAAAGAATGAAGCTGGGGGCATTACAATACCTGACTTCAAACTATATTATAGAGCCACGAAAATCAAAACATCATGGTATTGGCAGAAAGATAGACACTCAGACCAATGGAACAGAATAGAAAGCCCAGAAAGAAAACCATATATATATGGTCAAATAATCTTTGATAAAGGGGCCAACAACACACAATGGAGAAAAGAAAGCCTCTTCAACAAACGGTGCTGGGAAAGCTGATAAGCCACATTCAAAAGAATAATACTCGACTACAATTTGTCCCCTTGTACTAAAATTAATTCAAAATGGATCAAAGACCTAAATATAAGACCCAAAACCATAAAGTACATAGAATAAAATAGGTTCCTAAGCTCATAGGTCTTGGTTTTAAGGAGCATTTTGTGAATTTGACTCCAAACGCAAGGGAAGTGAAGGCAAAAATAAATGAATGGGACTACATCAGACTAAGAAGTTTTTGCTCAGCAGGAGAAACTGACAACAAAATAAACAGACAGCCAACTAAATGGGAAATGATATTTTCAAACAACAGCTCAGATAAGGACCTAATATTCAAAATATACAAAGAACTCATAAAACTCAACAAACAAACAAACAATCCAATAAAAAAATGGGAAGAGGACATGAACAGACACTTCTCCCAGGAAGAAATACAAATGGCCAACAGATATATGAAAAGATGCTTATCTTCATTGGTTATTAGAGAAATACAAATCAAAACTGCAATGAGATACTGTCTCACACCTGTTAGATTAGCTATTATCAAGAAGACAAGTAATAGCAAATATTGGAGAGGCTGTGGAGAAAAAGGAACCCTCATTCACTGTTGGTGGGAATGTAAAGTAGTACAACCATTATGGAAGAAAGTATGGTGGTTCCTCAAAAAACTGAAAATAGAACTACCTTATGACCCAGCAATCCCTCTACTGGGTATATACCCCCAAAACTCAGAAACATCGATACATAGCCCCATGTTCATTGCAGCATTGTTCACAGTGGCCAAGACATGGAAACAACCAAAAAGCCCTTCAATAGGATAAAGAAGATGTGGCACATATACACTATGGAATACTACTCAGCCATAAGAAATGATGACATCGGATCATTTACACAAAATGGTGGGATCTTGATAACATTATATGGAGTGAAATAAGTAAATCAGAAAGAACCAAGAACTGCATTATTCCATACATAGGTGGGATATAAAAAGGAGACTAAGAGACATTGACAAGAGTGTGGTGGTTACGGGGGGGGGGATGGTTGGGAGAGGGAAAGAGGGAGGAGGAGGGGCACAAAGAAAACTAGATAGAAGGTGACGGAGGATAATTTGACTTTGGGTGATGGGTATGCAACATAATTGATCGACAAGATAACCTGGACATGTTTTCTTTGAACATATGTACCCTGATTTATTGATGTCACCGTAGGAAAATTAAAAAATAATAATAATAAATTAAAAAAATAATAAAGAAAAAGAAAAAAAAAAGTTCGGGGCCTGATGACTTCACAAGTGAAATCTGCCAAATATTCAAAGAAGAACTAACTCCTATCCTTCTCAAACTATTTCAAAAAATTCAAGAGAAAGGAAGACTTCCAAGCTCCTTTTATGAGGTGAGCATAATTCTGATTCCAAAACCAGGCAAAGACAACACAAAGAAAGAAAATTATAGACCAATATCGCTGATGAATATACATGCTAAAATCCTCAACAAAATATTAGCAAACTGTATCCAACAATATATGGAAAAAATCATACACCATGATCAAGTGGGATTTATTCTGGGGAGGCAAGGCTGGTACAATATTTGCAAATCAATCAATGTGATTCATCACATAAACAAAAGAAGGAGAAAAACCCATGATAATTTCAATAGATACAGAAAAAGCATTTGATAAAATCCAGCACCTGTGCATGATCAAAACTCTCAGCAAGTGGGAATACAGGGAACATACCTCAACATGATAAAAGCCATCTATGATCAACCCACAGCCAATATCACACTCAGTGGGCAAAAATGAAAAGCAATCCCCTTAAGATCAGGAACAAGGCCGGGGTGCCCCCTTTCACCACTCTTATTCAACATAGTCTTTGAAGTCCTAGCCACAGCAATCAGACAAGAAGAAGAAATAAAAGGCATTCAAGTTGGAAAAGAAGAGGTAAAACTATCATTATTTGCAGATGATATGATATTGTATATAGAAATCCCTAAAGTCTCAGTCAAAAGGCTACTGGACCTGATAAATGAATTCAGCAAAGTGGCAGGATATAAAGTTAATACTCAGAAATCAGAGACATTTTTATATGCCAACAATGAACAGTCAGAAAGAGAAATTAAGAAAACAATCCCCTTCACTATTACAACCAAAAAAATAAAGTACCTAGGAGTACATTTAACCAAGGAGAGTAAAGACTTGTACTCGGAAAATTATAAAATATTGATAAAAGAAATCAAGGAAGATACAAACAAGTGGAAGCACATACCGTGCTCATAGTTAGGAAAAATAAACATCATTAAAATGTCTATATTACCCAAAGCAATCTATAAATTCAATGCAATACCAATTAAAATACCAATGACATATTGCAAAGATATAGATCACATATTCCAAAAATTTATATGGAACCAAAAAAGAACACGAAAAAAGCCTCAGCAATCTTTTTTTTTTTTAATTTTATTTATTCATTTTAGAGAGGAGAGAGAAAGGGAGAGAGACAGAGAGGGAGAGAGAGAGGAGAGAGAGACAGAGAGAGAAGGTGGGGAGGAGCTGGAAGCATCAACTCCCATATGTGCCTTGAACAGGCAAGCCCAGGGTTTTGAACCAGCGACCTCAGCATTTCCAGGTCAATGCTTTATCCACTGCACCACCAGAGGTCAGGCTGTTATTTTGTTTTTTTACAGTGACAGAGAGTCAGAGAGAGGGATAGATAGACAGACAGGAGATGAGAAGCATCAATCATTAGTTTTTAATTGCGACACCTTAGTTGTTCATTGATTGCTTTCTCATATGTGCCTTGACCGTGGGGCTACAGCAGACCGAGTAATGAATGCCTTGCTTGAGCCAGCGACCTTGGGTCCAAGCTGGTGAGCTTTTGCTCAAACCAGATGAGCCCATGCTCAAGCTGGCGACCTCGGGGTCTCGAACCTGGGTACTCCACATCCCAGTCCGATGCTCTAGCCCAGGGGTCTCAAACTAGCGGCCTGTGGGCCGCATGCGGCCCGCCGAACAATTTTGTGCAGCCCGCAGACTAATTCATGAAGTTCAAGAAAAGTGTTGCGTAACAGTTGCCTTTTGTAGACCTAGTGCAGCCCGCAGAACAGCTGTGACCCACATGCTGAGTTGAGTTTGAGACCCCTGCCTAGCCACTGCGCCACCACCTGGTCAGGCAGCCTCAGCAATCTTAAAAAGAAGAATAAAGGGGGAGGTATCACACTTCCTGATATAAAGTTATACTACAAGGCCATTGTACTCAAAACAGCATGGTACTGGCATAAGAACAGGCATATAGATCAATCGAATACAACAGAGAACCCAGAAATAAACCCACAGCTCTATGCACAACTGATATTTGACAAAGGAGGTAAGGAAATACAATGGAGTAAAGACAGTCTCTTTAATAAATGGTGTTGGGAAAATTGGACAGCTACCTGCAAAAAAATGAAACTAGACCACCAACTTACACCATTCACAAAAATAAACTCAAAATGGATAAAAGACTTAAATGTAAGCCATGAAACCATAAGCACCTAAGAAGAAAGCATAGGCTGTAAGCTCTCTGACATCTCTCAGAGCAATATATTGGCTAATTTATCTCCACGGGGAAGTGAAATAAAAGTCAGGATAAACAAATGAGACTATGTCAAAGTAAAAAGCTTTTGCACAGCTAAAGACAATAAGAACAGAATAAAAAGACAAACTACACAATGGGAGACCATATTTGACAATACATCTGATAAGGGGTTAATAATCAAAATTTATAAAGAACTTGTAAATCTCAATACCAGGAAGACAAACAATCCAATCCAAAAATGGGCAAAAAAAATGAACAGACACTTTTCCAAAGAGGACATACAGATGGCCAATAGGCATATGAAAAAATGCTCCACATCATTAATCATTAGAGAAATACAAATTAAAACCACAATGAGATATCACCTCACACCAGTCAGAATGGCAGTCATCAACAAAACAACACAGAATAATTGCTGGCGAGGATGTGGAGAAAAGGGAACCCTCCTGCACTGCTGGTGGGAATGCAGACTGGTGCAGCCTCTGTGGAAAACAGTATGGAGATTCCTCAAAAAATTCAAAATCGAACTGCCTTTTGACCCAGCTATCCCACTTTTAGGAATATACCCCAAGAACACCATAGACCTGCTCCAAAAGGAGAAATGCACCCCCATGTTTGTGGCAGCATTGTTCACAATAGCGAAGATCTGGAAACAGCCCAAGTGTCTGTCAGAGGACGAGTGGATTAAAAAACTTTGGTACATATATATAATACTATGGAATACTACTCAGCCATAAGAAATGATGATATCGGATCATTTACAACAGGGGTCCCCAAACTACGGCCCGTGGGCCGCACGCGGCCCCCTGCGGCCATTTATCCGGCCCTCACCGCACTTCCGGAAGGGGCACCTCTTTCATTGGTGGTCAGTGAGAGGCATTGCAAAGCATGGCGTTGCTCACGTACAGTACTACTTCTGGTGACATGGGATGCACGCATCACGGCTCCGGAAGTGCATCATATCACTTGTTACAGCTAGCAGTGACAAATATGGAACCGGACATTGACCATCTCATTAGCCAAAAGCAGGCCCATAGTTCCCATTGAAATACTGGTCAGTTTGTTGTTTTAAATTTACTTGTTCTTTATTTTAAATATTGCATTTTTTCTTTTTTTTTTTTTTTTTTTTTTTTTTTTTTTTTTACTTTAAAATAAGATATGTGCAGTGTGCATAGGGATTTGTTCATAGTTTTTTTTTTTTTTATAGTCCAGCCCTCTAATGGTCTGAGGGACAGTGAACTGGCCTCCTGTGTAAAAAGTTTGGGGACCTCTGATTTACAATAACATGGATGGACCTTGATAACATTATATGGAGTGAAATAAGTAAATCAGAAAAACTAAGAACTGTATGAACCCATACATAGATGGGACAGAAAAATGAGACTCAGAGACATGGACAAGAATGTGATGGTGCCTGACATGTGGTGGCTCAGTGGATAAAGCATTGACCTGAAACGCTGAGGTCGCCGGTTCGAAACCCTGGGCTTGCCCAGTCAAGGCACATATGAGAATTGATGCTTCCTGCTCTTCCCCCTCCTCTCTCTACCTCCTTCTCTAAAATGAATAAATAAAGTCTTTAAAAAAAGAAAAAGAATGTGATGATAAGGAGGGGCGAGAGGTTTGGGGGGGAGATGGGGCGAGGAAGAAGAGAGATGGGGTGGGGAGAGGGGAGGGGCACTGTTGGGCAGATAAAATGTATTATGCTCACTTTGTTAAAGATAACAGGAGGAGGCCGTTGCCCAGGTGATATTAATGTGTGTGGGGGTGGGCTAAAGGCAGGCAGAATCCTTGTAGCCTGGGGCTTGGTTTTAGGATTAAGCCTTTCCCGCCCTTTTTGATGTAGGGCAGTACAATCCTATCATGCCTCAGAAAGTGACTTTGTATTAGAGACTTCCCTATTTTGTATATTGGATTAAAGGTTGTGAAGCTACACTATAAAATGGGGGCAGAACGGGAGCTGGTGCTCTTGGTTCCTGGGATGATTAGCATGAGAGAGCAGAGGGAGCAGAGCAGAGAGCAGCGGAAAGAGGCCATGTGTCCAGGAGAAGCAGGCAAGATGGCAGAGTGCTGAGTGAGATGCCAGTTTGTGCAGAGTTTGTATCTGGGATAAGGAAGGAGATGGGGAACTGAGGAGAATAAGGCTGGTAAGCTAGAAACCTTTGATTCTAGGAAACTCAGATAAGTCAGTGGCTTTGTGAGCACTGAATGTGAGTGGGTTTTGGAGCTCAGTGTATGTTTTTACTTGCCCGCCGGGTGCAAGCTAGGATTAAAGACTATGGACCACCAGTTTTTGGCTCCATTGTTTCTTTACCGACTGTAAAGCCAGGAGCCGCCATCGTGGCCATTCACATGCAGGTTTGCATTGAATTCGGACAGTCGGTAAAGAAACAACGGAGCCACAACGGAGCTGGATGTTCATGTAACCTCAGAGGGGTTTGGATGGGGCTTGTGGCAGCAGACAGAGCGCCTACGGCAACCTATTGGATTTTGGTCCCAATTGTGGAAAGGTGCTGAAGTTCGTTACTCATTAGTAGAGAAGCAGCTGGCAGCTGTGTATGCTGCCCTCCTGGCAACTGAGAGTATTACAACCACAACACCGGTTACAGTCAAAACAACATACCCTATAGCTGGATGGGTGAGAGATTGGGCAACTAAACTACATAGTGGTATGGCCCAAATGTCTACCCTGGCCAAGTGGGGTGCCTATCTGCAACAATGCTGTGCTCTTAGCACCAGCCCATTGAGGGCAGAACTGCAGGAAGTCTTGGGTCCAGTCACCTATGCGACCTTAGAGTCAGGTGCAACTGGGGCTCAGGAGGCAGAACCTGAGGTCAGTCCCTACCAGGAGGGGCGGGTGCCCATCCCCAAAGATGCCTGGTATACTGATGGTTCCAGCAGGGGCCAATCTGCCAAGTGGACGGCTATTGCCTTCCATCCGGCCACTGAGACTATTTGGATGGACACAGGTACAGGCCAAAGCAGCCAATGGGCAGAATTAAGAGCTGTTTGGCTAGTTGCCCATAATGAACCTTCACCTCTGGTGATCTGTACTGACAGTTGGGCTGTCTATCGTGGACTGACCCTTTGGATTGCTACTTGGCACATTAACCAGTGGATGGTAATGCACCGTCCATTATGGGGTCAGGCCATGTGGCAGGACTTATGGGAAATAGGACACCAGAAGCAGGTGACAGTATATCATGTTACAGGGCATGCCCCTCTAGCCCATCCTGGGAATGATGAGGCAGATACGTTGGCAAGGGTGCGATGGTTGGAGACTGCACCTGCAGGTGATGTGGCACAGTGGCTCCACCGGCGCCTGCTCCATGCAGGACAGAAAACTATGTGGGCTACGGTTAAGGCTTGGAACTTGCCTGTGTCCTATGCAGAGGTACTTGCAGCCTGTGAGCAATGTGCAGTATGTTCCAAGGAACACCCTCGGAGACCACTGGTGTCACCTGGACAGATCTAGAGGGGTCATGTCCCACTGACACGATGGCAGATAGACATCATTGGACCCTTACCAAAGTCAGAAGGGTACCAGTATGCAGTCACTTGTGTAGATACTGCCACCGGGCTGCTTGCTGCTTACCCCGCTCGTAACCCTGACCAAAGGGCAGTCATACAGGCTCTGGACCGCCTGAGTGCTGCATACGGGCGACCGCTGGTCCTTGAAAGTGACAATGGTACCCACTTCACTGGTTCAACGGTGAGGCAATGGGCTCAAAAGCTGGGGGTGGACTGGAAGTACCACGTTCCCTACCACCCCCAGGCTGCTGGTATCATTGAGCGTTATAATGGACTCTTAAAGCAGGGACTGCGACAGGAGGGGGGCACCGGCTCTCTTACTGGATGGACACGCCGCTTATGGACAGTACTTCGGATTTTGAATGAGCGACCTCGACGGGGAAGCCCAGCTCCAGTAGAGGCCCTCCTGCATCGGACAGCTGCCCCTATTCAGTTGCAGATACGCACCAAGGACATTTTACTCAAGCCAGGTTTCGGACAGCAGGGCAACGTGCTCTTGCCTGCTCCAACAGCCCTTCTTAAAGGACAACGGCTTCAATGGACTTGGCCCTGGACTGTACAGGCCCCCCATCTGAGATGGGTGGCCTTGTTGGCACCATGGGGAAAGGGGTTAGAGGTGGACCTCCAGTTAACTCCTTGGGCAACCAGCATCTGGCCACCTAAGGTAGAAGTGTATTATCCCTTGAGTGCTCAAGGGGACAGCATTTTGAAGGGCACCTTTGTAATTTCTTTATGGCCAATAATGAGTTCCCCTATTTTACTATACATAGAACCAGCAGGTGCTGGTGTATTGGCCAATAAGGTTTGGTATGCCCGCTCAGGGCAGCCTCTGGTGCCAGCTATGGTGCTGTCTGCAGACAAAACTCTGGCCTGTATTCTGCCAGAGGGAAAAGATTTGCCTCTCTTAGTGCCACTGACAGCTCTCTCATTTCGCCCATAGTTTTTGATCTGTTAATCCTATTGCTGTAGTTGGTACTATTTCTGTTTATGCAATGTATCCTACTCCTTGCACAGTGACCATCATGGAAGATGCCTGTGGTTTAGATTGTAAAGCGAGCAAAAGGGGTGGAATGTTGGTCAAATAAGTTTGTAAATATGATATATATGTTTGCTCGCTTGTGACTTATATTGGGTGTGGGGGACAGGCTATAAGCAGGCCAGGTCGTTGTAGCCTAAGGTTTGGTTTTGGGACTAAGCTTTTCCCCACACCCTTGACTGATTGTATGATCTGGGTGGTGCACTCTCATGAGGAATCCAATTATGCCTTGGATAAGTGACTTTGTATCAGAGACTTCCTTGTTTGTATATTGGATTAAGGGATTTTGGTTTTCTACACTATAAAGTGGGACAGACCAGGAGCTTGGACACTCAGTTCCTGCTATCACAATTGCAGGGGCTTCCCTGATCCCTGGCCCTTCATGGGAAGAACTGGTTTTCTGCTTTTCCCTTGTCTTCTTTTGTGGTTTGCCTGTCTTGGTGAGACACCAATAAATAGGATGGCCCCCCCATCCTCTGACTCCACCATTTCTTTATCGTCTGCCCGAATCCAATGGGAACCTACATGTGAATGGCCACGATGGCGGCTCCTGGCCTTACAGAAAGCAATGTCCTATTATTGGGCAGATGAAATATATTATGCTCACTTTGTTAAAGATGGTGCTTCCCACATGGAAGCCGTCGCCCAGGTGATATTAATGTGTGTTGGGGGTGGGCTGTGGGCAGGCAGGATCCTTGTAGCCTGGGGCTTGGTTTTGGGATTAAGCCTTTTCCACCCTTTTTGATGTGGGGTGGTGCAATCCCATTATGCCCCGGATAAGTGACCTTGTATTAGAGACTTCCCTATTTTGTATATTGGATTAAAGGTTTTGATTTCTACACTATAAAATGGGGGCAGAACGGAGGCTTGCGCTCTTGGTTCCTGAGATTATCATTAGAAGAGAGAGCAGAGAGGAGAGCAGAGAAAGGCCACGTGGAGGAGGTCAGGAGAAGCAGCCAAGATGGCGGAGTGTTGAGTGAGAAGCTAGTTTGTGCAGAGTTTGTGCAGGGAGAAGGAAGGAGATGAGGAACAGAGGTGAATAAGTCTGGTGAGCTAGAAACCTTTGATTCTAGGAAACTCGGATAAATCAGTAGCTTTGTGAGCACTGAATGTGAGTGGGTATTGGAGCCCAGTGTGTGTTTTTACTTGCCTGCCGGGTGCAAGCTAGGATTAAAGATGATGGCCCACCAGTTTTTGGCTCCGTTGTTTCTTTACTGACTGTCCGAATCCAATGCGAACCTGCATGGACCGGGCTGCTGTGATGGTAGCCCTGGCTACTGGCTTTACACCTATGTTGTACTTACTAGTATAGAGACCCATTTAGGGTTGCATAGGCCAAAGCATGGTCCAGGTAATCTACCCATTGTTAATCGTTTTGATTCCATGAGTACGTAAATTGTGATTTCCAAAGTATGGACTACAAATCCATCACTGTCCCCACCTATGAGTGGAGAAAGTCTTTTCAAGTAAACTGCCACCAGTTACAACTTATTTGTAAAATGCATTTTATTGGTTGCAAACAGCTTCAAGAGAGCTGTTTTGTAATGATTCACTTTACAGCAACTTCTTAACTAACTGCACTATGCTTTGCACACTCTGTCTGGTTCAGGTGGCTTCTCATTGTCCAGTTTAAACCTCACTTTGCTAGCACTCTGTAAAGCCAGTAGCCAGAGCCACCATCACAGCCGCCCGGCCAATGCAAGTTCACATTGGATTTGGACAGTCAGTAAAGAAACAACGGAGCCAAAAACTGGTGGGCCATCACCTTTAATCCTAGCTTGCATCCTGCGGGCAAGTAAAAACACACACTAGGCTCCAAAACCCACTCACATTCAGTGCTCACAAAGCTACTGACTTATACGAGTTTCCTAGAATCAAAGGTTTCTAGCTCACCAGACTTATTCACCTCTGTTCCCCATCTCCTTCCTTCTCCCTGCACAAACTGCACTAACTGGCTTCTCACTCCGCCATCTTGGCTGCTTCTCCTGGCCTCCTCCACGTGGCCTTTCTCTGCTCTCCTCTCTGCTCTCTTTTCTAATGATAATCTTAGGAACCAAGAGAGCAAGCTCCTGTTCTGCCCCCATTTTATAGTGTAGATTCATAACCTTTAATCCAATATGCAAAATAGGGAAGTCTCTAATACAAAGTCATTTATCTGGGACATGATGGGATTCACCACCCCACATCAAAAAGGGTGGGAAAGGCTTAATCCTAAAACCAAGCCCCAGGCTACAAGGATCCTGCCTGCCCACATCCCACGAGACACACATTAATATCACCTGGGCAACAGCCCACCACGTGGGCAGCGTTATCTTTAACAAAGTGAGCATAATACATTTTATCTGCCCAATACACTCCTAAAAGAACAGGATCACTTTTGTAAGCCTGCGTTAAAACAACAGTTCTGATCAAGAAAAACGCAAGGAGTCTGCAAACTTTGTCTTTCTTTTTAGTGGATCTCTCTCTTCAGTCTCTTCTGAGCCACCAGATCCAGTCTTTGTTAGTTTTAAAATGTTTATCAGTTCACCCTGCTAGATGAAGTCTACTCTTGTATAAGTCCTAAACAGCCAGAGGGAACCCTGCTCCCTAAAAGGCAGCTACTTTTGTGAGACCTCTGTGTAGGAAGTTAGGCTAATACTTAGTTCCCAGAAGATTAGGTGTGGTTTTAATGATCTCATTCAAGCAGGGTGGGGACAGGAATGGTTTCATGTTTCTATTTTTAAAATGCTTATAAAGATCATCCTTTGTTGGTCAAAGACAGCAGATGATGGAGAGATGTGTCTCACATTATCATTTGAGGTAGCAACGGGCCAACCTGGTTCACAGAGAAAATGGCGTTCTAACTTCATTTTCAGCCAAGACTGAGAAATAAGCTCTTGAGACAAGGCCATATTCCACAGTCCCAGTCCAGACCAGAGGGGCTTCTCCTCCCTTTCCTTCCCTTCCTGGGCACCCTATGGCTGCCCAGTTGGAGCCCCAGGGTTGGTCCAAGCAGCACTCTCTCTCTCTCCAGAACCAGAAAGGCTGGTCCCCAAGATGAGCTTCTCTTCCAGGCTCCTGGGACCCCTCCACTGCCAGGTATCACCTGGAGAGTTCCTGGGCATGGAACACATTCCTGGTCATTCATGTCATGGCACTCTAGTACTTAAAATAATTTGGGGTGGGGGCCTATGATTTAGTGCAGAGTTGTTCAGTTCTCCCAGTTTGGGGCTCATTTTTACCCCTTTGCTTTCATCATCATCTGTACCTGACCTGAACCACCAGGAAATTATGGGAGTTTAGGTCCTACAAGAAGATGCTTGCTCATCACCTCAGCTAGCCCAGGTGTGCCAGCAATTCTCATGTGACTTCTTGGGGTTGGAATAACAATTCACTTTCAGGTAAACGTGGAGAGCTCTAGAGCCAGTTTGATGTAGTTTTGAACAAGTTTGGGTTCTGGAAAGGGCACAGCATGGCCTCGGAGTGATGGGGCATTTCAATCTGGGCTCTGACTGGCAAGCCCAGCCTACGGGTGGGTAGGAAGGGATGTCTGCTTAATATCACCTCTCCTCCTCCAGCTCTCTTGCCAATGTCTGGATTATATATAGTAGGTGCTTGACACTAAGGCCATATTGGGGGCTGCCAAGTTGATTTCGTGGAGAGAGATGTTACTTCTTTAGAACTCTCTTCTGGCTTCAGCGGGAGTAAACGTTTTCCACTTAAGAAGAACACTGCGGCAGACTTTACCAAATCTTTAAACCCGAGTGCGTGGGTGCACCCCGGATAGCGCCACTGTGTGTTGTGTGTGTGTAGACCTGAACCGGAATCTGGACCAGGCTAGAGAAGGTCAGACCGTGCTGCGCCTCCTGCAGCGCAGCCGGGGCAGCACGCGGTTCCTCTGTCCCCCTGGGGCGTGGTGGCCCGGGAGAGGTCTTGAGACACCGGAGGAACGCCGAGGGCACGAACGCATTAGGAAATACGATCTTCCTCCTAGGACCGCGAAGGGGTGTAGGAGGCACGGTCGCGCTGGGGCGCCCTGTACCACCAGATTTTCTGGTTATCAGGTCCCCCGGAAAACGCCTGTCTCAGGCCCTGGGCTACTGTCCTAGGCCCCTAGGTGGCATGCCGATCCCGACTCCAGCGCGCCAGCCCTCCCCCAAGCCACGCTCGCTCCTCCCTCATTCGCTTTGAGCTCCGCCCGGGCGCCCCGAGGGCAAACGGAGGAGGATGGAATTTCCCCAGTGCGGGGGCTCCGGCTTCCCCGCAATTCTTTCTGTTTACGGAGAGAAAGGGGAAATGGAAAAGGCGGGGAGGCGGTGGCTATCATACACTGCGCCGCCCCTCGGCCGGCTCAGACGCCGTGAGTCAGGGGCCAACGAGGGTGGCCGGTGCTCGTTAGTCCGCTCGGGACTGGACGACGCACCGCGCTCTGGGCCGGTCGCCCTGGTTCCGCCCTCTGCTGTCGCCGGACTTCGGGAGGGCCGGCCATCCGCTGCGCACCGAGCCGTCGGGGGGCCACAGTTGGAGCGCCCGGCCTGCAAGGGCGAGCGGAGCCCGCAGGTAGTCCAGAGTTCGAGGGCTCAGGGGTGTCTTTCTGGTCTCGGACCTCCGGAATACCCCAGCGGATCTCATCCTGAAAGGGAGGGTGTTCCCGGCACGGGCGGAGACTTCGGGGCTCGAGGAGGTGGGGTGTGCCGGCCTCCCGCGTGGCTGCGCTTCTTTCGTTAGTGCGTGCTGCAGCCGGCGCCGCTGGAAAGCACCTTGCGCAAGGGTCTCACGCTGTGTGGACTCGTGACTCCGCCCTCTTCCTCCTGTTCCCGGATCCCTAGCGCGCGAGCAGTGTCGGGCTGGGCAGTGCGCGGGGACTTGGGGCCCGTGTCACCGCCTGTCACCGTATGTGCTTCCCGAGCGGCTGCACTCTCCCTGCTGCCGAGACCCGGTGAGTGCGCTTCCGAGGGCCAGGGTCCCCCGCCACCCTCGCTGTAATGACGAGTGTTTTTATGATTTACAAACGCATTTAAGGCTTCCTTAGCCGTGGGGGACAGGAGGAGGGGAGTAAGGGTGGGAGTTGGCGGCGCCGAGAGCAGTTTGAAGCGCTGAAACTCAATTTTACGCTTATAACCCGGGAAAGGGTGAGCATAACAGAACACGAGTGCCGGGCTTGGGTCTAAGAATATTTCCCGGAGGTCTAATTCCGGAAGGCAGCGCGACGTGCGCAGAGTATATCCCAAAAGTTGACAAGGAAGGGCCACGAGCAGTTTTTAAGTGAAACATGATAATGTCTCTGTTTCACTTTTGGAAAGACATATTTGGATCCAGATTAAAGGGCGACTCCTGATAAGAACAACGAAAGAAACAGTAATTCAGCCGTTTTGCATATCTGTCGCTTAAATCTCAGGTATTTGCCAAATAGAATATAATCTGACTCCAGTCCCCAACTCTGAGGGACCGAGTTTGTGTGCAACACCTCTGGCAGATGGCCCATCAGGACTTTGTCCAATAGTAGAATTTTGGTGGTTGGGGCATCTAGACGTTTTGAAGCAGAGAGTTTGTGCTTCTGTACAGCAAACTGCATCATTCGAGGGGGCTTTTTGAAAACAGAAAGATGCCATAGAGATATGCCCTTAGGGCAAATGTACTATTTTGGCAGAAAATTTTGTTAAATGGGAAGTAATACAGTTATGATCATTGTTTGTTAGGCATAAAGCCGTTGCCTGTAATCTTACCATTTGCATTCACACCTGCCAGGAAAACCTCAAAAAAATTTTTTTTTAATGTAGATGCAAGTAGTCAGGAGTATGACATGAACCAAGAGGATTTCCTCTTGGTTTTATGGATGATTTCTGAAGTAGTTTGAAGCAAATAATTTTGACTATTTGCCCATCTCTCCATTTCTAAAAGGGGCATAGTCATCTACTTTCTTAAGGAGTAGGAATTTTATGAGGATTTTTATTGTAAACTGTCTGGAAGGGTCTTTATTGCTAAAGTAGAATACCTTCACAGTCCACACTTTTTCTACATGGGCACTGATCCTGAATAACTACAAAATTATTACCATAGTGTCTGCTTAATTTAGGCTTGAAAATGCTGAGGTCCTTTGCAAGGGTGTTTCGTTGGTGGACTAGTCTCCAGAGTTGCTTGGGAAGCACTGGTTTTTGTGCAGGAGGAACAGCCTGTTGCTTAGGAATTATGTCTGGCTCTGAAGACCCTGTCATACACTCCTCCACCTCCCCGGCCCTCCTTTCCCACCTCCCTCCCTTACTCCTCCCCCTCCTGCCCTACTCCATCCCTCCTCCACCCCAGCGCCAGAAGTTTAGGGGTGTGTGCATAAAACCTCTTACTTGGGTTTTACATATAAATATTTGACACTTTCTGCAGAACTTAAAAACCATAACCTGTCTGTTCTCTCTAGATCTCAACTTACTAGGAAACTGTATGGACTTTTCTTCCCTCTCCTTCTTGAGTCACCTTACTATAGGGAACTTTATTTTCTCTCAAGTCAGCCATTTGGTAAGTATGGCAACCTTGGAACTTTCCAGCTCAAGGGGTCCTCAGCCAGGCTATTTTTGCTTTAACTTCTGTTTTTCAGTAAATTCTGTAAGTAGAAACTGCAACTAAATGGCTCAGATGAAACTTAAGTCTCATGTCCCTCCCTAACCCTGAGAAATTCCTCATAACTCAGCTGGCTCCAGGAGTGCAAAGGGCTAAGAAAGGGAACATCTGTGGCTCTCTCAATGTAACTATAGGGTGACAGCCATCAAAGCATTTCATAGGTTTCTGCCTTGTTCTCTTTGTCTTTTGTCTTAGATACAATCTTTAAAACGCTTTCAAAGCAGCCGGGGGAATAGGTAGCCACATCCCATTTGCAGATAAGAAAGAAGGCCTAATGCAATATCTGCAAAGCCAGGTGGCTGACTCAGTCCTTGTGTCTTTTATGCACATAATAGCACCTACAGATGACACAGACACTGCACCAAGCACCTTGTGCACATGAGCGCCTTTAACCCTCACAGCCACCCTATGAGGTAGGTGCTGTTCTGATTCCATTTTACAGATGGGGGGGGGGGGGGTTGAGGCACAGAGAGGCTAAGGTAATAGCCTAAATCATGCAGACAGTAAATGAGGGGTCAAGGCTTGATCCCAAGCAGTGTGAGTCTAGATGGAATGTCAGACTGCAGGATGCTACATGGCTTCCTGAGGCACAATTCATACATCAGAAAATGAATGTCAGGGGAGTTAATGACAACACAAAATTGTGTGGTTCTTTTTTTCCTTCTAATTTTTAAATGTATTAATTTTTTAACATTTATTGGCGTGACATTGGTAAATTTATGTAGGTTTCAAATGTACATTGCTATAGTCCATCTTCTGTGTATTGCATGGTTCTTTGCTGAAATGAAATTCATTCAGAAGCCAGTGGCTGGGTAGTGAGCTGCCTGCGGCACATTTCCTGGAGCCTCTGACTGGAGTTCCAGGTTAATTGAAGCCCATGGCTTTTTGCATGGAGTATGGAGTGTTGAACGTGTTCAAGGCTTGTGCTCTTTAGGACCTGTAACATCTTTCAGAGAGAGGCTGTACTTTCAGGAGCACAGTAGTTTAAGCACACGTACAGGCCTCCAAATTCTCTTAGGTCTCTTACATATTTTTATATTTAATGCTTTGGAATAGACTTGTTCTAAAACCCTGCGCATCATTTTTTACCCTTGGTTTACCTTCTTTATCTCATTTGCAGGTTCCCAGGTCTGGCACCTGGCTTGTGTAGAGTTAGTTGGCCTTACTCGTGTTGTGCTTATTATAAATTTGGGTTTTCTGGCTTCTTTGTTTTTATTTTTTAATTTTTTTATTTTTCTGAAGCTGGAAACAGGGAGGCAGTCAGACAGACTCCTGCATGCACCCACCAGGGGGCGATGCTCTGCCCATCCGGGGCGTCGCTCTGTTGCGACCAGAGCCATTCTAGCGCCTGAGGCAGAGGCCATGGAGCCATCCTCAGCGCCGGGCCATGTTTGCTCCAATGGAGCCTTGGCTGCGGGAGGGGAAGAGAGAGACAGAGAGGAAGGAGAGGGGGAGGGGTGGAGAAGTAGATGGGCGCTTCTCCTGTGTGCTCTGGCCGGGAATCGAACCCGGAACTTCTGCACGCCAGGCCGACGCTCTACCACTGAGCCAACTGGCCAGGGCCCTGGCTTGTTTGTAAAATGACAGCCTCTGAGGGTCATTGAGCTAGATGTTAAATTAACCTTCTTGGAACCTTGAGATACATGCTTTATACTGTTTTAAAAAGTCTGGTCTTCAGAGGACTGCTGATTCACAGGTTATACATGACTCTTCTTCCCCTTTCTCACACTCATGGCTAGCAGGAGGATTTGAGGCCTGTCCCCTGTCTAAATGAGCTGTTTAAGTCATTTGCAACAGAATTATTCCTGAAACTTGATCAATCATCATCAGTTTGCTTAAATTATGATCCATTTTACATGCCTCTGGCTTCAGGACTTGAATTTTATTTGCAAGGTTAGCTCCTGAATGTGGTTAAATAGTTTGTTTTTTTCTTCAAAGGCACCCAATGCATAAAAGCTGCAGGCAGAGACCCATGCAAGGAGGAATGCCCCCTTACGATAGCAGCAGGGTTGGAAACTAAAGTGCCAGGAGCCTCTGCCTGAGCTGCTCTTATTCCTGTTTATGTTTAGAGAAAGTTTGTTTTCAGTTGCTTTGGCTGATGCCACCAACTCAGTGAGTAAGTGAGTAGGGAGTAAGCCGTCTTTATCTCAGGTTTCCCTCTGCAACGTGAGTTCCCTCTGCAATGTGAGTGAGCTGGACTAAAGGTTATCTGAGGTCCCTTTTTTTACTTGTCAGCTTGAGTTCACACACCAATAGACACAGAGCCCTTGCGCAGTTATTTTATGTCAGTTTCCCATTGATTTCAAATGCCAATACAAATAGGGTGAACCTAGTATTTTTGTATTATTTTGCAGACTCTCTGGAAAGCACAACAGTAATGGAGTACATGAGCACTGGAAGTGACAATAAAGAAGAAATTGATTTATTAATTAAACATTTGAATGTGTCTGATGTAATAGACATTATGGAAAATCTTTACGGAAGTGAAGAGCCAGCGGTTTATGAACCCAGTCTAATGACCATGTGTCAAGACAGCAATCAAAACAAGGAGCGTTCAGAGTCCCTGCTGCTTAGGGGCCAGGAGGTGCCTTCGCTGTCATCAGTCAGATACGGGACTGTGGAGGACTTGCTTGCTTTTGCAAACCATATATCCAACACGGCAAAGCGTTTTTATAGACACCATCGACAAGAATCTGGGATTTTGTTGAATATGGTATGTTTCTTCCCCATCGGTTGACTACTGTGTGTCCAACTTTACCCCTGAAGCTTCATTTAATGCAGAGTGGCATTTGAACTTGGTTTAGATGGGCTGCCAGGAATGATTATTTTAATATTTATTTATTGAGAGATGAGAAGCATCAACTTGTAGTTGCGGCACTTTAGTTGATTGCTTTCTCATACATACTCTGACCGAGGAGCTCCAGCTGCGCAGTGACCCCTCGCTCAAAGCCAGCTACCTTGGGCTCAAGCCAGTGACCTCAGAATTCTGTTGATCCCACGCTCCAGCCGGTGACCCCACACTCAAGCTGGCAACCTCAGGGTTGGGTTTTGCACCTGGCTCCTTAATGTCCCAGGCCGAAGCTCTATCCATTGTGCAACCACTGGTCAGGTCAGGCATGATTTTTTAAAAAAATGTAGTGTCTGTAAGAATCACCTTTGTGTTAAAGATGCAGATGTAAACAGAGTCCTCATTAAAAATTCCATTTAAAAAAATTGTAGGAGTAGTTCTACAAATAGGGAATGAAGTGTGTTTTGCTTTAACAAGTCATTAAAACTAATTCATTAATGTGGCAGAAGAGAAGGGCTTGAGGTTAAGGTGTCTTTAATGTTTTTAAAAGCTGAATTTTTCTCTTGTCATATCTGGAAATCTGGAAATGTCATTATATCAGTACTGGCTGTGTTCAAGTTTTTGCATAAATGTAGTCTGTAGACAGTAAATAGCTATCTACAGATTCACTCTCTTTAATTGGCAAAGTATGGATGACAAATGACATACTTGCTTAGTCATCCCAAGTATGCAAATAATCCAAAATATTGTGACAACACTTTGTTGCCATAAGAGTAGGTCAGATGATGTGTTTGGGTGTGCCTGGGATTCTCCCTGTCTCTTAGTATGTCAGAGGTGAATGTAGGTGCTAGCTAAAGGTGATCTGATTTTGAAAAAAGAACAATTTGCAAAAGAGTAGGTGGTAATGTGCTTATTGAGGAAAGTGACTCCCTTGCCTTTGGTGCACCCAAACAGCAAAATGGCTTATGTGGAGAGAAGGCCAGTGCTAAACAGTGAGGAGTCAGGACAAAGGACTTTTATTTATTTTTTTGCATGGCACATTCATTCAGTTAAAAACAACACAGTAATTTAGGTCAGCTATGTAGTGAATTGTTTTGTTAGAAGCCAGTTGTGTTCCTCTATGGCTCAGTTTGGATGAAGATTATATTTTGCATAGTTTGACTTCCTTTGGTCAGGTATACCAAATTATGTTTAATTGTTGACAAAGTTCTTCACCTTGAGGATATTATCTTTGCTAATCATTGAATGTGAAGCGATCCCTGATTTTCTTAGCTAAAATACAGCTGGGGAACTCTTGTTCAAAATTATGTCTATGTCTGTGATGACGAGCATAATTGCTTATGTAGTTCTCCTTTTTACGTATGTATTTGTCAAAATGGACATCTGAAAGGAAAACATGCAGAGTAAACAGATTACTCTTGCTTGTAAAAATGTAGACTTAGGTACATCTCCCCAGTCCATCAGACTGGTGGGGAATGGGACACAGACCTTCACTGGGGGTGTACAGAAGGGAGCTCAGAAAAATTACAAGGAGCACAAAGAAATAGCTTCCTGTAGGGTTTGGAGTTTTAAAAATAAATAAAAGCTAATGCAGAAAAGAAGAGAAATTAAGACATTTAAAGGAAGTGAAAATTTTAGATCCACTAAGAGTAAGAGTAAGATGCCACTTCCTGCTGTTGAGCCTATGCTCTGTAAATGAACAGATCCCATAGTTAGGAGAAATTTTAAGACTAAGATCTTGAAAGCTTGAAAAAGAATTTTTTATTTTGAAAACAATCGAGGCTATAAAATATAAAGTGGTAAGACTTAAAAACAAAACAGAATAACAGGAGAACCTTAGAATGCACAGGGACATGCAGGCTAATGCTCTGGTGGCAGGGGTTGACGTTCCCGTCACTGACTTAAGGATCAGATAAAGCCCTGTGACAGCTATAACCTGTCACTGTTATGTGTTTCGTGAATAATGGCCTAGGAGCCGTGACTTTCCATCCCTGATCAGAGCTGGTCTGAGACAAGATGGTACAGAAGGTGATGTTTGCTTCTAGCCCCTCCCCCCCCACTTCGTGGTCTCCTTGGAATCATCCTGTGGTCAAGACCTTTCTCTTCCCATGGTCTCCTGAACACCCTATCAAAACTTCTTTCTTTCAGGGCTTTGCCGGCTGCTCTGTCTCTCTGCTTTACAAAGCAACAGCAAATGATCTACCAAACAGATTGGGTCTATAAGTGTATCTCCCTATGGACCAAGTGCATTCATTCAGGCATTGGCTGGTTCATGTGCCAGACACAGCTGGAAGCCCCACAGCCTGTTAGGTGCTTTTCCAGGCACTAGAGGGGCAGTCTTGAACAATCTGTGCTTTCTGGTAGCATACTCCCTGGAGATTGCAGAAGGCAAGGAAACAGGTAGCTATAATGGTGGTGGTACTTCCCAGTACAGCCACACAATGGTGGCTGAGGGGAGGGTCAGGCAGAGTACCTTGCACTGCTGTGAGTGAAGACAGTCCAGGGAGTTGTCACAGAGCCTCCCGAGGGCTGTTGATGCCGCAGGTCAGCCAGATGAGGGGATGGGGAGCAGAGCGTGTTCCAGATGAAGAGAAGAGCATGTGCAAAGGCCTGGAGGCACAGGGAGTTGGTGTGTTCCAGACAGCCAACCGCCACAGTGCCTGTGGAGTTAATTAGTTAATGAGGGTGGAGGAACAGGGATTACAAAAATACTCTGAAGCTCAGGTGTGTTGGATGGTAGCGTGCGCGTGTGTGCAGGTGTGTGCTCCTTTCCTAAAAATACTTCATCAAAATTCCACCAAATGCCCGCAAGACCCAGGGAGGAAATGTAGGGGTTGCTTTGTGTAAGAGTGCTACCAGTTATGTATTATCTGGATAGTGATTTTCAACCTTTTTACACTTGGGGACTCATGAAAATAGGAGAATTATTTTGGGGACTGCTAAGGCAGAAACCACCCTAAGCATAAGCGAGTTCAGCTGAGATCACTGGGTCTGTAATCTTCATACATCAGGGTGGTCAACCCTTTCATCAACCAGCATGAAACTTTTGGTGGACTGGTCCATGGACTGGCGGTTGAAAAACACTAATCTAGACCAGTTCAAAACCTGATCTGGGATGAAGAACCTGAAATAGGTTCCAAACACTTGACTCTCGTGGTGCTGTGGGGAGCTGAAGGGCCCACGGGCTCACTCTCAGATGTGGTATGAGATGCTGTATGCTGTTTGTCGGAGGCTAGTGGGTTCCAGCTGGTTGGGGCTGCAAAAAACTTAAAGGTACGGAGCCAAATCCTCCTCTGATGCCTGACTCATCCCATTCATTGTCTCCAGTAATTGCTGGAGCATTTTGGTCTATGCTTGATTATGTGATGAAGAGGTCATCCTGTAGTGGGCCATTTGATTCCATATCTGGCAAGTTCTAATTGTAACGCAGTCAGTCCTTCCTTCAATAAAGCTGAAATCCATCTGGACTCCTCTTAGTCCTACTGCTAGTCTTTGGCCATCAACAGGTGCATGCGATGAGTAGTGGTGAAGACAGTGGGCCTGTGAATTAAAGTGCTTGTATGGCTACCAGCTTTAAACTGGATTAGCTGTGTGACCTTGGGCTAGTGATAACACCCCTCTGTGCTGAGTTTACTCATCTCTAGAAGGGGTAACATAACAAGGCTGATGATAGAACAAGTGATGGAGGCACGTGACCTGTTTACACAAAGTGAGCGTTGAAAGAACGCAGTTGCTGCGGTAGCTGCTGTTGTTTGTAATTGTTACGCTCCTTCCTCGTGACTGTCCCCATGCCTTCAAAACCTGTGTGCTTCCTCCATCTTCTTTCTTCCACCACACGTCTCACTCTGCTGCTGCTTCTCTTGCATTGTCGTCCCAGCTCCCCTCATCGTCTGAGCGGCACCCTCTGAGCTCAGGCCTGTGTCATGTCTGTTTTGTAACCCAGAACGTGAGCGTGGCAGGCCAGCTGTGGTGTGACCAGCAGAGTAAGGCAGGGCCAGGTGCACCTCTGT
This sequence comes from Saccopteryx bilineata, assembly GCF_036850765.1. NCBI lineage: Eukaryota > Metazoa > Chordata > Mammalia > Chiroptera > Emballonuridae > Saccopteryx > Saccopteryx bilineata. The sequence goes on from NC_089494.1 coordinate 132,643,127, forward strand.
TCTAGATAATATGCTCCTTTAATGTGGCCCAAGGTCACGCCCATTTTATTGTAGTCATGTCTCATGGTGTGTGTGTGGGGGGTGGGGGAGTCCTCGTGCGATTTATTTTCACTGAAATACCTAAGGATTTTTCTGGAGAGCTGCTCCAGGCTCAGGATTACCCAATATCTATGACAGTGATCTGGAGGAGGAAATCTAAAGCGTGGAACATCTGCACTTGGAGATGGTTTCGATCAGTTGTGGTGCTGGCAGAGCTAAGAGGCACAGAGGCCCATAGATGCCTTGGTAGGGCCCCTAGAAGGAGGAAGAAACATCTCAAAAAAGCATCTTAAATCCAAATAGGGGAAAACCAGGGGCTGTACAGAACTGTGAAGTGGTCAGCACGTGCCTGTCACCCCTACACCAAGGCCCTTCATCAAAAGTGGCCATGGGGAGTTGGTGGGGCATTCAGAGGGGAACCCGCATGTGGGAGGTGGTGCTGTGGGGCGGAGGCCCTGATATGGTTTGGTCCCCAGAGGAGAAGGCTCAAGTGTGCTCAGAGACATGTAAACAGAGGCTTTTAATAACTGGGTTTTGATCGTCGCTCAGTTGTAATTATAGCGTCCTGGAAGATAAAAGGCTCTCGTTCACATAATAGGAGTGGTGGCTTTGGGGCCAGAAAGCCTTGAGTTTGAATCCTGACTCTGTTGACTGACGAGCAAGTTACCTAACCTCTGAAGCCAGATTTCTCATCTGTAAAAGAGATAAAAATAGTCCCTGCTGCGTAGGATGGTCGTGAGACTTTAATGAGACAATGTGGAAAGTCGGGAGCCCAGTGCCTGGTTGATAATTAGCACTTGGACATGGCTGCTGCTAGTCTTGGTCCCCTTGGGTAGAATGAGAGTACTCTGGGTCAAACTGTATTTGTAACAAATTTTGGTTAAACAGTAGTAAAGTGTTCACAGCCGTGAGTTAAGCCCTGAAGTGGATGACGGAGGGGCCATGGTGAAACTGGACCTGTAAATATTTCCCACCAAGGAAGGCGATATTCAAGTACAGTTGTGTGCGGCCAGTGTGGTCTGTCTAAATGTGGAAGAGGCCGAGGGTCATCTCATTCTCAGCTGTAAAAAGAGGCCTCTGGTAACTTGAGGTGACACACTTATTGATAGGAGGTCATATTTCAGGCAAGCCAGCCTGTGGTCTGGCCTTAGTCATTTTCCCTCTGAGGCTCTGCACAGGATCCCGCCTAGAGGGAGTGCTCAGTAAATATTTAATTTTCAGTCCAGGGACTTCACATTTCTGAGTATGGGAGTTGTTCTCTTTCGTTCCCTGACTAATAACTGTGCACATCTGTCTGAGGAGCGTGCAGCTAGGATTAGCAATCGTGGAGACGGAGTGAATAAACCTTACGGTTACCAGAACTGTTCCCAGAGCAGTGACCTGCAAAAACCCTGTTTCTGCACAGGGATCAGGTGTCCGTTGTTCCCCACGTAGTCTGCAGTCCCTTTGTGCTTCGTCTGTTCCTGAAACAACTTGATGTTGCTCTGATAGCTTCATTATTCCCAAATTTATAATCTGAAGTCATATTGTTACTCATTACACTTATGGAACACTTGTATTTTTGAGATGCTTGGAAGAACACTTGAAACATTTTAAAAATTTTTTTCTGAAGTGAGAAGTGGAGAGGCAGACAGACTCCCGCATGCACCAAGTGGGATCCACCTGACATCCCCACCAGGGGGCGATGCTCTGCCCATCTGGGGTGTTGCATCACTGCAACCAGAGCCATTTTCAACACCTGAGGCAGAGGCCATGGAGCCTCCTCAGGGCCCGGCCCAACTTTGCTCCAATGGAGCCTTGGCTGCGGGAGGGGAAGAGAGAGAGAGAGAGAGAAAGTAGAGGGGGAGGGTGGAAAGCAGATGGGTGCTTCTCCTGTGTGCCCCGGCCGGGAAACGAACTTGGGACTTCCACACGCCACGCCAGACCAACGCTATACTGCTGAGCCAACCAGCCAGGGCCTTGAAACATTTTTTTACACATATGCTCCTGGTCCTATCTTCTATGGACAACTTTATTATTAATTTGTTTTCATTTTAATTATTTCTCTTCTGAGTTTTTTTACTCTTTAAAAACTGAGATAGATTTTGTATGCAGTAAAACGGCACACCTCTTAAACATGCAGTTTGGTGAGTTTTGACAAAGGTACACACTTGTCACCCCCACTGGTGTCAGCATTTGTCTCTTGATTTCTGAGTGGACCGGCTTTGCAGTCTCTTGTTCTGCGCGCTGGCTCGTGAGCGCTTGGAGGTCAGGGGTCGTCTACCTCTATGCATAGCTGCCTCCTCAGCACCATACACTGTGCCTGGCACATATTATGCACCCAGTAAACATTCAGAGAGTCAGTAGATGAGAAATCGCTCTGCTCTTCATTTAAATGGTGCTGTCACTCATAGCTCTGCCATCCTACACTGTTTCCCAGAACCCTCCGTGAGCATCAGTTTATTTCCATGCTCTCTGTGTGTGTCATGTGTGAGTAGTCACTATGAAGACTGACAGATTAGCACACTGTCTTTGGAAGCAAGGTCCACTTTACAGGCACAGTTTATATGTATGCAATCTTTATTTTCAGCCTCTTGGTCACAGTAGTCATGCACCCAAGACAAATCATTTTCAAAGGTCTCTTTGGCAATTGATGACTCCCAAGCACATGGAAATCAGATCGAGTCTGACCAGGAATGAGCGTGTTTCTGCTCCATGCTTTCTCTGTCTCTCTGAAGCTCTTAACATAGCCTCTGTACACTGTGAGGATTACTCACAGTGACACTAATTCCCAGTCCTGTGTTAGGAATATGATCTCAAGTAACCAGGTTCCTTAGAAACGGCTTTTACTGGGATTCTCACCCTCCCACATTCTTATTTGTTGTAGGTGATCACTCCCCAAAATGGACGCTATCAGATAGACTCCGATGTCCTCCTCATCCCCTGGAAGCTGACGTACAGGAACATCGGCTCTGATTTCATTCCCCGGGGGGCCTTTGGAAAAGTATACTTAGCACAAGATATGAAGACAAAGAAAAGAATGGCATGTAAACTGGTAGGTGTTTTATGACCAGACAGTGGGCACTGCCTCAAGGTTTGGTTTCTGTATGTGCATTACTCAGAACTCAGTAGCCTTTGCCTGGGTCTTCTCTATGGCTGCACTGTCCAGGCACATTTGTGCTTTATGAAAGGATTTGCTTATGACATGGGGCCGGTCAGCTCCTAAATCTGTTTGTGTGTGTAGTTGATTTTAATCTAGTTAGCTGTGACAAAAAAGGAAAGTACTGGCTAACTTAGCACCATTTTGGAGAACGTCATCCCTCCTGTGGCAGGCTGAGGTGAAGGGGCACATTCTCCACCCACTGTGGAGGGGCTGGCGGGGGAGCAGAAGCTGGGAAAGTGGGAAGCTTTTCAGGACTGCAGACTGAAGGGCAGAATGTACATAGATCAGTTCTTGGAAAGATCCTCTCTCTTCTTATTACCTGGTCATCACTGAGGTGCCCCCACTTTGGAAAAACGTTTGGCAGTTTCTTCCTAAGTTGCACATGCATGAGCCCTTTGATTCCAGCGGTTCTGTGCCTGTGGGTACACACCCAGGAGGCCTGTGCCCAGGGTCCCCAGAAGCTATGTACTAGCAGTGTTTGTAGTAGCCCTGCTGGGCTTAGTTTCAAGTTGGAAAGTGTCCAGATGCTGCAATGTGATATGTTGACACAATGGAATACCAAACAGCCAAGAAAATAAAATGATTTACAGTGATAATGATGTCGATGAATCTCATAATCATCACAGTGAACTAAAACAGCCAGGTACAAAATAAGACCTGTAGTAGGAGATTCCACTCACATAGAGGCCAAAAACTGGCTCACCAAATCCGTGCTGTTGGAAGTCAGGTTGGAGGGCTCCCTGGAAAAGCTGTGACTAGAAGAGGCCCACTGGGGGTGAGGATAGATAGAGTTCTGTTTCTTCATCTAGAAGGTGGATACATGAGGGTGTTCAGCTGTTCATTCATTGAGTTTGATACCTAACCAATTTTACACTTTTATGTATGTCTGTTTTACTTTAACACATTTTCTAGTGCAATAAAATAAACTCACTTGACTTAACAAAAATAAAATTAAAAATAATTGCTGAATATCATTTCAATCTCTGTTATATAATTAAAGGATCAACCACATGTTGGCCTTGTTTGTTCCTTCATTAAGATTTGGTAGAATATCTGATATTAGAAGGAAAAAAAACCCAGGTGTCATAATAAGCCACTTGAAGCTTGCATTTGGAGAGGGGGGCATTTAAAATAGATCTTAGAACCGAAGCATCTCATGTTTCAGTTTTATTATAAGAGACATGAGAAAACAGCTTTGTGGCTTTGTTTTCCTTGTAGTGCTTATATTTTTTAAGCTATATATTTCTTTAAAAAAAAGGAATCATATGATGATTAACAACCCCAATCAGATTCAAAAGAGGATAGGCTGAAGAATGAGACCTCTTTTCTTGAGGGAACTGTTATGGGTTCTTATATATCCTTCCAGAAAGTCTCTATGGACATATGTGTAGTTTAATGTTTTTTTGCAAATGGGAACAAAATATATGTATTTCTGCATCTTGCTTTTTTCATCTAACACTATATTTTGGAGACCTTTCATATCTATCTACTCTGTAAGACTTTTCTTTCTTTCTTAATGACTTTTGTTCTCCTTCAGAATGGATGCCCAGTGCTTACTTGAAATTCATTGTTAACCAGGGGTCCCCAAACTTTTTACACAGGGGCTAGTTCACTGTCCCTCAGACCATTGGAGGGCCGCCACATACAGTGTTCCTCTCACTGACCACCAATGAAAGAGGTGCCCCTTCTGGAAGTGTGACAGGGGGCCGGATAAATGGCCTCAGGGGGCCACATGTGGCCTGCGGGCCTGTCGTTTGGGGACGCCTGGTTAAGAGTATGAACTGTGACAAGAAATATTGAAAATGTGACCTCAAATCTAAATGTAGAGATTACATATGTAATCAATGAGAAATGATCTCTCTTTCGATTCAATCCTAAGTGATTTTTGGTTGGGTTTCAAACACTTTAAATGAAAATGATGTGTACACTCTTTTTTTTAAATTTTCTTATTTTGAATTGTTTACCGAAAGCTGACTTCATGTACAGATCAGGGTATCCTTGAGGGCATTTAGTTGTTTTCTAGTTTGTGAATTGACCTAAATTATAGTTGTCTTGAGGGGCTTGGAAACCCCGGATGTGTCGGAATCCACAGATGCTCATGTTCCTTAGTGGCCCTTTGTATCACGTGTGTGGAACCAGCATATATGGAAGGCTGACTTTATGTATATATTTTTTTCATTGTCCTGGGGCTGGTTAGAATCTTACTGGTATTTTTGTGTTTCAGATCCCAGTAGACCAGTTTAAGCCCTCCGATGTGGAGATCCAGGCTTGCTTCCGCCACGAGAACATCGCTGAGCTGTACGGCGCGGTCCTGTGGGGGGACACCGTCCACCTCTTTATGGAGGCCGGCGAAGGAGGCTCTGTTCTGGAGAAGCTGGAGAGCTGTGGGCCAATGAGAGAATTTGAAATTATTTGGGTGACAAAGCATGTTCTCAAGGGACTTGATTTTCTACACTCAAAGAAAGTGATTCACCATGATATTAAACGTGAGTCATCTTTGGATATGTACCTTCCAGGCTTAACGAGACTGATTAGACAGGAGGCAGGTGGGCTCGTTCCTTCAATCTAAGACCCTTGGTGGTGGGGAGCAGAGCGGCCTTAGACCATTCTGCACGCCTGGCCCTTCCCCGTTTCTGAAGCACCTTCAAGTGAACCAAGAGGGGTCATTAGAACTTTCAGCATTATGAGGACGGGATCCAACTGTGGAAGAGAGTAAAGCCACATATCTGTTAACTGCCTATGCTCTGGGCTTTTAAAACACTCATTTCCTTGAAAACACACACTTTACAGCCACATCTTTTTGAGAAATCCACAGCTTCCAAGTCTTGAGTATCAGTTTATCAGTAGTTCCATTCAACAATTCTTCGCTGACTGCTTTTTAGGGGTAAGAAGCGACGAGGAAATGTGTAAAGGACACCCATTGTGGACCGGACCCTTAATACCCAGCAATGAACAGGACTAGCTAAATTCTTGCTGGAAAAAATGGATATTTTACCTTTTCTGTTTTAGAAAGTAACTTGATAAGCGTATGCTTATATTATAGAATCTGAAACTCAAGCTCTTGGGCTTTACTGTATTTTTCTTTTCCTAACTTTATTGACATATAATTGACATATAACATTGTTTAAGTTTAACACATACAATATAATGATTTGATGTATGTATGTGTTGCAAAATGATTAGCAGATTTAGGGTGGTAAGCACATTCATCACCTCACAGTTATTTATTTATTTATTTTTGGTAGTGGAAACTTTTAAAAGCTACCCTTTTAGCGATGTATAATAACGGTATTGTGAGCTGTAGTCACAACACTGTATGTTACATCCACAGAATCTACTCATCTCATCACTTTTGCCCTTTGACCACATTCACCCATTTCCCCCCACACACTGGCTCTGGCAAGTTACCGTCTGTTCTGTTTCTATGAGTTTAGTTTTCTTGGACTCTACATGTAAATGAGATCATATAATATTTAACCTTCTCTGACTTATTTCACTCTCAGCGTAATGCCCTCAGGGTCCATCCAGGTTGTCACAAATGGCAAGATTTCCTTCTTTGTGGCTGAATAATACTCCATTACATACGCACTACACTCACACACGCTCACACGCACATATACACACACCAACATCCATACACACATCACAATTTCTCTATCCATTTATTCATTATTGGACACTTAGGTTGTTTCCATGTCTTGGCTGTTGTATCTTGAAAATTACTTGTAGCTGTAGTCATTTGCATCCACACTGGCTGAATTCTAGACTGACCGGAAAGGATTTTCACCTACACTCCCCGCTGTCTCTTTTGAATATGTCACCCCTATTCCAGTATAGAAAGCATTGCAATCTATTCTGATTTGGAACTTTTTGTTTTAGATATTGTCTTCACTTTATTTATGGCTATATAGACAATTTTATACTAAAATTTTTTCTCTCTTTATAGCAAGCAACATTGTCTTCATGTCCACAAAAGCTGTTTTGGTGGATTTTGGCCTGAGTGTTCAGATGACTGAAGACATTTACTTTCCTAAAGACCTCCGTGGAACAGAGGTACAATTATATTCCCTCAGGAATGGTCAATATCTTAAGAGTGAAAATGAAAATGTTCTAGCATTACTGTAGAAAGGACAAAGAAGGGGAGAAAAACCATCACCTTAAATTGTTATTATGATTGGCACATAGTTAATGAGTACTTGCTCTGTGCCAAGTACTCATTGTAGCACTTTAAATGAATTATATATTTTAATCCTCACAACAATCCTTTTATTGGTAAATACTATTATTATAGGCAAGTACTGTTATGATTCCCATTTTATAATAAGGAAATAAGATTAAAGAGATTAAAATAAAGAGCCCAAAGCTTCTAAACTACTTACAGATCTGGGACTTGAACCCAGTTGTTTTCTGCATCTAAAGTCTAGGATCTCACCACTGTATAACTTTTGAATATAACTAATAAATATATATTCTTAGTTTAACTAATATTATTGTTTTGGTTCATTGACAGCCATAATTTTCATGACCATTAATAATATTTATTGAGTTATAGGCCTATCTTTAAACATAGGGGATCCTATAATAAACCTCAAGCTTATTATGGCATAAATAAGTCTTCTTGAAGATATGAACTAGTGATAATACTTCTATTTGTAACACAAAATAAAGCAAAACCAAAACAAAACTTTCCAGAGTCTAAATGAGAGAAAATTGGATTCATGGGCTTTCAAATACTATGTGTAATTTAGCATCCACATTATTAGGTTGAAGAGTTGATTCATGTAATGAGTGTCTGTTGAGCACCTGCTATGTGGCAAGCTGTTGTAGGTACAGGGATGGAACAGAGGACAAGGCCAGCAAGGATCACACCCTTGTTAGAACTTCAGGAGTCCTCACTCTTTGGTGAAAGGAATTATGTTCAGTTTATCTGAATTATTAACAGATCAACAGTTTAGTTCACAGTTGGTTATGATGGGCAATGGGGGATACAACTGGGAAGGTAAATGGGTGTAGTAGCTGCCTCCCTCACCCACTGTACTGGGTGCTTAAATATTGGCCTCCCAGCCCCATGCCCTCCTCTCTACTGGAGGTGCCCCAAGAAAATGGAGAGAGGGCACTTGACTGTACCTTTGCTGAATGTTACCAGGCCAGTCTTAGTGCTTAACCAAGTAGCAACTCTTAGTCTAGCTGGTAGAGATCGATTGCCCAGAACTCAATTGCAATGCAAGAAAAATAAAATCTGTTTACTTCAAAATAAGATTCTGTAAGCCTTTTCTTAACTCAAAGCAAAAACTGTCCTGGGTAGCAGAAGAAATCCTTGTTTTTGCTGAAGTCATTATGGAAAATATTTGAAAGAGGATTCTTGATAGTCCTCTTTGAGCAGAATAACATTCAGAAGAGAAAAGAGTAGACGTTTCTTTCTTTTTTTATAAATACTTTAGTGCAGTATATTAAGACTAGTTCACCAAAGCACAAAATCCAATAAGACTTAATGCTTATGACATGGATTTTTTTGGGAAATGTTCAGCATGTTTTGGCATTAGTCAAAAGCTCATGTAAATGGCACTCTGCTGTTTTTCCAGGAGCCAGCTTGAGATAGAAACTATTTATGGTGTTAATGATGGAAAACACCTTTTTCTTCCTGGCAGTGTGATCAGATCGAATATTTTGCAATGTCTGGAGAAAGACATGCCCTTTCTGAGATTCTTTTTTTTTTTCCTCTGAGATTCTTTAGCAGAAAAATAAAAAAAAATGTTTGCTTGAGTATGAGATAATAACAACATAGTGTTTACTCCTGAAGAGCATGTGGATTCAGTTATTTTCACCAAATGTGAATTGCTTTTTATGAATTACTAATTGGCTTTGTTGTCTAGTGTTTATAGTTATGCCAACTCTTCTATTCAATCTGCATTTACTATGTGTGTGTGGTATTGAGCAAGGTTGGGAAGTCACCGGTGGAACCTTGCAGCAAACTTGTTGTTATTCCTTGTTCTTTAAGAACCAGTGAGGTGTAGTGAGTCAGAGTCCACTGTGAGGATTTGCTTTCCATTAGAGCTTGTTCACCTGATTGCTTCATAGGTGTCTGACGTTTGTCCCTGCGTTATAGCTCATCACTGCAGACACTGGTCACTTGTCTTTGATCTCTTTCTTTCTGTTTACATTCAGGATGTTACATTATAACTACATAGCACATGCAGGGGTGGGCAAAAGTAGGTTTGCAGCTGTGGGTATGTGAAACACTGTTTATTCTTATATTATTACTTATTAATTATAGTATCTGTATTGTAGCTGTAAACTTTTTTTTTTTTTTTTTTTTTTTTTTTTTTCATTTTTCTGAAGCTGGAAACAGGGAGAGACAGTCAGACAGACTCCTGCATGCGCCCGACCGGGATCCACCCGGCACGCCCACCAGGGGGCGACGCTCTGCCCACCAGGGGGCGATGCTCTGCCCATCCTGGGCGTCGCCATGTTGCGACCCTCCTGGGTGTCGCCATATTGCGACCAGAGCCACTCTAGCGCCTGGGGCAGAGGCCACAGAGCCATCCCCAGTGCCCGGGCCATCCTTGCTCCAATGGAGTCCTGGCTGCGGGAGGGGACGAGAGAGACAGAGAGGAAGGCGCGGCGGAGGGGTGGAGAAGCAAATGGGCGCTTCTCCTATGTGCCCTGGCCGGGAATCGAACCCGGGTCCTCCGCACGCTAGGCCGACGCTCTACCGCTGAGCCAACCGGCCAGGGCCTGTAAACTTTTGACCACCCCTGCATTCTGGTTAATCTGGTAATAATTTAATCTATTGTTTTTTAACTACATGGTGCAGAGAAAGAATAAATCATGAACGTAAATAACTAATTAGAATAACTTACAGCATGATGATTTTTTAAAACTTTTTTTTCTTTTGATTCAGTGTTTGGTCTTACTTTATGTAAATTGCCATGTAATATCACATGTATAGACACACACACACACACACACACACACAGTCTCTTTCGCTTTCTAATAAATGTGCTGAAAGGTGAAGACCTTGACCTCGACTAGATGCCTAGGTGCCAGCGCCTATGCCTGAGGGCAAGCCGCTCTTAGAGAGCCTTGCCCAGGTCTCACCAGGCCTGTTTCCTGCCTTTCGGTCTGCCAGCCTGCGTGTTTGTGACCAGCATGCCCTGCTGTCCTGACTCTTGCAGAACTTGAGGAAGCAGGAGCTCTGAGCCACTGAGCCGTACAGCGCTGGGCAGCCTGCCGGAGGGGCAGCAGTCAAGTGGACAGGACAGTGCCATCCCCTCGTGTTTGGTCACATAGAGCGTGAGGAGCCCCGTTATGTAGCTCCTATTGGTTCTACCAGCAGTAAATACTTTACCTAATCCTTTTATGGGGGGAGGAGGTGAACAGTTAATCCTATCCATTGTGTTAGTCCTTAGTCAGTAACTTGGTGATTCTGTACTGCTCACAAAAATTAGGGGATATTTCCCATCCAAGTACTAAGTACTAACCAGGCCCGACCCTGCTTAGCTTCCGAGATCAGACGAGATCGGGCGCGTTCAGGGTGGTATGGCCGTAGATGGGGGATATTTCAAAATGAATATGAAGCAACAAGAAAAAGAAGCATTTGATTTTTTTTTTTTATTAAACAAGAACATCAGAAAAACAAACGACAAGTCAAAGAAAGTTTTTCGATTATACAAATGAGATGCAAAACCAACTTTTATATCATTGGTGAAAAAGCACTGTACAAAGGCTGAAAGTACTGGTGTGTCTGCATGTTTCCTGATACCTAATTTTTTTGAGTGTATTTAGTAAGAAAGCCCTTCAGGCTCTATTTGTGCTTCAGGGAAAGTTTTAACTATCCATAGAAACAACTTACCAGGATCACTTTGATAGTATTGCACTTTTTAAAGTTCTCTTCCAGGTGATGAATGTTAATATCATTTGGACTTCTGCCACCTTTTCTCACTGCAGATAATTATAGAGTTTTGGCAATTTAGTGGCAAACTGGAGGTGAAGAAGAATATTTGTCGTGTCCATTTAAATATAAAAGGAACTGATAAGAAACATAAACACATGCCTCACTTCTTTGCAGATCTATGAGGATTGTGAGGAGTGGGGGCCCAGGGTAGCTGTCTGTTAACTCCCCTTAGATTGGGGGAACTCTGCGATGGTGCTGTTGGGAGGGGTGGAGCCAGCTTCCAGACGGGATTCAGCAAATGGACACCCAGACCAATGAGGGCAGTTGGACGAATGTTTCCTGCTTCTTTTTCAGATTTACATGAGCCCAGAGGTGATCCTGTGCAGGGGCCATTCCACCAAAGCAGACATCTACAGCCTGGGGGCCACGCTCATCCACATGCAGACAGGCACCCCACCTTGGGTTAAGCGCTACCCTCGCTCAGCCTACCCCTCTTACCTGTACATAGTAAGTGAGGGTCAACCCAGCTGAGAGGGTGGGATTCCACCTGCTCAGGAAAGCTGCTCCCCTTCCAGAGTGGGATGGTGGTGAACTAGGGACGCACGAGGGGCTGCCGAAAGTACATCCCACATGGAGGAAGGCCCATTCTCCCACAGAAGGCATTGCTTGTTTAGTAGGAACTTACTAAAATATATGTGGGGGCATTTATTATGTGCTATTCTGTTAGACATGTAATAATAAAATGCCACTTAGTAGACTCCCAGTAGCATAAATCTTTGAGCCAAAGAAGTTGTATATGTTCTTTGAACATTTTCAAAACGCAATCTTAGATTATAGATCCCCACACCAGTTTGGCCCATAGTGAAACACGTACCTCACGTTTTGTCAGTGAGAGACTCAGGAGTAAACACCCCCGTTATGGCGTGGTGGCCCCTGGGCTGCTGCTTAGAGAGAGAAAGCTGTCACTGTTTATTCAGATGTAGCGGATATATTGGACTGCACTGAACCAACTGTTCATTTGTGCACTGGGACATAAATGGCTTCCCAGGTCATGTGGCTATAGACTACTGTTCCTGTTGACGGGATATTTTCCTACATTGATACTAAGAGGGCTGGTTTGCTGCTAGATCCACAAGCAGGCCCCTCCGCTGGAGGACATTGCGGACGACTGCAGTCCTGGCATGAGAGAGCTGATGGAGGCCGCCCTGGAGAGGAATCCCAACCACCGCCCCCAGGCAGCAGACCTGCTGAAACATGAGGCCCTGAACCCCCCCAGAGAGGACCAGCCACGCTGCCAGAGCCTGGACTCTGCCCTCTTTGAGCAGAGGAGGCTACTGAGCAGGAAGGAACTGGAGCTTCCTGAGAACATTGCAGGTAGGGCCACCCTGCTATGTGCAGGGCCCCTGACGTCCCTCCTTTCTCTGTCTGCATTGCCACTGATGGAGCTGGTGAAAGCCCATGAAGAACTGGGCTCCTGGGGGTTTTTGTTCAAGAAATTTCAGGAAGAATGTTAGCAAAAGCATTAAAAGTAAATCAGCTAATTTATCAGCAAGTTATCACAGGTTTTTAGTGCAGTTGAAGGTAACACAGTCAGAATTGCCTCTGACTTGCTTTTATTTATTTTTTTGCAACAGAGAATATCATTTGCCTTTTAAAAGCAAATCGGAGAGTTTTGCTGTCAGTAGAGAGCAAGGTGCTGTTAAATTCAGTTATGTGAGCTGCGCCAGCCCTTGGTTGGAAACGTCCTGGCACTGCTCTGCCCAGATAAAATAATTGAGTAGGAAGTCCATTTGCGTTTCTGTCTTCCTGTGCGTAAACTCTTTGCCAGCTAAGAACCTTTCCCATTTAGGAATGTCAGTTCCTATTGAGGCGCATTGACTACGCATGGAAAGGGGTTTCTATTTTTGTTGTTAAAATCTGTGGCGCTCAATCCATTTAGATCCAGACCAAGATGTCAGGCCTGGAATGCTTGTTTGCATTTCTGTGCTTCTTGTCTGACTTTTCCATATTTAAAGAGAACCATCTGGGATGTTGGAAAATTATGCCAGGATTTCCAGCTGTCACTGACACTTTTTTGAACTCTTTCTTTTTTTCTTTTTTTTTTTTTTATATAAATTTTTATTAATGTTAATGGGATGACATTAATAATTCAGGGTACATATATTCAAAGAAAACATGTCTAGGTTATCTTGTCATTGAATTATGTTGCATACCCCTCACCCAGAGTCAGATTGTCCTCCGTCACCCTCTGTCTAGTTTTCTCTGTGCCCCTCCCCCTCCCCCTAACTCTCTCCCTCCCTCCCTCCTGCATCCTCCCTCCCCCCACCCCTGGTAACCACCACTCTCTTGTCCATGTCTCTTAGTCTCGTTTTTATATTCCACCAATGTATGGAATCATGTAGTTCTTGTTTTTTTCTGATTTACTTATTTCACTCTGTATGATGTTATCAAGATCCCACCATTTTGCTGTAAATGATCTGATGTCATCATTTCTTATGGCTGAGTAGTATTCCATAGTGTATATGTGCCACATCTTCTTTATCCAGTCTTCTATTGAAGGGCTTTTTGGTTGTTTCCATGTCTTGGCCACTGTGAACAGTGCTGCAATGAACATGGGGCTACATGTGTCTTCACGTATCAATGTTTCTGAGGTTTTGGGGTATATACCCAGTAGAGGGATTGCTGGGTCATAAGGTAGTTCTATTTGCAGTTTTTTGAGGAACCACCATACTTTCCTCCATAATGGTTGTACTACTTTACATTCCCACCAACAGTGTATGAGGGTTCCTTTTTCTCCACAGCCTCTCCAACATTTGCTATTACCCGTCTTGTTGATAATAGCTAATCTAACAGGGGTGAGGTGGTATCTCATTGTAGTTTTGATTTGCATTTCTCTAATAACTAATGAAGCTGAGCATCTTTTCATGTATCTGTTGGCCATTTGTATTTCTTCCTGGGAGAAGTGTCTGTTCATGTCCTCTTCCCATTTTTTTATTGGATTGTTTGTTTGTTGTTGAGTTTTATGAGTTCTTTGTAAATTTTGGATATTAGGCCCTTATCTGAGCTGTTGTTTGAAAATATCAATTCCCATTTAGTTGGCTGTCTGTTTATTTTGATATCAGTTTCTCTTGCTGAGCAAAAACTTTTTATTCTGATGTAGTCCCATTCATTTATCTTTGCCTTCACTTCTCTTGCCATTGGAGTCAAGTTCATAAAATGTTCTTTAAAACTCAGGTCCATGAGTTTAGTACCTATTCTTCTTCTATGTACTTTATTGTTTCAGGTCTTATATTTAGGTCTTTGATCCATTTTGAATTAATTTTAGTACACGGGGACAGGCTGTAGTCGAGTTTCATTCTTTTGCATGTGGCTTTCCAGTTTTCTCAACACCATTTGTTGAAGAGGCTTTCTTTTCTCCATTTTGTGTTGTTGGCCCCTTTATCAAAGATTATTTGACCATATATATGTGGTTTTACTTCTGGGCTTTCTATTCTGTTCCATTGGTCTGTGTGTCTATTTTTCTGCCAATACCATACAGTTTTGATTATTGTGGCCCTATAATATAGTTTAAAGTCAGGTATTGTAATGCCCCCAGCTTCATTCTTTTTCCTTAAGATTGCTTTGACTATTCGGGGTTTTTTATAGTTCCATATAAATCTTATGATTTTTTGTTCCATTTCTTTAGAAAATGTCATAGGAATTTTGATGGGAATTGCATTAAATTTATATATTACTTTGGATAATATGGCCATTTTAATTATATTAATTCTTCCTATTCAAGAACAAGGAATATTTTTCCATCTCATTGTGTCTTTTTCTATTTCTCTTAGCAATGCCTTGTAGTTTTCGTTATATAGGTCCTTTACATTCTTTGTTATGTTTATTCCTAGGTATTTTATTTTTTTTGTTGCAATCGTGAAGGGGATTATTTTTTTGAGTTCGTTTTCTAATATTTCATTGTTGGCATATAGAAAGGCTATGGACTTTTCTATGTTAATTTTGTATCCTGCGACCTTACTGTATTGGTTTATTGTTTCTAGTAATCTTTTTGTGGAGTCCTTCGGGTTTTCGATGTATAGGATCATATCATCCGCAAAAAGTGATACCTTTACTTCTTCTTTTCCGATACGGATGCCTTTTATTTCTTTGTCTTGTCTGATTGCTCTGGCCAGAACTTCTAGCACCACGTTAAATAAGAGTGGAGAGAGTGGACAACCCTGTCTTGTTCCTGATTTAAGGTGGAAAATCCTCAGTTTTACGCCATTTAATATGATGTTGGCTGATGGTTTATCATATATGGCCTTTATCATATTGAGATATTTTCCTTCTATACCCATTTTGTTGAGAGTCTTAAACATAAAATTGTGTTGTATTTTATCAAAAGCCTTTTCTGCATCTATTGATAAGATCATGTGGTTTTTGTTCTTTGTTTTGTTGATATGGTGTATTACGTTAACCGTTTTACCTATGTTGAACCATCCTTGAGATTCTGGGATGAATCCCACTTGATCATGATGTATTATTTTTTTAATATGTTGTTGTATTCGATTTGCCAGTATTTTGTTTAGTATTTTAGCATCTGTATTCATTAGAGATATTGGTCTGTAGTTTTCTTTCTTTGTGCCATCCTTGCCTGGTTTTGGTATAAGGGTTATGTTGGCCTCATAAAATGTGTTTGGAAGTATTTCTTCTTCTTCAATTTTTTGGAAGAGTTTGAGTAGAATAGGAACCAAGTCTTCTTTGAATGTTTGATAGAATTCACTAGTATAACCGTCTGGGCCTGGACTTTTATTTTTGGGGAGGTTTTTAATAGTTTTTTCTATTTCTTCCCTGCTGATTGGTCTGTTTAGGCTTTCTGCTTCTTCATGACTCAGTTTAGGAAGGTTGTATTGTTCTAGGAATTTATCCATTTCTTCTAGATTGTTGTATTTGGTGGCATATAGTTTTTCATAGTATTCTACAATAATTCTTTGTATATCTATGATGTCTGTGGTAATTTCTCCTCTTTCATTTTGGATTTTATTTATTTGAGTCCTGTGTCTTTTTTCCTTGGTGAGTCTTGCCAAGGGTTTGTCGATTTTGTTGATCTTTTCAAAGAACCAGCTCCTTGTTTTATTGATTTTTTCTATAGTTTTTCTGTTCTCTATTTCGTTTTTTTCTGCTCTGATTTTTATTATCTCCTTTCTTCAGCTGGTTTTGGGTTGTCTTTGTTCTTCTTTTTCTAGCTCCTTAAGGTGTGAAGTTAAGTGGTTTACTTCTGCTCTCTCTTGTTTGTTCATATAGGTCTGAAGTGATATGAACTTTCCTCTTATTACTGCTTTTGCTGCATCCCAGAGATTCTGATATGTGGTATTTTCATTTTCATTCATCTGTATATATCTTTTGATCTCTGCGCTTATTTCTTCTTTGACCCATTCATTTTTTAGAAGTATGTTGTTTAGTTTCTACAATTTTGTGGGTTTTCCCCCCTCTTTTTTACAGTTGAATTCTAGTTTCAAGGCTTTATGATCAGAGAATATGCTTGGTACAATTTCAATTTTTCTAAATTTGCTGATATTGTCTTTGTGGCCCAACATATGGTCAATTCTTGAGAATGTTCCATGTACACTAGAGAAAAATGTATACTCTGTCGCTTTGGGAAGAAGTGTCCTGTAGATGTCTATCATATCCAGGTGTTCTAGTATTTCGTTTAAGGCCACTATATCTTTATTGATTTTCTGTTTGGATGACCGATCTAGAGCCGTCAGCGGTGTATTGAGGTCTCCAAGTATGATTGTATTTTTGTCAGTTTTCGTTTTAAGGTCAATAAGTAGCTGTCTTATATATTTTGGTGCTCCTTGGTTTGGTGCATATATATTAAGGATTGTTATGTCTTCTTGATTCAGTGTCCCCTTAATCATTATAAAATGACCATTTTTGTCTTTGAGTACTTTTTCTGTCTTGTAGTCAGCATTATCAGATATGAGTATTGCTACACCTGCTTTTTTTTTTGGTGTTGTTTGCTTGGAGTATTGTTTTCCAGCCTTTCACTTTGAATTTGTTTTTATCCTTGATGCTTAGATGAGTTTCTTGTAGGCAGCATACAGTTGGATTTTCTTTTTTAATCATTCTGCTACTCTGTGTCTTTTTATTGGTAAGTTTAATCCATTTACATTTAGTGTAATTATTGACACTTGTGGGTTCCCTATTGCCATTTTATATCTTGCTTTCTGTTAGTTTTGTATCTTGTTTGATTCTTCTCTTTTGTTTTTCTGTTGTTTGTTTTTGTTTGTTTGTATTCCATACTTCTTTCTTCTGTTGCTACCTTTTTTAAGTCAAGTGTTTTTGTGGTGGTTTTTTCAAGGGTGGTTACCATTAAGTAATGAAAAGGGTACCTACCATATTCATTGTAGTACCCTTTCTTATGAGTATTTCTGCACTTCATCGTCCTTTGCTACTGTTAATCTCCATCTTTTCTCCCCCTTTTTTTTTCTTTTGTTGTCACAGTTTAAGTTTGGTTTTATTGTTTTCTTGGTGGAGCTGTTACTTGTGGTTTTGTTTTCTTTTGTTCTTTGAATCTGGTTGGAAAACCCCCTTTAGTATTTCCTGGAGTGGGGGCTTTCTGATGATAAATTCTGTATTTGTGAATGTTTTTATATCTCCTTCATACTTGAAGGATAGCTTTGATGGGTATAGTATTCTTGGCTGAAAGTTTCTCTCTTTCAGGGCTTTGAATATTGGGGTCCACTCTCTTCTAGCTTGTAGAGTTTCTGCTGAGAAATCTGATGATAATCTAATAGGTCTTCCTTTATATGTTGTATTCTTCTTTTCCCTGGCTGCCTTGAGAATTTTTTCTTTGTCATTGGTTTGTGTCATCTTCATTATGATGTGCCTTGGAGTGGGTTTGTTGGGGTTAAGAAAACTCGGTGTTCTGTTTGCTTCTTGAATTTGAGGCTTTAGTTCTTTCCACAGGCTTGGGAAATTCTCGTCTATTATTTGTTTGAGTATATTCTCTATTCCATTTTCTTTCTCTTCTGCCTCTGATATACCTATTATTCTTATGTTATTCTTTCTGATGGAATCAGACAATTCCTGTAGGGCTTTCTCGTTTTTTATTATTTTTGAGTCTCTTTCTTCTTCTCTCTGTTGTGCCTCAAGTTGCTTGTCTTCTATTTCACTAATCCTATCTTCTATCTGGGCTTTTCTATTAGCTAAGCTTGTTATTTCATTTTTCAGTTCGTGAATTGAGTTTTTAATTTATGTTTGATTTGTTTTTATAGTTTCAATTTCCTTGGAAATATATTCTTTGTGATCGTTGAGTTGTTTTCTGATTTCCCTAAATTGCCTTTCTGTGTTTTCTTGTATATCTCTGAGTATTTTTAAGATTTCTATTTTAAATTCTCTGTCATTTGGCTCCAAGGCTTCCAATATGTTAAATCTTTTCTCCATAGATTTTTCCACATCTATTTGTGTTACCTCTGTATCTTTTGTATCCATAATATTCGATTTACTTTTTCTTATTGGCATCTGAAGGTGGTCTTGTTGATAGTGTTAATTAGAATTAATAAAAAATAAAAAGGGGAAAAAAAAGAAAAAAAAAAAAGGGAAAACACTCCACACACAAAAAAAGTAATAATTTATTATTTCCCCCTTTTTTCTTTGATCTCCTCCCCTCCTCTCACCTCTTTAGGGAAATATCGTGATGACCTGTGAATTATATTATGCTAAATGGAACAAAAACTGCCTATAACGGAGGGCCTGATTTGGGGTGAAGAGTTCAAGGGGCAAAAAAGGGAGTAGGGACCTACTAAATACAAAAAAAAAAAAAAGGGAGAATATCTTAGACAAGCATAAAATGATTTGCTTGTAAGTGATGGTCGACTAAGAGATATAATGAGAGGGATAAGAGGGAAACAGAAAAAAGGAGAGAAAAAATAATTATATTTAAAGAAGAAAAAAATAAAAATAATAAGTAAAAATCTGTTGTATTAAGTGGAGCGAAGACTAAATACAGTGGAGACTTTGGGTTGGGAGGAATGCTAGTGAGTTAAATAGCAATGTAAAAAGTACCCAAAATGCCACAAAAACAAACAAATAAAGGAAAACCAAGAACAAAAGCAGATAAAAAACAAAAAAACAAAAAAACTTGAGTCCCAAATTAAATAATTTGTTCGTGATTGAGGATTAACTGGGAGGAAAAGTCAAAGGAGAAAAGAAGAAACAAATAGAAAGCAAAAAATAATAAAAAGAGAGAAACAAAGGAAGAAAAAAAAAAAGGAAAGGGAAAAAAAACCAAAAACAAACAAAAAAAACCAAAAAGAAAACAAAAGGGGAGAGAGTGAGAGTTAAGGGTTTTGGAGTGTAACCCTAAAGGATAGTAAGGATGAAGAAAAGAAATAAAATGTAACACTCATGGGTAGTGTAGTTCAAGAAAAGGGTAGCATAAGATGGGCAGCGAATAAAAGGACCAAGGTGGAGGAAATACAAATAATAATAAATGAAATAAGAAAGAAGAAAGTAACAACAACAACAAAGAATTAGTGGAACAAGTTATAACGTCTGTGGATTTTTCTTGATTTTGAGAGGTTAACTTCTTCCTTTTTCTTTTCTCTCCCTCTTCCTGGTTGGTGACTCTGTACCCCAGGTTCTGCCCCTGTGTCACGCTTAGGTAGGGATTTGCAGTTGATGGGATTCTATGGCAATGTCATATAATTGGCTTTAGTCTCGCTGGTAGTCAAGGCTTGTTGGCGTTTGCAGAGTCCAACAATGAGTTTGCTTTCCCAGAGCCTCTCCCCTAGTCTCCCCTTCCTGAATTAGCAGCCTGGTGATCCAGCTATGAGGCTGCCACTGCTTCTGTCTGGGGAGCAAGAGGCTCAAAGAGCTGGGAGATCCCCACTCTATCCTCACTCAGCGCCAGGCTCTGGGTAAGGCTGTGGCAGTCAGAGCCTCCAGCGTAATCAGGTGGGGCTGGGAGTCAATTGTTGTCAAGGTGACTGTTCAGCGCCTACCATTCAGTTGGACCACTCAACCCAGGCTTTCCACACTTTGTAGCCTGTTTTGGCTGGGGAGAAGATGCACTATTCGCTGCTTGCTGTATAGATCTTAATATCTGCCAAGTCCCTCTTGTTAGATATAGCCCTGAATATGGAGGCTCTGTCAATCAGAATTGTCCCTTCCCCTTCAGCGAACAGCACTGAAAAATATTATGCCTCTTGTCTTGGATTGCTTAACTGGGAGAGATCTTATCAATTAGAGCCCCGTGGGTGCGCAGATTTCGTGGTTTACGCTAATTTCAGTGATTGGATCCGCAGCTGTGCTCCAGGAAGTATTTCAGGCTGCCTGCGCGCCCCTCCCCCAATGGCTGGGTGAGGTGCCCCGCCCATGGAGAGAATCTCCTGACTAGGAAAGACAGGTTTGGCGCCCCTCCCGGACTGCGGCACAGGCGCGCGCGCCGGTAGCCGGGGAGCTGGGCTGGGCCGCGGCACGGGGCGCGTGCGCAGCTTCTTGCCGGGCCGAGGCACGGGGCGCGCGCGCGTGCCTTCTTAGCGCTCGCTGGTAGTCGGGACTCCCCGGGCCGGGCCTCAGCACGGGGCGCCCGCGTGCGGCTTCTTTGTGCACACCAGTAGCCGGGGCTCTCCAGACCGCGGAGCGGGCAGCTGCACGTGCGTGTTGACTCACCACAGGCGTATTCCCTTCTCGGCAACAGTCCTTTCGCTTTCAGTGTGTGTGTGGAACTCCGGGATGCTCCGAGGATATATTTTTCTGTTTCTAGTTGATAAATTTGTTGAGATTTTGGGGAGATCTGTCGGACGCGCTGCTCACGGCGCCATTTCCGTGACGTCACTCCTTTTGAACTCTTTCATGTATGACATATTCTATGAATTAACCCGTAGTGTTCAACTTGATAACTCTTTAGTAAAACCAGGGTTTTAAAATGCTGTTTCCTTACATCCAACCTATTATTATTATTGTTGTTTATTTATTTACTTTTTTTGTAGAAAGAAGAGGAATTTATTATTGAACACTTATCCAGGTCATTCATTGCATGTTTCCATCTCTCCCTTTTCAGATACTTCGTGCGCAGGAAGCACTGAAGAATCCGAGATGCTCAAGAGGCAGCGTTCTCTGTACATCGACCTCGGAGCCCTGGCTGGCTATTTCAACCTTGTCCGGGGTCCACCAACGTTAGAGTATGGCTGATGGATGACATCTTGTGCTTTCAGTTAAGACTCAGCTTTTATCCTGGGGTAGCTGGTTCTGCTGACGGCCCAGGGGCTCTGTCTGGTGAACTGTGCCATTCATTGGCTGGCAGCGCAGGCTCCCATGACTTGTGAATGTGACTTGCACTTGGCTTCTGCATATTGGATTGGCAGAGCTGCCCTGTCACCCACCAGGTCTAAAGATTCTCACTGGTCAGGTGGTGTGACTCTCGAGGGGAGGAAATTAAGGACTCTTAGAAGGATCATTTCTGGTGACTGATTCCATTCACTGTGCACTTTGCTTGAAATTTCAAAAAATAGCAATTATAAGAATAATATATTAGCCTGAAATTACTGTTCTTCGTTCTGACTTACATATGGGAACTTCATTTAATGCAGACTAGTTGTTTTGTGTATATTAGTGTATATTATAGATGAATTTTTTGAGCCTTTGTCAGTAGATTCTAGTTTAAATTAAAATCTTTCTGGGTGACTAGAACAACTTGAATGTTGTAACAATAAGCTGAACTAGTGTCTTGAAAATGGCTGGCAGATGAGAGAGGGGTCATCTGACAGCGGGCCACTAGTGACGGGTTCTGTTCTGTTCCTATGGAAACATTTTGTATTGTACATGCTATGCTTAAAACATTTAAAACATGATGTTTTGAATGTGGATAGAACTGTGTAAACCACATAATTTCTGTACATCCCAAAGGATGAGAATGTGACCTTTATGAAAAATGGAAAACTTTTGTCAATTCTTAATGATGCTACTTTTGTAACTCCTGTGACTATAGTCTTTTAAGCATTTGTATATTAAAATAGCATACTATGTATGTTTTATATCAAATGCCTTCACGAGTCTTTCTTATAGTTACATATTTTTTTTAGCATTGTAAAGTATCATGACTATTCCTAAAGTATGTTTTACATCATGCAGATGAAACCAACACTTTTATCCAATGCAATTGATCAAATCAACTAAATAAATTCAATATTTTGCCTTAACTGTTGTGAAATGTGTGATTCTCACCTGGGACTGGAGATGGGCTCTGGGGGTTGGGATGTAGGTTGGAGGGGAACATATATCATGAGGAGGCGAAAACACCGGAGAGGTTTGCAAATGGTCTGTCCGTCTGCTCCCTCTGTCGCTGCTGTGTCAAATGCTGTCAGCCAGATTGGGTTGCGTCCCTTCAGTACTTTGAAGTGAAAAAAAACTGTGAGCCACTGGTTTAGGCTAAGTGTCATTCTATTTCTGGACCTTGTTTTTCTATATTTATACTACCTTGGAATAGATACTTGCATGCTCTGTGCCTATTTGTGTTTGGCAAAGTTAATAGTTAACTTGCCTTTGTATGAGATAGATTTCAATCATGCACACCAAATTCTAAAGACAACTCTTTTTTTTTTTTTTTTTTATTGAGACAGAGAGTCAAAGAGGGACAGACAGGAACAGAGAGAGATGAGAAGCATCAATCATCAGTTTTTTGTTGTGACACCTTAGTTCATTGATTGCTTTCTCATATGTACCTTGACCGTGGGCCTTCAGCAGACTGAGTGACCCCTTGCTCAAACCAGTGACCCCTTGCTCAAACTTGGGTACAAGCTGGTGAGCTTTGCTCAAGCCAGATGAGCCTGCGCTCAAGCTGGCAACCTTGGGATCTTGAACCTGGGCCCTCCGCATCCCAGTCCAACACTATCCACTGCGCCACTACCTGGTCATGCTCTAACAACAACTCTTGAGTGGGAGTTGGACCTGTCATTCAGGGAGTGAACAGTATTACACTTTCACACATGTTATGCAAAGCACACCAGCTCTGTGATCTCCACAGCATGCATGTGAGAGATGGGTTGTTCTCTCTGGTTTTTTTTTTTTTTTTACAGAGACAGAGAGAGGGATAGACAGGGACAGACAGGAACGGAGAGATGAGAAGCATCAATCATTAGTTTTTCGTTGCGTGTTGTGTCACCTTAGTTGTTCATATGTGCCTTGACCGCAGGCCTTCAGCAGACAGAGTAACCCCTTGCTCAAGCCAGTGACCTTGGGTCCAAGCTGGTGAGCTTTTGCTCAAATCAGATGAGCCCACGCTCAAGCTGGCAACCTTGGGGTCTCGAACCTGGGTCCTCCACATCCCAGTCCGATGCTCTATCCACTGCACCACAGCCTGGTCAGGCGTTCCCTCTGGTTTTATTCAGAGTGGGGAACAATGCCAGTCAAGAAACAGAGCTGGTGTTGGAATCCCGTTCCTTCTGACTTCATCACTCAAGGTCTTCCTGCTGCTATGCTGCTTGCAAATGACAGATCATTTCACTACAAAGCCAGCATGAGGCCCACTGGGATTCAGGTTTCTACAGAAGGGTGAGCTGCATTGATCGCAAAGCGAGGTACCTCAGCCTCGGTTCCTCACTTGTGTGGACCCTTCCAGGACCCTGTGCCCACTTTCATGTTATCCCTGATCCAGCCTAACAATACTTGGACCTGGGCCTAGGTATCCAACTTTTTGATGATTTTCACAAAAATGTAAATAGTCAATGTGAATTGAGTTCTAGGTAACGAATTCCACATGGGAAAGAACCCCATTCTTTATAAACTTGTGGAGAGATTTGGTGATGTTTGTTTTCCAAGAGATAATCCATGGTGGCAGTGGCTGAGGAAGGTGTCACAGAGCTATGAGGAGCCATTCCACATGGGATCAGAGCCCTGGGCACTGGGAGAGCTGTAGACCCGGGAAGCCAAAAGTTGCAGACTGAGAGGGGTCACTGGCTAGAGAACCAGCTTAAGAGAAGCAATAAAGCCCTGAGTGGGTTCTGAGAAGGTGAGCAGTGAGACTGTCAGGTGTGAGTGTACCTACGACGGGATAATGGCGTCCTGTAATGCTTCCCACCTTGATACTCCCTGCTGCAGGCCATAAGGCTTCCGACTGTGTGGTAGCATTGGGGTGCCTCATGGGAGATAGAGGGGACCTTTCTAAACTGGTCATCGGAGAGTATTTGTCTCAGCCCTTTATGAGGTAGGTGGGTATGAAGACATGCTCGCTGGACAGTACTAGTGTTTTTGATTATCAGCAACACCCTTGTGTTTGCCTGGAGGTCAGCAAGCCTGAAAGAGTTGATAAAGACCCCTTACCAGGAGTTTGCTGAGCCCAGTGGGGACTTGCCCAGCCTTGGCGAGTGGGAACCAGCCAGCACACCTACAACCCTAGGGCAGTGTAGCTGAGCATCACAGTGGGGCCTGAAATTGGTGGGCCTGATTTGTCAGTTCCCAGTGTTCCTCCCTGGTGCATGTCCCTTGTGTGACAGACTGAAGTCAATTTATCTTTTATCAATAGCGAATTTCTGTGGTGCCACTCAAAATGAAAGCCAGTGTTTTCCACACAGCCGGGGATTTTTTTTTTTTTTTGTCTGCCATGTGATTTGGAGCAAAGATTACTTTGATGCCATAGATCCAGGGCCAACCCTTGTGTGCAGTAAGGAGGGACAACCCCCATTGAGGCAGCAGGCTATTTAATGGAAGGTCAAAACTCTGGGGATCCACTCTGAGCAAGGAACTGTGCTGGCCCCTGCAGGGGACACAGTCACAGCGGGTTATAGCCCTTGTTTCTTTTTTCTTTTTTTACAGGGACAGAGAGAGAGAGAGAGAGTCAGAGGTCAGAGAGAGGAATAGATAGATGGGGACAAAGAGAGATGAGAAGCATCAATATCAGTTTTTCGTTGCACGTTGCAACATCTTAGTTGTTCATTGATTGCTTTCTCATATGTGCCTTGACCGTGGACCTTCAGCAGACTGAGTAACTCCTTGTTTGAGCCAGCGACCTTGGGTCCAAGCTGGTGAGCTTTGCTCAAACCAGATGAGCCCACGCTCAAGCTGGAGACCTCGAGGTCTCGAACCTAGGTCTTCTGCATCCCAGTCCAACGCTCTGTCCACTGAGCCACCAACTGGTCAGGCTAGCCCCTGTTTCTTATCCACTCCGTGCTGAAAGTTCCAATTCTATTTTTGAATTGTTGAAATCTTTGTTTCAATACCTGGCCCTGGTTCCAGAAAGACATCCTTGGCCAAGCATTTTACTTGCAGTTTTACCTCTTTTTTTTTTTTTTTTTAAAGAGTACTTTATTTTTTATTTTTTTTACAGAGACAGAGCGAGAGTCAGAGAGAGGGATAGATAGGGACAGACAGACAGGAACACAGAGAGATGAGAAGCATCAATTATCAGTTTTTTGTTGTGGCACTTTAGTTGTTCATTGATGGCTTTCTCTTATGTGCCTTGACCATGGGCCTTCAGCAGACCAAGTAACCCCTTGCTCAAGCCAGCAACCCTGGGCCCAAGCTGGTGAGCCTTGCTCAAACTAGATGAGCCCGCGCTCAGGCTGACGACCTCGGGGTCTTGAACCTGGATCCTTCAGATTCCAGTTTAATGCTCTATCCACTGCACCACCACCTGGTCAAGCCAGTTTTACCTCTTGTCTGTGAGCGCGCGCGCGCGCACACACACACACACACACACACATTATTACGATAACATGTTTTGGGCATTCACATCAGGTTTCAAGAGTTTACTTTGGGCCACACTGAGAAGATATGCAACATAGTTGTATACGAAACACTGCTGTAGTAACATGCACGCACCCTAGGCAGGATTTCTGCCGGGTTCTTTCTAAGGATGGTGTGAGCGTGAAGAGGGCATCATGTTTTTTATGCCACTGCACAAAGGCCCTTGACCCCGGGCACGGCTGCTGCCCCCTCAATAGCTGGGTCTTGTCTTTTCCCTCTAGGAAGGCTGACTACAATTTCTCCCTGTGTCACCCATATTTAAGGGGATATATCTCTTCGGTCTCCTTTCAAAATCAAGGTGAGAGGCAAGTACTCAGAGCTCCCACATGGAAGAACATAGTATGTGCTTCATATATTTTCAGGGCTGGGACCTATTCTGAGCACTTCACCAATTCAGAGACATCTGTTTCATCAGAAATTATAGAGATAGAAGTGATAAAAAACTGGCTATCCGGCCACCCAGCCCGCAATAGCTGATGTAAGGAGATCCCCTAGATTCTGGGGGCAGTACAAGGGAAGCCGGCTGGACAGACCAAGAGTGAGCAGTCAGTCGGGGAGTGTGGCCTGCTCTCCTGTGGCTCCCTGTCGGCAGAAGTGCCCGGAGTTGGTCTAGCAATCGTGTTGTGATACAGATAACACTCAAGATAAGAGGTGATATGGAATTACTCTACAAGTGTTGGTTATAATTATGTTCTTTAATTGATTCAGGCTAAATTCTCTCCCTATGAAGCCCCATATGCTGCAGCTCTCTCCACATGAATGCAGAACTGCAGAAAGTGGAGACTGGTCTCTTTTCCACTGGCTCAGCAGAGCGGTCCAGCTATATACACTCTAACAGACTGCCCGTCTGAGCCTAATGAACATTCTTCCAAGGAGCCAAGGAGATGGAGGAAGAAGAATATTTTCAGGAAATAGAAGGTCAATGGGCACCACTGGAGGCCTAGAGCTGGGAGTGGAGTTGGCTCCTGGTTTATTGAAAATGGGGGTATGTGAACTGTGGGGACCGTGAGTCCCCAGGCCCTGGGGATAATGGAGGTGACGGGGCCAATGCCTGGGACCAACAAAATCTTCCGTGAACTGCTGGGCTTATGGCATCAGAAAATGGCATAACCTTATGGGTACACACTTTCCCCTCTTTTGGCCTTTGTATTTCTTCTGCTTGGAAATTCGGTTCTTGCCAATGATTTGCTCCCAAATAGGAGAGAGGGCTGGGCGGTGACTCAGGCCTAGGAGACTGACTCCCTGCACCTTTTGCAACTTTCCTGGGGAATGTACTTCTGAGTCCTTGCCAGGGCCCGTGAGTAAGAAAGCCCCGACTGTTTCTATCTGTCATTCTTTCATGAAGCTACACAGGAAAGAAAGAGAAAGAAAAGGTAATTAATTCTGATTTTCTCACTGAAACCCAAAGTTAATTTTTTTTCTTTCTTTCTGTTTTTGTGGTTGACCATCAGGCAAGGGGAACGTTTGGCAAGTGCCTTCCTCATCCTCCTCCCCAGCCTGGCGCTCAGTCCGGATCCCCCGCCCCCCCCCCCCCCCCCCCCCCGCACCACCCAGTTCCCAGTTCTTTTCAGGAGCAGCCATAGCCAGCAAAGATCTCTTGTGCAAATGCAAGCATAGGTGTTGTTTTATGCCCTTCTTTGTAAAACAACAACAAAATATGTGCACAGTAGCATGCTTTATACAGTTTTATATGTATTTTTTGACAGACTATTTTCCAGTGATAACAAAAGAGCATATTTTAAAAAAAGCAGCCATATTGAACCTGAGTTTTGCATTAGTCTTAGACAAACCCCCGCCCTGCCTCATTTCTGCTGCAAAGGGTAGAGGCAGGGGGACTCGCCTGCTTTTCTTTCTTTTGGAAATTGAGAGATGGAGCTAGGTGACCTCTCAATGTTCTTCCAGCCGCTGAAATCTTTAAGATTCATTCATAGGAAAGAAAATTGAACGGCAACAAGTTTATGGACTTGCTTGAGGCCCACACTTAGTTGTGTGCAGAGCAGGGATGGGAACCCACTATTGACTGCTAATGTCAGGATCTCGCTGCCAGACCACACTGCTGTTTGCTGCTTTACTGCTTCCTTTTTGGCTGCCAAGGACCTGGGAAATCCCACAGCAGAAACCAGACAGCCACCTACACTCATATTACCCTTGGGTGGCAGGGGACTGATAGGCGCTCTCTGGCTAGACTGACCAGGTGTCTCTTCTGTTAATACCTATTTTGTATTGAAACAGTGAGAGACAGACTTTTTGCTACATAACTAAGTAGCCAAATTAAGGAGTCTTTATTTTAAGGCCGGCGACCGCATGGAGATCTAGGTCATCCAAATCATGTGGCCCCAAACACAGTTTGGGGCTACCTTTTAAAGATAAAATTGCACAGTGACTGAGAAATGGGGATGAGGGGAAGCATAGCAGTAAAACAAAGCAGTGAAACAGGCTCTCTTACAATGCTCATCTACAGGATTAATTCAGGGAGAAACATTCTGGGAACCTCTGCAACCTTGCAGAACCAGCCCAAGGCCACTGCCTGGGAAACCAGCCTCCAGGCCAGGGGTAGGGAGTCTTTTAGAAAAAGTAAGTTCTGCCAAAAGTCTCTTTGTTTTAGAGAAAATAAGTTCTGCTAAAAGTTAGTTATGCTAAGAGCCTTTCTTTTCTACATTTCACCTAGAGACGGGATCCTGTCTCCATCCGATGTCATGAAAGGTGAACTTTGTGGATGAAAATTGTCCCCAGGGTAAAAGATGGAGGGAGAAGAGATTCTCCTCATGGAGACAAAATCAAGGAGTGTTAACAGGAGAATTTTTTGGTAGAAGAAAATAAAAGTCAGGAGCTCCTCATTGAAGTTAACAATGGGTAAAGAATGTTGCTAGGTACCAATCCTGTGTTCAAAAACTGTGGGATGCCATTGTGGGTTATATTCCAATGAGCTAGCTCCGTGGGATTCAAACTTCTGTTCACATAATGGGCATGATTATTTCTGTTTAGAATGAACAGAATCACAGCAAATGGTGAGTTTGTTAAAGTGATGCCAAATGTTCTCAAAACAAATCTCTTCTCAACTAAACTTGACCTTAGAATTGGCAGGTGTGTTGGGGAGTGCTGATCTCTTTGGTAATTTACTTTGGTGGCTGAGGCTCAAGAAGCAAAGGCCAGAGTGACTCAGATCTATCTGGTGTGAGCTAGAGCCCAGGCCCTGGCAGGGGCGGGCAGTGCTCAGGATTTACAAAGTCTGTTCCCTTAGAAGTGGCCAAAGTGTTGCTGAGCCATTGTCATATGAAGTGTCACGCTGTCAGGCAAGGGAGCAACCTCAGAGGAAATGGACACTAACATTTACAGAGTGCTAATACTGTGACTTACATTGTGGTAACCACTTTTATGTATATAAGTATAAACTAAGGAACTGAGACTCAGAGAGGTTGGGCAAGTCAAGTAAGGACACTGCTAGTAGATCTGAGATGGGAACCCAGGTCCACCTGCATCCTTTGCACTCAACTGTACATTTTCTCCATGACACTGAAAGGAAAGAGACTTGTTATGACTCCTATATTATGGTTGTCTCTCTAGACATGAAGTTACTCGAATTATTAAAATGTTTGTTAGTGGGACATACCTTCTTATTCAATACAAATATGACTACAGATGAGTTTACAGTAAGATCAGGAACCATAAAAGTGACTAGGTCATTCAGTGTAACTGAGGACAAAGTTGTGTGGCTTAGGTGCTGTGTGAACACACGCAGAATATAAAGCTGAACTAAGAAGAGCTGGAAGGAATCCCCCATCAGACTAGACTTCCTAGGAAACAGCGTGAGGCACAGGTAAGTGCTGCTGCTTTAGGGGGCAGAGAGAGTGAGGGCAGGGAGGGGAGAAGGAAGTACAGCAATTAAAACGTGATGTCTTACTGAAGTGACCACATTTTAGGAAAAAGATAGGTGGTTACTGAATCATGTGGGATATCTTCAGAGGCCATAGAAAACACAATGTTCTAGAACAGTCCATTGACAGAAGAAAGGAGAAGGGATTCGTTTTCTTTCTCCCTCCTGTCACTTACCTTATTGGTCAAGGTCTGAGCATGTGGTTCCTTGCACTTCTGAGCTTTGGGCAGACGCCTTTGGGCAGTTGCTGGGGAAGTCGGCTCCATAGGCTACAGCTCAACACTTCAGACAAAGCCACAGTGAGGAGGGAGGGACCAGAGTCTCCCGGTTCCGGCTGGCCTGGGCATCAAAGTTACTGTGTGTCCTGCTGGAATGAAAGCAGTGGAGGCCATGTTGGAGCTTGCGCCCTCCTGGTGGGGGCTTGGAGATGGTCAGTGCAGGCAGATGTGGTGTGAGCAGCTGCGGTCAAGGGCAGAGGTTGGGAGGGGTGTCTCATGAAGGCACAACAGACAAGTGGGGTTAAATGTATCTGAGGAAGTGCGTAAATTGTATCTGGCAGAGTTCCACTGTTGATTTGAGAAGTAGGGTATTGTGGAGTATCATATTTGGGAGTTATGGTAACCTGAGAGAAAAGCACTCACGGGGGCACTCTTTTCAGAGAGCGCTGTTCAGGGGACCTCTGGGGATCATCTGATAGCTCTGGACTTGTAGCAGCAGAAGTGTTACCAACTCCGGGTTGGAGGGACATAAGAGAGAGACCAATGACCAAACTCGAAAGGATCTCCTCATACAGATGAGGCCATCTCAAAAGGAACAATGATCTTAAAGATGGAGTTAGAGAGTAAGAGCTCCAAATGAGAAGAGTGGATCTGGAAGGGCTTTGGAAGATCTCTGGCACTGGGTCTCAGAGGACACCTAGTCTGGGTCTTTCTCCCAGCACTTTTTAAAATTCTGTGGGGGATGATAGAGCCTGCTCAAGGCCTTAGCATCAGGAGAGACTTCACAGGGTGAGTAGGGTATGACTGGGCAGAGGAAAGAAGGGTAAAGCATTGCCCTGGCACAAGAAGAGCAAGGTGAGTTTGTGGAGCCCTGAGAGGGTTGTCCTGACCCCATAGAAGTTGCAGGACTGCAAGAAATTCTGGTAACTGGGTGGGGGTCATAGTTTGAAGGGTCTTGAAAGTAGACAGGTCAACCTCCCATTGGTGTGGTAGGAAAGAGACTCCTCTTATGGTTTCGAGATGAAAGCAGTAAGATCAGAACAATAAATTCACTTTAGACAGAAGGGAAATTCAGAGAGTCTAGTTGGGAAACTGCTGAATAAATACAGAGGAGGAGTAATGCCAGGCTAGATTTGAGTATAGGCAGAGGGGACCATTGTAGGCTGTGCTTCAGAGGGAGAACTGGTGGGTGTTGCATATTGGGGGATACAGGGGTGGAGGGGAAGAATGGCTAATGACAAACACCAGTTTTTAAGTCCAGGCTACTGAGGGATGGCAGAGAGTTTGACAGATAGGGCAAGCGGAGATGGGGAACCATGGAGGGCAAGGGCAGGCACATGTTGAGATTGGGAAAACCTACTGCTTAATCATTTCTTCTCATCATGACATGTACGGTCAAGGGTTTCACCTGTAAAAGTGTGGAGGGGTGGCAGAGCCAGCGTGAACAGTTAGAGC
The DNA here is from genome assembly GCF_036850765.1 of Saccopteryx bilineata. NCBI lineage: Eukaryota > Metazoa > Chordata > Mammalia > Chiroptera > Emballonuridae > Saccopteryx > Saccopteryx bilineata. The sequence goes on from NC_089494.1 coordinate 132,674,476, forward strand.
TGCCTACTGGAGAGCTGGGGGCAAGGGGTGCATTGTCTGTCAAGAACTCACGAACAAGAGTAAAATCATCTGAAATTTGATGTGCTTTGGATTATTTCTGTACCACAGTTAGTGATATAACTTCTCCTTCTTGAAAAAATCTTTTGTTGATCTAAATTCTAAAGAATTGCTGTTGTCTTTGTTGGTTTTTCATAACATTCAGGTTCTGGCAAACGTAGGTTTACAGTTCTGAGTATGCAAAATACGGTTTATTCTGTATTATTATTATTATTATCATTTTCTTCTTTTCTGAGTGAGAAGAGGGGAGATAGAGAGACAAACTCCTGCATGCACTCCACTGGGATCCACCGGGCAACTCCCATCTGGGGCCATGCTTGCAACTGAGCTATTTTTAGTGCCTGAGGAGGATGCTCCAGGGAGCCATCCTCAGTGCCCAGGGCCGATGTGCTTGAACCAATTGAGCCATGGTTGTGGGAGGGGAAGAGAGAGAGAGAGAGAAAGAGAGGGAGAGAGAAAAGAAAGTGGTGGAGAAGCAGATGATTGCTTCTCCTGTGTGTCCTGACCTGAAATCAAACCTGGAACATCCACACGCAGGGTTGATGCTCTATTACTGCGCCACTGGCCAGGGCCCATTTTGTATAATTATTTATTAATTATTATATTATTTATGTGTATTACAACTGTAAACCTACTTTGCCCACCCCTGTATTATAAACTTAAAGTCACACATAATTACTTATCTTTTTCAAAAATTATTTTTTAAATTGTGGCAAATCATACCAGATAAAATCTAAAGTTTATCATTTTAACCCATTTTAAGCATATGGTCTGGTGGCACTAAGTCCATTTACATTGTTGTGCAACTAACACCAAACTATATCCACAGAACTTCTCTCATCTTGCAAAACTGAAACTCCAGCCTGACCAGGCGGTGGCGCAGTGGATAGAGCATTGGACTGGGATGCGGAGGACCCAGGTTCGAGACCCCGAGGTCGCCAGCTTGAGCATGGACTCATCTGGTTTGAGCAAAAGCTCACCAACTTGGACCCAAAGTTGCTGGTTCCAGCAAGGGGTTACTCGGCCTGCTGAAGGCCCATGGTCAAGGCACATATGAGAAAGCAATCAATGAACAACTAAGGTGTCGCAACGAAAAACTGATGATTGATGCTTCTCATCTCTCTTCATTCCTGTCTGTCTGTCCCTATCTATCCCTCTCTCTTACTCTCTCTCTGTCTCAGTAAAAAACAAACAAACAACAACTGAAACTCCACATGGATTTAACATTAACTTTCCATCCCTCCTCCTCCAGCCCCTGAGACTTATAATTTGACTTTCAGTCTCTATGAAATTGATCACTCTGAGTACCTCATAAGAGTGGAATTCCTCCTTATCCTTTAATAAATATAGTATGCTAGCTAATTTGGGGAACTGATTGTAAAAAGGTCCACGTATAGAACTCAGACACATGTAATGTGTTTTGAGGGTAAGCTCCTAAAATTAAATTTATCGAGGTAACCTTGGTTAATAACATTATATGAAGTTCAGATGAACAATATTACAATTTCACATCTGTATACAGTCTTGTGTGTCCACCACTCAAAGTATGGTCTCCTTCTGTCGCCATCATTCCTCCACCCCCTTTACCCTCCAAAAGCCACCATTCTGTTGTCTGTGCCTATGCATTTGTTTTTGTTTGTTTTGTTAGTTAGTTAGTTTGTTACTTTTTGTTTTCTATTCTACAAATGAATGAAATCGTATTTTTGTTTTGTTTTGTCCCTTTCCATCTGACTTATTTCACTTAGCAACTTGAGCATCGGTGACGGATGGTTGGATAGAGGTGATATTGTATATCTAGCCATCACAAGACTTTGTTCAGCCAGAGCAAGAGGAAATACTGTTACTTGCAACAGCAAGGGTGGATCTTGAAAGCATTGTGTGAAGAGTAAGTTTTTAATGGCATGTCACTATTTAGGTTCACCCAGGTGTGGCTGGTGTCCACAGGCCCCATGATCTTACACATCTGTACATTCAAACAGGAAAGTCAAAGCAAACCATGATTGATCCTCAGTGGTTTCAGAGAAGAAAAACCAGAATGTGAGTCACTTCAGTTCTGTCACCTTACATGATCATTTGGAGTTTCTATCTGTGGTTAAAATTTAAAACAGTAAAATAAAGTATAAACTGTGAGGTAAAATATTTTTGTTTGGTAAGTGTGAAGTTGGGTTTATATATATGTACTTTTAAATTAAAACAACATGGTTAACTTTAAAGTTAACTATTTTATTTTAATTACTAATTGTTGCTTTTTTTTTTTTTTTTTTTTTTTTTTTTTTTTTTTTTTTTTTTTTTTTTTTTTTTTTTTTTCATTTTTTCATTTTTCTGAAGCTGGAAACGGGGAGAGACAGTCAGACAGACTCCCGCATGCGCCCGACCGGGATCCACCTGGCACGCCCACCAGGGGCGACGCTCTGCCCACCAGGGGGCGATGCTCTGCCCATCCTGGGCGTCGCCATATTGCGACCAGAGCCACTCTAGCGCCTGAGGCAGAGACCACAGAGCCATCCCCAGCGCCCGGGCCATCTCTGCTCCAATGGAGCCTTGGCTGCGGGAGGGGAAGAGAGAGACAGAGAGGAAAGTGCGGCGGAGGGGTGGAGAAGCAAATGGGCGCTTCTCCTGTGTGCCCTGGCCGGGAATCGAACCCGGGTCCTCCGCACGCTAGGCCGACGCTCTACCGCTGAGCCAACCGGCCAGGGCCACTAATTGTTGCTTTTAAAACTAAAAAAATGAATCAAGAAAATAAAACTATTTTGGAGGGATGGGTCAACTCCTGCTAGTCATCAGAAAGGAAAAAAGAATGAAACAGGAAGTTGAAGCTTCATAATGTCATGGTTTCATAAATGTCTTCCAAGTACCAAAAGTGCAGAAGACATAAATACTTTATTAATTTTTTTTAAAGTTCCTTGTTTTGTCTTTGCTGGAGACTGCTCACAGCTGAAATTTTAAAAACACAGCCTCCACTTACATAACTGACTTTAAAACCTGAAGACGTTTAATTTTTAAGTCCTTGACTCTGAGCTAACTGAATCACATCTCTCTTGTTTAGAGAATGAAAATTTCTAAAATGGATCAAGTGCAAATAGGTTAAGAAAGGAAAAGTAGTGAGAAATTTTATATCATCCTTTGGACCTATTTATGTTTTTAGCCTAACAAAACCTTCATAGTTAAAGAGTAGATATATTATCAGGAATCAAAAGAAATTTGTTGGCACTGGTAGATAGAACCTCCAATTGCAATCTAGTTTTGAAGGAACATTTTGTAAAAGTCGAACATTTTATTTTATTTTTTTAGAAGAGAATTTTATTTCATTTATATTTCCTCAAAATTCAAAATCAATTCATTCATCCTTCTGGGAAATGACATCAAATTGAAAATAGTGGCAGATGCTTTTAAAATCTTAATACATTTGCATTCTTTCTATAGTACTCTTGATATTTCTGACAGTTATCATTAATTACTTGAAGTGATCAGATGTATTCACAATGAAGGTGGTCAATTTGAAATCATCATTTGAGCATCTTCCCTATTTCTGGGAAGATTGTTGCTGAATGCCTCAGAGAAGTCTCTGAGTGATGCAATTTGGATGACCTGAACATAAACCTCTGTCATGGTCAAGGAAATAACAGCACTGTGGCTCTGACCAGTGTCTACCGTGGTGTCCAGCAAAGAGCTATGACATTGATCAGTCCTTGTTTGTGCCTTTCGCAAACCGGTCTCTGCACCCTGGTAGAATTTACTTTTTTGGATGTGTTTCTTCATGTACGACATTTTTCCATCTTCATATGGACAAATTTTATTCATTCTCAGTAATTTCACTTCACCAGAGAAGAACGCTGCAGACCAAAGGTGACAACCTGACAGCCTTTCCCAGAGAAGGCGCAGCGCTCTGTAGGAAGCTGCCCAGACCACAATGACTAATTTTGAAAACTGAATGCCAACTTTGAAGTTTAGAGGCTCAGCTTAGATTTTATGAAGAAGGCCTTTAATTCTGCAGCAACAAAATTGGAGCAAGTGACATTGACATAGGAAGTAAAATTAAATGTGAAAGAAAAATGCAGAGAAATGAAAAAAGGTGCTGGCCTTGCTTTGCCAGAAGAAACCGAAGGGCAATGTTTGAATGCCGGATTCATTTTCCCCAAGAACCGGCCACTGGTGCTAAAAGAGCAGCTCGAGTGATATCTATGTTCACTCCATGATTTTCATAGAGGAAAAATTTTGAAAGCTTTTAGCAAAGACAGAAAAAATTAATAGTGAATTTTCTGGAGAAGATTGTTAGAAGGTAATGCAAAATTTTGGAATGTAAAGACTTTTGGAAGCCGCTAGGACCAGTTCCCAAGAAACAAAACGTTGACGGTATTGCAACTTCTGAAATGTACTGGAACACGGGTTTACATGAGCCTCTGCTAGACTACATTCTTTCCCTCACTATCTGTATCTCAGTTTCCCTGCGTGTAAGGAACTTTCTAAAATTGAAATGAACAGACGTTGTTCTTTAATCAACTATGAGTGAGAAAAAGATGTCTTGCACAGGATCATGCAAATCAGCTCAATCAGAGCTATGTGTCATGGACAGAGTTACGGGACCTACAGCTGCAAAACACAAGCTGCCATGTACTGTTCTTTATTATGACAGAAATACATAGTGGTCTTCTTCTTCTGAAATACGTCAGTCCTAATACAATGTCAGTCCCTTACATTTTTCTTGTTTGAAATACAATATTTATTTTAATTTTAATGTTTTACTTACATACACGTGAATGTCAAGAAAAGAACATTTTCATTATCTGTGCTTCTTTTCTAGTCATAACTATAATCTACCTCATTTCATGATTATGACTGAAAGTGATTCTGTCATATAAAGGAAGGGAGTGTTGCAAATGGTGTGCTTGGGGTGATGTCAGGTGCGCCACTGTGACGGAGGCATATCTGTGGGCTGCACAGAGGTCTTCTCTGTTGCTGTTGAGATATTCAGAACATTGAGTAACTTTTCTTAACTTAAAATTTTTTATTCTTTTAGTTTTGACATATAATATTATATAAGTTCCAGGTGTACAACATAGTGATTAGACATTTATATACCTGATGAAGTGCTCACCCGGTAAGTCTAGTGCCTACCTGACAACAGACAGAGTTATTACAGTATTGACTATGTTCCCTTTACAGTACTCTACACCCTTGGGACTGTTTTATACCTGGCAATTGATACATCTTAATCCCTTCCCCTTTTTCTTTCTTTTTTAACTCTTTTTTTTTTTTCCAGAGACAGAGAGAGAGTCAGAGAGAGGGATAGACAGGGACAGACAGAACAGAGAGAGATGAGAAGCATCAATCATTAGTTTTTTGTTGTGACACCTTAGTTGTTCATTGATTGCTTTCTCATATGTGCCTTGACCATGGGCCTTCAGCAGACTGAGTAACCCCCTGCTGGAGCCAGCGACCTTAGGTCCAAGCTGGTGAGCTTTTGCTCAAACCAGATGAGCCTGTGCTCAAGCTGGCGACCTCGGGGTCTCGAACCTGGGTCCTCTGTATCCCAGTCCGACGCTCTATCCACTGTGCCACCGCCTGGTCAGGCCTTTTTTAACTCTTGATCAAAGTTTGAGACTAGGGCTGAAACCTGGGTCGCACTTCACCTGAGCGAGATTAGCAGACTTAGAGCTAATCATCATAAAGTTTGTGCAGAGCAGGTGCCTCTGTGAGCATGTCTTGAACAAATGAGTGAATGAGTTAGTGAAGGAAGGACTCTTCAGCTTGACAATCTCCCTTCTGCACAGAGGAGCAGGCGGAGTCTTCACAGGACTTGGCAGGGGTTTTAAAATACACTAAAATGATGCCAAGGATGAGACTGTTTATTAGTTAAAGGTTTCTGGAAGACTTACACACTTTGCTGTGGCTTTTAATATCTTAGGTAGTGAGAAATTATGAACCATGAAAACAGGGTGTTTCCTTAATAAATAAGATTTAATTTGAGAGGAAGCTAAGTGGTAAAGATGACAAATTAACAAGAGGTGTTACAATGAGTAGAACGTAACATAGCAAAGGAAGGACACCACTTTGCCTTAATAGTTATAGCCAATATATGTTTTGGCTTTTTGACTCCCCAAACCAGAGAAATGGGGTTTTAGTATTTAGGACACGGATATAAAGCCTGATAGAACTTTGGATTCAAAGCTTCAACTGTAGGTTTATCAGGTCTGACCTAAAATAGCCCAGCTACTCAGAAGGGTGTTATTTGCTTCCTTCCTCTTATACATCACTGACAGTAATAAACAGCGAGGCCTAGAAAAAGGCCTGAAAAAAAGAGGAAGTGTGTGTGAAATCGATTGGTGTGCATTTTCAGTGTATTACGGTCACTGTGTATACTGGTAATTCATCCCCATGGTCTCTCCCACTAGGACTTGTAACTTTCAGAAACACATGCGTCTTGTCCATGGGGATCTCTGCTACATTCACTTAGGAATCTTATATATTTAATAAAATACATGTTATGGAGGGTTAGCCATTATACAACAGAGTGGATCTGTGCTCCATTATTGTTGATAGCGATATCTGATGAACATATCTGATATGCTCAAAAGGAACTCTCTATTGGTCTTCTGATAAAATGCGAACTCAGTAATCTAGTTATCTTTAAAATTAACCACCAATCTTCTGTTGCCTTCCCCTTGATGCTGCACATGGGCTGTTCCCTTTGCCTAGCACAGTCCTTCCCTATTGGCTGCTAATTCTTCAGATCTTGTTTTGACCCTCACTCCACTAGGAGAGGCTGCCCCAACCACATGGAGGCACAAAACTTTGCAGTTTCTGTGCAGTACCATAACTGCCCCATTACTTTCATTCTAGACCTAAAGGCTCAGTGATGGTGTCTTTTTCACACAGGAAAACCCTCAGCGAACATCTCATACATGAGTTCTAATATTAAGTGAAAGTAGAAGGACTGACAATGAATGTGTGATCTGATTGTAAATGTATATATATAAAATGCACTTTTTTTTTTTTTTTCATTTTTCTGAAGCTGGAAACAGGGAGAGACAGTCAGACAGACTCCCGCATGCGCCCGACCGGGATCCACCCGGCATGCCCACCAGGGGCGACACTCTGCCCACCAGGGGGCGATGCTCTGCCCATCCTGGGCGTCGCCATGTTGCGACAAGAGCCACTCTAGCGCCTGGGGCAGAGGCCACAGAGCCATCCCCAGCGCCCGGGGCCATCTTTGCTCCAATGGAGCCTTGGCTGCGGGAGGGGACGAGAGAGACAGAGAGGAAAGTGCGGTGGAGGGGTGGAGAAGCAAATGGGCGCTTCTCCTGTGTGCCCTGGCCGGGAATCGAACCCGGGTCCTCTGCACACTAGGCCGACGCTCTACAGCTGAGCCAACCGGCCAGGGCAAAATGCACCTTTTAAACAACAGACCAGACATTTCAAACAAAAAAATATTTTAATCACCAAACTTCTACTGCAACCGCGTATTATATATTTTTACAATAATGAGGCACCACTTTGTTGCTTTAAAAATGCAACAACAACAAAAACAGAAAACTATCTGAATTCAACGGTCAAGTCAAGAACAGCAGTCAAGCATGATGCCTATACCTGCAGGCTGAGTTAAGAACAAGGGCTGGGTACTGTTTGGGTAGAGGGAAGTTCCACTGGTACAGGCTGACTTCACGTAGGCCACTGCAGAGGTGGGCACAGACGAGGAGGAAATGAAACACATGCTGGCAAGGAGCCACATTGTGAATGGCAAAGACCACCAGAGAGGTTCCAGGCAAGGATGGGGTGGGAGTCGAAGAAGAAGAAGATGGTTAGTGGGGGCTGAGCACATGGGGAAAGTGCCCCAGAGTCGCTGGGATCATGCCCAGGGACAGGGAAGACAACAGGAGAATAGCCTGCCTCATTTAGATCCTAAAGTGAGAGAAAGAGGGACAGAGGGATTCTGAGGACATCAAGTGGTGGTGATGGCTGATGGCTGAGGTGTATGAGTCAAAGGGTTGTATGGATTGCGAGGTCCTCAAAAAAGACCCCAAGAGAAACTTCAAGAAGGGTATGGGCATCTTGACAGATGTGAGCATCAGATGTTATCTGGGGGAAAAATAGTTCAAGGTGCCAGGAAGAAGAGTGTCAAAGGTGAGAGGAAACTTGGGAGTTCAACTGAGACAGAGAAATCAGTTTGCATGGGGAAATTCACATGACAAACTGGGCGGGGCTGGGGACACAGTCTGGTGGAGGGAGGGGCCACAGAAGCCAGAGAGTGAGGGGGTGGAAATGAGAAGTAGTTTGTTGTGCTAGAAAAAACTGGGTGGAGATGTCAGGGATGATTTCTGGCTGGGTTGGCAGTAGGCTGGGGCAATCATAATGACAGTTTGTAATGACCTTCCCAAAATAATAACCTCACCGGCAGCTGATAATAACACATGAAATAGAACAACAACAAGAAAAGAAGCTGGAGGGAGCCGTGCTGACAAAGCCAGTACCTGCTCGGCAGGACAGGGAGTGACCACCCAAGGGTTAAGTCCGGAGGATGAAAGGGGGATGGCTTCCCTGATTTACCTGGGCAGTTCGGAGGGTACATAATTTCAGTGTCAGGGAACCTCTACAAATCCCAGCCCAGTAAATCCAATCCTGTGCTTTTGCTCGGGGTCTGGCTGATTTGTTTAGATCTGGAGAATCGGATCTGAGCTGGTTTCTGGATGTTTGGAAAGGAGACCCGATGCCATGAAGTTACCTATCCCTGTGTTAAAAGCACTAAAGGTGTTCCTGACACTCATCAAGCACCGATAGTGAATCATCAGCAGTGACTGGCGGAAGGATCTGAGCCAAGATGAGAAGCAGCAGAAACTGACAGTGTTCCCCAACCCCTGAGGTAGCTGTCTTGCGAAGGCCATGATCACCAAGCAGTTAGGACAGTGGTTCTCAAACTTTTTGAAGTTGGGTTGCATTTAAAATCCTACAAATAGCCTGACCAGGTGGTGACACAGTGGATAGAGCGTCGGACTGGGATGCTGAGGACCCAGGTTCGAGACCCAGAGATCACCAGCTTGAGTGTGGGCTCACCTGGTTTGAGCAAAAGCTCACCAGCTTGGACCCAAGGTCGCTGGCTCGAGCAAGGGGTTACTCAGTCTGCTGAAGGCCCGTGATCAAGGCACATATGAGAAAGCAATCAATGAACAACTAAGGTGTCGCAATGCGCAACGAAAAACTAATGATTAATGCTTCTCATCTCTCCGTTCCTGTCTGTCTGTCCCTGTCTATCCATCTCTCTTATGCTTTCTCTGTCTCTGTAAAAAAAAAAAAAATTCTACAAATAATTGTAGGCGCACTATATACAAATTACTGAGAAATATATTATAATAATTAAGTCAAATATTAAAGAAAAATATATAAAGTCCAAACATGCTTTTATGGTAATTAAACAAAATAAATACAACAAAATTAAATTTATTCTGACATTAAAAAACATTTTTATGTTACATTTTTTGAGTTCTGCTTTTTAGAATTCATAAAAAAGAGGGGTTAAAAAAATAAAAAAAACAAAAAAGTTATCTTTTTATATATATAGATACATTCTTAGTAAGATTTATAGTAAATTTGGCAGGTCTCAGCACGAATGTGTTAAGTTTTTTTATTGTTGTGTTTATGAGAAACATGAACCTGATGTGTCCTAGCAATTTCTTCAATGTTCGGGCATATATTATTTGAAAGGCAAACTCTCATTTCCTCGTCAATACATTGAAGAATTCCCCTCTTTTTACTCTTAATTGTGTTGAATGCAAAAAACCCCTACCATAAATATCACCTTAACTTTACACCAAACAAAGGATAGAAGAAACTTGCCTCCAGTCTTTCTGGGGAACATGGGGGGTAGTGTAAACAATCCAGCACCATAGCTTAACAGCCTTTTGCAACCTAATCAGGCAAGTGAGGTGGGAGGTTGGGCAGACTGTCAGCTTACAGCCAATTCCTCACACCTCTGTCTCCCAGAAATCTAAACTCCATAAACCCTGTTGGCTTTTTGGTCCCCAACAGGCACATATTTCTCTAGAATACCACAGGGCACACCTGGACATCTTTTAGGGCACAGCAGTGCACTCTGGAGCACACTTTGAGGACCACTGAATTAGGAGATCATGCTCTTGAACTCAACAATGCTTCAGAGAGAGAAGACTGTGCTTTCCCGGCCTAGTGTGATCTCAGGGGCTCCTGGTTGTCATGCCCCCAGGTCACACTTAGGAATTGATGGGAATATACCTGTGGCTGTGCACACACGCACCATTAAGGTCCAGAACTTGGGATCTCAGAGACTGCATATCTTGGCACATGGTAATGGTAACGCTAGTCATCAAGGAGTGAGACTCAAGCAGATGACCCCAAATAGGACAAGAGGTGTAGACAGAGTCTGGGTGGCACTCAGATCTCTGGTTCTGTCTTTCCTCTGCATCCTGTCCTTCCTGTTGTCAAAAATTTCCTTAGATCCTGGAGTCAATGAATTCTCCTTTTCTGCTATTCTAGCCTGAGTTGGGATTCTATGTTTTACCAGCAAAACGATACACAAGGCTAGTGAAATCGGTGTGGGCATGTGCCCAAAAGTATGTAGCTACTGAGGAAGAGGAGCACAGACCTCACAGCAGAAGGCCAGCAAAGTCTAGATATTTACAATTTTGACTTTGGGAAGGTCCTAGTTGCTGCAGGTGCCAGTGGGCACACTAAAAAGATGGATGATCAAATTAAGCTGGAAGGTTGGGCCAAAAAGGGTGAGGGAGATGAGAAAGAAGCCGGGGAGAGGAGGGAGGAAAGGCAAGGTTGCATCTGTGACTGTTATCTGAATTGCAACTTCAGTGATCATGATGGTCACCATGGCGGCAGGTTGAACCACCCACTTAAGGAGCTTGTCCCTCGGAGGAGGAATATGGCTGATGTAGGGGACAGTCTGTGATGTGCAATACGTGTGACTCAAGAAACCAATATGGTCAGAGATAGTGCTTCATATCTGTAGAATGAGGACACAAACTGATCTCAAAATAAAATGATAAGAAGTTTTAGTGGTATAATATGTCATGTCTGCATACAATCAGTTGACCATAAAACCCTGTTTGGGACAGTCTCAGTTTGCACCTATTGTTTTGTTGTCATTGTAAACTGCACTCTCTTTCACACTCAAAACTATCCCGGTTGGAATAAATTCGATGGTGGCCCTCATGAACAGTTAACTCACTGCTGTGTCTCTATTGAAGGAGAAGCTGATCTCCAAGCCACCAACATGGAGGGGAAATGGTGACTTTTGCCCAGAGGAATACAGAGAGGTTACAGGGAACAGTGAGGGAGAAAAAGGATGTGGCAGCCTTGGGAAGAAAGAGAAAAGAGGAAAATGCTATCCAGTGTTGGCAGGAAAACTGCAGGAGATAAAAGACATAAATAAAATGGTATATAAAAAAATTAGTGGCCAGAAAAACACTGCTGAGAACAGAATGGGTGGAACTCAGACCCACTAGGACATGTGATCCCAGGCACAGCAGGATGACCTTGGAGAACACTGAAACGGCATTGACAGAGAGGGCTGAGTCATGGAGGTAGAACCAGACTGAGCAGAAACCAGGGCTGAGTAATTTGCTGCAGGCAGTCGGGTCAGCACGTGCGTCACTGCCAAGGACCAGGGCTATGCAGAGCTGGTGACAAACAAGTTTGGGACTCAGGTCTGGTTTAAGAGGGGGAAGAGGACACCTTTGAGCACTCTGAGGAAGCCGTCACTCTGACGTTCTCAGGTGATTCAGGGTTGTTTTTTTTTTGCCCTGAGAAATTCAAAGTTATTGGTCACCCTGACTCTGGGGCTAGACATTGAATCCTAAAAACATGAACATCAAAGACAAACTTCTCAACTTGGGCAAAGGAGAAAAATGAGATCCACAGGTGTTAGTGACTCGCGGTGTCCTCACGACTGGCCAGCACCGCCGCAGCCTGATCACCAAGGCAGCGCTCTGGTGTACTCTAGAGAAATGGACCCCTTACACGAGGGCAGTACAGGGCTTGAGAAACCTTGCCGTGAAAATCCAATTTAGCCCAGGATTTTCTAAACTTATTTGACTCTGGTAACCTACTTTTTCAGGTAATACATCTTTTTGAGAGGCACATCTAAGAACGTACTTTGGAAATAGGTCCTGTATGGTACTTGGCTGCTTAGATCAGACCAGAAGGTCTACCAGAAACCATTGCAATGTGGTCTAAACATATAGCCATGACTTTTTGGTTGATAAGATCGTCAACAAAAAACTCGATGGTTTTGTTTTCTTTTTTTGATGTGTGTGTGGGTTTATCAGGTCCTATGGTCCATGCGATAAACAGTGGTACCTTGAGATACGAGTTCGTTTGTTCTGTAACCAAGCTCATAAGTCAGTCAACTCGTATATCAAATTTCTCCCATTTAAAATAACTGAAATAGATTTAATGTGTTCCAGCCCTGTGAAACATCCCCAAACCATCCTAAATTATGAAAAAAGATATGTGTTTTTTTGTGTGTGTCTTTGTGTGTGTGTGTGTGTCTTTTTTTTTTTTTTTACAGAGACAGAGAGTCAGAGAGAGGGATAGACAGGGACAGACAGGAACGGAGAGATGAGAAGCATCAATCATTAATTTTTCATTGCGCGTTGCAATACCTTAGTTGTTCATTGATTGCTTTCTCATATGTGCCTTGACCGTGGGCCTTCAGCAGACCAAGTAACCCCTTGCTCGAGCCAGCGACCTTGGGTCCAAGCTAGTGAGCTTTTGCTCAAACCAAATGAGCCTGCGCTCAAGCTGGAGACCTCGGGGTCTCAAACCTGGGTCTTCTGCATCCCAGTCTGACGCTCTATCCACTGCGCCACAGCCTGGTCAGGCAAAAAAGACATGTTTTTAATTAAGAAACACACATGTATACTTTACCAATGCATAACAAAATATATGAAATAAAAGAAAAAAGTGTTATTTAGTACTGTATTCTTACCTTGGAGACAGACGAGTGGGGCTAACAAAGGTGAATGGCGGAGGAGGAGAGAAGGAGGAAGGAATGCAGGCACTGTAGACACGTAAACTAAAACTGCACTTTCTTAACACTAATGTAAACTAAAACTAAATTTTCTTTACTTTAAACAAAACCAAAACTGCACTTTCTTTACTTAAAATGAAACCACAAAAACTTAATTGTAAAAAAATGCACTTTCTTAACTTTAAACTTAACTTAAGCTTAACATTATGTATTTTTCATTTAATCATCACCTGTTTTTGCCTTTTTGGCTGCACTTTCAGCACTTTCACTTGCAGGACTTTTGAATAAAAATGTATCCAAAGAGGTTTGCTTTTGCCTGCCTTTTAAAATGTTACAGAAATGTGACAAATAAGTGTCATTAAAAAGTGCTGAAGCACAACCAGTTGAAACTTTTTCTGGGTGTTTTTTTTTTCAATGAAACTTGAAAGCTTCTCCCACATTGCCAGCATGTCTTTAATTTCACTTGTAGAAATCACTTCCTCTGACTCTACCTCCTCCTCACTACTAACCTCTTCCAGAAGCTCTGTATGTTGCATCATCTGTAGCTCCTTCAACTCCTCAGTTGAGAGTTCCTCCTCATGGTTTCTCGGTGAGCTTGTTTATGTCACCCTCATCTACCTCCAGACCCACTGACTTTCTGAGGGACACAATCTCCTCTAATGCTTCTACCTCGGTCTTGGTCTCTGGTTCGAATCTTTCGAAGTCCCTGTCTGCAACAACATCAGGCCATAACTTTTTCCATGCTGAGTTCAAGGTTCTTTTTGTAACCTCTTGCCATGCCAAATCAATAATGCGTAAACATATCACGATGTTGTAGTGATCTTTCCGAAACTCTCGAAGGGTTAGAATTGTATTCTCAGTCACATCAAAGCAGTGGCAGAACAAGTGCTTTGTGTAAAGCTTTTTTTTTAATAAATAAATTTTAATTAACTTGAATGGAGTGACATTAATAAATCAGGGTGCATATACTCAAAGAAAACATGTAAACATGTCCAGATTATCTTGTCATTCAATTATGTTGCATACCCTGCACCCAAAGTCAGATTGTCCTCTGTCACCTTCTATCTAGTTTTCTTTGTGCCCCTCCCCCTCCCCCTCCTCCTCTCCCTCCTTGTGTAAAGCTTTTTAAAGTTGGAAATGAACTGCTGATCCATAGGTTGCAAGATGGAAGTCGTGTTGGGTGGGAAGTAGAGGACTTTAACAAATTTGAGCTCATTGAGAATGTCATCTTCAAAACCAGGTGAGTGGGCTGGAGCATTATCAAGGATTAGTAATGCTTCATCGGGAGTTTATTTTCTTGAAGATATTTCTTCATTGCAGGACCAAAGATGAGATTTACCCATTCAATAAAAAACAACTGCATAACCCATGCCCTAGCATTGGTGTGCCACATAACCTGCAGTTTTTCTTTAAGAATCTTGTGAGTCTTACAGGCTCGAGGATTTTCAGAATGATCCACTAGCAGTGAGTGGCTTTACTTTACAGCAGGGGTCCCCAAACTTTTTACACAGGGGGCCAGTTCACTGTCCCTCAGACTGTTGGAGGGCCAGACTATAAAAAAAAACAATGAACAAATCTGTATGCACACTGCACATATCTCATTTTAAAGTAAAAAAACAAAACGGGAACAAATACAATATTTAAAATAAAGAACAAGTAAATTTAAATCAGGGGTCTCAAACTCACGGCCTGCAGGCCACATACGGCCCGCCGAACAATTTTGTGCAGCCCGCAGACTAATCCACGAAATTCAAAATATTTTGGATAAAATTAAGTAAGCCTAGGGGCCTACTTGTATTTTTCATTTCTCTAGCATCCTAGCTAGATATTAGCTTAGTTAACAGCAGTTGTGATGCGAACTACAGTTTCTGGTCGTTTTGTGACACTGAGTAAACTGCATGTATGATTGTGCTTGTTGTACTGATTTTTTTTTTGTTTTCAAATGCAGTGAGAAAAGTGTTGCGTAACAATTGCCTTTTGTAGATCTAGTGTGGCCCGCCGAACAGCTGTGATCTTGCTCTGTGGCCCACATGCTGAGTTGAGTTTGAGACCCTTGATTTAAATCAACAAACTGACCAGTATTTCTATGGAAACTATGCTCCTCTCACTGACCACTAATGAAAGAGGTGCCCCTTCCTGAAGTGCAGCGGGGCCAGATAAATGGCCTCAGGGGGCCAAATGTGGCCTGCAGGCCGAAGTTTGGGGACCCCTGCTTTATAGTCACCGCTAGCATTTGCACACAATGCAAGAGTCAGACGGTCCTTAATGGGTTTATGGCCTGGCAGCTTCTTCTTTGTGGTGATGAAAGTCCTCTTGGGCATTTTTCCCCAAAACAATACAGTTTCGTGACAGTTGAACGCTTGTTGGGGGATGTAGCCTTCCTTTGCGATAAGCACAGCAAAACGTGCCTTAACGTCAGCACTCGCAGCTTCACCATGCCTCACCAGCGAGTGGATGCCAGATTTCTTCTTGAAATTTTCAAATCAGCCGTGACTTGCCTTAAATGTATGTTCTGCTGCCTCTTTTGAGGTTGATGGTTCTTTCTTCTCCAAGTCGCTGTAAATAATAAGTACCTTTTCGCATATTACAGTCTCCATCACTGTATCTCCTGCCAGCTCTTTCTCTTTCACCCACACCAGCAGAAGCTTCTCCATTTCTTCATGGATATTTGTCCTTAATTAGGACAGAATTGTAGTTCCTTTCAGTGGATTTGCACTTTTCATGGCATCCTTTTGTTTAAGGATGGTACAAATTGTAGATGTATTGCGGTTGTACAGCTTTGCCAGTTCAATCACTCGTACACCACACTCATGCTTTTCTATTATTTCTTGCTTTACTTCTATCGACATCATTCTCTTCTTCTTCTCACCACTGTCCTTTACACTCACTTTCTTCAGACCCATGATAGCATACAAAAAAAAGTTAGTAAAAAATGCAAAAACGATGCAAGAACGAGTACAGTGCACAAGATTCGACTTGATTCTGTGTGTAACACATGAGAAAGAACGAGATGCTGGTGTTGTGCTGCCGATACTGGACCCATGCGCCAACGCACCAACTAGTGGCAGCTTCCGAAATCACCACTTGTATCTCGGAATTTCCCTCAGATCTCGAACAAAAATATGGACAGTGTTGCAGCTCGTATCTTAAAAATTTGTATGTTGGTCTGCTCGCATCTCAAGGTACCACTGTATATTCTTCATTCAACACTCTATCTGTCCTCTACCGAGAAACCTGTGTGTGCCACTTTAACAGGCTTTGGCTCCCTCATCACCATCCCCTCAGACTCCTAGTATTTGGGCAAAGGGGTCCAATAGATGGTGGGCAAAGAGGTCAGGTACTCAGTCCCTTGGTTGCCTTCCTCAAACCAAGACCCTGGGCGCTGTCACCTGGCCCTTCACCCCTAGTTTGCTCTCTCTGCTTGCTCTCTCAGGTACCAAGTCGTGCATGCCATTCTCAGCCTCTGTGGACATCTTGTCCATGCCCTGGCCTGGGCACCACTGCAGGACAGTCTCCAGATGCTGGGTGTGTAGCATTGCAGTAGCAGTTCTTGGGGCGAGCATTGTTGGCTCCAAGGCAGGGTGTCTTCCACAGCAATGGGACAGCTGCTGTACCTGCTGTGGACCTTATGCATCAGCTTGTCCACCACCTCTATGGACATGCAGCCCTGAAGAGGGAGGTCGAGTCAGGGAGTGACCATGATGGTGGCGACAGGTGGCCATTGTGCTTTCCTCATTAAACATCTGCTGGGTGAACTTAGGCACCCACAGGGCCTGGAACTGCTGGCTGCGCTGGCTGGTGAGCAATGACAGCAGCCACTGGGGAGGTTGCATCGGGAGCAGCTAGGGCTGGTAGGGGCCAGATCACACAGGGCTGCCTCATCTGCAACCCCTGCCACCGCTCAACCCAGAGACCCGAAACCAGTCTTCGCTGAGTTCATTCACCCTACCTGATGCACCATGTTGAGTTAGGGGCAGGTCCAAAGGAAACTATTTCTTCTTGTCTCCCAAGCCTGCTGCCCCTCCCACACCTTAGGGTGCCTCGTTACTATTTTCCCTGTGCTGGTAGACTGAGCCATTTTCAATTCTCCCTTCTCTGTGTTGCCACTTGCTCCCCAGATCCCACGCATCTGTGTCTCAGAAGCATCACCCTCTTCCTATACTGCAGCCTTGTTACCTGCACCACTGTCCTTCCTACTCCCCTGCCTCTCTAATCCCACCTGGGCACATCCCTCCACTACTTAGCAGGGTGGCACTACATCTTTTAAAACAGGAAATTCCGGTCCTCACCCCTGGACACAGTGCACAGTGGCCACGCCTCAGCAACTCCCCAGACCCACCTCCTGGCACCCTCCCGTCATACCCTGTTCTTGTCAGCAATACTTAGGGCACCCAGCCAGGGGCATGCTTTCACCTCCCATCTTGGCAAAGGCTATTTTCTCTGCCTGGAATGTTTCTCCCAGCTTTCAGCTCCCTTTGCTGCCTGCTTAACTGCCGTGAACTTGGTTTCTTTAGGAATCAGCTCGAGTGTCAGCTTTTCTAGAGAGTGTGCCTGCCACCTCAGGATCCTGTGTTCTCTTGGCCTGCCGCCTCTATGGCCTGTGTTCTCTTATTGTGCAACAAAGATTGGACTACTCGTGTGTCACCCTTCACTGTGCCTTTCATTTCTGGCTCTCCTGAACTTACTGCTGCATCAGATACATAATGTGGCCTCAGTGAGTTGGTAAAGAAGTGAATATTTCACAGTTAGGGGAGAAAAGCAACAGTAAGAAGTAGAAATATGGAGTGTAAAACTTAAGCAGAAATATCAAGCAGAAGTTTACAAACCAACCAAACAAACAAAGGAATAAAAGAGACACCCAAAGAAGTAATATAAGAAGAAGGAAATGAAAAACAGGGTTAGGAGCCTGACCAGGCGGTGGTGCAGTGGATAGATTGTCGGACTGGATGCAGAGGACCCAGGTTCGAGACCCCGAGGTCGCCAGCTTGAGCGCGAGCTCATTTGCTTTGAACAAAGCTCACCAGCTTGGACCCAAAGTCGCTGGCTTGAGCAAAGGGTTACTCAATCTGCTGAAGGCCCATGGTCAAGGCACATATGAGAAAGCAATCAATGAACAACTAAGGTGTCGCAACGAAAAACTGATGATTGACACTTCTCATCTCTCTTCATTCCTGTCTGTCTGTTCCTATCTATCCCTCTCTCTGACTCTCCCTGTCTCTGTAAAAACAAACAAACAAACAAACTTCAAAAACAGGGTTATGAAAGTCAGAGGCACAGGCTGGAGGGTTGGAGAGCTAGAGAGACAGAATGTAGAATCAAAGCTATAGTTTACTGAGCAGTGGGAATTTGAATCTACTGGTGAGGACATTTTCATTTGGTGGGCTAACTGAAGAATGACATTTTCATTCCACATGAATAAAAAGTCTAGTATGGATAGAGCACTTATAAATGAAATGGCCTCAGACATATTTGCAATGGTACCTAAGATATAGGGAAGTGAGCTTTATTCTAGTGCATTCTTTATAATGCAAGCACAGTTGAACCTTGAACGACATAAATTTGTACTGCCCGGACTCCCTTATATACTGATGTCTTTTAAATTAATTAATTGATTAATTAATTAATTTTTATTTTATTTTTTATTTTTCTTAAGTGAGAAGCGGGGAGGCAGAGTGACAGACACCTTCCTGCAGGCAACCCAACTGACCAAGATCCACCTGGCAAGCCCCCTACCTGGAGATGTTCTGCCCATCTGGGCCTTGCTCCATTGCTCAGCAACTGAGCTATTTTAGCGCCTGAGGTGAGGCCATGGAGCCATCCTCAGTGCCTGGGGCCAACTTTTCTCAAACCATTAGAACCATGGCTATGGGGTGGGGCGGGGAAGAGAGATAAAAAGAGAGGGGAGGGAGAAGAGGAGGGGTGGAGAAGCAGGTGGCTGCTTCTCCTGTGTGCCCTGACTGGGAATTGAACCTAGGATGTCCATATGCTGGGCCGACACTCTACCACTGAGCCAGCTAGCCAAAGCTGCCGATGTTCTTCAATAACTAACTGCTGTTTTTAGTTTGTGGTTGATGGTCTGCAGATTCAGAAGGCCAATCTATGCGTTGATCTACCTTTTTTTTTTTAGATAGGAGACTTGAGCATTGGAGTATTTTGGCATGAGGAGGGTGGTTCCTGGCCCCAGTCCCTGCAATACTGAGGAATGACTGGTGCTGTTAGGTCTTGGGGGAGTAAAAAGCTCTGTGTGGGTTTCTGACTGTGCAGGGGTTGGTATCCCCCTTCCCTTGCTGTATTGTTCAAGATGAACTGTTGAGCAGGTTGGAGGCGCTGCTCATATCCACAGAGCAGTTCCTTTTCAAAGAGTGATTTCTGACCAAGTGTGAAATTTCCAGTCACTCCAGACATGAAACCTACATTTTTGAGGCATGTAACTCTGTGTGGGAGAATAACCTAGAGACACCACAGCACTGAAAAAGGGGAACTGTGAAGCGATAGGCACCCTGTGGATGCTCCCCATTGTTTTCTCATTTGTTGCCTTTCCCTTGCCAGTGTTTTCAAATCTAGGCCACCTTGGAAGATGTTTTAATGATCCAGGAAAACACACTGGAATCTCAGATCTTCCCACAATGGGAGTAAATAGCATGTCGTAGAGGTGGGGCCTGTCTCGGGCAAATCTGTGATGGGGAAGGTTTTCCCTAACTGAGACGACATCACCCTATCCTCTAATCTCTGGTCTCCCTTCCCAGCTGGCCTACTTAGTAGACTTATTCATGGTAAAATGTCTGGGAGTGAGTGTGACACAGTTCCCAGAAATGAAAACTGGCGAGAGGGAAATGCTTGATGGAAAGGAGCGAATGGCGGGTGGTGGGTGTTCAAGCATGGTAGGGAAGGCTGTTCTGTTGGAAGAACTCAGGGCGGTGATCCTCCCCAAGTCCTTCCCAGTGCTCTGTGCAGGCATGGGATCCCCACCCGCTGGTAGGCTGACTGGGGTGAAGGAGGTGCTGCTGTGGTCTTTTTGCATCGCAGACCTCTGCCAGCCCCACTCCATGTCAGCTAAGGCAACTTCCAGGTGCCCCCAGGGCACTTGGGCACGACAGGCTCCCATCAGCATCTGGTACGTGGCTGGCTCGGTGCCACTGTGCCTAATTCCATGAACTTCCCTATCCTTCATCTTCCTCATTGGTCTACATCCTCAAACTTCCTCCGAGTATAAAATATTGAGTTTGGGTGCACCTTGGGAATAGTTTTCCTTAATTAGAGAAAGTGCTTGAAGGGGGCCCTGGAACAGTTGCTCTCCATGCTGAGAAATGCAGGTGCACTGCTCTGGGAGTCTGGTTTGTCTGCATGCCAAGAAAGGTTGATCACGTCTACATAGATGAGCTCGGGGATTTGTACCAAATTTCCTTCAAAGTTTTACTGCCTGAAAAGCTGAGGTTGCATTTCAGAAGGAGAGAGGACAAGAACAAGCAGGGACAGTCCCCAGCTCCCTGCTGCAAACCAGCCAGTCAGTCAGGCCAACGTATTTCCATGTAGTGTTTCTTAGACAATGACATTGAGATCAATGAGCGAGTTGCCTTCAATTACAAGGGCAGCCATAACAAAACACCACAGATGGGGTGGATTAAACAGCAGACATTGATTTTCTTACAGTTTGGGAACCTGGAAGGTGGGGACCTGGGCCAGCATGGTGTGGCCCCCTAAGAGCGTTCTTCTTGACTTGCAGAGGGCTGTCTTCCCACCTTCTAGCTATGGGGCGACATGGCTTTTCTTAGGTGTGAGGGATTGAGTGAGGAGCTCTCTTCCTAGTTTTATAAGGCTACCATTCCTATTGGATTAGAGTCCCATCATTATGGTTCTCAACTCTGGACATCTCGTCTCTGGAACAAGTCACATTGCAGCTTAGGCCTTCAGCATCTGAATTTTGGTTGGAGGTGGAGGGACACAATTCAGTCCACAGCATAGATCATGAAGTCCATTTAGTGGTTTGCAATGAACATTTACAAAAAAATTAAATGGAAGAAAACACAACAAAGTGCACACACATAGGCTGCTAGGCATGTGCAGATGGCTATGCACTGCCCACTCCAGAAATGTCGTCTGCACTGTAGTCCATGTGGATGGCACCCCTAGTGCTTTTCATGCACCACCCATAGGACAGTAGGTGGTTGGTCTGTTTAGTAGTCGTGGTAAGTAGTATTATCACAAGAAACACATTCATATGCATGTGTGTCAGGGTTGCTGCATGTTGGTGTGTGCTGTAACATGTGTTTCTTATTGAGAGTAACAGTCAAAAATGTATGAAACATATTATGGTAGTCATATGTTATTTTTTGGTTGCCCAACATTGGAACTCCCTTTCTGATGTTGGGAATACCCCATTATGTGACTCTTCATGGGGGTGTGGGGTCCTGTCTTCCACTGCAGAACCAGAAGTGGAAAAAGTATTTTGTCTCTCCTCTCCATGAGTCCAGAGTCTGAGCTCATTAGCAAGGCTGGTCCAATCGAATGTTCTCATCTTAAACTTTCTTGAGGGAGTAAAGCAGAGACTCAGTCACAGTAGCAGTAGGGAGCTGAGTGGCAGAAGGATGACCCAAAGGAGAAAGAGACCAGGATTTGGAAGTGACGACCCTGTGATGTGCTAAGCTGCCTGACCTCTTTGTCCACTATGTGATTCCTGATGCTGTGAGCCATTCGGTATGTTTCCAATAAATTTCTCATGTTCATAGACTGGTTCGAGTTGATTTTTTTTTTCCTGAAGCTAGAAACGGGGAGAGACAGTCAGACAGACTCCCGCATGCGCCCAACTGGGATCCACCCGGCACGCCCACCAGGGGGCGACGCTCTGCCCCTCTGGGGCGTCGCTGTGCCGTGACCAGAGCCACTCTAGCGCCTGGGGCAGAGGCCAAGGAGCCATCTCCAGCTCCCGGGCCATCTTTGCTCCAATGGAGCCTCGCTGCGGGAGGGGAAGAGAGAGACAGAGAGGAAGGAGAGGGGGAGGGGTGGAGAAGCAGATGGGCGCTTCTCCTGTGTGCCCTGGCTGGGAATCGAACCCAGGACTTCTGCACGCCAGGCCAACGCTCTACCACTGAGCCAACTGGCCAGGGCCTCGAGTTGATTTTTATTGTCACTAAAAACTCTGGGAAAAAAAATACACGATTTTCCTTGGCGGGGCTGAACTTGGATGTGTTTCACCCGCCCACTCAGCACCTAAATTATCAAGCAACCAAAATATACGGATTTAAATAAAGAAGTAAAGAAATAGGTGAAAAGAGAAAAACAGGTGTTCCTTTATTTATTTGTTTGTTTTTTAAAGCACTGCTTTGCAAGCTTTGTTTTGGGATAGGAAGAATAAAAGGAGGTGTCTCCTTGTACTGCAATGGATGACCAGACAGACTTGAGCCATGTGGTCAAAACCGCTCTTCTGTGATTTTCCTGATGCCTTATTTTGAGTTAGCACTCATTAGCATGAAATATTCTCTTCCTGAGATAGTTACAATTTATTTAGTACCCTCAGCAATCAAGACCACATGTAAAATACAGGCAGCTCCTATATGGCCCTTCCAAAAACCAGAAAGTGTACACACAACCTTTGCTGATTTTTCTTTCTTCCTTCCTTCCTTCCTTCCTTCCTTCCTTCCTTCCTTCCTTCCTTCCTTCCTTCCTTCCTTCCTTCCTTCCTTCCTTCCTTTTCCTCTAAAGTGAAAAATTATAATGCCTTCCCATTAGTTTTTTGATGTTGCTTTAGTAAGACAATATGTAGAGAAAAATAAGTTGATAAGACCATTTATTTCAACCAAGGGGTTATTATTTTCAGGCTTTTACAGTGGGCATTCCTGGCCTGACCTGCGGTGGCACAGTGGATAAACCATTGACCTGGAATGCTGAGGTTGCAAGTTTGAAACCCTGGGCTTGCCCGATTAAGGCACATATGGAAGTTGATGCTTACTACTCTCCTCCTCCCTATCTCTATCTTTCTCTTTTTCTCTTTCTCTCTCTCCCCACTCTAAAATAAATAAAAATAAAATCTTAAAAAAAACTAGGCAGGCATTCCAATGTAGAATAATTTTATTAAGTTAGCTTTTTAAGAGGATTTGTGTTTATGTCTTGCATTTCACCTGAGTAGAAAAACCTCATTTCTCTTACTTAGGAAGTGGTTTCAGCAGCTGGAAAGACCTCAGTCACAGAGTGTGCTAAGCAGGCAGAGCAGGATGGGGAGGGGGCGGTTCTGACATTGCAGGTCCTGGGTTAGCCACTGACAGCAGGAACCATCCAGAAATAACACAGACCCTGTGGCTAAGGATAAGCCAGATGGGTATTTGTACTAATCTTCCTAAATGAATGACAAAAAGCCAAAGAAATCAACCAACCAAGTCTTCATGCATCAGAGTTTTCTATAAACCTGTTGGTTACAACGATTTTTCACCTATTAAGGCAGGTTTCAAAACTCTCCTTTTAGCTAATTTCTTGTTTGTAACTATGGCTTTGCCCTCCTTTTTCTTATTCTTCTGTTTTTCTGCGCCATTTGAGCCTTCTTCTATGTCTTTCAGCCTTTGTTACCAAAAATCCCACACGTGGAGGGAGTGCCTTTTCTCTGTCCCCGTCTTGGGGAGTCCTGGGTCCCTGAGGTAGCCCTTGTTTCACGTCTGTCTAGTGCTGAGGCTCTTCTCTCTATGCAGCTTACCTTAGCCTGAGAGACAGAGTTCCCTTTGTGTCTAGGTGGGACTCGGCGGTCTTCCCATGTCCTTCAGCACAGCCCCTCCTGCTTGTCTAAAGGAGACGAGGGGCTGCCCCGCTAACACTCACCCTGTGAGCAGGAGTGCCGTAGAGCTCTGCCCAGGGTTCTCACTTCCAGCGTTCCTCCTCAATAACTAATCACCAGGGGTCTACATGGTCATGATTCTGACATTTGCACATCTGGGCAGGACTTCCTGTTCAGTTCACAACCTGGTTGGCTTCTACACATCTTAAAACCAGCTTAACAAAAACCGAACATAGTCACATCTTCTGTTCACAAATCTGCTGCTCCTCAGCGTATACCGTACATCAATAATTAATACACAGTGCGCCTCACTCAACCCAACGGCCTAGTTTTCGACAGCCTCCTCTTTCTTACCCTGCAGCTCTCCTGTCCTCTTCCAACATAACCTCAGCATCCTAGACAGTGGTTTTATACTCTGATCTGGGATATGCTCTCACCAAACACCTGTCAAAGCCTTCTCAAGGTGAGGTCCCTGAGATATGGTCCCAAGCAATGTGACTGGTGAGGCCCCAAGTGTCCCCACCTGTGTGTCCAGGCTTATCTCATGCCTTTCTCCTCCATGCTCACCACAGTCCAGCCATGTTGACCTCTCCCTAGTTCTAGTCCAGACACAGTATGTGTTGTGTGTTCCAGCTAGTAGGCCTCTCTCCACCCTCTGCCACTCACCTAACACGTCCCTTTCTTTCACAGATACTTGCTGTTTCTTCACACTTAGCTTCCTTGTAATGCACTCTTTTGTTTTCGCATTATATACATATTTTTATTTTTATTAATTTTAATGCAGTGACATTGATAAATCAGGGTACATATGTTCCGAGAAAACATCTCCAGATTATTTTGACCTTTGATTATGCTGCATACCCCTCACCCAAAGTCAAATTGTCTTCTGTCACCTTCTATCTGGTTTTCTTTGTGCCCCTCCCCTCCCCCCACCCCCTACCTCTCCTTCCTCGCCCCCTCCCCACCCCTCCACCCCACTCCCTGTTACCATCACATTCTTGTCCATATCTCTGAGTCTCATTTTTATGTCCCATCTATGCATGGGTTCATATAGTTCTTAGTTTTTTCTGATTTACTTATTTCACTCCATATAATGTTATCAAGGTCCATCCATGTTATTGTAAATGATCCGATGTCATCATTTCTTATGGCTGAGTAGTATTCCATAGTATATATGTACCAAAGTTTTTTAATCCACTCGTCCTCTGACAGACACTTGGGCTGTTTCCAGATCTTTGCTATTGTGAACAATGCTGCCATAAACATGGGGGTGCATTTCTCCTTTTGGAACTGTTCTATGGTGTTCTTGGGGTATATTCCTAAAAGTGCGATGGCTGGGTCAAAAGGCAGTTTGATTTTCAATTTTTTGAGGAATCTCCATACTGTTTTCCACAGAGGCTGCACCAGTCTGCATTGCCACCAGCAGCATAGGAAGGAGGGTTCCCTTTTCTCCACATCCTTGCCAGCACTTATTCTGTGTTGTTTTGTTGATGAGCGCCATTCTGACCGGTGTGAGGTGATATCTCATTGTGGTTTTAATTTGCATTTCTTTAATGATTAGTGATGTTGAGCATTTTTCATATGCCTATTGGCCATCTGTATATCCTCTTAGGAGAAGTGTCCATTCATTTCTTTTGCTGAGTTTTTGATTGGATTGTTTGTCTTTCTGGTGTTGAGATTTACAGGTTCTTTATAAATTTTGGTTATTAACCCCTTATCAGATGTACTGTCAAATATGTTCTCCCATTGTGTAGTTTGTCTTTTTATTCTGTTATTATTGTCTTTGGCTGTGCAAAAGCTTTTTAGTTTGATATAGTCCCATTTGTTTATCCTGTCTTTTATTCCACTTCCCCGTGGAGATAAATCAGCAAATATATTGCTCCGAGAGATGTCCGAGAGCTTACTGCCTATGTTTTCTTCTAAGATGCTTATGGTTTCACGGCTGACATTTAAGACTTTTGTCCATTTTGAGTTGATTTTTGTGAATGGTGTAAGTTGGTGGTCTAGTTTCATTTTTTTGCAGGTAGCTGTCCAATTTTCCCAAAACCATTTATTAAAGAGGCTGTCTTTACTCCATTGTATATCCTTACCTACTTTGTCAAATATCAGTTGTCCATAGAGCTGTGGGTTTATTTCTGGGTTCTCTATTCTGTTCCATTGATCTATATGCCTGTTCTTATGCCAGTACCATGCTGTTTTGAGTACAATGGCCTTGTAGTATAACTTGATATCAGGAAGTGTGATACCTCCCCCCTTTATTCATCTCTTTTAAGATTGCTGAGGCTATTCGTGGGTTTTTTTTGGTTCCATATAAATTTTTGGAATATGTGTTCTATATCTTTGAAGTATGTCATTGGTGCTTTAATTGATATTGCATTGAATTTATAGATTGCTTTGGGTAATATAGACATTTTAATGATGTTTATTCTTCCTAACCATAAGCATGGTATATGCTTCCATTTGTTTGTATCTTTCTTGATTTCTTTTATCAATGTTTTATAATTTTCCTAGTACAAGTTTTTAGTCTCCTTAGTTAAATGTACTTCATTTTTTTGGTTGTAATAGTGAAGGGGATTGTTTCCTTAATTTCTCTTTCTGACTGTTCATTGTTGGCATATAAAAATGCCTCTGATTTCTGTGTATTAATTTTATATCCTGCCACTTTGCTGAATTCATTTATCAAGTACAGTAGTTTTTTGAGTGAGACTTTAGGGTTTTCTATATACACTATCATATCATCTGCAAATAATGATAGTTTTATTTTTTCTTTTCCAACTTGAATGCCTTTTATTTCTTCTTCTTGTTTGATTGCTGTGGCTAGGACTTCCAGGACTATGTTGAATAAGAGTGGTGAAAGGGGGCACCCCTGCCTTGTTCCTGATCTTAAAGGGATTGCTTTTAATTGTTGCCCATTGAGTATGATGTTGGCTGTGGGTTTCTCATGTGGCTTTTATCATGTTGAGGTATGTTCCCTGTATTCCCACTTTGCTGAGATTTTTAATCATGAACGGGTGCTGGATTTTATCAAATGCTTTTTCTGCATCTATTGAAATTATCATGTGGTTTTTCTCCTTCCTTTGGTTTATGTGATAATCACATTGATTGATTTGCAAATATTGTACCAGCCTTGCCTCCCCAGAATAAATCCCACTTGATCATGATGTATGATTTTTTCCATATATTGTTGGATCCAATTTGCTAATATTTTGTTGAGGATTTTAGCATCTATATTCATCAGGGATATTGGCCTAAAATTTTCTTTCTTTGTGTTGTCTTTGCCTGATTTTGGAATTAGAATTATGCTCACCTCATAAAAGGAGCTTGGAAGTCTTCCTTCCTCTGAATGTTTTGAAATAGCTCGAGAAGGATAGGAGTTAGTTCTTCTGTGAATATTTGGTAGAATTCACTTGTGAAGCCATCTGGCCCAGGGCTTTTCTTTGTTGGGAGTTTTTTGATAACTGTTTTGATTTCATTTGGTGCAATCAGTCTGTTTAGATTTTCTGATTCTTCTAGATTGATTTTTGGAAGATTGTATGTTTCAAGGAATTTGTCCATTTCATCTAGGATGTCTAGTTTTTTGGCATACAGTTCTTCATAGTATTTTCTTACAATATTTTGTATTTCTGTTGTGTCAGTTGTTATTTCTCTACTCTCATTTCTATTTTTTTTAAAAGACTTTATTTATTCATTTTAGAGAGGAGAGAGAGAGAGAGAGAGAGAGAGAGAGAGAGAGAGAAGGGGGGAGGAGGGAGGAGCAGGAAGCATCAACTCCCATATGTGCCTTGACCAGGCAAGCCCAGAGTTTTGAACCAGCGACCTCAGCGTTCCAGGTTGATACTTTATCCACTGCGCCACCACAGGTCAGGCTCTATTTTTTTTTATTTGAGTCCTATCCCTTTTTTTCTTGGTGAGTCTAGTTAAAGGTTCATCAATCTTGTTTACCTTTTCAAAGAACCAGCTCCTAGTTTCATTGATCCTCTGTATTGTTTCTTTAGCCTCTATGTCATTTATTTCTGCTCTGATCTTTATTATATCCTTCCTTCTACTACATTTGTGCTTTACTTGCTGTTCTTTTTCTAGTTTTTTTAGATGCAGAGTTAGGTTGTTTATTTGAGCTTTTTCTAGTTTCTTAAAGTGTGTTGTAGTGCAATGAACTTCCCTCTCAGCACTGCTTTTGCTGTGTCCCATAAATTTTGAGGTGTTGTATGCTCATTATTATTCATTTCTAGGAATTTTTTTTATTTCTTCTTTGATCTCATTCTTAATCTATTCATTATTTAACAACCTGCTATTTATTTTCCATGTGTTTGAGAATTTTTGAGCTTTTCTGTTGTGGTTGATTTCTAGTTTTATGCCATTGTGATCAGAGAAAGTGCTTGATATGGTTTCAATCTTCTTAAATTTGTTGAGACCACTTTTGTGCCCTAACGTGTGGTCTATCCTAGAGATTGTACCATGAGCACTTGAAAAGAATGTATATTCTGCTGCTTTAGGGTGAAAGGTTCTGAAAATATCTATTAAATTGAGTTGATCTAGTGTGTCCTTTAAGTCTGCTATTTCTTTGTTAATTTTTTTTTTGAGAATCTGTCTAGCGATGTTAGTGGGGTATTGAAATCCCCTACTATTATAGTATTGCTGTTGTTCTTGCCCTTTATATCCATCAAAGTCTGCTTTATATATTTAGGTGCTTCTATATTAGGTGCGTAGATATTTATAATAGTTATATCTTCCTGTTGGATTGCTCCCTTTATCATTATGTAGTGGTCTTCTTTATCTCTTACTATATTCTTTGTTTTAAAGTCCATTTTGTCTGATATAAGTATTGCTACCCCAGCTTTTTTTCCATTTCCATTTTCATGAAATGTTTTTTTTTATCCTTTTACCTTCAGTCTATGTGCATTTTTTGTTTTAAGGTGTGTCTTTTATAGACAGCATTTGTACAGTCCTGTTTTCTTATCCATGCAGCTATCCTATGTCTTTTGATTGGATCATTTAATTCATTTACATTTAAGGTTATTATTGATATGTAGTTGTTTATTGCCATTTTATTCTTTAAAGCTGTATTCCTCTTTTGCTATATTCTTTTCCCACTTTGATTTGTTTACACCATGCCCCTTAACATTTCCTGCAGCATTGGTTTGGTTGTAATGAATTCCTTGAGTTGTTTTTTTTTTTTTGTCTGGGAAGCTTTTTATTTCTCCTTCAATTTTAAATGATAGCCTTGCTGGATCAAGTAGTCTTGGTTGTAGGTTCTTGTTCTGCATTACTTTGAATATTTCTTGCCATAACCTTCTGGCCTCAAGTGTTTCTGTTGAGAAGTCGAATGTCATCCTTATGGGGGTTCCTTTGTAGGTGATAGCCTTTTTTTCTCTAGCAGCTTTTAATATTTTCTTTTTATCACTTAGCTTTGGTATTTTAATTATGATGTGTCTTGGTGTAGGTTTCTTGGGTTTCTCTTTAATGGAGTTCTCTGTGCTTCTTGAACTTGTGAGAGTTTTTCTGCATTAATTTAGGGAAGTTTTCAGCTATGATATGATTGAACAAAGTCTCTATCCCTTGTTCTTTTTCTTCTTCTTCAGGAACCCCTATGATGCAGATGTTATTTCTCTTCATGTTGTTACAGAGCTCTCTAAGAGTTTTCTCAGAGTTTTTGAGTCTCTTTTCTTTTTTTCTTCTCTGCTTTCTTACCTTCATTCCAGTTGAACTCCAACTCGCTGATTTGATCCTTAGCTCTATCCATCCTGTTTTTAATTCCTTCCATTGTGGTCTTCATTTCTGATATTGTATTTGTCATCTCCAACTGATTCTTTTCTAATATTTCAATATCCTTTTTTATACTTGCTATTTCTTTATTTAGGTGTTCATAATGACCATCCATTGTTGTTCTAAGATCCCTAAACATCCTTACAATCATTATTTTGAACTCCGCATCCAGAAATTTGGTTATTTTCATATCACTCAGTTCTTTTCCTGGAATTTTCTCTTGTGGTTTCATTTGGATTGCACTTCTCTGTCTTCTCATATCTGTGTGTTTGGGTGTTTTGTTTGTAGAGCTGGTTGAGTCTAGGCTTGGTGTTGTCTGCCTCCAGTTTTCAATTGTGTTATTTGTAGGTCTTCTTCGGTTGGCATCAGCTATTATTTGTAATCCATTTTTGGATTTGGGCCGCTTTGAAGTCTTGATTTGTTTGTTTTCTTTTTTTTTTTTTTATTTTTTTTATTTTTATTTATTTTTGTTTGTTTGTTTGTTTTCTTAACAGATGATTGTCTTGTTTGCTGATCTCATCAGGGGGCTTATTTGAAACTGTATGTAGGAATGTGGTGGGTATAACCTGAGACTCTGAAGTCCTCCTCTGCCAGTTAATCTCTCTGGGGGTGGGTTGCTTTCTCAGCTTCATTAGGGGGAGGTGTATCTCAGATTTCCATGAAGACCTGAGTTACTGCTTCTCCTCCCCACTTCTTGTTTTCAGCTGTGCCTTGTTGCGCTGATTGGAGCTGGAGAGATGTTGGAGATCTGTGCCCTGGAAGCACTTTGACTTTTGTTTTGTGGAAGGATCAGCCCCTCCCCCAGCTATGGCCACCTCCAGCACTGAATGAGTCAGCTTTTTAGGTCCCCTGCATTCCTCTGCCCCTCACTGTCTCTCTCTCTCTCTCTCTCTCCTTTCTTTTTGGAAGACAAACCAGCCCTTTCAACACACCTAATTCCCTGATTGCCAGGCAAGTGGCTATGTGCAATATTTACTGGTCTTTTCCTTGAAGTGAGATCCCTTCTGGGCTCTCAACCTCACCCCCCCTCAGTTTCTGTAAGCAGGGGAGATTCAGGCGGTCCCTACCAGGTTTGTTGTGGCTTCTTCTTTGTTTTTTTGGTTTTTGAGAGATGTTCTTATAGCCCAACTTTAGTTTTTCATGCTGATTGTTCATAAATTAGTTTGTAATCCAGTTCAGTGATGTAAGCTGAGAGTCTGTGCATCTGCCTACTTCGCTGCCATCTTCAGGTTCCCCTTGCATTATATTTTTTATGAAAGTTGTGTATCCTTTACAAGTTAAGTTGTTCCTTGTTCCTTATGGTTTTTAATCCAACACTCCAGCTCCCTGAACTACCCACTCCATTTTCTGTACCCTAGGGGCAATTACTTTGAATAGTTTTGACTGATTCTTTTGGTAACATTCACCTTGTTGCTAAACAACATACTAGCTTCTTTTTTATTTTCCTGTGGTTGGCATTACCTACTGATTTCTCAATATAAAAGCTGAAGACTGAGTTCTCTTTCAAAACCAACCACTACTACATTATTGAACACTTCCTGTCTCTAGTTTTTCACCATATATTATATTTTTAGTTAGATTACTGTTCAATGTTTACATTATTTTTATGCTATTTAGAGCTGAGTCATGTGATAAACTATACTTCTCCTCAGAGTTAACCATTGCTTTTTTGTGGAAGTCAGGCAAGGGGCTAATTGTCTATGGATTTGTCACTAATTATCCCTAACTTTCCTCCACTTGTGTTAATTTTGTTCAATAAACTCAAGTACTTGGGTAGTCTAATAATTTTGTCTTCTCGGGGAATCTCTTCTAGGAAGCTTCTGACCTGACTTGTTTTGGGCTTGTGTCATTTGGGTCCTCCAGGAAGCAGACACCAAGATGATGTTGGAAGGGCAAGAGATTTGTTGAGAGAACTTCTTATAGAAAGATGAAGGAGTGAGAGAGCAGGGGGAGGCAGAGAGAGCACCCAGACAAGGAGAGGAGGCTGACACCTGAGAAGGGGTAGGGGACCAGAAGGAAATAAGACAGAAGAGCCTCAGATGTCATTCACTTCTAAGGAATCTCAGCATGGCCATTTGGGAGTCTCACTGGACTAGTACCATGTAAGGCATATGTGGCCAGCTCTAGTAGCTCTGCCAATCTCAGGTATTGGCTCGGAGAAGACTGGGGCTTTCTCAGCCCAGCCTGGTAGCAGAAGGCAGTCTCTGACTGCTCCCCTGCCAGAATTTCTCTCATAATAAAAGTGCTGAAGGGCTTTCCCATATTATCACAGACTGGTTGATCTCTGGGTCTTCTCAACTTTGTGCCTTCTCCTCCACAGAGCCACCATATGAGGCCAGAGATCTTGAAAGCTCCTTTTATAACCACATAATGATTTCCACACATCTTTCTAACCTACTTACTTTTGTATTTCAATAGAGAATGCTCTCCATAGTTTCCAGGGAAAGAGTGCATTGAAATTAGAGTTTCTGAGAACTTACATTTCTAAAAATGTCTTTTTTCTGCTCTCACACCTACTTGACAAGTGGCTGAGTACTGAAGTCTAGATAAGAAATAATTTCCCTTCAAATTTTGCAGGTATTTTGTTCTATGTTCTCCTATTTTCTAGCATTGCCCTTGACCGCTTTGAAGGCAGTCACATTCTGGGTCCTTGACTCCAGTTTTCTGAAACTTCATGGCAATGTGTCTTAGCACATTTTCTGGAATCTCAGGACTTTTAAGCTGAAAATTAATTTTCAGATTTAGGAGATTTATTTGTATACTTTCTTTAATGTTATTCCCCCATTCATTTTCTTGGCTAGCTTTTGCTGGGCTCTTAATTAGACACTCTAATTTTCTTGTGTGTTTTTTTTTTTACTCCTAATTTTCCTTTTAAATTTCTGAAATATTTTCTCAAACTTAACTTCAGAAACTTGCAGATTAAAAGAAAATGCTCCTATCATATTTTCATTTTAAAGCATATTGTTGTTCTCAAAAAAAAAGAAAAGAAAAAAAGCTCTTTTAAAAAATCGTCTTGACTTGGGTGTTAGACACACAATACAATATACAGATGATGTATTATAGAATCATACACCTGAAACCTATATAATTTTATTGACTAATGTCACCCCAATGCTTGCAATAAAAAAATAAAAGATTGTTATTGTTTAATAGATAGTACGTCTTGTCTTATTTTGTTCTGAAGAAATTATGATAGTATAGTTTAAATTTTCTTCTCTTTTTCCTTTGCATTTTTATTCTCTGTCAGTAGGCTTTAACTACTTTGCTGATCACTCCAATTTAGCCTCAGATGCTTAAAGCTGATTGGCCATGCTGGGCATATGGGTGTAGTTTTTAATTGTGGGAGGCATCCTAGCATGATTTGAATGTGCTGTTTCATTGGAAAAGAACACCCCAATATTTATATCTTTAGATCTGCCCTTTAGGAGTGCATTTTGTGTGGGTTTTTTTTGGTCTCCTGTCTGGATGGCATGAGCCTGGCTGTCAGCCTCTAGGAGCCAAGAGTAGAAGAAGGCTGAGGTCTCAGCATTCAGCATGTTTTTACTTAACCCTTCTTCTTGTTTTGGAATCTAAATATCATCCTTGATTACAAATGATTTCCCCCAGTTCAGTGACCCTGTTTTACTCTTTTCAGAGAATGAACCTCCAGCCTTGTGCGCCTTGTGCCAGGGAAGGTGGGACAGTCTCAGGAGTAAGGAGGTAAATATAGAGGTCTTGCTGCTACTTTAATGGACTTTTAACCAAATCTCCAGTTTTTAGTTCTTCCAGAAGTATCAACTAATGGCATTTATTATTATTATTATCATCATTATTATTATTATTATTATTATTTGTGTGTGTGTGTGTGTGTGTGTGAGACAGAGACAGAGAGAGTCAGAGAGAGGGACAGACAGGGACAGACAGGCAGGAAAGGAGAGAGATGAGAAGCATCAATTCTTCATTGTGGCACCTTAGTTGTTCATTGATTGCTTTCTCATATGTGCTTTGACCAGGGGGTGGGGGTGGGGCTACAGCAGACCGAGTGACCCCTTGCTCAAGCCAGCGACCTTGGGCTCAAGCTGGTGAGCCTTGCTCAAACCAGATGAGCCCACAGTCAAACCGGCGACCTCGGGGTTTTGAACCTGGGTCCTCCGCATCCCAATCCGACGCTCTATCCACTGCACCACCACCTGGTCTGGTGGCACTTATTATTTTAGAGGTCTGCAGTTTATTTCAGGTTCTTCCTTGACTTTTCCTAGTTCTGACTGGTGTTCATTTTCTTGATTCTGTCAGGTCAATTATCACCTATCGCTTTGCTTTCCATTTCCTTTCTCCCTCTCCTTTTCTTCCCACTTATGGTTTATGCCTTTTCAAAGTCCTTTGCTGTCATGTCAGTGATCCTTCAGGAGAGTGTAGCGGCTACAATACATGCTCAGCTCACCATGTTCAACAGAAAGCCAGTGGTAATGCTCTCTTACAGAACAATGAATTGCTTCTTCTTTTTCTTTTTTTTATATATACTTTTAATATTCACTTTTACAACATCATAATTAACTTTCAAGTAATTATTTATATTTCTTTTTATTTTTAATAAATTTCTATTAATGGTAATGAAATGACATTAATGAATCAGGGTACATATATTCAAAGAAAACATGTCTAGGTTATTTTGTCATTAAATTATGTTGCATACCCCTCGCCCAAAGTCAGATTGTCCTCCGCCACCCTCTATCTAGTTCTCTCTGCCCCTCCCCCTCCCCCTAACTCTCTCCCTCCCTCCCTCCCATGTCCTCCCTCCCCCACCCCTGGTAACCACCACACTCTTGTCCATGTCTCTTAGTCTCGTTTTTATGTTCCACCAATGTATGGAATCATGTAGTTCTTGTTTTTTTCTGATTTACTTATTTCACTCCTTATAATGTTATCAAGATCCCACCATTTTGCTGTAAATGATCTGATGTCATCATTTCTTATGGCTGAGTAGTATTCCATAGTGTATATGTGCCACATCTTCTTTATCCAGTCTTCTATTGAAGGGCTTTTTGGTTGTTTCCATGTCTTGGCCACTGTGAACAGTGCTGCAATGAACATGGGGCTACATGTGTCTTCACGTATCAATGTTTCTGAGGTTTTGGGGTATATACCCAGTAGAGGGATTGCTGGGTCATAAGGTAGTTCTATTTGCAGTTTTTTGAGGAACCACCATACTTTCCTCCATAATGGTTGTACTACTTTACAGTCCCACCAACAGTGAATGAGGGTTCCTTTTTCTCCACAGCCTCTCCAACATTTGCTATTACCCGTCTTGTTGATAATAGCTAATCTAACAGGGGTGAGGTGGTATCTCATTGTAGTTTTGATTTGCATTTCTCTAATAACTAATGAAGCTGAGCATCTTTTCATATATCTGTTGGCCATTTGTATCTCTTCCTGGGTAAAGTGTCTGTTCATGTCCTCTTCCCATTTTTTTATGGGATTGTTTGTTTGTTTGTTGTTGAGTTTTATGAGTTCTTTGTAAATTTTGGATATTAGGCCCTTATCTGAGCTGTTGTTTGAAAATATCATTTCCCATTTAGTTGGCTGTCTGTTTATTTTACTATCAGTTTCTCTTGCTGAGCAAAAACTTTTTATTCTGATGTAGTCCCATTCATTTATCTTTGCCTTCACTTCTCTTGCCATTGGAGTCAAGTTCATAAAATGTTCTTTAAAACCCAGGTCCATGAGTTTAGTACCTATGTCTTCTTCTATGTACTTTATTGTTTCAGATCTTATATTTAGGTCTTTGATCCATTTTGAATTAATTTTAGTACACGGGGACAGGCTGTAGTCGAGTTTCATTCTTTTGCATGTGGCTTTCCAGTTTTCCCAACACCATTTGTTGAAGAGGCTTTCTTTTCTCCATTTTGTGTTGTTGGCCCCTTTATCAAAGATTATTTGACCATATTTATGTGGTTTTATTTCTGGGCTTTCTATTCTGTTCCATTGGTCTGAGTGTCTATTTTTCTGCC
Organism: Saccopteryx bilineata; assembly: GCF_036850765.1. Taxonomy (NCBI): domain Eukaryota; kingdom Metazoa; phylum Chordata; class Mammalia; order Chiroptera; family Emballonuridae; genus Saccopteryx; species Saccopteryx bilineata. The sequence goes on from NC_089494.1 coordinate 132,710,051, forward strand.
AATACCATGCTGTTTTGATTATTGTGGCCCTATAATATAGTTTAAAGTCAGGTATTGTAATGCCCCCAGCTTCATTCTTTTTCCTTAGGATTGTTTTGGCTATTCGGGGTTTTTTATAGTTGCATATAAATCTGATGATTTTTTGTTCCATTTCTTTAAAAAATCTCATAGGAATTTTGATGGGAATTGCATTAAATTTGTATATTGCTTTGGGTAATATGGCCATTTTGATTATATTTATTCTTCCTATCCAAGAACAAGGAATATTTTTCCATCTCATTGTATCTTTTTCGATTTCCCTTAACAATGCTTTGTAATTTTCATTATAAAGGTCCTTTACATTCTTTGTTATGTTTATTCCTAGGTATTTTATTTTATTTTTTGCAATCGTGAAGGGGATTATTTTTTTGAGTTCGTTTTCTAATATTTTATTGTTGGCATATAGAAAGGCTATGGACTTTTGTATGTTAATTTTGTATCCTGCGACCTTACTGTATTGGTTTATTGTTTCTAGTAATCTTTTTGTGGAGTCCTTCGGGTTTTCGATGTATAGGATCATATCATCAGCAAAAAGTGATACCTTTACTTCTTCTTTTCCGATATGGATGCCTTTTATTTCTTTGTCTTGTCTGATTGCTCTGGCCAGAACTTCTAGTACCACGTTAAATAAGAGTGGAGAGAGTGGACAACCCTGTCTTGTTCCTGATTTAAGGTAGAAAGTCCTCAGTTTTATGCTGTTTAATATGATGTTGGCTGATGGTTTATCATATATGGCCTTTATCATGTTGAGATATTTTCCTTCTATACCTATTTTGTTGAGAGTCTTAAACATAAAATTGTGTTGTATTTTATCAAAAGCCTTTTCTGCATCTATTGATAAGATCATGTGGTTTTTGTTCTTTGTTTTGTTGATTTGGTGTATTACGTTAACCGTTTTGCGTATGTTGAACCGTCCTTGAGATTCTGTGATGAATCCCACTTGATCATGATGTATTATTTTTTTTAATATGTTGTTGTATTCGGTTTGTCAGTATTTTGTTTAGTATTTTAGCATCTGTATTCATTAGAGATATTAGTCTGTAGTTTTCTTTCTTTGTGCCATCCTTGCCAGGTTTTGGTATGAGGGTTATGTTGGCCTCATAAAATGTGTTTGGAAGTATTGCTTCTTCTTCAATTTTTTGGAAGAGTTTGAGTAGAATAGGAACCAAGTCTTCTTTGAATGTTTGATAGAATTCACTAGTATAACCGTCTGGGCCTGGACTTTTATTTTTGGGGAGGTTTTTAATAGTTTTTTCTATTTCCTCCCTGCTGATTGGTCTGTTTAGGCTTTCTACCTCTTCATGACTCAGTCTAGGAAGGTTGTATTGTTCTAGGAATTTATCTATTTCTTCTAGATTGTTGTATTTGGTGGCATATAATTTTTTATAGTATTCTACAATAATTCTTTGTATATCTATGATGTCTGTGGTGATCTCTCCTCTTTCATTTTGGATTTTATTTATTTGAGTCCTGTGTCTTTTTTCCTTGGTGAGTCTTGCCAAGGGTTTGTCAATTTTGTTGATCTTTTCAAAGAACCAGCTCCTTGTTTTATTGATTTTTTCTATAGTTTTTCTGTTCTCTATTTCATTTATTTCTGCTCTGATTTTTATTATCTCCTTTCTTCGGCTGGTTTTGGGTTGTCTTTGTTCTTCTTTTTCTAGCTCCTTAAGGTGTGAAGTTAAGTGGTTTACTTCTGCTCTCTCTTGTTTGTTCATATAGGCCTGAAGTGATATGAACTTTCCTCTTATTACTGCTTTTGCTGCATCCCAGAGATTCTGATATGTGGTATTTTCATTTGTCTGTATATATCTTTTGATCTCTGCGCTTATTTCTTCTTTGACCCATTCATTTTTTAGAAGTATGTTGTTTAGATTCCACATTTTTGTGGGGTTTTCCCCCTCTTTTTTGCAGTTGAATTCTGGTTTCAAGGCTTTATGATCAGAAAATATGCTTGGTACAATTTCAATTTTTCTAAATTTGCTGATATTGTCTTTGTGGCCCAACATATGGTCAATTCTTGAGAATGTTCCATGTACACTAGAGAAAAATGTATACTCTGTCGCTTTGGGATGAAGTGTCCTGTAGATGTCTATCATATCCAGGTGTTCTAGTATTTCGTTTAAGGCCACTATATCTTTATTGATTCTCTGTTTGGATGACCGATCTAGAGCTGTCAGCGGTGTATTGAGGTCTCCAAGTATGATTGTATTTTTGTCCGTTTTTGTTTTAAGGTCAATAAATAGCTGTCTTATATATTTTGGTGCTCCTTGGTTTGGTGCATATATATTAAGGATTGTTATGTCTTCTTGATTCAACTTCCCCTTAATCATTATGAAATGACCATTTTTGTCTCTGAGTACTTTTTCTGTCTTGTAGTCAGCATTATTAGATATGAGTATTGCTACACCTGCTTTTTTTTTGGGTGTTGTTTGCTTGGAGTATTGTTTTCCAGCCTTTCACTTTGAATTTGTTTTTATCCTTGTTGCTTAGATGTGTTTCTTGTAGGCAGCATACAGTTGGATTTTCTTCTTTAATCCATTCTGCTACTCTGTGTCTTTTTATTGGTAAGTTTAATCCATTTACATTTAGTGTAATTATTGACACTTGTGGGTTCCCTACTGCCATTTTATAAATTGCTTTCTGTTAGTTTTGTATCTTGATTCTTCTCTTTCGTTTTTCTATCATTTGTTTTTGTTTGTTTGTGTTCCATACTTCTTTCCTCTGTTGTTACCTTTTTTAAGTCAAGTGTTTTTGTGGTGGTTTTTTCAAGGGTGGTTACCATTAAGTAATGAAAAGGGTACCTACCATATTCATTTTAGTACCCTATCTTATGAGTATTTCTGCACTTCATCGTCCTTTGCTACTGTTAATCTCCATCCTCTCCTCCCTTTTTTTCTTTGTTGTTGCAGTTTAAGTTTAGTTTTATTGTGTTCTTGGTGGAGCTGTTATTTGTGGTGTTGTTTTCTTTTGTTCTTTGAATCTGGTTGGAAAACCCCCTTTAGTATTTCCTGGAGTGGGGGCTTTCTGCTGATAAGTTCTCTCATCTTTTCTGTATTTGTGAATTTTTTTTTTTCTTTTTCATTTTTCTGAAGCTGGAAACAGGGAGAGACAGTCAGACAGACTCCCACATGCGCCAGACCGGGATCCACCCGGCACGCCCACCATGGGGCGACGCTCTGCCCACCAGGGGGCGATGCTCTACCCATCCTGGGTGTCGCCATGTTGTGACCAGAGCCACTCTAGCGCCTGAGGCAGAGGCCACAGAGCCATCCCCAGCGCCCGGGCCATCTTTGCTCCAATGGAGCCTTGGCTGCGGGAGGGGAAGAGAGAGACAGAGAGGAAAGTGCGGCGGAGGGGTGGAGAAGCAAATGGGCGCTTCTCCTGTGTGCCCTGGCCGGGAATCGAACCCGGGTCCTCCACACGCTAGGCCGACGCTCTACCGCTGAGCCAACCGGCCAGGGCTTGTGAATGTTTTTATATCTCCTTCGTACTTGAATGATAGCTTTGATGGGTATAGTATTCTTGGCTGAAAGTTCCTCTCTTTCAGGGCTTTAAATATTGGGGTCCACTCTCTTCTAGCTTGTAGAGTTTCTGCTGAGAAATCTGATGATAATCTAATAGGCCTTCCTTTATATGTTGTACTCTTCTTTTCCCTGGCTGCCTTGAGAATTTTTTCTTTGTCATTGGTTTGTGTCATCTTTATTATGATGTGCCTTGGAGTGGGTTTGTTCGGGTTAAGAAAACTCGGTGTTCTGTTTGCTTCTTGAATTTGAGGCTTTAGTTCTTTCCACAGGCTTGGGAAGTTCTCGTCTATTATTTGTTTGAGTATATTCTCCATTTCATTTTCTTTCTCTTCTCCCTCTGATATACCTATTATTCTTATGTTATTCTTTCTGATCGAGTCAGACAATTCCTGTAGGGCTTTCTCGTTTTTTTATTATTTTTTGAGTCTCTTTCTTCTTCTCTCTGTTTTGCCTCAAGTTGTTTGTCTTCTATTTCACTAATCCTATCTTCAATCTGGGCTGTTCTGTTAGCTAAGCTTGTTACCTCGTTTTTAAGCTCGTGAATTGAGTTTTTCATTTCTGTTTGATTTGTTTTTATAGTTTCAATTTCCTTGGTAATATATTCTTTGTGTTCATTGAGTTGTTTTCTGATCTCCCTAAATTGCCTTTCTGTGTTTTCTTGTATATCTCTGAGTATTTTTAAGATTTCTATTTTAAATTCTCTGTCATTTAGCTCCAAGGCTTCCAATATGTTAAGTCTTTTCTCCATAGATTTTTCCACATCTATTTGTGTTACCTCTCTTTCTTTTGTATCCATAATATTCGATTTCCTCTTTCTTATTGGCATCTGAGGGTGGTCTTGTTGATAGCACTAATTAGAATTAATAAAGAGTAAAAAGTAAAAAAAAAAAAAAAGGTAAAACACCCCACAAAAAAAGAAAACCAGTAATAATTTATTATTTCCCCCTTTTTTCTTTCTTCTCTTTCCCTCCTCTCCCCTCCTCAGGGAAATATCGTGATGACCTGTGAATTATATTATGCTAAATGGAACAAAAACTGCCTATAATGGAGGGCCTGATTTGGGGTGAAGAGTTCAAGGGGCAAAAAAAGGGAGTAGGGACCAACTAAATGAAAAAAAAAAAAAAAGGAAGAAAATCTTAGACAAGCATAAGTTGATTTGCTTGTAAGTGATGGTTGACTAAGAGATATAATGAGAGGGATAAGAGGGAACCAGAAAAAAGGAGAAAAAAAAAGAATAATAAAGAAGAAAAAAATAAAAATAATAAGTAAAAATCTGTTGTATTAAGTGGAGCGAAGACTAATTACAATGGTCTTGTGTTGGGAGGAATGCTAGTGAGTTAAAAAGCAACATAAAAAGTACCCAAAATGCCACAAAAATAAACAAACAAGAAAAAAACAAAAACAAAAGCGAAAAAGAAAAATAAAGCCAAAAAAAACCCTTGAGTCCCAAATTAACTAATTTGTTCGTGATTGAGGATTAAATGGGAGGAAAGTAAAATGAGAAAAGAAAAAAACGAATAGAAAGGTAAAAATAAGAAAAAGAGAAAAACGAAGGAAGAAAAAAAATGAAGAGAAAAAAACAAAATAAAGCAAAACAAACAAACAAAAAAAAACAAAAGAGGAGAGAGTGAGAGTTAAGTGTTTTGGAGTATAACCTTAAAGGAGGGTGAGGATGAAGAAGAGAAATAAAATGTAACACTCATGGGTAGTGTAGTTCAAGAAAAGGGAAGCATAAGATGGGCAGAGAATAGAAGGACCGAGGTGGAAGAAATAGAAATAATAATAATAAAGGCAATAAGATAGAAGAAACAAACAACAACAACAAAAAAATTAGTCGAACAAGTTGTAAAGTCTGTGGATTTTTCTTGATTTTGAGAGGTTAACTTCTTCCTTTTTCTTTTCTCTCCCTCTTCCTGGTCAGTGACTCTGTACCCCAGGCTCTGCCCCTGTGTCACACTTAGGTAGGGATTTGCAGTTGATGGGATTCTATGGCAATATCATATAATTGGCTTTAGTCTTGCTGGTAGTCAAGGCTTGTTGGCATTTGCAGGGTCCAACGATGAGAGAGTTTGCTTTCCTGGAGTCTCTCTCCTAGTCCCCTCTTCCTGAATTAGCAGCCTGGTGATCCAGCTATAAGGCTGCAACTGCTTCTGCCTGGGGAGTAATAGGCTCAAAGAGCTGGGAAATCCCCACTCTATCCCCACTCAGCGCAAGGCTTTGGGAAAGGCTCTGGCAGTCAGAGCCTCCAGTGTAATCAGGCAGGGGTGGGAGTCAATTTTTGTCAAGGTGACTGTTCAGCGCCTAGCATTCAGTTGGACCACTCAACCCAGGCTTTCCACACTTTGTAGCCTGTTTTGGCTGGGAAGAAGAGGCACTAGTCTCTTCTTGCGACTAGTGTAGTAGATCTTATTATCTGCCAAGTCCCTCTTGTTAGCATTTATCCCTGAATATGGAGGCTCTATCAATCAGAAGTTGCCCCTGCCCCTTTAGCGAGAGGCACTAAAAAATATCACACCTCTTGTCTTGGATCGCTGAACTGAGAGAGATCTTATCAATTAGAACCCATGGGTGCGCAGATTTCATGGGTTAAGCTAATTTCAGTGATTGAGTCGCAGCTGTGCTCCCGAAGGTATTTCAGGCTGCCTGCGCGCCCCTCCCCCAACGCTTGATTGTTAGCTTGAATGGCTGGGTGAGGTGCCCTGCCCACGGAGAGAATCTCCCAAGTAGGGAAGACCGCCCTGGCGCCTCTCCCGCTCGCCCTGCTGCTGGCGGCTGGGGCGCACCGGGCGCAGGATAATGGGGCACCCTGGGTGTGCAGGCCAGTAGGGCGCTCTGGGCGTGTGGAATGCCCAGGTCACGTGCGCGAATGGGGTGCTCTGGGCACCGGTGGCTGGGGACTCTCACTCTCAGTGTGCGGGCCGCTGGGAACGTTAGCAGTGCTCTCTCTGCAACTGGACCGGGCGCGCGCCAGCGGCTGCTCACTGCTCCCGAGTGTGGGCTGACTCACCACAGGCGCACTCCCTCCGCGGCTTGAATGAACGTCCCTGCGGTAGCTTCCTCCACACCCTCGTCTCTCAGATTCAAGTGATAACAGTCCTTTCACTTTCAGTTTGTGTGAAACTCTGGAATGCTCCGAGGATAAATTTTTCTGTTTCTAGTTGATAAATTTGTTGTGATTTTGGGAAGATCTGTCGGACGTGCTGTTCACGGTGCCATTTCCGTGACGTCACCCCGAATTGCTTCTTTGTAATAATACCATATTTTTATTTATAATGTCTCTGGAATTCAAAAGAAATCTTTATATATTAAACTTTTTTTGAAGTATGTGTAGGTTTTACCTTTTCTCGGTGTCATTTCACAATAGTAAAGAAGGCATGGGGTGTGAGGTTGAGAGCATAGAGCTGTAGTATGGAGACTATGTGACATTTATCATCTGTGCTCTGCCATGAAGTGATTCCTCCTTATGCTAAGCTGTGTCTGACATCTGGGGTATAGGCTGGTTTGAGCCCAAAGGTCTCTGGCATGAAGCCCAGGGTCACTGACTTTGAGCAAAGGGTCACTGGCTCTGCTGGAGCCCCCCAGTCAAGGCACATATAGAGAAACCTGTGTGTGTCTCTCCTCCTGGGTGTGGGCTGGGCTGTGCACATGGCCTAAGGTAGGCAGGGCTGAGCTGGAGGTGAGTGGTGTCAGAATAACTCAGAATCTCTGACAGGAGCTCTTTTGTTCTCTAGAGCAGAGTTCACCTCTCAGACTTCGGTTTATTATCACAGCCTGAGTTGTTGCTGTTATCCATGAGATGAGCCCGAGTCATTGTAGTAAGTTCAGCAGTAGACACTCTCTGTTCACTCTTGTCCAGGAAAAACTGACCAGTGTTGGTGTTTACATCATTGACATTTGAATAGTTCTTTTCTTTGTTGCTGTTTTTTAGAGAGAGACACAAGAAGGGAGAGTTGCTTTTCTTTAGTTGTTCACTGATTGCTTTCTCATCTATGCCTTGACTGGAAAGGGGGCTCCAGCAGAGTGAGTGATCCTTTGCTCAAAGCCAGTGACCTTGGGCTTCATGCCAGTGACATTTGGGTTCACACCAGTGACCTTGGGATCATGTTGATGATTCTGTGCTCAAACCAGCGACCCCGCACTCGAACTGGCAAGCCCGTGTTCAAGCCAAGGAGCCTGCACTCTAGCCCATGACTTTGGGGTTTTGAACTGAGGACCTCAGCATTCTGAATGGATGCTCAATCCACTGCACCACCACTAGTCAGGCTGCATTTGTGTAATGCTTTTGACTTTTCTAGGGACCTTTGCTGATAGCAACACATAACCTGTATTGGAATCAGAGTTGTTCTTGAAATCGAAGTGGGAAACCTCTTCCTAGAGAATGAGAGATTCAGTTGGCTGTAGAACTTTGGTTTATTTTTTATAAAGTATGCACAATAATAACTCTTCGAGGGCCATTAGGAAGCTTAAAGAGCTTTGTACATTGCGAAACACTGTTTATGAATAAGTGGTTATTCTCAATATGTTTAAAGAACTATTGGTTGAGCCTATTAAACAAGCAAGCAATTTCCTTCCACATTCAGTATTTCTTATGAGAGTCACTTGCAATGTGTCAGAGGTTCAAGTTTGAATAGTTTATCTTCTGGTTTGAGTTAGCCTGTTTGGGTTTACACCCTGGCTCTGTCACTTACTACCCATGTGACATAGGACGAGTTGCCCTATGTAAGAGGGGAGCGGGAGCAGAGGGGTTATTGATGTTGACAGGGTCAGCTAGTTTGGCTATAGCTTGTTGAACTTTTGAAACACAAGTTCAAAAATCCCCTTTAAATTTACTGAACAATGATACGCTATGTGGGATTTACTACAAAATAACCCAGGGGTTGGGGTGGGGAGGGGCCAGGAGCAGAGAGGAGGCATGATTTTCCACAAATTCTTAACTGCTGCAGTGGAGTAATGAGCATGTGGCATCTTATTCTGTTGTTCTCTGTAAAAATTTAAAAATTTTCCACAAAGAAGAGTTAAAATGAACACAGAAAAGATTCCTTCAAAGGAATTCAGGATGTAACAATTTGGAAATTCATTTCTGAAATCCCATTGGGTGTGTTGGTGCTTTTATGTTTGTTTGTTTCTTTGTTTTGTTTTTAATATTTTAAACAAAGGGAAAAGCCCCTCATTGACTTGAGATAAGTAGGGGAAGTATCAGCACAGAGATTCTTGGGAGAGGTGGTTGTCTGATTCACCCCCCTATACTGCCCCCACCACAGTAAGGTTTCTCTTTAGTGAACCGGGTGTTGCCCTGTTGCACTAGACAATGGTGGTGACTCATCCACCAAATCAAAGTTTTATATTTCACTGTGATGAGCATTGATTATCAAATTTGGAACTCAGAGGCAGGGCTGAAAAGAGGAGAGGCTATTGAACCCTTCAACCCCTTGAAAGGTCAAAAGTTTCCCCCAGAAAAAATACTTCTTTATCTGGATGGCTTTGCATGATGTCACCTTAGATATGAACTTAAAAGTGGACATTTCCTAAAAGTACACTTGTCTCTTCTGTGACATTCTCTGTGGAGATGAAGTCAGCCTAAACTATAGCCTGACTTGTTCCCTGAGGGTAAGGAAGCTCCCGATTCGCAGGAGCTCACTGTGACCTTGACTGTGGACACTAGACTATTGATAGCCACTTCCCTTTGCCTCTGATTGTGCAGGAACTTGGACAAGGACAAAGACTGCCGCCCTTGCTGATGGCCCAAAGAGCAGACGTGAACTGCTCAGAGTTCCTCTGTCATGCAGGCTAAAGCAGTTTCAGAAATCTTCCTCATTTTTTTTTGACAGAGACAGAGAGTCAGAGAGAGAGAGACAGATAGGAATAGACAAACAGGAAGGGAGAGAGATGAGAAGCATCAATTATTCACTGCGGATCCTTAGTTGTTCACTGATTGCTTTCTCATATGTGCCTGGACTGGAGGGTTACAGTGGAGCGAGTGACCCCTTGCTCAAACCAGTGACCTTTGGGCTCAAGCTAGTGACCATGGGGTCAAATGTATGATTCCATGCTCAAGCCAGCGACCCCGCACTCAAGCCGGCAACCTCGGAGTTTCGAAATTGGGTCCTCCGCATCCCAGTCTGACACTCTATTCATGGCGCCACTGCCTGATGAGGCAGAAACCTTCCTCATTGAGTGTACCTATCAACCACTGCCTGCTGATGACCAGGAGATGCACTTTCCTTGTCTAGCCCTGACTCAGTGCTCCTCCTGCTCTTTGTATGAAGAAACTGAGGCTCAAGGAGGCCAATGACTTGCCTCAAGTCAGACATGTCCTGTCTGGCTTGGCTTTGAGGCCACTTTCTCACTGAGATGAAGGAAGCAATAACTATCCTACATAGACTGTAAAGGTAAACATTAAACCATTGACAAAAATGTGTCCCGAGACAGAGAACGAACACTGGCCCACATCTTTCATACTTTGAAGTAGCTTTGTGGTAGCTATGGCATCTCCATTTTACACAGGAGAGTGAGGTGTGGTCCAAAGTCACAGAGTCAGCCAATAGATGGTGGAGTTTCAATTTAAGCTAGCTTTCTCTATGCTCAAAAGTGTTCTGTCTACCGCACAGGGGACCATGTGTAGACTCTGGGTACAGTAGTGATGATCTAAGGAAGTGGGGGCGGCAGGAAGACCTAGAACACACAATCAGGTATCAGCTCCCTCATTTTCCCAGCATTCTTTCCATGAGTTCTTCTAATCTACTCTCATCTGGATGGTAATTTCCTCTCTTCTCTTAATTCCTCCAAATCTACTCAAGGCTGATGTCAGGTGTCACTGACTTCCCGAGTCTTCCCAGTTGTAATTTATTACTTTGTCCCCAAGGCAATGTTCTTACACATTTTGTGGAAATTATGAAACATGCTGACCTCGTGGTGTTCTTTCTACCCAGAGCAAACTGCCATCCTGAGTTTCACAGCAATCATTTCCTTGTATTCTGTGTAGTTTTTTACCATGCTTATATGACTTCCTAAGCATTGTTGTTTTTTCTTGGTTTTGAAATTTATAAAAAAAATGTCATACTGTACAGATTCTTTAGCAACTTGCTTAAAAATTTCTGAGGATTCATTCATAAGAATGTATGTGACTATGATTTATTCATTTCTATTGTTGGTCTGGTAATATATAGTATTCCACTACCATAAAACCCCCCACATGATTTGTTTATACATTCTCCTGTCAAGGAACAATCTGGCTTTGATCTTTTTTTTTTAATTGATTGACTGATTTTAGGGAAAGTGAGAGAGACAGAGACAAAGAGAAAGGAAAGCAGTCATTTGTTGTTTCACTCAGTGGTGCATTCATGGATTGCTTCCTGTATGTGCCCTGACTGGGGATGGAAGTTGCAACCTTGGTGTTTTGGGATGACACTCTAACCAACTGAGCTAACTAGCCAGGGCCACCTTGTCTTTTTTAAAACAATGCTGCTGTGAACATTCTCTTCATGTCTCTTGGTGCACATGTATGAGAGATTTCCTGGTTTCCAATTGTGCATGTGTCTAGTTTAGAAATCTTTTCTTATTCTGAGGTCCCTTTTAATGAATCATCCATCACTTCACTGCTCATTTGCAATGTCACTGGTGGAAGGTGTAGTGCTGCTAACCCCTTGTTTGGTATCAATGCAGTTGCAAAAATTTCTACTTGTGTTATACTAGGCTGGATACATGGCTTACACAATATCTCATAGGTTTTAAAGATGTATCACAGCAAGCAAAGGACTGTGGAACCGGGGAGCTTGAATAGATGGGTGCTTTCAGGAAGAAAAGCATCAGGTTCAGGTGTTGGGCAAACCAGTGTGTTACAAGTGTGTTAGGTTTGCTTGCTTGCTCTTTGCCTAATTCGTGCATGAGCACGGGGAAGCGCCATGTGTGTATAGTCTATATAAGGCTGTGGGTGCTTGAGCTCAGGGTTTCAGATTGCAAATTGTGGAATGCCTGCCACCATTGGGAGGGGCCATTGTTTGACAGAGAAGAGTTTTTTTCCCCCCAACCTGTTTGACTTGTGAGTCTGGAGAGAGAGAAAAGGAAGCAGTTAGTCCTGCCTGCTTGCTCGTCTGCCACTAAAAGACTCTAATAAATGGAATGTCCCACCATCCTCTGGCTCCACAGTTCCTTTACCATCTGCCAGAATCCAATGGGAACCTGCATGGCCATAGTCACCTGCCTTACATCTGGCGTAGTTGGTAGGATTCAGATCAGATCAGTATGGAGCCGCCGACATCCTGAAAGGGTAGGGTAGAGGAATGGTTGTTGCTCTCCAATGTAAGGTTCCCTGTGAATGTCCTTTTGGGGAACATGGACTGGGTCATTTTTACAATCCTGCGAGAGGAAACTGAGAACTCTGTGCAAGAAGGTGCCTCAGGTTGAGAGCTCCAGGGTGAGCTGCAGACCAAGCAGCAACAATGGCATAAGCTGTAAGGGTCACTGGAGAAAGAGCTGCAGGCCCGAGAACTGCAGGTCAGGCTGCATGAATTGGAGCGATGGCATGAATTGGAGCAAGCACTGGAAGGGGAAGCTGATTGGATTTAAGAGCTGCAGCATGAAATGCAGGCTGAGCACCAATGGCACCTGGAACTGGAATGGTCTCTGGAGAAGGAGCTACAGGTTTGTGAGCTCCAGTTTTTCTTGGAAGTGGAATGCTGGCACTGACAATTGGTAGAGACACAACTGTAAGTTCAAGAGCTCAAGTCTCAGCTTCAGGCTGAGAGCTGGCAGCTGCTGGAGCTAAAATGGTTGCTGAAGCAGCATCCTTGCCAGTGAAGTGGCTCTGAGTTGGAAAGAGCAGGCATTTCCAACTCCTCCTCTTCTGAGGGGGAGGTTTAGGCTGAAGCTGCCATGTGCAGACTCAGAGTCTGGCCAATGGTCATCCAGAAGGAAGAAACTCAGCTGCAAAAAGTCTTTCAGGGACAGGCATAACTCCCGCCACTGGTAACGGAGCACTCTGTGGTCCAGCCCTACATCCAGGCAGAGCTGATGGAGTTGGGGCACAATTCAGGCAGAAACCCACCGAGCCCCTGCTAGCCTGGTTGCTGCAGTTGTGAGACACAGGGGTAGATGGCATGCTCTCTGGAACAGAGAGAGAAAAGTTGGATGGCAGGTCTAATAAAGTCTTGTTAGAGCTTTGGGGGTAACTTAAGCCTCAACAGGGGTTCCAGCCACTGAAAAAGTGTGGGAAGCAGGCAGCCCCGGCAGTTGCCAAGAAAATGGCTGGTGTTCAGGTAGCATGGTTGCAGTATTATATGATGGAGATAGCTGAGGGAGAGAAGAACTCCCAAGACCCACTGTTCTAGTTCAAATAGGGGGAAGGTTGAAAAACCCTCTAATAGGGCTGGGCAGGGACTGGAAACCTCACGTGGAACTGGCAATCCACTGGTCCCCTTCTAATGTGCAACAAGTATTGGCATTAGAAGGTATTACGTGAGTTTTTGCAGCAGCAACAGATAAGAGAACTATCAAGATTGCACAGGCCTAGAATGTGTTTGACCCTGCAGGGCCCTGTAAACTTGCTGAGGGGTTTGGATGGGGCTTGTAGTAATGGACAGAACACTTATGAAAATGTGCTGAGGTCCATTAATCAAGAGCTGTATGCCTTGTTGCCTGTAATGGACCTTGGTGATTTGCACAGATAGCTAGACTGTTTATCGTGGACTGATCATTGAGTGGTGTATGGACTCTTGGACTACAGCCAGAGAGGGCACTGGCTCCCTCGTTGGATGACATGCCTCTTTTGAACAGTATGAGAGATCCTGATTGGAGGAGTGCCCAGTTCCCATGGACGCCCTCCTACACCGGGAAGCTGTTCTCATCTAGTTGGAGAGACTCTTTATGGTTTCCATGGACACAGTCCTGGATTATACAGGCTCTCCTATCTACCATCAGGTAGGGGGCTAGAGAAGGGCTTCCCAGTTAGTGCCTTGGACAGAGTACTCAGGAAGACATTGTGAAGGGCACCTTTGTAATTATTATTATTATTATTTTTGTATTTTTCTGAAGCTGGAAATGGGGAGAGACAGTCAGACAGACTCCCGCATGCGCCCAACCGGGATCCACCCAGCACGCCCACCAGGGGCGAAGCTCTGCCCACCAGGGGGCAATTCTCTGCCCCTCCGGGGCGTCGCTCTGCCACGACCAGAGCCACTCTAGCGCCTGGGGCAGAGGCCAAGGAGCCATCCCCAGCGCCCGGGCCATCTTTGCTCCAATGGAGCCTCGGCTGCGGGAGGGAAAGAGAGAGACAGAGAGGAAGGGGGGGTGGAGAAGCAAATGGGCGCTTCTCCTGTGTGCCCTGGCCAGGAATTGAACCCGGGTCCCCTGCACGCCAGGCCGATGCTCTACCACTGAGCCAACCAGCCAGGGCTAATTATTTTAATTGTATAACTTGTTCTGTTGCTGTAGTCTGTTTGTTTATGTAATGTACCTCATTCTTTGTACAAGGATATGTGTTGTGCAGAAAATGAAGTGAGCAACCCTAAAGGGGTATATAATGTTGGGGAAACCAGTGTGTTAGGTCTGCTCACTTGCACTTTGCCTAATTGGTGCATGAGCACGGGCAGCCTTGTGTATATAGTCTATGTAAGTGTTGGGCAGATAAAATGTATTATGCTCATTTTGTTAAAGATGGCGCTGCCCACGTGGAGGCCGTTGCCCAGGTGATATTAATGTGTGTCTCTGTGGGCAGGCAGAATCCTTGTAGCCTGGGGCTTGGTTTTGGGATTAAGCCTTTCCCACCCATTTTGATGTGGGGTGGTACAATACCATCATGCCCCAGATAAGTGACTTTGTATTAGAAACTTCCCTATTTTGTATATTGGATTAAAGGTTTTGATTTCTACACTTTAAAATAGGGGCAGAACGGGAGCTTGCTCTCTCGGTTCCTGGGATTATTAGCATTAGAGGAGAGAGCAGAGCAGAAAGCAGAGAAAGGCCACATGGAGGAGGCCAGGAGAAGCAGCCAAGATGGCGGAGTGAGAAGCCAGTTAGTGCAGTTTGTGCAGGGAGAAGGAAGGAGATGGGGAACAGAGGTGAATAAGTCTGGTGAGCTAGAAACCTTTGATTCTAGGAAACTCGGAAAAGTCAGTAGCTTTGTGAGCACTGAATGTGAGTGGGTTTTGGAGCCCAGTGTGTGTTTTTACCTGCCCGCTGGGTGCAAGCTAGGATTAAAGATGATGGCCCACCAGTTTTTGGCTGCATTGTTTCTTTACCGACTGTCCGAACCCAATGAGCACCTGCATGAGCCGGGCTGCTACGATGGTAGCCCTGGCTGCTGGCTTTACAGTAAGGCTGCGGGTATTTGCCCTCAGGAGGGCACATTGCAAATTGTGGATTGCCTGTATCCATTGGGAGGGGCTTTTGTTTGCTGGAAAAGGGTTATTTTCCCCCAGTCTATTTGGCTTGTGAGTCCAGAGAGAGAGAGAGAGAGAGAGAGAGGGAAGCAGTTTGCTCTGTCTGCTTGCTTGACCATCATTATAAGACTCTAATAAATGGAATGGCTCACCATCCTCTGGCTCCACAATTCCTTTACCATCTGCCTGAACCCAGTAGGAATCTGCCTGGCCATGGCCACCAGCCTTTAGCAGGGCCAGCAGTTATCGATTAAAACCAAAATGTAGAAGCCAGAGGGTTTCCTTGGCAGCGATAGAGAAATTCTAATTTTTCCTAAGGTTAGAGGAAGGACCAAGCTGAGCTCTGGGCTCAAGAACTGCTTGGTTAGAATAGCTGAACTTTCCATAAGGTTGGATTCTCAGCTCTGGCAAGTCTGTATTCCAAAGTCAAGGCCTAGTAGGAAAGGAGTAGAACCTTGAAGCTCAGGATGGAGCTATCTGGGTGTTTGTATTTACAAACCATGAATATTCAAATACCGGTTAAATGACTCATTCCCCTTCATAGAGGACAGCACCCTGCGGAGGACTGTGCATTTACACGAGGCCAACACTATTCAGGAAAATGCTTGTTTTTCTTAGTACCTGCCCATTTCCTTTCTTTTTTTTTTTTAAATTTTATTTATTCATTTGAGAGAGGAGAGAGAAAGGGAGAGAGAGAGAGAGAGAGAGGGAGAGAGAGAGGAGAGAGAGACAGAGAAAGAAGGTGGGGAGGAGCTGGAAGCATCAACTCCCAAATGTACCTTGACCAGGCAAGCCCAGGGTTTCGAACCGGCGACCTCAGCATTTCCAGGTCGATGCTTTATCTACTGCACCACCACAGGTCAGGCCCATTTCCTTTCCAGACCAGCAGACTAACTCCAGGTTAAATCTCTGCCCAGCCTGACTGGCAGAGTGTCAAACAGGCTAAAGAGGAAGGATGACATATATTAGTATAGTGACAAGCCCTGGTCACTAACTCCTGGCAGGAACAGTCTATTTCTGTGAGTGGACCCTGAGGCTACAGGATCAATGTGGATCTAGGTAAATCTGGATAAGGGCGTGCTTCTCAATATGAAGAGATTCCCTTGTTATAGAGGAGTGAGCACCTGGCAAAGGGTCCAGGAGGTGAGGACTGGGCTGGATGACTTTGCTCAGGAAGAGGGATGTGTCAGGCTCACTGAGGAAGAGATGTTTTTGTTTTTTTTTTTACAGAGGCAGAGATAGACAGGGACAGACAGACAGGAACAGAGAGAGATGAGAAGCATCAATCATCAGTTTCTCGTTGCGCGTTGCGACTTCTTAGTTGTTCATTGATTGCTCTCTCACATGTGCCTTGACCGTGGGCCTTCAGCAGACCGAGTAACCCCTTGCTGGAGCCAGCGACCTTGGGTCCAAGCTGGCGAGCTCTTTGCTCAAGCCAGATGAGCCCACGCGCGACCTCGGAGTCTCGAACCTGGGTACTTCCGCATCCCAGTCCGACGCTCTATCCACTGCGCCACCGCCTGGTCAGGCGAGGAAGAGATGTTGAGACTGCAGTGACAGACTGTGGAGGGAACTTTGAAAGGCCCAGGGAGGTGGGCCTGCTCCGCTGACTATATAAGGACAGGGAACCACCAGCTGACATTGTTCTTGAGAGGCCCCAGAGGAGACCCTGCTTACTAAGACAATCAGGAGTGTGCTTGATAGGGGAACACTGACAATGCTGAGAAGCCCCGGAGGAGTGTCTTTTGTAGGTCAAGGCTGATGGAAAGGGTCATTCCAGAATTGGTGTCCATAATAGCCAAGGTGATGTCAGGCAGCAGCCTTTAACCCTCAGAAGCCAGGTGAGTATAATAACCAGAATGAGTCATGGAGTTGGACTAGCCCCCATCCTCAGAGGTCCACAGAGATGGCTAAGAGAATATGTTGGTTCTAAGACAAGAGCAGTGGGCAGCCTTTGAGGGGGTTATTCAATATGTGTATAAAATCCAAAGACCTCAAGCACAGGTGAGCAGAAGGCTAAGACCAGTCGTCACAATGGAAAGTCAGGGGCCTTTGCTCTGTGTTTATACCTGGAATAGTTCTTAGGCCTAAGAGGAAAGGGTATATGGAGACTATTGAGCAGTGATAGTTTTGTGGATTGTTCAGGGCTTTGAAAAAGTATGTTTGAAAGACTGGAGATAAGCAAGTCTGAAGAGGAGAGATGTGGGTGAACTATGTTTGGGGGTACCTTGTGTGAGAACCTTTGTGTTGCTTCTTAATGTTCACAAGTGCTCATCTACTACAGAAGAGGCACTAAGTGACCATGTGGACAGGGTGAGTTTGCTGGCAGATGCTAGACCTCCCTAGAGATGTGCAATGGAATCATGGAGCAGAGACAATAGAGGGATGCAGGCTACATGTTGGTCCAACAGCATGGGTTCCCTTTCACCACAGCTGGTCCAGCCACTATCACCACTGAATGTCACACCTGACCACCACAGAGACCAACCTGAGCTCCTGATGTACTACTATCCTTTGAAGAGACCAACAAATTACCTGGTGGCAAGTTAATTAATTAAACCACTTTAATCCTAGAAAGGAGAGTAAAGCACCCTATCTGGTACTGACATTTGGTTTGGCCAATACCGCTACAGAACTTTGGCCAAAACCACTATGCAAGGTTTTACAGAATGTCCTATCTGTGAATATGAGACTCTGCTTACCATTGCCTTAGACTAAGGGATACATTCTACAGCAAATCAGGTGTGCACCTGACCAGCAAAGCACATGTGTGTGGGACCACATTTTGTACCATTCAGAAACTGCCAGCTTGGAGTGGGCAGCCTGTGCGGGTGATGCCCTGTGCTTCAGGACCAGTTACAGACTTTTAACCAATGGCCAGTGTGTGGTGTCATCCTCCACAGGCAGGGCTACTTTTGCTTGATAAAAGGCGCCTTGCCAGGAATGTGAACATTCAATCTCCCAAGCGCCACCTCCCCCTGCAGCTCCCCGGGTTGCCCATAACAAATGACTGAGTGAAAAAGAGCTTGAAGACTAGTGCTTAGGTTGCCTGTAGGTGGGGCCAGCTCTCCTGCAGTTTGTTCCAGAACTTTCTATGAGATTAGACTGAAGCTAAACTTCAGTTAGATTACATTTTTGCTAGTTTCTTTTCCTGACATATCCTGCTTCCTTCATCCTCTTTCTCCTGATCCACACTCAGTAAAATACATGCATCCTAGTTCATATATCAGACTTTGCCTTTAAGGCAATATGACCTAAGATATGCACAATCTCAGTTGATTTTCCAACATTGTGCCCTTGCTGTTGTGAGTCATTTAACCCTTCTCATATTATTCCATTTGAGTGTGCTGAGATACAAATTTGCTCAGAGGTTTAATTTTTATCAAATACTTTCACTGAGATCAAATGCTTTTTATAAAATAAACAAAAAAATTTTCCTTTAATCTATTTAGTGGTGAAGTATTTTAATAGATTCTGAGGTGAAGGCATACTTGCATTCCTGAAATGAATTCAGTGGTCACGATGTTTTTTGTTTTTGTTTGAAATATGTTCTTGGATTCATTTTACACATATTTTGTATAAATCTTTTGCATCTGTTTTATGAGTGGTATTTTTTTTTCTCCTTACTTTCCTTTTGTGACTTGATGAATCTGGAGGATGTTGTACTAAGTGAAATGAGGCAGTCACAAAAGACAAATATTGTGTGATTCCACTCCTATGAGGCACCTAGAGCTGTCAGATTCATAGAGACAGGAAGTAGAAATGTGGCCTCCAAGGGCTGCAGGGGTGGAGGAGTGAGGAATTGTTGTTTAATGGGCAGTTTCAGTTTTTCGGGATGAAGGAGGTCCTGCAACGTGGATGGTGGTGATGGTTGCCCAACAATGTAAGTTAACTTACACTGAGCTGTACTTAAAAATGGATAAGATGGTAACTTCTATATTAATGTGTTTTTTACCACAACAAAAAAGGAAATGGATGTGTTGAGTTATTGACCCAATTTCTTAAAATCTGTGATATGGTGACCTCAAGTTTTCACTTCTCTCTTTATCTGTAACTGTTACCATCTTACCTCACGGTTCCTCCCAAGCAGTAGAGAATACATCTCTGTCCCCTTGCAAACCCAGCCTAGAGTAGCTGAGCCCCAGCGAGTCTGCAGATGCATGACTGGTTATAAATGATTCTTTTTTTTTAAAGTCACTGAGTTTTTAGTGTGGTGTTTCTCAGAAGTGGCAAACTAATTGCAGTATAAACACACATCAAATTTTAGAACAGTCTCTACAATGCCTGTTACACATTTTAGATAGTAAAAATAATACTTCTTAAACTAAAACTAGTAAAAGGGCATACATGTTAAGAAATAAACATTGACGGATATCTTTCACATTTCTTCCCCAGAGCCAGTGAGGATCCTGATTTTGTTCATCTCTTCTGTCTTTCTTTATATTCTTACCAACGTTTTATGTATCCCTAAACAGTAAGTGTATTATGTTAGTTTTACCTTTTTTTTTAAAACTTTATGTAAGTTAACTTTTATGGTGTTAATTTGGTTTGGCAAAAGATTTGTTTTTGAGATTTAACGATAAGAATTAGGACATTTTTTTTCATTTATGTACTTTTTACCCCTCCATTGGTAAGTTATCTGTTCTTTTATTGGTTGCCTTAATAATTTAATATGAAGACTTTATAATACTTACAGTTAATTAATAAACTTTATTCTCCTTCCATTAAAAAAAACTTAGAATGATTTAACACCAACCTCTTAATCCCAGTTTACATGATATTGTATATGTTGAGTCACGTTTAACTTCATATATTAAATATTACATTGGTTCACAAAGTCTTTTTCAGATTTTCCCAAGTGATTATTTACACACCAAACCTCTTTGTGTCTCAGACCTTCTCTCTGTGATCATACCCTTTTTCTTAAAGTCTGTTTCCTAAGAGCTCTTTTGGGAATCTGTTGATGGTAATCATTCTCAGGTGTTGTTTTGTTTTGTTTTTATCTGAAAAGTCTTTGTTTTATCCTTTTTAAAAAAGATATTTCACGAGGCAGGCATTCCAGGTTGCTATTCTATTTCTCATAGCATTAATATTGAAGATATACATTTATAGTTTCTGACTTCCACTTTTGCTGTTGAGAAGTAGCTATTCATTTTATTTTCATTCCTTTGAAGTTAATATATCTTGTCTGTCTGGATTCTGTTAAGATATTTTAGTTTCTGTCATTTTAGAGTTTGCAATATTGTTTCCATAGATATGCATTTAAAAATTATTCTGCTTGAGATTTGTTGGATGTATTGAATATATTATACCAATTCTGGAAATTCTGACGTACCTTTTTCAGTATGACCTCCCTCTGCTTTATTTTTTTCTTCTAAACCCTGAGTCACTGTATATTAAACCCTCTGACTTTACTATGTCACTTAGTCTTTTGTTAATATTTTTCTTTTTTTGTCTCTGTATGGTAAGTTTTAGATAACTTACTTAAAATGGTCTTCCATTTCACTAATTCACTCTTTTATTGTGTTTAATCACTTTTTACTCTTCAATTATTTTTATTATAGTAATTATATTTTATCTACCTGCAATGTTGAAGTGCAGTTGGTGATGCTCTTATTGTTGTTTTCTTTCTGCTCATTTTTGCTCATGCTGTTCTATTTCCTTATGTGTTTTATAATTTTTTTAACGTGAGCTTATGCTATTTGTCATTTTACTATGGGAATTATTTAAGGCTCAATTGACTTGAGTGTCCTTATTTTCAGAAAGAATCTACATTTGCTTCTTTCTGTCATTGAAGACATTGTCAAACCACGTCCACTTTAAAGCAAAAGTCTACACTCATGACTCCATAGGTCGTGAGGACCCCTGACATGAGGACCATCAGTCACCATGAATACTCAAGAGAGAATTTTAAAATCTTCTCCCACAACAAAAGCAAAAATAAACTTGTTCTTCCTTCTATGCTTCTGTGAGGTAGAACTTTTTTCTCACGTCATCCTTTTTTGAGGACCTAGCCTTTTCCTGGGGCTGTGTGTGTATATCTGTAAGTATGTGTGTTGGGTTCAGGTTGTGAGGGTTCTTCACTGACATGACTCCTTTTCAAAATGGTGCACAAGGCTCCTATGTTCCTGAACAAGGCTGTTCAAACAGAGATTAGGTCCCCTGAGGGTGGCTGATGTTTCTGGACCCATCACAGCACTAGGCTTGGCTTGCCTCTTCAATTTGTGCTTCTAATTTGTTCTTGTGGGAGCTTCCTTTCTGACAAACTTACCCTCTCATTTAAAATATTAAATATTAAATTTTAGGTAAAATTTTTGTGTTTTATAGAGGACCTACCTAATTCTAGAAGCAGAATTTCTATTCCATTGTATAAATGTCTCTCAAATCTGATATGGTACGTTTTCTGTGGCAGGCACTTAAGTATTTCAAATGAGTATGTAAGTGATTGCCGCTTTTCTCTGTCACATGTAAATTCTATATTTCTTATTGGCTCCTATTTTGCATTTTCTTTTATGTCTGCTCTAGCACTCAGCTCAGTGCGGTGCACATGTTAGGGGCTTATTATAATGTTTGTTGAATGAATAAATAAGTACCTTATCTTGTCTCTCTAGAGAAGAAGGTTTATCATTGTTCTTGAAAACCTGCTTCACAAATTACTCATCTTTACATTAAAAAGTTCCCTCTTGATCTATTCAGTCTCTGCAAAAATGTTCATCTACATATTTCCTTCTGTTTTTCCCTCTGTGAATATGGAGAACAGTTGATTGACAAATGTTCTGATTACAAAAACAATTAAAATTTTAGTTACCAACATGACAGTAACATGTCTCTTTAACATCTCTTTTCTAGACCAGGTGGTGGCACAGTGGATATAGTATTGGACTGAGACACGGAGGACCCAGGTTTGAAACCCCGAGGTCACCAGTTTGACTGAGCAAAGCTCACCAGCTTGAGCCCAAGGTCATTGGCTTGAGCAATGAGTTACTCAGTCTGCGGTAGCCCCCTGGTCAAGGCACATATGAGAAAGCAATCAATGAACAACCAAAGTGCCACAATGAAGAATTGATTCTTCTCATCTTTCTCCCTTCCTTTCTGTCTGTCCCTATCTATCCCTCTCTCTGACTCTCTCTCTGTCAAAAAAAAAAAAAAAAAAATCAACCCTCTTCCCTACCTCCCCCCCACCAAAATAAACAAATATTAAAAAAAAAAAGCCTGACCTATGGTGGCACAGTGGGGTAAAGAATTGATATGGAACACTGAGGTCACCGATTCGAAACCCTGGGCTTGCCCAGTCAAGGCATATATGGGAGTTGATGCTTCTCGCTCCTCCTTCTCTCTCTCTCCTCTGAAAATTGAATAAGTAAATTCTTAAAAAAAAATCTTTTCCAGGGTAGATGACCTCATTTTCCAAACATGGGGTAATCTATATCTGCATGAAGTTGGGTGTGGCATACTTAAGGCTTTATTCTGACAGTTCTATGTAGCTGAATGTATTTCTAAAGAAATAAAATATTTAATGAGCAGTTGGACAGGTGAGTCACTTGCCAGGCATTCTTGCTGAAATTCCGTGTGTGCGTCATTGGCTCCTGGGCAAAGATGTTTCAGGTAACCTGGGCAAAAGATGCAAGTGTCTGTGGTTCCATGGTCAGCCCTTACAAGAGCTGAGTCCAGGTTCCGTGAAAACTGTGAAACCCTGCAGAGCAGAGCTGCTGCACTCACCACAGCAACTTCCTGCCTTCCTGCTCTTCTGCCTGGCGCTTTTCTCTGGGGCCTCATGGCTGGCTGGGTACGCCTGGCCCCATCCTCTACCTGAGAAAAATAGGAACTTGGCCAGACAGAGGCTGAGGGAAGAGCCAGGTCATCATGTCCTTTCCTGAGGAAGAGGTTTCTCCCTGGTCGCTCTGGTGTAGTCATTCATCAGAGAGTTTGTGCAATGCCTATGTCATCATCGGGGTCCTTGGCAGCCACCACATGTGCAGAAACTTGTGTGAAGACACAGTGAATGAGACTTGCTGGATACAAAAATGGTTTGCTGACTTTGCCTGTTCAATCAGATACCCAGTTGATCTGGGAATGAATCTGATGCCTCTGAGTGCTCAGCTTTGTGCCTGGTTCTGAGAGGAACCAAAGGAGAAGATAAAAAACAAGTCCTCTGGAGAGCACATCTCACTAGATGGATTTTTAATCAGTACTTCATTCACTTATTCAAAAACTATTTTTTGAGTACCAACTATGTGCCAGACACTGTTGTAACCATTTGAAATACAGCAGTGGCCAAAACAAACAAAGATGCCTGTCTTGGAAAGCCTTCATTCTAAGTGTGTACAGACACATTCGCACAGTCAGAATCTGGTGTTTAAATGCCCGCAGAGAGACTGTTACTTAAGGGAAGCTGAATGAATTCCCTCATAAGACAGTGGGTCTTTCCTGGCCTGATGCACTGAAAGGGTGTCAGGCCAGCAGTCCGTAGCCCCATCGTAGCCCACTATGGCTGACCGTGGTCCATCGTGGCTCTGCCTTGCTTTTGGAACATTGGACATCTCAGAACCAGGGTAGGGTAGCTAATTTGCAGGGCCTGGTGCAAAATGAAAACAAGGGCCTCTTGTTCTAAGGGCAGGTAATAGAGTGCTTCTTCTTTTGCAGTCTCTTTCTCAATCTATCATAGTGTTTTTAACTTCCTTTTTAATGTTTTACTTCTTTGGGTGTAGGCATATATGCAGGGTGAGTACAAACCCTCAAAGACTCTGGGGGCCCCCCACCGTACAATCTGATGCATGATATGTGTGCCCATGCACGTGCCCAGGTCCCCACGGGTGGTGGAGGGCAGCAGTAGCCGAGGGCAGTCGCAGCAGGGAGCAGGTGGTCAAGAACTTGGAGGCAATGAGGCCCTGGGAGCAGGACTCTGGGTGAGGACAGACCTCCAAACCCTGGTACATGTCTTGTTGCCCTGTCAGACTTCATTGAGAAAGCACAAGTTCAAAGATAAAATTAGAAAAAAATTTAATTACCTGAAATTAATTTATTAAGTGGATTAAACCTCAAGTTCTGAGACCTCAGAGTGGAGCCCCGTGTGACTACACTCTGCTGCACACAGATGACGCCAGCCCCACACAGAGCTGTTATCTGTGTACCGTAGAGGGCTAATGACACCTCCCTTGCTACCTTACCGCCATGTTGTGAGAACCAAATGAAGAGTGAGGGGAAATATTTTTAAAAGTATAAATATGCTACATGTAATAAATATAAACATAAGGCTATATGTTATGTATTATAGTGTGTCCGTAAAGTCATGGTGCACTTTTGACCGGTCACAGGAAAGCAACAAAAGACGATAGAAATGTGAAATCTGCACCAAATAAAAGGAAAACTCTCCCAGTTTCATACTTATTCAGTGCAGTTCAATGTGGGCTCACGCACAGATGTTTTTAGGGCTCCTTAGATAGCTATCCCATATAGCCTTTACAGACTCATCACTGACTGATGGCCTACCAGAACGGGGTTTCTCCACCAAACTGCCAGTTTCCTTCAACTGCTTATCCCACCAAGTAATGTTATTCCTATGTGGTGGCTCTTCATTATAAACGCTCCAATATTCATGTTGCACTTTGGTCACAGATTCAAATTTAGTGAGCCACAGAACACACTGAACTTTCCTCTGTACCATCCACATCTCGACTGGCATGGCCGTGGGCTGCTCTGCTGTATACACGGTGTTATGTCATCATCTGTGCATGCGCACATGCTGCCACATCATCCTACAGAAAGTGGGAGGGTTTTCCTTTTATTTGGTATAGATTTCACATTTCTATTGTCTTTTGTTGCTTTCCTGTGACCGGTCAAAATTGCACCATGACTTTACA
Organism: Saccopteryx bilineata; assembly: GCF_036850765.1. NCBI lineage: Eukaryota > Metazoa > Chordata > Mammalia > Chiroptera > Emballonuridae > Saccopteryx > Saccopteryx bilineata. The sequence goes on from NC_089494.1 coordinate 132,734,849, forward strand.
GACACACTATATACCACAATAATATTTCAACAATGTAAACTCAACAGCAGTATTAACAACCATTAGCACTGTTATTAACAAATGAGAAGAGACTTTAATGTTCAAGTACTCTTCTAGTTGTCCGGGAACCCCAGAACTCATCATCACTAGTGTCAGAATTTAAGAAGCACAGTTGCTCACAATCACTGGTATCATTTTCTTTGCTATTTTCATATATGATACCATCTTCAGTGCCATCTAAGGCATTGCTAATGTCACATTTTTTGAATGACTGTACCATGGTTTCATTCTTCACTGACTGCCATGATGTTTTCACTCATTCACAAACTCTTCATTCTCCAGTTGGTGTCAGATCATGCTTATCATTTGTTCCACTCTTCTCGCATAAAGACTATAAACGGTTTGTTGATGGAAATGTTGAGAGGTTGCAACTGGCTGGTACGACCTCCAGGAATTACAGTTAGATGAGTCCTCACCTCTTTAAAGCTTGTTTTGTGGTTTCTCGATATGTGCTCTAAACTGGTCAAGCACTAATAGGACAGATTTTTTCAGAAGCTCTCTAGCACCCTTGGCCCCTCCCATATCTGCCAGCCAGCCAGCCAATGAAATACTATTATCCTGGCAACAAGTGACATCAGCACTTCACACAGAGCTCAGCAGCTGCAGTGCAGCCCTCCACCGCTGCAGCTCACCTCTCACGTCTGCCCTCATGATGCCAGATGAACGCACCCACACACCGTCGCTGCCTTTCCTCCTGTGCTGCATGCACCTGTGGGAACTGGAACCAGGAGATCACTCAGCAGATGTCAGGGTTCCACATGCTGCCCTGGCGGGTATGATTACACTCCAGCTGACGCTCATTCTACATATGTTTACTGGCACAGTGCCCCGCAGCAGCTAAAAAAAAATGAACATTTGCTCCGTAAGATGCACGGGCATTTTCCCCTCCACTTTTGGGGAGTAAAAAGTGCGTCTTATGGAGCAAAAGATATGGTTTATATATTACTGAAATCCAGCTTTCCACATCAGATAACATGGCTCAAGGTGAACCACATACATGTGTAAGGGGTTTCATGGCCAACGGTAAACATTTCATCTTTCAGCTCTGTTGGCAACAGCTTATCCAAGGTGACATATGGTCTTCTATTAAGAAGACTGTTGAAAAGCTCCAATATCAACTTTGCTAGCCCTTGTCAACCGGCTTGTGGTGTTGCAGGAAAATTCCATGAAGAGTTTTAACATTTTTTTCTTAGAAGTTTATTGGTCTGTGGGAGTGACATAATGTAACAGTTATTTATTTATTTATTTTCTCTTTTTTATTAATTGTGTTTACATAGATTCTAGGGTCACCTTGAATGCCTCCCCCTACCCCCTATTCCCCTCAACATCTCCCTTCCCTTCCCTCCCTACAGCACCCTCCCCCCTTCACTTCAGATATATCCCATCCTATCATCCCCTTTCCCTCTGTCCTCTTTTCCTCTGGTCCCTTTGATCTCTCCTCTGTCTCAATTCTGTTCCTCAGTTCTCATTATTCCTTGGATTCCTCAAATGAGTGAGATCATATGATATTTTTCTTTCTCTGCCTGGCTTATTTCACTCAATATAATAGTTTCCAGGTCCCTCCATATTGTTGCAAAAGGTAATATTTCATTTTCTTTCATAGCCCCATAGTATTCCATTATATATATGTATCACAGCTTTTAAATCCACTCGTCCACTGACAGACACTTGGGCTGTTTCCAGATCTTTGCTATTGTGAACAATGCTGCCATAAACATGGGGGTGCATTTCTTTTTTTTAGTCAGTGATATGGTGTCCTTGGGATATATTCCTATAAGTGGGATGGCTGAGTCAAAGGGCAGTTCAATTTCTAATTTTTTGAGAAATCTCCATACTGTTTTTCCACAGTGGCTGCACCAGTCTGCATTCCCACCAGCAGTGCAGGAGGGTTCCCCTTTCTCCACATCCTCACCAGCACCTATTGTGTGATGTCTTGTTAATGAGTGCCATTCTGACTGGTGTGAGGTGGTATCTCATTGTGGTTTTAATTTGCATTTCTCTAATCATTAGTGATGTTGAACATTTTTTCATATGCCTATTGGCCATCTGTATGTCCTCTTTGGAGAAGTGTCTATTCATTTCTTTTGCCCATTTTTGGATTGGATTGTTTGTCTTCCTGGTTTTGAGTTTTACAAGTTCTTTATAAATTTTGGTTATTAATCTCTTATCAGATGTATTGTCAAAAATGTTCTCCCATTGTGTGGTTTGTATTTTTATTCTGTTCATATTGTCTTAGCTGTGCAAAAGCTTTTTAGTTTGATATAGTCCCATTTGTTTATCCTGTCTTTTATTTCATTTGCCTGTGGAGATAATTCAGCAAAGATATTGCTGCGATAGATGTCGGTGAGCTTACTGCCTAAGTTTTCTTTTAGGATACTTATGGTTTCACGATTTACATTTAAGTCCTTTATCCATTTTGAGTTTATTTTTGTGCATGGTGTAAGTTGGTTGTCTAGTTTCATTTTTTTTGCAGGTAGCTGTCCAATTTTCCCAACACCATTTGTTAAAGAGGCTGTCTTTACTCCATTGTATTTCCTTACCTATTTTGTCAAATATCAGTTTTCCATAGAGCTGTGGGTTTATTTCTGGGTTCTCTGTTCTGTTCCATTGACCTATGTGCCTGTTCTTATGCCAGTACCAGGCTGTTTTGAGTACAATGGCCTTATAATATAACTTGATATCAGGAAGTGTAGTACCTCTCACTTTATAATTTTTTTTCAAGATTGCTGAGGCTATTCGTGTTCTTTTTTTGATTCCATATAAATTTTTGGAATATGTGTTCTATATCTTTGAAGTATGTCATTGGTATTTTAATTGGTATTGCATTGAATTTATAAATTGCTTTGGGTAATATAGACATTTTTTTTTTTTTTTTTTTGCATTTTTCTGAAGCTAGAAACAGGGAGAGACAGTCAGACAGACTCCCGCATGCGCCCGACCGGGATCCACCCGGCACGCCCACCAGGGGGCGACGCTCTGCCCACCAGGGGGCGATGCTCTGCCCATCCTGGGCGTCGCCATGTTGCGACCCTCCTGGGTGTCGCCATGTTGCGACCAGAGCCACTCTAGCGCCTGGGACAGAGGCCACACAGCCATCCCCAGCGCCCGGGCCATCTTTGCTCCAATGGAGCCTTGGCTGCGGGAGGGGAAGAGAGAGACAGAGAGGAAGGCGCGGCGGAGGGGTGGAGAAGCAAATGGGCGCTTCTCCTATGTGCCCTGGCCGGGAATCGAACCCGGGTCCTCCGCACGCTAGGCCGACGCTCTACCGCTGAGCCAACCGGCCAGGGCTAATATAGACATTTTAATGATGTTTATTCTCCTAACCATGAGCACGGTATATGCCTCCACTTGTTTGTATCTTCCTTGATTTTTTTTTTTTAATCAATGTTTTATAATTTTCTGAGTAAAAGTCTTACCTCCTTAGTTAAATTTACTCCTAGGTACATTATTTTTTTTGTTGTTGCTATAGTGAAGGGGATTGTTTCCTTAATTTCTCTTTCTGACAGTTCATTGATGGTGTATAAAAATGCCTCTGATTTCTGTGATTAATTTTATATCCTGCCATCTTGCTGAATTCATTTATTAAGTCCAGTAGTTTTTTGAGTGAGACTTTAGGGTGTTCTATATACAGTATTATATCATCTGCAAATAATGATAGTTTTACTTCTTCTTTTCCAATTTGGATGCCTTTTATTTCTTCTTCTTGTCTGATTGCTGTGGCTAGGACTTCCAGGACTATGTTGAATAAGAGTGATGAAAGGGGACACCCCTGCCTTGTTCCTGATTTTAGAGGAATTGCTTTTAATTTTTGTCCATTGAGTATGATGTTGGCTGTGGGTTTGTCATAGATGGACTTTATCATGTTGAAATACGTTCCCTGTATTCCCACTTTAATAAGAGGTTTTTTTTTTTTTATCATGAATGGGTGCTGGATTTTATCAAATGCTTTTTATGCATCTATTAAAATTATCATGTGGTTTTTCTTCTTCCTTTGGTTTATGTGGTGAATCACATTAATTGATTTACGAATGTTGTACCAGCCTTGCCTCCCCAGAATAAATCCCACTTGATCATGATGTATGATTTTTTTCATGTATTCCTGGGTCTGGTTTGCTAATATTTTGTTGAGGATTTTAGCATCTAAATTCATCAGGAATATTGGCCTATAATTTTCTTTCTTTGTGTTGTCTTTGCCTGGTTTTGAAATTAGAATTATGCTCACCTCATAAAAGGAACTTGGAAGTCTTCCTTCCTCTTGAATTTTTTTGAAATAGCTTGAGAAGGATAGGAGTTAGTTCTTCTTTGAATGTTTGGTAGAGTTCACCAGTGAAGCCATCGGGCACAGCAGTTTTGTTTTTTGGGAGCTTTTTGATAACTGTTTCGATCTCTTTTGTTGTAATAGGTCTGTTTAGGTTTTCTGATTCTTCCAGATTGATTGTTTGGAAGATGATGTTTCAAGGTATTGGTCCATTTCACCTAGGTTGTTTAATTTTTTGGCATACAGTTCTTTATAGTATTTTCTTATAATATTTTGTATTTCTGTTGTGTCAGTTGTTATTTCTCCACTCTCATTTCTAATTTTTTTTTATTTGAATCCTCTCTCTTCTTTTCTTGGTGTGTCTGGTTAAAGGTTCATCAATCTTGTTTACCCTTTCAAATAACCAGCTTTTGGTTTCATTGATCCTCTGTATTGTTTCTTTAGCTTTTATGTCATTTATTTGTGCTCTGATCTTTATTATTTCCTTCCTTCTACTACCTCTGGTTCTTACTTGCTGTTCTTTTTCTAGTTTTTTTTAGATGAAGGATTATGTTGTTTATTTGAGCTTTTTTCAAGCTTCTTAAGAAATGCCTGTGGTGCTATGAACTTCCCTCTCAGTACTGCTTTTGCTGTGTCCCATAAATTTTGAGTTGTTGTTTGCTCATTATTATTTGTTTCTAGAAATTTTATTTATTTCTTCTTTAATTTCATTGTTAACCCATTTGTCATTTAATAACATTCTACTTAGTTTCCATGTGTTTGATTATTTTTCAGTTTTTCTGTTGTGGTTGATTTCTAGTTTAATGCCATTGTGATCAGAGAAAGTGCTTGATATGATTTCAATCTTCTTAAATTTGTTGAGACCACTTTTGTGCCCTAACATGTGGTCTATCCTAGAGAATGTACCATGAGCACTTGAAAAGAATGTATATTCTGCTGCCTTAGGGTGAAAGGTTCTAAAGATATCTATTAAATCAAGTTGATCTAGTGTGTCCTTTAAGTCTGCTGTTTCTTTGTTAATTTTCTTTCTTGAGGATCTATCTAGTGATGTTAGTGAGGTATTGAGATCTCCTACTATTATAGTATTGCTGTTGATCTTGCCCTTTATATCCTTCAAAGTCTGCTTTATATATTTAGGTGCTCCTATATTAGGTGTGTAGATATTTATAATAGTTATATCTTCCTGTTGGATTGCTCCCTTTATCATTATGTAGTGATCTTCTTTATCTCTACTATCTCTACTATAGTCTTTGTTTTAAAGTCCATTTTGTCTAATATAGGTATTGCTACCTCAGCTTTTTTTTCATTTCTATTTGCATGAAATATTTTTTCCATTCTTTTACCTTCAGTCTATGTGCATGTGCAGGTCCTGTTTTCTTATCTATGCAGGTATCCTATGTCTTTTGATTGGATCATTTAATTCATTTACATTTAAGGTTATTATTGATATGTAGTTGTTTATTGCTGTTTTATTCTTTAAAGCTATATTCCTGTTTTGCTATATTCTTTTCCCACTTTGATCTGTTTACAACAGTCCCCTTAACATTTCCTGCAGCATTGGTTTGGTTGTAATGAATTCCTTGAGTTTTTTTGTCTGTAAAGCTTTTTATTTCTCCTTCACTTTTAAATGATAGCCTTGCTGGATCAAGTAGTCTTGGTTGTAGGCTCTTGTTCTGCATTACTTTGAATATTTCTTGTCATTCCCTTCTGGCCTCAAGTGTTTCTGTTGAGAAGTCGAATGTAATCCTTATGGGGGCTCCTTAGTAGGCGATAGCCTTCTTTTCTCTAGCAGCTTTTAGGTGATAGCCTTCTTTTCTCTAGCAGCTTTTAATATTTTCTTTTTATCGCTTAGCTTTGGTATTTTAATTATGATGTGTCTTGGTGTAGGTCTTTTTGGGTTTCTCTTTAATGGAGTTTTCTGTGCTTCTTGTACTTGTGAGACCCTTCTTTGCATCAATTTAGGGAAGTTTTCAGCTATGATATGATTGAACAAAGTCTCTATCCCTTGTTCTTTCTCTTCTTTTTCAGGAACCTCTATGATGCAGATGTTATTTCTCTTCATGTTGTCACAGAGCTCTCTAAGAGTTTCCTCAGACTTTTTGAGTCTCTTTTCTCTTTTCTGCTCTGTTTTCATGCCTTTGTTCATCTTGTCTTCCAACTTGCTGATTCGATTTTCAGCTTCATCCATCCTGCTTTTAATTCTTTACATTGTGGTCTTTATTTCTGATACTGTATTTGTTTCCTTTGACTGTTTCTTTTTTAATATATTTTTTCTTTTTTAATATTTTAATATCCTTTTTTATACTTGCTATCTCTTTATTTAGGTGTTTGTATTGACCATCTATTCTTGTTTAAGATTGCTAAGCATCTTAACAATCATTATTCTAAACTCTGCTTCTGGCAGTTTGGTTATTTCCATATCAATCAGTTCCTTTTCTGGAGATTTCACTTGTGGTTTCATTTGGATTGCACTTCTGTGTCTTCTTATTATGTCTGTGTGTTTGGGTGTGTTGTTTGTATGGCAGGTTGAGTCTAGGTTTGGTGTTGTCTTGTAAGAGTTATTTAGACCTGCATTTGGATTCTGATGACCACTTCCTAGTCCTGTTAATGGGCAAAGTCATGTCAATAAGTCTCTTCATAAGTTTTTGTCACACACTGGGGGTGATGAAATAGTACTTTTTTCAAAGTTTTCTTGTAGGATGAAACATGCATGCAGGGTTTTGACACAGTGCCAGACATGCAGTAGGTGCTCATTGGTTGTTAGGTATTCCTACTTTTAGCTTGGAGGTTGTTTAGTTTCCTGCAAAGAGTAATCAGTAGTTTTGGCTGGGTGAGTATTTGATGAGCATTATTCTTAGCACCAAATAAATGAAAGAAGCCATATCTGGTTGATCACTAGAGAATCAGGTCTTAAGACTTGCCTCATGCATTTAAAAGTCTCCATTCTGGAAAAGCCAGTGGGGAGGAGGAGGTAGAGGAGGAGAAAACACAACAGAAACAATAACCCAAACGTCATATTGTGACCTAGTTGAAACCTTGACTTCTTGCTGTTGTCAAGGAAAAGCACAAACTCAGCCTTAGAAATATCATGGAACCCTGAACGGGCTAACTCTGAACTGACTTTTATGTACTCTTTTGTTTTTATGCACCCTTCTGCTTTTAGTCTTAGAAGTATGCACAAGAATGAAATTTGATAACCATGGCTTACAGAGAACTGTTTCTTGGACAGGTCATAGGTGGAGATCGTATTTTGCACACTGGACTTTCACAGGATTCTTGTTTATCTGCTTCAGGATTCAGTGTTGTTTATTACAGGCCCAACCACTAAAAAAAATAGAATGTCATTTTATTAGTTAGAAATGAATTAAGAACTCAGAAGAGTTAGTTCCCTGAGCGACTTGACAAATGTGGGCTGCCATCTAGTGATGAGTTTTCAAAATTTAGGCTCACTGTCACAATCCCTGTCCATGGCCAATCTGTGTCCCAAGATCATAATTCAGGGAAAACTAAGAATATAAGAAGCCACTTAGTCAAAGGCATGCAGGAGCTGTGTTAGAGAAGCTCATAGAACCAGAGCCCCTAGAGAAGTCATAGCGTATACTCTCTGTTTCATCACCTGACCACATCTTAACCAGCCTGGGCAGATGAGTACCCACAATAGCTTTACTTGGAAGTCTTACTTTGTTTTATGTTTTATATGGTACCCCAAGAAAGTGGACACTTGATTCATATACTTTTGTTCTGAGATGGGTTAAGATTAAATATCCTAATTCTTTTCCCCAAATTCTTTGGGAAGTGGGCAAATCGAAAGATATGGGGAGTAGGAAGCTGAAATAAACTTTTATTTCTTCATTTTCAGTGTGATAGATAAAGAAAAAGAATTAGCTCTCAAAGCCCAACTCTGCCCCACACAGTGGTAAAATTTTCCTTCTTGCTGGACTTTTAAAGTTTAAGAGAAAATAATGTGGTTTTCATTCAATTATTCAATACATGCATGCCTCCTAATGCAGGACATGTGACAGAGAACAAGAGTAACAAGTCCTTTCTTTCCTGGAACTTTTACAACAGATGCGTTTTTTTTTTTTTTTCAAAGAGTGAGTTATAAAATCATGTAGTGGGTTGTGATGGGCATTGAAAAAAATGCCTTCGAACAAGATAGAAAAGCATGGCTGAATAGCAAAAGTACAGAGGATAATCCCCGGAAAGTGAGGCCAGCATAAAAGTGAGTAAAAGAGGTTTACTTCTGGCAAATAGAGTGTGGTTTGGTGAACCTCGGTGCTCTGAGTCATACAGGAGGTTGGAACTCATGGTGAGCAGAGGCAGGCCTATCTCCTCAGTCTGGCTGAAGTGTTTCCCACAGAGTGAATTCTTTATTCATGGTTCTATTGGTAAAAATAGGTGATTAAGAGCACTTATAGGGCATAGAGTTGAGGTGAAGGGGCACTGAATTTAATAACTTGTATTATTTAACAAGCTCTTGGAAATCCCATCCTCTAAAACATTTGGTTTTCCTATTTTCTTTATGAAACCTGCTGACATTTATCCTATTTATTTGTCCTTATTTCTTGAAGCAAAGGCTCATTCCATGTCTTCCCTTATTGACTCTTGACATCTTTAATTTTCCCATTTCCTACCGAAGCCTACTTCTTATCCCAAACCATGTGACCTTATGACACTCACCCCCGCAGTTGGGATCATATGTTGCATGACAACAGCTAACAAGGCAAACAGATCTCAGTGACTGTGCGTCAGGAGTAGGGGACACTCTCACCTGTGTCCTGGGAGACTAATGAGGAAGAAACAGTAAATGGTGACGGAGGGGACTGGGCCCTTCCAGGTCACAGCTTGGCTTGTGTCTGTGCATCTCTGTGGCCCAGGGGCCCTCTGCAACCTGCGAGTGAGCAGGTATGCCGTGCAGGCTAGTAGTGAGTGGAGGCAGTGAGAAGACCCTGTGGGCTAACTAAGGCACCTGGGGCTGCAGAGTCCAGCTGCCCTGCCTCAGCTATTTCTGACTAGGTGACCTTTGCATGTTATTAATCTTTCTGCACCCCAATGGGCTTTTCTAGAAATAAAGATAATAATCTTAGTGCCCTGCCAGAGAGATTAGACATCATACTGTAAGCACATGGAACCTGTGAGGCACTCCAAATGTTCAAGTGTGTTGGTTACACTGCAGAGTTGGCAGGCTTACAATATCTCTCTATTAGTAGTAGTTGGGAGTGTTCATGGCAGGTGTAAACCAAACTTTCACTGAGGCACAGGCTTTAAACAAGAATATCACGAGGTGGCTCTGATCACATGCTGGCCACACATATGTGTCTTGTGATGACCCTCCAACATGCCTGAGTAGCAGTGCTGTTTCTTCATGGTGGGATCCTTTAGCCCCTCCATCCCCGGATCCCTCCATCCCTCCATCCTCCCATCCTCCATCCCCCATCCCTTCATCCCTTCATCCCTCCATCCCCCATCCCCTCACCCCCACCCCATCCTCCATCCCCCTATCCCCTCATCCACCCACCCCTTATCCCCCACCCCATCCCCCCATTCCCCATCCTTCTATCCCCCATCCCCCCACCCCACCCCATCCTCCATCCCCCTATCCCTCCATCCCCCCATCCCTCCATCCCCCCATCCCTCCATCCCTCCATCCCCCCATCCCTCCATCCCCCTATCCCTTCATCCCTCCATCCCTCTATCCCCCCATCCCTCCATCCCTCCATCTCCCATCCCTCCATCCCCCTATTCCTTCATCCCTCCATCCCTCCATCCCCCCATACCTCCATCCCCCATCCCCCATCCCTCCATCCCCCTATCCCTTCATCCCTCCATCCCTCAATCCCTCCATCCCCCATCCCTCCATTCCCCTATCCCTTCATCCCTCCATCCCTCCATCCCCCTATCCCTTCATCCCTCCATCCCCCATTCCTCCATCCCCCTATCCTTCATCCCTCCATCCCTCCATCCTTCCATCCCCCATCCCTCCATCCCTCCATCCCCCATCCCTCCATCCCTCCATCCCCCATCCCTCCATCCCTCCATACCCCCATCCCTCCATCCCTCCATCCCCCATCCCTCCATCCCTCCATCCCCATCCCCCATCCTCCATCCCTCCATCCCCATTCCTCCATCCCTCCATCCCCCATCCCTCCATCCCTCCATACCCCATCCCTCCATCCCTCCATCCCCCATCCCTCCATCCCCTATCCCTCCATCCCTCCATCTCCCATCCCTCCATCCCCTATTCCTTCATCCCTCCATCCCTCCATCCCCCCATCCCTCCATCCCTCCATCCCCCATCCCTCTATCCCCCATCCCTTCATCCCTCCATTCCTCAATCCCTCCATCCCCCTATCCCTTCATCCCTCCATCCCTCCATCCTTCCATCCCCCATCGCTCCATCCCTCCATCCCCCATCCCTCCATCCCTCCATCCCCCATCCCTCCACCCCTCCATACCCCCATCCCTCCATCCCTCCATCCCCATCCCTCCATCCCTCCATACCCCATCCTTCCATCCCCCATCCCTCCATCCCTCCATCCCCCATTCCTCCATCCCTCCATCCCCCATCCCTCCATCCCTCCATACCCCATTCCTCCATCCCTCCATCCCCCCATTCCCCCACCCCTCCATCCCCCATCCCTCCATCCCTCCATCCCCCCATACCTCCATCCCCCCTCCATCCCTCCATCCCCCATTCCTCCATCCCTCCATCCCCCATCCCTCCATCCCTCCATACCCCATCCCTCCATCCCTCCATCCCCCCATCCCCCTACTCCTCCATCCCCCATCCCTCCATCCCTCATCCCTCCATCCCCCATTCCTTCATCCCCCATCCCTCTATCCCCCCATCTCTCCATCCCCCCATCCCTCCATCCCTCCATCCCCCATCCCTCCATCCCCTATCCCTCCATCCCTCCATCTCCCATCCCTCCATCCCCTATTCCTTCATCCCTCCATCCCTCCATCCCCCCATCCCTCCATCCCTCCATCCCCCATCCCTCTATCCCCCATCCCTTCATCCCTCCATTCCTCAATCCCTCCATCCCCCTATCCCTTCATCCCTCCATCCCTCCATCCTTCCATCCCCCATCGCTCCATCCCTCCATCCCCCATCCCTCCATCCCTCCATCCCCCATCCCTCCACCCCTCCATACCCCCATCCCTCCATCCCTCCATCCCCCATCCCTCCATCCCTCCATACCCCATCCTTCCATCCCCCATCCCTCCATCCCTCCATCCCCCATTCCTCCATCCCTCCATCCCCCATCCCTCCATCCCTCCATACCCCATTCCTCCATCCCTCCATCCCCCCATTCCCCCACCCCTCCATCCCCCATCCCTCCATCCCTCATCCCTCCATCCCCCATCCCTTCATCCCCCCATCCCTCTATCCCCCCATCCCTCCATCCCCCATCCCTCCATCCCCCATCCCTTCATCCCTCCATCCCTCTATCCCCCCATCCCTCCATCCCTCCATCTCCCATCCCTCCATCCCCCTATCCCTTCATCCCTCCATCCCTCCATCCCCCCATCCCTCTATCCCTCCATCCCCCATCCCTCCATCCCCCTATCCCTTCATCCCTCCATCCCTCCATCCCCCATCCCTCCACCCCTCCATACCCCCATCCCTCCATCCCTCCATCCCCCATCCCTCCATCCCTCCATACCCCATCCTTCCATCCCCCATCCCTCCATCCCTCCATACCCCATTCCTCCATCCCTCCATCCCCCCATCCCCCCACCCCTCCATCCCCCATCCCTCCATCCCTCATCCCTCCATCCAACATCCCTTCATCTCCCCATCCCTCTATACCCCCATCCCTCCATCCCCCATCCCTCCATCCCCCATCCCTCCATCCCCCATCCCTTCATCCCTCCATCCCTCTATCCCCCCATCCCTCCATCCCTCCATCTCCCATCCCTCCATCCCCCTATCCCTTCATCCCTCCATCCCTCCATCCCCCCATCCCTCTATCCCTCCATCCCCCATCCCTCCATCCCCCTATCCCTTCATCCCTCCATCCCTCCATCCCCATCCCTCCATCCCCCCATCCCCCCATCCCTCCATCCCCCATCCCTCCATCCCCCTATCCCTTCATCCCTCTATCCCTCCATCCCCCCATCCCTCCATCCCTCCATCCCCCCATCCCTCCATCCCTCCATCCCCCATCCCTCCATCCCCCTATCCCTCCATCCCTCATCCCTCCATCCCCCATCCCTTCATCCCCCCATCCCTCTATCCCCCCATCCCTCCATCCCCCCATCCCTCCATCCCTCCATCCCCCATCCCTCCATCCCCCATCCCTCCATCCCCCATCCCTCCATCCCCCATCCCTTCATCCCTCCATCCCTCTATCCCCCCATCCCTCCATCCCTCCATCTCCCATCCCTCCATCCCCCTATCCCTCCATCCCTCCATCCCTCCATCCCCCCATCCCTCTATCCCTCCATCCCCCATCCCTCCATCCCCCTATCCCTTCATCCCTCCATCCCTCCATCCCCCCATCACTCCATCCCCCCATCCCCCCATCCCTCCATCCCTCCATCCCCCATCCCTCCATCCCCCTATCCCTTCATCCCTCCATCCCTCCATCCTCCATCCCTCCATCACTCCATCCCTCCATCCCCCATCCCTCCATCCCTCCATCCCCCATCCCTCCATCCCCCTATCCCTTCATCCCTCCATCCCTCCATCCTTCCATCCCCCATCCCTCCATCCCCCTTTCCCTCCATCCCTCCATCCCTCCATCCCTCCATCCCCCATCCCTCCATCCCTCCATCCCCCCATCCCTCCATCCCTCCATCCCCATCCCTCCATCCCTCCATCCCTCCATCCCTCCATCCCCCATCCCTCCATCCCTCCATCCCCCATCCCTCCATCCCTCCATTCCTCCATCCCTCCATCCCCCATCCCTCCATCCCCCTATCCCTTCATCCCTCCATCCCTCCATCCCTCCATCCTCCCATCCCTCCATCTCCCTATCCCTCCATCCCCCTATCCCTCCATCCCTCCATCCCTCCATTCCTCCATCCCTCCATCCTTCCATTCCCCTATCCCTCCATCCCTTCATCCCTCCATCCCTCCATCCCCCTATCCCTTCATCCCTCCATCCCTCCATCCCTCCATCCCTCCATCCCTCCATCCCTCCATCCCTCCATCCCCCCATCCCTCCATCCCCCCATCCCTCCATCCCTCCATCCCTCCATCCCTCCATCCCCCTATCCCTTCATCCCTCCATCCCTCCATCCCCCATCCCTCGATCCCCCTATCCCTTCATCTCTCCATCCCTCCATCCCTCCATCCCCCATCCCTCCATCCCCCTATCCCTTCATCCCTCCATCCCTCCATCCCCCCATCCCTCCATCCCTCCATGCTTCCATGCCTCTGGAGGAAGTCTGGGCAGGGCATAGCACCCAGGCCACCTGACTGCAGCCTGCAGAGCACTCTGCCGCTCTCAGAAATTGGAAATCACGGTGTTTCCTTGAGGAAAATGGTCCTTGGATGTGAGGAAATTCCTCCAAGAAATGCAACGGATAAAAAAAAGCTTGTGTGCTCAGGTGTTGTTACTTTTGTCATCAGTTTGGGGACCTCTGGGTCTCACAATTATATTACTTGTGATTGGCCATTGCTTCCTGTGGGGCTTCTTCCCTGTCACAAGTCTTTAAGCTCCTTTGCTGCTGTTTGGAGAAGCAAATCAGCACATTTGACTTGCAAATGTGAGTTCCCCAGTCAGGCTGCTGAAAGGTTGCTGAAATGACAACCGCTTTGACTTTTCCACACAATAAAGAAACACAGGAAACTTAAGAGAGCAGCACTCCTACTCCAGCATTGCTTCTTCTCAGAAAGTTCCTCTGAGTGCCTGCATTATTGAGACCTTCTACTTCTAAAAAAAATGACATCTATGTTTTATGATTAGTTTAAAATTTTCAGTTTGGGGAATGATTCTGCTTGACTCCCGGACCTGCCCTTTTAATAATGCAAGGTAATAGAATCATTTGTATTATCATTTTGTGCTCAGTGGCAGGCAAGCTAACATTTTACAGTGTGAGGCCGGTTTTCTGCTCTATTTGCAAAGGAAGGGAAACTAAACCAAAGCAGAGAGAAATCGTAAATGTGACCAAGGTCATCCACTAAGAAATGTTGGAGTCAAGATTTGAACCCAGGCAGCACAACTCCAGAATCCACAACCAACTCTGTGTCCCCTTTGTCACCAGCAAACATAAGCCAATGACCCACAGTGTGGCTGACACTGTGGAGGGCAAATAAGCTGCGAGCCCTGCCTGTCAACACAGCAGCACCCGAGGGAGCACACTATCTGCAGGCTCTGTACCAGGCTCTTCACTTACTTACAGCAGTTAGATGGAGGTAGATGTTTTTATTCCCTGTTTTTCAGATGAGTAATTGGAGCTCAGAGAGGTTAAGAAACTTGCCCACGGTTGCACGGCTGGTTATGGTGAATTTGGGTTGTAAGCCTAGCTGTCATTGACTCCTCACCTTAGGTTTCTCTACTGTGGCATACCACCAGTTTAGAGGAGATAATAAAGATGGGCAAGATTAGACTTTCATGGGAAGTTTCTCCTTCAGTGTTCAAGGATTGTCCCAGGCGTCTTCTCTCTAAGAGAGAATTTGAAATTCATAGTATTATTGTCTCAAGCACAAAGACGATTGTCCAGTATTTTCATATCTCTTACCTCTGTGTGGACAAGGTCTGTCTGCATTTTCTTTCTTTTTTTTTTTTTTTTTTTTTTACAGGGACAGAGAGACAGAGAGATTCAGAGAGAGGGATAGATAGGGACAGACAGACAGGAATGAAGAGAGATGAGAAGCATCAATCATCAGTTTTTCGTTGCGACACCTTAGTCCTTAGTTGTTCATTGATTGCTTTCTCATATGTGCCTTGACTGCGGGCCTTCAGCAGACCGAGTAACCCCTTGCTCAAGCAGCAACCTTGGGTCCAAGCTGGTGAGCTCTTTTTATTATTTTTTTTTCTCAAGCCAGATGAGCCTGCGCTCAAGCTGGTCACCTTGAGATCTCAAACTTGGGTCCTCCGCATCCCAGTCCGATGCTCTATCCATTGCACCACCACCTGGTCAGGCTGTCTGCATTTTCAAGACTGTTTTAAGAAGCATATCCTGTTCCACGTGGTTAGAAACATATCTTATATCTTAGCCTACTTTGAATGGCAGGCTTCTCCAGAGGATTTGTCACATTAGGGTTGTTCACAAACTATGTTATGATTTCGCCTGCTGGTCTGCTGAGCCTATTGCTAGGCCAGCTAGAGGATGTGGAACAAGGTATCAGGTCACAATGCAGAGAACGAACAGCTTCAGTCTGGGGAATGCTTGGCCAGGTAGGCTACACAAAGAGTGGCAATAAAGCCAACACCAATTGAAAAAGTTAAATTGTCTTGTCATAAAGTCAAGCAGAACAGAATGCAATAAAGAGAAAGTGCTCTTTCCTCCTCTGACCAGAGTTGACATTTCCAGAAAAAATTGTTTTCGGTAGTTGGGGTACGCTTCTAGAAATTTAAGTAGATTTTTTATTTATTTTATTTATTTATTTTTTTTTGCATTTTTCTGAAGCTGGAAACAGGGAGAGACAGTCAGACAGACTCCCGCATGCGCCCGACCGGGATCCACCCGGCACGCCCACCATGGGGCCACGCTCTGCCCACCAGGGGGCGATGCTCTGCCCATCCTGGGCATCGCCATGTTGCGACCAGAGCCACTCCAGCGCCTGGGGCAGAGGCCACAGAGCCATCCCCAGCGCCCGGGCCATCTTTGCTCCAATGGAGCCTTGGCTGCGGGAGGGGAAGGGAGAGACAGAGAGGAAGGCACGGCGGAGGGGTGGAGAAGCAAATGGGCGCTTCTCCTATGTGCCCTGGCTGGGAATCGAACCCGGGTCCTCCGCACGCTAGGCCGACGCTCTACCACTGAGCCAACCGGCCAGGGCTACAAGGTTCATATTGGATTGCACATCTTGTTTATTTGGTTCAGGAGAAAGTTTCTTTACACAGAAATAAGAACATTCCTCTGGTAAGGACAGGGAACTATTAAATTCATCATCTTTTAAGAACCCTCTAGAACAGGGGTCCCCAAACTATGGCCCGCGGGCCGCATGAGGCCCCCTGAGGCCATTTATCCGGCCCCGCCGCACTTCCGGAAGGGGCACCTCTTTCATTGGTGGTTAGTGAGAGGAGCACATTGACCATCTCATTTGCCAGAAACAGGCCTCTAGTTCCCATTGAAATACTGGTCAGTTTGTTGATTTAAATTTACTTGTTCTTTATTTTAAATATTGTATTTGTTCCCGTTTTGTTTTTTCACTTTAAAATAAGATATGTGCAGTGTGCATAGGGATTTGTTCATACTTTTTTTTATAGTCCGGCCCTCCAATGGTCTGAGGGACAGTGAACTGGCCCCTTGTGTAAAAAGTTTGGGGACCCCTGCTCTAGAATGAGTTTCTCATCTGGTATTTACTTCACAATTTTTCCCTACCTTCACCGTTAGTTCTTGTTTTGATAACTCCATAAACTTTTTTCTGACTTTTGTTGTAAGCATGGAAAACATGCCCAAATATATATACTTTAAATTGAGTGGAAGGAGAACTTCCAGAAAATTCTCCCAAAGGGTAATTTTACCTGAATAGATGGAAAAGAAGGGCTTATGATCTATTCATAAGATTGGGGAAAGGTGGCCAGGGCTTAATGCCAAATATTTCCCAAACTGTTATCAAAAAATGAAAATGGCACAAATTTGGGTGCAAACCTGGACATTATATATGCATGGAGGTAGCAGTTGCTGGCAGACATTTATCCAGGTTTCTTGTCTCTGTATCTTGTCTTCAGAAGGGCTAATTGCTTCTCTTTGGTATTACTGAGAATATTTATAGAGTAAAAGCCATGGTGGAATGAGATATGCCTTTCGGAGCAAAGGACAGGTTTATTTACTGTCCAGTAAAATAAAGATAATGTGTTCTTCCAGGGCAAAGGTCAGGCAGGTATACTGCCTAATATAAACTATTTGGGTTCTCTAAGCTCCATGTTTCTCTCCTGTGACTCAACCCAGGGTTGCTTGCAGATCCTGTTTTCATTGCCTATGGGTATTGGGGTTCAGAGAACTGGCCTAATTGCTGACACTCTGACTACGTGGTTACCGTGAGTAATAAAGTCCTTTGTTTCTGATCTAGGAGTCTCATGTCTTCTGTCAGTATTCATGAAATCATGTCATGCTAAATAGTTAGCTTGTAAACAGGGTAAAATCTCAAACCCTTCATAGTTCTTGGCTGTGGTATATATAGAATAACGAGAACCACCAATTCAGTGACTTGTGATTAAAATGACACAGTCTTTGGGAGGCTGGGAAATCCAAGTCAGAAGAAGGTACCCATGAGATAAAAAGGTAAGTGCTTAAGTAATGACCTTACAACCTTCATAAGTCAGTGTCATCTGCAAAACTGAGACATACAAGCACAGTAACTAGAAGGTCAGTTGGCATTCTGTCTGGTGACATTGGCCGAGCCCTATCTGGCAGGATGGATATGTACAGTTTGAAATAAAGGACAGGTCAACTTCATTGTGGTATGCAAAATTCAAACCAAAGTAAATTGTTATGAATTAAAGTGACATTCAATTCATAAACACATGTCACATATACATTTATGCTCTTAAAAATTTATTGAGGATCCTAGAAAGCTCCTGTTTATGGCAGTAATGGTGATCGATATTTATGATATTTGAAATTAAAACTAATAAATTTAAAAATATGTACTTATTTAAAATAGCAAAAAAATTAAATGTTAGGATAAGTCACTCTTCCAAAACAAAATATAATTACTGCAAAAAGTGGCATTATGTATGATTTTGAAAATCTTCTTTAAGGTCTTGCTTCAGAGACAACATCTGGTTTCTCATATCTGTTTTTTCATTTACTCCATTGTAGCAGCATAAGTCATGTGACCTCTGGGAACAAATTCAAGAGTGAGAGAGTGAGAGTGAAAAAGGCAAACAATGGACCCCAGACTGTTGGCTCAGTGGATAGAGCATCAGCCCAGCATATGGACATCCTGGATTTGATTCCTGGTCAGGGCACACAAGAGAAGTGACCATCTGCTTCTTCCCTCCTCCCCTTCTCTCTCTCTTCCCCTCCTGGAACCAGTGGTTTGAGCATTGAGCATCAGCCCTGGGCATTGAGAATAGCTTGATTGATTCAAGCATCTGGCCCCAAATGGGGGTTGCTGGGTGGATCCTGGTCTGGGCACATGCAGGAGTCTGCATCTCTATCTTCCCTCCTCTCACTTAAAAAAAAGGGCAAACAATGTGCTCCTATCTGTAAGACAATAGCTTTGACTTGCAAACTTCCTAACAGGATCTTGAAGATACCCAAGGAGCACACTTTGAGAATGATTGATGAAGAGACAACATCATCAGAAACTAAAACAAGTATGGAAGAACCCCCCACCCCCAAATATATGAACTGCTAGTTTAGGAAATGCTGTTGTATTGATTGGATGTTATAAAAGATTTCATGGTATGGTTTAATTTCTGGGATTCCTGGTAGAAGTTTCAAAGAGCCTATATATTGTATTTCCTTCTGTTAATTATGAAACCAATGGACTTGCAGCAAAGAGGTCCATTGGCATACCATCACATGCTTGGGGGGGTCAGCAGGCTCTACCTCTGAGAGCATTTTATTTATAGATCTAGGAATGAAAACATTTTTAAACAATACCTTTTCTTTTTAAAGGCTTAGAGGTAAATGCCTCAGAATGATGGAGAGTATGTGATGTTTGAGTTCAGGCACATAATAATTGGGCAACTTTAGGTAGATTATCAGTCTTTCTGAGCCCTAGTTTCTTCCTCTGTAATATGGAAGTAACGACGAAACCCAGGCTGTGAGAGTCCCATTTATATACCCCAAAGCCTCAGTTTGATGTCTGGCCCCTGGAAGGAAAAAGGCAGAGTTCCCAATTCTGACTGCTGCTGGGGTTAAATGGGGGCCTAGCAGTCCTCACACTTGCACCTGGCTTCTGCTGGACCACACCTTCCCATGGTAACACTACAGGCAACTCTTTCCAGTTCACAGAGACCCAATTCTTAGACCATGTAAGGAGCAAACATCTCCCTTCCTCATTTCACACTGCCCTCCTCCTTCTTCTGAGAGCGGTCTTACTCTTTCCCAGGCCAGCTCTTTAAATATTTCAACAGCTCTTCTGTGCCACTCAAGTCACTTTGCCTTCAACAGTCACTGGCATGGCATCTCAAATTGCTGCTCATTATTCTTTGACTTGCAAACTTCCTAACAGGATCTTGAAGGTCCCCAAGGAACATACTTTGAGAATGATTGATGAAGAGACAACATCATCAGAAACTAAAACAAGTATGGAAGAACCCCCCCCCCCCCAAATAAATGAACTGCTAGTTTAGGAAATGCTGTTGTATTGATTGAAACAAAGAGGATCTAGTTTCAGACATCACAGGACCAATTCAGACCCAAAATACAAAACAGATGCACAGTTTCCTTCCCATTCCCATTAGTGTAAAATTCCTGACACTACTCATCACCCTCCATGGCATCCCATAGTCATTCAAATGCTCCTGTTTGCTTGTTACTTAGTCTGTCTGTGATGTCAAATCATTGCACCTGTTTCTAGCTTACCAAACAACCCTGGGCAGGAGACAATGCTTCATCAACTCCCTGCTGTCCGGTGGTTCCCCACGTCTTTAGTATCACCTTGGACACCAGCACATCCACTTGGAGGTGTGGCCTGATGTGTACATTGGAACTGTGCTTGTCTGGGAAGCCGGTGAGTCACTGCCTTCTTTCTGTAAGCAAACGTTAACGTTCAGTCAGTGTAGCTCTGAGGCAAGCTGTGACCTTCGCCCTAGATTGCAGTCCAGTGATGACACTTGCCCTGCCCCAGTCTTTTTCATGATCTTTAGACTTATTCATGTCAGGGAGGCCAGAACACGGAGAGTTATTAGCATTTGCACGTTCTCATTTCTTACCCAAAGGACGACGGGAACTTCCCCTTCTAAGTTCTCCAGAGTATGTTGAAATTGTGACTGAAGGCAACACTCAGACAGTTTCAGGTGCAACATCTTTTTTTTCAACTCCAGAAAATCCCAGTAGTTTCAACGGTGACTGTACCACCTCCCACTCTTCCAGCTGGGACTCAGAGTGAAACTTGTCAGTCCCTGCCTGGGAGGGGGGTTCTCTGTCTACTTGTGGGCGTCTTCCACGGACAAGTTGGGAAAGTACATCACACCGTTGAGCCCTTGCTTGAGGGTTTTACAAGGTCCCATGGGCTCGTGCTCATCCCTGAGCCAGTTGCCAGCTGTGCATAGTGGGAAGCAGGGCGCCCCAACCCCAGGGCTCAGGACCAGGCTTGTAATAACCCTGCTGCAGCAAGCCTGCTTGTACCAGCTTACATGTTTGGAAAACTCACGAATCTCTTTTCTATTCCTTCTTTCTGTGGAAAGGAGTCCTAATCTCTTTCTGCATGAGGACGAAGTGAAGCCACCTGCTTGGAATATTCTTCTATCCAGACCTGCGGCCAGAGAAGCAGGATGGAAGGCTCAGTGGGATCAGATTGCTGGGACAGGCAGAAGTACTGGACCTTCTGAAAGAGAAACAGGAATTTGCACAAGAGGTCCAGAGGCTTTTGATAGTTGGGAGCTTGGCAGGGACAGCTGGAATGTTGTCAACTGGACACTGTGGCTTGAGCAGCCCTGCCTCAGAATGCCCTGAACCCCAATGAGATGGAGCCTCCGCCATGAGCAGTGAGGCTTCCCACTGTGTGGGTGCAGGCTGTGGGGCCGACCTGGGGATGGAGAAGTTCACAGCATCTTAGGGTGCCCAGGTGGTTGGCCAGGATCCCAAATCTGAAATGAGGAATTAACCCTCAGAAAGTATTGAAGCATTCCTACTGCTTTCATGGTTTATAAATAGATGCATTTGTTTCTCTCACCACAAAACTAGTTCATATTTATATTAAAAAATTGGAAAGTACTGGAAAACCAGAAGACAAATGTCATCCCAGTTCATACAGAAATACAACTACTAACTTGATAGCTCTTTCTGTATATAAATATTGACATGGATATAGATGTTTGTTTGTGTAGCACAAAGAATAGGATCTCTTAAGTGCTTGGGAGGCCCAGGCCACATCAATTTTATGAGACCCTTGGCATACTAAAAATTAAAACAGGACTATTAGTACCCAGAGTATAATCTCTGAATATAATTTTTTTTATAAATAAATTTTTATTTTAATGGGGTGACATCAATAAATCAGGGTACATATATTCAAAGAAAACATTTCCAGGTTATCTTGTCATTTAGTTCTGTTGCATACCCATCACCCAAAGAGAGATCATCCTCCATCACCCTCTATCCAGTTTTCTTTGTACCCCTTCCCCTCCCCCTCTCCCTCCTCCCCTCCCCCCACCCCCCGTAACCACCCCACTCCTGTCCATGTCTCTTAGTCTCGTTTTTATGTCCCACCAATGTATGGAATCCTGCAGTTTTTGTTTTTTTCTGATTCACTTATTTCACTACGCATAATGTTATCAAGATTCCACCATTCTGCTGTAAGTGATCCGATGTCATCATTTCTTCTAGCTGGATAGGATACCATGGTGTATATGTGCCCCATCTTCTTTATCCAGTCTTCTATTTTTTTTACAGTGATTAAAAGCCTTTAAGCCAACTCTTGGCCAATACAGCAAGAATCCATATAAGAGTAGTGTCCTTAACATGTTCACCAAGTCCAAGTTGGCCCCATCACCACGCCAAATTCCTGAAAAATGCAACCCAACCACAGTTCAGTCTGTAAGGAGCTGTCACAGGGAGCAGGAGTCCAGGAAAAGTCCACATCCAGGAAAAGTCCTCATGGCACTGGAATTGTTGTCACCATTCTATACTTTGCAGCTCATGTCCAAGTCCCAATGACTGCTGCTTCTAGCTGGTAATGATTCAGGTAGACTGGAAAAGCCATTTGCAGCATGAGTGGATATGGAGCTTCTGTTCTCCTCTGCCTGGAGAGATGAGACCAGGTTGCTTTTCCCTGGAGCTCTGTGACTGTGGCCTGGTAAAGAGAACCTTGGGATACACTAAACTGGGTGGCAAAGGTAGATTCATAATAGAAGTTGGCAAAAGGGGGAAAGAGAGCTCTAAATTAGGAGTAGGTCCCAGCCTGAAATATGAATAGGGCATTGAGGTAGGAGGGATAAAGGAAACACTATATATTAAGCAAAGCAGCAGAAAATAGGACTATCAACACCCACAACAGAGATCTTCGAGGGAAGAATAAAAAACCTGACTATTCAGGCAAATCATAGTTAAGTGGCCCTTGTGCAAATGAGATCAGTTTACCTGCTTCTTGGAAGAAATACCCTAGGCTCGTCCACAGTGTCGTAGATGGGCCAATGGCCCTGGGCACCTTCAGCCTTCAGTGGCAAACCCCAGCTTTCTGGGCAAGGTTAGGTCATAGGTGGCTGGAGCAGGGCTGGAAGACACTGAACCCTCGCTTAGAGGAGTGAGGTGGAAGCCTACCTTTCAGTGTCCCTGTTTCCTCAGAGCAGAGGCATGTGAGCCTGGCAGGCTTTAGCTCAATGACCTTCCTTTCCACTATTGAAGCAGGACCCAGATGGCATCCTATGAGATCCCTTTGGGGCATTGGAGCCTTTAAGGGCATATCCTAAAAGCTGGTAGTTCCCCTGATCTCTATTGGGCTTTTTCTGCCTCTAGGTATCTTAAAAGACATGCTCAGAAGATCTCGCTGAGGGGTTTGAGGATCCCCATCTGCCTATATAAATCTTTTCCATATATCTGGAGCTATTTGGAAAAAGACAAAACAGTGTTATTAGCTGGATCTAATATAGAACAGTATATTAGCTGGATCTAATATAGTAGTTTGCAGGCGAAAAAGATTTGGTGTCTCCTGTTCATCAGCCTTCAAAAGAAATATAAAAAAAAATTTTTTTTTTTAAATAAAAAGCATGATAATGGTAGACCTGTAGGAGTTCCAGGACAGGACTACCCCCTTTTAAATTATTTTTTTTTTTAAATTGACCTTAAAATGTTTGCTGAGTACACTTTAATAATACCTTAACTTTAAAGATTGTAAGCATGACAAAATACAGTAAAAGCTTTTGCTCCATATGCGGGAGCATTTTCAGTTTAGCCAGTTTAGGAAATCCAATAATAGAACAATGCATACAGACAATGAGCTATAACATGCTTAGCAGCCTCTCCTGTTCTGACAGAGGTTACTATAGATCCGGAATATGTATCCACTGTAATGCGGACATACGACTGTTTGCCAAATGAAGGTATATGAGTAACATCCATCTGCCAAAGTTGTCCTGGTAGGGGTCCTTGAGGGTTAGCTCCAAATGAAGGGGCAGTATAGGACCCCTTGGACAGGATTTCCCAATCTGCCGTGCTGCTTCCTGAGAAAGTTGAAACTGTTTACACAGGGCTGCAGCGTTCTGGTGATGAATAGTATAAGACTGATGTGCTTGGTCTGTCATGGTTGCTCCATATAATTTTCTTTTGGGTAACTTGATCAACAAGGGCATAACTAGGCCCTGGCCAGTTGGCTCAGTGGTAGAGTATCGGCCTGGTGTGCAGGATTCCTCGGTTCAATTCCCAGTCAGAGCACACAGAAGAAGCGCCCATCTACTTCTCCACCCCTCCCACTCTCCTTCCTTTCCACCCCTCTCCTCCCATCCCGCAGCCAAGGCTCCACCAGAGCAAAGCCACCCTGGGTACTAAGGATGGCCCCATGGCCTCCGCCCCAGGCGCCAGAATGGCTCTGGTTGCAACAGAGCAACACCCCAGATGGGCAGAGCATTACCCCCATCCCCAGTAGGCATGTCAGGCGGATCCCAGTCAGGTGCATGCGGGAGTCTGTCTGACTGCCTCCACATTTCCATCTTCAGAAAAATACAAAAAATAAATAAATAAAAGAAAAAATACAACAAAGAGAGAGAGAGAGAGAGAGAGAGAGAGAGAGAGAAGGGCATTCCTTTGTGCTAAAGCTCCAGGGAGCATGGAGTGAGCTTGAGTATGTCCTATGAAACATGGAGCTCTATGTTGACATATAAGTCTTTGAAGAAGGAGGAACTTCTGAAATAGTTCATCAGCATTTGTCCCTAAGACAGCAGTCTTTATAGTGGAAACACCATAAGTAAATATTTGCTGTCTGTCTATAGATTAAAGGGGGAATATGGCAAATGCTGAAAGCCATGATCTTTGTGCCCCTCTCCTCCCCCCACCCTCTAACCTCAACACTGTTGTTCATGTCTCTGAATCTCATCTTTATGTCTCACCTATGTATGGAATCATATAGTTCTTAGTTTTTTCTGATTTACTTCTTTCGTTGAGTATAATGTTATCAAGGCCCATCCATGTTGTTGTAAAAGATCCTATGTCATCATTTCTTATGGCTGAGTAGTATTCCATAGTATATATATACCAAAGCTTTTTAATCCACTCGTCCTCTGATGGACACTTGGGCTGTTTCCAAATCTTTGCTATTGTGAACAATGCTGCCATAAACATGGGTGTGCATTTCTTCTTTTCAAAGAGTGCTATGGTGTTCTTGGGGTATATTCCTAACAGTGGTATAGCTGGGTCAAAGGCAGTTTGATTTTTAATTTCTTGAGGAATCTCCATACTGTTTTCCACAGTGGCTGCACCAGTCTGCATTCCCACCAGCAGTGCAGGAGGGTTCCCTTTTCTCCACATCCTCGCCAGCACTTATTCTGTGTTATTTTATTGATGAGCGCCATTCTGACTGGTGAGAGGTGATATCCCATTGTGGTTTTAATTTGCATTTCTCTAATCATTAGTGATGTTGAACATTTTTTCATATGCCTATTGGCCATCTGTGTGTCCTCTTTGGAGAAGTGTCTATTCATTTCTTTTGCCATTTTTGGATTGGATTGTTTGTCTTCCTGGTATTAAGTTTTACAAGTTCTTTATAAATTTTGGTTATTAACACCTTATCAGACGCAATTTCAAATATATTCTCCCATTGTGTAGTTTGTCTTTTTATTCTGTTCTTATTGTCTTTAGCTGTGCAGAAGCCTCTTAGTTTGATAAAGTCCCATTTGTTTATCCTGTCTTTTATTTCACTTGCCTGTGGAGACAAATCAGCAAATATATTGCTGCGAGAGATGTCAGAGAGCTTACTGCCTATGTTTTCTTCTAAGATGCTTATGGATTCACGACTTACATTTAAGTCTTTTATCCATTTTGAGTTTATTTTTGTGAATGTTGTAAGTTGGTGGTCTAGTTTCATTTTTTTGCAGGTAGCTGTCCAATTTTCCCAACACCATTTGTTGAAGAGGTTGTCTTTACTCCATTGTATGCTCTTATCTCCTTTGTCAAATATCAGTTGTCCATAGAACTGTGGGTTTATTTCTGGGTTCTCTGTTCTGTTCCATTTATCTATGTGCCTGTTCTTATGCCAGTACCAGGCTATTTTGAGTACAATGGCCTTATAATATAACTTGATATCCGGAAGTGTGATATCTCCCGCTTTATTCTTCCTTTTCAAGATTGCTGAGGCTATTCGTGTTCTCTTTTGGTTCCATATAAATGTTTGGAATATGTGTTCTATGTCTTTGAAGTAAGTCATTGGTATTTTAATCGGTATTGCATTGAATTTATAAATTGCTTTGGGTAATATAGACATTTTAATGATGTTTATTCTTCCTAACCATGAGGACGGTATATGCCTCCACTTATTCGTATTTTTCCTGATTTCTTTTATCAATGTTTTATAATTTTCCGAGTACAAGTCTTTAATCTCCCTGGTTAAATTTATTCCTAGCTACTTTATTTTTTTGGTTGCAATGGTAAAAGGGATTGATTCCTTGATTTCTCTTTCTGACAGTTCATTATTAGTGTATGAAAATGCCTCTAATTTCTGAGTATTGATTTTATATCCTGACACCTTGCCGAATTCATTTATCAGGTCTAGTCGTTTTTTGACTGTGACTTTAGGGTTTTCTATATACAATATCATATCATCTGCAAATAATGATAGCTTTACTTCTTCTTTTCCAGTTCTGATGCTTTTTATTTCTTTTTCTTGTCTGATTGCTGTGGCTAGGACTTCCAGAACTATGTTGAATAAGAGTGGTGAAAGGGGGCACCCCTGCCTTGTTCCTGATCTTAAGGAGATTGCTTTTAATTTTTGCCCATTGAGTATGATGTTGGCTGTGGGTTTGTCATAGATAGCCTTTATCATGTTGAGGTATGTCCCCTGTATTCCCACTTTGCTGAGAGTTTTGATCATGAATGGGTGCTGGATTTTATCAAATGATTTTTCTGCATCTATTGAAATTATCATGTGGTTTTTCTCCTTTCTTTTGTTTATGTGATGAATCACATTGATTGATTTGCAAATATTGTACCAGCCTTGCCTCCCAAGAATAAATGCCACTTGATCATGGTGTATGATTTTTTTCATCTATTGCTGGATCCAGTTTGCTAATATTTTGTTGAGGATTTTAGCATCTAAATTAATCAGGGATATTGGCCTATAAGTTTCTTAACTTAATTCCTATAAGTATTCTGCCTGGTTTTGGAATCAGAATTATGCTTGCCTCATAAAAGGAGATTGGAAGTCTTCCTCCCTCTTGAATTTTTTGAAATAGCTTGAGAAGGATAGGAATTAGTTCTTCTTTGAATATTTGGTAGAATTCACTTGTGAAGCCATCAGGCCCAGGACTTTTCTTTTTTGGGAGTTTTTTGATAGCTGTTTCAATCTCATTTGTTGTAATTGGTCTGTTTAGGTTTTCTGATTCTTCCAGATTGATTTTTGAAAGATTATATGATTCAAGGAATTTGTCCATTTCATCTAGGTTGTTTAGTTTTTGGCGTACAGGTCTTCATAGTATTTTCTTGCAATATTTTGTATTTCTGTTGTGTCAGTTGTTATTTCTCCACTCTTGTTTCTAATTTTATTTATTTGAGTCCTCTCTCTTTTTTTCTTGGTGAGTCTCGTTAAAGGTTCATCAATCTTGTTTACCTTTTCAAAGAACCAGCTCCTGGTTTCATTGATCCTCTGTATTGTTTCTTTAGCCTCTATGTCATTTATTTCTGCTCTCATCTTTATTATTTCTTTCCTTCTACTAGCTCTGGGCTTTACTTGCTGTTCTTTATCTAGTGCTTTTAGACGTAGGGTCAAGTTGTTTATTTAAGCTTTTTCTAGTTTCTTGAGGTATGCCTATAATGCTATAAACTTCCCTCTCAGTACTGCTTTTGCTGTGTCCCATAAATTTTGAGTTGATGTATGCTCATTATCATTTGTTTCTAGGAATTTTTAAATTTCTTCTTTGATCTCAATGTTAACCCATTCATTGTTTAATAACGTGCTATTTAGTTTCCAAGTGTTTGAATGTTTTTCAGTTTTTTTATTGTGGTTGATTTCTAGTTTAATACCATTATGATCAGAGAAAGTGCTCAACATGATTTCAATCTTCTTAAATTTGTTGAGACAGCTTTTGTGCCCTAACATGTGGTCTATTTTAGAGAATGTACCATGAGCGCTTGAAAAGAATGTATATTCTGCTGCCTTAGGGTGAAAGGTTCTAAAGATATCTATTAAATCAAGTTGATCTAGTGTGTCCTTTAAGTCTGCTGTTTCTTTGTTAATTTTCTTTCTTGAGGATCTATCTAGTGATGTTAGTGTGGTATTGAAATCCCCTAC
This sequence comes from Saccopteryx bilineata, assembly GCF_036850765.1. Classification (NCBI taxonomy): domain Eukaryota; kingdom Metazoa; phylum Chordata; class Mammalia; order Chiroptera; family Emballonuridae; genus Saccopteryx; species Saccopteryx bilineata. The sequence continues at coordinate 132,762,895 of NC_089494.1, forward strand.
TATTATAGTATTGCTGTTGATCTCGCCCTTTAAATTCATCAAAGTCTGCCTTATATATTTAGGTGCTCCTATATTAGGTGCATAGATATTTATAATGGTTATATCTTCCTTTTGGATTGCTCCCTTTATCATTATATAGTGACCTTTATCTCTAACTATGGTTTTTGTTTTAAAGTCCATTTTGTCTGATATAAGTATTGCTACCCCAGCTTTTTTTTCATTTCCATTTGCGTGAAATATTTTTTTTCCATTCTTTTATCTTCAGTCTATGTGCATCTTTTGATTTACGGTATGTCTCTTGTAGACAGCATATGTATGGGTCCTGTTTTCTTATCCACGCAGCTACTCTATGTCTCTTGATCGGATCATTTAATCCATTAACATTTAAGATTATTACTGATATGTAATTGTTTATTGCCATTTTTTTTCTTTAAAACTGTATTTGTCTTTTGCTATATATATTTTTTTCTTTGATCTGTTTACAACAGGTCCCTTCGCATTTCTTGCAGCCTTGGTTTGGTTGCAGTGAATTCCTTGAGTTTTTTTTGTCTGTAAAGCTTTTTATTTCTCCTTCAATTTTAAATGATAGCCTTGCTGGATAAAGTAGTCTTGGTTGTAGGCTCTTGTTCTGCATTACTTTGAACATTTCTTGCCATTCCCTTCTAGCCTCAAGTGTTTCTGTTGAGAAGTCAGAAGTCATCCTTATGGGGGCTCCTTTGTAGGTGATAGTCTTTTTTTCTCTAGCAGCTTTTAATATTTTCTCTTTATCATTTATCTTTGGTATTGTGATTATGATGTGTCTTAGTGTTGGTTTCTTTGGGTTTCTCCTTAATGGAGTTCTCTGTGCTTCCTGAACATGTGAAATGTTTTCCTTCCTTAATTGAGGGAAGTTTTCTGCTATAATATGTTTGAACAAAGTCTCTATCCCTTATTCTTTCTCTTCTTCTTCAGGAACCCCTATGGTGCAGATGTTATTTCTCTTCATGTTGTCACAGAGCTCTCTTAGAGTTTCCTCAGACTTTTTGAGTCTCTTTCTTTTTTCTGCTCTGCTTCCATGCCTTTATTTATCGTGTCCTCTAACTCACTGATTTGATTCTCTGCTTCATCCTTCCTGCTTTTAATTCCTTCCATTGTGTTCTTTATTTCAGATACTGTATTTGTCATTTCTGACTGATTCTTTTTTATTATTTCAATGTCCTTTTTTATATTTGTTATCTCTTTATTTAGGTTTTTATAATGGCTATCTATGGTTGTTCTAATATCTTTGAGCATCCTAACAATTGTTATTTTAAACTCTGCATCTGGTAATTTGGTTATATCTGATTCACTTAGGTCCTTTTCTGGGGATTTCTCTTGGTTTATTTGTGTTGTATTTCTCTGCCTCCACATTTTCTCTTCAAGGGAGTGGCTTTGATCACGTGCTTGGGTGCACAAGCCTTGGTGGCGTTGGCCTTTGCGCCGCCCCCTTGTGTGACTTTATGCTTGGTCCTGAGGGCACTAGCGAGCACCTTTGCTCAGCTGCAGGTCTCCGCCTGTTTCTGGGCTTTTGCCCTGCCCTTGCAGGAGGAGCCCACTCGAGGAATGGCTGCTAGCCTTGGCTCAACTGCCGGGCAGGACTGCGTGCCCAAGCTCAGCTCAGTAGCAGAACTCTGCCTCTTCTGGGCTTTTGGCTCCACCCACACGGGAGGAGCCGGCTACCAAGTCAGACTGCAAGCCTGGGTTGAACAGGTGGGGCAAGACTGTGCTCCTCTGCCCTTGCTCAGGGCCTGTCTCCACCCTTTCTGGGGTTCCCGCCCTTCTCCCGCAGGCTGGATTACAGGCTGCTGGCAGCTGAGCTTGACCACTTTTGCATGCCCCCTTCTCCCCAGCTGGGCAAGGTTGAGCTCATACCTGAGCCCAGTGGTGGCCACCTGACTTCAGCCCCTGCCAGCAGAACCACGCTTTTGTCTCCCGCTGCTGCCCGCACTCCAGTGTGCCCTCAGCCGTGTGCGTGTGGGCGTTGCAGCTCGGACCCTAAGACTCACTACTGTAGACCCAAAAGCTCCCTCCTTCTATGCAACTCTGCTCTGCATGCCGCGGGGGAGCTTGTTTGGCTTCTCTCCTGCTTCCCTTTGCTGGTATTGCTGTTTCCGGGGGAAATATTCACTTCAGCTTTGGGGAGTGACTCGTCCCAGGGGTTAGGGTGGCTATCTCCCAAAATGTTTCTCCCTGTGATTCCTAGATTACACTCTCTTCCTGTTACTCTGGTCCTCTCCTCTCTCCCCCCATCCCCAGGAGCTCTGGGTGAGTGGTTGTGAGAGATATGTTCTGCACAGTCCCTTTAAGAAGGATCCTGGGTCTGAGCAATCAGACTCTTTCTCACATACAGTATCCTGACTTGTTTCCAGCTAACTACTGCCCTACGCCTCTTCTGGGCTCTGGGGCTGCAGGCTGGGGCTTTGTTCCTGGGGCTCAGGACCCTTTCCCCTCTGCTAAACTAACTTTCCACCACGCGAGTCTCTCCCTGCTGCCGTTTGCTCCAGAGAGCTGGGCAGCCCTCTCCACATTTCCGCGTTTCCGCTTTTCCTACCAGTCTCGGTGTGGCTTCTTCAATGTTCCTTGGTTGAAGAGTCCTCCTAGTTTAGTCCAAAGTTGGTTTTTCCAGATGATAGTTCATAAAATTAGTTTGTGAATATTATTTTTTACTAAAAGGCAGAATAGCTTCTTGGAGAAATGACTAAATCCAGGCCTGACATAGGAAATCCACAGATGAGCCTGGCACATCCTGTTGTAGCAGAGGGAAGAAAGCTATCAAAACCACTAAGACTAGACTTATTGCGGGGATAGTTTCACAATATATACAGATATTGAATCATTATGTTGTATACAGGAAACTAATGTAATCTTATATGTAAGTTACATCTCAATTTAAAAAATAAATGCTAATGATCATGTCAGATAGATCCAAGAGACAACTGAAAGAGGTTTCTTTTGGCCAAATACCAGTCAATTTGAGGACCAATAATAATAACAATGGCTGCTTGGCCTGTGGTGGAGCAGTGGCTAGAGCATTAATGTGGAATGCTGAGGTTGCCAGTCGAAACCCTGGGCTTGCCCAGTCAAGGTGCATATAACAAGCCAGCAATGAACACCTAAGGTGAAGCAACTAAGAGTTGATACTTCTTGCTCTATGCCCCTCTTATCTCTGCAAAATCAATAAATAAAATCTTTTAAGAAAAGGAATAACTATGGTCATGCATTGAAGCACATCAACTACATTCAACTCTAGGAGCTCACAGTGGTACTGAAAACAATTCCATTCATTGTCTGTAGAGGATGCTAGAAGCCTAACTCATTACTTTGAAAAGTGGCACGTCAAGGAAAAAAATTAAACATTTATCCTCTGCCACTGGTTAACCAAATATTTAGTGAGGGAAAGTTTCTCTTTGCAGAAATGTTCCAGAACAGATGACAACATTTGCATATCATTGCTTTGCAAATCCTTAGCAAATTAATGTAGCTTGGCAGTGATCTGTTAACCTCACAGAAAATAGACCACCAAACATGACATTCCTTCTGAAAGGGCTGAAGGAGTTGTCTTGTCAAAAAAGTAAACCCAGAAGACGAGATGGCGCTGGAGTAGGCAGACGTACCAACATCCACCTCCCAGAACCAAAGTGGATTACAAACTAATTTTAAGAACTATCATCTGGAAAAACCAACTTTGGACTAAACTAAGAGGACTCTTCAACCAAGGAACACTGAAGAAGCCACACCGAGACTTGTAGGAAAAGCAGAAATGCGGAGAGGGCTGCCCAGCTCCCCAGAGCGAACAGCAGCTGGGAGAGACTCGTGTGGCAGGAAGTGAGTTTAGCAGAGAGGGGAGGGTCCTGAGTGCCAGGAACAAAGCCCCAGCCTGCAGCCCCAGAACCTAGAAGAGGCGCAAGGACAGTATTTAGCTGGAAACAAGTCAGGATACTGTTTGTGAGAAAGAATCTGATTTCTCAGACCCAGGATTCTTAAAGGGACCGTGCAGAAAACCTCTTTCACAACCACTCACCCGGGGCTCCGGGGAACGGGGAGAGAGGAGAGGACTGGAGTAGCAGGAAGAGAGTGTAATCTAGGAGGCACAGGAAGAAACATTTTGGGAGACAGCCACCCTAACCCCTGGGACAAGTCACTCCCCAAATCTGAAGTGAATATTTCCACTGGAAACAGCAATACCAGCAAAGGGAAGCAGGACACCAGCCAAACAAGCTCTCCCACTGCACTCAGAGCAGAGTTGCTTAGAAGGAGGGAGATTTCAGGTCTACAGTAGTGAGTGTTAGGGTCTGAGCTGCAGCACCTACACCCCATATGACTGAGGGCTCGCCGGAGGGTGGGTGGTGGCGGGACATGGAGGCGAGGTTCTGTCAGCAGGGGGGAAGCTTGCTGGCTGCCACTGGGCTCATGTGTGAGCTCATTCTTGACCAGCTGGGAAGGAGTAAGCATGCAAAAGCGGTCAAGCCCAGCTCCTGGCAGCCTGTAATCCAGCCTGCGGGAGAAGGGCAGGAACCCCAGAAGGGGTGGAGACTAGCCCTTGAGCAAGGGTGCAGGAGCACAGCCTTGCCCTGCCCATGCAACCGAGGCTTGTGGCCTGACTTGGGAGCCAGATCCTCCTGTGGGGGTGGAGGCAAAAGCCCAGAGCAGGCAGAGTTCCACTACTGAGCTGAGCATGGGCACAAAGTCCTGCCCAGCTGGTAGAGCCAAGGCTAGCAGCTGTTCCATGAGTGCGCTCCTCTTGCAAGCGCGGGACGAAAGTGCAGAAACAGGCAGAGACCCGCAACTGAGCAAAGGTGCTTGCCACTGCCCTCAGGGCCGAGCATAATGCCACCCACGGGGGCGGGGCAAAGGCCAAGGCCACCAAGGCTTGTGCACCTGAGCATGTGATCACAGCCACTCCCATGAAGGAGAGGTGGAAACCACAGTAACAGCCCCAGTGGGCAGGCACCGGCAATGTCCAAACCCAAAAGCCCTAGGCAGCAACAGAAGAGGGGTTGGTGGGCCTGAAGACAGACCATACCTAGGGAACAGAGGCCATACCCAGTGGACTCCAGGGGCCTTCCTTTACACAGAGAAAATACAAAGGCAAAGAAATGCAACACAAATGAACCAAGAGAAATCTCCAGAAAAGGACCTAAATGAATCAGATATAACCAAATTACCAGATGCAGAGTTTAAAATAACAATTGTTAGGATGCTCAAAGATGTTAGAACAAAAATAGATGGTCATTACAAACACTAAATAAAGAGATAGCAAATATAAAAAAGGACATTGAAATAATAAAAAAGAATCAGTCAGAAATGACAAATACAGTATCTGAAATAAAGAACACAATGGAAGGAATTAAAAGCAGAATGAATGAAGCAGAGAATCGAATCAGTGAGTTAGAGGACACGATAAATAAAGGCATGGAAGCAGAGCAAAAAAAAGAAAAGACTCAAAAAGTCTGAGGAAACTCTAAGAGAGCTCTGTGACAACATGAAGAGAAATAACATCCGCATCATAGGGGTTCCTGAAGAAGAAAAGAAAGAACAAGGCATAGAGACTTTGTTCAAGCATATCATAGCTGAAAACTATCCTAAATTAAGGCAGGAAAACATCTCACATGTTCAGGAAGCACAGAGAACTCCATTAAGGAGAAACCCAAAGAAATCAACACCAAGAAACATCATAATTAAACTACCAAAGCTAAGTGATACAGAGAAAATATTAAAAGTTGCTAGAGAAAAAAAGACTATCACCTACAAAGGAGCCCCCATAAGGATGACTTCTGACTTCTCAACAGAAACACTTGAGGCCAGAAGGGAATGGCAAGAAATATTCAAAGTAATGTAGAACAAGAGCCTAAAACCTAGACTACTTTATCCAGCAAGGCTATCATTTAAAATTGAAGGAGAAATAAAAAGCTTTACAGACAAAACAAACAAAAAAAACCCTCAAAGAATTCACTACAACCAAACCAAGGCCTGAAGAAATGGTAAGAGACCTGTTGTAAACAGATCAAAGGAGAAAAAGAATATAGCAAAAGAGGAATAGAAGTTTAAAGAATAAACTGGCAATAAACAATTACATATCAATAATAACCTTAAATGTAAATGGATTAAATGATCCGATCAAAAGACATAGGGTAGCTGCATGGATAAGAAAACAGGACCCGCACATATGCTATCTACAAGAGACACACCTTAAATCAAAAGATGCACATAGACTGAAGATAAAGGAATGGAAAAAAATATTTTACGCAAATGAAAATTAAAAAAAGCTGGGGTAGCAATACTTATATCAGACAAAATTGACTTTAAAACAAAAACTATAGTTAGAGATAAAGAAGGTCACTACATAATGATAAAGGGAGCAATCCAAAAGGAAGATATAACCATTATAGATATCTACGCACCTAATATAGGAAGACCTAAATATATAGAGCAAACCTTGATGGATTTAAAGGGAGTGATCAACAGCAATACTATAATAGTAGGGAATTTCAATACCCCATTAACATTATTAAATAGATCCTCAAGAAAGAAAATTAACAAAGAAACAGCAGACTTAAAGGACATATTAGATCAACTCGATTTAATAGATATCTTCAGAACCTTTCACCCTAAAACAGTAGAATATACATTCTTTTCAAGTGCTCATGGTACATTCTCTAGAATAGACCACATATTAGGTCACAAAAGCAGTCTTAACAAATTTAAGAAGATTGAATTCATATCGAACACTTTCTCTGATCATAATGGCATTAAATTAGAAATCAACCCCAACAGAAAAGCTCAAAAATACTCAAACACTTGGAAATTGAATAAGATGTTATTAAATAACAAATGGGTAAACAATGAGATCAAAGAAGAAATTAAAAAATTCCTAGAAAAGAATGATAATGAGCATAAATCTACTCAAAATTTATGGAACACAGCAAAGGCAGTCCTGAGAGGGAAGTTCATAACATTACAGGCATAACTCAAGAAGCTAGAAAAAGCTCAAATAAACAACTTGACCCTACGTCTAAAAGAACTAGAAAAAGGACAGCAAGTAAGACCCAGAGGTAGTAGAAGAAAAAAAATAATAAAGATCAGAGCAGAAATAAATGACATAGAGGCTAAAGAAACAATACAGAGGATCAATGAAAACAGGAGGTGGTTCTTTGAAAAGGTAAGCAAGATCGATGAACCTTTAACCAGACTCACCAAGAAAAAAAGAGAGAGAACTCAAGTAAATAAAATTAGAAACGAGAGTGGAGAAATAACAACTGACACAACAGAAACACAAAATATTATAAGAAAATACTATGAAGACCTGTATGCCAAAAAACTAGACAACCTAGATGAAATGAACAAATTCCTTGAAACATATAATCTTTCAAAAATTAATCTGGAAGAATCAGAAAACCTAAACAAACCTATTACAACAAATGAGATTGAAACAGCTATCAAAAAACTCCCAAAAAAGAAAAGTCCTGGGCCTGATGGCTTCACAAGTGAATTCTACCAAATATTCAAAGAAGAACTAATTCCTATCCTTCTCAAGCTATTTCAAAAAATTCAAGAGGAAGAAAGACTTCCAATCTCCTTTTATGAGACAAGCATAATTCTGATTCTAAAACCAGGCAAAGACAACACACAAAAAAAGAAACTTATAGGCCAATATCCCTGATGAATTTAGATGCAAAAATCCTCAACAAAATATTAGCAAACTGGATCCAGCAATAATGAAAAAAATCATACACCATGATCAAGTGGCATTTATTCTTGGGAGGCAAGGCTGGTATAATATTTGTAAATCAATCAATGTGATTCATTACATAAACAAAAGGAAGGAGAAAAACCACATGATAATTTCAATAGATGCAGAAAAATCATTTGATATAATCCAGCACCCATTCATGATCAAAACTCTCAGCAAAGTGGGAATACAGGGGACATAACCTCAACATGATAAAGGCCATCTATGACAAACGCACAGCCAATATCATACTCAATGGGCAAAAATTAAAAGCAATCTCCTTAAGATCAGGAACAAGGCAGGGGTGCCCCCTTTCACCACTCTTATTTAACATGGTCTTGGGAGTCCTAGCCACAGCAATCAGACAAGAAGAAGAAATAAAAGGCATCCAAATTGGAAAAGAAGTAAAACTATCATTATTTGCAGATGATATGATATTGTATATAGAAAACCCTAAAGTCACAGTCAAAGAACTACTAGACCTGATGAATAAATTCAGCAAGGTGTCAGGATATAAAAATCAATACTCAGAAACAAGAGGCATTTTTATACACTAACAATGAACTGTCAGAAAGAGAAATTAAGGAATCAATCCCCTTTACCATTGCAACCAAAAAAATAAAGTAGCTAGGAATAAATTTAACCAGGGAGATTAAAGACTTGTACTCGGAAAATTATAAAACATTGATAAAAGAAATCAGGAAAAATACGAATAAGTGGAGGCATATACCGTCCTCATGGTTAGGAAGAATAAACATCATTAAAATGTCTATATTACCCAAAGCAATTTATAAATTCAATGCAATATTAAAAATACCAATGACTTACTTCAAAGATAGAGAACACATATTCCAAAAATTTATATGGAACCAGAAGAGAACACAAATAGCCTCAGCATCTTGAAAAGGAAGAATTAAGTGGGAGGTATCACACTTCTGGATATCAAGTTATATTATAAGGCCATTGTACTCAAAATAGCCTGGTACTGGCATAAGAACAGGCACATAGATAAATGGAACAGAACAGAGAACCCAGAAATAAACCCACAGCTCTATGGACAACTGATATTTGACAAAGGAGGTAAGAGCATACAATGGAGTAAAGACAACCTCTTCAACAAATGATGTTGGGAAAATTGGACAGCTACCTGCAAAAAAATGAAACTAGACCACCAACTTACAACATTCACAAAAATAAACTCAAAATGGATAAAAGACTTAAATGTAAGTCGTGAATCCATAAGCATCTTAGAAGAAAACATAGGCAGTAAGCTCTCTGACATCTGTCGCAGCAATATATTTGCCAATTTGTCTCCACAGACAAGTGAAAAAAAAGACAGGATGAACAAATGGGACTTTATCAAACTAAAAAGCTTCTGCACAGCTAACGACAATAAGAACAGAATAAAAAGACAAACTGCACAATGGGAGAATATATTTGACAATGTATCTGATAAGGGGTTAATAACCAAAATTTATAAAGAACTTGTAAAACTTAATACCAGGAAGACAAACAATCCAATCCAAAAATGGCAAAAGAAATGAATAGACACTTTTCCAAAGAGGACATACAGATGGCCAATAGACATATGAAAAAATGCTCAACATCACTAATCATTAGAGAAATGCAAATTAAAACCACAATGAGATATCTTCTCACACCAGTCAGAATGGCGCTCATCAATAAAATAACACAGAATAAGTGCTGGCGAGGATGTGGAGAAAAGGGAACCCTCCTGCACTGCTGGTAGGAATGCAGACTGGTGCAGCCACTGTGGAAAACAGTATGGAGATCCCTCAAGAAATTAAAAATCGAACTGCCTTTTGACCCAGCTATACCACTGTTAGGAATATACCCCAAGGACACCATAGCACTCTTTGAAAAGAAGAAATGCACCCTCATGTTTATGGCAGCATTGTTCACAATAGCGAATATCTGGAAACAGCCCAAGTGTCTGTCAGAGGATGAGGGATTAAAAAGCTTTGGTACATATATACTATGGAATGCTACTGAGCCATAAGAAATGATGACATCGGATCATGTAAAACAACATGGATGGACCTTGATAACATTATACTGAGCGAAATAAGTAAATCAGAAAAAACTAAGAACTATACGATTCCATACATAGGTCGGATATAAAAATGAGACTCAGAGACATGAACTACAACAGTGTTGGAGTTACAGGGTGGGGAGGAAAAGAGGGAAGAGGTTCGGGGGGGAGAGGCACAAAGAAAACCAGTTAGAAGGTGACAAAAGACAATTTTATCAGTGTCACCTCATTAAAATTAATAATTAAAAAAATGAATTTGTCTCATGGCTAATTCAGGCAGTTAGAAGAATAGTATAAGGATGTTAATTCTGCTTCTCAGGCCACATCCTGCAAAAGGGGCCCCAAGAAAATTGGTGATTTGGCTCCTCTGATTTTGCCAATTGGATTTAAAAAAATTAGGTCAGGAACGCCCTGAAATGGAACTAACAATACATAAGCATAAATTTAAAGGACTTTTAGATACTGGAGCTGATGTATCTGTTATTGCTAAGCTACATTGGCCTCCTTCCTGGCCCACTCATGCAGCAGCCACAGAATTACAAGGTAGAGTAAATCCCCTCAACAAATTTCTAGTTTTCTACATTGGTAAGATTAAGAAGGTCATTCTGGATTTTTTAAGCCTTATGTGCTCCCTGGATGGTCAGTTAATTTGTGGGGTAGAGACGTTTTGAAAAATATGAAAGTGTTGCTTGTCAGTCCTAATGGTTTAGACAGTACTCAGATGCTTGATCGGGGATTTTTGCCCACTAAGGGACTAGGGAAAGAACAGTGAGAATTCTCACCCCCATAAAAGTGGCACCCAATACCAGAAGGTGTGGATTAGGATATCAATATTTAGCATAGGGGCCTTGGTAGCTCCTGCTACCTCAATAATGCATTGTGCAGACCCAATTACTTGAAAATCAGATAATCCTCTATGGATCGACCAATGGCTCATTTCTCAGGACAAACTTAGGGCAGCTGCTCAACTGGTACAAGAGCAGCTACAGCTTGGGCACATTGAACCATCTAATAGCCCATGGAATACACTTCCATGTTTTGATCTTGTTGCCTCTTGGATTATCAAGGGGCATAGGCGACCCTTACAGCTTACAGCAAGGGTCCCCAAACTACGGTCTGCAGGCCGCATGCGGCCCCCTGAGGCCATTTATCTGGCCCCCACCGCACTTCCAGAAGGAGCAATTCTTTCATTGGTGGTCAGTGAGAGGAGCATAGTTCCCATTGAAATACTGGTCAGTTTGTTGATTTAAATATACTTGTTCTTTATTTTAAATATTGTATTTGTTCCCATTTTGTTTTTTTACTTTAAAATAAGATATGTGCAGTGTGCATAGGGATTTGTTCATAGTTTTTTTTATAGTCTGGCCCTCCAACAGTCTGAGGGACAGTGAACTGGCCCCCTGTGTAAAAAGTTTGGGGACCCCTGGCTTATAGGTTTTGAGCCTCAAAATTATTGTTGTTCCTTTTTTCAAAGGATCAACAACAATGGCTCTGGGAAACTTCCACTAAATGGCAAATCGCTCTTGCAAATCAATGGACAACTTTATACTAAAACTGTCAACTCAAAATCAGCTGAAAGACTAGAATTATATGTCATTATAACATATAACTTTTCAGCATTTGCCATATTCCCCCTTTAATCTATATACAGACAGCAAATATTTACTTATGGTGTTTCCACTATAAAGACTGCTGTTTTAGGGACAAATGCTGATGAACTATTTCAGCAGTTCCTCCTTCTTCAAAGACTTGTATGTTAACATAGAGCTCCATGTTTTATAGGACATACTTGAGCTCACTCCATGCTCCCTGGAGCTTTAGCACAAGGGAATGCCCTTGTTGATCAAGCTGCCCAAAAGAGAATTATTTGAAGCAACCATGACAGATGGAGCAACTCAGCCTCATACTATTCATCACCAGAACACTGCAGCCCTGTGTAAACAGTTTCAACTTTCTCAGGAAGCAGCACGGCAGATTGGGAAATCCTGTCCAAGGGGTCCTATACTACAATCTGTCCCTTAATTTGAAGTTAACCCTCAAGGACCCCTACCAGGACAACTTTGGCAAATGAATGTTACTCATATACCTTCATTTGGCAAACAGTCCTATGTCCACATTACAGTGGATACATATTCTGGATTTATAGTAACCTCTGTCAGAACAGGAGAGGCTGCTAAGCATGTTATAGCTCATTGTGTGTATTCAATGTTCTATTATTGGATTTCCTAAACTGGTTAAACTGACAATGCTCCTGCATGTGGAGCAAAAGCATTTACTGTATTTTGTCAAACCTTTTGAATTATGTGTATTTGTTACAATCTTTAAAGTCAAGGTATTATTAAAGTGTACCCAGCAAATATTTTAAGGTCAATTTAAAAAAATTTAAAAGGGGGGAGTCATATCCTGGAACTCCTATGGGTTTACCATACCATGCTTTTCACTTAAAATTTTTTAAGTTTCTTTTGAATGCTGATGAATAGGAGATACCAAATCTTTTTCTCCTGCAAACTACTACCTTCTTTATTTGATCCAGCTAATAACACTGTTCTGTCTTTTTCCAAATAGCTCCAGATATATGGAAAAGATTTATATAGGCGGATGGGGATCCTCAAACCCCTCAGCGAGATCTTCTGAGCATGTCTTTTAAGATACCAAGAGTCAGAAAAAGCCCAATAGAGATCAGGTGAACTACCAGCTTTTAGGATATGCCTTTAAAGGCTCCAACGCCCCAAAGGGGTCTCATAGGATGCCATCTGGGTCCTGCTTCAATAGTGGAAAGGAAGGTCATTGAGCTAAAGCCTGCCAGGCTTACATGCCTTTGCTATGAGGAAAAAGAGACACTGAAAGGTAGGCTTCCCCCTCGCTCCTCTAAGGGAGGGTTCAGTCTTTTCCAGCCCTGCTCCAGCCACCTATGACCTAACCTTTTCCAGAATGCTGGGGTTTGCTACAGAAGGCTGAAGGTGTCCAGGACCATCGGCCCCATCTACGACACTGTGGATGAGCCTAGGGTATTTCTTTCAAGAAGCAGGTAAACTGATCTCATTTGCACAAGGGCCACTTAACTATGTCTTGCCTGAATAGTCAGGTTTTTTATTCTTCCCTTGAATATCTCTGTTGTGGGTGTTGATAGTCCTATTTTCTGCTGCTTTGTTTAATATATAGTGTTTCCTTTGTTCCTCCTACCTCAATGCCCCACTCATATTTCAGGTTGAGACCTACTCCTAATTTAGAGCTCTCTTTCCCCCTTTTTCCAACTTCTATTATGAATCTACCTTTGCCACCCAGCTTAGTGTATCCCAAGGTTCTCTTTACTATGCCACAGTTGCAGAGCTTCAGGAAAAAGCAACCTGGTCTCATCTCTCCAGGCAGAGGAGAACAGAAGCTCCATCTCCACACATGCTGCAGATGGCTTTTCCAGTCTACCTGAATCATTACCAGCTAGAAGCAGCGGTCATTGGGACTTGGACATGAGCTGCAAAGTATAGAATTGTGACAACAATTCCAGTGTGATGTGGACTTTCCCTGGACTCCTGCTCCTTGTGACAGCTCCTAACACACTGAACTGTGGTTGGGTTGCATTTATCAGGGACTTGGCATGGTGTTGGGGCCAACTTGGACTTGGTGAACTTGTTAAGGATACTACTCTTTTATGGATTCTTGCTGTATTAGCCAAGAGTTTGCTTAACGGCTTTAATCAGTGTAAAAAAATAATAGAAGACTGGATAAAGAAGATGTGGCTCATATACACCATGGTATATTATTCAGCCATAAGAAAAGATGACGTCGGATCACTTACAACAAAATGGTGGGATTTTGATAACATTATACAGAGTGAAATAAGTAAATCAGAAAAAAACAAGAACTGCAGGATTCCACACATTGGTGGAACATAAAAACAAGACTAAGAGACATGGACAAGAGTGTGGTGTTTATGGGGGGCGAGGGTGGGAAGGAGGGAGAGGGGGAGGGGGAAGGGTACAAAGAAAACTAGATAGAGGGTGACGGAGGACAATCTGACTTTGGGTGATGAGTATGCAACATAATTGAATGACAAGATAACCTGGACATGTTTTCTTTGAATATATGTACCCTGATTTATTGATGTCACCCCATTAAAATTAATAAAACTTTATTTTTTTTTAAAAAAAAAGTGAACCCGAGGGGAATGCATTCATGGCAACACTAAAATCTATGTAAATGTAATAAATTAAGATCAACAACAATAAAAAGGTAAACCTGAACCCCCTCCAAATCTCATCAATAGATCTAAGTACTGTCCCCCAAGGAGCACAGGGGACAGAAGTACGTGCTAAGCAGCATGATGGGCATGCAGTGAATGGGGTAGAACTGTTGCAAAATTACAAGTCATGCTGGCTTGCGACATTCAAGGACTTGCCCGATGACCTGAGTTGGGTACCACCAGAGGCGGATTTAACAGTAGGCGCACTGGACACTCGCCCTGGGCCCCGACTTCTGAAGGGTTCCACAAAACCCCAACTTTACACTTTTTTTCTAATGACTGCAAGTTTGGTTTCATATGTGCAATTTTAGCATTAATATTACACAATATTTTTTATTTATTTAAAAATATGGTTATTAATTAAAATATGGTTATTTTTATTTTCCGTGTCCTCTCTGTTTTTTAAGGGGCCTAGTATTTTCTTCTGCACCCAGGGCCTCAACCGACCTTAATCCCCCTCTGGGTACCACAGCTGTATTTGTTCACTGAAGAGCTCTGTACTGTAGGTAGACATTAAGCTGTGCCTTTTCTGTGCGAAGGGATACTGCATTTCCCACCCTGGAAGACCTTACAGTCTAGTTAAGTCTAGTTAATCAGAACTTTTTATAATAAGTTTAACCAGCATTTTTGGTGCTTTGCTAGGTAAGTGCAATGAACGAGCCCTTCTGGAGATGGGGATGGGTTCACAAGGAAAGTAGTATTAGAGCGAGATGTTACATAGTAAGTAGCAGCAGTTTACCAGTTGGAGAACAGAGGAAAGAGCATTTGATACCAAGACGTGGACACGCAAAAAATGATTTGGAATAGGAGTGGTAAGGATTTACTTTGGTAGCCATGTGATTAAGTTAAACCAACAGAACTGAACAGAAGTGATGGGCACCACTTCAGGCCTACGCATTAAGCCTCCCATGTTGATGCCAACATGGAAAAAAAATCAGCAGTAGAATCAGAACCACCTCACTGCCCCTCATCTATTGTACTTAGAATTTCAAAGACTCAGCAAGCACCTGCTGATGTTCTGTTCAAATGTTATCACGGATTTATTTTTTTATAAAACTGAATGAAAATAATATCCTTTCATCCTTAGAGTTTTCTTTCTGGTATTTCTTCCCCTTCTATTTTGTCCCTTCTCTTCTTTTTGGTTTCTCTTACAGAGACTTCTACTTTTGAGATATTTTAACTCTGTAAAATTTCCTCTCTCTGCTTGGGGTAATACCAGAATGTTGACATTTCCTTTGCTCTGTGGACACTCTTGTAGTTCTTCTATTTATAGCTCTATTACTTCTTTTCTCATTTTTTTGTGTGTGTGTGTGTGGCAGAGACAGAGAGAGTCAGAGAGGGACAGATAGGGATAGACAGATAAGAAGGGAGAGAGATGAGAAACATCAATTCTTTGTTGCGGCTTCCCAGTTGTTCATTGATTGCTTTCTCATATGTGCCTCGACCGGGGGGCTACAGCAGACCGAGTGACCCCCACTAAACCAGCGACCTTGGGCTCAAGCTGGTGAGCCTTGCTCAAACCAGATGAGCTTGCGCTCAAGCTGGTGACCTTGGGGTCTTGAACCTGGGTCCTCTGCATCCCAGTCCAAATGCTCTATCCACTGCACCACCACCTGGTCAGGCTTTTTTCTCAATTTCTTGAAGATATCCCTTAATTAAGAAAGAAGAACCTACTTTAGATGTCCCAATATTTTCCCCTAAGAATTAAGTATACAATATTTCTATTATAATAACAACCTAAAATTATTAATATTGTTTATATAAATTTCTCTGTAGAACCCTGTTTTCTGTATAATGGAATTTAACAATGTGAAAAGACAAAAACATCAGAATTGCACGATAGGAAAAGTTGTTAGCTATAAACCACGTATTCATCAATTATCTTTTAAATTTTATCATTAGAATGTATCTCCCATGGAAGATTCTATAAGATTTCTATCTGAAAAATCTTGCTTTTAATTCAAACTTTAACAGCATTGTGGCTTTATTTTTAATAGTCATATATCTACCCACTAACTATTTATGGAATATTTTCTATATACTTGGCTCTGAACATAAAGACACAGAGATGAATACAAGGCTTTGCCTTTAAGAGGGAAAGCGTGATGATAAAAAACCAATATTACTTGAACATGCTAAGTGGGATAACAGACATGCACAGGCACCGTGGGAGTTTCAAGGCCTGTGAGTGTGTTTGGGGTGGAATAGGTAAGGCAAGGCATGAGGAGGGGGTGTGTGGAGTTGGCGGTAAATTGCAAGTAGGAGTTAGTCATGAGAAGTGTGTGGGATGTGAGTGGAATGTTGGGGACGGGCACACAAGCTGAGGCCCCGTGACCGGGAAGGGGAATGTGGGACAGGGCATGGCGGGAAGAGGAGAAGGGCAGAGAGGGCCTGGCCGCTGGTTGGAGGCCCTCCAGGACCATGTTGAGGAACAGGCTCCATCCCTAATGCAGAGAAACCTTGGGGGGTGAGGGTGGATTTCCACAGGGAGGCTGTAGCCCTCATACACCTGATAGAGAATAAGGAGGAAGTAGGGTGGTACCCGTTTTGAGTTGGGTTTTTTTTTTGGTATTACAAGGCAAAGAATCTTAGTAACCCCTGTTTAAACTTTGCTCCCTGGCTTCTTCAGCTCCATTAACTGCAAAGAACAAATTATGTGTAAGCAAGACTGAGCAGGGCAGTAGCATCCAAAGGTCAGGAATGAAAAGAAGAGGTAAATTAAGAAATGGTTAGAAGGCTCAGCTAGCAGGACTTACAAATAATTGGGTGTGGGGGAGGTAAGAGAGAAAGAGTGAAGGGCGATGTCTGGGGATCGAGTTTGGTGAGGGAGCATATGGCAGAACCCTGATGTCAGGGCTCGGGAGAAGCGACAGGCAGCTGTCAGCCATGGGGGAGACTTCTAACAATCTGCAGAGACCTCTTAGCTCTATAATGGACCCAATGGACATTGGCTGGGCTTGCGGGACAGGTGATTAGTTAAATTTATCCAGGTGGAATTTGCCTTTTTGCCCTCTTCTCTTAATCCATTGTTCACAGGAGAGGATTGTGGCTGAAGGGTGAGGAAGGGGATCAAGCCCTGACAGGTAGAGCTGAACTGTGATGATTTGTGGCAGATTTGTTGATAGAGAGAGCAAGTGGTAGACACTTCCTGGAGTAAATTTCCTGGAAGCTGTCATCACAGAGTGAGGAGAATCTAGCCTCCCCTTATGATCCGTGTGGCCAAGGCAGCCATTTTGCTGTGTGAGGTTAAGACATCACTCCTGGTCTCCTTTGACACTGATCGTTGGCATGATGGATGTGTGGTTGGTTTAATGATCTTGCTTCACAAGTTGTTGCATCTTTTAAAGGAGGCAGTTCCTCATGGACATACTAGTCAGGAATGAGGTTGCTTTTTTTTCTTTCTTCTTTTTGTTTTTGAGAGAAGTTGCATTAATTAAACAAAGGGCAGGAATTTCCTTCCTGAATGGTTGAAATGCTGCTGATTACACTGATTATAGCAACCTGCTGAGGACAAACAGCTCCTTGGCCAGTTCTGCCACATTTACCAGAATCCTTTTTAAATAACGTTTTCCCAAAAATGATGTGAGAAAAAAAATCAAACAATAGAGTACACAAGTAGCTAACAGACAGGGGGAAAATGAATTTCATACCTTCTAGGCATCTTCCCTTTAAGACTAAAATAAAGTGTATACCTTTCTCTATAAAATATAATTTTAAGTAAAAAGTGAGCATTGTTGACATTATCACACACATGGTAACTCTTCATATTCAATGCAGTGTTTTAAAAAAGCAAAATATTTTAAATGTTCACATTAGACAGCATTTAGACAATAGTGATTAGCAAAGGAAAGAGACTCAAAGCTCTCATAATTTCACCTCTCTGAGATCACCCATGTCAAAGGAGCTTTTTAATCCCTCCTCCCCCCCGTATCAGGGTGAGGAAAGCAGTGTTCACCAGAGCCTGTCCAGAGGAGAGGGCTGTCTCTCTGGTGGTTTGACCAGATAGGTCACAAAGGAGAAATGCAGATACAAAAAGCAGCCTGCTGGGGTCCTCTCTGAGGAGAGTGCTGCTGGTGACTGTGGGGTCAGGCTGTGCTTCCGGCTGTCACGAGTGGAGCACGTAGTTCAAGGACCTGAGCTGGGGCCACGCTGACTCTGTCTATGTGACAGAGAGGAGAGGCCTGTGAGGATCATGTGAAGTGGGCATGATGTGACAGAGGACAGGAAGATCAAAAAGAATTCTTGGGGCTGCAGGCCCTGAAAAGGATTTCTTTTTTTTAAATTCAGAAATTAAATTTAATGAGGTGACATTGATTAATAACAGTACATAGGTTTCAGGTAAATATTTCTATAACATTTGAACTATTTTTTTTTTCAGAGAAAACATCTCTGGGTTATTTGACATATGATTATGCTGCGTTCCCATCACCCAAAGTCCAATTGTCTTCCACATTTGAACTATTGACTGCATGTGTGCTCATCACCCAGTCAAACCATTTTCCATCACCTTATATTTGACCTTCTTTACTCCCCTCCCCCACACTCCCTCCCCTAGTAAGCACTTCACTTTTATCTACATTCATGAGTCTCAGTTTTATATCCCACCTATGTGTGAAATCATATAGTTCTTAGCTTTTTCTGATTTACTTATTTCACTTAGTATAATGTTCTCTTTTATGTATTTATTTATTTGTTTATTTATTTTTGAGAGAGAGGAAAGGAGAGAGAGACAGAGAGCATGACAGGAACATCCATCTGTTCCTCTATGTGCCCTGACAGGGGATCGAACCAGCAACCTCTATACTTCCAGACAATGCTCTAACCAACTGAGCTATCTGGGCAAGGCCGTATAATGTTCTCAAGGTTCTTCCATGTTATCATAAATGCCAATATGTTATCATTTCTAATAGCTGAGTACTGTTTCATTGTATATATGCACCACATGAGAAGGACTTCTTAACTTGTATAACATGAGATATATGACATACACTGCATCCTTTGGGACTCTTCAAAACAAGATGTCAGGAAATTCTTGCTAATGCTTTTAAGTAAGTAGATTCTTTTCCATTAGAGACAGGAGTCCTTGCTGCCTGGCTATTCATGACCTGAGTCCCCTCAGGTGCCTGTTGGAGGGGAGCCCAAGTTAGCTAGCATGAAAACCTTCACTCAGCACTGACCACATAGTAAGTCAGCTGATCCTAAATAATTTCTTCCTGTTTTTACTCCAAAATTATATTATATTTTATATTACATTTTATGTAGGCTTTTTTCTCTGTATCTGAAATGAAGAAGCAGAATTGGTCTCTCCCCCATTGTTCGGTTGGTCACCCTTTCCACAGTATCTGATGTGGTCAGCATTCAGAGAGCAGAGCCTAGATAAAATGCAGGTTACTGCGAAGTAAATTTCAAATATTGCAACAGAGGTGGGAATTCACGAAAGTGTTGAAAGTAAAGCTGGAGAAAGGCTCAAAACAACTGGAAAGTCACTGACAAATGAGGATCTGGCAGAATTAGAGCAGTCAAGCAGGGAGAAACTCAGCATGGATGGTGTCATCAGCTGTTTCAAAAAGTGTGACTGTGCTATCAAGGGACTAGGGGAGGCCCTGGGGGCGGGGGGGGGGACACCGAAATACCTACCTGGGGGAAGGAAAAAAATGCCACCCATTTGATGGACTCATTATGAAACTCAAGGTGCAGCAAAGATGTCATAGATCAAGTCAGGATTCATTTTGTTGGTTCTCAGAACCGGTGCATGGATATAGTTTTCATTGACATCATGTTAAATGTCAGATGAACTTGCTTTCGTCCTTGCTAGTCTGGGACAGGAATTTGGTCTGTGTTGGTCACTGTTGGTCACTCAGTCTAGAACTCGGCCTCCGAGCGCACTTTGTGGGGCTATTCCACTGTTCCAGCTCCACTCAGAGCTGCACACCCAGGGTTCTGGGTTATCGCCTGCCTGTGTCCCTTAGAGATATATGTCCCAGACACACAGGGCCACTGAGCAGAGCATGAGGCCCACGCCTGCTGGGTAAATACTTGTTTCTGCACAAATGGCTGGTTCCCCGGGAGGACTCAGGTCCTACTGGATGCTCCCCACTTTGATCAGAAACGGTCTCCCTGACTCATAAGCAGCCATCTAGCTCCAGGTGACGGTTGTCAGGGCCAGAATATCTGCATTTCTTCTTGCTACCAGGAGGTGGCAGTGTGTGCACTTGGCTGAAGCAACAGCATCTGGCTGGAGGGAAGCTAAGGTCGCAGCTGCTAGGGTATGAAATAATTCTCTATCCGTCTTGATTTGCAAAAAAAAAAAAAAAAAAAAAAAAAAAGACCAAGTGAAAAGTCCCTCTCTCTTTTTTCCCATTGAATTCAGAACAAATTGCTAATACTTAAACATAGATTATAATACCTGGTTAAGTATATTACTGTGAAATTACCTGCAAGAAAATTTTAGAGAGTATTTTCATTTATCTTGGATTATTTCTTCATTGTAATTTTTTTGACTTTAAGTAATTTTTAAATTAAATTTGACATACAATATTAAAAGGGTGGGTATAAAACTTTGAGTACATGAAAGATGGAATTTATATTTGTATTATTATTTTTACTAATTATTATATTATTTGTATTACAACTCTAAACCTATTTTTGTTCACCCCTATGTATTAGTTTCAGGTATACAGCCCAGTGATTAGACATTATACAACTTACAAAATAACACCCTGATAAATCTAGTAACCAACTGACACCATACCTAGTTATTACAATGTTATTGCCTATATTCCCTATTTTGCACTTTACATCCCCATGACTATTCTGCAATTGCCAGTTTGTATTTTATAATCCTCTCACCCTTCCACCAATTTCCCCAAATCCCACCTTATCTTAAAAAAGACCCTTTAACATTTCATATAATACTGGTTTGGTGGTGAACTCCTTTAGCTTTTTCTTGTCTGGGAAGCTCTTTATCTGTCCTTCGATTCTAAATGATAACTTTGCTGGGTAGAGTAGTCTTGGTTGTACGTCCTTTCCTTTCATCACTTTGAAAATTTCTTGCCACTCCCTCTGGCCTTCAAAGTTTCTGTTGAGAAGTCAGCTGACAGTCATATGGGAGCCCCCTTGTAGGTAACTAACTGCTTTTCTCTTGCTGCTTTTAAGATTTTCTCTTTGTCTTTAACCTTTGTCATTTTAATTATGATGGATCTTGGTGTGGGCATTTTTGGCTTCATCTTATTTGGGACTCTATGTGCTTCCTACACTTGTATGTCTATTTTCTTCACCAGGTTAGAAAACTTTTCTGTCATTATTTTTTCACATAGGTTTTCAATTTCTTGCTCTTTCTTTTCTCCTTCTGGCACCCATTGCTGTTGGCACATCAACAGGAGGGATTTACCTTCAGGCCAGTCAGCTGCAAGGATTAGCTGTGATCACCATGGAAGATCAACTATTCCAGGGGCCCATCTCACCGAGCAAGACTTACTTCAGCAAGTTAGTAAGTCAAACTTACTAACTCACAGGAGGAGCAGGGCAAGGTCAGCTGCCATCTGTGTCCTACCCAGGGCCACGCAGCATAAATATACAGTGATCTGCAAATGGCCGCCAATTGTCCTTCGCTTGAAGGTGCCCAGGATAAACTGAACTGCTATCCAAGACTGGCTGCTGCTAGTGCTGGGCCTGGGGCCACTTAGCAAGAAGTATGGGCCATGCTGAGGTCAGATGTTGCTTGTTTGAGAGGTTTTAGGAAAGTCTGAAGCATGAGACAAAACAAGTGTTTGTATGTAAAAGCCATTGGAAACAAGTTGGGTGGGCCTTTGAGTTGAGTTGGATGGGGTATCAGGGAATGATCAGGGTAGGATGAACAGTGCTAGCCCAGTTGATGGAGACTCATATATGGTGCCTACCTCCCAGCTCTGTGGGGTGAGGGCTCAGAAAAGAAACAATGACCTCTGCCAGCACTTCTGACTGGGAGAAAGCTCCCCCACCCCAGTTTTTGACCTAATGCCAGACAATCCAGTTCCTATGTATTCCTGATGCCTTTTGAACTGCTGTCCCTGTGCTGAGGCTTAGAGTGAGTGAGTCAGAATAAGTCCTGTGGGCCCTCCCCTGGGACTCCACCTCCCCTCCTTCATCTCACTCAGCCACAATCCCAGCTGGTTGTCACCACCAGAAGTTATGAGGACTTCTATTCCTGGCACTGGAACCCTAGGATTGGAAGCCTGATGTCGGACTGGGACCCCTTGTTCCTCAAGGGGAACCTCCACAGCTGAGATATTGCTCCTGATTTTTATTCGCCGCACAGTGCATTCTGAGTCTCTGTCCTGCTTAACAGTTTTGATGTGGCTTCTTCTTTGTATCTTGAGTGGTAGAACTTCTGTTCAGCTAGATTTCAGATGGTTCTGAGTGATGCTTTTTCTGTACTTTAGTTGTAGTTTTGATATGGTTGTGGGAGAATTCAAGTACCTACACTGCCATCTTGACCAAAATCCATCTTCATTGTAATTATTTAAATATCTCCTTTTCTTCAAATTCCCAAACACCCCTATGGCAATTGTTTACTGAGCTACAGGGAGTAATTTTTTCTTAGGTGCCAGACAGTTTTGAAAAATTAGAATTTCCTTTCAGGATTTTAATGTTTTAATCTCTATTTTTAAAAAAGAACAAAAGTAAAAGCACAGTTCATGTGACTTTTAATAAGAATAACTATTCTGACATTGGGCATGTTTATTAATCAGACAAACAGTATCAAGGATTAAATAACACAATACAATAAACAATTATTGGTACTTCCCTGTGTCTGGTATTATGCTAGGTTCTGGGAAATAGAAAACAAACAAACAAACAAATAAAATGAAGTCATGGTCTTCAAGGAACTTAATATCTAGTGATAGTCAAAGATGTTTGCACAACAAATTATGATATCAAACAGAATAAAGCTAATGATAGGAAATGTAAAATGACAGTACACATGGAGTACTTGCTGAGCTAGAAACCATACTCTGGGTCATAAAAACAAGTCACTGAAATTGAAAGAATAACCTTGGATTTATTACAACAAACTACCAGCTATAGAAAAACACAACCCATTATTTATCTCAAAAGATGTTGCATCATTTAAGAGCCTTGGTGTGAATACAGTCATAAAATTAAAGCCAGAAAAATTAGGACCTAAAAGGAAATTCTTAAGAATTAAATGACTAAAGGGCATATGTTTCCTGTGAGTCATCCAACTTTCTTAAAGTCCATCAATAGTAGATCATCATTTTGTATAGTTATATATGTAAATTTAATAGTTTTATTAATTAATGCTTATAAAATAAAATAAAGTGATAGAACAAATGACACCATAAAATAACTAAGCAGGGGGGAGTAATTTTGATGGGGGAAATCAGAAAGAACTTCATGGAAGAGGTGGTTTTTATGCTATGACTTGAAAGATGAGCGGGACTTTGTTAGACCGAGAAGGGAAATTAGGGATGAGCAGAAGCATGGAGTGTGATCCTGTTGTGATCCTGTAGGAGAGCGGTGTTGGGAACGTAGGTTAATGTGGAGAATGTGTGGCTGGGAATGTCCAAGTTCATTTTCTAGGCCAAGACAAAGCTCAAGACCTGCCTTGTGGCAGGGGCTCAGTGATTGCTTATTGAGGAAAGGCAAGCAGAAAAGAAGAAAAGAAAGAAGGAACAAAATAAGAAAGGGACAAAGGAAGGCAAGTAGGCCCATTTGGGCAGGTTATGAGAATAGATATCCAATGTGAGTTACAAGTACCAAGAAAACTCAGGAAGTGGGCAGCAGAGGCCCTTTTCCTACTGTCCCGATTCTTCCCATTCTTATTAGAGAAATAAAATAGGAATAAGAAAAGATTATCCTTTCTCTTCCCACTCTTTGACCACGACATGTTCAAAAGAGCATTTATTTTAAAAACTACAACATCTTGAGAGTAACTATACCCATAATCCTCCCCCTGAATGATGTGAAGTGTTCATATTTCACAATATGTCCCATTCTTTATCTATATTACATGGCTTGCTGTGGAATTCTTACAGAGTTGTTATATTGTTGGTGTCATTTTATGTTTTCTAAAAAATTTATAATGGTACCATTCCATTTGTTTAATAAAAACTTCATTAAGATATAGTTTTACTTTACTGGTTTTGTTGTTATTTTTTTCATTTATTTTTTATTTTTTACCTTTTAAATTACAGTTGATATTCAATATCATTTTATATTAGTTTCAGGTGTACAGTATAGAATATAGTGATTAAACTTAAGTCTAATACCCACCTGGCACCATACATAGTTATTACAATATTACAAACTATTTTCCCTATGCTCTACTTTACATCCTGTGACTACTTTGTAACTAACAATTTGAATTTCTTAATCCCTTCATATTTTTCACCCATCTCTTTTCCCCCCTCACATCTGGCAACTGTCAGTTTGTGCTCTGTATCTATGATTCTGTTTTGTTTGTTCATTTATTTTGTTCTGTACACTCTACAAGTAGATGAAATCAAGTAGTATTTGTCTTCCTCTTTCTCACTTATTTCACATAGCATTAATATGTTCTAGGTCCATCCATGTTGTTTCAAATGGTAAGATTTCATTATGTTTTATGACTAATACTCCATTGTGTATATGTACCACAGCTCCTTTAATCAATCATCTACTGATGGGCACTTAGGTGGCTTCCATATCTTTTTTGTGTGTGTGTGACAGAGACAGAGAGAGAGAGAGAGAGAGAGAGAGACAGAAAGAGAGACATAGAGAGGGACAGATGGGAGGACAGGAAGGGAGATGAGAAGCATCAGTTCTTCTTTGTGGCTCCTTAGTTGTTCATTGATTGCTTTCTCATATGTGCCTTGACCAGGGGGCTACAGCAGAGTGAGTGATTCATTGCTCAAACCAGCGACCTTGGGCTTCAAGTCAGTGGCCATGAGGTCATATCCATGATCCCATGCTCAAGCCAGCGACCCCATGCTCAAGCTGGTGAGCCCATGCTCAAGCCAGATGAGCCTGCACTCAAGCTGGCAACCTCGGGGTTTCGAACCTGGGTCCTCTGCGTCCCAGTCTGATGCTCTATCTACTGCGCCACCACCTGGTCAGGCTACATATCTTGGCTATTATTAAGGTGACCAACTTTTTTACAATGAAAAGGAGGACAAAAATAAATTAAAGAAAACAATATCATAAATAAAAGAAACATTTTTTCATTGCAACAATAATACACTATAATATGATAAATGCATAATAAAAACATTTGTAGTATTTTAGATTGTAATTATGCTTACATGCCTATTAATTTTTAATAATAATTGTAAGAAAAAAGTACTCATTTAGAAACAAATACGTCACATCACACACAATGGATCGACTCTGCATCAATCAAATATGGACATTTACAGATTAGTCTTCCAATATCAAAAAGGAGGACATGTAGGAGGACACTTTTCGAGGGAGGATGCAACTTACAAAAGAAGGACTGTCCTCCCTAAAGGAGAATGATTGGTCACTATACTATTGTAAATAACGCTGGTTCCATGTGCACTTGGAAGGAATGTATATTATGCTTTTTTGGAGTGAAATACAAGGGATTGAGAACCTATTTGAAGAAGAAATAACTTCTTCTAATGTTCCTATTTTTTTCTTTTGCTTGAACTTTTGGTGCCATATCTTAGAAACCATTACAGTTTTATCTCTTATGTCTATGTTGATGATTCATTTTGAGTTCATTTTTGTATGGTATGAGGAAGTGGTCTGATTTCATTCCTTTGTATGCAGATTTTCAGTTGTCCCAGCACTATTTGTTAAAAAAACACACACAAAAAACCACTATTTTTTTTCACTAATTTCCTTGGCATTTTTGTAAAAAATCTGTTGACCATAAATGTATGGGTTTATTCCTAGACTTTCAATTCTATTCTATTAATGTATATGTCTGGCTTTATTCCAGTCCCATGCTGTCTTGATTATTGTAACTTTGTCGTATTTGTTGACATCAAGAAGTGTGACTCCTCCAAACTTATTCTTCTTTTTAAAGATTGTTTTGGCAATTTTGAGTTTCTTTCATTTCCATATGAATATTACAATCATCTCATCAATTTCTACAAAGGGGAGGGGACGAGCGCGAAGAATCAACTTGTAGTAGTTGCTTCTTGGGCAAGCCCTGAATTTAAAGCCAGTGACCTTTACATTCCAGGTCGACTCTTCATCCATTGCACCACCACAGGTCAGACTAATAGATTTTTATTTTTTAGAGTAATAGTTTAGCTTCTCTTGTAGCATGTACAGGGTAGTTACTTGGCAAGAAGGTGGGAATAAGTCATTGGAAATTACAATCACTACTACTATAGATAGAAACACATCCTGGAGCCCATGCTTTACTGGTGGTATTATGCTCTGTGTAACACAGAGCTAGTCATCATCATTACCACCATAGGTGGCATCATCTCATGTTCACATATGCAGGGAACTTTGTTGTTCCCTTTACGTCTCCCCCAGTCCTTGCAGCCCTGTGTGGTAGGCAGCATTAATATTCCACCTTATCTATGAATTGTCTGAGTCTTTCAGAATTGCAATAATTGCTCAATGTCTTCCCAGGAGTTAACACTAAAGCCAAAAGTTGAATGCAGGCACGTGTGGCTGGAGTCCAGGTATTAAAATATTCTACTTACCACCTCGTTGTTACATATATGAGGTAATAATTTTATAAAGATAACAACATGGTAAGTTTTTGAAAAGCTGCTATGGAGAAATTGCAGCAATGTAATAAAAGGTTTTACTATCAGATATGTAGCTCCACCTGTATATTAGAAACTCAAGTTTCTTTCTTAGGGGACAGCAGTGTTCTGGGGAAAGTAGGTATAGAACATTTCATCAAAACCCTTCAATCCAAAGGAAGAAGATGAGATAAAAGTGAACATTTGTTCATTCAAAAATATTTATTAACACTTACCGTGTGCCAGGCATGGCCATGTTGAGTGACTTGAAAGAGCTTGCCTTCTATGAGGGGGAGAGACCTGTGAAGCAGTGTCCAGAGCAGGTTCCACTGAACAAAGATCTGAAGGAATTAGGGTATGAGCCTGGGGCTAAGAGGAGGAATGAGGGTCCCAGGCAGGAGCAAGGGGCAGGCATCCTGTGTGGTCAGAGAAGAGTAGGCAAGAAGAAAGTACCATTGACCCTTGGACAACAC
Organism: Saccopteryx bilineata; assembly: GCF_036850765.1. NCBI lineage: Eukaryota > Metazoa > Chordata > Mammalia > Chiroptera > Emballonuridae > Saccopteryx > Saccopteryx bilineata. The sequence goes on from NC_089494.1 coordinate 132,790,118, forward strand.
AGGGGGTGAGGAATTAGGGGTGCTGACCCACGTGCAGTAAAAAAAATCTTCATATAATTTTTGACTCCTCCCAAAACTTAACCACTAAATAGCTTGCTGTTGACTAGAAGCCTTACTGATAACAGAAGCAGTCAATTAACACATACTTGGTGTGTTACATATATTATATACTGTATTCTTACAATAAAGTAAGCTAGTGAAAAGAAACTACTATTAAGAAAATCATAAGAAAAACACATTTAGAGTCTTATATTATTTTTTGAAAAAAAAAAATGAGTGGACTCATGCAGTTCAAACCCATGTTCTTCAAGGGTCAAGTGCATTAGAGGGTGAGGTGAAGATGAGATAGGGTACGTGGTGAGACAGCTGCAACCAATAAGGGTTATAAGAACTATCACAGAGATAGTGAGACCAACCCCCAACTCGTTTATGGCTTAGAACTGGCAGAAGACCAGCTTGATCCATCATGGTGACTAATTTTACCTTGCAGTAACCCCAGCCTCATTACAAGCTAACTATAATACATTAGCATACTAAATAATACAACCCATGCCACCATGATTGGAAATGGAAAGCCCGTATAAGGATACAACGTGGCTGACAGGGCTCTTTAGAGAAGTCTCCACCCCTTTCCCATAAAACCCTGGATACTCCGCCCTGGGCTATTGAATGCTCTAGCCCAGCAGGTCTCAACCTGTGGGTCACGACCCCGGCGGGGGTCGAACGACCAAAACACAGGGGTCGCCTATTTCAGATGGCTTTAGGCGACCCCTGTGTTTTGGTCGTTCGACCCCCGCCGGGGTCGCGACCCACAGGTTGAGAACTGCTGCTCTAGTCCTTGATTGAATGGGCCTCAAGAAGTAAGTCCCACTAGAGACGGCTGCTCTCTCTGTGGACTAGCCTCTCTCTGTCACAATGCTTCACTAATAAACTTTCACTTTAAACTCTATGCTGGCTTGAATGCTTACATTTGAATTTTTTTCCTGTGTGAAGATAAGAACCCACAGTGAATCACAGACCTTCAGGTCCCCAGACCCCTGGAATGCCTGCATCAAAGAGAGAGCAGGGGCTGAACATGTGTGACTTATGGAGACAGAGAGAAGGGGAGCCCACCCCTGGAGTTGTCATCACAGTGTGGGTAAGATTTGAAATCAGTAGCGTTTGAAACTTCAGGATACTTACAGTTGAGTCACCAAATACAGTTGACATTTCTTTGTACCCAAGAATAATAGAGGCTGGACGGTGCAATGGACCAAACATATATGTTTCCCTCAGATTCGGTGTTGAAACTCTAACCTCCAATGAGATGTTGATGGAGATGGGACCTTAGGGAGGTGATTAGATTGTGAGTATGGTTTCTTTATGAGTGGGATTAGTGCCCTAATTAAAAAAATAAATAAAAGACCCCAGAGAGTTCTATCCCCCCTCCCACCACATGAGGATACAGAGAGAAGACAGAACCCGTGAACTAAAACATGGGTCTTCACCAGAAACTGAATCTGCTGGCACCTTGATCTTGGACTTCCAAACCTCTAGCACTGTGAGAAATAAGTACTCGCTGTTTAAACCACCAGTTGTGGTACTTCTATTATAACATCCTGAAAGGACTATGATTGACTGCATGCCTTGGGCTGCAGCATAGCCACATTCTTGAAGGCCTGTGGAGGTGGCAGCCAAGGAAGGAAGTCGCTTCACTGTGCCCTCCCTAAAAAAGGGGCGATCTGTAAAGCCAAAAGATCATGGCTCTTTTTCCAGAGTCTTATGTCCAGTGATGCCATTGGGGCAAGACAGTGTGCACTGTCCTCAGGCAGCTGCCACATGGGAAGTTGGTGGACGGTTCATTTTTGAACCTCCTCATCACTTGTTTTTGCTCAGGCCCCCTGTAACAACCAGGCTACCCAACCCAAGTATAATTTGTGAGTCAGAAAGGCCCTTTGTCTCCCACTGCTAATTAAATACACCAGCATTGCAAAAAAAAAAAAGTCTTCAAAATTTATTAGGCTATGGGGATTCCCTCTCACCAACTCCAACCTTTGGGCTTGTCCCCCATGCCCAGTTGGGTCACTGTCTTTCGCCTCAGTGCCATCTGCTTCCACATGGCTTGTTGCAAAGGGAGCTGGTCTCTCTGTGTGGTTTCCTCCTGCCACCTGAGAAAAAAGGAATGGCCAGGAGATAGTTTCACCTCATTCATTCGGTCTCTTCTCACCCATGGACTTTCCACAAAACCCCTGCTTATTTTTCTCTCGGTTTCCTTGTCCCTCAGGTAGCCTGCTTCTGTGAGGTGATGGAGGCCCTCCACCTGGGTCACTGCTTGCCAAAGTGGGTCTTTGCAAACACAAAACAAAACAAGAATTTCTTTCATTTCCCCTCCAGTTGGAAGGGGCGGGGGGGGGGGAGGTAATGGGGAAGTGAGCCCCAGCTGGGACAGAACTCTGCTCTGGGCCAACCCTGTGTCCTTCCTTCTCATATAGGCAGCAGGAGACCGACAATTGTCTTTTCTTAGGGCTGCAGCTGGAGGGAAGGGAATTTCAGGAGAGTGGGGACTGCTAGGGGATTCCCCGGGGAACCCCCGGGGAAGGCAGTCCCATCCAGACATCACTCAAAGCTGGGTGCTGCTAAGAACACAGGTCGCAATGAGGGCTGCTCCTGAAAAATGTGCAGAGAGGAAGAAGCCCAGGAGAACCCCTGTGGGCTGTGGGTTGAGAACACCCAGCTTTGACAGCTGCCCGTCAGACCCAGTGCCTGTTTGATAATAAATATCAGCATTATCTGCACAATGCTACAGTTGTGATATGACTGGTAGGTGGGCTCCACGCTGTCTGACAGAATTGCTGGGAACTGAGCCACAACAACATGGACTCACCCAGGTATGTCATGTCAGTCACGCATCTACTTTTGTCCTCAACTCCAGGACATCAACCTGGTTAATGTGATTGTATGAAACTGTCAACAACTCTCAGCAACATCACACACAGCACAAAAAGATCTTCCCTGGATGGACAACAAAGTACACTACAAAATTCAGTGTATTTCTACCCATGTGAAAAATGCTTGCTTGTATGTTTCTGTGGCATAGAATTACATTCTGGGCTAAGGTGATCATAAGCTTTTCAGCCACATACGTGTGCAACCGTGTATTTGAAAATTACAGGGGCCAGGAAACGATTTTTTCATTGTGTGGGGTTGAATTGAGCAAAGCAGACTGCCTGGTATCCACGATTGCTGAATTTCTGTAGGGCTTCCCCAGCCATCATGACAAGCCAACCATTGACCCCTGGGAGGAGAAAAGACCCCTAGTAAGTATTTATTCATTAGCTATAGTGGCCTAACATGCATCATTTACATATATTTTTATTCCAGTCTTGCAACATCCCTAATCAGTACTTATTCAAATACTCATTTTCTAAATGAAGAAAGTGAGGCCTGACTAGTGGTGGCACAGTGGATAGAACATTGACCTGGGATGCTGAGGACCTAGGTTCAAAACCATGAGGTCGCCAGCTTGAGTGAGGAGTCACCAGCTTGAGTGTGGGATCATGGACATGACCCCATGGTCACTGGCTTGAGCCCAAAGCTCACTGACTTGAAGCCCAAGGTCACTGGCTTGAGCCCAAGGTCACCGGCTTGAGCAAGGGGTCACTTACTCGGCTGGAGCCCTCCAGTCAAGGCACGTATGAGAAGCGATCAATGAACAAGTAAAGTGACACAACTACGAGTTGATGCTTCTCATCTCTCTCTCCCTTCCTGTCTGTCTGTCTCTCGTTAAAAGAAATAGTAAATAATAAAAGATCAATGAAGATAGTGAGGCTCTGAGAGGTTAGATAGCTTGCTGGAACATATAAGTGGAGCTGCCTGAATTTAAATCTAGATCACAGATAGACATTTAAAAAAATGTGCTAATGATGAACAGAAAGAGGAAGGGAGTCCCTGATCAAATCTGCCCTGGAAACTTGATGAAAAGGAAAGGGGGTAGAATTTTTTGGTTTGTTTTTATTTTCTGTTTTGAGCAAAGGCTTCAGAGCAGACCTATCTGCACAGCAGTATGCGGTAGACAAAGTGATTTCTTAGCGTACATTCCAACTCTATGAGTTTATATTTTTGTGAAAGATCCTTAGAGTAAACACTTTGGACTGTCAAACACGTGTATACAGTATTTCACACACACACACACACACACACATTCCTGAATTGCACATTAGTAAGCTTTTCAGCAAGCCAGCTGCCAGGAAGAAAGTCATCTGTTTAAACTAGATGTCTGTCATTTGGATACTCGGCCCTGTGTTTGCTAGATTCCATTACTGCGGTTGGGGTGCTGGCTTGCCTCAGTTTTGGCTGACGTTGGATGTGAGGTCAGTTCCTTTATGGGGGATAGTGGTTCCCAGAGCCATTTGGTCTCAACGCCTGTCGCCCAATTGGGTGTGCAGAGCTCTCTGGGGACATGGACACAGGCGGCTCAGGCTGCATGTTGCTAAACTCCAGCTCATTACAGGGCAGCACCCTTTACCCCTTTTAGCCGATCTGCAGCCTCATTTAAGGGCCCATGACACATGTCCTGCCACTGCAGCCAGCACTGTTCACCCCACACTGCGGAGTACCTCCTAAGGCACCAGCAGTGACCCCAGGACCATGGCCCGGGGCAGGAGACAGACCCAAGCAGGCTGTCCTACAAATGAATGAACTCAAACTCTACCACTGACCTTATTTCAGGTCATTGTTCCAAAGAGCTAGAAACTGCTAGGAAGAGCAGAACAGTCACCATGCAAGCTGTTAAAAGTCTGTCAAAAATAGGATTCAAGCTGCAAAACTGAATTTGCATACTGCTCCTCAGGAAGTTTTAGAACTTTGAGAGACTTTAGGAGTCACTTAGCACAGTCACATTTATTGCATAAAGCGAGGCATAGCTACAATTGTGAACTATCATAAATGTATCCCAAGTAATTCACTAATTGGTTTTAGAATTCTAAGTAGCTTGAAGCGGAATTTCTCTTAAGGATTGGTTATATATTGTCTGAAAAACTTTCCTGTGTAACCTTTTTGACTTTACATGTTACCTATTTACTCCTATAATGCTGTATTTCTAAAAAATATTTGTTTTTGTAGCTTTAATTAGTTTCTACTGATCTCCGCCAACTCAGAATTTTGTTTCCTTTCCTTGACTGCCATCTAGAGGTTGATATTGTAATTGCATATATTTGGCTTTCTGAGTAGAGAGGCAGAAAAACAGAAATAATTCATTCTTTCCCTGCTTTACTTCCTAAGGCAGGGGTCCCCAAACTACAGTCCGGCCCCACGGGCCGCATGCGGCCCCCTGAGGCCATTTATCCGGCCCTTGTCACACTTCCCGAAGGGACACCTCTTTCATTGGTGGTCAGTGAGAGGAGTATAGTTCCCATTGAGATACTGGTCAGTTTGTTGATTTAAATTTACTTGTTCTTTATTTTAAATATTGTATTTGTTCCTGTTTTGTTTTTTTACTTTAAAATAAGATATGTGCAGTGTGCATAGGGATTTGTTCATAGTTTTTTTTATAGTCCGGCCCTCCAACGGTCTGAGGGACAGTGAACTGGCCCCCTGTGTAAAAAGTTTAGGGACCCCTGTCCTAAGGAACGCTAATACATGTCTGCGTCTTCTCAGATGTTTTACTTCTGAGGTTGAAATGTCTGAGTGGTCCTTCTACATTCTCCTTTGGTTTTCCTCACTTTTACAGAGGAGTACGGTGGGCAGTTGCAGATATCCCATCTGCTTGAAGCCTCAGCCTTGGCACCTTATTTGTTGTATTACCTACAGTAAAAATAAAGCTATTCCAGCTTCTTCAAAAGCAGCCTGGTATGGGGAGCCCCCGCAGTGGTACACCAGGTGGCTTTAGCCTCTGGCCTCGCCGAGGGCTCTCTGCTGAACAGGAAGAAGGTGTTTCTTTGTAGAATCTTTGATGCAGCTGGAGGGGACTTTGGGGAGTGTCCAGCAGGGATTCTAGCCAAGAAAACTGGTTTCTTGGGGCCAAAACTTTTCCAGAATTTCAATCAGTTGGTGGTTTATCTCCCCCCACTCCTGCTAATCCCAGGATAAAAAATTAGTGAATGAGTAGGATTTTCTCAATTCAAAGTTTTCTCCCAAACATTTTTTTTAAAATAATTGCCTCGACTACCCCTCTCTACCTGAGTAGGCAATAAATTACTCTAAACTGAGACTTAGGGGACAGTCAAGCTGGGTGAACTCAACAGCTGCTCCTCTTCCTGAACAGCCCACATCTAATAAGACATATGTAATCAAATATGTCCAATAAAACTATTTTCCCTTTATGCTGGAAAAATTCTTTTAATTTTTTTTTTTTTACAATAAAATTAAATGTATCAGAAACCTATGATGTTCTGAGAAGGTCACACTGTTATATACAGAGTGACCTGTTTGGGGCCCATCATTCTGATAGCGTGAGAATCTGCCAGCCAAACCCACTCTCCCACAGGTGGGGCTGCTTTGGCCGAGAGAGAGGTGAGCTGAGACGCAAGGTGAGGTGAGACGCAAGGTGAGGTGAGACGCAAGGTGAGGTGAGACACAAGGTGAGGTGAGACGCAAGGTGAGGTGAGACACAAGGTGAGGTGAGACGCAAGGTGAGGTGAGACACAAGGTGAGGTGAGACGCAAGGTGAGGTGAGACACAAGGTGAGGTGAGACGCAAGGTGAGGTGAGACACAAGGTGAGGTGAGACGCAAGGTGAGGTGAGACACAAGGTGAGGTGAGACGCAAGGTGAGGTGAGTTGTGTCAGGCAACAGAGCTTCTTCTGGAAGAGCTGGGACCAGGGGCCATGCCCACCGCTCTCTGTCCAGCGCTCTCCCTCTTGTGCACCCTGTGTCACTTCTGAGATGCAAGACAAAGTGTTTGGGCTGAAATTCCACGCACTAAAACAATCCCCAGAACTATAGTCTTTAGAAGCCACTTGCTAAAATGTGTATGTGTGGTCACCATCACAAGCGCTTGTCCCGCTCTAGCAGGGAGTGGCCTCTGGATCAGAAGGCTGTCCCCTTGCAAGATATCTGCCTGGGAAGGCAGATAGGGGATATTAGGAACCCAGACGACCCAGGGCCTTGGTCCTGGGGATGAAGGCAGAGCACCAACTCATAGGAGGAGCGGTCTCTGAGAGGGAAGACAAGAACCATCTTTATCCTCAACAGTCACTGATAACCTCCGACCTCCACGTTGCTCAATCCAGTAGCCAGTTCTCAGTCCTTATCTTGCTTTACCTTCACAGTGTTGGCCTATCTGACCGTGTTGATGGCTCCCTCCCCTCCTTGCACTGTTCTCAGTGGGCATCTGGACCCTGGCCTCTCTTGGGTGGGCTCTCTCACTGCCCTCACCTCTCTCCCTCTGCTATCCCATGGCTCCTCACTCTTGTCATGTCAGTGCCCTCTTCCTCTTCCTTTCCTTACCCTCACTGCTCCCTTGTCTTTCTGGACCACTTACACATTATAACTCCCAAATGTCCATCTTCAGCCCAGGCCTCTCTCGCAGACTGCATGTGTGTGCACCCACGTCTCTGCCTCCAACCTTTCCTTGAATATCCAGAGGACATCAGAACTGCTGTATCCAAATCTCCCCCAGGTCTGCCCCTTCTACAAATTTCTCCTGTTCCTGTAACCGGCAAGGCCACTTGCTCTATTTCTTAGGCAAAAAATCCTCAACTTTTCTTTTTCTCACATGTCATGTGTGATGCATTAGGAAGTCCTGTCGACTCTGCCTTCAAACTGAGCTCAGGAGTAGACCACTCGTCCTGCCCTTTTCTGTTGCATCCCTACCCCCACCTGCCTCATCATTATCTGGGTCACTGCACTACCTTATACCTGGCCTCTTGCTTAGACTTTTGTCTTTCGAAGATTTCTCTTCTGGATGGAAGACAAGATGGTGCTGGAGTAGGCAGACGTACCAACTTCCACCTCTCAGAACCAAAGTGGATTACAAACTAATTTTAAGAACTATCATCTGGAAAAACCAACTTTGGACTAAACTAAGAGGACTCTTCAACCAAGGAACACTGAAGAAGCCACACCGAGACTGGTAGGAAAAGCGGAAACGTGGAGAGGGCTGCCCAGCTCCCCCAAGCGAACGGCAGCTGGGAGAGACTCACATGACAGGAAGTGAGTTTAGCAGAGAGGGGAGGGTCCTGAGTGCCAGGAACAAAGCCCCAGCCTGCAGCCCCAGAGCCTAGAAGAGGTATATGGACAGTATTTAGCTGGAAACAAGACAGGATACTGTTTGTGAGAAAGACAGATTTCTCAGACCCAGGATTCTTCTTAAGGGACCACGCAGAAAACCTCTCTCAAAACCACTCACCCGGGGCTCTGGGGGACAGGGAGAGAGGAGAGTACCAGAGTAGCAGGAAGAGAGTGTAATCTAGGAGGCACAGGGAGAAACATTTTGGGAGACAGCCACCCTAACCCCTGGGATGAGTCCCTCCACAAACCTGAAGTGAATATTTCCCCTGAAAACAGCAATACCAGCAAAGGGAAGCAGGACACCAGCCAAACAAGCTCTTCTGTGGCACTCAGAGCAGAGTCACTTAGAAGGAGGGAGCTTTTGGGACTACAGTAGTGAGTCTTAGGGTCTGAGCTTCAGCGCCCTCACCCACACGGCTGAGGGCTTGCCGGAGGGCAGGCAACAGTGGGACATGGAAGTGTAGTTCTGTCGGCAAGGGCGGAAGCCGGGTGGCCACCACTGGGCCCAGGTGTAAGCTCAGTCTTGCCTGGCTGGGGAGGAGGGGACGTGCAAAAGCAGTCAAGCCCAGCTGTGGGCAGCCTGCAATCCAGCCCGCGGGGGAAGGGTGGGAACCCTGGAAGGGGTGGAGACCAGCCCTTGAGCAAGGGCACAGGAGCACAGCCTTGCCCCGCCCATGGAACCGAGGCTTGTGGTCTGACTTGGGAGCCGGCTCCTCCCACAGGGGTGGAGCCAAAAACCCAGAACAGGTAGAGTCCTGCTACTGAGCATGGGTATGCAGTCCCACCTGGCCTGTGGAGCCAAGGCTTGCAGCCATCCCATGAGCAGGCTCCTCCTGCAAGGGCGGGGCGAAAGCCGGGAAACAGGCAGAGACCACAGCAGAGCAAAAGTGCTCACCAGGGCAGTGCATAACGCCACACACAGGGGCGGGGCAAAGGCCAATGCCAAGGCCACCAAGGCTTGTACACCAGAGCATGTGATCACAGCCACTCCTGTGAAGGAGAGGCGGAAACCACAGCAACAGCCCCAGTGGGCAGGCACCTGCAATGCCCATACTCAAACGCTGTAGGCAGCAACAGCAGAGTGGTGGGCCTGCAGACAGACCATACCTAGGGAACAGAGGCCACACCCAGCAGACTTCAGTGGTCAAGACCTTCCTTTACATAGAGAAAATGAGAAGGCAGAGAAATGCAACACAAATAAATCAAGAGAAATCCCTAGAGAAGGACCTGAATGAATTAGATATAACAAAATTACCAGATGCAGAGTTTAAAATAATGATTGTTAGGATACTCAAAGATATTAGAACAACAATAGATGGTCAATATGAACACCTAAATAGAGAGATAGCAAATATAAAAAAGGACATTGAAATAATAAAAAAGAATCAGTCAGAAATGACAAATACAATATCAGAAATGAAGAACAAAATTGAAGGGATTAAAAGCAGGATGGATGAAGCTGAGAATTCAATCAGTGAGTTAGAGGACAAGATAAATAAAGGCATGGAAGCAGAGCAGAAAAAAGAGAAGAGACTCAAAAACATCTGAGGAAACTCTAAGAAAATTTTGTGACAACATGAAGAGAAATAACATCCATATCATAGGGGTTCCTGAAGAAGAAAAGAAAGAACAAGGCATAGAGACTTTGTTCAAGCATATCATAGCTGAAAACTTCCCTCAATTAAGGCAGAAAAACATCTCACATGTTCAAGAAGCACAGAGAACTCCATTAAAGAGAAACCCAAAAAAATCAACACCAAGACACATCATAATTAAAATACCAAAGCTAAGTGATAAAGAAAAAATATTAAAAGCTGCTAGAGAAACAAAGACTATCAACTACAAAGGAGCCTCCATAAGGATGACTTCTGACTTCTCAACAGAAACACTTGAGGCCAGAAGGGAATGGCAAGAAATATTCAAAGTAATGCAGAACAAGAGCCTACAACCAAGACTATTTTATCCAGCAAGGCTGTTGTTTAAAATTGAAGAAGAAATAAAAAGCTTTCCAGACAAAAAAAAGCTCAAGGAATTCACTACAACCAAACCAATGCTACAAGAAATGCTAAGGGGCCTGTTGTAAACAGATCAAAGGAGAAAAAGAATATAGCAAAAGAAGAATACAGTTTTAAAGAATAAAATGACAATAAACTATTACATATCAATAATAACCTTAAATATAAATGGATAATGATCCGATCAAAAGACATAGGGTAGCTGCGTGGATAAGAAAACAGGACCCATACATATGCTGTCTACAAGAGACACACCTTAAAAATAGATGCACATAGACTGAAGATAAATGGATGGAAAAAAATATTTCACGCAAATGGAAATGAAAAAAAAGTTGGGGTAGCAATACTTATATTAGACAAAATGGACTTTAAAACAAAGACTATAGTTAGAGATAAAGAAGGTCACTATATAGTGATAAAGGGAGCAATCCAACAGGAAGATATAACTGTTATAAATATCTACGCACTTAATATAGGAGCACCTAAATATATAAAGCAGACTTTGATGGATTTAAAGGGTGAGATCAACAGCAATACTATAATAGTAGGGGATTTCAATACCCCACTAACATCACTAGATAGATCCTCAAGAAAGAAAATTAACAAAGAAACAGTGGATTTAAAGGACATTAGATCAACTCAACCAACAGATATCTTGAGAACCTTTCACCCTAAAACAGCAGAATATACATTTTTTTCAAGTGCTCATGGTCCATTTTCTAGAATAGACCACATGTTAGGGCACAAAGGCGGTCTCAACAAAGTTAAGAAGATTGAAATGATATCGAGCACTTTCTCTGATCACAATGGCATGAAACTAGAAATCAATCACAACAGAAAACTGAAAAATACTCAAACACTTGGAAATTAAATAGCATGTTATTAAATAATGAATGGGTAAAAATGAGATCAAAGAAGAAATGAAAAAATTCCTAGAAAAGAATGATAATGAGCATACATCAACTCAAAATTTATGGGACACAGCAAAAGCAGTCCAGAGAGGGATGTTCATAGCATCACAGGCATACCTCAAGAAGCTAGAAAAAGATCAAATAAACAACTTGACCCTACATCTAAATGAACTAGAAAAAGAACAGTAAGTATAGCCCAGAGCTTATAGAAGAAAGAAAATAATAAAGATTAGAGAAGAAATAAATGACATAGAGGCTAAAGAAACAATACAGAGGATCAATTAAACCAGGAGCTGGTTCTTTGAAAAGGTAAACAAGATCAATGAACCTTTAACCAGACTCACCAGGAAAAAAAGAGAGAGGACTCAAATAAATAAAATTAGAAATGAGAGTGGAGAAATAACAACTGACACAACAGAAATACAAAATATTGTAAGAAAATACTATGAAGAACTGTATGCCAAAAAATTAGACAACTAGATGAAATGAACAAATTCCTTGAAATGTATAATCTTCCAAAAATTAATCTGGAAGAATCAGAAAACCTAAACAGAACAATTACAACAAATGAGATTGAAACAGGTATAAAATAACTCCCCAAAAAGAAAAGTCCTGGGCATGATGGCTTCACAAGTGAATTCTATCAAATACTCAAAGAAGAACTAACTCCTATCCTTCTCAAGCTATTTCAAAAAATTCAAGAGGTAGGAAAACTTCCAAGCTCCTTTTATGAGGCAAGCATAATTCTGATTCCAAAACCAGGCAAAGACAACAAAAGAAAGAAAATTATAGGCCAATATTTCTGATGAATTTAGATGCTAAAATCCTCAAGAAAATATTAGCAAACTGGTTCAGCAATATATGAAAAAAGTCATACACCATGACCAAGTGGGATTTATTCTTGGGAGGCAAGGCTGGTACAATATTTGCAAATCAATCAATGTGATTTATCATATAAAAAAAAAGAAGGAGAAAAACCACATGATAATTTCAATAGATGCAGAAAAAGCATTTGATAAAATTCAGCACCCATTCATGATCAAAACTCTCAGCAAAGTGGGAATACAGGGAACATAATTCAACATGATAAAGGCCATCTATACAAACCCACAGCCAATATCATACTAAATGGGCAAAAATTAAAAGCAATCTCCTTAAGATCAGGAACAAGGCAGGGGTGCCCCCTTTCACCACTCTTATTCAGTGTAGTTCTGGAAGTCCTAGCCACAGCAATCAGACAAGACAAAGAAATAAAATGCATCCAAATTGAAAAAGAAGAAGTACAACTATCATTGTTTGCAGATGATATGATATTGTATATAGAAAATCCTAAAGTCTCAGTCAAAAAACTACTATACCTGATAAATAAATTCAGCAAGGTGGCAGGATATAAAATTAATACTCAGAAATAAGAGGCATTTTTATACACCAACAATGAACTGTCAGAAAGAGAAATTAAGGAAACAATCCCCTTCACTATAGCAACAACAAAAAAATAAAGTACCTAGGAGTAAATTTTACTAAGGAGGTAAGACTTGTACTCAGAAAATTATAAAACATTGATGAAAGAAATCAGGGAAGATACAAACAAGTGGAAGCTTATACCGTGCTCATGATTAGAAAGAATAAACATCATTAAAATGTCTATATTACCCAAAGCAATTTATAAATTCAATGCAATACCGATTAAAATACCAGTGACTTACTTCAAAGATAGAGAACACATATTCCAAAAATTTATATGGAACCAAAAGAGAACACAAATAGCCTCAGCAATCTTGAAAAGGAAGAATAAAGTGGGAGGTATTACACTTCCGGATATCAAGTTATATTATAAGGCCATTACTGTACTCAAACAGCCTGGTACTGGCATAAGAACAGGCATATAGATCAATGGAACAGAACTGAGAACCCAGAAATAAACTCACACTTTTATGGACAACTGATATTTGACAAAGGAGGCAAGAGCTTACATTGGAGTAAAGACAGCCTCTTTAACAAATGGTGTTGGGAAAATTGGACAGCTACCTGCAAAAAAATAAAACTAGACCACCAACTTACACCATGCACAAAAATAAACTCGAAATGGATAAAAGACTTAAATGTAAGCCATAAAACCATAAGCCTCTTAGAAGAAAACATAGGGTGTAAGCTCTCTGACATCTCTCGCAGCAATATATTTGCCAATTTGTCTCCACAGGCAAGTGAAATAAAAGACAGGATAAACAAATGGGACTTTATCAAACTAAAAAGTTTCTGCACAGCTAAAGACAATATGAACAGAATAAAAAGACAAACTACACAATGGGAGAATATACTTGGCAATGCATCTGATAAGGTGTTAATAACCACAATTTATAAAGATCTTGTAAAACTTAATGCCAGAAAGACAAACAATCCAATCCAAAAATGGGCAAAAGAAATCAATAGACACTTCTCCAAAGAGGACATACAGATGGCCAATAGGCATATAAAAAAATGCTCAACATCACTAATCATTAGAGAAATGCAAATTAAAACCACAATGAGATATCACCTCACACCAACCAGAATGGCGCTCATCAACAAAACAACACAGAATAAGTGCTGGTGAGGATGTGGAGAAAAGGGAACCCTCCTGCACTGCTGGTGGGAATGCAGACTGGTGCAGCCACTGTGGAAAACAGTATGGAGATTTCTCAAGAAATAAAAAATCGAACTGCCTTTTGACCCAGCTATCCCACTTTTAGGAATATACCCCAAGGACACCATAGCACTCTTTGAAAATAAGAAATGCACCCTCATGTTTATGGCAGCATTGTTCACAATAGCGAATATCTGGAAACAGCCCAAGTGTCTGTCAGTGGACAAGTGGATTAAAAGCTTTGGTACATATACTGTATACTGTGGAATACTACTCAGCTATAAGAAATGATGACATTGGATCATTTACAACAACATGGATGGACCTTGATTACATTATACTGAGCGAAATAAGTAAATCAGAAAAAACTAAGAACTATATAAATCCATATATAGGTGGGATATAAAAATGAGACTCAGAGACATGGACAAGAGTGTGGGGGTTACAGGGGGGGGAGGCAAGGGAGGGGGTTAGGAGAGGGGAGGGGCACAAAGAAAACCAGTTAGAAGGTGACGGAAGACAATTGGACTTTGGGTGATGGAAATGCAGTATAATCAAATGTCAAAATAATCTAGAGATGTTTTCTCTGAACGTATGTACCCTGATTTATCAATGTTACTACATTAAAATTAATAATAAGAAAAACTTTGTCTCACGGCTAAATCAGGCAGTTAGAAGAATAGTATAATGATGTTAATTCTGCTTCTCAGGCCACATCTTGCAAAAGGGGCCCCAAGAAAATTGGTGATTTGGCTCCTCTGATTTTGCCAATTGGATTTAAAAAAATAGGTCAAGAATGCCCTGAAATGGAACTAACATTACATGGGCATAAATTAAAGGACTTTTAGATACTGGAGCTGATGTATCTATTATTGCTAAGCTACATTGGCCTCTTTCCTGGCCCACTCCTGCAGCAGCCACAGAATTACAAGGTATAGAGCAGAGTAAATCCCCTCAACAAAGTTCTAGTTTTTTACATTGGGAAGGTTAAGACGGTCATTCTGGATTTTTTTTTTTAAGCGTTATGTGCTCCCTGGATGGCCAGTTAATTTGTGGGGTAGAGACGTTTTGAAAAATACATAAGCATTGCTTGTCAGTCCTGATGGTTAGTAGTACTCAGATGCTTGATCGGGGATTTTTGCCCACCAAGGGACTAGGGAAAAGACAGTGAGGAATTCTCACCCCCATAAAAGTGGCACCCAATACCAGAAGGTGTGGATGAGGATATCAAAATTTAGCATAGGGGCCTTGGTAGCTCCTGCTACCCCAATAATGCATTGTGCAGACCCAATTACTTGGAAATTAGATAATCCTGTATGGGTAGACCAATGGTCCCTTTCTCAGGAGAAACTTAGGGCAGCTGCTCAACTGGTACAAGAGCAGTTACAGCTTGGGCACATTGAACCATCTAATAGCCCATGGAATACACTTCCATATTTTGATCTTATCGCCTCCTGAATTATCAAGGGGCATAGGCGACCCTTACAGCTTATAGGTTTTGAGCCTCAAAATTATTGTTGTTCCTTTTTTCAAAAGATCAACAATAATGGTTCTGGGAAACTTCCACTAAATGGCAAATCGCTTTTGCAAATCAATGGACAACTTTGTACTGAAACAGTCAACTTAAAATCAGCTCAAAGACTAGAATTATATGCCATTATCATGGCTTTTCAGCATTTGCCATATTCCTTCTTTAATCCATATAGAGATAGCAAATATTTACTTATGGTTGTTTCCACTATAAAGACTGCTGTCTTAGGGACAACTACTGATGAACTATTTCAGCAGTTCCTCCTTCTTCAAAGACTTGTATGTCAACATAGAGCTCCATGTTTTATAGGACATACTCGAGCTCACTCCATGCTCCCTGGAGCTTTAGCACAAGGGAATGCCCTTGTTGATCAAGCTGCCCAAAAGAGAATTATTTGGAGCAACCATGACAGATAGAGCAATTCAGCCTCATACTATTCATCACCAGAACGCTGCAGCCCTGTGTAAACAGTTTCAACTTTCTCGGGAAGCAGCACGGCAGATTGGGAAATCCTGTCCAAGGGGTCCTATACTACAATCTCTCCCTTTATTTGGAGTTAACCCTCAAGGACTCCTACCAGGGAAACTTTGGCAAATGGATGTTACTCATATACCTTCATTTGGCAAACAGTCCTATGTCCACATTACAGTGGATACTTATTCTGAATTTATAGTAACTTCTGTCAGAACAGGAGAGGCTGCTAAGCATGTTATAGCTCATTGTGTGTATTCAATGTTCTATTATTGGATTTCCTAAACTGGTTAAACTGACAATGCTCCTGCATATGTAGCAAAAGCATTTACTGTATTTTGTCAAACTTTTCAAATTATGTGTATTTCTTACAATCTTTAAAGTCAAGGTATTATTAAAATGTACCCAGCAAATATTTTAAGGTCAATTTAAAAAAATTTAAAAGGAGGGAGTCATATCCTGGAACTCCTATGGGTCTACCATATCATGCTTTTTAGTTAAAAATTTTTAAATTTCTTTTGAATGCTGATGAATAGGAGATGCCAAATCTTTTTCTCCTGCAAACTTCTACCTTCTTTTATTTGATCCAGCTAATAATAGTTTTGTTTTTTTTAAAAATAGCTCCAGATATACAGAAAAGGTTTATATAGGCAGATGGGGATCCTCAAACCCCTCAGCGAGATCTTCTAAGCATGGCTTTTAAGGTACCAAGAGTCAGAAAAAGCCCAATAGAGATCAGGTGAACTACCAGCGTTTAGGATACGCCCTTAAAGGCTCCAACGCCCCAAAGGGGTCTCATAGTATTCCATCTGGGTCCTGATTCAATAGTGAATAGGAGGTCATTGAGCTAAAGCCTGCCAGGCTTACATGCCTTTGCTGTGAGGAAACAGGGACACTGGAAGGTAGGCTTCCCCCTCGCTCCTCTAAGGGAGGGTTCAGTATCTTCCAGCCCTGTCCCAGCCACCTATGACCTAACCTTGCTCAGAATGCTGGGGTTTGCCACTGAAGGCTGAAGGTGCCCAGGGCCATTGGCCCCATCTACGACATTGTGGATGAGCCTAGGGTATTTCTTCCAAGAAGCAGGTAAACTGATCTCATTTGCACAAGGGCCACTTAACTATGTCTTGCCTGAATAGTCAGGTTTTTTATTCTTCCCTTGAATATCTCTGTTGTGGGTGTTGATAGTCCTATTTTCTGCTGCTTTGTTTAATATATAGTGTTTTCTTTATTCCTCTTACCTCAATGCCCCACTCATATTTCAGGTTGAGACCTACTCCTAATTTAGAGCTCTCTTTCCCCCTTTTTCCAACTTCTATTATGAATCTACCTTTGCCACCCAGCTTTGTGTATCCCAAGGTTCTCTTTACCATGACACAGTCGCAGAGCTCCAGGGAAAAGCAACCTGGTCTCATCTCTCCAGGCAGAGGAGAACAGAAGCTCTATCTCCACACATGCTGCAGATGGCTTTTCCAGTCTACCTGAATCATTACCAGCTAGAAGCAGCGGTCATTGGGACTTGGACGTGAGCAGCAAAGTATAGAATTGTGACAACAATTCCAGTGCCATGCGAACTTTTCCTGGATGTGGCCTTTTCCTGGACTCCTGCTCCTTGTGACAGCTCCTAACGAACTGAACTGGGGTTGGGCTGCATTTGCAGGGTTTTGGAATGGTGTTGGTACCAACTTGGATTTGGTGAACATGTTAAGGACACTACTCTTTTATGGATTCTTCTTGTATTGGCCAAGAGTTTGCTTAAAGGCTTTAATCACTGTAGAAATAAAATTAGAAGAGTGGATATAGAAGATGTGGCACATATACACTATGGTATACTACTCAGCCATAAGAAATGATGACATCGGATCATTTACAACAAAATGGTGGGATCTTGATAACATTATACGGAGTGAAATAAGTAAATCAGAAAAAACCAAGAACTGCATGATTCCATACATTGGTGGGACATAAAAACAAGACTAAGAGACATACATGGACAAGAGTGTGGTGGGTATGGGGCGGGGGGAGGGAAGGAGGGAGAGGGGGTGGGGGAGGGTGGAGGGGGAGGGGCACAAAGAAAACTAGATAGAAGGTGACAGAGGACAATCTGACTTTGGGTGATGAGTATGCAACATAATTGAATGACAGGATAACCTGGACATGTTTTCTTTGAATATATGTACCCTGATTTATTGATGTCACCCCATTAAAACTAATAAAAATTTATTTAAAAAAATAGATTTCTCCTCTGAAATGCAGTCAGAATGATCCTTTCAAAGTGCCCCACACTGTGCTCCTGCTCTGTGCTCTCTGCAGCCCTGCCCTCTTCATTTTGTGGAAATGCCAGCCCCTAACCTCGATGCATTAGTCTGGGTGTCCGAGATGCGACAAGGTGGGATTCAACAAGCAATGTTTTTATAGGAGGGTCTGCTGGTAGCAAAAACTGGGAAGGAGTGAAGGAGGCTGGAGAGCCACAGACTCTGATGGCAGCCAGTCCACAGGGGAAGGAGAGATTGGGAAATTTAGGTGGGAAGGTGCCAGGCCACGGTGAGGTCTCATAAAGGCTAGGCAAACTGATTGGGATCCCTGCAGAGGACTTGGTGTCTCCCAGGAAAGTGCCTGCCTCATAGCCCATCTGCACCCAGTCACTGGCTGGGCGTGGTCTTGGAAGGGTGACCTTTGCCCAGACATGACCTGGGTTTTATATCACTTCCGCTTGGCCTTGGTCAGTGCCCTCCTGGTAGCAGGAGGTTTGTGAGGCTGCCACCAGCAGCACACAGTGCCCTACATGATCTCTCTTCCCCTCCTCTCTCAGGCTTCCACTCCACACTCTCTCCAGCACATGGGCCTTCTTGCTCTCTCTCTCTCTCAGGTGCAGGCTGTGATCTCACTTTAGGGACTTCTCTGCAATTCTTTCCTCTGCCCAGGACACTTCACTCCCAGTGCTTGCTTGGCTAGTGCCTCCCTAGCCCCTCCTCCAAGTCTTCTTATTTCTACCTTCTCTGAGACCTGCCTGACCCCATATTTAATCCTTCTGTCTGCATCTCCCATGCCTTCATTCCCGGGCTTCCTCTTCTTCTTTCTAGTATAGTACTCCCTGCCTTTTCATATCCTGTATCATCTACTTACTGATCACGGCTATGTTAACGGTCTGTATCTCTCCCTGCAGTGTTGGCAGCGTGAGCACAGGAACCTTGGTTTTGCTTATTAATAGAATCCAAGAGAACATGGGAGACACTCTGTAAATATTTGTTGAATGAATGTTGTCTTCATTTTACCCTTTGTATGTGTGTGTAATATATATGTGTGTATGTGTGTATTTTTTTGATCCATTCTCTCTCTGTTTCATGTTTTGTTTTTTTTTTTGTATTTTTCTGAAGCTGGAAACGGGGAGAGACAGTCAGACAGACTCCTGCATGCACCCGACGGGGATCCACCCGGCACGTCCACCAGGGAGCGATGCTCTGCCCCTCCGGGGCGTCACTCTTTTGCGACCAGAGCCACTCCAGTGCCTGGGGCAGAGGCCAAGGAGCCATCCCCAGTGCCTGGGCCATCTTTGCTCCAATAGAGCCTTGGCTGCGGGAGGGGAAGAGAGAGACAGAGAGGAAGGAGAGGGGGAGGGGTGGAGAAGCAGATGAATGCTTCTCCTGTGTGCCCTGGCCGGGAATTGAACCCGGGACTTCTACACGCCAGGCTGATGCTCTACCACTGAGCCAACTGGCCAGGGCCTCTCTGTTTCATGTTTTAAACTGGGATGCTTTCTATAGATGGAGCAATAGTAACTTTTATTTCTTGAGTCACTACTAGGTGCCGCTCACCACACATGGGTACTCACTCACCCTAGAAGCACCCTTCGTGGGGGTGGGAGGCAACCTCCAAGATGGCCCCCGTGCCCCTGCCTCCTGGGCTTTCACGTGCAGTCCTGCCCCACACTTGCTCAGGGTGGGCCTGTATGGCTAACACAATGGAGCAGAAATGACACAATGTTGTTTCCCAGGCAGTGCTATAAAGACGCTGTGGCTTCCAGCTTGCTCTCCCTTGATCACTTCCTTTGGTGATCACTTGATCACTTCCAGCTTGATCACTTCCTTTGGTGGAGGTCAGTGCCTTGTCATGAAGAAATTCATGTGGCCAGTGAAGGAGCCCACAAGGCCTCCTGCCCACAGTCTGCGGGGAAGCTTTGGGGGGGGGCAGACCTTCCAGCCCTCAGATGACCAGAGCTCCAGCCCACGTGGCCTCATCCTGAACCATAACTTCCCAGCTAAGCTGCTGCAGAACCCTGACCCTTAGAAAATGTGTGATATTGTAAGTGTCTCTGGTTTCAGACTACTATGTTTTGGGTAATTTGCTAGGCAGCAATAGATAAAACAGTATGTATTATTATTCACTCGATTCTAGAGATGTGGGCCTGACCCAGAAACCAACTTTCTAAGGTTATGATTTTGTACTCCAGAGCTGCCGGAGCCCAGCAGACCCCATAAATTCATCTACCTTCTGCATTTTAGTATGTCCAAGGTGACGGGTCAAGGCAGGAGAGGCAAAACTTGTGCTTGTTAATTTAATCAGAAAGATGAGGCTCATCAAGTATAACCAGAGGGCAGATCATCCTGTAACAGGACCCCCAGGACAGCTGGAACACAAAACCACACATTTTCTCGGTTTGATCTGAATCCACATTTTTTGGGGTCCAACCAAAATGTCTCTTTCAAATGAGCTCAGGCGAAATGAATTCAGGGAGCCCACGCCTCTACCTGTGTGTAATAAAGCCAGTGAATATCGCATCTCGTTGAACTTGGATGGGCCTTCCCCGCAGGTCTGTTGCTGTGTTTGCTCACAGTAACCAAGGATTTAAAATCAGTGATTCAAGTTTTCCTGTTGCCCCTCTCAGTTTAAAAATAAAAACAAAAAACAAAAATGTGTGTATATGACAAATTGATTAAGTCATTCATTTCTGCTTCTGATTGTACTCTGCCCCCAAAAGTTTTTGGCAACATTAATTCAGTTGAGTTAAAAGGAACCCTCTCCTGAATCATCTTTTTAAATAAAATTACCACCCCTGTCCCTCTGTTATGGGTCATCTGTCTGGTGGGAGTCAAGGTAAGGTTTAATCAGCTTGAGCTGGAAGGCAATTCTCCACCCCCTGCCCCCCAGGAGTCTGGGCTCAGCTGGAGGCCACTGTACCATGGCAACCTTATTTCAATGACATTTCTAATAAATGACAGGCCGGAGGGTTTATGGGGTGTTTCTGGCCAGGGATCAGCAGTATCCAGCAGGAGCGGGGGCACTTCCTGTCTCCTCCACCCAGCGCTTTCTTCTTCACCATGAAAGATCACAGGAGTATTTGATGTTGGTTCTTAGAACAGCAATCAGTTAATTAAAATCACGGGGTGTTTTTGCGCAAAGTAAAGGCAAGCAGCATATTGTGCACTGGTGTCAGGCACAAAGAAGGACGCAGGAGAGGTGGGTGGGGGGGAGTTACTGGAGACAGAAATGGCCCATTCTTCTTTCCTTCCAGAAGAACACTCCGACTTGCTCACCAGCACACCTCTCAGCCTGAAGGACCCGCACTGGAAACCAAGTGACCGGTTTGGTTTTAGCTCTTTCTGTTTCCCCACCACAGAGCCACTTAACAGAGAGGGACAAGGAGGAAAGCGGGAGTTCTGTAG
The DNA here is from genome assembly GCF_036850765.1 of Saccopteryx bilineata. NCBI lineage: Eukaryota > Metazoa > Chordata > Mammalia > Chiroptera > Emballonuridae > Saccopteryx > Saccopteryx bilineata. The sequence continues at coordinate 132,811,536 of NC_089494.1, forward strand.
GGTTGTCAAAGTAGGCAATTATCTGTCACTACTAATCAAGAAATTTTAATGTTGCCCCAAAGTGGATGTGTTAACGATGGATGTTTGAAATGGAGGGACATAGTCACCAAATTTTGTCTTTTGGAGAGACTCTTGTTTCTGAGCTCTGGCCTGTATGACACACGAGTCTTGCATGTTATTGGGTTTGGAGTGGGTCAGTAAGAACCAGTGCCGGCTCCCTGTCAGGCTGTGGAGGGTAATGGAGTTGGCTCTCTGCTTGTCTGTGTCACTCAGCTCAAAGATGTTTATTAAGCGCCTGTGAGACTCCCAGTAACAAATCTTCTCGACGTCGAGCTTGGAGGCCACTGGAAGCAAATATAAAAATAGTCAAGATATCTTTGCAACAAGGCAATGAGGTTACCACTTCCCTTCAGATCCTGGGGCACCAAACAATCTGTCAAGGTCTTTATGAGCACAAGTTTTATGACCTTCATGAATAAGAAAACTGTGATTTTTCTGTTGAGAGCCATAGTACATTGTGAGGAGCATAGTCAAAATATTCTTTATTAGGATAAGCCAATTAAACAGAGCCAGGGCCTGAATGGAAGGCATCTGAACCTGTTTCCTGCCATTTGGAAAATGTATGAATAGACTTTATTTAACTTTCTGTAGGCCTGAATATCTGCACATGCATACACATCCTTTAATATAACTGGCACAGAAAGTCAATGATAAATGATTTTCAAGCCTAAGTGTTAGCCGTTTGTTTGGGACAGGGTTTTGCTAGATCCATGTGACCCGTTTTTTTAAGAATAGTATTCTCTCCTCTCCAGAATCCCCCTGAAGACTTGACTGTAGTGTGACAGGTGGATGGTGAAGCTAAGGGGCCACTAATTTATATGCAGTAGGGAGACACATGCACTTACCTAACCACCTGCACACTAGTGAATGGTTATTTTGAGTGGACTGCAATCATTTGGTGGTATAAGATTGGCTGGGTGGCTCAGTGGATAAAGCAATGACTCAATACACCAGAGGTCTTGGGTTCAACCCCAGGTCAGAGCATGTATGAGAAGCAATCATTGAGTGCACAACTAAATGGAACAAGTAAGTGAAACAATAAGTAGATGCTTCTCTCTTTCTCTCTCTCTCTCTCTCTCCCTCCACCCATCTCAAATCAATGGAAAACTTAATTTAAAAAAAGATTGTGAGTTTGGCTTTCATTTCAAAGAAAGCCATTTAAGCATACTTCTTCCCTTTACTGTTTGAATAGCTGATCATCTGACATGGGGAATGGAAGTTTTAAGTGCTAGGAGAGATCTTGTCTACAGTTCACCCTTTTATGCTGTATATGTCTATGGATGAGAAGTCTGAGGACAATGAGGGGCAGAAAATTGTCCAAGAACATACAGCTTGTTTGAGACAAAGGAATAGGGTAACTCTTTGTCACTTGTGTTTATCATCACCCTGTCCCTTGCTATCAGCTCCTTCTTCATCTATACACACACTCTTTAAGAAGCAGCCTGCACCTGACCAGGCGGTGGTGCAGTAGATAGAGCATTGGACTGGGATGCAGAGGACCCAGGATCGAGACCCCGAGGTTGCCAGCTTGAGCACGTGGGCTCATCTGGTTTGAGCAAAGCTCACCAGCTTGGACCCAAGGTCACTGGCATGAGCAAGGGGTAACTTGGTCTGCTGAAGGCCCACGGTCAAGGCACATATGAGAAAGCAATCAATGAACAACTAAGGTGTCACAATAAAAAACTGATGCTTGATGCTTCTCATCTCTCTCTGTTCCTGTCTGTCTGTCCCTATCTATCCCTCTCTCTGACTCTCTGTCTCTTAAAAAAAAAAAAAGCAGCCGCCTGCATTGGGCTTTCTCAACTAGCACATCTCCCCTTTGGTCACCAAGCAACAGTCCAGGGGCTTCTCTCTGTTTCCATTTAGTGAGGATTTTTCTGCCTTCAACCTTGCTTTGTCCCTTTATGCATCTGGCTTCCCTAACATTTGATCACAGGCTCCTGATCTTTAGGTGCCTGTCTTTTTGCCAACATGCCCGTATTGCATGGCATTCTGTCCGTTCATGACTCTTCCCACTTTGCCTCGGTCCTAGGTTGGGGGCTTTACGCTCATGACCAACTGTGACCCAGGTGTGCTGTCTCCTCTGTAAAACTCACATTCCGGTGTCACTGCTGGACCTCAGTCTGAATGTCCAACTGCTTGTTGCACAACTCTGCCTGGAAGCACTACAGGAATCTCAAATTAATGTGTTCAGAGAGGAAGTCACAACTGAGACAGGTCCTGTGCCCATGCATCTTTACCTCCAGCACCTCGTCTCTTTTAGGTACACAATGGTGGTTTGTTGGCTGAGTGAGAACCTTACTCAGAAAGCAGAGAGGGGCTGAAATGTGTGAAAACTTAGAGAGTAGGCTAACATCCCAAAGTGCTTCATGAGAAGTAGTTTGGGGTGTTTATCAGAAAGCAAGCTTCCTCATGTAGTTGGGGAAAAAAATAACTGAAAAAATGAACTCCAAGTCTCTGAAGAAGAATGCTTCCTTGATAAGCATTATTTTCTAGCTCCACCTTGTGGGTATTCGAAGTCAACCAGAGTGTCCTGTCCTTTAGTTTAAAAATGAGAACTTAGCTAAAAATTTGTACTATAAGAGTACCTACCAATCAGTTACATAAATTGTCTCAGTTATTCTCTACCACAAGGTGGGTAGTAACCTCCCCATTTTACAAGTTAGGAATCTGAACTTTAGACATTTAAAGAAGGTGCTCAAATTCATAAAAGTAACTCTCTAACATGAGCCTTTACCACCCTGCTGCAGACTTTTGTAACTTTTTCTGTTGTATTTAGCTGTTATTAATTTAGTGCATCCGTCAAAAGAATTAGCAGTCAATTTATAAGGTCCTGGACTATGTAAAGAGCATTCTAGTAGTAAAAATTAGTTCTGTCTGCAGTACTAACAATAAGAAGAACAGAGGACATGCTACACATGGGCGCTGTTCTGGTATTTCCTATATATTATCTCATTTAATGTCTACAACTAATCTATGAGGAGATACTCATATCACCACTGCTTTACTTTCCCAAAGACACGGGCAAGTCGTGGTGGAGCCTGAATTCAACGGGGTAGCCTGGCTCCACAGTCAGGCTCTGGAGGCCTGTCAGATCAAACAGCAGGAAGGCGAGCAAAGGGTCAAACGGCCTGACACAGGTTCTTTCATTTGGTTTCCATGGTAATAGAGTCTTACATGTTTGGCCCACATCCAGACCATCCTCTTCAGTGGCTGGCATGGGACCTTTCCAATGGCAGAATTTCAGACACCACTTATTGAATGAGTGATCATTAGATAATAATAGTTTAATGTGTCCATCTCCCCAAATAGCTTATTTTCTCTTTATTAAGAACTTTCTGGAGACAGAATGCCTTAATCCAAAGCAATGATTCAGATAGCAATGGGCTTTTCAGTCCATGGGGAGAGCTTCACACCTGTCCATAGTAACCTACTTTTAGCATTCATGTTGACTGCTTTTCCGTATTAGCTCCCAATCCTGAGATATAAATTCCATGCAGTCAATATTTATACCTAATTTAAATTTTCTGTTGAAATATTTGTCTTGCCCTGACCAGATGGCTCAGTTGGTTAGAGTACCACCCCAAAGCACAGAGGATGCCAGTTCGATCCCTGGTCAGGGCCCATAAAGTACCAGCTCAGTGTTCTTTTTTTTTTTCCCAATCTCATTTTTATTAATTTTAATGCAGTGACATTGATAAATCAGGGTACATATGTTCAGAGAAAACATTTCCAGATTATTTTGACCTTTGATTATGCTGCATACCCCTCACTCAAAGTCAAATCGTCCTCCATCACCTTCTATCTGGTTTTCTTTGTGCCCCTACCCTCCCCCCACTCCCTCCCTCTCCTTCCTCGCCCCCTCCCCACCCCTCCACCCCACTCCCTGTTACCATCACATTCTTGTCCAGTGTTCCTGTCTCTCTTCATTCCTCTCTTGCTAAAATCAATGAATAAAAATTAAAAATAAAGAAATATTTGTCTCTCAAATAGCATAAAGGAAAAGCTATTATATGTACACACATCACAGTACAACACAGTGCAATACAGTGCAATACAATACGATATGTATGTGGAGTGATCTCAGTACACATGGACATGCTGTTGCAGTAATTTACCTCTGGTTAAAGGAGAGGTGAGATTGACATGTGTGTGCATGAAATTCTTCAGTTCTACTGTATTGCATTGTTTGTGTCACTAAAAATCAGCATGCCTTACTTTCGTAAAACAAAGTAAAAGAACAACTTACAACAGGAAGAGGCGGCATTCAGCTAGGTAGACACGAAGATGGTATCCCAAGGCAGAGGCCTAAATGAAAGATCTGCTGCATCATTTTTATTTCAGACTAGCCAGCATGCTCTTGAACACATAGATCAGAGATGTTTCCTGTTTCCCACCCTCCTTTTTCCTCTCAACACTAGTTCAAAAGAATTTCCCAAACTCCCCTTTTCTGGACTTGTTGACTACAGATAAATCTTTTATTCTGAGATCTCTCGCTGGATTTTGACCCTCACTTGAAATACTTGTCTACAAAGCAGAGTATGAAGTTGTTTAAATATGTGGTTCCTTTCCTTCCCCTTCAAGCCACCTCCACTCTCCTCTTGGCCAGGGTGGGAATTGTCCTTGACCATGAGTGCCACAAGCAAGACACAGAAAGTGTCTTGTGACATCCTCTGTCCTGTCAAGAGGCTTTTTGAAATTTTCCAAACATTGGCAACACTTTGAGAAACCCAGAGATTGATTGCCCTGTGTGACTCCACCACCTTGTAGCCCAAATTTCTGTGGCATGAGCTCATCCACCCTCAAAGCTTCATTGTTCTATAACCACAGGACAATGAAGCCTGGCCACACAGTGACCCAGCATTAAAAAGGGATGGAGTCCGTGTCTTCTGGAGGCTGTTCCCTCCTTGCCCACCACTCCCATGCTGCAAAGAGACAGTGCTGCATTCTGCTGCCTGATGCTCATACTTCTATGCCATTCAGTGTGTTTGCTCCCCTGTGTGCTTTCAAGGCTGTGGATTCCATGGAAATGTTCCCTTGGGAACCATCTGTCATCATCAGTAATAATAACATGTGCCACTGAGTGGAAGCAAGCTGGGCATGGGTCAGAGTGGCCCTCTAGCAGGGGGAGGACAGCAGCGCTTGGGCCTGGTAGTTCTAGACCAGGGGTTGGGAACCTATGGCTCATGAGCCAGATGTGGCTCTTTTGATGGCTGCATCTGGCTCGCAGACAAATCTTTAATATAAAAAAATAACATTAAAAATATAAAACATTCTCATGTATTACAATCCATTCATTTCCTACTGCTCATGTTCGTGGTTGAGGTGACTGGAGCCAATCACAGCTGTCCTCCGGGACAACACCAAATTTTTATTGGATAATGCGTAAGGTACACGGGTCATTGTATGGCTCTCACGAAATTACATTTTAAAATATGTGGCGTTCATGGCTCTCTCAGCCAAAAAGTTTCCCGACCCCTGTTCTAGACCAAGAATATGATGTGGACTTTATGCTATTTCTGGAATATATACCTCTTTAGGGACTCATGGGGTATACAGTGGGCAGAGAGCCTACTTTATTGGCATGTCAATCTGGTTTATTTCTTTTCCTTTTTCTATTTTTTTTTTATTTTATCATACTCGGCGTGTCTCTGAGCTAATTTCCTCCACCACTTGTGTCAAGATTTATGGGAACGGAGGGCTCCTGACTCTGGGCTGCAGAACCCAGTGCCTGGCTGGAGCTGCCTCGCTGGCCTGAGCTCTGTGTGTTAGGTTTGGTGTCCACACTGGGATGACACGGTGGGCAGATGCTCTTGCTCTTTCGGATGGGGTGTCAGTCTTGGTCTGATCTAGTTTTCCCGGAAAATGTTCACTTAGAGATGTTTTCTGGCAGCTCCTTCCCTGTCTCCGAGCCAGTTTGCTCTGCGGAGAAGAGTTGCGTTGCTCTTTGTGACAATCCACAACCCAGCTTCTGAAAAATAAAACAGGTTTTAGAGAGGACTCAGAGGTAGGGAAGTGGAGGACAAGTCTCACAGCTGAGAAGAGGCTGTGTTGTTCTGGTGGCTCTGTCCTGAAGGGTGTGCTGTGAACTGTGAGCTCAAATGTTCCCCAGTGCTAAGTAGGCACTGAATGGGTCTGTCACTCACTAGAGGGAAGCCCATCCTATGCACAAACTGTGGCTTCAGACCTGGGCGCCTAGCATCTGGTTTGCTCTCTGTCAATGTACTCAGGGAAGTGGGCCTAGGAAGAATATTGATATTTTCCTCACAACTCACAGTAATTGGGTGTTCCCGTGTCCCAGATGCCACTGAGGCTCTCTGCAGGGGTCCCTGAGAGCTGAGTATGGGGCCAGCCTCATCTCACAGGTCACAAAATGAAGGACACATGTAAGCCTCCTTCCCGAGGTCAAGGGCAGCATACAGCAGGAGGTCACAGCCAACCTCTCTTGTCCTCATCTTTTGCGGACGTGGTATGACTAGATGATTTCTCAGACATCTCTTGACTTTTTCTGATATACTGGCTTGCCCTTTGCTTGGTTATGGTGAACCATTTTCTTCTTTCCTTGATTTGATCATGTTTCCTTTCATATTGTTTGCCTTGAGAGATACTTCATGATGAGGTCATGGAAGCTAGGGCCTCTCCCTAAACTGACATATCATCTGAAATTGAGTCGAGACGTGACACTCACTCATTCTTAGAATGGAGGGGTTCTATGGAAAGCAGTCTCACAGGGTAATGTGGTCATGAATTCCTCACTGAGCAGGTCACTGGCCAGAGTCATGCTTTGGGCACAGGACTTCTTTAGTAAAAGGCTTATCTTTGTCTGAAGCAAGCCCTGTCCATTGTTTCTGTGCATCTAGATTAACACAGCTTTGAAATAAGCTGCAACTACCCACAAGAGAGCACACACTGTCATTAGCTCTCCTGTAATCCACTCCCCACATTGCGTTCCCCAACTTCATGCATCTCTCTCAGGTTCCCTCCATAGCGCTTAATCCCCGATGCGTGAAATAGACTGCAGACCAGACTGTTGTTTTCTAAAGCCTTTGTCTCTGTCAGTTGAGCTCTTGCTCCATGCATATCTTCTGTTTGGCACAAATACATTTTTTTGAAAATCCTCTACACACTTGGACATTCTTATATTAACAATATGAACAAGCAAAGAAAATGCAAATGGTCAAGACTTTCAAAGTCTTCCTTGGTATTTATTTGTTTTCATTAAAGCTGTAATAAATATTAAAAGTGAACAGGATTGCATTTGATTTTTTTTCTCACTTTTTCACTCCTAGAAGAAGAAGATATATATACAAGTGGCAAAAAATGACAGACAGGGGGGAAATATGAAACAGGAACAAGGGTGTGACTTGAAAAAGTTTTCTTTCCTTTTTTTTTTTTTTTTTTTTTTTTTACCTTTTCTTTATTTTGGGTATGGAGAATGGTCCGGGAGAGTTTTCACATGAAGAAGAAGGACATAGCACATTGACTGAGATTGTCACAGGAGTGGAGCCACCAATTCCATGGGGAGGGATGTGTGGTACATGCTGTGTCCTTAGATATGCAGCTTTCTGTCAAAGTAGGAAATGCTCCAACCTACAGAGAATCTTTGTAAGAGGTTATCTGAAGCAAACTGATGACAGTGCTGGGGACCATGATCTCAAGTGCTCCAGAGAATCACAGTCATGCGGCTTCTTTTATGCACTTGAAATTAAGGTGAGAAGGAAGGACGATTACACAGAGTGGGGAGAAAGTCAGGGTGGGAGGTAGGGACTGGGACTGTATCCCAGGATAGTTAATAGGCATTTACAGGACCAGCACTAGTCAGTAGAAATATATTACAAACCACATATGTGATTTTCAATTCTCTAATACCCATTAAAAAATAAATTCAAACAAACAGCTGACATTAACTTTAATAATACATTGTATTTAACCCATATATAAAAAATATTATCACTTCAGGCCCTGGCGGTTGGCTCAGTATTAGAGCATCAACCCAGCATGTGGATGTCCTGAGTTTGATTCCCAGCCAGGGCACACAGGAGAAGCGCCCATCTGCTCCTCCACCCTTCCACCTCTCCTCTCATTTCTCTCTGTCTCTCTCTTCCCCTTCCACAGCCAAGGTTCCATGGGAGCAAAGTGGCCCGGGCGAAGAAAATGGCTCCATGGCCTCCACCTCAGGTGCTAGAGTGGCTCTGATTGCAACAGAGCAACGCCCCAGATGGGCAGAGCATCGCCCCCTAGTGGGCATGCTGGGTGGATTCCTGTCTGTCAGCCACCTGCTGCTTCTCAAAAAAAAAAAAAAAAATATATATATATATATATAATCACTTCAGAACAAGACATTTTGACTACTCCAGGTGGTAACTGAGCTCTGAACTTCTCACCTCTTTTTTTTTTAAGATTTTTTTAAATTTTTTATTTTTTATTCATTTTAGAAAGGAGATAGAGAGAGGAGAGAGAGCGAGAGAAGGGGGGAGGAGCAGGAAGCATCAACTCCCATATGTGCCTTGACCAGGCAAGCCCAGGGTTTCGAACTGGTGACCTCAGCATTTCCAGGTCGACACTTTATCCATTGCGCCACCACAGGTCAGGCCACTTCTCACCTCTTGTAAGTCTGAAAACACTCCTGTGTAGATTTCAAATTATAAATATGTTTTGTATTTAACTTCTTAAGATTAAAAAACAAAACAAAAACAGAAAGATCTTGGGTACAACCTCCAGAAGAGCAGCCGTTACACTGTTTTCTTAGCGATGTCGGCGTGTCACCTCCCGACAGAGGGCTGTCCTGTGAGGACCGTGAGGGAGAACTGCTGTGGATGTCTTACTGTTAGGAAGAATCGCGAGTCCTCACAGCAACTGCCATTTCAATCTCATAGATTTTCCAGATTGAAGAGCTTCAGCAGGTGGCATCAGAAACACAGTTTCAGGGGTGAATTGTGTTTTGGAAAAAAGAGAGAGGACCATGAATCCCTAAGGCTAAGTGGGATCTAGGAGATTGGACACATGGGGACAGCCATGCCTCTGTGTCCTCATGGATGAGTGGGAGAAAGGTGGGCAGGTAGAGAATTCCAATCCTGTCAGCTTTCTTGGGTGGAAATGAAGAGCCTTGTGAGCTGGAGGAGATGATCTCCCCCCAGAGAGGATACACCCTGGGAGGAGAGGGGCATTTCCATTCCTGAGGACACTATGGAGCGGGTCAGTGTGGATCAAGGTGGCTGACATGTGGAACCCAATAGCTGTCTCTGGAGGAAACTGTTCAGAACAGTGTGGCTTCCAAGCCTCACATCCTGTTCTAAGCAGAATGGGATTTTTATCCTCTTATTTTATTTTTTTTTATTCAGTGAGAGGAGGGGAGGCAGAGAGACAGATTCATGCATGGACCCCGAGTGGGATCCTCCCTGCAAGTCCACTAGGGTGTGATGTTCTCTGACCATCTGGGGTGTTGCATTCTTGCTCAGCAACCAAACTTTTCTTAGCGACTGAGATGGAGGCCATGGAGCCATCCTCAGGGCCTGGGGCCAACTCACTCAGATCGAGCCTTGGCTGCAGGAGGGGAAGAGAGAGAGAGAGAGAGAGAGAGAGAGAGAGAGAGAGAGAGAGAGAGAGAAGTGACAGGGGGAGGGGTAGAGAAACCGATGGGTGCTTCTCCTGTGTGCCCTGATTGGGAATCGAAGCCAGGATATCCACATACAGGGCCAATACTCTACCACTGAGCCAACTGGCCAGGGCTGGATTCTTATCCTCTTAATACCTGCTTTCCTCCACTGCTCATACTCCAGATGGCCTCATGTATAACCTCCCATCCTGGCACACTGGCCTCACTGAGAGCCCACAGAATTGGGTGGCGATGGGGACACATTTCTCTTACTGGCCCTGTGACCTTCTCAGGTAACTCCTATTCATCTTAAACTGGGAGAGGGTGCTCTGGAGAGCATGTCTCACCCACATTCCCTGCTTTTTAAGGGGAGATCGCTGAGAGGAAAGTGGGTTCCCATGGCATATCTCCTTTCCCTATAGCTTCTGAGTGGACCTGCTAGAGGGGAAACTGGTTCCAATCAGACCTGAACCATTCATTTCCAGGGTGAAAGTTCTGGACTGGGAAGCAGGGCAGCCCATGAATATTCGCAGATCAAGGTCAGCTTGCTGCATGGACGGCTATCTATGTTTATGACTTGAGGGTCACTGGGAATACCTATGCATCAAATTTTCTCACCCAAACAAACTGGTGTCCTCTCTCTCTTTCTCTTATAAACACAAACACACACACACACACACACACACACACACACACACAACTTTCCATTGTAAAGTCACAAAACTAGTACATCATAATAATTAAGTATGATGGTTCTAATTCAGAAAGCCTGTGTTTGATTTTCATTTTCTAACTAGACGTGATCTTGGACAGGTTACTTAACCTCTTTGTGCCCCACTGCCTCCATCCAAATATGGGATCAGTAATCATATTTATGTTCAATAGAGATAAAAAAACTATGTGCTCACCAAAATTCATTTCCTATGCTTTCTTCCAAGGCACACAGAAACCTTCATCTCCCAGCCCACTTAGGGTTAGACAGCCATGTGACTCATCCTGGACCTGGAGGTGGAGTACAAGTGACATAAGTCACTTTGGGCTGAAGAGTGAATAGCTCCTTTCTACACCTCTGCCCCCTTATTCCCAGGCTGCAGCCATTCAGGAGGCACCAGAATCATAAATGAAAGCACATTGGATTGCTGAGTCACCACCTGCAGGACAGCAGCTTTGGCGAGTAGCCTGAGCATGCAGCAGACTTTGTGTGAATAAGGAATGTTATTATTATATTAAGCCCCAAAACTTGGGGGTTATTTGTTACTGCAACAGAGACTAGTGTGTACTGAGTAATACACTACTTCAGAGTGTTATTGTGAGGAATAAATGGAGTTGCCCATGTATACACTCACACTGGTGACTGTGTTTAGTGAGCATCCAGAAAATGCTGGTCATTGATCTTTTCACAAAGAATAGTGCTATCTAGTCTTCTTGGAAGCTCTCTGAGGCTGTCTCTGACAGACGTAGTCACTCAGTCTGCTCCCCCTCCAGTCACTCAGTCTGCTCCCCCCTCCAGTCACTCAGTCTGCTCCCCCCTCCAGTCACTCAGTCTGCACCCCCCACCAGTCACTCAATCTGCTCCCCCTCCAGTCACTCAGTCTGCTCCCCCCCCACCAGTCACTCAGTCTGCTCCCCCTCCAGTCACTCAGTCTGCTCCCCCCCACCAGTCACTCAGTCTGCTCCCTCCTCAGTCACTCAGTCTGCTCCCCCACCACTCACTCAGTCTGCTCTCCCCTCCAGTCACTCAGTCTGCTCCCCCCCTCCAGTCACTCAGTCTGCTCCCTCCTCAGTCACTCAGTCCGCTCCCCCCTCCAGTCACTCAGTCTGCTCCCCCTCCAGTCACTCAGGCTGCTCCCCCCACCAGTCACTCAGGCTGCTCCCCCCACCAGTCACTCAGTCTGCTCCCTCCTCAGTCACTCAGTCTGCTCCCCCCACCAGTCACCCAGTCTGCTCCCCCCTCCAGTCACTCAGTCTGCTCCCCCCCAGTCACTCAGTCTGCTCCCCCCACCAGTCACTCAGTCTGCTCCCCCCACCAGTCACTCAGTCTGCTCCCTCCTCAGTCACTCAGTCTGCTCCCCCCACCAGTCACTCAGTCTGCTCCCTCCTCAGTCACTCAGTCTGCTCCCCCCACCAGTCACTCAGTCTGCTCCCCCTACCAGTCACTCAGTCTGCTCCCCCCCAGTCACTCAGTCTGCTCCCCCCACCAGTCACTCAGTCTGCTCCCCCTCCAGTCACTCAGTCTGCTCCCCCCCACCAGTCACTCAGTCTGCTCCCCCCTCCAGTCACTCAGTCTGCTCCCCCTCCAGTCACTCAGTCTGCTCCCCCCCACCAGTCACTCAGTCTGCTCCCCCCTCCAGTCACTCAGTCTGCTCCCCCTCCAGTCACTCAGTCTGCTCCACCCCACCAGTCACTCAGTCTGCTCCCCCCTCCAGTCACTCAGTCTGCTCCCCCCCAGTCACTCAGTTTGCTCCCTCCTCAGTCACTCAGTCTGCTCCCCCCACCAGTCACTGAGTCTGCTCCCCCCAGTCACTCAGTCTGCTCCCCCCTCCAGTCACTCAGTCTGCTCCCCCCTCCAGTCACTCAGTCTGCTCCCCCTCCAGTCACTCAGTCTGCTCCCCCCCACCAGTCACTCAGTCTGCTCCCCCCAGTCACTCAGTCTGCTCCCCCCTCCAGTCACTCAGTCTGCTCCCCCCACCAGTCACTCAGTCTGCCTGCCCCCAGTCACTCAGTCTGCTCCCCCTCCAGTCACTCAGTCTGCCTGCCCCCAGTCACTCAGTCTGCTCCCCCCACCAGTCACTCAGTCTGCCTGCCCCCAGTCACTCAGTCTGCTCCCCCTCCAGTCACTCAGTCTGCTCCCCCCCACCAGTCACTCAGTCTGCTCCCCCCAGTCACTCAGTCTGCTCCCCCCCACCAGTCACTCAGTCTGCTCCCCCTACCAGTCACTGAGTCTGCTCCCCCCCAGTCACTCAGTCTGCTCCCCCTCCAGTCACTCAGTCTGCTCCCCCTACCAGTCACTGAGTCTGCTCCCCCCCAGTCACTCAGTCTGCTCCCCCTCCAGTCACTCAGTCTGCTCCCCCCCAGTCACTCAGTCTGCTCCCTCCTCAGTCACTCAGTCTGCTCCCCCCCCACCAATCACTCAGTCTGCTCCCCCCCAGTCACTCAGTCTGCTCCCTCCTCAGTCACTCAGTCTGCTCCCCCCCAGTCACTCAGTCTGCTCCCCCCACCAGTCACTCAGTCTGCTCCCCCCCACTAGTCACTCAGTCTGCTTCCCCCCAGTCACTCAGTCTGCTCCCCCTCCAGTCACTCAGTCTGCTCCCCCCACCAGTCACTGAGTCTGCTCCCCCCCAGTCACTCAGCTGCTCCCCCCCAGTCACTCAGTCTGCTCCCTCCTCAGTCACTCAGTCTGCTCCCCCCACCAGTCACTCAGTCTGCCTGCCCCCCAGTCACTCAGTCTGCTCCCCCCACCAGGCACTCAGTCTGCTCCCCCCCTAGTCACTCAGTCTGCTCCCCCCAGTCACTCAGTCTGCTCCCCCTCCAGTCACTCAGTCTGCTCCCTCCTCAGTCACTCAGTCTGCTCCCCCCACCAGTCACTCAGTCTGCCTGCCCCCCAGTCACTCAGTCTGCTCCCCCCCACCAGTCACTCAGTCTGCTCCCCCTCCAGTCACTCAGTCTGCTCCCCCCACCAGTCACTCAGTCTGCCCCCCCCCACCAGTCACTCAGTCTGCTCCCCCTCCAGTCACTCAGTCTGCTCCCCCCCACCAGTCACTCAGTCTGCTCCCCCCACCAGTCACTGAGTCTGCTCCCCCTCCAGTCACTCAGTCTGCTCCCCCCCACCAGTCACTCAGTCTGCTCCCCCCACCAGTCACTGAGTCTGCTCCCCCCCAGTCACTCAGTCTGCTCCCCCCCAGTCACTCAGTCTGCTCCCTCCTCAGTCACTCAGTCTGCTCCCCCCACCAGTCACTCAGTCTGCTCCCTCTACCAGTCACTCAGTCTGCCTGCCCCCCAGTCACTCAGTCTGCTCCCCCCCACCAGTCACTCAGTCTGCTCCCCCCACCAGTCACTGAGTCTGCTCCCCCCAGTCACTCAGTCTGCTCCCCCCCACCAGTCACTCAGTCTGCTCCCCCCTCTACTTTTTTTGCATGGTGCCTCCACTTATTTTTAGAATTTGCTTTGTTATCATTGTACATTTATGTGCTGGGCTCTCCCACTGGTTCTGAGTTATTGGGGGTTAGGAACCATGTATTACCATTTCGGAAACTTCCTCCAAATCTGGCAGGAAGCCTGGCACAGTGCAAGCTCAAGAAAACATTGGCTGAATGGGTACATCAAAACCCTCCTTCCATGAAAGGAGTGTGAACGTCTGAATAGGGGTGAGTCTACCTGTCCTTTCTCTTTTAGTCTCTCCTTATTCTTCTCTTGACACACTCATGAGTGCTTCTAATGTGTCAGGCGCTGGTTAAATTTGGAACAAGCATCCCCGAACACACATCTGCCTTTCAGAATCTCCCAACCTCATGGGAAGACAGACATGCCAATGGACAATTAAATACTGTGTGGTCTGAAGCAGGCAGGGTGCTGTGAGGGCAGGTGGGAAGGGAATTGGAGAGTCAGGCAGGAGGAGCAGAGATCACCACGCAGAGTTTGCTGATGACATGAGACGAACAAAAGCCCAGAGGGAGAGAGGAAAGGTAGCCCGTGAGAGAGGTGGGGTCTGCTATTCCAACCAAATGGAACAGCATGTGCAAAGACACAGGCAAAAGCCAAGAGCACTTGTGAGACTGCAAACATTTGGACATGGTTGCAGCCCTGATGTGAGTATAAGAAAGGCGAGGAATGAAGTTGAAGAGATGCTCATTTATGGCTCCCGTTGTTAGAAAAAGAAGCTTGGCTTTCAGCCACATAGGATGCTTCTCAGCAGGTGAGGCGCTTGCTTGGATATGCTTGTGAGAAAGTTCCTTTGCCAACGGAGTGGAGGAGACTAGTTAGGAAGCATCACAAGAGTTTAAGGGAGAACCAGGGCATGAGAAGAGAAACATTGATTTGAGAGATATTGAGGCATAGAATTCCCAGATGATGGAGGAGACAGGAGAGGTGAATCTTAGGTGAATTTTGCAATTCCCACTCCAACTTTTGGGGAGTTACAACACACGATTGATGTAGAAAATACAGAGGTCCTCTGGATACAGGGTGTACGGTGTCTGTGTGTGGGGCTAATACTAGGTTTAGTTTTGGGGTTCTGACAAGAATTCCAGAGGACTACAAAGAGAAAGAAAACTGGGTCCCTGGAGACCTGTGCTGTGTGATGAAGGGAAGGGAGGAGCCCCAAGGTGAGCAGCACAATTAGCCTGGAGTTGGTCATGTTCTCACAGGTGTTCCTTGTAAGAGGCAGTTCTGTTCTTTCCTATACACTCCTATAATGCTTTCCCTAAATCTCCTTTAAGAATCCATTCCATCAATACATTTTTCCTTCTCTTTTTCTTCCCTTCCCTTCCCTTCCCTTCCCTTCCCTTCCCTTCCCTTCCCTTCCCTTCCCTTTTCTTCTCCTTCTCCTTCTTCTCCTTCTCCTTTTTCTTCTTCCTCCCCCTCCTCCTCCTCACCTTCTCCTTCTCCTCCTCCTTCTTCTAGAGAACTTGTTTGCTGAATGAATTTTAAAGTAAAAATCAGTTGTTATTTTTCCCTGCTTAACCCAATGCAAGGAAGAAGTAAATGAGATTATGCCCATTATTTTTTTCTCCTGTCAGTGTTTTTTAATAGACATGTGAAAACTGCTTACTGTGGAAAGAAAAATATTTTCTTTTTCAGACAAGGACAATTAACTGAAAGCATCTAGGTTTAGGCTCAGAAGAGTCTCATCAACCTGAGATTTTTATTTTCACTCTTAAAAGGAATGTTATAAATATTAAAACTAACATGTAGCTTCCATAATTGAAAGAGCTCTAGCATAAATTTTTTATGCACGTGAATAACCACCCCATTCATTTGTTTCTAAGCCTAGATTCTATTATGGGTTTTTAAAACCATCACAGGCCTTTTACGCTGAGTGACAAGGGTGTGTCAAATTCTGTACACGCAGCAACACATGGATTCTTTTTACTCCTGAGTGATTATTGTCTGGAGACACGAATCCTCTCTACATCTTCCCTCAGTGTCACACAGTCATCCCCTGCCGTGGCTCGCGCCTGTTTCTTAAGCATATCTAAGTTTAGCAACCTTTCTTCCTCCTGTGATTGATGGGGGCCCCCGGCTCAGTGCCTAGGCAGCATTGGGTACAGTTTGCCCAGCTCTCCTTCCCCTCTGCCCCAGCCACTGCTCAGCTCAGGCCCTGGGCAATAGTCTTCAAGCTTTTTGTTCAAGCTCCTTAAAATGAGTTTTGAGAAATTATATACCTGCTGGTCTTCTTTTATGTGAACTCCTAAAAATTTCCACCCTACAGGTATGTGTGCAGCAGCTGTGTTAGGCTTGCTTGTGGGTTTACCAGCTGCAAACCCCTTGCCTGATTAGTGCATGAGCACGTGGTAGAGGCACGTGTGCATAGCCTAATATAAGGCTATGGTTACTTGCGCTTGGGGGGATTGTGGATGCATGGATTGCCTGCTCACCATTGTGAGGGGTCGTTTTGCTGTTTGCCTGAGAAGTGGTTTCCCTACCTGTGTGCTTGTCTGCTGTTATGAGGCTTTATTAAATGGAATGGCCCTAATGCTTTCCAGCTCTGCAGTTTTTCTACCGTCTACCTGAATCCAAGGTGAATCTGCCTGGCCTTGGCCACTGGCATTACACCTGGTGTAGTGGGCAGGATTCAAAGCAGATTGGTATGGAGCTGCTGATATCCTTGAGAGGTGGAATAGAGGAGTGACTCTTTCTGGTGGCTCTCCTGGTGGGGACTGTGGGCGGGGTGTTTTTTATAATTCTGGGAGAAGAAACCAAGAGCTCTGTGCGAGAAGCTGAGTGAGGTTGAAAGCTCCAGGGTGAGCTACATACTGAGCACCAAAGACAGTGTGAACTGGAGCGAGAGCTGGAGAAGGAGGCCAACCAGGTCCGAGAGTTGCAGGCTGAGAGCCAACAACGCCCAGAACTAGAGCAGTCTCTGGACAAGGAGTTATGGGTTTGCAAGTTGCAGCCCTGGAAGCTGAACATTGGCAGTGATGGCTGTTGGAGAAACAACTGTGGGTTCAGAAGCTCGAGAGTCAGCTTCAGGCTGGGAGATAGCAGCCATAGGAACTGAAGTGAGTGCAGAAGACAGAGCAGAATTCCTGCCGGTGGAGTGGCTCTGAGTCAGCGGGAGCAGGTGTTTCTGACTCTTCTGAGGAAAAGGCTCGGGCTGCAACTGCCATCCACAGATTCAGAGCCTGGCTGGTGGTCGGCAAGAAGGTAAAGACCCAGCATCCAAGAGTCCCTCAGGGGCAGCCACAGACTCCTCCACAGCTAGTGGAGCACTCTGTGGTCTGGCCCTATACCCAGACACAGCTGGTTGAGTTTGGGGTGAAATTTAGGCAGAAACCCACTGAGCCCCTGGCAGCCTGCTTGGTGAGCTGCAGGACATAGGGGGTGGATGGCATCACACTCTCCAGAACAGAGATGGACTTTAAGGCTGTGAGGGCTGCTGTCCTTGCTGCTCCCTATCCCAACTAACAAGAGAATTGGGCCTATGAAAGTTACCTGAATACAGATGTGGGTAGATTTGATTGTGGCCAGGGCAGATAGAAAGAAATTATTATAGATGGCAAGCCTAATAAAGCCTTGTTGGAGCTTTGGTAGCAGCTTGCCATTGTCCAGTTTGAATACCGGGAAGGGTGAGGGGCCCATCTGACAGGGATGGGTGGGGGCCAGAGGCCCCATGTGAAATGAAATAGGCAATCCACTGGTCCCCTTGTAATGTGCAGCAGGTGTTGGCATTAGAAGGTGATAGGTGCACTTTTTTTTTTTTTTTTTACAGCAGCAGCAGCAGCTAAGAGAACTGTTAAGGTGACCCCACCAGGCCCTGTGAGCTTGTTGAGGGGTTTGGATGGAGCTTGTGGCAACGGACAGCACACTATGGGAAGGTGCTGAGGTCCGTTAATAAAGAGCTGTGTGGCTTGTTGCCTGTAATAGATCTTTACCTTGGGGATTTGCACAGACAGCTGGGCTGTTGTCTATCATGGACTGACTCTTGGACTGCGACCAGAGGGGGGCACTGGCTCCCTTGATGGATGGAAATGCTGCTTTTGGACAGTATGAGAGACCCTGATGGGGGGGGCTCCTGGCACCTGTGGAGGCCCTCCTGCCCTGGTTCCCATCCAGTTATAGAGGTGCACCAAGAGTGCTTTTTGGTTTCAGTGGACACAGCTCTGGAATGTACAGGCCCCCACCTATGATGGGTGGCCTTGTTGGCACCATGGGGTGGGGAGTTGGAGGTGGGCCTTTAGTTAACTCCCTGGGCAGAGTGCTCAGGGAGACATTGTGAAGCATACCTTTGTAATTGTCATTTTTGGTATTTATGTAATGTACCTATTGTGAGGCGAGCAACCCTAAAGGTGTGGAATGTGGGGCAGCTGTGTTAGGCTTGCTCGCAGGTTTACCGCTGCAAGCACTTGTAGGTGTGCATAGCCTATATAAGGCTATGGGTGCTTGCACTTGAGAGATGAGAGATGGGGGATTGTGGGTGGCGGATTGCCTGCCTGTCACTGTGAGGGGCCATTTTGCTTGTTCTTTTTTGCCTGAGAGGCAGTTTCCCCTGCCCGCGTGCTTGTCCACCATTGTGAGACTTTATTAAACAGTTGTGGCCCAACCCTTTCCAGCTCTGCAGTTTTTCTACCGTCTGCCTGAATCAAATGTGAACCTGCCTGGCTTTGGCCACCGGCATTACAGTAAGTAATTACAAATGATGTAAATCTTCAGTCTATTATAAATACTGGCACTGAAGAATAAACATGTTGTACTTTTCTAAATATATCTAGTCACATCTGAATATTATAGCTAATACATATTAATATCTATTTAAATTACATGAACAAGTTCTTTAGAGTTAAAAATGGTATTTGTAATAATTTTTTTTATCCCATTTTCATCCCAAATACATCCCAGTATATTTTTGGCTAGAAAGCTTCTAATTGGTGACTCTCTCTTTACTTCTCTGCAACACATAAATGAACATACTAAAACAAAACTGAAAATACTTCTATTTTTTTCAATAGCTAGCAATACAGTTATTATTAGTATGTAATCTATAAATATAAATGTATGTTAGATATTATAATTCATTATTAAATTTAAAAGTAAAAATGTATCAGCACCATGTCTCTTAATGGGATAGATGGGAAGGAAGAGAACAAGTTTGGGACCTTGATAACGAGAAAGGTCACCTACCCCAGTTTTAAATAATCCCATGTTTGACACACCGCATTCCTACACCTTAGTGCAATGACCATCTAGTCATAAGATTGATGAGAGGAGTGATTGTGGAAGGAGGGAAAGGGAGAACCACGAAGAGGCAGGGGTTGTGTTGGGCAGTTTAATGAAAGGGTACATGAAAAAGCTGAGAATCTAGAAGTGGACTCATTCTAACCACCCTCATGTACCCCCAGAGCGGCCCAAATTTCTGAGACTTCTGCCCTAAAGAACTATCATATCACAGCCAGTAGATGGTGCCCCTTTTGTCTTCACTGTTTTGGGGGAAAACTGTCTGCAAAGGTAAGTTCCAATTTGAATGTACTGAACATTCAAGTTTAGTGGGCATGGGACATTTTCTTTCCTAAAATTTTACTTACAGAGGTTATTTTTCTATTGAATGATCATATATGGACAATGACTCTCTATGATTGTGTTGAATACACACGTATTTTTGCATCTGTTAACCCCTAAGGATCTCTGGATCCAGTGCTGGGCCCACTACTGGTTTGATCCATGACTGAGGGACAAAAGCAAGTCCCTGAGGATCTCGTCCCTCGGCCCTCGCTCTGGTCTCGGGGCAGCAAACGTCTTTGCTGGGTGAGTTGACCTGAACAGTTAATACAACCCTAACATGGTATATTTCAAATATCTGTTAATTTATGCCAATCTGCCTCTGTTTTATTTCAGAGAAAAAGAAAAAATTAAATAATAAATGTGAAATTATTAGTAAAATATTGACAAGCTGTTCTCTAAAGCTACTAGCTCTTAGTCAAAGAATCATTTTGGATAAAATTTGTTATAAATCATAAAAAATTTATGAAGATGCTTTATAGATTGGCTATATTAACAGCTTTAAAAACTACCCTGTCAGCCCTGGCTTGTTAGCTCAGCCACTTAGAGTATTGTTCCAAAATGCCAAGGTGTGGGTTCAATACCCCATTAGGGCACACACGGGAGGCAGCCAATGAATGCACAACTAAGTGGAACAGCAAATGGATGGTTCTCTCTCTCCCTTCCTCTCTGTCTCTAAAAGCAGTCAATAAATTATAAAATAAATATTTTTAAAAAGCTACCCTGTCAGTCTTTTTCTATTATCTTTTCTAAAGCTGCACTTCCCTTTGTAATTGGAACAGTATTTTTATTTTCTGATCATCTCTTGGCCTTTAGAGTTATTAATATTAATTATTTCTCTGCAAAATAATGAACCATTTGCATTTGCTATCAGAGTGCTAAAGAATTGGAATGTATTATCCAAAATGCAATTTTCCTAGGCTAAGAATGGTATCAAGGTTGTATGGACTGAACAGTGAACCTCACCAGCATTCTTGCTTTTCTGCCCTTCAGTCTGAAAAGCATTTTTTCCAGCAGCTACCTCTACTGTGTAAGTTCACTCACAATCATGAATTAACTGAACTTGGTTTCAAGGTCAATTGATTTATTATCTAGGCTTTAACATGAAAGGATCTTTTCTTTCCTGGTAGAATCAAAGGGGTGGAGAGGATTCAGGGGAGAAGGGAAGGGGAAGGCAGGCAAAGATGATAGCAGCATAAAATGTAGGTTAGGAATGTGGGTGTTTTCAACTAATGCACACACTTTGGCTGCTGCTATGTTATAGGTCCTCCCACTGGGGAAAAGTATGTCGAGGTGGAGTTGTGTGGTCTGGCAGCACTGGTTCTACGAGTCTGACATTAAATGTACCCAATGTGTTTAGTTCCGTATTGGAAACCCAGAAAAAAATGTGGACATAGGGATGCCAAGTAGCTTGCAAGATTAAGCAAAGATTCAGAGACATCATTAGATTTTGGCCTCTTCCATTCTTCTTTGGACTATGTTGGACTATTAAAATTTTTGTGACTTTTATTTTTTAATCTTCACAATGTAACAGTTTCTCTGAGGCCTTGGTGAGATTCTTGCTACTTTGCTCATGGCCACATCTAAAAGCAAGTGTGTGTGTGTGTGTGTGTGTGTGTGTATGTGTGTGTGTGTATGTATGTATGTATATATATTTTTCTTTTTCTTTTTTTTTGTCTGCACAAACTTTGCACAGGATGGAGTGTAAATCTAGTGGAAAAATCTCTTAAGTTTGGAGTTCGATGCCAGGATTCTCAGTTCTGCCTCCAACAAGCTAGCTGACCTTGGACAAAGCTCTTCACACCTGTGGTCCTCAACATTCTCATCTTTAAAATGAGGGTATTGGACATTAGGTGATTGCTAAAGTCCTAATTATTAACTGTAAAGCCTCTTTGAGGGAAAGAGCTGGCAGGATATTTGGTTTGTTTTCAAAAGTAAAGTAACATTTCCAAAATTTTAATATTAAGATGTACATGTCCTTGATATTACAGATGCTGCTAACCTGCTCTTGGGCATTGCTTGAAAAAGAGTCAATTTGTGATCTGCAATGAGCAATTGCACTCTCAATAGGTGGTTTGCTGGGGCTGCCATAACAAAGCCCCAGCACTGGCTGACTTGGCAGACATATGCTGTATCACAGTGCTGGAGGCTGGACATCTGAAAGCCAGTCTCTGGAGCATTGCTTCCTCCTGAGCTGTGAGAGAGGTATGTTCTCTTGCCTTCTGGTAGTTTGCTGGCAATCTTTGCTGTTCATTGGCTGTAGGAGTATCACACCCAGTGATGTTCTCCATGTGTGTGCGCGCATGTGCTGTGTGCATGCACTTTTTCACAAGGACACCAGTCACATTGAATAAGGGGCCCATCTTACTACAGAATGACCGCATCATAACTTATACATTGTAACAACCCTACTTACAATTAAGGCCACATTCCGAGGTACTGGGGGGTAGGACTGTAACAGATGACTTGGTGGGGGGGGGTACAATTCAACCCATAATATAGAAGTACTTGATTCTGAGTAGCAGGACACAGTCTCGAGCCATCTTGTCACATCCTACCTGGGGAGGAATAATCCCCTCTCCCAGCATCTCCACACTGCATGCACTTTCCACCAGTCAGGCCCTGAGCAGCCTACTAGATTAACAGATGATTGACCTTGATCATAGTACAGCAGTGTCTATATTCGAGTAACCCTAATTTTGCAAAACAACATCCTTCACCTCACTTCAGCTTGTCAAGTAGGAATTTGTCATTTCACGGCCTCACAATAGAATGCTATGTAACAATATGCAAGAACTACATACAACTATTCACACTAACGTGGATGAGTATTATTGAGTGAAAGAAGCCAGGTATATAAGAGTGTGTATGCATTATGATTCCATTTGTATAAAGTATACAAAATGTCAGGATGAGGGCTTATTTTTGGAGAGTAGTGAATGGGAGGAACCACAAGGGAGTATGCTATTGCTTGTCCTGGGTTCATGGATGTGCTCAGTTTGTGAATTCGTGAATATCCATTGAGTGTATGATATGCCTACTTTTTGATAAAAAGTAGCAAATACTTAGCAGTTCTCATAGATGCCCCCCTCTCCACACAGTAAAATAATATAGATCAAGTTTACAGAGCCTCTGGATTCCCAATTTGTCAGCTGGTCTACTTGTCTGCCCTGTGCCAACACCACACTGTCATATTTACTATTACTTTAAAAACAAACAAACAAATAAAAAGCCTGACCAGGCGGTGGTGCAGTGGAGAGAGCATCAGACTGGGATGCGGAGGACGCAGGTTCAAGACCCCGAGGTTGCCAGCTTGAGCGCGAGCTCATCTGGTTTGAGAAAAAAAAAAAAAAAAAAAAGCTCGCCAGCTTGGATCCAAGGTCACTGGCTTGAGCAAGGGGTTACTCGGTTTGTAGTAGCCCCACCCTCGGTCAAGGCACATATGAGAAAGCAATCAATGAACAACTAAAGTGCCATAATGAAAAACTGATGATTGATGCTTCTCATCTCTCTCTGTTCCTGTCTGTCATTCCTTATCTATTCCTCTCTCTGACTCTGTCTCTGTAAAAAAAAAAAAAAAAAAAATTGACCAGTACTCTGTGCTGAAGCCCTTGGGACGGCTTGTAAAGCATGCATATGACATTATATCTATGGATGCCACATGGTATGTGTCAGAGAAGCCCACTGGTGCTACCAACCCCGGCTGGTCCTACGGCAGTGGAGACCTTACCGAAAAGCAGGTCATCTCAGGCCACACAGGGGTCTACCTGTACTCTTGTTCTCTTCTGATTGGCCATGGGTGGAATCTGAAAACACCCAGAAAAGGCAGGAAGGACAGTCATTTCCTGTGGGAGGCAACAATGTGTGACAACTAGTGGGACCAGGGTCCAAGCTAAGGATGTGAAAGCCAGAAAGCCACTGGTACAGAGGGGACTGGGCCTGCCTCACCTTCACTCTGCCACGGCCAGGCTTCCACGGGACACGTCCTGTTGTGAGTTTCCTAGTCTTTGTTTTATGTGCGTGCGTTCTCCAAACATAAGTAATCCCTTGGCTAGACATTCACTTCATGGGGCTTGTGAGCAGAGAGAAGCCACATCAGCATGATGTTTCTCTAAAGGACCTACTAATGGGGTATATTGCGTGCCTGGCCTCCCAAGCTATCCTACACTGACACACTTCCTATTCTGAACAAGGCTGTACACTTTCTCTACACCTTGTACCATTTACCCATAAAAAGATATTTATTCTGGGATCAATTAAAATACTTCTCTTCATACTGAAGTGAGCTCCACAAAATCTTCCTTGTAATTATATTTTGGTGTATTGCTTGATTGCTGCCCTGCATAAAAATTCAAGTTCTGTGAGAGCAAGGACCTTGTGTCACTCAGTAACTGTTATGGAATGGATGGATGAATGAATGAAAAACTAACCCTGTCCAAGACTCATAAGCAGATGAGGAAGAACCATGGAACAAAGAATTGGAGAATAATATTGAAGCTATTCTGGACAAATTTTCTGTAACTACAGAACCCAAAGGAGCTTGACTCAGCTAAGAGCCCACATTGAAATGACAAGTTTAAGCAAAAGTTTTGTGAAAACCAGACCCAGGTGGTGTGCCCCTTTATACTGTTGCAGCAATCTTGTGCTTATGGGGGTGTGGAGGTTAAGTATTGTTTAGGAGAAGCTGAGATGATCTAGAATCTAACCTGCTTTGTCTGCTAGGTGGTGTTTTTTCTGTGGACATGTGGCGGAGACATATCTTTCTTTTTAATGCTCTTCTAAGTTAAATCTCTTTCATGCTTTTCCCTTTAGTGTCTGCTAGTTCAGGACCCTCCCTCCCCCCCCCCATTCCTACCGTGTCCCAGACTCAAGTGAGGCACTGGGAAGACAAAAAACTGAAGACCTGACCTTTGTCCCGGGTGGCAAGGTCTCTGTGAAGGAAAAGATGAGCGTGTAAACACTCATGGTAAGGGATAGGACGAGCGACACAGGGAGGTCTGGAGGCGGAATCTTCACTCTAAACATCTTCATCGTTTGCAAACAAAAGCTTATTTTCCTTCGCGTCACCCCCAGCCTCCCCACATCCTGCTGCTTCATTTTTCCTGTTTCAGTTCACCCTGAGGAAGAGGAGGGCACAGTTTCCCCACAGGTGGCCATGATGTGAGCCTTTTCTTCTGTGATAAAGAAGGCAAGCTTTGGAACTTCCCTCGCTCGTGGGGCTGAAGAGGCAATGAGATAATGAAGACGACACTTTTTGAAGCATGGACAGACCCATTATGTTCAAAGCCAAGCCCAGAGTTCCACAGTGAACTATAGTCTAGGCAAGTTTAGTACCTCCCAGCAGAAGCCTTTGGGAAACCCCATCAAAGAGGTGGGCATTTACCTTCTGAGGATGTGGGTGTGTGGGCTGGGTGAGGCCCCCAGGGCCTTGGGGAGGTGTCCTCCTACTTTCATTTCCTTTATAAGCCTTAATTTGGAAACCAGTGCTGGGGCGAAGACTCCAGTGCCTTTGTGCACAACTCTTTTCTGTACCATCCACAGTGGCCACCTCAGCACCCCTCTCATTTAGCTCAGTGACCCAGTGTGCAAGTCCTGCCACCACGTTCCTGGTCTGTGGTCTCTGCCACACCAAGTGCTGCCACTGACATGAGCAGATGTCCTGTGACACGAAGGAGTGGCAATGGCTGCATAGTCAGAACCCAGGCCCAATGCAGTTCCTAAATGGAGTTCCTGAGGCCTGATTCTATTAACTAGAATGCTCGCCCTAGTTGAGTTTTGCCTGAATCAGTTTTCTGCAAAAATGATTATGAAGTATAATGGCATCTGGACTGCCTGCTCAAGGCTTAGAGCTAAGCTTATGGAGTCTGTATTTGAACAAATACTAAGCATTTAAAATATTCATGTAGTTTTTACATAAACTGGTCTTGAGGCAGGAAAGTTAGAGCAGGGAATGAGCTCTACCCCTCCCCTTTTCCGTCCTGGCTGGAACATCACGGACATGACTTTTACTGACCATCTGCTCTCCTGCTTCTCTCTCCCTAATTTCCTGTGGTTGAGACAAAAACCCGTCTCAACCCGATTCGGCAGCCATATTGACCAAAAAGTGACCAACAGGGTTATCATAGTGTATCTACAATAAATTTGCTTTGGGGTCTCAGGACCAACCCACCCTTTTAAGCCACTGTGATAGTTCTGGGAGGCTGTCTGGAGAGGAGGAACAAAGAAATGGCTCTCTGGAGAGGGGACGAAGATGAGCCAAGTCCACAGTCACCGCACTGGTTTCAGATGCCGAGGACCACCCTATTTACCTCCTTGCTACCCTTCTAATTAAAACCTTCAACCCAGACCCCATTGTGGCGTCTCATTCTCCAGGGTCACCCACTCTCACCTGAGTGTATATTTTCACTTGAATAAATCTGAACTTTGTTGAATCTTTTCCTCTCCATCATGAATCCTTTCCTGCACAGTGACAAGCGCCTGGGCCCCAGAATTGGTATCTGGTCGAGGCCTACTTCGGCCTCCCCTGGGGCTGCCCAGCATCAGCTTCAATGTCCTTCTACTTTCTGGGTACCTCCTCTTCCCAGAACTGGGGTCTTCTCTCCTGGACCTGGTTGCCAAGCAGCGAGAACATAGGATTCCTCACACAGTGGCAGTTTAGGGTTTAGCATATGTTTTTTTCAGAAGAATTCAAACTATGACTCTTGAATCCTGGGATCTTTTGAAAATTGAAGTTAATCCACAGCTTGACACCGTAGGAGGGGGTTTAATTATTTTAGAGTGTGCTTAGGAAGCACTGTGTCGTTTGCACTATTAATTCCCAGGAAAGTTTTGTGTTGTTTTTTTTTTTACCTGAGAGATTAAAGTTCACTCTCAGTATTGAAAACAAATCTCACCCCCACATTATTCATTACCTGTGCTTGGTGGGCATATAATCAAATTAAGCTTATCTTAACTTTCTTTAGGTGGGTAGGAGCATGGAGTAAGTTACACTCATAGCTTGAGGTCTGCACTTCCGGAACATGAAGTATCTTCCTACCTGATTTTCTTTCTCTTTCCTTCCTTCCTTCCTTCCTTCCTTCCTTCCTTCCTTCCTTCCTTCCTTCCTTCCTTCCTTCCTTCTTTCCCTCCCTTCCCTTCCTTCCTTCCCCCTTCCTTCCTTCCTTCCCTCTTCCCTCCCTCCCTCCTTTCCTCCCTCCTTTCCTTCCTTCCTTCCTTCCTTCCTTCCTTCCTTCCTTCCTTCCTTCCTTCCTTCCCTGTTTCCCTTTCTTTCTTCTTTCTTCTTTCTTTCGTTCTTTCTATTTTTCTTTCCCTCCCTTCCCTTCCTTCCCCCTTCCTTCCCCCTTCCTTCCTTCCCTCTTCCCTCCCTCTCTCCCTCCCTTCCTCCCTCCCTTCCTCCCTCCCTTCCTCCCTCCCTTCCTCTCCTCTCTCTTTCTTTCTTTTTTTTTCTTTCTTTCTTTCTTTCTTTCTTTCTTTCTTTCTTTCTTTCTTGTTTTAAACAGATCAAAAATATATTTCTTCTTGGGTACAGGGCTTTAACACCTTGGACTCGGTGGGGTGGTGAACACCCTGGTTCAGTTCAGCTACAAAAGTTGCTGAGAGAGAATGGACTTCTGCTTTCTCTTGGTGACTTTTGATCAGAGGTGCCAGCTATCTGAGGATGCGCCCCTTTTTCAAAGGTAAAAATAAAAATGTACATCCCTCCAATATTCTAAAGCTTCACCCAGCCCTGGCTGGCTAATTCAGTGGATAAAGCATGGGCCTGGCAAATGGATGTTTCAGGGTAGATCCCCAGTCAGGGCACACAAGAGAAGTGACTACCTGCTTCTTTCCCAGTCCCTCTCCCCCTCTTCCCCTCTCACAGCCAGTGGCTCGATTCGTTCCAGCATCTGCTTAGGTACTGAGGATAGCTCATTGGTCCCACCATTAGCCTCAAGCATTAAAATAGCTTGGTTGATTGGAGGGAGCCTCAGCCCGAGACAGCAGTTGTCTGGTGGATCCTGAGTCCAGGCACATTTGAGAGTCTGTCTCACTATCCACTATCTCCCCTCCTCTCACTTAAAAAGAAAAAGCTAAATAAATAAATAATAAAGTTATACCCTTCCTAGACTTTGATGGAAAACTCATGTGTAAACTTGGATTCTAGGACCCCCGGGTCACAATTTACTGGGTCTTTAGTGAGGGAATCTGGGGTAGGAAAGGAGAAAACCAGGCACCTAATGGTTTAATGAGCTGGGCTGGTCACAAGAAAGGGTTTCATAGGAGGGCCCATCTCCTTCCTTCCTGATCTGAGGATACACACACTCCAAGGAGCAGTTGAACTTGGGCTTCTTTTCCTGCCTGACATTTCCTTGTGAGCCCCTGGGGCCTGCGGCAGTGGGTGGCATTGTTGCAGGATGTGCATGATAGTATGTGAATGATTCATGTCCGAGTGGGTGGTCCCTGAAGGTCCTCTGTAGAAGGCTGGTGATTGTTTTAAAGCTTCCTGGAGGAGCCTCACAGAGCTCCTGGGAGGCCTATCAGCAGTTTACTCTTCGGACCACTGCGGCCGAGCCCATGTTCCCGAGGTGAAGTTGAGGTTAGGTTGCTCCTGCATGCTACACCAGCGGGGGAAATGATCGATTTTTCAAATGGCAACTTCCCCGTGGCCCACTGGAAGGCCCCTGGTGGTCACTGAAGCCAGAATTTCGAAGGGGAGGACCAGACGCCTCCAGCAAGAATGTGTGTTGGCGGAAAGGGAACATGGCAAGTGTGTTCTCTGTCTGCTCCTGTGCTGTGCTCACATCTGGGACCTTGAACAGGCACTCCTCTTCCTGGGGTGGTAGTCATCAAAGGTCACCAGTATCCCCTGTGTGGTTGGGCACACCTACGCCGGGCCGGAGGCAACCCCGTCCGGAGGCACGAGAGGGGAGAGGTGGGGGGTGCATTTGGAAAGCAGCTCCACAGGCCGGGGCAATTCCCCGAGCACAGGAAGGCCCGCACTGTGCTCTGCCAGCAGACCCTGAGCCAGAGCGCAGGGCTGGCTTTCTCCTGGGACGGGAGTCTGCTCGTTCCTTCCTTCCTTCCAGGTCCCAGCATGTGTCTGTGGGAGCTGACAAGGCCCCAAGACTAGAAGGAGCAGACCTGCTGGGCTCTACCCACAGCGCACAGGGAGGTATGTGTGGCCTCAAGCATCCCTCAAGTTATGTAAAGCCAGCCTTGGCTATCACTAACCCCAGCTTCCTGTTTTGAAGCGGCAACATAATGGACCCTCTGTGGTTCGTTTGTTTGACTAAGGAATATAATTCTGCCGTGTGGCTCCCAGAGTGGAAAGATAAAATTCAGACTGTCAGGAACTGTCAGTTTTTTCCCCCCAAGCCATAGGAAGTGGGACTGAAAACAACACTCGTGGTTTTGGTTAGGGGTAAGCCTAATTGTAAGTAAATGATCAGAAAAACTTTACAGGCAAATGCAGGACCTGGAAAGGCAGGGACCCTCCCATGCTCTGTCAGGTAAGCCAAGTACCTCTCAGGAGCTGGGCCTTGGCTAACTTTGAACTTAAGAGCAAATTTCTCTAAGGCATTGGTAAGTCAGCAAGGAGCCAGCTTTTACTAAGTGGGAAATGGAGCATTTCAGGAGAAGGAATGAATTAGCCTTGGCACTTCACCTTGACTTTTTCTAACCAGGCTACAGAAAAAGTCCGAGCAAGTGGGCCAACTATTACAGAGAAGAATGGAGCTGTGGAAAAGCAAAGCCCTGGAGATGCTACGCGAAAAGCTTGGCCTAAGGCAAGACAACTTCACAGTCACAATATTCCTGTCAATGTGGTAACAACATCATTCTATCTCTTTCTGGGTGTGCTTGCTCTTTATCTTATCTGGAGTAAGAACTGGCTTGAAAGCAGGCTCGGGAATGTTTAGTGACTTCTGCAGTTGGTATTTGAAGCTGAGCTACTTAACCTCAGAACCATCCATGCCTGAAGACAGTAGGAGGAGATAGATGACCACTGAGTCTTTGTCAAGCTCCAACTCCTGGGTGTTCGGAATCCTGGAGCATTCAGAGCAGGCATTGTAAGAGCTGCCAAGAATGTTGACAAGGGCTTGTCTCTGGGAAATAGCAGGGGTTGAAGAAGTCCCCTAGGTTCTACAGCATTTCCAGTGTCACCACTTACTGCTGCCCTCAGTGGGTTTGTGAGGAGAAGACTTGTCTTTCGAGGCACATGTGGGATGAAATGGCAGCCAGAGAAGAAATACTTTTGTAGCTGGACCACAGGTATAACTGATTCCTCCCCCTCCCCTTTGCAAGTTTTTGTTATCTGGTCCTTCTTCTCTTCCATATCTCCCAATTCAAATGTAGGCCTAGAGAGTTTCCTCAAAGAACAATAGCTACCTCCTCTGGAGTTTAACTCTCATTCCTCAGTGAGTGTCCACAATTCCAGCAGTCTGTGAGTGACATGAGCCCAAAGAGCCACTTCTCCCTCAGCGAGGTTGGTACAGTAGAAAGCGGATATGCTCACCTCTGGCCTCTGCAGCCCCTCTGGTGTGGGGGACAGCAGGGAAGTCTGGGGGGGGGGGGACTGAGGCCAGAGTGACCAAGCTCAGCTGCGTCATCTGTAACAGGGTCATTTCTCTTTGGTATACAAAGTATGGATTTGGCATTCTCATTAGAATATGAAAAATTGATGGTAAATTTCAGATAACAGAAGAAAAGAAAATCTTTTTTTTTTTCTAGGTAGAGAACTGACTTTGCCTTTTGATAGTCTCCTAAGGATCTGAGAATCATCTTAATTTACAGAATGTGGTACAAATGAAATAAAAAAACATACAAAATTGTAAAGCCATAGGGATAATATAGTCAAATTCCATAATTTTATGGACAACTGGGTTGAGAGACTTTGCTTTGTCCAGAGTCGCATGGCTAGCTAGTGGCAAAGCCAACCCTAGACTCAGCCTTTCAGACTCTTAGTGCAGTGACGGTGCTTCTTCTGGGAAGAGGTGAGTGCATGGTAACTTTAACCTGAAACAGAAGTAAGAAACTTACAGTGAAACTTAAATTCCAGGTGTAGAAGTCCTTATATTATTGTGCTTTTTGTTGCCACACTCTGTCACCATAACTTCTCTTTTCATTTCTGTTTATCTCTTTAGGAGTGTGTGTGTGTATGTAATCTGTACACAGTTTCAGTAATTTAAAGAAATGCATTGAACATGCCTATCTGTGCAAGGACCAGTGATATGCATGAAACCACTTTCTTTTTTTTTTAAATAAATTTTTATTAATGTTAATGGGATGACATTAATAAATCAGGGTACATATATTCAAAGAAAACATGTCTAGGTTATCTTGTCATTAAATTATGTTGCATACCCCTCGCCCAGAGTCAGATTGTCCTCCGTCACCCTCTGTCTAGTTTTCTCTGTGCCCCTCCCCCTAACTCTCTCCCTCCCTCCCTCCTGCATCCTCTCTCCCCCCACCCCTGGTAACCACCACACTCTTGTCCATGTGTCTTAGTCTCATTTTTCTGATCCATCAATGTATGAAATCATGTAGTTCTTGTTTTTTTCTGATTTACTTATTTCACTCCGTATAA
Organism: Saccopteryx bilineata; assembly: GCF_036850765.1. NCBI lineage: Eukaryota > Metazoa > Chordata > Mammalia > Chiroptera > Emballonuridae > Saccopteryx > Saccopteryx bilineata. The sequence continues at coordinate 132,842,465 of NC_089494.1, forward strand.
TGTTATCAAGATCTCACCATTTTGCTGTAAATGATCTGATGTCATCATTTCTTATGGCTGAGTAGTATTCCATAGTGTATATGTGCCACATCTATTGAAGGGCTTTTTGGTTGTTTCCATGTCTTGGCCACTGTGAATAGTGCTGCAATGAACATGGGGCTACATGTGTCTTTACGTATCAATGTTTCTGAGGTTTCAGGGTATATACCCAGTAGAGGGATTGCTGAGTCATAAGGTAGTTCTATATTCAGTTTTTTGAGGAACCACCATACTTTCTTCCATAATGGTTGTACTACTTTACAGTCCCACCAACAGTGGATGAGAGTTCCCTTTTCTCCACAGCCTCTCCAACATTTGCTATTACCCGTCTTGTTGATAATAGCTAATCTAACAGGGGTGAGGTGGTATCTCATTGTAGTTTTGATTTGCATTTCTCTAATAACTAATGAAGCTGAGCATCTTTTCATATATCTGTTGGCCATTTGTATTTCTTCCTGGGAGAAGTGTCTGTTCATGTCCTCTTCCCATTTTTTATTGGATTGTTTGTTTGTTTGTTGTTGAGTTTTATGAGGTCTTTGTAAATTTTGGATACTAGGCCCTTATCTGAGCTGTTGTTTGAAAATAACATTTCCCATTTAGTTGGCTGTCTGTTTATTTTGATATCAGTTTCTCTTGCTGAGCAAAAACTTTTTATTCTGATGTAGTCCCATTCATTTATCTTTGCCTTCACTTCTCTTGCCATTGGAGTCAAATTCATAAAATGTTCTTTAAAACCCAGGTCCATGAGTTTAGTACCTATGTCTTCTTCTATGTACTTTATTGTTTCAGGTCTTATGTTTAGATCTTTGATCCATTTTGAATTAATTTTAGTACAGGGGGACAAACTGCAGTCGAGTTTCATTCTTTTGCATGTGGCTTTCCAGTTTTCCCAACACCATTTGTTGAAGAGGCTTTCTTTTTTCCATTGTGTGTTGTTGGCCCCTTTATCAAAGATTATTTGACCATATTTATGTGGTTTTATTTCTGGGCTTTCTATTCTGTTCCATTGGTCTGTGTGTCTATTTTTCTGCCAATACCATGCTGTTTTGATTATCGTGGCCCTATAATATAGTTTGAAGTCAGGTATTGTAATGCCCCCAGCTTCATTCTTTTTCTTTAGGATTGCTTTGGCTATTCAGGGTTTTTTATAGTTCCATATAAATCTGATGATTTTTTGTTCCATTTCTTTAAAAAATGTCATAGGAATTTTGATGGGAATTGCATTAAATTTATATATTGCTTTGGATAATATGGCCATTTTAATTATATTTATTCTTCCTATCCAAGAACAAGGAATATTTTTCCATCTCATTGTGTCTTTTTCTATTTCTCTTAACAATACCTTGTAGTTTTTGTTATATAGGTCCTTTACATTCTTTGTTATGTTTATTCCTAGGTATTTTATTTTTTTTGTTGCAATTGTGAAGGGGATTATTTTTTTGAGTTCGTTTTCTAATATTTCATTGTTGGCATATAGAAAGGCTATGGACTTTTGTATGTTAATTTTGTATCCTGCGACCTTACTGTATTGGTTTATTGTTTCTAATAATCTTTTTGTGGAGTCCTTCGGGTTTTCGATGTATAGGATCATATCATCAGCAAAAAGTGATAGCTTTACTTCTTCTTTTCCGATATGGATGCCTTTTATTTCTTTGTCTTGTCTGATTGCTCTGGCCAGAACTTCTAGCACCACGTTAAATAAGAGTGGAGAGAGTGTACTAAAATTAATTCAAAATGGATCAAAGACCTAAATATAAGACCTGAAACAATAAAGTACATAGAAGAAGACATAGGTACTAAACTCATGGACCTGGGTTTTAAAGAACATTTTATGAACTTGACTCCAATGGCAAGAGAAGTGAAGGCAAAGATAAATGAATGGGACTACATCAGAATAAAAAGTTTTTGCTCAGCAAGAGAAACTGATAGTAAAATAAACAGACAGCCAACTAAATGGGAAATGTTATTTTCAAACAACAGCTCAGATAAGGGCCTAGTATCCAAAATTTACAAAGACCTCATAAAACTCAACAACAAACAAACAAACAATCCAATAAAAAAATGGGAAGAGGACATGAACAGACACTTCTCCCAGGAAGAAATACAAATGGCCAACAGATACATGAAAAGATGCTCAGCTTCATTAGTTATTAGAGAAATGCAAATCAAAACTACAATGAGATACCACCTCACCCCTGTTAGATTAGCTATTATCAACAAGACGGGTAATAGCAAATGTTGGAGAGGCTGTGGAGAAAAGGGAACTCTCATCCACTGTTGGTGGGACTGTAAAGTAGTACAACCATTATGGAAGAAAGTATGGTGGTTCCTCAAAAAACTGAAAATAGAACTACCTTATGACCCAGCAATCCCTCTACTGGGTATATACCCTGAAACCTCAGAAACATTGATACGTAAAGACACATGTAGCCCCATGTTCATTGCAGCATTATTCACAGTGGCCAAGACATGGAAACAACCAAAAAGCCCTTCAATAGAAGACTGGATAAAGAAGATGTGGCACATATACACTATGGAATACTACTCAGCCATAAGAAATGATGACATCAGATCATTTACAGCAAAATGGTGGGATCTTGATAACATTATACGGAGTGAAATAAGTAAATCAGAAAAAAACAAGAACTACATGATTTCATACATTGATGGAACAGAAAAACGAGACTAAGACACATGGACAAGAGTGTGGTGGTTACCAGGGGTGGGGGGAGGGAGGACGCAGGAGGGAGGGAGGGAGAGAGTTAGGGGGAGGGGCACAGAGAAAACTAGACAGAGGGTGACGGAGGACAATCTGACTCTGGGCGAGGGGTATGCAACATAATTTAATGACAAGATAACCTAGACATGTTTTCTTTGAATATATGTACCCTGATTTATTAATGTCATCCCATTAACATTAATAAAAATTTATTTAAGGTGGAAAGTCCTCAGTTTTATGTCATTTAATATGATGTTGGCTGATGGTTTATCATATATGGCCTTTATCATGTTGAGATATTTTCCTTCTATACCCATTTTGTTGAGAGTCTTAAACATAAAATTGTGTTGTATTTTATTGAAGGCCTTTTCTGCATCTATTGATAAGATCATGTGGTTTTTGTTCTTTGTTTTGTTGACATAGTGTATTATGTTAACCGTTTTACCTATGTTGAACCATCCTTGAGATTCTGGGATGAATCCCACTTGATCATGATGTATTATTTTTTTAATATGTTGTTGTATTCGATTTGCCAGTATTTTGTTTAGTATTTTAGCATCTGTATTCATTAGAGATATTGGTCTGTAGTTTTCTTTCTTTGTGCCATCCTTGCCAGGTTTTGGTATGAGGGTTATGCTGGCCTCATAAAATGTGTTTGGAAGTATTGCTTCTTCTTCAATTTTTTGGAAGACTTTGAGTAGAATAGGAACCAGGTCTTCTTTGAATGTTTAATAGAATTCACTAGTATAACCGTCTGGGCCTGGACTTTTATTTTTGGGGAGGTTTTTAATAGTTTTTTCTATTTCCTCCCTGCTGATTGGTCTGTTTAGGCTTTCTACCTCTTCATGACTCAGTCTAGGAAGGTTGTATTGTTCTAGGAATTTATCCATTTCTTCTAGATTGTTGTATTTGGTGGCATATAATTTTTCATAGTATTCTACAATAATTCTTTGTATATCTATGTCTGTGGTGATCTCTCCTCTTTCATTTTGGATTTTATTTATTTGAGTCCTGTGCCTTTTTTCCTTGGTGAGTCTTGCCAAGGGTTTGTCAATTTTGTTGATCTTTTCAAAGAACCAGCTCCTTGTTTTATTGATTTTTTCTATAGTTTTTCTGTTCTCTATTTCATTTATTTCTGCTCTGATTTTTATTATCTCCTTTCTTCAGCTGGTTTTGGGTTGTCTTTGTTCTTCTTTTTCTAGTTCCTTAAGGTGTGAAGTTAAGTGGTTTACTTCTGCTCTCTCTTGTTTGTTCATATAGGCCTGAAGTGATATGAACTTTCCTCTTATTACTGCTTTTGCTGCATCCCAGAGATTCTGATATGTGGTATTTTCATTTGTCTGTATATATCTTTTGATCTCTGCGCTTATTTCTTCTTTGACCCATTCATTTTTTAGAAGTATGTTGTTTAGTTTCCACATTTTTGTGGGTTTTTCCCCCTCTTTTTTGCAGTTAAATTCTAGTTTCAAGGCTTTATGATCAGAGAATATGCTTGGTACAATTTCAATTTTTCTAAATTTGCTGATATTGTCTTTGTGGCCCAACATATGGTCAATTCTTGAGAATGTTCCATGTACACTAGAGAAAAATGTATACTCTGTCGCTTTGGGATGAAGTGTTTTGTAGATGTCTATCATATCCAGGTGTTCTAGTATTTCGTTTAAGGCCACTATATCTTTATTGATTCTCTGTTTTGATGACCGATCTAGAGCCGTCAGCGGTGTTTTGAGGTCTCCAAGTATGATTGTATTTTTGTCCGTTTTTGTTTTAAGGTCAATAAGTAGCTGTCTTATATATTTTGGTGCTCCTTGGTTTGGTGCATATATATTAAGGATTGTTATGTCTTCTTGATTCAGTGTCCCCTTAATCATTATGAAATGACCATTTTTGTCTCTGAGTACTTTTTCTGTCTTGTAGTCAGCATTATTAGATATGAGTATTGCTACACCTGCTTTTTTTTGGGTGTTGTTTGCTTGGAGTATTGTTTTCCAGCCTTTCACTTTGAATTTGTTTTTATCCTTGTTGCTTAGATGTGTTTCTTGTAGGCAGCATACAGTTGGATTTTCTTCTTTAATCCATTCTGCTACTCTGTGTCTTTTTATTGGTAAGTTTAATCCATTTACATTTAGTGTAATTATTGACACTTGTGGGTTCCCTATTGCCATTTTATAAATTGCTTTCTGTTAGTTTTGTATCTTGTTTGATTCTTCTCTTTTGTTTTTCTATCATTTGTTTTTGTTTGTTTATATTCCATACTTCTTTCCTCTGTTCCTACCTTTTATAAGTCAAGTGTTTTTATGGTGGTTTTTTCAAGGGTGATTACCATTAAGTAATGAAAAGGGTACCTACCATATTCATTGTAGTACCCTATCTTATGAGTATTTCTGCACTTCATCGTCCTTTGCTACTGTTAATCTCCATCCTCTCCCCCCTTTTTTTCTTTTGCTGTCACAGTTTAAGTTTGGTTTTATTGTGTTCTTGGTGGAGCTGTTACTTGTGGTTTTGTTTTCTTTTGTTCTTTGAATCTGGTTGGAAAACCTTCTTTAGTATTTCCTGGAGTGGGGGCTTTCTGTTGATAAATTCTCTCATCTTTTCTGTATTTGTGAATGTTTTTATATCTCCTTCATACTTGAAGGATAGCTTTGATGGGTATAGTATTCTTGGCTGAAAGTTCCTCTCTTTCAGGGCTTTAAATATTGGGGTCCACTCTCTTCTAGCTTGTAGAGTTTCTGCTGAGAAATCTGATGATAATCTAATAGGCCTTCCTTTATATGTTGTACTCTTCTTTTCCCTGGCTGCCTTGAGAATTTTTTCTTTGTCATTGGTTTGTGTCATCTTCATTATGATGTGCCTTGGAGTGGGTTTGTTGGGGTTAAGAAAACTCGGTGTTCTGTTTGCTTCTTGAATTTGAGGCTTTAGTTCTTTCCACAGGCTTGGGAAGTTCTCGTCTATTATTTGCTTGAGTATATTCTCCATTCCATTTTCTTTCTCTTCTCCCTCTGATATACCTATTATTCTTATGTTATTCTTTCTGATGGAGTCAGACAATTCCTGTAGGGCTTTCTCTTTTTTTATTATTTTTGAGTCTCTTTCTTCTTCTCTCTGTTGTGCCTCAAGTTGCTTGTCTTCTATTTCACTAATCCTCTCTTCTATCTGGGCTGTTCTATTAGCTAAGCTTGTTACCTCATTTTTCAGCTGGTGAATTGCGTTTTTCATTTCTGTTTGATTTGTTTTTATAGTTTCAATTTCCTTGGTAATATATTCTTTGTGATCGTTGAGTTGTTTTCTCATCTCCCTAAATTGCCTTTCTGTGTTTTCTTGTATATCTCTGAGTATTTTTAAGATTTCTATTTTAAATTCTCTGTCATTTAGCTCCAAGGCTTTCAATATGTTAAATCTTTTCTCCATAGATTTTTCCACATCTATTTGTGTTACCTCTCTATCTTTTGTATCCATAATATTCGATTTTCTTTTTCTTATTGGCATCTGAGGGTGGTCTTGTTGATAGCACTAATTAGAATTAATAAAGAATAGAAAGTAAAAAAAAAAAAAAAGGAAAACACCCCACAAAAAAAAACAGTAATAATTTATTATTTCCCCCTTTTTTTCTTTCTTCTCTTCCCCTCCTTAGGGAAATCTTGTGATGACCTGTGAATTATATTATGCTAAATGGAACAAAAAGTGCCTATAACGAAGGGTCTGATTTGGGGTGAAGAGTTCAAGGGGCAAAAAAGGGAGTAGGGACCTACTAAATGCAAAAAAAAAAAAAAAAAAAGGGGAAAATCTTAGACAAGCATAAAATGATTTGCTTGCAAGTGATGGTCAACTAAGAGATATAATGAGAGAGATAAGAGGGAAACAGAAAAAAGGAGAAAAAAGATAATAATTAAAAAAGAGAAAAAAAATAAAAATAATAAGTAAAAATCTGTTGTATTAAGTGGAGCGAAGACTAAATACAATGGAGACCTTGGGTTGGGAGGAATGCTAGTGAGTTAAAAAGCAACATAAAAAGTACCCCAAATGCCACAAAAACAAACAAAAGAAAACCAAAAACAAAAGCAAAAAAAAAAAACACAAAAAAACTTGAGTCCCAAATTAAATAATTTGTTCGTGATTAAGGATTGAATGGGAGGAAAAGTAAAAGGAGAAAAGAAGAAATGAATAGAAAGGAAAAAATAAGAAAAAGAGAAAAATGAAGGAAGAAAAAAAGGAAAAGAAAAAAAAAACCAAAAGGGGAGAGAGTGAGAGTTAAGAGTTTTGGAGTGTAACCCTAAAGGAGAGTAAGGATGAAGAAAAGAAATAAAATGTAATACTCATGGGTAGTGTAGTTCAAGAAAAGGGAAGCATAAGATGGGCAGAGAATAAAAGGACCGAGGTGGAGGAAATAGAAATAATAATAATAAAGGCAATAAGATAGAAGAAACAAACAACAACAACAAAAAATTAGTGGAACAAGTTATAACGTCTGTGGATTTTTCTTGATTTTGAGAGGTTAACGTCTTCCTTTTTCTTTTCTCTTCCTCTTCCTGGTTGGTGACTCTGTACCCCAGGCTCTGCCCCTGTGTCACACTTAGGTAGGGATTTGCAGTTGATGGGATTCTATGGCAATGTCCTATAATTGGCTTTAGTCTCGCTGGTAGTCAAGGCTTGTTGGCGTTTGCAGGGTCCAACAATGAGAGAGTTTGCTTTCCTAGAGTCTCTCTCCTAGTCTCCCCTTCCTGAATTAGCAGCCTGGTGATCCAGCTATGAGGCTGCCACTGCTTCTGCCTGGGGAGTAAGAGGCTCAAAGTGCTGGGAAATCCCCACTCTATCCCCACTCAGTGCAAGGCTCTGGGTAAGGCTCTGGCAGTCAGAGCCTCCAGCCTAATCAGGTGGGGCTGGGAGACAATTGTTGTCAAGGTGACTGTTCAGCACCTAGCATTCAGTTGGGCCACTCAACCCAGGCTTTCCAAACTTTGTAGCCTGTTTTGGCTGGGAAGAAGAGGCACTAGTCGCTGCTTGCTGTATAGATCTTAATATCTGCCAAGTCCCTCTTGTTAGCGTATATCCCTGAATATGGAGGCTCTGTCAATCAGAAGTTGCCCCCGCCCCTTTAGCGAGAGGCACTAAAAATTATCACGCCTCTTGTCTTGGATTGCTGAACTGAGAGAGTTCTTATCTATTAGAGCCCTGTGGGTCCACAGATTTCATGGGTTAAGCTAATTTCAGTGATTGGATCTGCAGCTGTGCTCCAGAAAGTATTTCAGGCTGCCTGCGTGCCCCTCCCCCAATGCTTGGTTGTTAGCTTGAATGGCTGGGTGAGGTGCCCTGCCCACGGAGAGAATCTCCCGAATAGGGAAGACAGCCTTGGTGCCTCTCCCGCTCACCTTGCCGCTGGCGGCTGGGGTGCACTGGGCGCGCGGGAGAATGGGGCACTCTGGGTGTACGGGCAAGTGGGGTGCTCTGGGTGTGTGGGTGAGTGGGACGTTCAGGGCACGCGAGCGAATGGGGTGCTCTAGGCACTCCGGTGGCTGGGGACTCTCACTCGCAGTGCGCGGGCTGCTGGGGATGCTGGCGGTGCAAGGGAGCTCGCTCTGCGACCCGACCGCGGCATGGGGTGCCCGCGCGGTTTCTCAACGCACGCCGGCAGCTGCTCTGCTCGCATCGCCCAGGCTGCCGCTCCCCGAGTGTGGGCGGGCAGTTGCATGCGTGGGTTGACTCACCACAGGCATACTCCCTCCTCGGCTTGAATGAACGTCCGTGCGGTAGTTAGCTTCCTCCACACGCTCAGCTCTGACTCGTCTCTCAGATTCAAGTGATAACAGTCCTTTTGCTTTTAGTGTGTGTGGAACTCCAGAATGCTCCAAGGATAAATTTTACTGTTTCTAGTTGATAAATTTGTTGAGATTTTGGGGAGATCTGTCGGACGCGCTGCTCATGGCACCATTTCTGTGACGTCACTCATGAAACCACTTTCAAGGAATGTGCAACCTAATTGGGAATTCGACATCTGAAAACAATGTCTCCAAAGCAGATTCTGATTCATGTTATTGTAGAAGCAGAAACTACATGCTTTGAGAGGTTCAAAGAGAGGAAGGATTATATTTGTGAAGATGGGGCTGAGAATTGAATCAAAACAGGCTTCACAAAGGGGGTGTCTTTGACATGACCTTGAGGGATGGGTGGAATTTCAGTAGCTGAGGAAGAAGGGTAGAGGTTTTGATGGAGGAAGGACATGGGCTGGATGACACCACTTGTCATTATAAACCGTCAAAGCTTGGATCTGTCTCACACACTTCTCATGCACTAGGCAGTCAATAAACGCGTGTTGATTGATGGATGCACTGTACCAGGTCCCCGACACTCATTTCTACACTTGGTACTCAAGGCTCACAGCACTGGGAGTGCTGTGTAGGACCAGGCTGTGGAGCATGAGAGCCCTGTTCATGGAGGTCTTCACCTCTGTGCTCAGCCTCTGCACCAGACTTCAGAGTCTGACCCAGGGACCGTTGTCTTTGCCTCTTTCAGAGCACACTTAACTGTGGCCCGCATCAAGTGTAGCATTGGAATGATGGTGGTGTCCCATCTGTCTGAGCTAAATCTCAACCCAAGTCCTGAGGTTTCAGCGTGACCCTGTCCAGGCCAGAGCTTCCTGCTGCCTGGCTCCCGCAGATGGGTGCAGACCACTCAGGTTTAATCCAGTGTTCATGGAAGTAGGCTGCGGTTTCGCCTGGTTCTGGGACAGCAGAACAGCCTAGTGAGCTTTCCCAGCTTGAATGTGCTGTGCCCGTCACAACTTACTCTCCTGGTCTCTCCCAGGAGCCCAATGAGCACGTTTCTGTAGTGGCTGACTCTTTCTAGAGCAGAGTTGGCAGCATTCCTTAAAATGGCCAGCACTCTGGTCTCAGAAGCTGAGGGCACAGCCATCATCCAGACCAGGGGTTTATAACCATAGGGTGGAAATTCACTGGAGGGTCCTGTCAGCTGTGATTGTGCTTCAAGAAAAGAGCTACGGAGAAGGAACATATCAGGTCCAAATCATTTAGCTAGAAATCCAGGAAGGGTTCAGTGTTTTCCCAGAGTGATGTCACATCTAACCCGTGCCACAGTATGATTTCTGCGCTACTGCACCAGCTCTTCCCTGGTGCATGTGGACTCATAGGAGGAGTGGGGCAGCTCGTAAGTTCATTGGCTAGGCATTTCTCTGTAGAGTAGAGGCCAAGATGCTGGCTTGCTGTGTGCACACCTGACGAAGGTCCCGATGTTCCAAGTGTAGGCTAGGGAGCCATCTGTGTGGGTTTGCAATGACTCTGCTGAATTGTGGACCCCAAAAGATATGCCCAACCAGAACCTCAGAATGTGTCCTTACTTAGAGTGAGGGTCCTTGTGGAGTTAATTAAGGTAAGCATCTGGAGATGGGACCATGCTGAGGAGCAAGAGGGTCCCGTCAATGACGTCCACTAAACACCCTCCAAATTTGGTCAGCTGTGCCCTGCTGAGCGAAGGTCAGACAGGGTGGCCTCACTCACTGATTCTACCATTGTCTTTCAAACCCTGTGCTAGGCACCAAGGAAACAACAGGGAAAAGATGTGGCTCTCATCTTTTGGAGCTCACAGTTGAATGAAGTTCTGGTGCTATTACCATCAGTGGCCAAAACTTTGGACGACGACGGGGAATCCAAGATGTGAGAGATAACATTTAAATTATAGATGACAATCCAAACCCACTGGTAAAGACTATGAGCGGATTCCTGAACCCTTTGCTCGCTGGACTTTTTGTAGTTGATTATTTCTTTACCAGAGTAAGCATATGGTCTTAAATGTTGGCAGGTGCTGCTCTTTCTGCATAGGTTACAGTCCATCAGCTGTGAAGAGCCTGGGTTGGGAGTTTGAGGATCTTCCCTGGTCAATGACTTATCAACCAGGCAGAGACACTATTTGTGTGTCAGCGTCTGTATATGTAAGAACAGATAATAACATGTTATCTCTTTCTTCTTTATTAAGGCTCATGTTAAGTGAGTTGAAAGATGGTTTTTCCCAAAGGGAGGTGTGTCAGTTTCCCCCAGTTGCCATAACAAATTATTACAAACGTGGCAGCTTAAAACAACAGAAATTTGTTCTTTCCTAGTTCTAAAAGGCAGAGGTCTGAAAGCAGGTGTTGGCAAGGTCGGTTCCCTGAGGAGGCTCTGAGGGTGAATCCATTCTACGCCTTTCTCCAGGTGCTGGGGCAGCTAGCAACCTCCCATGTCCCTTGGCCTGAGGCAGCATAACTCTAGTGTCTGCCTCTGTGTTCACATGGCCCTCTCTCTGTGTCTCTGTGCCTGCTCTTCTGTTTCTTGTAAGGACAGTTGTCATTAGATAGAAAGTTTACCCTAATTAAGCAATTATTCCATCTCCAAGTCTTTACCATAATTACCTCTGCAAAGACTCTCACTCTAAATAAGAACACCTTCTGAAGTTCTGGTTGGACATCTTTTGAGGGGGCCACAATCAGCTCATGGTCATAAATTATAGTTCTTGGGTGATCTTCAAGGATTTACACTGCAGTCGTCGCATCTGGGGCACTAAGAGTTGATGAGCATTTTGATACCAAAATGCAAGTAGTTGCCACAATTCTGGGGTCAGAGCTCTGATTTAATCCTTTAAACCTAAGGAGTCGGCCCCTACCGCAAGTACTTTGTCAGCTCAGCACCTTGAGAAGTTGGCTAAAGGAAACGCCCTCTCTTCCTTGCCTCCCTCTTTCTGGCTCTTGCCCAGTGACCTAAAAGATGACCAGATTTGCTTCAGGTCCAGCTGGCTCTCTAGACCTTCTCTCCCTGCAGAAGAAATTTATGGTTCTCAGCCAGAAAATTTAAACTCCTTCTGGCTAGATTTGATGTGGTTGTAAGTAAGCTGCACCTTTTTAATCACTCACCTGAAAGCTTTTAGGTTAAAAAGCAAAAGAGGTTTAAAGATTTAGAAAATAAAAAGGCAAGTACAATTGTAAAGGACAACAGAGTTGTGACTCTATTAACTCCCCCACCACCACCACCACCACTTTCTACAGCATCTTGTCAGATGTTGATCATCACTAGGGAGAATTTCACTTCAGAACTATACAGATGCTTCCCAACCTGCTTCTGGAACTTGTAGATAATGATGGTATTTTCAGGGCAACCTGGAATAAAGGAAGGCAGCTGTCCCCATCCAGAGCTGCCGAGAGAGGGGCAGGATCTCAGCACACATGGGGTTCATGTGCAGTAGTCCCTGGTCAGCACCCGGCTGTGCAGAGCCATGCAGCATGGGCAAGCACAGTCATGGATTTACCATCAGCTTAAGTGGACAGATTTTCAGCATTTGACCTGGTGGTGTTCCTCAAGAAACAGAAATTGCCTCACCATTCCCTAGTAAAACTGCATCCCCCAATATGTCATCCTTTTAAGATTTTTCCAGCTCTTAATCTTATAAAACAGGTCAGAAGTCCGCCAAAGAGATTGCACTAGTCTGAGGAAAACAAATCATTCTGTTGGTTGAGATTAAGAAGAAGAGGAGCCTGACCAGGCAGTGGCACAGTGAATAAAGTGTCAGCCTGGGATACAGAGGACCCAGGTTTGAAACCCAGAGGTTGCCAGCTTGAGCGTAGGCTCACCAAATTGAGCGCAGGGTCACTGACTTGAGCGTGGATCATAGACATGACCCCAAGGTTGCTGGTTTGAGCAAGGGGTCACTGGCTCAGCTGTAGCCCCTCAGTCAAAGTACATATGAGAAAGCAATCAATGAACAACTAGGTGCTACAATGAAGAATTGATGCTTCTCATCTATCTCTCTTCCTGTCTGTCCCTATCTGTCCCTCTCTCTGACTCTCTTTCTCTCTCCTTCTCGCTTGCTAAAAAAAAGAAGAGCCAAGACTAGCTAAGGGGGTAAGAGGAAGAAGGGTTTCAGTTCAGGTTGGCTGGGAACTCTGTTCTAATAACTGTACTTTCTGAGACTCAGTTTCTCTGCTTATCACTTCAGAACCTTGACATCTGTTCTGACTGTGGAACATAGTTTCTTTCTTGAGACTTAAAAGAAAATGAATATGAAAGTTCTTGCATAAAAGTTAGAATTATATTATTACTAGTGCAAAAAGTTTAAGGAGATAATTTCAGGGTCATGCAGATTGCCTGCCTCTTTTGCTCCATTTTCATCACTAGCAATTGTTTTGTGCAATATATTATTAATAGCGATGGGTTTTTGAAGCTCCATCAGTGCTCCTGGCATTGCAGGGAGCTGCTCATTCTGCTTAGTATGGAGATAAGCAGATGAAGGGCTAAGCATGTGATTCTAGAACTACACACTTTTTTCTTTCCATGATAATACCTGGCTTAGTGCCTTGTGAACATTCAGTATTTAGAATTCTAGAGTTGAAAGGCTGTCAGGGATGCCCTGGCCCGGTGATCTGAAAATTACCTGGTGGTGGAGGAGACAGAATAGGTGGGTCTCTACCACGGAGAACATCAGAAAGGAACGAAATATTTGTTGAGTACCTATTGAGAGTCAGGTACTAAGTGTCAACTACTTTATATACATTGGTTCATTTAATATTAAGAATAATATTGTAAGGCAGGTATTCTCATACTTTACAGATGAGTCAACTGTAGAGGTTAGTCATCTTCATCACACAGCTAGTAAGTGAATACATCCAGGAGTTGAATCTAAGTCTCTGATTCTTAAGCTTAATGTTCATTCTGCTAACCCTCGGAGTTGATAAGGAAGAAGAGGGAGGGCTTTCTCCCTGTTTAGAAGGAATATTTTATGCACCTATGCAGGTCCATAATATCTGAATAACTTAACTGACACAGTCAGGATGGTATAATAATAGATGAGAAAGGAAGAACAAGAAAGAGACAGGCTGAAGGTGGAAAGGTACAGGGAGACAGATGCACACCCACTCTCTGTGCTCCTCTGACTTCAGCCAGTCAGTGGAAGAAATAGATAGAAGTGGGTCTTTTGAAAAACATTGACTTTAGAAACGCTGCCAACAATTCTTCCAATAGCTGTTTGCTGATAATTGCATCATCTACTGGCAAAAATGTGAGTGTAAATTGTGTTTAGATGTTATGTTGGCTAAAAAGAAAAGAAAAGGAAAGAAAGAAAGAAAGAAAGAAAGAAAGAAAGAAAGAAAGAAAGAAAGAAATGAAAGTGAAAATCTAGAATGCTTAGTATCATTTTCCTGTTTATTTATTATATAAAGGGTTTTTCATTGCAGATATCTTTCCTCTTGGTAGCAAATAGGAAATAACATGGATTATAGAAATTATGCTATTCTTTTTGCGTTTCTTCTTGCTACTTGTCATCCCTGCAGAACTTTCCCTTCTTTCTTTTTTCCAAATCCCCTCCACCAACTCACAAATCAATAGGTCGTGTTAAGTGTTTACTCAGCGCCTTGTGCCGTGAAGGGATGGCATGAGGGATATAATCCGCATTATTGAAGACCAAATATGTGCTTGTTATTCTTCTTTTTTTTAAATGAGAGTAGGGGAGATACAGAGACAGACTCCTGCATGTGCCTGGACCAGGATCCACCCAGCAACCCCTGTCTGGGGCCAATGCTCTGCCCATCTGGGGCCTCTTGCAACTGAGCTATTTCTAGTGCCTGAGGCAGAGCCTCGACAGAGCCATCCTCAGAGCCTGGGGCTGACACACTTGAATCAATCGAGCCATGGCTGCAGGAGGAGGAGGAGGAGAGAGAGAGAGAGAGAGAGAGAGAGAGAGAGAATGAGAGAGAGAGAGGGAGAGAGAAAAGGGGAGGGGGAGGGGTGGAGAATCAGATGGTTGCTTCTCCTGTATGCCCTGATCAGGAATCGAACCTGAGACATCCACATGCCAGGTCAACACTCTGCCACTGAACCAACCAGCCAGGGCTGTGCTTATTATTCTTGACCTAAGAGGAGATACAATGTCCTTTAGTAGGAGTTATGTAAATGCTCTATTCTCAGGTGCCTCATAGAGTGTTCTACTTGACTTGAGAATAATTTATAATGCATAGTGCTTATAATATCTGTTTCAAATAAATGTGAATGCTTTGAGTATAAAATGAAATTTCTCTTATGTGGTGGTCATGGAGCTAGGCAAGATTGCTTCATAAGTGAAAGCCAAGAGGCTCTGCAAAAATTGAAGGAGGTGGGAGATAAAAATGAGAGTGATATTTTCTGTCACAGATAGAAAATACTGGAAAGCTTCCCCAGAGTCCACCATGGAGTAAAGCAACAGATCATACACACGGCAGCTAACGCAGGAATGCTGGAAGCCATGCCTGGGTATCTCCCCTGCCCCCGGCATCACTCTTCGTATTTAGAAAGCATACCTGTGAAGTAGTGGTTGCCAAAGTTTTATGTCCTGACTGTTTCCCTGAGAAACATGCAGGTAATTCATGTTCCAAACCATTCTTCCATCCTGGTGCTAAAATCAAACAAACACCTCATCAAGGATGAGTTACATAGGTCCCATATCTGCTAAGCATCTGTTAGACACATTCCAGGGATGGTCCCTCTTGACAGCACATCAAATCTTTGAGATGAGGAATAGATAAAGTCTACGAGAGGATCCAAGGATGAGGATAGAAGATGGGCATCTTACCTCATACCTGGCCCAGGTGTGGAACAACCTTGTCTGAAGAGCAGCACAGAACACAGGATGGGCATAAGCTTCACAGTCAGATGGACTGGCGCATTGGAGGTCCAGTTCTGCCTCTCACTGTCTGTGATACCTTTCCTGGCCCCACAGTTTCTATGGTCTCAATTTTTTTCCATTTGCAGAGTGTATCATGCCATAGTAAGTTCTTTGTACAAGGCACCGATTACTCTTCTTATTTTATAATTTTTCCAAACAGTGACGGTTGGCTGCTGCAGCAATCTCTCATGGCCCGGACTCTCAGAAGTCCACAGAGCTTAGACATGCTACCCTCCAACTACAGAAATGGTGACATGGGTGGTGCCAATGGATAGCCACCTCCATTTCCCAATTGCCTTTCCATGAGGACAGGCCTGAGTATATTCGTGGCCAATAAACTGCAGAATCTGTTACTAACCTTAAAAGGAAACGATCTCCATGGCAGTACTGGGATTAAGGTTCCAGAACTGAGATTTGAGAAAGTAAAAAGAACTTCCTTCCACACTAAGATTTAGCATGGGATGTGTTGTCTCAACCAGTCTTCCATAGCCAGCCAGCCCGACAGCCTCGCAGGGGAGAACACAGAGAAGGCTTCTTCCGCGAGGTGCTATCAAGGATAACTGGGCTAGGTCAACAGTCCGAGAATTATTGGTGTGTAAATCAGAGAGAAAGCATTTAACTAGGAGCCTCATGTTTGCTTTAGGCTGCTTTTGACTTTGAAATGAGAAAGCTGACCCTGTTTGGGGTCCCCAAGCATGGGAAACCACAGGCTTCAGAGAGCCCAGGACCTCCAAATATTTGGGTTTATTTATTTCCACACATTGATAAATTCTAGCTCCAATTCTTTCACATACTCACTCTACTACAGTTTTATTACTAACTGTGCTCTGAGTGTCCATTAAGCATAATGCATACTCACATACAACAATAATAACAGCCCAAACCACTGCTTGAACAGTTAATAGAAACCAAATGTCCCAGTAGCTAGCAACACCGTGTATCATGTTTTTCTTTTTTCCACTGATTTAAGAATGTCTCTCCCTGAGCTCATTTTCTCCCCTCTTTACTTCACTTCACTCCCCAATGTCTATAGTCTAAAGGTCTCTTGTCAACCACACTTAAAGACTTCCGTCTCCTCCGGGGTGAACTTCCCTGCCTCGTTTCATTACTTGCACTGCATTCTTCACAGACAGGGACTTTGACCTTCTCAAATTCCTGTTGGAGATTAAATGCTAAACCCAGCAGTCTACAGAAGAGTGAACAGACAGTTTAGATACACACAGCAGGACTTTGAAAAGGGGCAAATTATTAACTCACGGGAAAATGTGGATTGGATGGTCAGATGCAGGATATCACTCACATTCTAATCAGCTTTTGGCACTGGACAGGTGGAGGGGGGTCACCAAGTCCTTGGTAGAGAACAGCTCTGTTCTTGGTGAGCAGGAGATCCCAAGTTTGGGATTTTTCTGAAAAACACATAAATGCCCTCAATTCCTTCTTTATGGAGCTTTTAGACCCCCCCCCCCCCCCAGTACCCTCTTAGGCAGCCTAGCTCCTGGCCCTCATCCAAAGTGTCTATTTTTCGTCTGCTACAGTGACTGTAACAGCTGCTATCTCTTTCCTCCTTTTCTTCTCTCCCTTTTCACATCCCAGTTTTAGGCTTTTCCAGAAGTTTAAAATATCACATGTCTAGTCTGTTAGAAAATAGAAGTTAATAAGAAACCTGCTGGGTCCATGAGGTATATATCCCACAACACTACCGGGTTTTGAAGTTTCCAAGTCTGAAAGTGGGGGAGCCAGAAATATGGTTAAAAAACTTGTCCTTCATTCAGCAAGAAAACTTGCTAACGCATTCATGTCCTGTAATTGAATAGAGATTTTAAGTTTCTAAACATTCTATAAGATGTGTGGATTTGATTGAAGATGCTTTGTGCATTTGTCTCTAGATCAGTTCTGAGTTCTCCATTGGTCCCTTCTTTCTGTCACCTGTCCCCTTCTTATCAGGGTTACTTACTTACTCCCTGACACAGGTTGGTAAGGGTCCTAGAGATATGGAAAGAGAAAAATATGACTCTGCCTTCTTTCCTACTTTGGGATCTGTTAATGTTTTCATGGAAATAGGAGACTAAAATTCTGGGTAAAATACATGTGGGAGCATGTACTCAGGTAGCAGCATGTACTCAGGTAGCAGCATGTACTCAGGTAGCAGCTTGTACTCAGGTAGCAGCTTGTACTCAGGTAGCAGCTTGTACTCAGGTAGCAGCATATATATTCATGTAGCATCATCATGTACTCAGGTAGCAGCATGTACTCAGGTAGCAGCTTGTACTCAGGTAGCAACATGTACTCAGGTAGCAGCTTGTACTCAGGTAGCAGCATGTACTCAGGTAGCAGCATATATATTCAGGTAGCATCATCATGTACTCAGGTAGCAGCTTGTACTCAGGTAGCAGCTTGTACTCAGGTAGCAGCATGTACTCAGGTAGCATCATGTATTCAGGTATATCATGTATTCAGGTAGCATCATGTCACATTAGACTCTGTCAGCTGTACTTCTCTCATTTGTAAAATAGGAATGTTGGGCAGATAAAATATATTATGCTCACTTTGTTAAAGATGGTGCTGCCCACGTGGAAGCCCGTTGCCCAAGTGATGATATTAGTTGTCCTTCTTGCTTGGGATGGGCGTGATTATGTTAATGTGTGTTGGGGGAGGGCTTTCGCACCAAAAGGTTTTAAAAGGAGAGATCACATTGTTCCAGAAAAAGAGTGATTACATTCTAGGAGGAGCCCATGCTGGGAAGAATGCAGAGAAAGGCCATGTGGAGGAGGCCAGGAGAAGCAGCCAAGATGGTGGAGTGTTGAATGAGAAGCCAGTTTGTGCAGAGTTTGTACAGAGAGAAGGAGATGGGGAACAGAGGTGAATAAGGCTGGTGAGCTAGAAACCTTTGATTCTAGGAAACTTGGATAAGTCAGTGGCTTTGAGAGCCCTGAGTGGAATTGGAAGTGTTTTCCCACTGTGTGTATTTCTTGCCCGCTGGGTGCAAGCTGGGATTAAAGGTGATGGCTCACCAGTTCTTGGCTCCATTGTTTCATTACCGACTGTCCGAATCTAATGTGAACCTGCCCTGGCCAGGCAGCTGTGATGGTGGCCGTGGCTATTGGCTTTACAGGGAATAATATTCATTGCATAGGATTGTGAAGGGAATTCAGGTAGGTAATATTTGAAAAGTCCTTGTGGTGCTCCCAACCTATAAGAACATGTGTTGAGTATTTATTATTATTAGTTTCTGCAATACCCCACGAATTTGCTGTTCACAGAACACTGGTAGCTCAGCCAGAGTGGCAGGATAGTTTTAAGAGTTTCTTTTTTTGGGGGGTGTGTGTGTGAATTTTTTCCCTTGTTTAAACAGACAGCAGGCTGTTGCATGGATGCCCAAGGTCACGGGTACAACCCACACTGCCCTGCCATTAGAGAGAGCAAAACTTCAGTACCTGCATGAAAGCAACTGCAGATCAAATGGAAAGAGTTGTTTATGACCAATCAGAGCACTCCATGCCCCAAACTTCCCATTCACTGATGTCTAGGAAATTGGGGAACTCAGTTGCTTTTTCAGGGTGCATTTGCCAAAAGCTCTCATAGAAAAAAACATAAGAGAAAATATTTTGAAAATGTCTGCAGTTTCTGAGTTATGCCACCTAAGCATTTCAGGTCCTCCTAAACTCTTCTAGAACCTACCATGAAAGCATCTGAAATCTCCAGAATGAGGTTGTGCTCACCTTTTATTTTTTTCCCTAATTTGACCATTTTGGTCTAATCACTGTTGCTGCCTTGTTTCAGGCCTCTAGGAAGCCTCAAGAGCAGGTTTTTCGTTAGCCCCACGTGAGAAAGTAGCTATGAACCATCACAAGACTGCTTCGCCAACTGGATGTGGTCAACTCTGCCTGTGGGGGAGGGGTTGTTCCAGAACTTTTCAGAATTTGGTCTCAACAGACCACTCTAAAGGGATTGAGGAGTGAGAGAAGAGACTTCAAATTCTATTGCCAAGGACTGTGGAGTTGGCCCAACTCGTGTCCTGGTTTCAGACAAATTAGAGCCAGGAGGTCAGCCATAGAAGGAGTGTCAGTTTCCTGAAGGCTTGGTCCTCACAGTGGCTCTGGGTGGTTTGCTGGGTGAAATCATCATCATAATAATAGGGAAAACATGTTGTGTGCTGGAATTTATGCTGAGCCCTTTGGTGCTCAACCCCAGGGTGGTCTCTACCGTTTGAGGGTCCACTGGAGGATAAGAGGGGCCATGTTACTGACCACATGGCAGAGGTGGGTCCTGAACTGAGGCAGGCTGTGCCCTATGACTGGAGGCAGGCCCTAGGGTAACCATAGGAACCTGCACAAGGCTGGAGCCAAACCCCAGATTCTCATTCCCTAGCCCCTCCTAATATCCCGTGCTGACAGCACTTTCTATTTGTGTATTATTAAACTTTAAGCCAGGGGTCCCCAAACTACGGCCCACGGGCCTCATGTGGCCCCCTGAGTCATTTATCCACCCCTGCCACACTTCCGGAAGGGGTACCTCTTTCATTGGTGGTCAGTGAGAGGAGCACAGGATGCATCCACATCCTGTGCTCCTGGAGTACTGTATGTGGCGGCGCTGCAAAGCACGGCGTTGCTCACGTACAGTACTACTTCCGGTTGAGGCAGGACGCACGTGTCACGGCTCCAGAAGCGCGTCATATCACTTGTTACGGCTAGCAGTGACAGATATGGAACCAGACATTGACCATCTCATTAGCCAAAAGCAGGCCCATAGTTCCTATTGAAATACTGGTGAGTTTGTTGATTTAAATTTACTTGTTCTTTATTTTAAATATTGTATTTGTTCCTGTTTTGTTTTTTTACTTTAAAATAAGATATGTGCAGTGTGCATAGGGATTTGTTCATAGTTTTTTTTTATAGTCCAGCCCTCCAACGGTCTGAGGGACAGTGAACTGGCCCCCTGTGTAAAAAGTTTGGGGACCCCTGCTTTAAGCAGCTTAGCAAATTGGCTTCAGTACCGCTCACCTGCAGCTGGGAGTGATTGATGTGCTCTGCTCACCTAGCCAGCGGGGCAGCCTGGAGCACCCTCTCTCTCTGTCTCCCCTCCAAGCACCTCCAGTCTGGCTGGCTGCCCACCAGAGGCTCAGGGTGGCTTTAGGAATGCTGAGACCCACTGCACATGCAGTAAATACAGTCTAGGGGTTGGGGCCAGGAACAAGTATTTCTTAAAAGCTCCCAGGGGAGGGCCATGGATGTCAGGGCTGGAAACCACTAAGACATACAGGTGTGAGTTCTGAAGGGTGCTGGATGGAAGGTCAGCCTCTCCCTGCGGGGCCCCTTTATGTCTCTGGCTCAGGGTTCCTGCCTGGCTGCACAGTGGAATCAACTGCGGAGTGAAAAATACCCAGGTCAGGGCACCGCCTCTGGGGAGCTGGGCCTGGGCAGCAGTATTCCAAAGACTTGCCTGGGGTGCTTCTGTTGTGGCGAGTTGAGAACCACTGGCCTAGTGCTGTCCCTGAGCCTGCTCCTGAGCCACAGGCTGTTCTACCCAGAGGCTCACCTCCTCCTCTTCACATGTGGGTCACCTGAGCTGGGTTCACAGGGCCCCTCAGAGCTGTTTTTCCTGTGGAGTGCAGTGCCCTGGTTAATCTGCGGTGGGGCCCAGACCGGTTTCCGAGTCCACAGAGAGATCCCTGTTCCTACCAGATTTCCACCTTATTGGCAATGTCCCTAAAGTCTGCACAGACGCTCTGTGGGGAGAGACCCCTCTCTCTTTCTGTTTTTTTTTTTTAATTCGAAGTGCCTGGCAGTCACTGAAATGTCTCAAGAGGCAGAAGCTGGCTTTGATAGACTGTCAGCAGAGTTGAAAACTGTAGTTTCTAAACAACTATCTAAAAATCTCCCTTTTCTGGCTTGTCTTTTGCTCCCCCTGGTAGACTTTTGGATGGCAGGTTTGCACAGCAGACTTTGCCGGCCCAGGCCACCCTCCCCTCTGCGTCCTCCCCGCTCCCTCTCCACTTCACCTTCCTCCTTCCCCTCCCCCTAACTTCTTCCCCCTCCTCCTCCTCCCCCTTCCCGCATTGTGCCCTCCCCCCTTTCCCCTGGCCTTCCTCCTCCCCCCCTTCCCGCATTGTGCCCTCCCCCCTTTCCCCTGGCCGCCTCCTCCTCCCCCCCCATTTCCCCTGGCCGCCTCCTCCTCCCCCCCATTGTGCCCTCCCCCCTTTCCCCTGGCCGCCTCCTCCTCCCCCCCCATTGTGTCCTCCCCCCTTTCCCCTGGCCGCCTCCTCCTCCCCCCCATTGTGCCCTCCCCCCTTTCCCCTGGCCGCCTCCTCCTCCCCCCCCCATTGTGCCCTCCCCCCTTTCCCCTGGCCGCCTCCTCCTCCCCCCCCCATTGTGCCCTCCCCCCTTTCCCCTGGCCTCCTCCTCCTCCCCCTTCCCGCACGCATTAATGTGGTGCTGCTGAGGGACTGTGGTGCCTCCTTGGCCTCTCTGCCATCACAGCCTGGCAGCGTCAAAACTCTCCCCATCCTGCCCCTCTTCCCTGAGCCCCTGTGCACAAGTCAAAAGTGCAGGCTGTGCGGGAGGTGGGCAGCGCCCAGAGCCGCACCTGCACTGCATCTCACTCCCCTCCCTCACCAATCCCCCAACCAGCCCTTCCTTCGGAAAGATAAGGCTTCTTCTCAGTTCCCCCATCCCCTTCCTCTGCTCCCCAATTCCTTTTATTTCAGGCTGAGGTGGCCCTTTGTGAAGAGGGCTGTGGGGTTTTGCACAAATATTTAATCTTTTCCGACCTGCCCTCTGCACTGCCTGTCAGCTCCTGGGTGGAAAGCACTCTGTTTGCTTTAGCTGGTAACAGGATACTGTTTTGAAAAGTGATGCAGAAGTCAGATTACTTATGAATCTGGGCTTTCTTTTGCATGAATGCTTTTCAAGGCAACTGTAGATTTATTTTTTTCTTCCCCACTAAGAATGATGTTGCCAGTGGGGGTGTGGTAGCGAGCCGGCAGGGGTGGGGTTCTGGCGGGGAATCCAGAGCCGACTTGTACTCTTTTACGCCAGGGCTTGGAAATCTCAGCAACTGGGACCTAGTAAAACAGATTTAGTCATTGTTTCAGAAAGATCTGCCCTTTACTTGTTCAGAAATGTCATTATTTCACATAAAATGTAGTCCATCCAGTTGGAGCGTCCGCAGTACCTGTTAGAAATCACGTTAAACATACTGGAGAAAGAAACTAGAAAGAGAATGATAGTAACCAAATTTTATTAAAAGTCCACTTTGTCTGACCAGGTGGTGGCGCAGTGGATAGACCGTCGGACTGGGATGCGGAAGGACCCAGATTCGAGACCCTGAGGTCGCCAGCTTGAGCGCAGGCTCATCAGGTTTGAGCAAAGCTCACCAGCTTGGACCCAAGATCGCTGGCTCCAGCAAGGGGTCACTCGGTCTGCTGAAGTCCCGCGGTCAAGGCACATATGAGAAAGCAATCAATGAACAACTAAATGTGTCTCAACGAAAAACTGATGATTGATGCTTCTCATCTCTCTCCGTTCCTGTCTGTCTGCCCCTATCTATCCCTCTTTCTGACTCTCTCTGTCTCTAAAAAAAAAGAAAAAAGTCCGCTTTGTGTCACCAGCCCTGTGTATGGCCTATATACGTATTATTCCCACTTCACAGGCCGTGTAAACTACTGGTTTGGCTTTCTCAGGACAGTACCGACTTTAAATAGTTTCCTTCAATGTAAGAGCACGAGGCAGATAACAGATCCCAATTGTTTTTCTTGTCTCATTTCAAGTCATCCCTAAAGCAGTCAAGGAGTCCATGGAAAGATGGACCCCATGAAAACCAGGTATGGAGGGCTTCGGGTGAAGTTTGGAGGAGAATAAACAGTGAGAAAAGAAAAAGCCCTATGCAAAAATTGGCCTAGCATTCCGGGCCTGAAAATGCTACTGGTTAACCCAAAAATACAACCACAGGAGAAAGAGGAAATGAAATATGAGACAACATAGGAACCATTATGCTGTTCTTAGGTATGGTGTTTTTGACAATATTAATTGGAGGAAATCTAGTACACTAAGTGAAAAGAGCAGGCTACAAAATTAAAACAATAATTCCAACTATATACAAAGTAGAAAAAAAACTAGAAGAAAAAAATAAAAGCAGTTATCATTGAGTGCTGAAAATGCTTTACTGTTGCAGTTTTTCCATTTGTTCTGTCATGAATATGTACTTTTAGTATAATCAGAGGCCCATGGATAAGGTCATGAAAACAAAGGAAAGGAAACCGCTGGCTAAGTACAATGCGGTGTTTACTTAGGGTTGTACATCTGTAAGGAGGCCCCTGTGGTAGAACTTGTTCAAGTGGCGGCCTCATGTAAGAAAATATATTCTTTGTCTTTCTTCCTTCCCCTCTCCTGCGAGACTCTGTTCATTAGCGGCTGACCTTCTGTGCTCCCCTTTCTGCTCTCCCGGTAGGATGGACTTAGACAGGCTTGCTGAGTCTGTGACTCAGAGTAGTGTGTGAATCTCTTTTGCCCAGTCTCCTGGGCTATGGGACCAACTGCACATGAAAGGGAAGCTGCTACAGTTAGGGTGCCTCCTGTATCTTGCACGCTGCCAGGCAACGACTCCTTTGCAGGTTGGTTGTGTAACTTTCTGTCCCCTGCCATCCATGCACTAAGGAACTGGTGGCGGCTTGAAAATCCCCAGCAGAATGACAGGGGTGGGCGGGGCAGGGGGGTGGGAGTGGGCCTGCAGTGGACCTTTTGCTGAAGTTGCAAAAAATAATTTTCACATTTAAAATTTTTAAATTAAAAACTGTAAATTTTTCTAGTTGGAAAAAGTTTTAAGTTTTAGAAATCTAGAGCATTCCATACATCTTGAGGAAAGGCAGAGGAACTATTTCTAGACCTCTTAATGACGTCTTCATTCTTTTAATACACCTTGAAGAGATGACACTTTGTATGAGAGCATTTCGACTCTCTCTCCTAGATCTTTCTGGGGTGGGCTATACTGTGTACTCTATTTTAAGGACTTGAAGGGGTCGTTGATGAACACAGATGAGGGGCTCAGCCCCCTTTCTTTCTACAAGCTCTAGGACACTGTTTTTCCCCCATGTCCCAAAGATTCCTCTGGGGTGGCAAGACCTCCTGTGTAGAGAACCACTGCATCGCAGAGGAAGGGCCCTGCTCGGCCTTGAGGGACCTGGCAAGGCAGGACACTAAAACAACTTGAAGGCTGTTCGTGGCATTGATGCCAGAAGCAGGGCGGCAAGCACACAGTGCTACCAAACGCTCAGGATGTCCTGAAATACTTGTAGGACAGAGCATTACATCATGATCACCTCTACCCTCCAGCACAATACCCTCTTTTCCAAGCATACAAAGTAAACAGGTTTTCCAGCCTTGGGGTCATTGTGTCTTCATCAGAGCACAATGTCTCACCTGACCCAAACTTTATCTATGTCTCTATGTTTTCCTTAATCCTCGGTCACCTCCACTCAGGTCTTCACTTCCCCATGCTGTTTGTGGCACCCTGGGTTCCCCACTAGAGCCTGTGGGTCTTGGGGAGAGAGTCACCCTTTCTGGTTCTCAGTGTCTCCCATATAGAATTAAGGTGACGTTACATCCTGTCCCAAGGTGCTTATGAGGAGCACTTAAAATAGTGGATGTAAACCTGATTTGGAAATAAAACTATTCTAAATACGACATCTTATTCATGTTCCTTCTGTGACCCCATATGTATCTAGTATCATCAAAAAATAACATCAGCTGTTTTCACATATCAATTATTATGTGCTGAGCACTACAAAAAGGATTGTAGAAGACAGAGAAGTAAAAGACATGGCTAGGCTTCAGGAAGCTTACAGACAAAGTGAGATTACCAACCCTTGCTGACCTCGTTGTGTGGGACACACCCAGCCATTAGAAAAACCATAGAGCAATAACAGGAGGCTGTATGTTGTAGAAAGCCTCCGTGTAGGCTCAGTGGGACCTGAGTAGGCTGGAGGGAAGGGGCACAATCTCCCAGGTTTGGGGAAACCAGGAGCAAAGACAGCTAGGGGGAAATGGTTTATTGGGTGAAGGAGGCATCAAGAAAAAAATGGTGGACCCGACAGACAGTATTGAGAAATAACAGGGACCAGGCTGAGGTGCTGGAGCAGAGGGTCCTCAGAGCCAGGCTGAGCTGAGTTCCCAAAGGAAGAATGTACCCACACCTCTACATCCTAATTCCCAACTCTGCTCAATACATTTGGTAAACTGCTGGTAAGGTGGTTGTAAGCATAAACTGAAAATCTATTTTCAATGTCTTAGAAACAAAAAGGAAATGTGAATCTTA
Organism: Saccopteryx bilineata; assembly: GCF_036850765.1. Lineage (NCBI taxonomy): Eukaryota > Metazoa > Chordata > Mammalia > Chiroptera > Emballonuridae > Saccopteryx > Saccopteryx bilineata. Next base: position 132,868,200 of record NC_089494.1, read on the forward strand.
GTTGTCATTTCAATATACATTGTTAAATAAATATAACTCAGGAATCAGAGTAATAGTTTACTCTTGGATTTCTAAGGGCATTAATTGTGCAAAATTATGGGGAAAATGCATTTTTTATCCTAAATTATTACTTGTAGAAATACTAACTCACTAAAACATTTGAGGAGAGAAAGTATACGTAGGATTGCATTCTTAGAGATTTTATGAGTTTGGCCTGACCAGGTGGTGGTGTAGTGGATAGAACGCTGAGGACCCAGGTCTGAAACTCTAAGGTCTCCAGCTTGAGTGTGGGCTCACTAGCTTGAGCGCAGGGTCACTGGCTTGAGTGTGGGATCATAGACATGTCCCCGTGGTCACTGGCTTGAAGCCCAGGGTCTCTGGCTTGAACTCAAGGTCACTGGCTTGAGCAAAGGGTCACTAGCTCAGCTGGAGCCACCAGGTCAAGGCATGGATCAGAAAGCAATCAATGAACAACTAAGGTGCTTCAACTATGAGCTGATGCTTCTCATCTCTCTCCCTTCCTGTCTGTATGTGTGTGTCTCTCTCGCTAAAAATTTTTTTTTTTATGAATTTGCAAAAAGATAGATTAATCAAATTGTAGAGCCAGCCAACTTCCCTTCACCTTGAATTTCATGGTATTGCATTTTGGAATTGGCTTTTGTTTTTGCTTTATTTTTCATCTTTCACCTAGGCAGGTTCCTATGCTGACATAGATCATTAACAAGGTACCACTAATTTTTTAAATCATTTTTTACTTTTTAATTAAAGTCAACACAGTATTATATTAGTTTCAGTTGTATTTCCCCGTGATTAGACATTGTATAACATATAAAGTGACCATTCCAGCATATCTCTTACCTATCTGCTACCACCATAAAAAGCAAGAGGTTTGGCTAAGAATGGGGACTACAAGGCAAATGGGTAATAGGACAATAATAATGAAAAATTCATACTTATGGACTTCTGTAAGCACAGGTTATTGATTTATTGTAATAATAGATTCTACAGTTTTCCACATTTCCTTCAGCCATCTTATAAAATTGGTGTTCAATTCCTACATGAGTTTCAAAAGCTTTCTTCCCACGATTTGTAGCACCTGTTAAATCGTCACAGGATTGTTTGTTTAGACATGTATGAAATGTATATATTTTTTTGGCAAGTGGTAGTTCAGATTTTTTTAAAGCCTCTGCCTGTGAGTGAAGCCAGTGGTCACAAAGTGAGCCAGCCTCAAAATGTGGGCAGTTGGCAACCACCAAGTGTTCATGGGCTGGTTAGGTGCTGTCACAAAGCCCATCCATCTGATCAGTGGGGACTCCCTTCTAAGTGGGAAACTCATTTGTTGCCATAACCGTGTCCCCAAACGACCTTAACTTAGTGTGTTCTTAAGGTCAGATTGCACTCAACCTGAGCATGCTACTTTCACCTAAAGCTATGCAAGGCCACCTCAACCCCATCTGCCCCAGCAGGACAGAGAACAGACAGAGACAACTCAGCTACAGCATAGCCATTCTGCTTGGGGCCGGTAGGGGGGCAATCCTGCATGGAGCAGAGAATGCTGGGAGTATCTCTTTGAGACTTGAGCTCCCAAGTCCACGTGTTCCATGGAATAAAACATCCTTTAGCTAGTCAGGTCAGTTTCCTGACCAAACTAATAAAATCTTCAGGTCTGTGCCTGGAAACAACTTTGTCTTGAGGATATAGCATGGTTTTTTAATTTGATGGATTCATTTAAATGTATGTTGCACTAACATGGGGAAATCTCTGGCCATTGGGAATAAGAGCTGCAACTGCACCTATTTGACTGCATTTGAGCGCCCATCGGGGCTTCCCAGAGGAAATAGGAACATGCTCTCTGGGCATGCTGAACTGCAGAAGGATTGTGTGTTCACTGACCAGGAGAAGAACGACCTCACGCTCCTGAACACAAGTCAGCATGCTAATTTGTAAACGAATGGTTACCTCAAGGTCACGGGAATCAGGATTCCTTTCAATAAAGAGAAGTTTGTCCCCCAGGGGTTGGAACTTTTTATAGGTGACTTTTCCAGTCTTAACATTGTGCTTTTATGATATCATTGAAACAGAGATAGGATGGAGTCAAGACATTTAAATGCAAATATTTATTTTCTTAAAAATACAGCTTCGTTTTCCCTCTCCAACCCTGAGAAGGAATGTTGGGAGAAAGGTAACAAGACAACAGGAGAATTTTGACATTCATTACATATTCTAGGGAGTTGCAAAGCGTCCATGGTCTAATTCCAGCTCACTAAACATTACATCCTCTTTTCCACTTAGCCAGGTCCCTTCCCTCACAGTGTTTCTTCCAGCCTTGCCTGAGGAGGACAAAGGAGCAGAAACAACAGAAAAGAGCATGACAATCCAGGTATTCTTAGGTACAAAAATGGCAGAGAACACAAATGACCTGCAGTGTCCAGGATTTAGTTTTATTTGACCCTGAGATCTAAGGACTCTATCCTTTTGCGTGTGAAGACTTAGCTTTCTCCAGCTTTTCTTTGCGTCATTATTTGCCTCAGCAACAAGGAAGAAATTTTTATAAAGATGGGACTTTTAGTTTGACACCCATTTCTCTGAACACTGGGTTCCCCACATGGGTGATCTAATTAACCATGTTCTCAAGAAGCACAGCCTAGAGATGAGAGTGTGCATCACTAAACACAATTCTAGGGAAGTGTCCTGTTTACTTATCATGTACCTGACATGGTAATTTTCTTCTCACTGATGTTTGTCTCTCTCTCCTTACAAAATGTGACTGCTGCCCTCCAAATCTTATCCCAGTCTAGAAGACCCAAGCTTTCTTTCCTCTGATGTCTGACTTCATTGAGGCTTTTACAGATCACATTGAACAGCAACTCTTTTTTCCCCATTTTTTGGAGTGTGAAAAACCATTGAAAATGATCATGACTCAATACCATCGCTCCTCCCTGTACAAATGCCTTCCACTGTATTCCTGCACACCCACACTCTGATGAAGGGCATAGATGAGTCACATTAACACCACTGTTGGACCACTCTGCATAGGCGTTTGTAAATGTCCATGCGGCCATGATAAATGGACACACAGCAGTGTTGCCCATGTCAGACTAAGTCTTCCAAAGGAAGTTTCTTACCAATAGTCCATCCCTTCTGTCTCTCTAACAATGATCTTGGCACAGATAATTGCATACACCAGGTCGTCATTGAGCAAGGCTGCAAAAGAGAAGAAGTATAGAGTTAGCTAAGATTTTGCTATTTGAGATTTTTCATCCCTTTTCTCATTGCTCTTTTGGAACAGGAGATTTGGAAGAACTATGAGCCATACTCTTAGTTTTGTTGAGCTTCTTGGCAAATCAAAGAATTTCTTTTGTTTCCACATCATCCATATCTTGGATTTCTTGAAGTTTCTGTGGAATAGATCAGTCCTGGAGAGTTTTTGAAATTGTGTTTAGAGATGACACAACAGCAGACTGTTTCTTATGTCCTGAAGAAATATACAAGACAGGACAGTACAATGTTTTCTTTGCTAGAATTAATTTGACATAGAAGATCTCTATGTGTTAAACTTTGTCTATTGTAACTTTCCAGTTTGTGTATTAAAAAATAATTTATCCAAAGTGTTTTTACATGCAGAAAATTTTAAGCTTCATGTCAAATACATCAATCTTTGCTTTTATTATTTTTATGTGGCTTATATTATTTTTATTATTATTTCAGACATAATAATCATTTCAGTTGAAAATGTACTAATATCAGCATTCTTTCCTGCTCACCCAGAAGTGGCTTCAAAGTTTTTCCCAACACAAACATGACAGAAAGAAGCATTAAAGTCCAATGTCACTTCTGTTGCAGATTGGGTTCTCGGGAAGCAGATCCAAAGAGGGGGTTGGGGTACAAGGTATTTATCAGGGACCCACACATGTGCAAGCAATGGGGCAGAAGCAGGATTGGACAGATGGAAATGTCCACCTCTGATACAGGTCATTCAAAGCCCCAGCTGATGCTGGGAGCTGGGAAGTGAATGTTGTCCATCAGAGCTGCTCATATCAGGTCCAAGTGGCCAGGTCTCTAAGTCTCTGCCTCACTTGGGCAGTGGGTGTGGGTGTGGGCCCAAAGGACTAGCCTTGGGTGGGCGGTGGCTCTGACAACTGAGGCACACCCTAAAGGAGGGGCCATGCAGACTACAGACACACACATGCAGCTGAGGCCAGTGTCTTCCCTTCCAGAGAGATCTAAGCAGCCCATCTCCATGCCAACCGCAACCACCAACCAAAGACTGAAAAACCCATGCCACCTGATGTCATTTCCGTTTACCAGTTTAAAAAGAATTTTAAAGAATTGGGCAATGCTTGATGTTGACAATGACGAATGCGGTAGGCTCTCCTGAGTTCTTGCTGGTGGGAGTGCAGGGGGTTCAACTTTTTAGGAAAGCGACTCCAAAGCCTTGGAGCAGTTCTTATCCTTTCATTCAGTAATTTTGCTTCCTGGATCTCTCCCCCAAGGTAATAATCATGAATTCAAAGATTTATTCACAAAATGGTTTACTGTTGTTTTATTTACAAGAGAAAATTTACTTCCAAATGGAAGGCATCGAATTGCCTCGTAATTACAATGTTCACATTAATAATTCCTCTATATAATGAAATAAGGAGCCATTTAAATCATATTTTTATAAGATTTAATAACTGAAAAATACTCCCAATACAAAGTGAGCAATATTGTAAAAAATTCTGTTTCAAGTTGTACGGTCCAATATGGTAGCCAATACCTACAGGTGACTATTAAAGTCTAAGTAACAGATACAGTTAAAGATTCCCGTTCCACAGTTGCTTTTCCTACATTTCAGATGTTTTCTAGCACCTTTCACATGGTTAGTGATTCTCATATTAGATAATGCTGATAGATAACATTCTTATCAACTCAAACTGTTAGAGGATATTGTTACAAAGAAAAAAAAAGTCATTGACTCACCACTATTTTAAGAAAGATTAGCTCTTAAATTGTGTAATCACCACTGTTTTTAAATTATCACTGTATATTTTCTAAATCTTTTATAATAAAGATACATTATTTCTGTTATCAGAAAAAAATAACCAAAGAGTATAATGTAGCCTAAAAGGTTGCACTTTGATGGGATATTATAATATCACATTATTTTGTAACGCAGTTGAAAAGGAAAGTATTCCTCAAGTATGCTAATTATGCTGCTTTCTCAGAAGGCTTACCTAGAGGATAAAGGGAGTGATAGATTTCTTTTTAGCAAATTCATTCTTAATGTGGCTTATTTTTAATTCAAAACAAAAATGTATTAACCAGGAGAAAGTTAGCAAAAAACAAAAACTGTAATCTATATAAATAGTATCAAATTGAGTTTTTGCTTTCTATAAAAATGTTTGCCTTGGTTTTGGAGAGATAAGTATTTAGAATAATAATAGTTATAACTAATAGCTAACCTTTATAAAACTTACTATATGTCAGGCATATAGCAAGTCTCTGTTAGTCCTCAAACAGCCATATGGGTGGGCTCCATTATTGTGCCTATATTATAGATCAAACTCACCCAGTAAATGAGGCTTAAAATCTATACTGCTCACAAAAATTAAAGGATATTCCTTTTTTTCCCATTTATTATTATTATTAATTTTAATGGGGTGACATTGATAAATCAGAGTACATATGTTCAGAGAAAACAACTCCAGGTTATTTTGACACTTGATTATGTTGCATACCCATCACCCAAAGTCAAATTCTCTTCTGTTACATTCTATCTGGTTTTCTTTGTGCTCCTCCCCCAGCCCCCAATGCTCCGTAACTACCACCCTCTTTTTTTTTTTTTTTTAAATTTTTTTTTTAATTCTTTTAATTTATTCATTTTAGAGAGGAGAGGGAGAGACAGAGAGAGAGAGAGGAGAGACAGAGAGAGAGAAGGGGGAGGAGCTGGAAGCATCAACTCCCATATGTGCCTTGACCAGGCAAGCCCAGGGTTTCGAACCGGCGACCTCAGCATTTCCAGGTCGACGCTTTATCCACTGCGCCACCACAGGTCAGGCACTACCACCCTCTTGTCCATGTCTCTGAGTCTCATTTTTATGTCTCACCTATGTATGAAATCATATAGTTCTTAGTTTTTTCTGATTTACTTATTTTACTCAGTATAATGTTATCAAGGTCCATCCATTTTGTTGTAAATGATCAAATGTCATCATTTCTTATGACTAAGTAGTATTCCATTATATATATGTACCAAAGCTTTATAATCCACGCATCCTCTGACGGACACTTGGGCTGTTACCAGATCTTCGCTATTGCGAACAATGCTGCCATAAACATGGGGTTGCACTTATTCTTTTGAAACAGTGCAATGGTGTTCTTGGGGTATATTTCTAAAAGTGGGATAGCTGGGTTAAAAGGCATTTCAATTTTTAATTTTTTGAGGAATCTCCATACTGTTTTCCACAGTGGCTGCATCAGTCTGCATTCCCATCAGCAGTATAGGAGGGTTCCCTTTTCTCCACATCCTCACCAGCACTTATTCTGTGTTGTTTTGTTGATGAGCGCCATTCTGGTTGGTGTGAGGTGATATCTCATTGTGGTTTTAATTTGCATTTCTCTAGTGATTAGTGATGTTGAGCATTTTTTCATATGCCTATTGGCCATCTGTATGTCCTCTTTGGAGAAGTGTCTATTCATTTCTTTCGCCCATTTTATGATTGAATTGTTTGTCTTCCTGGTGTTGAATTTTACAAGTTCTTTATAAATTTTGGTTATTAACCCCTTATTAGACGTATTGCCGAATATGTTCTCCCACTGTGTAGTTTGTCTTTTTATTCTGTTCTTATTGCCTTAGTTGTGCAAAAGCTTTTTAGTTTGATAGAGTCCTATTTGTTTATCCTATCTTTTATTTCACTTGCCTGTGGAGATAAATCGGCAAATTTATTGCTGCGACAGATGTCGAAGAGCTTACTGTCTATGTTTTCTTCTAAGATGCTTATGGTTTCACAGCTTACATTTAAGTCTTTTATCCATTTTGAGTTTATTTTTGTGAATGGTGTAAGTTGGTGGTCTAGTTTCATTTTTTTGCAGGTAGCTGTCCAATTTTCCCAACACCGTTTGTTAAAGAGGCTGTCTTTACACCACTGTATGCTCTTACCTCCTTTGTCAAATATCAGTTGTCCATAAAGCTGTGAGTTTCTTTCTGGGTTCTCTTTTCTGTTCCATTGATCTCTATGCCTGTTCTTATGCCAGTACCAGGCTGTATTGAGTAGAATGGCCTTGTAGTATAACTTGATATCAGGAAGTGTGATACCTCCCACTTTATTCTTCCTTTTGAAGATTGCTGAGGCTATTCATGTTCTTTTTTGGTTTCATAAAATATTTTGGAATATGTGTTCTATAACTTTGAAGTATGTCATTGTTATTTTAATTGGTATTGCATTGAAATTATAAATTGCTTTGGGTAATATAGACATTTAAGTGATGTTTATTCTTCCTAATCATGAGCACGGCAGTATATGCTTCCACTTGTTATATCTTCCTTTATTTCTTTTATTAATGTTTTGTAATTTTCCGAGTACAAGTCTTTAATCTCCTTGGTTAAATTTACCCCTAGGTACTTTATTTTTTTTGGTTGCAATAGCGAAGGGGATTGTTTCCTTAATTTCTCTTTCTGACAGTTCATTGTTGGTGTATAAAAATGAGTCTGATTTCTGAGTATTAATTTTATATCCTGCCACCTTGCTGAACTCATTTATCAGGTCCAGTAGTTTTTTGACTGAGACTTTTGAGTTTTCTATTGTACATACAATATCATATCACCTGCAAATAATGATAATTTTACTTCTTCTTTTCCAATTTGGATGCATTTTATTTCTTCTTCTTGTTTAATTGCTGTGGCTAGGACTTCCAGAACTATGTTGAATAATAATTTTATTTGAGTCCTCTCTCTCTTTTTCTTGGTGAGTCTGGTAAAAGGTTCATCAATCTTGTTTACCTTTACAAAGAACCAGCTCTTGGTTTCATTGATCCTCTGTATTGTTTCTTTAGCCTCTATGTCATTTATTTCTGCTCTGATCTTTATTATTTCCTTCCTTCTACTACCTCTGGGCTTTACTTGCTGTTCTTTTTCTAGTTCTTTTAGATGCAGGGTCAAGTTGTTTGAGCTTTTTCTAGCTTCTTGAGGTATGACTGCAGTGCTATGAACTTCCCCCTCAGGAGTGCCTTTGCTGTGTTCCATAAATTTCGAGTTGATATATGCTTATTATCATTCATTTCTAGGAATTTTTTATTTCTTTTTTGATCTCATTGTTAATGCATTTGTTATTTAAAAACATGCTATTTAGTTTTCAAGTGTTTGAGTATTTTTCAGTTTTTCTGTTGTGGTTGATTTCTAGTTTCATGCCATTGTGATCAGAGGAAATGCTTGATATGATTTCAATTTTCTTAAATTTGTTGAGACCACTTTTGTGCCCTAACATGAGGTCTATCCTAGAGAATGTACATGAGCACTTGAAAAGAATGTATAATCTGCTGTGTTAGGGTGAAAGGTTCTGAAGATATCTATTAAATGGAGTTGATCTAGTATGTCCTTTAAGTCTGCTGTTTCTTTGTTAATTTTCTTTCTTTAGGATCTATCTAGTGATGTTAGTGAGGTATTGAGATCCCCTACTATTATAGTATTGCTGTTGATCTCACCCTTTATATCCATCAAAGTCTGCTTTATATATTTGGGTGCTCCTATATTAGGTGCGTAGACATTTATAATGGTTATATCTTCCTGTTAGATTGCTCCCTTTATCATTATATAATGACCTTTTTTTTCTTTACAGAGACAGAGAGAGAGTCAGAGAGAGGGTTAGACAAGGACAAACAGACAGGAATGGAGAGACGAGAATCATCAATCATTAGTTTTTTGTTGTGTGTTGCAACACCTTAGTTGTTCATTGATTGCTTTCTCATATGTGCCTTGATCGCTGGCCTTCAGCAGACCAAGTAACCCCTTGCTTGAGCCAGTGACCTTGGGTGCAAGCTGGTGAGCTTTTGCTCAAATCAGATGAGCCCACATTTAAGCAGGTGACCTCGGAGTCTTGAACCTGGGTCCTCTGCATCCCAGTGCGATGCTCTATCCACTGTACCACCGCCTGGTCAGGGTGTAGTGACCTTCTTAATCTCTTAGTATAACCTTTGTTTTAAAGTCCATTTTGTCTGATATAAGTATTGCTACCCCAGCTTTTTTTTTCATTTCTAATTGCATAAAATATTTTTTCCATCCTTTTACCTTCAGTCTATGTGCATCTTTTGTTTTAAGGTGTGTCTCTTATAGACAGCATATGCCTGGGTCCTGTTTTCTTATCCACACAGCTACCCTATGTCTTTTGATTGGATTATTTAATCTATTTACATTTGAGGTTATTATTGATATGTATTTGTTTATTGCCATTTTATTCTTTAAAGCTGTATTCCTCTTTTACTATATTCTTTTTCCCCTTTGATCTGTTTACAACAGGCCCATTAGCATTTCTTGCAGCCTTGGTTTGGTAGTAGTGAATTTCTTGAGTTTTTTCTTGTCTGGAAAACTTTTTATTTCTCCTTCAATTTTTTTTTTTTTTTTTACAGGGACAGAGAGAGAGTCAGAGAGAGGGATAGATAGGGATAGACAGACAGGAACAGAGAGAGATGAGAAGCATCAATCATCAGTTTTTTGTGGCAACACCTTAGTTGTTTATTGATTGCTTTCTCACATGTGCCATGATTGTGGGCCTTCAGCAGACTGAGTAACCCCTTGCTTAAGCCAGCAACCTTGGGTCCAAGCTGGTGAGCCTTTTGCTTATGCCAGATGAGCCCGCGCTCAAGCTGGCAACCTCAGGGTCTTGAACCTGGGTCCTTCTGCATCCCAGTCCAACGCTCTATCCACTGCACCACTAGCTGGTCAGGCTCTCCTTCAATTTTAAATGATAGTCTTGCTGGATAAAGAAGTCTTGATTGTAGACTCTTGTTCTGCATTACTTTAAATATTTATTGCCATTCCCTTTTGGCCTCAAGTGTTTCTATTGAGAAGTCAGAAGTCATCCTTATGGGGGCTCCTTTGTAGGTGATAGTCTTTCTTTCTCTAGCAGCTTTTAATAATTTCTCTTTATCACTTAGCTTTGGTATTTTAATTATGATGTGTCTTGGTGTAGATTTCTTTGGGTTTCTCTTTAATGGAGTTCGCTGTGCTTCTTGATCTTGTGAGACTTTTTTCTGCATCAATTTAGGAAAGTTTTCAGCTATGATATGATTGCACAAAGTCTCTATCCCTTGTTCTTTCTCTACTTCTTCAGGAACCCCTATGATGCAAATGTTATTTCTCTTCATGTTGTCACAGAGCTCTCTTATAGTTTCCTCAGACTTTTTGAGTCTCTTTTCTTTTTTCTGCTGTGCTTCCATGTCTTCATTTATCTTTTCCTCTAACTCACTGATTTGATCCTCAGCTTTATCTGTCCTGCTTTTAATTCCTTCCATTGTGGTCTTCATTTCTGATATTATATGTGATCTCTGATTGATTCTTTTTTATTATTTCAATGTTCCTTTTTACATTTTCTATGACTTTATTTAGGTCAGGGGTCCCCAAACTTTTTACACAGGGGGCCAGTTCACTGTCCCTCAGACCATTGGAGGGCCGGACTATAAAAAAAAACTATGAACAAATCCCTATGCACACTGCACATATCTTATTTTAAAGTAAAAACAAAACAAAACAAAACAGGAACAAATACAATATTTAAAATAAAGAACAAGTAAATTTAAAACAACAAACTGACCAGTATTTCAATGGGAACTATGCTCCTCTCACTGACCACCAATGAAAGAGGTGCTCCTTCTGGAAGTGCAGCAAGGGCCAGATAAATGGCTTCAGGGGGCCGCATGCGGCCCGTGGGCCATAGTTTGGGGACCCCTGATTTAGGTGTTTGTAATGACCATCTATTGTTGTTCTAAGATTTTAGCATTCTAACAATCATTATTTTAAACTCTGAATCTGATAATTTGGTGATATCTGACTTATTCAGGTCTTTCTCTGGGGATTTCTCTTGATTCATTTGGGTTGCATTTCTCTGCCTTCTCATTTTGTCTGTGTATAAGAAGGGTTTGCCCACTGGAGTCCAATGGGTGTTGCCTCTGTGCTCCCCAGGTGTGGTGTATCTGCAGGCCCACCACCCCCTCTTCCACTACTACCTAGGGTGTTCAGGTATGGGTGTTGCCGGTGCCAGCCCTCTGGGGCTGTCACTGCGGTTTTGCCTCTCATCCACGGGAGGAGCTGTGATCACATGCCTGGGTCTACAGGCCTCAGCATCCATTGCCTTCGCCCCGCTCCCACAGGTGGCATTATGTGCCATGACTGGGCTGTAAGCCTCGGCACTGCAGGCAGCTGTGAGCACTTTTGCTCAGCTATGGGTCTCCACCTGTTTATGGGCTTTTGCCTGGCCCCCATGGGAGGAGTCTTCTTGAGGGTCAGCTGCAAGTCTTGGCTCTGCTGGCTGGGCTGGCCTGTGTGCTCATGCTCAGTCACAGGTCTTCGCCTGTCATGGCTTTCACCCCACTCTTGTTGGAGGAGCTTGCTTGGGTCAGCTGCAAGCCTTAGCTCTGCGGGCTGGGCGGGGCTGCAAACCCTTGTGCCCTTGCTCAGTGGCAGGTCTGCCCCTTCCAGGGCTCCCACCCTTCCCCCTCAGGCAGGATTGCAGGTTGGCCGCAGCTGGGCCTGACCACTTTTGCGTGTCCCCTTCACCCCCGCTGGGCAAGACTGAGCTCACACCCGGGCCTTCGTCATGGCCGGACAGCTTCTGTCCTTGCCTATGGAACCACGCCTCCATGTCCCACCACTGCTTGCCCTCCAGTGAGCCCTCAGCCATGTGGGTGGGGGTGCTGCAGCTCAGACAATAACACTCCATATTGTAGTCCCAAAAGTTCCCTCCTTCTAAGCGACTCTGCTCTGAGTGCCACAGAAGAGCTTTTTTGGCTGGTATCCTGCTTCCTTTCACTGGTATTGCTGTTTCCAGGGGAAATGTTTGCTTCAGATTTGGGGAGTGACTCATCCCAGGTGTTAGGGTGGCTGTTCCTCAAAGTGTTTCTCCCTGTGCCTCCTAGATTACACTCTCTTCCCACTGCTCCGGTCCTCTCCTCTCTCCTGTCCACTGGAGCCCCAGGTGGGTGGTTGTGAGAGAGGTTTTCTGCACGGTCCCTTTAAGAAGAATCCTGAGTCTGAGAAGTCAGATTCTTTCTCACAAACAGTATCCTGACTTGTTTCGCAGCTAAATACTGTCCGTATGCCTCTTCTAAGCTCTGGGGCTGCAGGTTGGGGCTTTGTTCCTGGGGCTCAGGACCCTTCCCTCTTTGCTGAACTCACTTCCCGCCATGCAAGTCTCTCTGGGCTGCTGTTTGCTCCTGGGAGCTGAGCAGCTCTCTTCACGTTTCTGCTTTTCCCACCAGTCTCATTGTGGCTTCTTCAGTGTTCCTTGGTTAAAGAGTCCTCTTAGTTTAGTCCAAAGTTGGTTTTTCCAGATGATGGTTCTTTTTTTTTTTTTTTTAATAAATTTTTATTAATGGTAATGGGATGACATTAATAAATCAGGGTACATATATTCAAAGAAAACATGTCTAGGTTATTTTGTCATCAAATTATGTTGCAAACCCCTCGCCCAAAGTCAGATTGTCCTCCGTCACCCTCTATCTAGTTCTCTGTGCCCCTCCCCCTGCCCCTAATTCTCTCCCTCCCTCCCTCCCTCCCATGTCCTTCCTCCCCCCCCACCCTTGGTAACCACCACACTCTTGTCCATGTCTCTTAGTCTCATTTTTATGTTCCACCAATGTATGGAATCATGTAGTTCTTGTTTTTTTCTGATTTACTTATTTCACTCCTTATAATGTTATCAAGATCCCACCATTTTGCTGTAAATGATCTGATGTCATCATTTCTTATGGCTGAGTAGTATTCCATAGTGTATATGTGCCACATCTTCTTTATCCAGTCTTCTATTGAAGGGCTTTTTGGTTGTTTCCATGTCTTGGCCACTGTGAACAGTGCTGCAATGAACATGGGGCTACATGTGTCTTCACGTATCAATGTTTCTGAGGTTTTGGGGTATATACCCAGTAGAGGGATTGCTGGGTCATAAGGTAGTTCTATTTGCAGTTTTTTGAGGAACCACCATACTTTCCTCCATAATGGTTGTACTACTTTACAGTCCCACCAACAGTGAATGAGGGTTCCTTTTTCTCCACAGCCTCTCCAACATTTGCTATTACCCGTCTTGTTGATAATAGCTAATCTAACAGGAGTGAGGTGGTATCTCATTGTAGTTTTCATTTGCATTTCTCTAATAACTAATGAAGCTGAGCATCTTTTCATATATCTGTTGGCCATTTGTATCTCTTCCTGGGAGAAGTGTCTGTTCATGTCCTCTTCCCATTTTTTTATTGGATTGCTTGTTTGTTTGTTGTTGAGTTTTATGAGTTCTTTGTAAATTTTGGATATTAGGCCCTTATCTGAGCTGTCGTTTGAAAATATCAGTTCCCATATAGTTGGCTGTCTGTTTATTTTGATATCAGTTTCTCTTGCTGAGCAAAAACTTTTAATTCTGATGTAGTCCCATTCATTTATCTTTGCCTTCACTTCTCTTGCCATTGGAGTCAAGTTCATAAAATGTTCTTTAAAACCCAGGTCCATGATTTTAGTACCTATGTCTTCTTCTATGTACTTTATTGTTTCAGGTCTTATATTTAGGTCTTTGATCCATTTTGAATTAATTTTAGTACACGGGGACAGGCTGTAGTCGAGTTTCATTCTTTTGCATGTGGCTTTCCAGTTTTCCCAACACCATTTGTTGAAGAGGCTTTCTTTTCTCCATTGTGTGTTGTTGGCCCCTTTATCAAAGATTATTTGACCATATATATGTGGTTTTATTTCTGGGCTTTCTATTCTGTTCCATTGGTCTGAGTGTCTATTTTTTTGCCAATACCATGCTGTTTTGATTATTGTGGCCCTATAATATAGTTTAAAGTCAGGTATTGTAATGCCCCCAGCTTCATTCTTTTTCCTTAGGATTGTTTTGGCTATTCGGGGTTTTTTATAGTTCCATATAAATCTGATGATTTTTTGTTCCATTTCTTTAAAAAATCTCATAGGGATTTTGATGGGAATTGCATTAAATTTGTATATTGCTTTGGGTAATATGGCCATTTGGATTATATTTATTCTTCCTATCCAAGAACAAGGAATATTTTTCCATCTCATTGTATCTTTTTCGATTTCCCTTAACAATGCTTTGTAATTTTCATTATATAGGTCCTTTATGTTCTTTGTTATGTTTATTCCTAGGTATTTTATTTTTTTTGTTGCAATCGTGAAGGGGATTATTTTTTTGAGTTCGTTTTCTAATATTTCATTGTTGGCATATAGAAAGGCTATGGACTTTTGTATGTTAATTTTGTATCCTGCGACCTTACTGTATTGGTTTATTGTTTCTAATAATCTTTTTGTGGAGTCCTTCGGGTTTTCGATGTATAGGATCATATCATCAGCAAAAAGTGATAGCTTTACTTCTTCTTTTCCGATATGGATGCCTTTTATTTCTTTGTCTTGTCTGATTGCTCTGGCCAGAACTTCTAGCACCACGTTGAATAAGAGTGGAGAGAGTGGACAACCCTGTCTTGTTCCTGATTTAAGGTAGAAAGTCCTCAGTTTTATGCCGTTTAATAGGATGTTGGCTGATGGTTTATAATATATGGCCTTTATCATGTTGAGATATTTTCCTTCTATACCCATTTTGTTGAGAGTCTTAAACATAAAATTGTGTTGTATTTTATCAAAAGCTTTTTCTGCATCTATTGATAAGATCATGTGGTTTTTGTTCTTTGTTTTGTTGATTTGGTGTATTACGTTAACCATTTTGCGTATGTTGAACCATCCTTGAGATTCTGGGATGAATCCCACTTGATCATGATGTATTATTTTTTTAATATGTTGTTGTATTCGGTTTGCCAGTATTTTGTTTAGTATTTTAGCATCTGTATTCATTAGAGATATTGGTCTGTAGTTTTCTTTCTTTGTGCCATCCTTGCCAGGTTTTGGTATGAGGGTTATGTTGGCCTCATAAAATGTGTTTGGAAGTATTGCTTCTTCTTCAATTTTTTGGAAGACTTTGAGTAGAATAGGAACCAAATCTTCTTTGAATGTTTGATAGAATTCACTAGTATAACCGTCTGGGCCTGGACTTTTATTTTTGGGGAGATTTTTAATAGTTTTTTCTATTTCCTCCCTGCTGATTGGTCTGTTTAGGCTTTCTGCTTCTTCATGACTCAGTCTAGGAAGGTTGTATTGTTCTAGGAATTTATCCATTTCTTCTAGATTGTTGTATTTGGTGGCATATAATTTTTCATAGTATTCTACAATAATTCTTTGTATATCTATGATGTCTGTGGTGATCTCTCCTCTTTCATTTTGGATTTTATTTATTTGAGTCCTGTGTCTTTTTTCCTTGGTGAGTCTTGCCAAGGTTTTGTCAATTTTGTTGATCTTTTCAAAGAACCAGCTCCTTGTTTTATTGATTTTTTCTATAGTTTTTCTGTTCTCTATTTCATTTATTTCTGCTCTGATTTTTATTATCTCCTTTCTTCGGCTGGTTTTGGGTTGTCTTTGTTCTTCTTTTTCTAGTTCCTTAAGGTGTAAAGTTAAGTGGTTTACTTCGGCTCTCTCTTGTTTGTTCATATAGGCCTGAAGTGATATGAACTTTCCTCTTATTACTGCTTTTGCTGCATCCCAGAGATTCTGATATGTCGTATTTTCATTTTCATTTGTCTGTATATATCTTTTGATTTCTGCGCTTATTTCTTCTTTGACCCATTCATTTTTTAGAAGTATGTTGTTTAGTTTCCACATTTTTGTGGGTTTTTCCCCCTCTTTTTTGCAGTTGAATTCTAGTTTCAAGGCTTTATGATCAGAAAATATGCTTGGTACAATTTCAATTTTTCTAAATTTGCTGATATTGTCTTTGTGGCCCAACATATGGTCAATTCTTGAGAATGTTCCATGTACACTAGAGAAAAATGTATACTCTGTCGCTTTGGGATGAAGTGTCCTGTAGATGTCTATCATATCCAGGTGTTCTAGTATTTCGTTTAAGGCCACTATATCTTTATTGATTCTCTGTTTGGATGACCGATCTAGAGCCGTCAGCGGTGTATTGAGGTCTCCAAGTATGATTGTATTTTTGTTAGTTTTTGTTTTAAGGTCAATAAGTAGCTGTCTTATATATTTTGGTGCTCCTTGGTTTGGTGCATATATATTAAGGATTGTTATGTCTTCTTGATTCAACTTCCCCTTAATCATTATGAAATGACCATTTTTGTCTCTGAGTACTTTTTCTGTCTTGTAGTCAGCATTATTAGATATGAGTATTGCTATGCCTGCTTTTTTTTGGGTGTTGTTTGCTTGGAGTATTGTTTTCCAGCCTTTCACTTTGAATTTGTTTTTATCCTTGTTGCTTAGATGTGTTTCTTGTAGGCAGCATATAGTTGGATTTTCTTTTTTAATCCATTCTGCTACTCTGTGTCTTTTTATTGGTAAGTTTAATCCATTTACATTTAGTGTAATTATTGACACTTGTGGGTTCCGTACTGCCATTTTATAAATTGCTTTCTGTTAGTTTTGTATCTAGTTTGATTCTTCTCTTTTGTTTTTCTATCATTTGTTTTTGTTTGTTTGTGTTCCATACTTCTTTCCTCTGTTGCTTCCTTTTTTAAGTCAAGTGTTTTTGTGGTGGTTTTTTTAAGGGTGGTTACCATTAAGTAATGAAAAGGGTACCTACCATATTCATTGTAGTACCCTATCTTATAAGTATTTCTGCACTTCATCATCCTTTGCTACTGTTAATCTCCATCCTCTCCCCCCTTTTTTTCCTTTGTTGTCACAGTTTAAGTTTGGTTTTATTGTGTTCTTGGTGGAGCTGTTACTTGTGGTGTTGTTTTCTTTTGTTCTTTGAATCTGGTTGGAAAACCCCCCTTAGTATTTCCTGGAGTGGGGGCTTTCTGTTGATAAATTCTCTCATCTTTTCTGTATTTGTGAATGTTTTTATATCTCCTTCATACTTGAAGGATAGCTTTGATGGGTATAGTATTCTTGGCTGAAAGTTCCTCTCTTTCAGGGCTTTAAATATTGGGGTCCACTCTCTTCTAGCTTGTAGAGTTTCTGCTGAGAAATCTGATGATAATCTAATAGGCCTTCCTTTATATGTTGTTCTCTTCTTTTCCCTGGCTGCCTTGAGAATTTTTTCTTTGTCATTGGTTTGTGTCATCTTTATTATGATGTGCCTTGGAGTGGGTTTGTTGGGGTTAAGAAAACTTGGTGTTCTGTTTGCTTCTTGAATTTGAGGCTTTAGTTCCTTCCACAGGCTTGGGAAGTTCTCGTCTATTATTTGTTTGAGTATATTCTCCATTCCATTTTCTTTCTCTTCTCCCTCTGATATACCTATTATTCTTATGTTATTCTTTCTGATGGAGTCAGACAATTCCTGTAGGGCTTTCTCGTTTTTTATTATTTTTGAGTCTCTTTCTTCTTCTCTCTGTTGTGCCTCAAGTTGTTTGTCTTCTATTTCACTAATCCTATCTTCAATCTGGGCTGTTCTGTTAGCTAAACTTGTTACCTCGTTTTTCAGCTCGTGAATTGAGTTTTTCATTTCTGTTTGATTTGTTTTTATAGTTTCAATTTCCTTGGTAATATATTCTTTGTGTTCATTGAGTTGTTTTCTGATCTCCCTATATTGCCTTTCTGTGTTTTCTTGTATATCTCTGAGTATTTTTAAGATTTCTATTTTAAATTCTCTGTCATTTAGCTCCAAGGCTTCCAATATGTTAAGTCTTTTCTCCATAGATTTTTCCACATCTATTTGTGTTACCTCTCTTTCTTTTGTATCCATAATATTTGATTTCCTCTTTCTTATCGGCATCTGAGGGTGGTCTTATTGATAGCACACAGGCGCACTTCCTTGCGGTTTGAAAGAACGTCCCTGTGGTAGATTCCTCCACACCCTCGTCTCTCAGATTCAAGTGATAACAGTCCTTTCGCTATCAGTTTGTGTGGAACTCCAGAATGCTCCGAGGATAAATTTTTCTGTTTCTAGTTGATAAATTTGTTGTGATTTAGGGGAGAGCTGTCGGACGCGCTGCTCACGGCGCCATTTCCGTGACGTCCTAATCGATGATGGTTCTTAAAATTAGGTTGTAATCTACTTTGGTTCTGGGAGGTGGAAGTTGGTATGTCTGCCTACTCCATCGCCATCTTGCCACTCTCCCAAGGGATATTTCAAAATGAATATGAAGCAATGGAATATCCCCTAATTTTTGTGAGCAGTATATTATATTCACTATTTTCTTCCAATAGAGACACTTAAGGAATGAGTTCCACTTATGGAGTACTGTATGCTAATGAAGTTGAAATTAATAATATAAGTGCTTTACAATTTTTAAAGTAATTATTCATTTATTATGAGATTCCCCAAACTTAGATGCTTGATATCTGATACATGTTCAAATTACATAGACACACTTATGTGGTGTGCTTGCTAAGTGCTGCAACACTCTGGTTTGCGTTTGGAAGTGGTTGGATTCTGTTTCCAGGAGAAATGGGTTCACGGGGGTCTCAAGGGGTGGGAAGGACACATTTTCCATAGCGGCGAAGAAGCAGACAGCGTTTTATTACACTAGGATGGGAGTGCACCCGGGCATGCCCACAGAGAGCAAGGCTAGTATCTGGCTAAGGGCAGGTTGCTTGGCTGCCCATGCTGTGTGACTGTGGTAGGAGGACTGGGTTCCAGAGACCCAGGTCATGGAGCCCAGGTAAGTTGTTTGCCAGCCTTCTGTTTGGTTATAGCATTTTGTGGTACAACTGAGATGCTTCAAAGCACTAGTTAGGACTTGG
Source organism: Saccopteryx bilineata (assembly GCF_036850765.1). NCBI lineage: Eukaryota > Metazoa > Chordata > Mammalia > Chiroptera > Emballonuridae > Saccopteryx > Saccopteryx bilineata. The sequence goes on from NC_089494.1 coordinate 132,887,134, forward strand.
GATTTGCTTAAGGTAATACATAACTTGGCATTTGCTTAAGGTAATATGTTAAGGCTGTGGGGCTGGGAAAGAAAGAGCCTAGAGCAGAGCTGATATGGGAAAACACAACAGGATGGCCACAGAGGGACAGCAGAGGGGCAGGAATGTGTTCAGGCAGCAAGTGTTCATACCGAGCCATGCCAAGGATTGCTTCTGCTCAATTGACTTTAAGTAGTTGATTTCATTCAATCAAACATGAATAAGGAAAGGGTTATGTTGAATGGCAAAGTGTTATTCAATTGAACAGTCTACTTTCCTCCATCCAACAGCAGAGAAATCAGCAATCTGCATGAAAAGAACCACTATTTCCACTTGTTTGTTAGCTCTGCATCAAGCTTGTCCCTTCTCAGCTTTCTCCTGCATCCCACTAAAACATTACTGCCATGCCCACAGTTCACACCTCTTTCCCCTTGCTAAAGTGACAAGGCCAACTCAGACACCAGGCTGATGAGAAATAGAGATCAATATGCATCAACTAGACTTGATGGAGGTGGCAATAATCACCTTCTTTTTCTTAGACACCTCTTACTTTAAAGAGGTCTATGATGTTGGGAGAAAATAAAAATTGTTATTATAATATTATGTGATGTATATGTGTGTATACACACACATATATAAATATGTTTATATTCCTATGTGTGTACAGATAACAAATATTCTGTCCAAATATTTTGGAGAAGGTAGGCAGGAGTTTTAGGAATGTAGTTTGGTATGGAAGTGAGGGATTCTGCAGCCTCAAAAACGGATACAAATCTTGGCCCGTTGGCTCAGCGGTACAGCATCTGTCTGGCATGTGAAAGTCCCATGTTTGATTCCTGGTCAGGGCACACAGGAGAAGTGCCCATCTGCTTCTCCAACCCTCCCACTCCCCTTCTGTCTGTCTGTCTGTCTGTCTCTCTTCCCTTCCTGTAGCCTTGACTTGAACGGTTCAAGCAAGTTGGCCCCAGGTGCTGAGGATGGCAGCAGGCCTCACCTCAGGTGCTAAAATAGCTGGGTTGCTGAGCAATGAAGCAAAGCCCCAGATGGGTAGGGGGCTTGCTGGGTGGATCCCGATTGGGGTACATGCAGGAGTCTGTCTCTCTGCCTCCCCACCTCTCACTTAATAATAATAATAATAATAATAATAATAATAATAAAAACAGACATGAGGTGCATGTATACAGTATATACATGCAGTATAATGTACCTTGTAAACGTACCCTAAAACTAAGTTATTTTGGGGTTCTCATAACAAATGTCCCCACTGTAATTTATGGAACAGAATTATATTGTCTGTAATTAAAGACTCCCTCTGAGGGATGCTAGTCACTATGGGGGAATTATGATACAAAATCAGCATCTTGTTTTCTGTTTTAAAGCTGTCCCTAACTAATCCCATACTCTTTATGATGGGAAACAGATGTGCACATTCTTTTACCTCTTGCCACGAATCATCCAATATTCTAATTTCTAGACTCCAAGGTTGTCTTGTAGATATATATGTGCCCCATACTTCCTTACCTCGAACTAAATCGAACAATATTAAATGATTATTATATTAAACTGTATGTAAAATCAAACACAGTCATGATAGGATAGCAAGTTTTTCTCTTCTACTGCAAACGACTAGAAAACTAGACAAACTATAGAAAAGCATAATTTTCAGACATTACACAGCATATAATGCGGAATCATGATTCTTAAAAGATGGAAACTGAACAAGGTGAGCTTTGTGATTGCTACAACTTTCTGCCCAGAGGCACTGTCCAGATCAGGAAGGCAGAACACAAGCAGGAGATAGCAATCTAAATGGAGGAGAACAGCTCAGAGGCCAGGACAGCTGGACTTTGTAGTGAACAGTTTCTGAGAGGTAAAAGCTACCTGGAAAAGATTCCCAAAAATCTACATCAGAATTCCACTGACAAAGGAACTAAGAAGTACAAATTTCCAGTGCTAAAAACAGTCATGGGGATATAAAATACAGCAAAGGGAAACAGTCAACAGTGTTGTAATAAGGGTGTATGGTGTCAGACGGGTACTAGACTTATGGAGCTTTGCTGACCCTTGGTCTCAACATTCCTATTGAAAAGCAGAGGTTTGTTGACCTGGATATAAAAGCAACACCTAACTAATTATGTTTTGTCTGTAAGAAACCCATGATAGATACAAAGTAAAAGAATGAAAAGAAGGTTGAATAAACTATATTACTGTCAGCAAAAGCCGATTTTAGGATAAGAAATAGAGTGTCTGTAAAGTCATGGTGCACTTTTGACTGGTCACAGGAAAGCAACAAAATATGATAGAAATGTGAAATCTGCACCAAATAAAAGGAAAACCCTCCCAGTTTCATACCTATTCAGTGCAGTTCAATGTGGGCTCACACATTTTTAGAGCTCCTTAGGTAGCTATCCCGTATAGCCTCTACAGACTCGTCACTGACTGATGGCCTACCAGAACGGGGTTTCTCCACCAAACTGCCAGTTTCCTTCAACTGCTTATCCCACCAAGTAATGTTATTCCTATGTGGTGGTGCTTCGTTATAAACGCGACGATATTCACGTTGCACTTTGGTCACGGATTCGAATTTGAATTTTTTTTTTTTGTATTTTTCTGAAGTTAGAAACAAGGAGGCAGTCAGACAGACTCCTGCATGTGCCTGACCGGGATCCACCTGGCATGCCCACCAGAGGGCAATGCTCTGCCCATCAGGGGCGTTGCTCTGTTGCAACCAGAGCCATTCTAGTGCCTGAGGCAGAGGCCACAGAGCCATCCTCAGCACCCAGGTCAACTTTGCTCCAATGGAGCCTTGGCTGCAGGAGGGGAAGAGAGAGACAGAGAAGAAGGAGAGGGGGAGGGGTGGAGAAGCAGATGAGCACTTCTCTTGTGTGCCCTGGCCGGGAATCGAGCCCAGGACTCCTGCACATCAGACCAATGCTCTACCACTGAGCCAACCGGCCAGGACTGCGGATTTGAATTTAGCGAGCCACAGAACACACTGAACTTTCCTCTGTACTGTCCACATTTCGACTGGCATGGTCGTGGGCTGCTCCGCTGTATACACGGTGTTCCGTCATCATCTGCGCATGCACACATGCTGCCACATCATCCGACAGAAATTGGGAGGGTTTTCCTTTTATTTGGTGCAGATTTCTATCATGTTTTATTGCTTTCCTGTGACCGGTCAAAAGTGCACCATGACTTTACAGACACACTGTATTATCAAAGTTAAGGAGCGACATTGACTTTAATGATAAAAGGTTCAGTGCACCAGGAAGACACAGCAGTCCTCCTATATGTATTGTACCTGGGAACGCTGATTTCCTTTCTGGATGTTCTAGGGAAAGATCTTTTTTTTAATTTTATTTTAATTTATTATTATTATTTTTGCTTATTTGGGTTTTGGCAGAATTCAGTTATTTGTGGTTGTAGGACTAAGGTCCCTATTTCTTTGCTGAATGTTGGTGGAGGGCCATTTCCAGTTTCTCTAGGCCCCCTAAATCCTGTGACTTATGGCCCTTTTTTTCCAGCAATGAGGGGTTGAATATCTCATATTTTGAATCTCTTCTTCTTCTGTTGTCATCAAATCTTTCTCTAACCACATCTGGGAAAAATTCTCTATTTTTAAAGACTTGAGATCAGATTGGGTCCACCCAGGTACCTAGGATAACCTCTCCCTCTCAAGGTCAGTACCCCTAGAAACATTTGCAAAACCTCTTTGGCCATGTAAATGAACATATTCACAGGTTTCAGAAATTAAGGAAGGAACATTCCTTAGGAGGCCATGTGGGACCTACCATTGGAGGTAATGCACCTGTCCAATCACCATGTTCAATGGAAAGACTCCATTGACAAACTCTGAGGAAATGCTAATGAGATTGACCACGATGGGAAGGAGTTTAAAAGTCCTACCTGCAGGAAAAGTGAAGATAATAGATGTTTTAGCCCAGAAGATAGTAAATTGAAGATGAGAAATATCTACCAATAATTTTAAATATTAAATATGTTTCTATGCATAAAACAGAGCAATCTTGTTTTGAATAAATCCAGAATGAAAAAGTAGGATTAATAGAAGAAAGCTATAAGGAGATAGATTTTGGTTCACCAAAAGAATGTTCTAAATTAAGGGCTGATCAATGATTGGGTGATCTTCCCCTGGAAGTAGTGAGCATTTTATTAATGTAGGGATAATTTACTAGATATATTAACATATTGTTCAATCATTTCTGCATGCCAACATATATATTGATCCTCTTGTATGTGTCAAAAAGAAGTTAAATTTTATTTCCTACTCCTAAAGAATTTGCCATATAATATTTTATGATTCTTTGTTTTTACCCTTGATCTTCATTCCCCAGAAATGGATTTAACAGTGGGCGCACCAGGCGTGCACCAGGCCCCGACTTATGAAAGGCCCCGCAAAACCCCAACTTTACACTTTTTTTCTAATGACACCAAGTTTGGTTTCAGATGTGCAATTTTAACATTAATAGTACATAATAGTTTTTATTTATTTAAAAATATGGTTAACATGTATTTTTATTTTTCCTGTCTCTCTCTCTTTTTTTAAGGGGCCCAATATTTTATTCTGTGCCCGGGGCCTCAACCAACCTTAATTTGCTTCTGTCATTTCCTCCATTTATTTATTTAATGAATAGTTAGTGAGTTCCAACAATGGCCAGGTACCATTCTAGGAACTGAGGATCATTAGTGATCAAAACAGATAAAATTCCTGTGTTTTCTAAGCTTACATTTTAGAAGGGGTACAAAAAAGATAGTCATTGGCTGAGCTCTGTCCTTCTGCTACTGAATACCTCTTGCATCAGTCCCTTCTCCGTGCTCCACCCTTGACCATTGTCAGCCCTTTAGTCTCTCACTTTAACAGTGGGAGTGGCATTTAAATAATCCCCATTTTAATCTCTCTCACACCCTGCCTGCAGATTAAGTGTTCTGAAACAACGCTTCATTAACTAACCTCTCTTGGGTTCCTCTTGCAAGCAGAAATGAGTATGTGCTCCTTAGCCTGGCTTCCAAGGTCCTTGATGGTCAAGTAGTTGTCTACCTTTCCGACCACATGTCCTGTTAGCTGCTTTCACGTCTCCTTTGCCCCAGATAGGAAAACAGTTTCTCCTCTCCCTGTTTATATCCACACATCCTCACAGACACTACTTTGTTTTTGTTCCTCTATCCTGGAAGGACTTCTCTCTCTCTGAACAGCCAAACCTTATCTATTTTCCAAGTCTCACATCAAATATCATGATGTCTACAAAACTTTCCATGATTTTCTTGACAATACCTCTTTCCTCTGAAACCCACAACACTCGACCCGCACCTGTTTATAGGGCCACACATAACTTCTCATGAGCATGGGTTCTCCTCCCCAGGGCCAGAATTCATGACTGATGCATTTTGCTATTTTACTCAATTGTTTGCACATATGCATTTCTTAGATTGTTAAAGTTGAAGATTTGGTAGTTTTTGGGCAGATAAAATATATTTTGCTCACTTTGTTAAAGATGGCGCTGTCCACATGGAAGCCCATTGCCCAGGTGATGATATTAATTGCCCTTCTTGCTTGGGATGGGTGTTATTATGTTAATGTGTGTTGGGGGAGGGCTTTCACGCCAAAAGGTTTTTTTTTTTTAATTTAATTTTTTTTTTTTTACAGAGACAGAGAGTCAGAGAGAGGGATAGACAGGGACAGAGAGAGATGAGAAGCATCAATCATCAGTTTTTTGTTGTGCGTTGCGACACCTTAGTTGTTCATTGATTGCTTTCTCATATGTGCCTTGACCGTTGGCCTTCAGCAGACCAAGTAACCCCTTGCTGGAGCCAGCGAGCTTGGGTCCAAGCTGGTGAGCTTTTGCTCAAACCAGATGAGCCCGTGCTCAAGCTGGTGACCTTGGGGTCTCGAACCTGGGTCCTTCCACATCCCAGTCCGACACTCTATCCACTGTGCCACTGCCTGGTCAGGCCCAAAAGGTTTTAAGAGGAAGAAAGATTACGTTGTTCTGGGGAAGAGTGATTATGTCCTAGGAGGAGCCCATGCTGGAGGAGAGCAGAGAAAGGCCACATGGAGGAGAAGAGAGGCAGCTAAGATGGTGGAGTGCTGAAGGAGAAGCCAGTTTGTGCAGAGTTTGTGCAGAGAGAAGGAGATGGGGAACGAGGTGAATGGGGCTGGTGAGCTAGAAACTTTGATTCTAGAAAACTTGGATAAATCCGTGGCTTTGGGAGCCCTGAATGGAAAGGGAAGTGTTTTCCCACTGTGTGTATTTCTTGCCCACTGGGTGCAAGCTAAGATTAAAGCTAACGACCCACCAGTTCTTGGCTCCGTTGTTTTATTACCATCTGCTTGAATCAAATGCAAACCTGCATGGGCCAGACGGCTGTGATGGTGGCCGTGGCTACTGGCTTTATAGTAGTGAACTCAAGCTCTGTTTCTACTTTTGAAGAAAAGCTATGTCAAGTGTATTTATTTGTCTCATTCTGTACAAACAGGCAGATACTGGATCTTTTGAGTGAATCATTTACGGGAAGTAGTTGGCACACAGTTTTCTCCTTTTTGGGATGTTTAATTTTTCTATCCATGAAAGGGTAGTAAGGTCACTTGTCTATCCCACCGTTTTTATGGTGGACTTTAAAAAAATCATCCTACACCTGACCAGGATATAGCGCAGTGTATAGAGCATTGGTCTGGAAAGCTGAGGACCTAGGTTCAAAACCTTGAGGTCGCTGGCTTGAGCAAGAGGTCACTTGCTCTTCTGTAGCCCCCCAGTCAAGGCACATATGAGAAAGTAGTCAATGAACAACTAAGGTACCACATAAAAATTAATGCTTCTCATTTCTCTCCTTTCCTGCCTATCTCTGCCTGTCTGTTCCTCAGTCTCGCTCTCTCTCTTGCTAAAAAAACAAAAATAACAAACTTCCTAGAAGGCATAAATCAGTAATTGGACAATTAGGCCACAGGGTCAGGAGTGTTACCTTAGGAACTGTTGAATTGGCCTAGTGGTATAAACCTACTTGCACATATGAACTTCAAATTTTAGTGAAAGCAGAAAATGGGTGGATATTCTATTCTTAGCTCTCATGCCTTTGTCCCCAAGGATGAAGATCAGAACTGTACCTGAGCAGGTAATGTGGCAGTAGTTCTTTTCTTGGAATTCTGCGCGTCTGCACCACGTATCACTGTTTACCTGGAAAATGCCATAGTCGATGCTTCCGTCCTTCAGGAACTTCTGAGCCGTGCTGTTGAAGTGGCTCTCATAGTACGCCATGCAGATCCCTGGAGGGGGAAAGTCAGAGATGCCCAAAAAGAAATGCATCGTACCCTCTAGCCCTATCTTAGGGGAGCGTTCCCTCACATATACTACAGTGATGCTCTGCTTCCAATAACCCTGGGGAGGGTCGGGGAAGGCAGCACAGCCGTTGGGCACATGACAGGCAAGAATGGCACACTTAACTCATGTCTAGTCTGTGGCCAAGTCTGGTCTAGACTAAAAGTCACATCTGCCCCAACAATGCCTGCAAGGGTAGCATTGTTTTCTCCTTCCTTTGCTAGAGTCATGAGTACAGGACTCCAGAAGTTGGGCATGAGGGGCAAGGGAAAGCAGAGGGGCTCCAGAGAGGAGCTGTTGATGAGAACATGTGAGCCCCTAGCGGACACCCCTGGTGGGGCAGAGTAGAGAAAAACTGGGAACAAGTAAATAGAAGTGGATGTGGATGGGGCCTTTGATATCTTGAGGGAGAGATCAAGGGTAGAAAGAGAACAGGAAGGAAAGAATCTTACAGTTTCCAAGGCTAAAGCCCTTGTAATTGTCCAGGCCAGCCCTTGAAAATATTTTTGCCAGTTTACAGCGAGTGTAGACTTTAGACTCAGTGACTGTGGCCAGGCAGCCAATCAGGGCCAAGATGCTGGCAGCCCTCATCCTGGGGCCTGTGGGGGCAGAACCTGTCAAAGAATGAATAGAAGACCAGGTCAGACAACCTTGCTTTGTCCTGAGACTAAGTCTGTCACCAACGAGAACTTCAACATCTGCCGGCCTCGGATGTGGAAGGCCAGACTTAGGGAATAAACCCAAGTACGGAGAGGACACAGCACAGGCAAGGAAGGAGTGCAGGTTCTCCCTTTAAGAGTTACTTTCAAGTAAATGCTGTGTTCCTAGGATCAGGACAGCAAAGAATTCAATCTTCCTTTGTCCATCCTGCTGGAAACCACAGAGGCAATATATTTCTAAAGGTTTCCCATTAATGGTATGAATTGGGGGAAACACAAATACAAAGAGTTAGGCATTCCCTTTAGGTGCAGAGACAGACTCCATTTCAGCCAGAGATGAAGTCCAGCTCAACTTACTCAGTTTGTGCTGGGCAGCTCCCACGAGCCTGCCGCCCATGAGGCCGTTTCTGTTTCCTCCCGGCACAGGCGATCCTGTCTTCAGAGCCTTTAGAAGAAGAATTCTAGCTCTTGTGTCTCCAACTGCCTAGAGATTCTAGAATTCCATTCTTGGAATTGAGGGGTAATGGCATTCTGGGCCTTCCTACCTCTCTTTTCTCTTTCATCCTCAACACTTCCCTCACTGCTCAGCTTAGGTAGGGCCTCCCATCCAAGGGAGAGCTCTATTCTGCAGCATCATCACCCAAACTTCATCACCAATCCCATCAATGAAGTTGAACATGTGCCCAGTAGGTACATATCCCATTATAAACCACACACTCATGGACTTCTGTACTAATATGTTACATAAATTATAAATATACAGCAAACTCAAATTTAAAAGGAATGAGGTAGAGGTAAAATTAACATTTAGAAATTTTTATTACCAGCACAAATGCCTTGCTATAATTAAAATGTTATTATTAATAAAATTTCTGTGGGATTGACAATGATTAAATAAGATTCATTATCTTAGTCAATACTTCTGAAAACTTTAGTTAGAACTTTCTGGATCAATAGTTAAAGGGCTGGTTTCAAAGTCCATTTATTTCCATGTTCAGATTTAAAGGCACCTTTGAAATTGATATGAAATATTTCATTGTGATATGCAGATCTAACTAGAAGTGTATCATTATATTCTTAAATTCTATATGCCAATTATGCAAAGGTTATGTGAAAATTTACTTAATAAATTTTAATTTTTCTAGTTATCAATCTCTTACAGCCTAATTGGAAATTATCACAGTTTTAAATTTTTAACAAGTGGCTTCAAAACTTACCAACATTTTTTTGGAAGGTTTTGAAAGAGGTTGGAAAATTGTTTCTTAAGGTTTTAGAAGTATACTTTTGTAAGACCTGATTCTTAATCTCAAATCTCAAAACTCCAAAAGAGTAAAAAGAATAGTAAAAAATTTTCCGCCTATCCTTCTCAGGTGTGTGGGAGACAGGCTGTAAGCTGACAAAGTCTAAGGGTTAAACCAAAGGCTAAACTCTTCCCCATACTCTCTGTTTTTGTTCCTTGAGGCAATCTACATATCCTTCCTCCTACCCGTTGTTTATGGACTTGCTAGTTATAATGTGATGCATGATGAAAAGTCACGCACTTTTGAGAAAGGTCTGGTTTATACCTTACATATGTGACTTTGTATTAGAGACTCCCTTGTTTTGCAAATGGCTTTGTTCTCTGCATTACAAAATAAAGCTGACTGAGGGTGTCTCTGCTCTTGTAGTTCATCAGCCTACAGAGACCTCCCGATCCCATCCTTTACCTCTCTATGCTTCATCCCCCACCATTTTTCCTCAGGACCTGGTCAATTATGAGTCCTGCTGGTTCGTGGCATAGGTGGGCATCCAGCTGCTTTCCCCATAGGTAAACAAGGAGACAACTATGTCTTCCAGACTTATCAAATGTATAATATGTACACACTGATATATAAATGTATTATTTTCTTTTTCTTCTCACACTACTTTTGTACCTTACTTCTAAAATTGGATGATATATGTTGAAGATCTATTCTTATGACTACACAGTGTTGCATAATAGAGCATTTTTGGCCAACTTAATATAGATACATGTTTAAGTTGTTTCATTTTTCTATAATAAACATGTGACAATTAATAATCTTGTATATTTCAGAATCCCTCTTTTTCTCATTCCAAATTATTGCAAGGATTCTATTACTTCAAGCCCACCTTTTAATAAACTTAACCACTTAATTCTAATAGAGTTAACTCTAATAGTATAGTCTGATCTTATTTAATTTTTTTTTTATAAAATGCAACCACATTGGGGATATTCTGCACCATTTAAGCTGAAATAAACTGCAATAAACCAAGAGGACTGAATGGATACCTTATTCTCAATGCTTTTATTTGAGGCCATGTAAAATGAGACGAGGACACAAGAGCAATAGAGTTCAAGTATTATATAAAGATTCAAACTGCTGACCTGCACATTTACCTACATGGAGCCACCAGCAACAAAACAAGTCAGACTTAGACTTTGTCCTCCTGAAGGTGACCACAGCAGCAGTGTGGTCCTCAGCCCAAGACTTGGGGAGATCTGAAAATCTTCTGTTATTGTATGCAAAGTAGGGAGATTCATGTGCACTTTTCTGGGGACAAACTCTAAGTTTGACCTAATTCTTAAAGAAATCTGGGACTTCCAGAATGTGAAGAATTGCTACTTTTGAGCCTGCTCACCCTCTAATCAGATAGCCCCCCCTTCATCCCAGCATTCTGCCCTGCCTTGGGGGATGCACATAGATCAAGTGTGAGTTTTCTGTGTCTTTTGTGCCTCGTTGATTTTGCACTGTGTATTCCTTACTGTTTTTATTTTTTGACATGTTTAATATTTTCCAAATGCATAAAGAAAGTTCTTCAGCATTTTATACACTGCAAAATCTTGGCACGGGTCAGAATGGTGTGGAATAACATTGACTACTCCATGAAATACACATTTTCTAAACTTCTTGGCAACCCAAGAATAGTTTGTCAGTTGTTCTCTAAGAGTAGGAGGGTGTGTGGGTGTGTGTGTGTGAACGGTCATCCTTCCCGCTTTAGTTTTGCTTCACTTCCCCCAACAAATGCCCGGCCCTTTGTAGACCATTTTCATTGCCACCATTTTTGCAAACCTTCCCATTTTTCCTCTCCTGTGTCCACAGGTCATGTTATAGCCATCTCCCATTTCTTCCAGTCCAAGATAAATGTAGAAAGAACTTGCACTGTGGCTGACCTCTCTTTCACTTCTTGAAAGGAAAATGTCTGTGTGGCATGACTTTTTCCATCATTTAATCCAACCGTGCATTTCCAGAATAAGAAAAACCAGAAAACTAGCAGGCTTATAGCTGCTCACTCCCACCAATGGCCATGTGGTTGTAGCTATGAACCAGAAAGCCCGGGTCTGTGGTACCAGCCACATTACCTTTAGCCTTGAGCATGTCCCTCGAGAGCAAAGCCCTGCTTCTGTTGGAATCCTGAATATGTTACCACTCCTAAGTGGGAAAAATGTTTTCCAGGAATTACATTAAGGACCTTGATTCTCTCGTTGTCATTTATTTATTGTGTCTGAGGTTTGTAGTTATTTGTGAGCATGTGTTTAAAATTCCAGTAAGCATTTGCCTCCGTTCCCAACTCTGGCAGGCTCCAGGGCTCAGAAACACATCATCTGGTGACCTTTCCAGGGCATGATTAGATCCAGAAATCAATCACAGTAACCAAACTGCATTCATGAAGTATATAAATGATATAAAACTATTTATAAACAGATACAAAAACCAATTGAAACGACATGTTTTGAACAGGAAGAAACCCTGGAAACATTATAGGACAGTATCTTCTTTTACAGATTAACATGTCGAAGCCCCCATCAACCAAATGAAAAGGCAGTCTACTGAATAAAAGAAATATTTGCAAATCGTGAGTCTGAGAAGGAATTAATATCCAAAAATATATAAATAATTTGTGTAATTTAGTTACAACAAAAAATATAATAATTTGATTAAAAATTGAATAGAGCATCTGAACAGACATTTTTCCAAAGAAGACATACACAGAAGGTCAACAGGTGCATGAAAAGAGGCTCAACATCACTAATCACAAGGGAAATGCAAATCCAACCACCGTGAGGTACCACCTCACACCTGTTAGAATGGCTGTCATCAACAAGACAGGTACCATGTGCTGGCGAGGATGTGGAGAAAAAGGAAGCCTAGTGAACTGTTGGAGGGAGTGCAGATTGATACAGTCACTGTGGAACAGTATGGTAGTTCCTCAAAAAATTAAAATGGAACTGCCTTATGACTGAGCAATTCCACTTCTGGATATGTATTTATCTGAAGAAGTAAAAAACAGTAAGTCAAAAAGATATCTGCACTCCATGGTCATTGCAGCATTATTCATAATAGCCAAGATATGAAAACAAATGTCCATTGGTGGGTGAATGAATAAAAACAATGAGATTTTCCATGGTGGTGGGAGACAGCTCCACATGCCTTGAGTGGGCAGGCATGTTCTCCTGCACATTCACCCACTAGCCTGATCCCTTCCCGACAGCCAAAAAAAGAAAAAATAAAGAGAGAGACTTTTACACACACAACACATACCCTGGAATATTATTCAGCTGTAAGAAAATTAAATCTTGCCCTTTTGTGACATGACTGGATCTTGAGGACATTATTCTAAGTGAACTAAATCAGACAGAGAAAGACAAATACCATGTGATCTAACTTATATATGAAATCTAAAATAAAACAAAACAAAACAAAATAACACAAGCTTATAGACACAGAGAACAGATTGGCATTGTCAGAAGCAGGGTTGGGGGTGCAAAATGAGAGAAGGAAGTCAAGAGGAACAAACTGCCACTTATAAAATAAACAAATCCTGGGGATGTCAGGGACAGTGTGGTGACTGCAGCTACAACTCTAGTGCACATTAGAAAGTTGCTTAGGGCGTAGATCTTAAAAGTTTTCATCACAAGAAAAAAAATGTGTGACTATGTATGGTGACAGATGTTGACTGGACTTATTCTAGTAATCATTTCACAATATATATAAATACTGAATCATTATGTTGTACACCTGAAAGGAATAGAATGCCATATGTCAGTTGTACCTCAAAAAACAAAAACAAAAAAACCACTGAGGCTTCAAGAGTTACCTTGTTGCATTTGAACCTGGAGCACAAAGTCTAGCTGTAAGTAAGCAATTTGGTAAGTGTTTATAGAATGAGTCGCTGTGATTAAGTGACTTGCCATACGAAAGAGTCTACTAGTGCCTGGCCCCTCGTCACAATGGAATGAATATTGAGTTAAATAGAACATATCGATGGAAGCTCAGTTTAAAAACAAGTAGCAGTAAATGATTGTTTAATCCAGAGATGCAACTCTCCACAAACCAGCACACGTAACTGTAACCCTGGCTGCAGCCATCACATCCCTTCCCGAACACAGCAATCACCTAGCGGAATTCTAGACAGGAACAGCAAATCACGGCGGTGCACAATACCCTTTACACGAGGTGACAGGGAAGCACACTTGTGTTCATAGTGACTGATTGACTAAGGCATTCTGTGTCTCTAGAAGCAGTCTTTTCTCTCACCATATCTCAGTCAGAGCCCCTTGCCCCTCCCTCCCTACCCCCAAGTGCTCTAGAGGCCTTCTCTCCTCTCCTCCAGGGTCCTCGCCTGATTCCATAGGCACTGCCACCTGGCCAGCTCCTCCCCGTAGAGCTACTCCCCATATCAACCTGGCCAGGGATTTCACCCTTTGCCTTACACATCTGAATGTTTGTGTCCCTTTTAAACCTGGATGGGTTCTCACAGCAAGAGTTTGTGCCACTAATGAGGTTGCATAAGAAAAGTCAAGGATCCCAGATTGTGTGGAAATTCCACTTGCTAACCCAGCTGTGATGATCATATTTGATGTTAACTCAAGTGAACAGTCCATGGATGTTAAAAATCATGGGCACTTTCAGGGGGCTATTATTTCTAATGTCATTGGGTGATTTGGGGAGACTCTCGCTCTTGTGTACTCTCCCCTTTGTAGCTTGCTTTGTGGAGTATTTCAACCTCCCACCTCTGGCTTCCGCACAACCCGTGCACCTTCCTGGTTGTTAGCATCACCACAGTGGGAAAGGAGGCAACAGGGAAGCCCAGATCAGCCCATTTCATTTTTAAGGCAGCTCTCATAAAAGATTTCAAGGGATAAAAATGATTGGTAAAAATAAGGTTTGGGGTTTCTGTAAATCTAAGCTGGTCACGCCTTTCCTGTGTTCTGCTGAAAAGGTTAAATAGATTTAATCTGGTTTTCTGTGTCTAGAGACCAGCAACTCGCTTTGGGATTATTTGGGCTCTTTGGGGAGATTAAGTGAAGATAGGTACCAGTACTTATGCCAAGGGGCCATCTGTCCCTTTATGTTTTTAAAGACATGCTCCTTGGTAACTTGTGCTTTCATCTGTTAAAAGTTCAATACAACTTAATTTCATTTCCTGTTAAAAGTATACTGTGGCATTGTTGCAGAAACAACACTTCTCATTTTTGGTGGGTTTTGATGAGTTAGGGCTTGTTTCCCTCCTTTTATTTGTTCTGTGATAATACTTACATATGTTCAGGAGGAAGCCAAGGCTGAAGATATTTGGAAGTCAAGAGTTTCCTAGAATTTGGAAAGCCTGAGCCTTTTAAAACATAAGCATGCTTCAAAATGCCAAACCTATGTGGCTTAGAAAATCCAAGGACTAAATTTGCATTTAAACATAACACACACACACACACACACACACACACACACACACCCGCCCCCGCACCTTCTGCAGCTCCGGGTCTCACAGGTGCACCCCGCTGGAGTGCAGGGCTGGCCCCAGGCTGGGTTCCATCACCTCAGAGTGAGGTGACAAAGAGCATGGCCTCTGACCTAGTCAGTGTGAAATAGAAAACTGAACCAGGGCTGTGCCCGGGTACCTGAGGGCACCTGAGGTGTGGAGTGCAGAGTCCACACCCCAAAGGAGCATTCCTTGCCTTGGAGAGCAAGTCCAAGGGGTGACTATTATTAAGTGTATAAAATAAATGCACAAAGTTATATGCAAGGAAGAGGGTCTAAATATGGATCTTTTTTTTTAAAATAAATTTTTATTAATGTTAATGGGATGACATTAATAAATCAGGGTACATATATTCAAAGAAAACATGTCTAGGTTATCTTGTCATTAAATTATGTTGCATACCCCTCGCCCAGAGTCAGATTGTCCTCCGTCACCCTCTATCTAGTTTTCTCTGTGCCCCTCCCCCTCCCCCTAACTCTCTCCCTCCCTCCCTCCTGCATCCTCCCTCCTCCCACCCCTGGTAGCCACCACACTCTTGTCCATGTCTCTTAGTCTCGTTTTTATGTTCCACCAATGTATGGAATCATGTAGTTCTTGTTTTTTTCTGATTTACTTACTTTACTCCGTATAATGTTATCAAGGTCCCACCATTTTGCTGTAAATGATCTGATGTCATCATTTCTTATGGCTGAGTAGTATTCCATAGTGTATATGTGCTACATCTTCTTTATCCAGTCTTCTATTGAAGGGCTTTTTGGTTGTTTCCATGTCTTGGCCACTGTGAATAGTGTTGCAATGAATATGGGGCTACACGTGTCTTTATGTATCAATGTTTCTGAGTTTTTGGGGTATATACCCAGTAGAGGGATTGCTGGGTCATAAGGTAGTTCTATTTTCAGTTTTTTGAGGAACCACCATACTTTCTTCCATAATGGTTGTACTACTTTACAGTCCCACCAACAGTGGATGAGAGTTCCCTTTTCTCCACAGCCTCTCCAACATTTGCTATTACCCGTCTTGTTGATAATAGCTAATCTAACAGGGGTGAGGTGGTATCTCATTGTAGTTTTGATTTGCATTTCTCTAATAACTAATGAAGCTGAGCATCTTTTCATATATCTGTTGGCCATTTGTATTTCTTCCTGGGAGAAGTGTCTGTTCATGTCCTCTTCCCATTTTTTTATTGGATTGTTTGTTTGTTTGTTGTTGAGTTTTATGAGTTCTTTGTAAATTTTGGATACTAGGCCCTTATCTGAGCTGTTGTTTGAAAATAACATTTCCCATTTAGTTGGCTGTCTGTTTATTTTGATATCAGTTTCTCTTGCTGAGCAAAAACTTTTTATTCTGATGTAGTCCCATTCATTTATCTTTGCCTTCACTTCTCTTGCCATTGGAGTCAAGTTCATAAAATGTTCTTTAAAACCCAGGTCCATGAGTTTAGTACCTATGTCTTCTTCTATGTACTTTATTGTTTCAGGTCTTATGTTTAGATCTTTGATCCATTTTGAATTAATTTTAGTACAGGGGGACAAACTGCAGTCGAGTTTCATTCTTTTGCATGTGGCTTTCCAGTTTTCCCAACACCATTTGTTGAAGAGGCTTTCTTTTTTCCATTGTGTGTTGTTGGCCCCTTTATCAAAGATTATTTGACCATAAATATGGATCTTTTGTTCATCTTCTTGCATGTATGACAGACCGAAGCATAGTGCTTTGCACATTATGAGTCTGCAACTACTTTTGTGTGTGTGTGTGTGTGTGTGTGTTATAAAATGTCTTATATTTTAAATATACTAATAAAAGCAAACAATTTTAAGTTGAAGTGATTCTTTAACATACAAGTTCCTGTTTGAAGGAAATGAATATTAATGTGGTTTGGTTTTATCTGAGGTCCAACTGGCATGTGCAGTCTATAACCCTTAAATGTATGAAATTTATAACTTATTTTCCTGTTTAGGGACAAAAGGACAAGTGGTTCAATGTCTGGAACTGTACCAAGAAACAATGTGTATAATATTTTTATTTTAGTTTTTACCAGCCCCTGTCTTTGTAGGGGGAAAGATTCTATTAACTTCTTTAATAAGGCCAGCAGACTTTCTCTCAGAGAACAGTATCTTACAGAGTTTATAAAGGTAGGGATTCAAGGCCCTGAGCTTTGTCAGACTGTTTCCTCTGCCTCATAAACCTGCTTATCTACATCCATCTATGTTTATTTTTCTCCTTCTTTTTAATTTACTTAATGGGCTTCAGCTGAAGTCTTTCCTTAATGTCTGAGCAAAGTCCAGTGCCATTAAACCCCTGAGGATTTAGCCATCAGAGTTCAGCTCTTCTGGATTATTCTGTCTGCCTTTCATCCTCACCACCACAGAAGCAGTGGGTATCAAGCACCCCAGACCCAACCTGGAGGCCTGGAGTTAACCTGGGGCTCCACTAACCAGACGGATCATCTTGCCCACTCTCCTCCCTCCTTACTGTGCTGGCCTCTCACCTCCTGTCGCCTCCTGCCTCTCTGTCTGGTGTCTCTGCCTCTTTAAACCCTCCTACTCCTCCCCCTCCTCCTTCTGGTATTGTTCTACCTCCAATCTTAACTCATTCACCTCTTCCACACTTTTTCTGACTTAACTCATAAACCAAAAAATGATAGAGCCTAACATTTTAGTTTACCAAACCAAGTGCTGTAAAGGGTCCGCGTGATAATGAGATGTTGCTTAGGTTTTTGAGAAGCTGACACTCTAGTGGACATGACGTGGGTGGGGGATGGGAGGAAAAGGGGGATCAGGGAAAGCTAAGTGGAGAAAAGGTTATCTGATGATGGAAGGTTTCCATGGCAAAGCCGGGGACTGAGGAATCTGATGTTCTTGCGTTTCATCAGAAACAACTGGCGAGCTGGTTCAAAATCCAGAGTACTGTACTTTTTTAGAAATCAGGACCACTGAGTCAACAAGTCTGACTCTAAGCCCAGGAATCTGAATTTTCAGAAAACACCTCAGGGGATTTATCAGGTGTTGGAGAATTACAAAAGCAACGAGAGCCTGGAAATTCATGAATTAAAAAATATTCATTTCATTATTAAGCTTTGTTCAGGTGTTTTGTCTTTTTTTAATTAAATAAATTTTTAAACACTTTATTCAGTTTAGAGAGAGAGAGAAAGAGAGAATGAGGGAGGAGCAGGAAGCATCAACTCCCATATGTGCCCGGACCAGACAAGCCCAGGCTTTTGAACTGGTGACCTCAGCGTTCCAGGTCCATGCTTTATCCACTGCACCACAGCAGGTCAGGTTTAATTGTTTTTTAAAAGCAGCACATTTAAAGAGGTGAGTGTAATCAGTTCTTGTTTATTTATTATGCTTATTGACACATCTGTGTTCCTTCCTACCTCTGTTCCTGTACCATGCATTTTCCTTTGGCTGGAGTTGTCTCCTTTCCTGACTTGTGTTGAATTAATAAAGCTTTTTGTTGGTGGTGGTGGCAGTGGAGATGGCTGTTCTGGATTTGCTTCTTCCCCCTCCCCACCATACTGCTTTGAATACTACAGTTTATTATCCTTCACTTTTATGCAAAATTTGGTTTTAATGTATATATTTTACCTTACACTTTCCTAATGATGATGTAGCCTGCCCAGTGCCGCTGTCCCCTTCCCGGCAGCAGGCAACAGAAGCACCATTATAGGTTGGGATGCTGTATAACTCCCATCTGCACGTGTCACCATCTGGAATTTCTGGTTCATCTTTTAAAAACAAATTAATTAATTATTAATATTTCACTCTGAGTGGTTAGCTATATCATCAGCTTTTATCATTTTTTTTTTCTAAAGACTATAGTCCTTAAAAAAATTCAGGAAGGGTCCAAGGGATGTCAACTATCTAAATTTTTTTTTCCTTCTTTTTTTTCTAAGTGAGAGGAGGGGAGATAGAGAGATAGACTCTTGCATGTGCCCCAACCAGGGTCTACCTGGCAACCCCTGTCTGGGACTGATACTCTGCCCATCTGGGGTCATCCTCACAACTGAGCTATTTTTAGTGCCTGAGGCAGATGAGCTTGAAACAATGGAACCACTGGCTGTGAGAGAAGAAGAGAGAGAAAAAGAGAGAAGGAGGAGGAGAGGGGTGGAGAAGCAGATAGTTGCTTCTCCTGTGTGCCCTGACAGAATCAAACCCCGACATTCATGCGCTGAGCCAGGGCCAACTTTCTAAGTTTTTATGGGCTTTATTTGGCCCTCAGGATTGAGTGGTCTTTCATCCTCATACAGACCAAGGTTCTTTTGTCCATCACTTTGGGGATGTTTTGCCACTGTCTCCCTGTCTTCATTATGGCAAGACCAACGTTGAGGTGGCCACTGCAATCTCTCCTCCTGGTGTTCACACTCTCGTAGAATCTCCTCCTTTGAGCATGGGTGACTTGCTTCCGACCAACAGGAAATGACCATGGAAATGGGGTGTCATTGCTGGGGTGATATTATGATATATAAGACAGCCTTGCTGGCTAACTGGCTCTGGAATTTCTCTCTCCTTGCTGCTTTGAAGAAGCAAGTAGCCGTGAGCTCCACAAATGCAAGGCAATAACCTCTGCTGACAACCTGAGTGAGCTTGGATGTGAATCTTTCAGCAATCGGGCCTCCATTGAGAACCTGGCCCTGGCGACACCTCGCTTGCAGCCTCACAAAAACCCCAGCTAGGTGGAGTCCCAATGCGTGACCCACAGAAACTGTGGGGTAAGAAATGTGAGTTGCTTTAATTTTTTACGTAGCATAAAATACTAATGCATCACCCCCACTGTCATTCTTTGGTAGGTAACTGTCATTTCTCCCTCCTCTAGGACTGCCTTGTCCGCAGCGTTCCAGTTTCTCTACAGTGTCTCAGCATGGTTTTATTTTTTCTTCATCTCTTTCACACTCGACACACATTATATAGATGGCGACTTTTTATTCCTTCAAGTTGGGAAATCCCTCAGCTATCAGTTCTTCAAAAATCGCCACTCTGACATCATGTGTGTTCTGGGCTCTGGAGCTCGGAGGGTGGGGCTCGGTTAGCCTGCCAGCCCCTGTCTCCCCTCCTGTACTTCATGTCTCTTCGTCATTCTGCACTTCATTCTGGACAGCTCAGTGCAATGTGACAGCTCTCTAATTCTGTGGCTATGACAAGTCTAATTTTATTATCCCTTCTGTTTAGCTTTAAGTTTCTGTTTATATATTTTGTTTGAGTTATAGTATTTGTTTGTTTTTGGTAATTTTGTGTATTCTAGATTTAAATATTTCTGGTTTTTTTAGTTTGTTTCTTTCACGATGTCTCCTTGTTATTGTTTCAGCTTCCAAATTCACCTTGAGAAGGATGGGTGTTGAGTGTGTGTGTGTGTGTGTGTGTACACACATGTGTGTGTTTTCTCTTCCTTTCCCCATGTTAATGTCTCTACGTAAAGACATTAACACACATCTGACCCCTCGGGTCCTTGATTCAGAACCATTTCTTCTTTTGGTGTGTCTTGCGGCCATGTCACAACTCCTGGTCTTAAACCAGCAACAGCTTATTCACCTCCAGGCCGGACAGCTGCCTCTACTCCCTCCCACCACACTGGGCCGCAGCTCTGTGCAGTTTAACAGCCCAACAGAGAAGCTCCATTGGAAACAAAAGACCTACTTCAGATCCTGCATGCATCCACGCTTCCCACTTACTGCTGTGTGTTCTGTTCTAGTCATGGCCTGCCCACGGAATCATTCACCCCATTGTCTTCAACATGTTTCAGTGCTGTGTGTTTGGAGTGCAGGCAGGAGAGTAACATGTGTGAACACAGCACTCTCTTTGGCGAAGACTCCAAGAATCACTACTGTTAAATTTTCTTTAGTTGGGATAAAATATTTTTATATCAATGACATGCATCTTTTAATCACTGACCAAACTCTCTTTGCCACTATTTTCAGAAGGCTAGAGGGAGGAAAGGACGAGCACCTGAGCATCTATTGTCTTGGGTTCTAGTTGGTATTATCAGAGTTTATCAACCATCTCAAGGGGCAGATGAGGTATCACATTGCATTTGGCATATGTATGTGTCTATGTCTCTCTTCAGGAGAAATCAGCTTCAAAATAGTACATGTAGGCACTTGTCTATGTTTCTGAAAAAAACTTAACACAAACATTTTGGGCTCTAGAAACTTATAAAATCAGAATAAGTATGGAAGACAAGACGAGAGGCAGTTGGGAACAAAACTCTGAGGAAAAGACCAAGAGTGCTGGAGCTGGACCCAGCTCTTACCCGTGCTTCTTGCAGAACTCTCTGTGCCTTGGTTCCCTCATCTTCACAGAGTTGTGATGAGGATCACATGAGTTAGTCCACGCTGAGTGCCCAGGAAGTCTCTGGCATGCCACAAGTACTCAGGGAAGGCCAGTCATTATCACTAGAAATGTCAGGTCTACTGAATCGGCATTTGTGAAGAGGAGAAGAGGCTTTCGGATGTGTAGGAGCTGGTGCATCTGTTAAAAGGAATCAGTCTCCATGTTATAGTCAATTTTACATGTCCACTTGACTGGACCACAGGGATCCTGGACATTTGCTCAGACATTATCCTGGGTGTGTCTCTGAGAGCGTTTCTGGATGTGATTCACATTTGGATGAAGTAGATGACCCTCCCCAATGTGGGTGGGCCTCGCCAAATTAGTTGAAGATCTGAATAGAACAAAGGACTAAGAGGGAACTCCTTTTGCCTGACTGTGCAGGGCTGGGACATTGCCTTCAGACTTGAACCGAAACATCAGTTCTTAGGTCTCAAGCCTGCTGGTGTTTGAACTAGAACTTACTAAATCATTGGCTCTTCTAGATCTCTAGTTTGCTGATGCAAATCGTAGGACTTCGCAGCCTTCATAAATATTTAAAGCAATTCCATATCTCTATGTCTATTAGTATTGCTTTCTCTACTCCTACATCTATCTATCTATCTATCTATCTATCTATCTATCTATCTATCTATCTATCCATCCATCCATCACCTATCTATCATCTATCTATAGATTTCCTTTTGGTTCTGTTTCTCTGGGGGACCCCAACATTCCCTTTCTCTTTTATGCATGAGTACAGTAAGGTTGTCAATCTTGGATTTCGACCCCTTTGATGGTAAAGGATATTAATGTCAATATCTGTGGTCAGATGATATCCTCTTGCAGACATGGAGTTTAACACAATTACAAGGGGTCATTTTGTTGGTGATAGATTCTCTCCTGTCACCTAATTTCAGACTTTAACTATGAAGCAGTGCTGGTCTGAGCATCCTAAAAACCTGTTTTCTCTGACATGAGACTGGCTCCTTCACCTTGTTCTCTTCCTGAACTTATTTGAGTCCATGTCTGGACACCATGAATCTGGGCTTTTAACCTTGCCATACTTCAGTAAAATGCTGGAAGTACATCTTGCCTTGGAGACATTAAGACCACTCAGTGGTTGCTCCAGCCCCATGGGAAGGA
This sequence comes from Saccopteryx bilineata, assembly GCF_036850765.1. Taxonomy (NCBI): domain Eukaryota; kingdom Metazoa; phylum Chordata; class Mammalia; order Chiroptera; family Emballonuridae; genus Saccopteryx; species Saccopteryx bilineata. Next base: position 132,909,343 of record NC_089494.1, read on the forward strand.
GGCTCTGCTTTGCCCTCCCCAGACCTCAGTGCCTGGTTCTCAGGAAAACATAAGAGTAAACAAATCCTTCCTCTACTAAAACTATTCAATTTCACAACATTTGTTCTTTCCAAAATACACCTCTCTTTCTAACGAACTCTTTAATTTTTATTTTACTTTTGAGTAAATTGTTCTGAACTTTTTTGGAGTTGTCTTCCCAGAATCTGATTTTAAAAACAAAACAAAACATAGCCCTAGAACAATATGTATCACACAGAGCACGAAAACACGGACTGGGAGCTCACGCCAGAGCTTGATGCAGACCCACTTTAAGCATCCCCATGTCAGATGGATGTCAGAACACTTCTTATAGGCAAATCCTGGTTCACTTCTGCATTTCCAAGGAAGCTGAAATTATTCTATTGCTGAATTCTCCCCTGCCCCCATGGGATAGAAATAAGGTCCTAGAGGTATCCGTTTTTGTTCATCAAAACTGTTTCATTACCAATTAAATACCAACTGCAGAAAGCCACAAGTAAATTTTATAAAACTGAAAACATGTCATTTCATTACCTAGGGAACTATTTCACCAACTGGGAGATGAATATACAGAAAACACTCACCTCAGCTTTGACACGGGCTCTACTCTTTTACGGAAGAACACAGACTTCAAGTCCTGATAGCCCAATGTCCCCATGAAAAAGACATGAAAGGCTTACTTCTGTGACTTTCCTTCCCTTTAGAAGGCACAATTTTGAAAAAATATTAGATGTTGTCACATCAAAATTTTCTTTTAAATGGGCAGATGTTGACTTTTTGCCAAGAAATTGTTTTCCTAAAAGCATAGAGTCATTTTTCTCTCAAATGTTTTCCTCCAAAAGTTACACAGCAACCCACATTTCTAGAGGAACTCACTGTTTGAACTCGAAGAAGGAATAGAAGGATGGCACGCCATCAACCCATGTCCCTGGCTCTGTTAGAGAGGAGGCCCAGAAAGCCGACCACCCTACTGCTGATAAATGCTGGCATGAGAACACCATCTGGGCCAGGTGTTCTTAAGCCTGAAGATAGGTAATCATGATTTTATAAGGCTCTCAAGGTCAATGTCCTTTTCTGGGAAAGCTAGACCTGGCCCCAGGTAGAATGATCTAGCACTCAGCTTTCTCGCTGTCTTCCACCCCTCTTCCTCAGGGGAACATCCTTATTCCATGACCCCAACCTGGAAATATCCAGTGTCTCACTAACACTCCCGCTGTTCCTGGCTGCCCTGGCTGTGGCATCCTGTCTGGTTTCCCGGGCTTTCACTTGCCTTGGCCCAAATGGCATCAACATTTGCCTGCCTTGTGTCCTCTCTTGAGGCTCAGTCTCTCTTCTTTCTGTTCCAGTTTATTTATTTATATTTTAATTTTTAGTGAGAAGAAGGGAGGCAGAGAGATAGATTCCTGCATGCGCTCCAGGACCCACCAGGCAAGTCCACTAGGGGACGATGCTCTGCCCATGGGGCTGCTGCTCTGTTGCAAGTGGAGTCATTTTTTAGCATCTTAGGCAGAGACCATGGAGCCATCCTCAGTGATGGAGGTGAACTCACTGGATCCAACTGAGCCATGGCTGTGGGAGGATAAGAGAGAGAGACAGATAGAAGGGGGGTAGGTGGAGAAGCAGACGGTCACTTCTCCTGTGTCTCCTGTGTGCCCTGACTGGGAGTTGAACCCAGGACATCCACCTGCCAGGAGATGCTCTACAACTGAGATAACCGGCCAGGGCCTTCTGCTCCAGGTTAACTGTGGGCACTGAGTCTGGTTCCTGTTAAATAAAGTATCTACCTTTTAAGACGAACCTTCTGTGATTTGTCCTTAAAAGGAAGAACCAGGGCCCTGGCCAGTTTGCTCAGTAGTAGGGCATTGGCCTGGCAATGAGGCAGAAATGACACATGCAGGTACAGGTGTAAAAAAAGGTGGGTTTTTAAATGTGAGGTTCTAACCGGGTATTTTTAAAAAATATGTAAGAGGACATTTTTTTTAAAAAAAGGTTTAGTGCTTCTTTGTGGCAGTTCCCACTTCCTCCCCGATGCCCCTCGCTGAAACCCTGGTGTGAGGGAGGTGGAAGGGCACAGTGTTCACTGTGCTCCCAAGCAGCCCACCAATGGCCCTGCACCTGTGTCTTCCTCATGGGAAAGGCAGGTGTCGCTGGAGAGCTGTGTGTGACCACTGGGCACGTTGCCACCTGCCAGCTTCTCAAGTGGAAGAGTCATCCTCCTTCCTCTTGTATGCCAGCATACAGCGTAGTGCCCTGAACATCAGGTGCTCACTACATGGCCACGGAAGGAATGACATGTGCCTCTACTTCTTGGAGGGGCCCCCACCTTTCCCGAACCTGCTTCAGCTGCAGCTCACCAGAGCCTTTCCCTGGGTGTTGCGGTGCAGGGAGACAGGGGCCTGGGAGCAGAAGCTGCTGCCCCCTCCACAGTGCCCTGGATCACTGTCACGTGGGCCAGCCATTGCACCGTGGGTTGGAGAACAGAGGTGGAGCACGGAAATGGACAATGGTCACAGGTTTGCCTGGGCAAGATGGGGACCGCAGGGTCTATCACAGGCCTGGGGTCTGCAGGCAGTGTTCGAGAACGTGGGGTAAAGGAAACAGGCTTTTCTCTTTCCTATGTCTCTCCCTGCTCCTCTGAGTCATTCCACCATAGTTTCAGATCTCCGTCCCTGCTGCGGTGTGGGGGATACGGCCAAGCTGAGAAGCCCCAGGAAGGGCAAGTGTTTGGTGGGTGTCCCCTGGGGACATTGGCCCGTGGTCATGAAACCCATGAAAAAGAGGGCTCCATCCACCTCTCAGCTGAGCGCCTGTGGAACTCCAGGCCTCTCCCCCACTTCCTGTCTCATTCTTCCCCTTTCTGTCTTCTTTCTTTCATTTCTGAAAGTGTCCTTCTGTTCTGAGGTGCAAAATTTCCAAATTGACACCTTGGCCACAGCAGTGGGGACTCTTAATGCACATGGTGCTTGGTGAGTGGGGCGGGTCTTAAAGACAGCGCAGGTGACAAGAGCAGGACCTTCATGAAGCAGGACCCTCACCAATGAAGACTTCAGGCCATGCCTGGGAAGGGCCCAGTGAGCAGGGGTCTGGCAGAGAGGCAGGGAGTGTGGAAGACAGGCTGGCCAGCAGAGGAGGGACAGGCCTGTGGCGGCAGAGGAGGGACAGGCCTGTGGCGGCAGAGGAGGGACAGGCCTGTGGCCAGCAGAGGAGGGACAGGCCTGTGGCCAGCAGAGGAGGGACAGGCCTGTGGTAGCAGAGGAGGGACAGGCCTGTGGCGGCAGAGGAGGGACAGGCCTGTGGCCAGCAGAGGAGGGACAGGCCTGTGGCGGCAGAGGAGGGACAGGCCTGTGGCGGCAGAGGAGGGCCAGGCCTGTGGCGGCAGAGGAGGGACAGGCCTGTGGCGGCAGAGGAGGGACAGGCCTGTGGCCAGCAGAGGAGGGACAGGCCTGTGGTAGCAGAGGAGGGACAGGCCTGTGGTAGCAGAGGAGGGCCAGGCCTGTGGTGGCAGAGGAGGGCCAGGCCTGTGGCGGCAGAAGAGGGCCAGGCCTGTGGCGGCAGAGGAGGGACAGGCCTGTGGCGGCAGAGGAGGGCCAGGCCTGTGGCGGCAGAGGAGGGACAGGCCTGTGGTGGCAGAAGAGGGCCAGGCCTGTGGCGGCAGAGGAGGGACAGGCCTGTGGCGGCAGAGGAGGGACAGGCCTGTGGCCAGCAGAGGAGGGACAGGCCTGTGGTAGCAGAGGAGGGCCAGGCCTGTGGCAGCAGGTTTTCCTGGCAGTGTCTTCACTTGTTCTCTAGATGAAGACAAACCAATGTTGTCCTGTAGGTCGTAGGGCTCTCTCAATGAGGGAAATCGAGTTTCTCTCCACTGGCATGTCTAAAAGAGCTACCCCGTGCCTTATCTCTGTGGTGCAGTGGATAAAGTGTCGACCTGGAACGCTGAAGTTGCCAGTTCGAAACCCCAGGTTTACCCGGTCACGGCACGCAAGAGAAGCAACTACTGAGTTGATGCTTCTTCCACTCCTCCACCCTTCTCTCTCTCACTCTCTCTACTCTCTGTAAAATCAATAACTAAAACCTTAAAAAAAAGTGCTACCCTGAGCAGTAGGAATCGGGTCACTGGGAGTGAGTCTGACATGACTTGCCACGTCCCTTGCTCAGTTCCATTACAGCTGCCTTTGCTGTTTCAGAGCCGAGCTGGCCCAGCCTCGTTCTGGACACTCCACTGTCTGAGGCTCCACAGGGCACTGCAGCTTCAGGGCTTTTGTTTGTTTGTTTGTTTTTAGCTAAATTTGGAGTGCACCAGGGCAATTTTCTGCTGAAAGTACCATCTTGGAAAAGAAGAAAAAATTATGTGCTCATGATAGCTTGTCGAGCACAAAACACGTTCAGAGGGATCACAGAGAATGGGGTGCACAGCACACCGTCAGTGAAGAGAGAAGAGGATAAACAGAAAGGTGGGGTTCTGGGGGCCCCTCAGTGGAAAGCCCTCAGCAATGGGGGAGCCATGGGCTGATCCCAGAAGTCAAGCACTGAGAGGACATGGAAGGTGTGAACTTGGTTCCCCCTCCAGTGGGCTTGGAGCTTTCATTATGCCTGACTCCCCACGGCCACACCCAGACCAGCTCAGCTCAACACACTGAAGACCACACACCACGTGTGATCCCCGCACCCTTCATCTGTTCAATGAGGAAAGTGGTGCTGCAGAAAAGGTGGGTTTAGTTCATTACCTTAACTTTTTCTCTCTCGTTATAAAAGTCATATACACTTAATATGAAATCAATAAAAATATATGTATATTTAAAGCAAAAAGCCCACTAGTAACAGTTTACTACATTTTTGTTCACATATTAATTTATTTATCAAAATTAGAAAAAACACTCATATGTGGAATTTTTTATACTAGACACTAGGAATGGAATGAGAAACTTGGGGGCAAACCTCATTGATGGGGTATCAGTCTTTAGTAACAAAACTGATCATGTACTATGTATTCCATCTTGTAGTTTACTTTTTTTACTTAATTATACACCATTGGTTTTCTTATATCCATAAATATTCTTCTATAACACATTTAATAATAGTCATGTATTATTTTACTTTATGGATTTTCCATATTTTATTAATCTGTCTCCTATAGTTAGATAAGTTTTTTAACTCCTTCCTCTTTATTGTGACATTATAATGTTAAGATGAACATTCTTTAAAATCTTCCTTCAATCACATTTGACATTCAATGTTATATTAGTTTCAAATGTACAGCATAGTGGTTGACATTTATGTAACTTACAAAGTGATCCCTCTGATAAATCTAATACCCACCTGTTTGAATGTATAATTTATAATATATTTGTCCTACTTATTTTTGGGTTGACACCAGAATTGGGCATTCTAAGGGCTTTTTAGGTGTTTAGTAAAAGATTATTTATCTAGAATGTTCAGGCTTGACTGTTTATGAATGAATGCTATTTCTAGAAGTTAAGCATATTATTTCAAATAGCACAGTTATTTATTTATTTATTTATTTATTTATTTATTTATTTATTTATATTTTTCCAAAGCTGGAAACGAGGAGGCAGTCAGACTCCCTCATGCACCCTACTGGGATCCACCTGGCATGCCCACCAGGGGGCAATGCTCCGCCCATCTGGGACGTTGCTCTGCTACAACCAGAGCCATTCTAGTGCCTGAGGCAGAGGCCACAGAGCCATTCTCAGTGCCTGGGCCAACTTTGCTCCAGTGGAGTCCTGGCTGCAGGAGGGAAGAGAGAGACAGAGAGGAAGGAGAGGGGGAGGGATGGAGAAGCAGATGGGCACTTCTCCTGTGTGCCCTGGCTGGGAATCGAACCTGGGACCCCTGCTCACCAGGCCGACGCTCTACCACTGAGCCAACCAGCCAGGGCCTCAAATAGCACAGGTATTTAAGATAAAATTAAAATGTTATTATCTCCAACATCTTTTGTATACAACCCTCCCCCCTTGTTGTTTTATGTGTTAAAAGACTGGATACATATTATGTGTTTGTTTAATGCTTTCAATAGTTGTTACCCTCTTAATTGATTATATGGCATTTCCTATCAGGTAATAGAGAAGCAGGTTTATGTTACAGTAGACAAATATGGCTTAGAGCTAAAGGCGCCATGTGTCGAGGCCAAAGTTTTTGTGACTCTGTGGATCTTCTCACCATCACAGAATGGCTCTCATCTTCATTGAGGATAGAGAAAACCAAGAAGTGTTGGCAACCTCTTAGAAAATGTTTTCAACATTCTATGCATAAACTTAATTTTTAAAACAGCTTTATTGAGGCATAATTCATATTAAAAATGATACATATTGAATGTGTACAAAATGATGAGCTTAAACATCTGAAAAAGTACCTGTGATTCCATCACCACAATCAAGTCAAGACATATTCAACACCTCTCAGAGTGTCCTTGGGTCCCTTTGCTTTTGTTTGTTTTATTTTGTGATAAGATGACTTAATGGGATCCACTCTCTTAGCACATTTTTTTACGTGTACAGGACGGTGTTGTCAACCTTAGGCACAATATTGTGCAGCCAGCTCTTGAGAGCTCATGCATCTAACATAGCTGAAACAAAAAATAAATCTCCAGTAACCGACCCTAAAGAAATGGGGATCTACGACTCGCCTGGCAAGAATGATGCTAACCTCTTTTCATAACTCTGTGAAGAACATCACCTGGGCACCTGTGTCTGTAGGTGGTGAAAGTGAGTATTAAGCTTTTTCAGTTTTTAGTGTTAAAATGAATAATGGAGAAGAGGGTCACAAGGGGTAGGAAGTAAGGAAGGTAGCTGACAGTATTTGCCATATTACATAATAGCTGTGTGTATGTCTTCTTTATGGACTTTTTATTCATTTCCTTTACCCACGGTTGTGTGTGTGTGTGTGTGTGTGTGTGTGTGTGTGTGTGTGTGAGAGAGAGAGAGAGGGAGAGAGAGAGATAGAGATACTGAAGTTTTGTTTTGTATCCATTGATATTTATTCTCACATTGTCTACCTTCCATGTGAAGCTTAAAAAGTAGTTCCCTTCTCATAGTTACATTTTCTTCTTTTATGATTTTATGTTTAAATATTTAATATTTTTAATCCATTTGGAGCTTCCTTTTGGTATGCATCATGAAGTAAATGCCTAATTTTTGTTTTCAAAAGAGGTAACTAATTATTCTTGTATAACATAAGTAATAATCTATGTGGCCCTCACTAAATGAATATGCTACCTGTATTATCTAATATTGAATTTCAGAGTCTGTTTTCAAACATTGTATTCTGGACCATTGATTTCTTTGTCCTCTCCAGTACTAATGCCATATATGTTCAATTTACTGTGGCTTTATAATCTGTTTTAGTCCCTGGTACTGCAAGTCTACGCATTTGTCTGCTGAAATACTTTACTCATCTGCTTTGTGTTCCTTATTATGCAAGGTGTTGGTGTGAGTTATGGTCAGTTCAGTGAGTTCCCCCCAAGCAGCCTGAGAACCATGGGAAATGGTCTTTCCTCATGGCCTCAGATACTAAAGGCTAAGGAACCATTCCCGGACTCACCTTTAATCAAGCAGTTTTACAAAATTGACACTTGAGGTGAACTTGGTGAACTATTTCCAGAGAAGGTTGGACACTCAAAAGAACACATAGAGAATTTTGAGAGGTAGTTTAAACCATAAATGCACACTGAGCTTTCCCAGAAGGTTAATCATTCATTCATTCATTCATTCATTCATTCATTCATTCATTCATTCATTCATGTTTCTTCTCAGAATCCTGTCTGAGATCCCTGACATCACAGGCTCACGGAGAGCATGGTTTGGATAACACAGACGCTTCAGACATGAGTGGCTGTCAGCAGTGGTCAACTTTTCCCCCCATATTGATTCTTTTTTTTTTTTTTTTGTATTTTTCTGAAGCTGGAAACGGGGAGAGACAGTCAGACAGACTCCCGCATGCGCCCGACCGGGATCCACCCGGCACGCCCACCGGGGGCGACGCTTTGCCCACCAGGGGGCGATGCTCTGCCCCTCCGGGGCGTCGCTCTGCCGAGACCAGAGCCACTCTAGCGCCTGGGGCAGAGGCCAAGGAGCCATCCCCAGCGCCCGGGCCATCCTTGCTCCAATGGAGCTGCGGAGGGGGAAGAGAGAGACAGAGAGGAAGGAGGGGGAGTGTGGAGAAGCAGATGGGCGCTTCTCCTATGTGCCCTGGCCGGGAATCGAACCCGGGTCCCCCGCACGCCAGGCCGACGCTCTACCGCTGAGCCAACCGGCCAGGGCCCGTATTGATTCTTTTGCTTTAAACGAGTCTCTATTTTTAGTACTGAATGAAGGACATGTATAGCCCTAGGTTTTCACAGATGAGATGCCACACCAGGTATGTAATTTAGATAATGGGGAAACTGCCCCATGAAAAGCTGTACATTCCCAAGGCCAGGAAGATTTTTCTCTAACCACGTTTCCCTGTGGCTTCACTGCTCTGTTCTGTAAGGTTTATCTATGTGCCAAGTTCCTGAGCCTGACACATGTAAAGAGAATTCACAGGACCCCTAGTGTGTTTCTGACTTTGTTTGAAAATGCAGTAAAACTTTACAGGGCTACCAGCATGACTCAGTGTTGTGTCTGAATTTCCTAATATTGAGGTTTGATGTGCTAATGACTTGCTGCAGAGTTACTCTTCCAGGGCGAGCCGGGACCCCACCTGCCAGCACAGGAAAAAGGGGTGGCAGTGCATTCCCAGTTCGATCCTGGCCACCTCTGTGCTCTGTCTGCAGCTCTGGAACTGGAGCTCATAGCTGATGGAGTTATGAGTCACCCACAAAGCAGCAGCTACCACCTTTAGTCAATAAATAAAATAAAACATGATTCCAAGTAATCCTGTTCCGTCTTTCCAATACAGTTGGGAACGATGGAGAACGCATCTTTCTACTAAAAGCATCTGGAGGGAGTGGCATTCTCCACAAATACTGAAACATATCTCTTTCTCTCCTCACACATTGGTTGTCATATTTGATCTCTTGTTCCCTCTTTCATTATCACATTTATCCCAACAACAGGCAAGGTCAAAGACACTGAACTACATTGCTAGAAAATAATCTCCTTGTTTTGACAGAACAGCCTTGGTTCTCTGAGAGTTTTATTTTCTACAAGTGCTGCAGCTATTATCACACAGTAAAGGTCTAATATAGATGGCCAGAATTCACCTTATCTCTTAAATAAAATGTTTTGTTTATGGAGAGAGTCTGGTGGCATGTCTGGACCCTGCTATCAAATCTTTCTTTCTTTTCTTTCTTTCTCTCTTTCCTTCCCTTCCCTTCCCTTTCCTTTCTTTCCTTTCCTCTTTTCTTTCTTTCTTTCTTTCTTTCTTTCTTTCTTTCTTTCTTTCTTTCTTTCTTTCTTTCTTTCTTTCTTTCTTTCTTTCTTATGTAAAGAGAAAGGATTTTGTTTTATACCTTTAAGAATATTTAGTCAACTTACTTAATGTTGGCTATAGACAGAACAGCTCACATTGATACTAATGAAAGTTACTTGTCTGAATCTCTGCAAAACCCCACTCAGGACCCAGAGGCCTTCTGTATTGCTTCTGGATTTGAAATCTCTTCTTTACACTCCCTTCTGATTTGGCCTTTGTGGAGTTCAGACCTGGGGTAATTATAAGGTAGGTAGGTGTAAGGGTGCTAGAATCTTGTTGTTTGAATGAACCTCTCCAGCTGCCTAATGCGCATGTCTGCTCACCCATGATTCACAGGCACCTCTCACTAAGCAGCTTTCACTGTCTTAATACTTTGCGTAAGAGCTTCTGTTAAATGATCCTATGTACAGATAAGCTTCGGTGCACCTTAATAACTTGAATTCTGTGACTTTCTTTAAAACACACTTTTAAGGGCATTTCATAAAGCCAGGTTGATGATACCGCATGTGAAACTCCTTAAAACCTGTCGTCCATCCACTGGTCACATGGTTTCCTAACTGGCTAATTAAATTGGTCTGATGGAAAATATAGCATTAAAAGAGACGGAGATAAGCTACATGTATTACTGAAATCTTTCTTTAATTGAAAAATTTAAAATCCCATGATTCACGCACACTCCTCCCAATCCGACTCAGAATACGCACATGATCCCAGCTAACTCAAGACAGCAAGTCCCAACTCCACAACCAGGGCCATCTGGCACATTAATCACAGTGCTCATTCCAGCCCCTACCATCTGGGTTCTCCCCCTCTCCCCTCCCCATCCATCTCCCTGAAAGAGAGAACTGGTCAGGGAACTGGAGCCTGCCATATGCCAGAATCTGACTTGACATCTATTAAAGTCTGTGTCTGAGGACGGAAATGAGGGTCTTTGACAGGGTGGCAAATAGAATATGTATTAAATGGGGTGTCACAGAATGAAACTTCCCTGAGTGACACAAGGTAGGCATCTCATCTTGAAAGCCTCCACATTTTCACCTCTGAATTGCAGTGACTGTTGCCACTTTAGACTACTCAAAGGTATTTATGAACAAATCAAGGATCTCCTCTTTCAAAATTATGGTTGGGGCTTAATGCGATGACTTGATATTTGTCTATCTCTTAGGAGAAAAGCAAATATTTGTTGACATTTCTGACCTGGAGAACTTTAGATTTCATCTATTGTCCATTGACTTCTTTTCCCTTTGATATGAATACTTTTTCCCAGATAAAACAATATGACTTGTGCTCACCACACTAGATGTCTTAATGTTAGTTTTAGAAAGTATGGCCATTATGTTAAATAGTGTATGTCTTACTTTGAGAGAGAGAGAGAGAGAGAGAGAGAGAGAGAGTGTGTGTGTGTGTGCATACTCACTGTTTCAATCACAGACAGTCTGGCTGATACTCAGAACTGGAACTGCACTGGACATGCAGTAACAGCACAAGCTTCATCTGCAGACGCAGAGCACGAGTCAGCACAGAGACTTGTTTTTTTCTGTTTTATTTTTTCCCCAGTTTTACAGAAAGATAATTGAACATACATCACTGTATAAGGCAGAGGCCTTCGGCAGGATGGTATAATTTATGTATACTGTGAAATATGACCACCATCATCTCAGCAAATGTCTGTCCTGTGCATAGATGCAGTTAGAAGAAAAAATAAAGAAAAATATGTGTTGTTGTGATGAGAACTGCTCTAACAGTGAATGTCTTTTAACAAAGGGTGCTTACTGCTGTGAATCCTCCCACTCGACCCCCCCCCCCCCCCATCTTGCCTGGCCAAGCCTGAGCCGGAGTTTAGAGTGTGAGCCTCCAGTCTATGGAAAAGACCTGAGAAATAGCCGCCTTTGGGCGGGTGGCCTTATGGACCAGGCTGGAGAGTGTCACCACCCGCCAGCTAGTCCTGTCCTGCCTCTGCCGCTGCTGCTCCCTGGAGCGCTGATGCTATCAGCATTCCTGGCAGAGTCTGTCTGAGTGAGGGATGATGAATGAGCTGCAGCTACAACTGTCGTTGACAAAAACCAGCGGGCGGCAAGGGCTGGGGGGTTGGAGCCCGGAGGGGAAAATGCGAGCGGTTCATTTATAAAAATGTGCTCCCATAAACATACCGAAGGCAGTTTCCTCTGATACAGGGCAGTCTAACTGTGTGTGAGAACCTGTCTGGGACCAAGCAGTTTGTTTTCGTTTTCATTTTTTAAAAATACCCAAGTTTTACAGAGAATTTTGAGGCAGGAAGGAGAACTGAAATCTTGTTGTTGTTGTTCAAGATTTCCAAAGCAGAATCGGCTTTGTTCATGGCTCAGGAGCTGGCGTGCTCCACCCGGTTCAAAGCTTGTCTACGCACACACCAAAGGTGGTGTGCGAAAGCATGTAGGAGGAGGAGCGGGCAGTTTGCTTTGAATGAGGTAATATGCAGGATTTGTTTGCTACTCAGGTTTTCCCGGGGCTGGCCTGGTCCGTAGTGTGTTCAGTGGGGAGCTGTTCACTCCCTGCGCAGACTGGAGACTGCTCCTGGCTACTGGTGCCCTGCTGAAACCCAGCCCAGCTGTACTTTCCTGCTGACACCAGCAATTACTTTAGCCTTTTAATATATATGTTTGTCCACAAAACCACCCATGTGAAAGCTCTCACATTGGAAGCAGGTTGTAAATAAGCTGGACCTGCTGTAATTCTCCCTCCCCGTGAACCATAGTGTATCTGCTCAGTGATCAGTCCAAGTCACATGCTGTGCAGCACATTAGGTCATCCCAGGTTTGGCTGCAGCAGTGTCTGTTTCAGATGACAGCTCCAGGTGACTTCATAGCCACTGGCCCAAATTCCTTCCCTTCTCTTCGCTGCTGGAAATGGCCCACCTCTGTGATGGGTACATGCCAGGTTCTCCCTCCCTTCCTCTTAGAACGGCTTCACAGCATTCCCATCATCATCCTTCTCACCCCAAAAACAGAGAGGGTGGCTGAGCGTGTGCTGGACCGTGTGAGGGTCCCTTTCAGCGCAGGCATAATCAGGGACAAGGACTGAGGTGCCCCCATCCAGGGTGGAGTGCGTCATCCTCCGGGGTGTCTTGCTGAGGATGGCAGAGAGCCAGGAGACCTCGAGCAGGACAGCCCTGTGACCTCTGATTGCACTGCGGAGCCATCTGTCTCCTCAGCAGCAGCAGAGAGGCTAATGGTTCCCCAAGGAAAGTTCAGGTTCACTGTCAGAATGGAAAAACCAAAGCATCACTTGGGCTCCTCTCTGCTGCCTTTTCATCATCTGCCAGTTCAATAAATGGCTCCCCAAGACCGGACTCTTGGAGACCGCGTCTGGTATAGATTCTCTACGTGGCGTGAAATATGTTGGCTGAAACGGGTCCAGATGTAGAGCAGGCTTTCCAGCCCAGCAGGCCATGGACCTGGGCCAGGCTCTCGACCTGCCTCTGCCCTAGAGGGAGGGGTCTAGTTGAGAGCCTCTGGGGACGGCATCCAGACTGTGCCCACACGTGAAACGGAGATGCTGCTGCTGAAGGAAGTTAGGATGGCCAGAGGCACGGAGGTGGCTTTCCAAGGTGGGTGCTCAGCCCAGGAACTGCAGGGAAGAGGTCAGGCTCGGCTATCATCTTATACACTGTGACAATAGCTACTGCTCACACCAGAGTGTCCCTACTGCTGAGAAATACGAAGGCTATCCTGGAATACAATACCATTTGCTTGATTCACTCAGGTGGAATGTCTTTTTTTTTTTTTTTTTTTGGCTCTTTTATTTATTTATTTATTTTTAATTAATTTTAATGGGGTGACATTGATAAATCAGGGTACTTATGTTCAAAGAAAACAACTCTAGGTTAATTTGACATTTGGTTATGTTGTATTCCCATCACCCAAAGTCCAATTGTCTTCCCTCACCTTCTAACTGGTTTTCTTTGTGCCCCTCCTCTCCCCCAACCCCCTCCGTCTCCTCTCCCCACCCCATAACCCCCACACTCTTGTCCATGTCTCTGAGTCTCATTTTTATGTCTCACTTATGTATGGAATCATACAGTTCTTAGTTTTTTCTGATTTACTTATTTCTCTCAGTATAATGTTATCAAGGTCCATCCATTCATGGTGTTGTAAAAGATCCTATGTCATCATTTCTTATGACTGAGTAGTATTCCAGAGTATATACGTACCAAAGCTTTTTAATCCACTTGTCCACTGACAGACACTTGGGCTGTTTCCAGATCTTGGCTATTGTGAACAATGCTGCCATAAATATGGGGGTGCATTTCTTCTTTTGAAACAGTGCAGTGGTGTTCTTGAGGTATATTCTTTATTTTATTTTTTATTTTATTTTATTTATTTATTTTTTTTGTATTTTTCTGAAGCTGGAAACGGGGAGAGACAGTCAATCAGACTCCCGCATGCGCCCGACCGGGATCCACCCAGCACGCCCACCAGGGGCGACGCTCTGCCCACCAGGGGGTGACGCTCTGCCCCTCCGGGGCATCACTCTGCCATGACCAGAGTCACTCTAGCACCTAGGGAAGAGGCCAAGGAGCCATCCCCAGCGCCCGGGCCATCTTTGCTCCAATGGAGCCTCAGCTGCGGGAGGGGAAGAGAGAGACAGAGAGGAAGGAGGGGGGTGTGGAGAAGAAAATGGGTGCTTCTCCTATGTGCCCTGGCCAGGAATCGAACCCGAGTCTCCCCACACGCCAGGCCGATGCTCTACCGCTGAGCCAACCAGCCAGGGCCTTGGGGTATATTCTTAAAAATGGGATAGCTGGGTTAAAAGGCAGTTCGATTTTTAATTTTTTGAGGAATCTCCATACTGTTTTCCACAGTGGCTGCACCAGTCTGCATTCCCACCAGCAGTAAAGGAGGGTTCCCTTTTCTTCACATCCTCGTCAGCACTTATTATGTGTTGTTTTGTTGATGAGCGCCATTCTGACTGGTGTGAGGTGATATCTCATTGTGGTTTTAATTGGCATTTCTCTAATGATTAGTGATGTTGAGTATTTTTTCATATACCTATTGGTCATCTGTATGTCCTCTTTGGAGAAGTGTCTATTCATTTCTTTCGCCCATTTTATGATTGGATTGTTTATCTTCCTGGTATTGAGTTTTACAAGTTCTTTATAAATTTTGGTTATTAACCCTTTATCAGATGTATTGTCAAATATGTTCTCCCATTGAGTAGTTTGTCTTTTTATTCTGTTCTTATTGTCTTTAGCTGTGCAGAAGCTTTTTAGTTTGATATAGTCCTATTTGTTTATCCTATCTTTTATTTCACTTGCCCTTGGAGATAAATCGGCAAATATATTGCTGCGAGAGATGTCAGAGAGCTTACTGCCTATGTTTTCTTCTAAGATGCTTATGGTTTTACATCTTACATTTAAGTCTTTTATCCATTTTGAGTTTATTTTTGTGAATGGTGTAAATTGGTGGTCTAGTTTCATTTTTTTGCAGGTAGATGTCCAATTTTCCCAACACCATTTGTTGAAGAGGCTGTCTTTACTCCATTGTATGCTCTTACCTCCTTTGTCAAATATCAGTTGTCCATAAAGGTGTGGGTTTCTTTCTGGGTTCTCTGTTCTGTTCCCTTGATCTCTGTGCCTGTTCTTATGCCAGTACCAAGCTGTTTTGAGTACAATGGCCTTGTAGTATAACTTGATATCAGGAAGTGTGATACCTCCCACTTTATTCTTCTTTTTCAAGATTGCTGAGGCTATTCGTGTTCTCTTTTGGTGCCATATAAATTTGTGGAATATGTGTTCTATATCTTTGAAGTAAGTCATTGGTATTTTAATTGGTATTGCATTGCATTTATAAATTGATTTGGGTAATATAGACATTTTAATGATGTTTATTCTTCCTAACCATGAGCATGGTGTATACTTCCACTTGTTTGTATCTTCCCTGATTTCTTTTATCAATGTTTTATAATTTTCCGAGTATAAGTCTTTAATCTCCCTGGTTAAATTTATTCCTAGGTACTTTATCTTTTTGGTTGCAATGGTAAAGGGGATTGATTCCTTGATTTCTCTTTCTGACAGTTCATTATTAGTGTATAAAAATGCCTCTGATTTCTGAGTATTAATTTTATATCCTGCCACCTTGCTGAATTTATTTATCAGGTCCAGTAGTTTTTTGACTGAGACTTTAGGGTTTTCTATATACAATATCATACCATCTGCAAATAATGAAAGTTTTACTTCTTCTTTTCCAATTTGGATGTCTTGTATTTCTTTTTCTTGTCTGATTGCTGTGGCTAGGACTTCCAGAACTGTGTTGAATAAGAGTGGTGAAAGAGGGCACCCCTGCCTTGTTCCTGATCTTAAGGGGATTGCTTTTAATTTTTGTCCATTGAGTATGATGTTGGCTGTCGGTTTGTCATAGATGGCCTTTATCATGTTGAGGTATGTTCCCTATATTCCCACTTTGCTGAGAGTTTTGATCATAAATGGGTGCTGGATTTTATCAAATGCTCTTTCTGCATCTATTAAAATTATCATGTGGTTTTTCTCCTTCCTTTTGTTTATGTGATGAATCACATTGATTGATTTGTGAATATTGTACCAGCCTTGCCTACCAAGAATAAATCCCACTTGATCATGGTGTATGATTTTTTCATATATTGCTGGATCCGGTTTGCTAATATTTTGTTGAGGGTTTTAGCATCTAAATTCATCAGGAATATTGGCGTATAATTTTCTTTCTTTTGTTGTCTTTGCCTGGTTTTGGAATCAGAATTATGCTTGCCTCATAAAAGGAGCTTGGAAGTCTTTTTTCCTCTTGAATTTTTTGAAATAGCTTGAGAAGGATAGGAGTTAGTTCTTCTTTGAATATTTGGTAGAATTCTGTTGTGAAGCCATCAGACCCAGGACTTTTCTTTTTTGGGAGCTTTTTGATAACTGTTTTGATCTCATTTGTTGTAATTGGTCTGTTTAGGTTTTCTGATTCTTCCAGATTAATTTTTGGAAGATTGTATGTTTCAAGGAATTTGTCCATTTTATCTAGGTTGTTTAGTTTTTTTTGGCATACAGTTCTTCATAGTATTTTCTTACAATATTTTGTATTTCTGTTGTGTCAGTTGTTATTTCTCCACTCTCATTTCTAATTTTATTTATTTGAGTCCTCTCTTTTTTTTTTCTTGGTGAGTCTGGTTAAAGCTTCATTGATCTTGTTTACCTTTTCAAAGAACCAGCTCCTGGTTTCCTTGATCCTCTGTATTGTTTCTTTAGCCTCTATGTCATTTATTTCCAGTAAGCTCAACAATAATCAAATGTATGGTTGGTGATAGACATCAAGAAAGTTGTTTACTTTGAGGGAGACGTGAAGGAGCCTTCTAGGGTGCTAGAAATGTTTGATATTTTGAGCCAGGTGCTGTTTAATGTCGAGAAATTCATCAAACTTTACATTGAAGAATTATGCTGTACATATACTTCTGCATTATATTATATATATAACTCAAATCTTAGAAATAAAGGATCAGGGAAAGAACTGTTATTTACTGAGTGCTTATTATGTGCCAGGCAAAGTGCTATGTGCATGAGGTTTTGAAAGTACTAAGTAATGTATCACAGGGCCCAGGTTCTACAAGAAAATCTTGACTCCAACCCAGCTTTCTCTGCCTTCAAATTCTCAACTCCAACTTGCTGTGCCCTGAGGTCCGTGCTTGCTCCTTGGAGCTGACTTAGCCTGGCCAGGACATGGCTTTTCTGATAGGCTGGTTGCCCAGACAGAGCAGGTGGACCCGTGGACGTGACCAAGCTTTGCCCTGAGTGTCTGTCTGATAACAAGAAACCCCTGTTGCCATATTAATGGAGCTGTTAAAACATTTCCCTTGCTGTTGGTCATGTCAAAGATCCTTGCCAAGTCTTGGGGACAGTGGCCTGATTGTTGAAGGGAAGAACTTACTAGGGAGAGAACAGTGAGTGGGATTTTCAGTAAAGCATGGAGGTAAGAACAGAAAATGCATTATTTGTGGTGTTTCTTCGTATTTGAAGTTCAATTTGGCCAGTGCTCTTTGAGGGAGAGAAAGCCAAAACCAAGGCTTCAGAACACATCTGGCCTTCATCTAGTGCTCTCTCTATTTAACTTAACCATTGCAGCTTGTTCTGTTAGTGTTAGGAAGTTTAACTGACAAACCTGATAAGTTGATAACATGTAACAAGTGGACTCCACTATCTTCATATTTATTAATGAGGTTCAAATATAAGAACTGCCATACTCATAGATTCTATAAAGTGAAAGAGAAACCACTGCCTGGGTAATAATCCCTTGGCTCCTGCTCTCCGGGCTTCCCCTTCCTGTTTCTGTCCACATTCACTGACACCCCCCTGGTCTCATAGCCACCAGCTTGCATGGTGGAGAACTGCTGTCATGCACGCTCACTTACAAAACTCTGAGGAAGAGAGTCCAGCAAGAAAGAGCACCACTGACAATTTGCTTATAGCTCAGTTAAGTCAGGCAAGTCCTGAAGAAAACCCTTTGCCTCCTTTCAAATGTCGGAATCCGAGTCTCTGTGCAGAAGAGGAGACAGCCTGGTGGTAAGGAGCCCCATCACATACCATGTTAGTGTGAGCCAGGCATGCAGCTTCCAGGGTGTCCTCTGGGTCTCTGTCCACACAGCAGTGCAATAACTGCCACCTCAGGTGACACCCAAGAACTACACTCAGTAGCTAATTCTCCTGGTGCAGTGCTTTGCACATGTGTGATAGGGTGTCAGGGAACTGCAAAACTATCAATACTGGTATTTCAAGAAGAGCTAGCCCCCCCTTACCCCTTCTTTCTGAAGGAAAAAAAACCCAAGAGAAAGAGATTAAAGGTGCAAAAAGTTAGTTAGTAGTTAATCATAATTTAACTATAGTTCTCCGGAAGGACTGAGACCACTACTTGCTAGACAACAAAGATAAAACTTATCTGAAAACTTCCTCTCCCCCTTCCTTAAGAGCCTTTAGGAGACAATGTTTACATATCTTAATTAAAAAGTCCTATAACTCTTCCTCCCTTCCTGGAGTCATGAGAGTGACGTATATCTCTAGAGTCTAGAGCAGTGAGTTTCAACCTTTTTTGAGCCGCAGCACATTTTTTACATTTGCAAAATCCTGGGGCACACCATCTACCTAAATGACACAAAATGACACTCTAACACAGTACATATTATACATATAGTTAATAATATAGTTTCTAAATGTATTTATACTCACTTAGTGTGAAACCTGGGCCTGTTTCAATGAGCACAAAAGGGATATCCTGGCAGGAATGGTAGAAAGACACACACAAAGCTCTTCCTCAACACTTCTCAGTCTCTCTCTGTTTTTAGTTTTTATCGCAGTCAAGCTTGAGAAGCTCAGCTCACATAGATATGTGCTTGAAAATGGGAACAATGTCAAAATAGCTTTGTTGGCCAGAATGGGAAACTCCTTGGCAACAGATAACCAAAAACTGTCCAAAGGAAGATCAGCAAACTTTAGCTTTAAAGTTAGATAACATTGTGATGCATTGTGACGCATTGTATATCATCCTCTGCGGGGGCCTCTTTTAAAAAGAGAAAGGTCAAATATCTATATACACCATCAGGATAGACATAACCAGCTGAGGGTGAGTCTTCATCTAGTGGTGGCAACATTTACCTCCAGTCCTGACCAGGATTAGAAATCGGGACCATGGGGAGGAGTAGCAGCTTCAACTACTCGCCTCGGCCACACAATGACAAGTGCACGGCAGCCCGAGCGGGACCTTCCTTGTGGATGAGAGGCAGCCTACTATTGGTTCATCGCTAGTGGTCAGGATGAATCCTAGAAGGTGATTGGTCAGTGAGCGTTCCCTGGGCCTCCACTCTTGATAGCTGGAGGGATTGTGAGGGGAATGATTATGTTCGGATGGAGGCGGCTGGCGGCGGGCTGAATAAATAGCCTCCGCGGGCCATATCTGGCATGTGGGCCATAGTTTGGGGACCCATGTTTAATTTCCCCACGGCACACCTGACCATGTCTCGCGCGCGGCACACTGGTTGAAAAACACTGGTTTAGAGGACAAAGGGATCACGAGCCTACTTCCCTTGCTTGAAAAACCTGCATTCTGTAACATTTTATATGCTTTCTAATAATCAGCCCTTTTGAAATTATATGTATAAAACTTGTAAACTAAGCAAGCAGGGACTAGCTTATTAGGTTTCCTAATAAATAAACTGACCCCAACACTTTTAGCAAGGATAATTTCATTTAGCTTCTTTCCTTATCCTAAGCAAAAACATTTCATTTCCCACTGCTATGGCAACAAGGATAAGTGTAAATCCTGGAAGATTTAAGAATGTCTTTGATATGTAAAATGACATTTATCGCCACTGTGTTGAAATGTAAAACAACATTTACTGGTACTGTGTTGGGTATGTAAAACATTTATTACTGTGTTATCTTGTAGTCTTGATGTGAGGAATGTTTTTCTTTTTAATAGATCCTATAGATAAATGTTGTAAGCTTATCAGTAAATGACTTTTGTATCATGCTCCCCCCAACCAGAATGTGATCATGTCTATATAACCAACCTCGGGACTATAATCAAGGCTGCATAATTTGGGTTAGCTATACCCTGTGTAAGTCATATGTAGCCGGCTTATTAATAAATCTCCTCCTAAACTTTCTTGTGTACCCTGCCTTGGTGTCTCTATGTAACCCACGAATTAAAGTACAGTACTTTATAACATTTGGGAGCTCATCTGGGATTCTGGTGTTCCACATCACCGAGACACCCGGACCAGCTGGGCTCTCTGGAGGGTTGTCTGACCCTACTGGATTTTCAGGAGGGATGCCCCCTGAGACATTCCAGGGCTTCAGTTTTCCTGTGGGTCTCAGACAACTTCCTGGCAGACACCCCCAGTCCCCAGATTCGGCCATAAAATCGAAGAGTAAAGATTGACCTCCGGAGGTAAAGAAAGTAAACGAAATATTTTGCTTTGCTGGATTTTGAGTTGTATAGGGCTAGTCAACTTGAAACTATTGCGTTGGAGGATGGATGCGATCAAAACTCACGCAATGGGCTCTCCAGGGCCGAGACGTTTGCAGAGAGGTTTTTCTTTTTTTTTTTTCTGAAGCTAGAAACGGGGAGAGACAGACAGACTCCCGCATGCGCCCGACCAGGATCCACCCGACACGCCCACCAGGGGGCAACGCTCTGCCCACCAGGGGGTGATGCTCTGCCCCTCCGGGGAGTCGCTCTGCCGCAACCAGAGCCACTCTAGTGCCTGGGGCAGAGGCCAAGGAGCCATCCCCAGCGCCCGTCCATCTTTACTCCAATGGAGCCTCGGCTGTGGGAGGGGAAGAGAGAGACAGAGAGGAAGGAGAGGGGGAGGGGTGGAGAAGCAGATGGACGCTTCTCCTGTGTGCCCTGGCCGGGAATCGAACCCGGGACTTCTGCACGCCAGGCCGACGCTCTACCACTGAGCAAACCCGCCAGGGCCTGCGGAGAGTTTTAATGCTGGGAACTCTCTGGTAGAGCAGAGAGACTTGGTTTGTGAAGGAGCTCTCTGGTAGAGCAGAGAGCCCCGGTTTGATGCCAGTCACTCTCTGGTGAGAGCGAAGAGTTCTGGTTAAGGGAAGAGCTCTACCTTTTCCTTGCGACTGTTCTGTCTAAAAACCCCTGAGTGATTGGTGTGTGAATGAGGATCTCTGGTGCCTGCACCTGAGCTTCCAGTCTGTGACTCCACGGTGAATAACTACGGAGTCCGAGTAGGATCCAACCTGTAGTTCCCTGGTGATCCTCATACAACTTACGGTGGTATCAGACACTCTCTGATCCCAGTCAGAGCTTTATACCGACCCACCAATGCTAAGAGATGCCTAAGCTCCCATGAGGGATGCAGCCAGGTGAGCATCTGAGAGACTCCTCACGGGGCACCTCTTCCCTTGTCCATTGAACTGTGCCTAAAAGTCAAGTGTGAATGTAAATAGTAAGTTGTCTGTTTTGTAGGTTCTCTTTGTTTGTCAGGAAAATCTCTGGTATAATTTCATTTAGAATTTCTGGCTTAAAACCAGAGGGCAAAAGTGAAGGGAAATTCGTAAACTCCATACAGTTTAGTGGCTATCCACTGGAAGCTGAGGGAAACCTCTTCCATCTCCAGATCTGTTCTGGTCAGGGGTGTATACTGACTGGCCTATGCTAAGGAGAACAAAAATCCCAAGGTGGACTCAGCAGAGGTTTGTCACTTTTGAAAGGCAACTCTGAGAAAACCATTCTAAATCCCACATATTATAAAAATAACAAAGCAAAATTTATAGATATATTATATTGCTTAAAGCTAAAACTAACTAAAGACCTAAGAGAGTGCTAGATATAGATATATTCTATATAAATATAGAATAGAAATTAGTTTCAGATGTTCAGATATCCACATACTGACCCAAAGAAGTTTTACCCATTTGGAAGATTCAGGGTAGGAATTAATATGAAGAAGGAAAAAAAAATTAGAACTTTCTTTAGAAGAATCTTAAAGTAAGAATCAGACCCCATTAAAATGTATGCTTAAAAATTTCAAAATTAGATTTTCCAATAATTATAATGTAAAAATTATCTAAAGATACATTGAAAACTCTCTGTGAATTAAAATGACCAACTTTTAGAGCAGACTGGCCAAATCAAGAATTGCTAGACCTGGAGAAAGCACAGGCAATCTAGTACACTATCACTGGGCACCAACCCACGAGCAGGTGGCATAGCCAGGGTGCTGCTGAGTGAAGCAGCCAGGCTGCAGCTGGCTGCACGAGAAGCGATGGAGAAAAAAATAAATAAATAAAAGCAGCAGGCTGCTTGCACAGCTCTGGGCACCTGCCCCTCCCCCTCGGGCACCGGGAATCCCAGGCACCCTGACCAATTCCCTTATATTGACTAACAAAGAAACCTTCTTGGCTCAAGGGCTGCACCAAGTAATTAGGACAAAAGATTTTAACAGCCAGTAAGCTATGGGGGCTACCACCATCTTGCTACAGCCTCCCCTTCCTGCTTTGGCTCTGGGGAATCCCCATCTCCTACCTGGAGCCAGACCTGAGGAGAAGACTTAGGGAATGCTGCCCCTTCCAAACCCACTGCTTTAGCCATAGTAGTCAAGAATTGTAAGAAAGGGTTCTCGGGGAATTATAGGATTACTATGTCCCTGGGAAAATTGAGGACCTTATGTAAACTAGAATAACCCACTGTTGGGAAAATAAGTTTGTAAAATTTGTGTTTTTGAGTTTGCTATCCCTACCCTTAATAGTGTAAAGCACTGTGGGTCAACAAGAGGGTTAGCATCTCTTATGCCAGATGGGTAGCTACGAAATAGTGAGTGCATTTTGACCACTCCTTATTTTTTTCAGTAAATCAGTGGTTCACTGGGGGTAATAGTTTACAATCCTCTTATTATAAATTATACTAAATTTGTACTAATGATAAAGCATATAGAATTGTATAGTTTGCCAAATACGAAGACTTCCTTCCTTTGTTATAGAAAAATATTTTCTATGTTAGAAATGTCTATGTTATTTCAAGAGTCTTTTGTTAATTCTCCTTTTTATTTACTATTTCATAACCTTATGATATTGAAATCTTGGTTTAAATATTAGGAAATACGTAATGACAATAATATCTTTTTCAGCTTATTATCTTTTTTTTTTTTTTTTTTTTTTTTACAGAGACAGAAAGAGTCAGAGAGAGGGATAGATAGGGACAGACAGACAGGAAGGAGAGAGATGAGAAGCATCAATCATCAGTTTTTCGTTGCGACACCTTAGTTGTTCATTGATTGCTTTCTCATATGTGCCTTGACCATGGGGCTACAGCAGACCGAGTGACCCCTTGCTCAAGCCAGCGACCTCGTGTCCAAGCTAGTGAGCTTTGCTCAAATCAGATGAGCCCACGCTTAAGCTGGTGACCTCAGAGTCTTGAACCTGGGTCCTCCTCATCCTAGTCCGAGACTCTATCCACTGCGTCACCGCCTGGTCAGGCGCTTATTATCATTTTTGAAGCAGTTAAAGTAGTAAGGTCCAGTCTGCTCATGATTGTGTGGATCGTGGAAACAGTATTGTTCAATGTTAGGTCACCAAACCCAGAGTGACAAATATTACTATTAATTGCCTTAATGGTAAAATTCTCAACATAGTGAATAGAAGGGAGAAAATAAATGACTAGTTGTAATAGTAAGAAACATTTAAGTTTTGTGCCCAGATTAAAAGTACTATAAAGGATGTAAACAGAAATCTGTTTCTCTTGAGCTTTTTAGACACTATCTGTTAAGGTACATAAAGTTACAGCATAAATAAAGGATGTTTTCTTAAAATGTAAAAGGGATTTATAATTAAGTAAAGTATAAAATTTATTTTATGAAGTATTATTTATCTCAGTTAGCACTTTTAACTCAATCTTTAGAATTTGAGGCATGGATGTAATAAGACATAGTTTAAATCCCTTTTACCCAAGTGATCTATAGAATTAGAAAGCGCAGAATCCCCTTTCTTGGGGAAGCCTCAAGCCCTAACAGGACTGTTAACATCTGTACTGTACATGCTGCCTCACTTAGGACAACAGAGACCACTTCAAGGAAATGTTTCTGGTTGCCTGGCCTGAGCAGGACCCTAACACCCAAGCAGGAGAGGAAACTTTGAACACTTTTCACCAGTTTGTGTTAGCCAAGATCAGGGGAGCTACTAAGAAACCCATAAATTTATCTAAGGTATTAGAAGTTATTCGAGGTCCTTAAAACTCTCCCACAGCTTTCTTAATGAGACTACAGGAAGGTTATAGAGCCTATATGCCCCTAAACCCTGAAGCACCAGAAAATGCTAGGGTAATTAAGTTTACTCTTTGTATCCAGTCAGCTCCAGACATTATAAAGAAACTCGAGAGTAAGGACTAGGACTCAGCTGGGGAAAAATCAGTGCCCACATTGGAAGGAGGAAGGGCATTAGAAAAATAAATATAAAAAATTGCAAGCTGCCAAGGCAAGCTCTAAGGTCCTGAACTTTGAGGACTGAGCCCCCGGGAGCCTATGGTAATAGCAGTAATAGGGAAAACTGTGGACTTTCTAATAGACACTGGAGCAACACATTTGGTCTTAACTGAGCCTCATGGACCTATCACCACTCACAAAACTTCAGTATGCCATGGGAAAACTGCATACTATCCATGGACCACCCAATGGACAGTAACTGTCACCCATTCGTTCTTGGTCATGCCGGAATGCCCCTACCCCTTAATAGGACAGAACTTGTTACAAAAGCTCCAGGACACAATTTTCCTTCAAAGGGGAAAATACAAATTTAACAACAGGGGTCAATAAGGAAACTTAAAATGCCACATTGCAGTTACTCTTAACCTGTTCTCTCTCTGAGGAATATCTCTTACAGAAATCAACTAAGCTGGGAGAGGCCCACAGCCCATCTCTCCTCTGGCAGCTTCAGGAGAATAATCCAGAGATATGAGCAGAAACCAATCCTCTGAACTAGCTGCCCACCAGCCACCTGTAGTCATGCAGCTGCTATTAACTGCAAGCCCAGATAATGACCCAGCCATCCCATTACATGACTGTACGGAACTAATCAACATCATACAGACTGCCCAACCAGACTTAAAGGGCTCTGAGCTGCCTGAGGTACTGTACACAGATGAGAACAGTTATATACAGGACGGCATCAGGTATGGGGGGCTGCAATAGTGACCCTGGACGAGGTCATCTAAGCATAGGAACTGATCAGGGGAACTTCAGACAAAGGGCAGAACTCATAGCTGTTATCCAGGCCCTCAAATAGGGAAAAGGTTTTCTGACATCTGCTGATAAGGACCCCAGTATTCCTCTGCATGACTGCTCTATGGAATTAGACTCTGTCCCGGCCATGGGGCCAGACTTTTCTGCACAGATAGCAGCAGTTTTGTTGCAGACGGGGTCCAACATGCAGCTAGAGCAACTGTAGTGACTCTTGATAAGACCATCTAGGCCCAAGCCTTGCCACGCAAGACCTCGGCTCAGTGGGCAGAACTTACTGCTCTCACTCCAGAGTTGAGGCAGGTCAAGGGAAAGAAGACCAGAGACTATAGCCCTTATTAGTTGCCCAGGACACCAGAAAAGGGGACTCAATAGAGACAAAAGGAAATTAGACAAAAAGCCAAAGATGTAGCTCTAAAACCAGTGGGGCCTTTAGAGATTTTAGTAGCTAAAAGGGACAACTAAGAATAAAAGGGATAGTTAGAAATACCAGACAAAAGACTTTTCTTACCTGAAGCCCTACGTAAAGAGATTAGCAAGCAGACTTAGAATCTATTACAAAAGGCATAGTGTCCATGTGTTTAGTCTGTGCACAAATAAATACTAAACAAAGTAAAGAAATTATAAAGAGAAACAGGGAGAGAGGAACGTTCCCTGGTGAACATTAGAAATAAATTACTAAAGAATAAGTAGCAGCTTTCCCTACTAGAAACAAGACCATAGTAAGAGTTGTTAAGAAATTACTATATGTTGCTCATTAATATTAGGTATAATAATAGACCTGCATTTATATCTAGGGCCTCACAGCTAGTAGGAAAGGCACTCAATATTAATTAAATATTACAATGTACTTACAGGCCTCAGAGTTCGGGAAAAATAAACCAAACTGACAAAGTCCTAATCAAATTCATTCTAAAAACTGGTGAAAACTGGACTGATTTACTTCCCCTGGTTTTGCTAAAAGCTAAATGACCCCCTACTGGGCAAAATTCGCCCCATATAGAATTATATTAGGCAGAGCAACACCTCTTCTCCCTAAGCTCCCTTGGAGACTCCCTTAGAGACAGTGCAAATGGATCCCACCAACCACTGGAAGCTGACCCCAAGAAGGACAACATGCCCTGCTCCAGCCACAAACTGGAAGCTGGCTGGTCTACACATGGCTAAAGCCTGAGAAAACTCACCAAGGAGCTCCTTTTAACTAAACTCTGGGGAGGGAGGAAAACTGAGGTCAAAGGAAAGCCAGAACAAGTCATCTTAAGGTTTGATGCATGTACTGCTGTCAGTCATACAGAAGGAAGGTATAAATCCCTTTGCTAGAAAAGAAGCTACACAGTAAATAAAAAATATATATGTGCTTATAGCTACCCCTATAAAATAACCTATAAATATTAGCTACTTAGAGGGAGGACACCTCCAAGAGGAAGTATATTTTAAAGAAAAATCACTTGTTGCCAGCTTAATTGTCACTAAAGGTTAAGATTTTTAAAATTAAGAGTTCTGACAGGAAAGGATTATAGTTTTGATAATGAAAGGTGTAAGGTATAGAAATACTTTTAAAAGAAAAAGGAAGAGAAAGTAAGTTGTTATGAAGGCTAATTATTTCTGAATAGAGGAAAAAGTTCATAAAAATTGAAAATTTATGTAAGTTGCAGAAGGTTTGTACAGGTTGTAAGAAGTTAATCAGTACCATTTATTTCTTCAGTAGACTGTATTATTGTTAATAAACACATCAAGTCTACCTGTTAAATATGAACAAAAGGCATCATCGTTTCTGTTGCATGTTATACGCTGATGTTCCTACTTACAGGGTCTGCAGATCACTGACCCTAGCCTTAACTTTAGGCCCTGCCTACTCAACAGCCTCATGTACCTCATTAAATTGAGTTAAGAATTTGACTCATAATATAAAACCCGTGGGGAATATGATAGGGTGTCAAGAAACTGCAAAACTGTTGATACTGGTATTTCAAAAAGAAGAGCCAGGCCCCCCTTACCCCTCCTTTCTGAGGAGAAAAAAATTCAAGAGAAAGAGATTAAATGGGCAAAAGTTAGTCAGTAGTTAATCATAATTTAACTATAGTTCTCTGGAAGGACTGAGACCACTACTTGCTAAACAGAGCAAAGAAGGTAGAACTTACCTGAAAACTTCCTCTTCCCCTTCCTTAAGAGCCTTTTAGGAGACAGTGTTTAGATATCTTAATTAAAAATTCCTATAACTCTTCCTCCCCTCCTGGAATCCTGAGAGTGACTTATACCTCTAGACAAAGGGATCACAAGCCCCTCCCCTTGCTTAAAAACCTGCATTCTGTAACATTTTATATGCTTTCTAATAATCAGCCCTTTTGAAATTATATGTATAAAACTTGTAAACTAAGCAAGCAAGAACTGGTTTATTAGGTTTCCTCATAAGCTGACCCCAACACTTTTAGCAAAGGTAATTTCATTTAGCTTCTCTCCTTATCCTAAACAAAAACATTTCATTTCCCTCTGCTGTGGCAACAAGGATAAGTGTAAATCCTGGAAGATTTAAGATGTCTTTGATATGTAAAATGACATTTATTGCTACTGTATTGAAATGTAAAACAACATTTACTGGTACTGTGTTGGGTATGTAAAACATTTATTACTACTGTGTTATCTTGTAGTCTTTTTTAAAATTATTGATTTTAATTTATTGTATTTACATATATTCTAGTGTTGTCCCCAATGCATCTTCCCTCTTCCTTATACCCCTCAACATCTCCCTTGTCCCCCTCCCCACAGTACCCTCTCCCCTTCCCTTCAGGATTATTCCATCCTATAATCCCCTTTCCCTCTCTCCTCTTTTCCTCTGGTCCCTTTGATCCCTCCTCTGTCTCAATTCTATTCCTCAATTCACATTGTTCATTGGATTTCTCAAATAAGTGAGGTCATACGATATTTTTCTTTCTCTGCCTGGCTTATTTCACTTAACATAATAGTTTCCTGGTCCATCCATGTTGTCGCAAAAGGTAAGATTTCCTTCTTTCAAATGGCCCAATAGTATTCTATTGTGTATATGTACTGCTGATTCTTTATTCACTCATCCACTGATGAACACTTGGGCTGTTTCCAGATCTTTGCTATTGTGTACAATGCTGCCATAAACATGGGGGTGCATTTCTTCTTTTGAATCAGTGCACTGGTGTTCTTGGGATATATTCTAAGAGTGGGATGGCTGAATCAAAAGGCAGTTCCATTTTTAATTTTTTGAGGAATCTCCATACTGTTTTCCACAGTGGCTGTACCAGTCTGCATTCCCACCAGCAGTGCAGGAGGGTTCCCTTCTCTCCACATCCTCGCCAGCACTTATTATGTGTTTTATTGTTTTATTGATGATTGCCATTCTGACTGGTGTGAGGTGATATCTCATTGTGGTTTTAATTTGCATTTCTCTAATGATTAGTGATGTTGAACATTTTTCATCTGCCTATTGGCCACCAGTATGTCCTCTTTGGAGAAGTGTCTATTCATTTCTTATTCCTGGTGTTGAGTTTTACAAGTACTTTATAAATTTTAGTTATTAACCCCTTATCAGATGTTTTGTCGAATATGTTCTCCCATTGTGTGGTTTGTCTTTTTATTCTGTTCATATTGTCTTTAGCTAAGCAAAAGCTTTTTAGTTTGATAGAGTCCCATTTGTTTATCCTGTCTTTTATTTCACTTGCCCTTGGAAATAAATCAGCAAATATATTGCTATGAGAGATGTCAGAGAGCTTACTGCTTACGTTTTCTTTTAAGATGCTTATGGTATCATGGCTTATATTTAAGTCTTTTATCCATTTTGAGTTTATTTCTCTGAATGGTGTAAGTTGGTGGTCTAGTTTCATTTTTTTGCAGGTAGATGTCCAATTTTCCCAACACCATTTGCTGAAGAGACTGTCTTTACTCCATTGTATGCTCTTACCTCCTTCGTCAAATATCAATTGTCCATAAAGATGTGGGTTTCTTTCTGGGTTCTCTGTTCTGTTCCATTGATCTCTGTGCCTGTTCTTATGCCATTACCAAGCTGTTTTGAGTACAATGGCCTTATAGTATAACTTGATATCAGGAAATGTGATACCACTTTATTCTTCTTTTTCAAGATTGCTGAGGCTATTCGTGCTCTTTTTTGGTTCCATATAAATTTGTGGAATATGTGTTTTATATCTTTGAAGTATGTCATTGGTATTGCATTAAGTTTATAAATTCTTTGAGTAATATAGATATTTTAATGATGTTTATTCTTCCTATCCATGAACATGGTGTATGCTTCCACTTGTTTGTATCTTCTTTGATTTCTTTTATCGATTTTTTTTTCTTTCTTTTTTTGTATTTTTCTGAAGCTGGAAATGGGGAGAGACAGTCAGACAGACTCCTGCATGCGCCTGACTGGGATCCACCCGGCATGCCCACCAGGGGCGATGCTCTGCCCACCAGGGGGTGATGCTTTGCCCCTCCGGGGCATTGCTCTGCCGCGACCAGAGCCACTCTAGCACCTGGGGCAGAGGCCAAGGAGCCATCCTCAGCGCCCAGGCCATCTTTGCTCCAATGGAGCCTTGGCTGCAGGAGGGGAAGAGAGAGACAGAGAGGAAGGGGGGGTGGAGAAGCAAATGGGTGCTTCTCCTATGTGCCCTGGTTGGGAATCAAACCCGGGTCCCCCGCACACCAGGCCGATGCTCTACCGCTGAGCCAACCAGCCAGGGCCCTTATCAATGTTTTATAATTTTCCGAGTACAAGTCTTTAATCTTCTCATTTAAATTTATTCATAGGTGCTTTATTTTTTTTGTTGTTGCAATAGTGAAGGAGATTGTTTCCTTAATTTCTCTTTCTGACAATTTATTGTTGGAGTATAAAAATGCTTTTGATTATTCAGTATTAATTTTATATCCTACCACCTTGCTGAATTCATTTATCAGGTCCAATAGTTTTTTGACTGAAATTTTAGGGTTTTCTATATACAGTATCCTATCATCTGCAAATGATGATAGTTTTACTTTTTCTTTTCCACTTTGGATGCCTTTTATTTCTTCTTGTCTGATTTCTGTGGCTATGACTTCCAGAACTATTTGAATAAGAGTGGTGAAAGGAAGCACCCCTGCCTTGTTACTGATCTTAAGGGTACTGCTTTCAACTTTTGCCCATTATGATGTTGGCTGTGGGTCTGTCATAGATGGCCTTTATCATATTGAGATATGTTCCCTGTATTCTCAGTTTGCTGAGAGTTTTGATTATAAATGGGTGCTGGATTTTGTCAAATGTTTTTTCTGCATCTATTAAACTTATCAAGTGGATTTTCTCCTTTCTTTTGTTTATGTGATGAATCACATTAATTTGCGAATATTGTGCCATTTTTGACTCCCCAGAATAAATCCCACTTGATCATACTGTATGATTTTTTTATATATATATTGCTGGGTCCAGTTTGCTAATATTTTGTTGAGGATTTTAGCATTTATTTTTTTTTATTTATTCATTTTAGAGAAGAGAGACAGAGAGAAAGAGAGACAGAGAGAGAGAGAAGGGGGAGGAGCAGGAAGCATCAACTCCCATACGTGCCTTGACCAGCCAAGCCCAGGGTTTTGAACCGTTGACCTCAGCATTCCAGGTCAACGCTTTATCCACTGTGCCACCACAGGTCAGGCCAGCATTTATTTTATTTTATTTTATTTATTTTTTTTTTTAGAGAGGAGAGGGAGAGAGAGAGAGGAGAGACAGAAAGAGAGAAGGGGGGGAGGAGCTGGAAGCATCAACTCCCATATGTGCCTTGACCAGGCAAGCCCAGGGTTTTGAACCGGCGACCTCAGCATTTCCAGGTCGATGCTTTATCCCACTGCGCCACCACAGGTCAGGCGAGGATTTTAGCATTTAAATTAGGGGTCGGGAAACTTTTTGGCTGAGACAGCCATGAACGCCACATATTTTAAAATGTAATTCCATGAGACCCATACCATGACCTGTGTACATTATGCATTATTCAATAAAAATTTGGAGTTGTCCCAGAGGACAGCTGTGATTGGCTCCAGCCACCTGCGACCATGAACATGAGCGGTAGGAAATGAATAGATTGTAATACATGAGAATATTTTATATTTTTAACGTTATTATTTGTTTATTAAAGATTTGTCTGCGAGCCAGATGCAGCCATCAAAAGAGCCACATCTGGCTTGTGAGCCATAAGTTCCTGACCCCTGATCTAAATTTATCAGGGATATTGGCCTATAATTTTCTTTCTTTGTGTTGTCTTTGCCTGGTTTTGGAATCAGAATTATGCTCGCCTCATAAAAGGAGTTTGGAAATTTTCCTTCCTCTTGAATTTTTTGAAATAGCTTGAGAAGGATAGGAATTAGTTCTTTTTGAATATTTGGTAGAATTCAACTGTGAAGCCATCTGGCCCAGGGCTTTTGTTTGTTGGGAGTTTTTTGATAACTGTTTTGATCTGATTTGTTCTAATTGGTCTATTTAGGTTTTCTGATTCTTCCAGATTGATTTTTTTTTAAATTATTTTTATTTATTTATTCATTTTAGAGGAGAGAGAGAGAGAGAAGAGGGGAGGAGCAGGAAGCTTCAACTCCCATATGTGCCTTGACCGGGCAAGCCCAGGGTTTTGAACCGGCAACCTCAGCATTTCCAGGTCGAGGCTTTATCCACTGCGCCACCACAGGTCAGGCCAGATTGATTTTTGAAATACTATATGTTTCAAGGAATTTGTCCATTTTATCTAGGTTGTCTAATTTTTTAGCATACAGTTCTTCATAGTATTTTCTTATAATCCTTTGTATTTCTGTTGTGTCGGTTGTTATTTCTGCACTCTCATTTCTAATTTTATTTATTTGAGTCCTCTCTCTTTTTTTCTTGGTGAGTATGGTTAAAGGTTCATCGATATTGTTTACCTTTACAAAGAACCAGCTCTTGGTGTCCTTCATCCACTGTATTGTTTCTTTAGCCTCTATGTCATTTATTTCTGCTCTGATCTTTATTATTTTCTTCCTTCTACTACCTTTGGGCTTTACTTGCTGTTCTTTTTCTAGTTCTTTTAGATGCAGGGTCAAGTTGTTTATTGAGCTTTCTTTAGCTTCTTAAAGTATGCTTGTAATGCTATAAATGCTGTGTCTCATAAGTTTTGAGTTGTATGCTCATTGTCATTTGTTTCTAGGAATTTTTAAATTTCTTCTTTGATCTCATTGTTAACTTATTCATTATTTAATACATGCTATTTAGTTTTCAAGTGTTTGAGTATTTTTCAGTTTTTCTGTTGTGGTTGATTTCTAGTTTTATGCCATTGTGATCAGAGAAGATGCTTGATATGATTTTAATCTTCTTATATTTGTTGAGATTCCTTTTGTGCCCTAACATGTCTATCCTAGAGAATGTACCATGAGCACTTGAAAAGAATGTATATTCTGCTGCTTTAGGGTGAAAGTTTCTGAAGATATCTATTAAATCCAGTTGATCTAGGGTGTCCTTTAAGTCTGCTGTTTCTTTGCTAATTTTCTTTCTTGAGGGTCTATCTAGTGATGTTAGTGGGGTATTGAAATTCCCTACTATTTTAGTATTACTGTTATCTCATCCTTTATATAAGGGATTGGGAACCTATGGCTCATGAGCCAGATGTGGCTCTTTTGATGGCTGCGTCAGGCTCGCAGACAAATCTTTAATAAAAATAATAATAACTTAAAAAATATAAAACACATACATTATAATCCATTCATTTTCTACTGCTCATGTTCATGGTTACGTGTGGCTGGAGCCAATCATAGCTGTCCTCTGGGATTACATGAAATTTTTATTGGTAATGTGTAACATACACGAGTCGTTGTATGACTCTCACGAAATTACATTTTAAAATATGTGGTGTTCATGGCTCTCACAGCCAAAAAGTTTTCTGACCCCTGCTTTATATCCATCAAAGTCTGCTTTATATATTTAGGTGCTCCTATATTAGGTGCATAAATATTTATAATGGTTATATCTTCCTTTTGGATTGCTCCCTTTATCATTATGTAGTGACATTCTTTATCTCTTAATATAGCCTTTGTTTTAAAGTCTATTTTGTCAGATATAAGTATTGCTACCCCAGCTTTTTTTTCATTTTCATTTGCATAATTTTTTTTTTAAGCATTGGGCCATTCCTGTTTAATAGTCTTGCAAATGGCAGACAAGCAAACAGGCAGGGAAAACCACTTCTCACTGCAGCAGGAAAACAAACAACACAAACACTCTTCACAGGGCAGGCAGGCAATCCTCAATCCGTGCTGAGGACAAGCATCGATAGCCCTACATGGACTATACACATGTGGCACTGACATGTGCTCACACACTCATCAAGCAAAGTACAAGCAAGCAAGCCTAACACATCTGTTTTCCCAACAGGCATCTTGAGTGATGGATCCAGGGCTGTGGGGGAGAAAAGGCAGGAATCTGGATGTTCACTTAGAGCGCAGTTGTGGCTCCTCCTTAGCACGATACCTCAGAGTATTCAGGGATGAGGCAGCCTTGAGAGGGCCAGCTCCTTCCCACAGGAGAAAGGAGACAGACGGGAGGGGGTGTGCCCAGGGAGGAGTGGCTTGGAGCAGAGTGACGGGTCTGGAGCCAAACTCACGAGCTGCATGTCTCTCCCTCTCTGCATAGTGCTACCGAGTCACACGTGTGGGAACCCTGGGCGGCTGCCCAACCTTCAACCTGGGCGACAAGGTCCACTACAGCTGCAACCCCGGCTTCTCCCTGGAGGGCCATGCGTGCTCACCTGCCACGCTGGCTCCGAGAACAGTGCCACGTGGGACTTCCCCCTGCCCTCCTGCAGAGGTAGGTGGCCAGACAGGGTCCTGCGGGTGGGTGACGATTAAGAGGGAATGCTGGGGCTTTCAGTGAGACCCAGTCTCTAGTGGGGAGACAGCAGTGTTCACGCCAGCAGATCGAGGAGTATTTACTCTGGGGAAACCATGTCTGGGGGACACTGAGGGTCCTTGAGGTCCCCAGGTGTTCTAGGGTCTTCTCACCTTCACCTGACCCCCTCAGGTGTGCACTCTCTCAATCTCCTTCCCCTACAGCATTAGATGTATTTTTAGCCAGTCTGCCCTCCCTCCTGCCCTCCTGTCTCAGAAGAGACACGGTTTTTCTTCCCATTGCGAACCACCTGCTCTGCACGTGGCCTCTCCCTGCCCCTTTCCTACAGACCTCACCCTGACAAGTTCACGCTTTTCTCTTTCCTATAAATCCAGCCTCTCTTTTTACTGGGTCCTCCTCTCAGTCTCCAAATGTGCTCAAAACCTCTTTACTGCAACAGTCACCCTGCCCCCCAAATCCTACCTTTCTTCAGCACTACTTTGGCCTCAGCTGCCAGCTAGGGTGACCGACTTGTCCCTGGCTTCCCCAGGTCCTTCCCATTTTTAGCACTTAACCTGCTTCTTTTTTTTTATTATTAATTTTAATGGGGTGACATTGATAAATCGGGGTACATATGTTCAGAGAAAACAGCTCTAGGTTATTTTGCCATTTGCTTATGCTGCATTCCCATCACCCAAAGTCCAATTGTCTTCCGTCACCTTCTAACTGGTTTTCTTTGTGCCCCTCCCCTCCCTCATTCCCCTCCCTCTCCTCCTCCCCAACCCGCAATCCCCACACTCTTGTCCATGTCTCTGAGTCTAATTTTTATGTCTCACCTATGTATGGAATCATATAGTTTTTAGTTTTTTCTGATTTACTTATTTCACTCAGTATAATGTTATCAAGGTTAATCCATGTTGTTGTAAATGATCCAATGTCATCATTTCTTATGGCTGAGTAGTATTCCATACTATAAATATACCAAAGCTTTTTCATCCATTCATCCTCTGACGGACACTTGGGCTGTTTCCAGATCTTTGCTATTATGAACAATGCTGCC
The DNA here is from genome assembly GCF_036850765.1 of Saccopteryx bilineata. NCBI lineage: Eukaryota > Metazoa > Chordata > Mammalia > Chiroptera > Emballonuridae > Saccopteryx > Saccopteryx bilineata. The sequence continues at coordinate 132,944,385 of NC_089494.1, forward strand.
ATAAAAATGGGGGTGCATTTCTTCTTTTCATACAGTGCTATGGTGTTCTTAGGGTATATTCCTAAAAGTGGGATGGCTGGGTCAAAAGGCAGTTTGATTTTTAATTCCTTGAGGAATCTCCATACTGCTTTCCACAGTGGCTGCACCAGTCTGCATTCCCACCAGCAGTGCAGGACGGTTCCCTTTTCTCCACATCCTTGCCAGCACTTATTCTGTGTTGTTTTGTTGATGATCGCCATTCTGACTGGTGTGAGGTGATATCTCATTGTGGTTTTAATTTGCATTTCTCTAATGATTAGTGATGTTGAACATTTTTTCATATGCCTATTGGCCATCTGTATGTCCTCTTTGGAGAAGTGTCTATTCATTTCTTTTGCCCATTTTTGGATTGGATTGTTTGTCTTCCTGGTATTAAGTTTTACAAGTTCTTTATAAGTTTTGGTTATTAACCCCTTACCAGACACATTGTCAAATATATTCTCCCATTGTGTAGTTTGTCTTTTTATTCTGTTCTTATTGTCTTTAGCTGTACAGAAGCTTTTTAGTTTGATATAGTCCCACTTGTTTATCCTGTCTTTTATTTCACTTGCCTGTGGAGACAAATTGGCAAATATATTGCTCCAAGAAATGTCGGAGAGCTTACTGCCTATGATTTTCTTCTAAGATGCTTATGGTTTTATGGCTTACATTTAAGTCTTTTATCGATTTTGAGTTGATTATTGTGAATGATGTAAGTTAGTGGTCTAATTTCATTTTTTTGAAGGTAGTTTTCCAATTTTCCCAACACCATTTGTTGAAGAGGCCATCTTTATTTCAATGTATGCTCTTACCTCCTTTGTCAAACATCAGTTGTCCATAAAGCTGTGGGTTTATTTCTGGGTTCTCAGTTCTGTTCCATTGATCTCTAAGCCTGTTCTTATGCCAGTACCAGGCTGTTTTGAGTACAATGGCCTTATAGTATAACTTGACATCTGAAAGTATGATACCTCCCACTTTATTCTTCCTTTTCAGGATTGCTGAGGCTATTCGTGTTATCTTTTGGTTCCATATAAATTTTTGGAATATGTGTTCTATATCTTTGAAGTAAGTCATTGGTATTTTAATTGGTATGGCATTGAATTTATAAATTGCTTTGGGTAATATAGACATTTTAATGATGTTTATTCTTCCTAACCATGAACACGGTATATGCTTCCACTTGTTTGTATCTTCCCTGATTTCTTTTATCAATATTTTATAATTTTCCGAGTACAAGTCTTAATCTCCCTGGTTAAATTTATTCCTAGGTACTTTATCTTTTTGGTTGTAATGGTGAAGGGGATTGATTCCTTAATTTCTCTTTCTGACAGTTCATTATTAGTGTATAAAAATGCCTCTGATTTCTGAGTATTAATTTTATATCCTGCCACGTTGCTGAATTTATTTATCAGGTATAGTAGTTTTTTGACTGCGATGTTAGGGTTTTCTACATACAATATAGTGATAGTTTTACTTCTTCTTTTCCAATTTGGATGTCTTGTATTTCTTTTTCTTGTCTGATTGCTGTGGCAAGGACTTCCAGAACTATGTTGAACAAGAGTGGTGAAAGAGGGCACCCCTGCCTTGTTCCTGATCTTAAGGGGATTACTTTTAATTTTTGCACATTGAGTATGATGTTGGCTGTGGGTTTGTCATAGATGGCCTTTATCATGTTGAGGTATGTTCCCTGTATTACCACTTTGCTGAGAGTTTTGATAATGAATGGGTGCTAGATTTTATCAAATGCTTTTTCTGCATCTATTGAAATTATCATGTGGTTTTTCTCCTTCCTTTTGTTTATGTAATGAATCACATTGATTGATTTGCGAATATTGTACCAGCTTTGCCTGCCAAGAATAAATCCCACTTGATCCTGGTGTATGATTTTTTTTATATATTGGTGAATCCGGTTAGCTAATATTTTGTTGAGGGTTTTAGCATCTAAATTCATCGGGATATTGACCTATAATTTTCTTTCTCTTGTTGTCTTTGCCTGGTTTTGGAATCAGAATTATGCTTGCCTCATAAAAGGAGCTTGGAAATCTTCCTTCCTCTTGAATTTTTTGAAATAGCTTGAGAAGGATAGGAGTTAGTTCTTCTTTGAATATTTGGTAGAAGTCACTTGTGAAGTCATCAGGCCCAGGACTTTTCTTTCTTAGAGCTTTTTGATAACTGTTTTGATCTCATTTGTTGTAATTGGTCTGTTTAGGTTTTCTGATTATTCTAGAGTAATTTTTGGAAGATTATATATTTCTAGGTATTTGTCCATTTCTTCTAGGTTTTCTAGTTTTTTGGCGTACAGTTCTTCATAGTATTTTTAAATAATTTTTTGTATTTCTGTTGTGTTGGTTGTTATTTCTCCACTCTTGTTTCTAATTTTATTTATTTGAGTCCTCTCTCTCTTTTTCTTGGTGAGTCTGGTTAAAGGTTCATCAATCTTGTTTACCTTTTCAAAGAACCAGCTCTTGGTGTCCTTCATCCACTGTATTGTTTCTTTAGCCTCTATGTCATTTATTTCTCCTCTGATCTTTATTTTTTCCTTCCTTCTACTAGCTCTGGGCTTTACTTGCTGTTCTTTTTCTAGTTCTTTTAGATGTAGGGTCAAGTTGTTTATTTGAGCTTTTTCTAGCTTCTTGAGGTATGCCTGTAATGCTATGAACTTCCCTCCCAAGACTGTTTTTACTGTGTCCCATAAATTTGGAGTTGATGTATGCTCATTATCATTCGTTTCTAGGAATTTTTTAATTTCTTCTTTGATCTCATTGTTTACCCATTCGTTATTTAATAACGTGCTATTTAGTTTCCAGGTGTTTGAGTATTTTTCAGTTTTTCTGTTGTGATTGATTTCTAGTTTAATGCCATTGTGATCAGAGAAAGTGCTCGATATGATTTCAATCTTCTTAAATTTGTTGAGGCCGTTTTTGTGCCCTAACATGTGGTCTATTCTAGAGAATGTACCCTGAGCACTTGAAAAGAATGTATATTCTACTGCTTTAGGATGAAAGGTTCTGAAGATATCTATTAAATGGAGTTGATCTAGTACGTCTTTAAGTCTGCTGTTTCTTTGTTAATTTTCTTTCTTAAGGATCCATCTAGTGATGTTAGTGTGGTATTGAAATCCCCTACTATTATAGTCTTGCTTTTTATCTCGCTCTTTAAATCCATTAAAGTCTGCTTTATATATTTAGGTGCTCCTATATTAGGTGCATAGATATTTATAATGGTTATATCTTCCTGTTGGATTGCTCCCTTTATCATTATGTAGTGACCTTCTTTATCTCTTAGTATTGTTTTTGTTTTAAAGTCCATTTTGTCTGATATAAGTCTTGCTACCCCAACTTTATTTTCATTTCCATTTGCATGAAATATTTTTTTCCATCCATTTATCTTCAGTCTATGTGCTTTTTTTTTTTTTTAAGGTGTGTCTCTTGTAGACAGCATATGTATGGGTCCTGTTTTTTATCCACGCAGCTACCCTATGTCTCTTGATCGGATCATTTAATCCATTTACATTTAAGGTTATTATTGATATGTAATTGTTTATTGCCATTTTATTCTTTAAAACTGTATTCCTCTTTTGCTATATTCTTTTTCTTCTTTGATCTGTTTACAACAGATCCCTTAGCATTTCTTGCAGCCTTGGTTTGGTTGTAGTGAATTCCTTGAGTTTTTTTTTTTTTGTCTGTAAAGCTTTTTATTTCTCCTTCAATTTTAAATAATAGCCTTGATGGATAAAGTAGTCTTGGTTGTAGGTTCTTGTTCTGCATTACTTTGAATATTTCTTGCCATTCCTTTCTGGCCTCAAGTGTTTCTGTTGAGAAGTCAGAAGTCATCCTTATGGAGGCTCCTTTGTAGGTGATAGTCTTTTTTTCTCTAGCAGCTTTTAGTATTTTCTCTTTATCACTTAGCTTTGGTATTTTAATTATGATGTGTCTTGGTGTAGATTTTTTTGAGTTTCTCTTTAATGGAGTTTTCTGTGCTTCCTGAACATGTGAGATGTTTTTCTGCCTTAATTAAGGGAAGTTTTCAGCTATGATATGCTTAAACAAAGTCTCTATCCCTTGTTCTTTCTCTTCTTCTTCAGGAACCCCTATGATGCAGATGTTATTTCTCTTCATGTTGTCACAGAGCTCTCTTAGAGTTTCCTCAGACTTTTTGAGTCTCTTTTCTTTTTTCTGCTCTGCTTCCGTGCCTTTATTTATCATGTCCTCTAACTCGCTGATTTGATTCTCAGCTTCATCCATCCTGCTTTTACTTCCTTCCATTGTGTTCTTCGTTTCTTCTGTATTTGTCATTTCTGACTGATTCTTTTTTATTATTTCAATGTCCTTTTTTATATCTGCTATCTCTTTATTTAGGTGTTTGTAATGACCATCTATTGTTATTCTAATATTTTTGAGCATCCTAATAATCGTTATTTTAAACTCTGCATCTGGTAATTTGGTTATATCTTTTTCATTCAGGTCCTTTTTGGGGATTTTTCTTGACTCATTTGTGTTGCATTTCTCTGCCTTCTCATCTTCTCTGTGTAAAAGAAGGTCTTGGCCACTGGAGTGCACTGGGTGTGGCCTCTGTTCCCTAGTTATATTCTGTCTGCAGGCCCGCCACCCCCTCTGCTGTTGCTGTATAGGGCATTTGGGTATGGGCGTTGCTGGTGCCTTCCCACTGGGGCTGTTGCTGTGGTTTCTGCCTTTCTTTCATGGGGTGGCTGTGATCACGTGCTCAAGAGTACAAGCCCTGGTAGCCTTGGCCTGCGCCCTGCCCCCGTGGGTGGCATTATGCTCAGCTTTGACATCAGTGGCAGCACCTTTGCTCAGTTGCGGGTCTCTGCCTGTTTCCGGGCTACTGCCTTGCCATTGCAAGAGGAGTCCAATCGTGGGATGGCTGCAAGTCTTGGCTCCACATGCCAGGTGGGACTGCCTGCCCACACTCAGTAGCGGGACTCTGCCTGTTCTGGGCTTTTGGCTCCACCCCAGCGGGAGGAACCGGCTCCCAAGTCAGGCCACTAGCCTTGGTTCTGCGGGCAGGGCAAGGCTGTGCTCCTGGGCCCTTGCTCAAGGGCGGGTCTCCACCCCTTCTGGGGTTCTTAGCCTTCCCCTGCAGGCTGGGTTACAGGCAACCTGCAGCTGGGCTTGACCACTTTTGTATGCCCCCTCCTCCCCAGCTGGGCAAGACTGAGCTCACACCTGGGCCTTAGTGGTGGCTAGCCGGCTTCCAACCTTACTGACAGAACCGTGCTTCTGCATCCCGGCCGCTGGCCCTCGGGCAAGCCCTCAGCCATGTTGGTGGGGGCACTGCAGCTCAGACCCTAAGACTCGCTACTGTAGCTTTGAAAACTCCCTCCTTCTAAGTGACTCTGCTCTGAGTGCCGCAGGAGAGCTTGTTTGGCTGGTGTCCTGCTTCCCTTTGCTGGTACTGCTGTTTCCAGAGGAAATATTCACTTCAGATTTGGGGAGTGGCTCATCCCAGGTGTTAGGGTGGCTGTTTCCCAAAATGTTTCTCCCTGTGCCTCCTAGATTACACTCTCTTCCTGCTACTCCAGTCCTCTCCTCTCTCCCCATTTCCTGGAGCCCCAGGTGAGTGGTTGTGAGAGAGGTTTTCTGTGCGGTCCTTTTAAGAAAAATCCTGGGTCTGAGAAATCAGTCTCTTTCTCACAAACAGTATCCTGTCTTGTTTCCAGCTAAATACTGTCCTTACACCTCTTCTAGGCTCTGGGACTGCAGGCTGCGGCTCTGTTCCTGGGATTCAGAACCTTCCCCTCTCTGCTAAACTCACTTCCTGCCACACAAGTCTCTCCCAGCTGCCATTTGCTCCAGGGAGCTGGGCAGCCCTCTCCGTGTTTCTGCTTTTCCTACCAGTCTTGGTATGGCTTCTTCAATGTTCCTTGGTTGAAGAGTCCTCTTAGTTTAGTCCAAAGTTGGTTTTTTTAGATGATAGTTCTTAAAATTAGTTTGTAATCCACTTTGGTTCTGGGAGGTGGGAGTTGGTACGTCCGCCTACTCCATCGCCATCTTGTCTTCTGCATAAGATATTTTTTTCTAACCTTTACTTTCAGTCTATGTGTATCTTTTGTTTTGCGGTGTGTCTCTTGTAGTCAGCATATGTATGGGTCCTGTTTTCTTATTAACGCAGCTACCCTATGTCTTTTGATTGGATCATTTAATCCATTTACATTTAAGGTTATTATTGATATATAGTTGTTTATTGCCATTTTATTCTTTAAAGCTACATTCCTCTATTACTATATTCTTTTCCCCCTTTGTTCTGTTTACAACAGGCCCCTTAACATTTCTTGCAGCATTGGTTTGGTTGTAATGAATTCCTTGAGGGTTTTTTTGTTTTTGTCTGGGAAGGTTTTTATTTCTTTTTCAATTTTAAATGATAGCCTTGCTGGATAAAGAAGTCTTGGTTATAGGCTCTTGTTCTGCATTACTTTGAATGTTTATTGCCATTCTTTTCTGACCTCAAGTGTTTTTGTTGAGAAGTTGGATGTCATCCTTATGGGGGCTCTTTGTAAGTGTCTTTTTTCTCTAGTAGCTTTTAATATTTTTTTCTTTATCTTGTAGCTTTGGTATTTTAATTTTGATGTGTCTTGGTGTAAATTTCTTTGGGTTTCTGTTTAAAGGAATTTTCTGTGCTTCTTGAATTTGTGTGACTTTTTCCTGCATTAATTTAGGGAAGTTTTCAGGTATGATTTCTTTGAACAAGGTCTCTATCCCTTGTTCTTTCTCTTCTTCTTCAGGAACGCCTATGATGCAAATGTTATTTCTCTTTATGTTGTCACAGAGCTCTGAGTTTCCTCAGACTTTGAGCCTCTTTTCTTTTTGCTGCTTTGCTCATTTATCTTGTCCTCTAACTCACTGATTCACTGCTCAGCTTCATCCATCCTGCTTTTATTTCCTTCTAGTGTGGTCTTCATTTCTGATATTGTATTTGTCATTTCTGACTGATTCTTTTTTATTATTTCAATGTTCTTTTTTATACTCACTGTCTCTTTATTTAGGTGCTCATTATGTCCATCCATTGTTGCTCTAAGGTCTTTGAGCATCCTAACAATCATTATTTTAAATTCTGCATCTGGTAATTTGGTTATTTTTTTAGGTGCTTATTATTTATGAGCACTTTATTTTTTTAGGTGCTTATTATTTATGAGCACTTTATTTAGGTGCTCATTATGTCCATCCATTGTTGCTCTAAGATCTTTGAGCATCCTAACAATCATTATTTTAAATTCTGCATCTGGTAATTTGGTTATTTTTTCTGGAGATTTCTCTTGATTCATTTGGGTTGCATTTCTCTGCCTTCTCATTTTGTCTGTGTATATGAAGGGTGTGGCCACAGGAGTCCGATGGGTGTGGTCTCTGTGTTCCCTAAGTGTGGTCTGTTTGCAGACCTGCCACTGCCTCAGGTATTCTGGTACAGGTGTTGCCAACGCTGGCCCACTGCGGCAGTCACTGTGGTTTCTGTCTCGCCTCCGCAGGCGGGACTGTGTTCATGTGACTGGGCTACCAGCCTTGGCTGGCCTTGGCCTTTGCCCTGATGCCATGCTCACTCGCCTGAGTTGTAAGCCTCAGCCTGGAGGGCAGGGCTGCACACTTGCGCTCAGCTACAGGCCTCAGTTGGTTCCCCGGCTTTCGCCTTGCCCCTGTGGGCGGGACTGCTGGCAGGACTGCTCTGGCTCACCTGGCCCATAGCCACGGGTCAAACTGCTTTTCTGCGCCCCTTCCACTGCCACAGCTGCCCTCAGCCTCCTCCTCTGCTGGGTGGGACTGTGCTCACACTGGATCTCAGTTACAGCTGGCCCCGGCTTCCACTTCCGTGGGTAGGACTGCGCTTGCACCTGGTCTGTAGCTGTGTGTGGCCAGCCCCTGGCTTCTTCCCCCACCAATGGGACCACACTTCTGTGTCCCGCCTCTGCCCACCCTCCGGTGAGCACTCAGCAGTGTGTAGGGGGGTGACACAGTTTAGACCTTATCACTCAATACTGTATGCCTGTTGGCTCCCTCCTTTTAAGTGACTCTGCTCTAAGTCCAGCAGGAGAGCTTCTGTTTGGCTGGTGACCTGCTTCCCTTTGCTGGTATCGCTGGTTCCAGGAAAAATATTCACTTTAGATTTGGGGAGTGACTCAACCCAGGGGTTAGGGTGGCTGTCCCTCAAAGTGTTTTTCCCTATGACTCCTAGATTATACTCTCTTCCTGCTATTCCATTACTCTCAGCTCTCCCCATCCCCCGGAGTCCCAGGTGAGTGGTTGTGAAAGAGGTTTTCTGCACAATCCCTTTAAGAAGAATCCTGGGTCTGAGAAATCTGTCTCTTTCTTGCAAACAGTATTCTGGCTTGTTTTGCAGCTAAATACTGTCTGTATGCCTCTTCTAGGCTTGTGGGTTGCAGCCTGGGGCTTCATTCCTAGCCCCAGAACCCTCCCCTCTCTGTTAAACTTAACTCCTACCATGTAAGTCCCTGCGGGTTGCCATTCGCTCCCAGGAGCTGGGCAGCACTCTCTGTGTTTCTGCTTTTCCTACCAGTCTCAGTGTGGTTTCTTCAGTGGTTAAAGGGTCCTTTTAGTTCAGTCCAAAGTTGGATTTTCCAGATGATTGTTCTTAAAATTAAGTTGTAATCCACTTTGGTTCTGGGAGGTGGAAGTTGGTATGTCTGTCTAGTACATCGCCATCTTGCCACCTCCAAAGTCCTTGAAGTTTTTTTTTTTTTTTGTCTAGGAAGCTTTTTTTCTCCTTCAATTTTAAATGATAGCCTTGATGGATGAAGAAGTCTTCATTGTAGGCTCTTGTTCTGCATTACTTTGAATATTTCTTGCCATTCCCTTATGGCCTCAAGTGTTTCTGTTGAGAAGTCGGATGTCATCTCATGGGGGCTCCTTATGGGGGCTCTTGCAGCTATTAATATTTTTTCTTTATCTCTTAGCTTTGATATTTTAATTGTGATGTGTCTTGATGTAGATTTTTTTAGTTTTCTCTTTAATGGAATTCTCTGTGCTTCTTGAACTTGTGTGACTTTTCCCTGCATCAATTTAGGGAAGTTTTCAGCTATGATTTTGTCGAACAATGTCTCTATCCCTTGTTCTTTCTCTTCTTCTTCAGGAACCCCTATGATGTAGATGTTGTTTCTCTTTAGATTTTCATAGAGTTCTCCTAGAGTTTCCTCAGACTTTTTGAGCCTCTTTTTCTTTGTTGCTCCACTTTCATATTTTTATCTTGTCTTCTAAATTGCTGATTCGATCCTTTGCTTCATCCAGCCTGCTTTTAATTGCTTTTAGTGTAGTCTTCATTTCTGATATTGTGTTTGTCATTTCTGGGTAGTTCTTCTTTATTATTTCAATGTCCTTTTTGATGCTTGTTATCTCTTTATTTATGTGTTTATTGTGTCCATCCATTGTTGCTCTAAGATCTTTGAGCATTCTAATAATCATTATTTTAAACTCTGCATCTGGTAGTTTGGTTATTTCCATCTCACTCAGTTCTTTTTCTGGGAATTTCTCTTGTTGATTCATTTGGATTGCACTTCTCTGTCTTCCCATTTTGTTTGTGTATATACTCCTCATTTGGGTGTGTTGTTTGTGAAGCTAGCTAAGTTTAGGGTTGGTGTTATCTGCGTCTGATTTTCAGTTGTGTTATTTCTAGGTCTTCTTGGGTTGGCCTCAGCTTTTGTTTGTAATTTGTTGTGGGCTATTTATCTGCTATCACTGCTCTTTTTGCTGTTTGTGTCAGATTTTTCTGTTTTAGCTGGGTCAGGTGTGAGGAGCCCTTCATTAAGCTTCCACTCTAATATAGGTTGTTAGGTCCTGAACTGGTGCTTTTTGTATCTGGCTGCTGAATGTACCTGCCCTAGACCTCCCTGTCCAGGGCCTGGTGCAGACCAGTGGGGGTCACTGCCTTTGACTGGCTCTTATCAGCCTTTTTGGAGCTACAGGCAATCCAGATCTTGTGGCTGCCTCTGCTGGGCTCAGGTGCCATTGTAAATATCAGCTACACTCCTAGGCTTGCTTTTATCTACTCTTGGCCTGGGGGAATTTTCTTTAAAAGTTCAAGTTCCTCTGATATCTGCTTTCTGTTGACTCTTATTGGTGGCTACTTGTTGGGCTCAGTACTGTAATTCAGTGATTAGGTACGGTATTGAATGTAGCCTGCCCCTTAGCCTCAGGTGTCATTTTACCTAGACTTTTAATTTATTTCATTTTGTTTTTTTTTCTTCTTTTTCAGCACTCAACTCAGTCCAGTGGGTGAGGCCCCTGTGCTCCCATTGTGTGGACTGTCCACCTGGCCACCACCGCTGTTGCTTCCCAGGGCATTTGAGCTCGGTGCTGCTGGTGCCAGCCCACCTCCATGGCTGCTGCTGCCCCAGGTGGGCTCACGCATGCCTGTACACACCCGTTTGGACCACTTCTGTGGCTGCCTCAGCTTCCACTGCTGCTGAGGGCGGTCCTGCACCACGGGCAATTTTGCTCATGGGCTTGGGCCTCCACAGCATCTGCCGCAGCATTCACACCCATGGGTGGGCTAGTGTATGCCCACCCGGATCACTTCCGGGGCTTCCTAGGCCTCCACTTCTACCAAGGGCTGGTCTGTGTCACTGGGGGTCTGCACATCGGCTCAGACCTCCTCAGCAACCACTGCAGGAGGACCCATCATACCCGCTCAGACTACCCCTGAAGTTGCCCAGCTTTCGCTGCCTCTGAGGGTGCGCTTGCACCACAAGCAGGTTTGTGTGCCCGCTGGTACCCTGCAGTAGCCGCTGCAACTTCTGCCCTCGCTGATGGGCTAGCGCGCCTTTGTGCAGACCCCCTCCGCTGTTACTTGGGCATCCGCCTCCACCAAGGGCAGGCCTATGCAGCAAGCAGGACTGTGTGTGAGCCCAGTCCTCTGCAGTGGCAGTGGCGATTACCGCCTCCGCAGCTGGCCTATGCATGCTCACTCAGACTGCCCTGGTCTCCGCAGTGGTGTCCTGGCTTCCGCAGCTGCACCCTGCTGCTTCCAGCCTGCCTGCCCTCAGTGAGCACTCAGCAGTTCAGGAAATGGTGTAGTTTAGAACTCTGCAGTCACTATTTGTGTTCCTAACGTGCTGCCTGCCTCTAAGCCCCTTTGTTCTAACTGGGGCAGGTGAGCCTCCGGTGGATGGGGTAATTTCCTACCTTTGCTGATGATGCTGTTCCCAGGAAAAATGTTCATTTTAGATTTGAGGAGTGACTCAGCCCAGGGATTAGGGTGTCCATCCCTCAAAATGTCTCCCCTGTGCCTCTGAGACTACTCTTTTGCCTGACAACTCCAATCTTCCCAGCACTCCCTGCTCTTGGATTTCCGGGAAAGTGGCTGTGAGCAAGGTTCTCCATGCAGTCCCTTTAATACAGAGCCTGGGTCCAAGAGTTCTGCCTCCTTCTCTCAAACAGGCTTAGGCTCTTTTCTCAGCCAAATATAGTCTGTAAGCCCCTTCCAGGCTCCAGGGTTCTAGGCTGGTATTTGGTTTTGGGGCCGAGGACCCACAACTCACTGGGCAGCCCACCTTGTCACGAGAGTCCCTCCCAGCCACAGCTCACTCCCAGGAGTGGGGCCGCCCTTTCTGTGTCTCCACCTTTCCTACCAGTCTCAGTGTGGGTTCTTTGGTGGTTCTTGGCTGTAGAATCCTCTTAGTTTAGTCCAAAGTTGATCTTTCAAGATGACCGTTCTCAAAATTAAGTTGTAATCCACCTTGGTTCTGGGAAGTGGGAGTTGAAGCATTCGCCTATTCTGTGGCCATCTTGTCTCCTCTCTTGTAGTCTTGATGTGTAGGAATATTTTTCCTTTTAATGGATCCTATAGATAAATGTTGTAAGCTTATCAGTAAATGACTTTTGTATCATACTTCCCCTCCTTTTCCCCCTAACCCAGTGTTTCCCAACGTGGGGCCCACACCCCACAGGGGGGCAATTCAATAGTTAAGGGGGGCAATTTGAAAATGGACTCAACACAACTTTAACTCTTTCGTCCTGGGCCATTTAAATGCAATGCTAGATATTGGTGCCAAATTTAACAAAAAATGCAATTCTTAAATAATTGCAGTAAATAATTATTAAGTATAATTTCGTTTGACGAGACCAAAATATCAACTGGGTGATTGGCGTCGTCAAGTAAACTTCGTCCTGGGTTCACCGTGGAGCGTGCCATCTGCTGTGGGGAACCCCGGACGTTTTAAAAACTCGCTAAACAACGCAGTTATTCTCACCTAGTTGGCCCATCACAACTTCTGTAGTGTTTCACATCATTCAGTTGGTGTTAATTTGAAATAAGTGTCAGTCAAAACTGTTGTAAAAGCTCATTGATTTAATAAATATACATATATATATAGTATAGATATAATTGGCAAGTATTTGATTTTATTTTTATCAATATTAAACTCTATTAAGTACTTCTTGCATCGGAGCTAGAAAGCAATAATATTTTATAAATATTATTGGGGCTATAATAGTACATGCACGACAATTTTAATTTTAGAAACATAACTTTCCAGAAAATTTTGTCAAGTGGAAAAATATAGATACCTTTTGATTTGCGGTGGTAGTGTAGTAAATGTGTTATATACATTTAAATAAATATGAATTTTTAGTATACGTTTACTCTATGTCACATTGAATATATTTTAACACATATTTTAATATCAGCTTTTCTTAAAACAGTTCTTGAAAAAGATGACAAAGATGGGGAGAGAAGATGGCAGCAGAGTAGGCAGATGCACAGACACCCAGCTCTCAACACCAAACTGGAATACAAATCAATTTAGAAAAAATCAGCATGAAAAACCAACACTGAACTGCAAGAACAGCTCTCAAAAACCAAGGAGCAAAGAGGAAGCCACAATAATCCTGGTAAGGAGTGCCTGAATCTCCTCTGCTTACAGGAAGGGAAGGAGGGGGGTGAGGCTGAGAGCCCAGAGAGGATTTCACAGAGGAAAAAGAGCAGAAACTACTGCTCACAGCCACTTACCTGGCGACCAGGGAGCAAGGTGGGTTGAAAAGACCAGCTTATCTCCCAAGTGGAAAAGACAGGGAGAGGGACAGATTGTGAGGGGCTAAGGTATGCAAGAAACAAAATAAAAAAGCTGACTCATTCGTGCTGGAGGCGGCCATAGCTGGGGGAGGGACTGAACCTTTCACAAAACAGAGCTGAAGTGCTTCCGGATCAGAGATCTCCGGACATCTATCCAGCTCCAATCAGCACAATAAGACACAGCTGAAAACAAGAAGTGGGGAGGAGGGGCAGTAACTCAGGTCTCCATGGAGATCTGAGATACACTTCCCCCTACTGAAGCTGAGAGAAAAAACCCTGCCCCCAGTGAGATTAGTTGGAGGAAGAGACCTTCAGCATCTCAGGTTACACCCACAGCATTCCTGGATACAGTTTCAAGGAAGCCCCCTGCTGAGATCAGTTAACAAGACTATCACCTGTTAAGAAAACAAACAAATCAAGACTTCAAAGCTGCCCAAATCCGAAAGTGGATTACAAATAATAGCTGATACCAACCCACGAAGACCTAAAAATAACACAACTGAAAACTGGAGGTAGACAACACCAAGCCTAGACTCAATCAACTCTACAAATAAAAAAAAAAGAAGAAGAAGAAGATGAGAAAACAAAGGAGTGCAATCCAAATGAAACCACAAGAGACACTTTCAAGAGATGAACTGAGTGATATGGAAATAATCAAACTTCCAGATGCGGAGTTCAAAATAATGATTGTAAGGATGCTTAGGGATCTTAGAACAACAATGGAGGGGGAGTTTGAAAACCTAAATAAAGAAATAGCAAGTATAAAAAAGAATCAGTTGGAGACGACAAATACAATATCAGAAATAAAGACCACAATGGAAGGAATTAAAAACAGGATAGATAGAGCAGAAGATCGAATCAGCGAGTTAGAAGACAACTGGAATGAAGGCATGAAAGCAGAGAAGAAAAGAGAAAAAAGACTCAAAAAGTCAGAGGAAACTCTTAGAGAGCTCTGTGACAACATGAAGAGAAATAACATCCGCATCATAGGGGTTCCTGAAGAAGAAGAAAAAGAACAAGGGATAGAGACTTTGTTCAATCATATCATAGCTGAAAACTTCCCTAAATTAATGCAAGAGAAACTCTCACAAATCCAAGAAGTACAGAGGACTCCATTAAAGAGAAACCCAAAGAAACCTACACCAAGACACATCATAATTAAAATACCAAAGCTAAGCGATAAAGAGAAAATATTAAAAGCTGCAAGAGAAAAAAAAGTTATCACCTACAAAGGAGCCCCCATAAGGATGACATCTGACTTCTCAACAGAAACACTTGAGGCCAGAAGGGAATGGCAAGAAATATTCAAAGTAATGCAGAACAAGAACCTACAACCAAGACTACTTTATCCAGCAAGGCTATCATTTAAAATTGAAGGAGAAATAAAAAGCTTCCCAGACAAAAAACAACTCAAGGAATTCATTACAACCCAACCAATGCTGCAGGAAATATTAAGGGGCCTGGTGTAAACAGATAAAGTGGGAAAAGAATACAGAAAAAAAAAAAAGAAAAAGGAATACACCTTTAAAGAAGAAAATGGCAATAAACAACTACATATCAATAATAACCTTAAATGTAAATGGATTAAATGATCCAATCAAAAGACATAGGGTAGCTGCGTGGATAAGAAAACAGGACCCATACATATGTTGTCTACAAGAGACACACCTTAGAACAAAAGACACACACAGATTGAAGGTAAAAGGATGGAAAAAAATGTTTCATGCAAACGGAAATGAAAAAAAAGCTGGGGTAGCAATACTTATATCAGACAAATTGGACTTTAAAACAAAGGATATAGTAAGAGATAAAGAAGGCCACTACATAATGATAAAGGGAGTAATCCAACAGGAAGATATAACTATTATAAATATCTATGCACCTAATATAGGAGCACCCAAATATATAAAACAGATTTTGATGGATTTAAAGGGCGAGATCAACAGCAATACTATAATAGTAGGGGATTTCAATACCCCACTAACATCACTAGATAGATCCTCAAGAAAGAAAATTAACAAAGAAACAGCAGACTTATTGGAAACACTAGATCAACTCGATTTAATAGATATCTTCAGAACCTTTCACCCTAAAGCAGCAGAATATACATTCTTTTCAAGTGCTCATGGTACATTCTCTAGGATAGACCACATGTTAGGGCACAAAAGTGCTCTCAATAAATTTAAGAAGACTGAAATCATATCAAGCACTTTCTCCGATCACAACGGCATGAAACTAGAAATGAATCACAGCAGAAAAGCTCAAAAATTCTCAAACACATGGAAACTAAATAGCAGGGTGTTAAATAATGAATGGATTAAGAATGAGATCAAAGAAGAAATAAAGAAATTCCTAGAAACGAATGACAATGAGCATACAACAACTCAAAATTTATGGGACACAGCGAAAGCAGTGCTGAGAGGGAAGTTCATAGCACTACAGGCACACTTTCAGAAGCTAGAAAAAGCTCAAATAAACAACTTAACCCTGCATCTAAAAGAATTAGAAAAAGAACAGCAAGTAAAGCCCAAATGTAGTAGAAGGAAGGAAATAATAAAGATCAGAGCAGAAATAAATGACATAGAGGCTAAAGAAACAATACAGAGGATCAATGAAACTAGGAGCTGGTTCTTTGAAAAGGTAAACAAGATTGATGCACCTTTAAGTATACTCACCAAGAAAAAGAGAGAGATGACTCAAATAAATAAAATTAGAAATGAGAGAGGAGAAATAACAACTGACACAACAGAAATACAAAATATTTTAAGAAAATACTATGAAGAACTGTATGCCAAAAAACTAGACAACCTAGATGAAATGGACAAATTCCTTGAAACGTACAATCTTCCAAAAATCAATCTGGAAGAATCAGAAAACTTAAACAGACCAATTACACCAAAGGAGATCGAAACAGTTATCAAAAAACTCCCAACAAAGAAAAGTCCGGGGCCCGATGGCTTCACAACGGAATTCTACCAAATATTCAAAGAAGAACTAACTCCTATCCTTCTCAAACTATTTCAAAAAATTCAAGAGGAAGGAAGACTTCCAAACTCCTTTTATGAGGTGAGCATAATTCTGATTCCAAAACCAGGCAAAGACCACACAAAGAAAGAAAATTATAGGCCAATATCTCTGATGAATATAGATGCTAAAATCCTCAACAAAATATTAGCAAACCGGATCCAACAATATATGGAAAAAATCATACACCATGATCAAGTGGGATTTATTCTGGGGAGGCAAGGCTGGTACAATATTCGTAAATCAATCAATGTGATTCATCACATAAACAAAAAGAAGGAGAAAAACCATATGATAATTTCAATAGATGCAGAAAAAGCATTTGATAAAATCCAGCACCCATTCATGATCAAAACTCTCAGCAAAGTGGGAATACAGGGAACATACCTCAACATGATAAAAGCCATCTATGAGAAACCCACAGCCAACATCATACTCAATGGGCAAAAATTAAAAGCAATACCCTTAAGATCAGGAACAAGGCAGGGGTGCCCCCTTTCACCACTCTTATTTAACATAGTCCTGGAAGTCCTAGCCACAGCAATCAGACAAGAAGAAGAAATAAAAGGCATTCAAGTTGGAAAAGAAGAAGTAAAACTATCATTATTTGCAGATGATATGATATTGTATATAGAAAACCCTAAAGTCTCAGTCAAAAAACTACTGGACCTGATAAATAAATTCAGCAAAGTGGCAGGATATAAAATCAATACTCAGAAATCAGAAGCATTTTTATACACCAACAATGAACAGTCAGAAAGAGAAATTAAGGAAACAATCCCCTTCACAATTACAACCAAAAAAATAAAGTACCTAGGAGTAAACTTAACCAAGGAGACTAAAGACTTGTACTCGGAAAATTACAAAACATTGATAAAAGAAATCAAGGAAGATACTAACAAGTGGAAGCATATACCGTGCTCATGGTTAGGAAGAATAAACATCATTAAAATGTCTATATTACCCAAAGCAATTTATAAATTCAATGCAATACCAATTAAAATACCAATGACATACTTCAAAGATATAGAACACATATTCCAAAAATTTATATGGAACCAAAAAAGGACACGAATAGCCTCAGCAATCTTAAAAAAGAAGAATAAAGTGGGAGGTATCACACTTCCTGATATCAAGTTATACTACAAGGCCATTGTACTCAAAACAGCCTGGTACTGGCATAAGAACAGGCATATAGATCAATGGAATAGAACAGAGAACCCAGAAATAAACCCAGAGTTCTATGGACAACTGATATTTGACAAAGGAGGTAAGGAAATACAATGGAGTAAAGACAGCCTCTTTAACAAATGGTGTTGGGAAAATTGGACAGCTACCTGCAAAAAAATGAAACTAGATCACCAGCTTACACCACTCACAAAAATAAACTCAAAATGGATAAAAGACTTGAATGTAGGCCGTGAAACCATAAGCATCTTAGAAGAAAACATAGGCAGTAAGCTCTCCGACATCTCTCGGAGCAATATATTTGCTGATTTATCTCCACGGGGAAGTGAAATAAAAGACAGGATAAACAAATGGGACTATATCAAACTAAAAAGCTTTTGCACAGCTAAAGACAACAAGAACAGAATAAAAAGACAAACTACACAATGGGAGAACATATTTGACAATACGTCTGATAAGGGGTTAATAACTAAAATTTATAAAGAACTTGTAAAACTCAACACCAGGAAGACAAACAACCCAATCCAAAAATGGGCAAAAGAGATGAATAGACACTTCTCCAAAGAGGACATACAGATGGCCAATAGGCATATGAAAAAATGCTCAACATCACTAATCATTAGAGAAATGCAAATTAAAACCACAATGAGATATCACCTTACACCAGTCAGAATGGCGCTTATCAACAAAACAACACAGAATAAGTGCTGGCGAGGATGTGGAGAAAAGGGGACCCTCCTGCACTGCTGGTGGGAATGCAGACTGGTGTAGCCACTGTGGAAAACAGTATGGAGATTCCTCAAAAAACTGAAAATCGAACCGCCTTTTGACCCAGCTATCCCACTTTTAGGAATATACCCCAAGGACACCATAGAATGGCTCGAAAAGGAGAAATGCACCCGCATGTTTGTGGCAGCATTGTTCACAATAGCGAAGATCTGGAAACAGCCCAAGTGTCCGTCAGAGGACGAGTGGATTAAAAAACTTTGGTACATATATACTATGGAATACTACTCAGCCATAAGAAATGATGACATCGGATCATTTACAATAACATGGATGGACCTTGATAACATTATACGGAGTGAAATAAGTAAATCAGAAAAAAAACTGAGATGAATCCATACATAGAAGGGACATAAAAATGAGACTCAGAGACATGAACAAGAATGTGATGGCAACAGGGGCGGGGGGGTTGGGGGAGGGGGGAGGGGGTGAAGAAGGAGAGAGGGGTTAGGGGAGGGGAGGGGCACAAAGAAAACCAGATAGAAGGTGACAGAAGACAATTTAACTTTGCGGGAGGGGTATACAGCACAATCAAATGTCAAAATAATCTAGAGATATTTTCTCTCAACATATGTACCCTGATTTATCAATGTCACTGCATTAAATTTAATAAAAAAATATTAATATTAAAAAAAAAAGACAAAGATGTAAAAGCTATGCCACTCAGTAACAATACTGTTAGCAGAAGAATAGATGAAATGAGTGAGGATATTGAAAAATAACTTATTGAAAAGCTGAAAACAAGAAAATTCTCCTTGCAAATGGATGAATCAACTTTGAGAGACAGTGAGGCAGTATTGATAACTTACATAAGATATATTGATAAAGGACATTTTGCTGAAGAAATGTTGTTCTGTAAAAGATTAGAAAGCACCTCCAAAGATATATATAATAAGCTAAAATCTACTTAGATGTCAATGAAAAATATAACATCTTGTGCTGAAGATGGTGCTCCCAATATGATGGACAAGAAAAATGGCTGCTTAAAATTGATGAAAGATGCGAATCCAGAAATGATTCTTGTGCATTGAGTTATTCATAGGGAAAACTTGGTAGCTAAAAACATCTCACCTGTTCTGAATGAAGTATTACATACAGTAATAAAGTGTGTTAATGCTATTAAAGCTAGTGCCAAATGTGAGCGTCTTTTCAAGCTATTTTGTGAAGAACAAAATGAAGACCATGTGAGACTTTTACTTCATACTGAAGTAAGATGGCTATCTAAAGGAAACTGTTTGAAAAGATTTATGAAACTGTTTGATACTCTTAGTGATTTTTTAAGCGACAAGCCTGAAATGAAGTATCTGTTAACAATAGATGGTAAAGCATTTGTGAGTTATTTAGCCAATATGTTTGAAAAACTAAATATATTAAATAAGCAACTTCAAGGAACAAATAAAACTCTTGTCGATGCAAAAGCAAAGATATTTGGTTTCATTACCAATATTGAGTTATGTCAGAAACATATTAACAACAAAAACTTTAAACAGTTTCATTGGCTCCAAAAATGTGAAGTAACTGATACCACTTTACTTGTTATTGTCAATCATTTGAATATTCTATCAGCTGATTTAAAAGAAAGATTTTCTGATTTAAAACAAATTGATTTCCCAACATGAATGATGCAGCCAATGTTAGTGGATTTGTCTGATATATCAAATATGCAGTATCAAGAAGAACTCGCAGAATTGCAAAATGATGAGTCAGTTAAAGCTTTATTTAATATCAAAGGAGCGATGGCATGGCTTTGTGAGGAAACAGAAATCAAATACCCAAATTCAACCAAATGTGCAAGAAAACTATTGCTACCGTTTCCATCTTCATTTTTAGCTGAATGTGGATTTAGTGCTGTAAATGATTTACTGGTAAAAAAAAAGAAATCGGCTGGATATAACACAACGTGGAGACTTGAGACTAAAGCTAACCAAATTGGAACCTAATATAAAATCTCTGTGCAGCAAGTATCAAGCGCAAGGATCACACTAAATTAAAATAATAAATTAATATAGAAAAATCTGTATTAAAATTATTTGGAATTTAAATTTGTTTTTCATTATATGTTTTGAAATTTTACTTACTGTGTTTTGTTAAAATTTCATAGTGATTTCTTCCTAGAACCTATCATTTATGTTTATTAAGTGAACAAATCAATTTTTTAATGTTAAAAATTATGTATGTTACATAGGGGGGGACATAAAAATTTTAGAAAGGTTAAGGTGGGGCATGGCACAGAAAAGGTTGGGAAACACTGCCCTAACCGGTATGTGATCATGTCTATATAACCAACCTCAAGACTATAATCGAGGCTGCACAATTTGGGTTAGCTATACCCTGTGTAAATCATATGTAGCCTGCTTATTAATAAATCTCCTCCTAAAATTTCTTGTGTATCCTGCCTTGGTGTCTCTATGTAACCCGCGGATTAAATACAGTACTTTATAACACATGGAGAGCACTCACTAAATAATGATGATAATGGTGGCTAATTTAATAGAAGTAGCTGAGGCTTCCCTGCCCCCTGATAAAATGTGCATATGAGCATTAGCACTACACACCTCCTCAATGGTGTTATTTTCTTTACAGGGCATATATTGGGCCTGCTAAAGGCTGGGCTTTAAGCTCTACCACGTTCCAAAATTGGCTAAATGTTCCAAAATTGGATACAAATGACCCACATTCTGATTTTCAGAACCCTGAATTGATTTATGTTGGTTATGGAGTCAGATCTTGTTTTCAGACAGACAGTTATATTACAGAAATATATGGCAAAGCCCAGCTGTCCATCTGTGGTCCAGGTGACCCCTGGGAGCATGGAGTGATACTCCTTTTCCATCCAAGCCAGCAGCCATGTGTACCACCCACCTTCTTCATTTTACCAGAAAACCCTCAGGATGTTTCCCGCATCCTCCAGGCAGCCCCAGCCAGTCTACCAGCTTGGTCTCAGAGATGAGCTCTAATTTCTATCCCTGGTTTGTCTAGGTCACTGGTCAGGTTCTGTGCCCATGGTTTTTCTTTTTCTTTTAAACCTCTGATGTAGGATAATTTTAAAAATCAAAGTAGAGCAAGCTCTGTTAAATCTGGGCCTATGTAAAGCACCTCAGGATGTGGCTCTGACCAGAATTTGGAGTCAGGAACAGAAAGAATCACACCTCAGCTCACCTTGGAATTCTGCTATTCTTTTCTTTCTCCTGTGTCCAATAGGTGGCACTCTTGAGCAAGGCTTCTTTGCTGAGGTGGTGGAGTTCATCCAAGCACTAGCTCTCTTTTCTGCAGCAGGTGGACGGTTTTGAAGTTCTCTCCTGATGCATGGCAGGAGGTGGCTGCCCATCCCTGCCATCTGAGGTGAGTGAAGGCAGGCAGAAAAAGGAAACAGACACCAAGGAAACTGGACATGTCAAGAAAGAAGCTGGGATGGTGATGGAAATGTTTCACTGGGGAATGTGGACTTTTTCCTATCCAAGGTATACCTATATGTTTCAAGTTCCTCTGAGCAATATGTTTACCTCTTGCAATAACATGAAGTTTACCTAGCACTCTCTCTTCTCCCCTTAGGAAGGAATTTTTTCTCTGGGGGTTGTATCTCTCCTCTCCTGATCACTGGCTTTATCAAACCCATTTTGTGAGAGGAATTTAATATACACTGGAGCCCTTCTCTAACATTGCAACAAGGTGGGGGGCATGTGGCCTGTGTAGTCTGGCTTGCACAGCAAGGCCACTCCTGACAGTCTTCTTTCTGCCATCTTGAGCTGCTTCTTTCTCTAAGGAAACAGGTGCAGAGGGCAGTTATCTCCTATCTGCATCTTCAAGACTCAAGGATTTCAGTTCTACAGGAGACCATGACCTGGCCCTGTGGGGAGATGGCCAACATTTAAGAGGGTTGGCCCTGGGTACCTGGAAGTCAGACTCACAGACACTCTTATCAGGCAGCTATTGACTTTCAGAACCCCTGGCTTCCTATAAAATGTTGCTTCTGGTGGATGTGAAAAGCCAGAGAAAGCACTGGGTTTATGCTATAGCTAATCCTAACAACCAGTCTGTACCTGGGTTTCACATCCTCTGTGTTACTGACATCTGGGGCTCGATGATTCTTGGTTGGAGGCTTGTCCTGTGCATGTAGGATATTGGGCAGTGTCCCTGACCTCCACCAACTAGATGCCAGCAGCAACCCAACTCCAGCTCTGACAGCCAGAATAACTACAGACAGTACCTGATGTTGCCTGAACCCTCTCGAGAACCACAGGTCTCCACTAATGTCTTTAAGAAGGCCTCCCTAATCAATAATGTCAAGTGATGCTCATTTGCTTGTAGCACTGAAGCCCGTCTGTTCCTCAAGGAGTCTTATTTTTTAAAAGTAACAATAAGATTGTGCTGCAAGAGTGTCAAGTTGTGAAGGTGACCAAACCTGAACGAGGTCATGGGCACCTGTGATTAATGCTGACATGTTGTGGACAGGCGTCTTTGCCTCGTGCGTGGGCCACTGTTCTGTTAGATATTATTGTTTCTGCATCTTCTGCTTTCTGGTCCTGCATTCTTTCTTTCCCTTCTTTCCTTTCCTCTTGTATTCCTAGATTTTCCTCCTCTTCTCTTTCTAAATAATTCTTGCTTTTCTAAATGTATGGAACTCAGTCCTGGGCATCCATGCAGCACCCCATCCAGAGAGACCAGAATTTTTTCTCATGTCCCAGGCACCACTTTGTTATAATTCAGTGGAGGCGGAGGTCACTAGGATGTGTTTACACAAGCCAACTGGCTTGGGTGGGGTGGGGTGGGGGGTTAATTTAGTCAAACTCCAGGCTATTGTATAAATGATTTGAGTCAAGCAGCAAGTTGTTTTCAAATTCCTTAACTGGGAGGGACCTCAAGGAAAATCATGTCTAAGGAGCTCATTTTGCAGAGAAAGAGACAAGGACCTCAAAATAATACTGTAATTACTAACATTGAGTGATACTTACCCCACAATAGACATGTCGTTAAAACACCGGCATGGAAAGTCCGCAAACGAGGGAGAGCTTGAGCTCGTGTCTCCTACGCTCCTTCCTATGCAAAAGTGTGACAGCCAGGAGCCCCCAATATTTCTACCCTGGTGAGGGAGCTCCATGGCTGTGATGCTCTGGACTTCCTCCCTCCCTCCCCTGCCCCTGGGAAGGAGGTGGCTTTTTTGATTGCTACATTCAGAAAGAGTAACAGGTGTGCTCAGCTCTGCTTTTGTTCCTGAGCCCCCTGGGAGCACATAGCTCTGTCCCTGCCCTTCTTGCATGGCATGGCTATGGCACCCCTCTGCCCAAGTCTGGAGTTCAGAAGCCAATTGATGACAGATACATGACAACCTGGTCCCTGTCCGTCATAAATTAAACTCTGAGCAGAAGTCTGTGCATATGAGCTCAGAGGCAGCCCAGGCTGCTATTGACATGGTGGCTCATGGGACCTTTGCTGGCTAGCTGCGGCGCGGGAGAGGAACTGCTGCTTCAGTGGTTTCTCCCTCCTCGGAATTACTTGCCTTTTAAAAATAAGTTTATAAACACAAGCCCTACATATTATGCCAAGTCGCAGGGTCTAATTTAGCATTCAGGGTAGTAATTTTATTTTATTTTTACCTTATGCTCTTTAGGTGCATTCGGGAGAAAGGCACCAACAATCCTGCATTCCCTTCTCAGATAGATGTGACCACAGAGAATGAAAATAGTTCTAAATCGTGCTTTTCTAGACTTGATGACTATTCTTTTCTTTACAATGATCATTTATTTCAAGATGATGCCATCCCTCAAAGCATGTTTTAAAACATCTCTTGGAATTTTTATGAGCCTGTTTATTGGCTGACACAGGAAAACCACTATTATTATTCTACCATCTCACTTATTTAGCAGATAAAATTCTAATATCTTTCTTGATTATCCTTTTCCCAAGTCAAGTATAATTTCATTTTTTTTGAAAAGAATATGAGATTTAAAAATCACTCCATTTTCAACTTAACAAAAAAAATGAGGCAGTCTCTGAAAGTAGTTATCAGGAGCCCCGTGTCTGTGCTGAGGGAGCTGCGCTGTCTGCTGGTGCTGAGGTTTTGTGGTAAAGGACAAGTCCCATGACCCTGCAGTTGAACTTTGTAAGCTTCACAGACTCTTTTTACCATCACAGCATCAGATGCAGTTTTATTTGTGACAAGTTTTTGGTTCTGACTTCTTTACCTAAAGAAAGATCAGAGAAGCAAGTCACTTGGAAGTTATATGAATTACCTTACATAAGTGAAGAAGGAGCCGAAGCTATTGAAGTCAATGCTATTGGACAATTTTGACACTTAGTCCATTGCTGTATATGTGTCAAGAATGGAGTGGGGAAGGAGCTCGTGTAGGTAAATGAAAGCTCATGTAACCCTCTTTCAGCCAGGCTCCAGGTACCGCTGTGCAGGTTGTACGGAGAGCAGCCATGGCAGCAGCCCTGGGCGTCTGGACAACAACCTCCAAACAAGCTCAGATGGAGATGTGCGATAGCAACAGAATCTCTAAAAGCAGCAGCACCTGGTTGGAGAAGCTCCTGTGTTAAAAAAAGTCAGAAGAACATTGAGTTTGATAGCTTCGCCGAAAGTGTAGGATCGCAGCACAGAGGGCCTGACTACATGATCTTAGCTCAGTGGTTCAGAGCCTGAGTTTGGGATTCCTGGGACTGGATTTGGATTTCTGACTCTGCCACTTAGATGTGTGAAGTTGGGTGAATTACACACATTCTCATCAGTAGAAATTGAAAAACAGTAGAGAATACCCAACAGGATTGCTGGGAAATGGGTGAAGGTCAAATGAGATGTCTGCAAAGCCTCTGAAAGTATGCTTTGCACATAAGAACTGATTAATAAATGCAACCTGGTTTTATTGTCACAAATTGGAGAACCGCTAACATACTGGGGCAGGTTCTTCAGCTCAGGATACCCACAATTCTACTGACATTAGCTGTCACCAGGCAGCTGCTGGCTCCTCTAAGATTCCATTTCTCACAAGGCACTTTGAAAAGTGCATTATAATCATCTCCTTGGAGGTGAGTAGGACCAGAAAATTAGACAGGTTGTGGTAATGCAGACTCAAATACAAAATGAAATGACTCTTCACGATAACAACACACCAAATATCCAACCCTCCTGGTGGTAGGGAACGTGACATGGTGGGTACGGGAGGCGAAATTCATCTTATGCCTGCCTGAATTCTGAGGCCTTCCTGTACAACACAGAGAATTGCATCCACTTCCTGATACTAAAATATCATACAAGCCCTTCAGACAACTGCAAAGAAGAGGTCACCAGGGGTGGGAGGAAGGAGAGTAGAGAGAAGAGACATAAAAGTCCCTTATCAACATGTCTTGCCCAGGCAGCCAAAAAATTTGTTTGAGCCATGAAATAATATTTATCCTGTATGCCACTGACCAAGTTCAGCTGCCTTTGATCTACTGGAGAGAGTTTTGTGTTTTTTTTTTTAATTCCCTCTGCCTAGAGGGTAACAAACAAGTAATGAACTTGGTGGTGAATTTAGAAAGAATTCAGAAAATTAAATATGCCCAACGGGCTCTGAGTCCTCCGTCCTGGTCCCAGATCCCCTTCTCTGGAGTGACCTGTCCATCATTTGCACAGGACGGTAGCATTTTGCTGGTTCCAGCAAGCCTCCTTCTGATCCAGGGTTATGTTGTATTAAGTACGTAAGAGTAGTCTGACTAAATTCAGATCACAATTCTATTATTAAAAAAATTTAATAATATACTTTACTTACCCACTATATGCAAAATATTATCATTTTTATATAATAAGCATGAAAATTATTAAAATAATATATTAATGATATGTGGTTCATGATTATAGATTAATGATAAGATTTTACTTTTTTTGGACTTAATCTTCGAAGTCCAGGTGTATCTGCCACCTACAACACGTATCTGGTGGCCAGTACCCACGATACTGGACAATGTGGTTATAGATGAATAATGAATGGGGAGTTAGCGGTTAAAGTCATTTCTTTCCCGATATCACACGGCCAGGGTTTTCCAGACAAATTCAAGCAGGTCAGGCTGGAATAACAGGCATATATATGCAGATCATGATTGTACTTTATTTTTAGCATCCTTCTGAAATATTTCTTATCTCAAAAAGGTGTTTGTTTTTCAGTTTCCTAAATGTGTTTTGAGATATATCAGACATGGGAAACTAGTGCAGACAGGACCTGGAGCAACTGAGGTTTCTCAGAAATCCTGCCGCTGGTGGCTGGTATGTCCCGGTCCACTTATCTCAAGAGTCAAACAGCTTTTGGGATTGGAAGAGCCAAAGGAATTCTCTTTCGAAGCACAGAAGACAAATCGGTCCAAGGGGAAGAGGACTCACAAAAACGCAGCCGCACATGCCAAGGCAGACATGGCAGTCATTAACAAGTTCTGTAAGAAGTGGTTAATCAAGGTTGAGGAGTCAAAGCCAGACCACCAGGACTTACATAGGTTCAGCTTTTTTTTTTTTTTTTTTTTTTTTTGTATTTTTCTGAAGCTGGAAACGGGGAGAGACAGTCAGACAGACTCCCGCATGCGCCCGACAGGGATCCACCCGGCACGCCCACCAGGGGGCGACGCTCTGCCCACCAGGGGGCGATGCTCTGCCCCTCTGGGAGGTCGCTCTGTTGTGACCAGAGCCACTCTAGCGCCTGGGGCAGAGGCCAAGGCGCCATCCCCAGCGCCCGGGCCATCCTTGCTCCAATGGAGCCTCGGCTGCGGGAGGGGAAGAGAGAGACAGAGAGGAAGGAGAGGGGGAAGAGTGGAGAAGCAGATGGGCGCTTCTCCTGTGTGCCCTGGCCGGGAATTGAACCTGGGACTTCTGCACGCCAGGCCAATGCTCTACCACTGAGCCAACCGGCCAGGGCACATAGGTTCAGCTTTTATGGTGTTCTGGGCAGTTCCCAGAACAGCCCCTTTCCTTCCATGACCTCCTGCCTCTGGCTAGATGCATGGCCAAGCACCCGTTACTGGGCTGGAAATGCAGTGGACCCAGAACCCTGGTCTTATTTTCAGGCTTACAGGCTTAGAGTGACCTTGGAAAAAGCTCAGGGACACAGGTGTGACTTTGCTGGGTCCTCTCCTGAGGCCGCAGTCACATCAAGGCTCAGCTGGAAAGATCTGCTTCCTAGTGGCTGTTGCCCGGATTCAGTTCTCCCTGAGCCATGGCCAGAGGCCTTTCTCAGGTCCTGCTGGTGGGCCCCATCCACAGGGCGACTCGTGACACGGTGCTGGCTTCACAGAGTGAGACGAGACAGAAAGCGAGAGGGCCCAGAGATGGAAATCTCCCATCCTGGTCCACCTGGGCCACTGGAACAAAGTGTCATAGACAGGAGCTATGGACAACAGACTTTGATTTCCTCCCAGTCTGAAGGCTGGAAGTCCTAGATCAGGTGCCGACAAGTTCTGTGTCTGGTGAGGACACGCTGCCGCCCTGATGGCTGTCTTCTCATGGTCCTTGCATGGTGGAAGGGACAAGGGATCTCTTTCTGGCTTCTGTATTAGACACTAATCCCAATAACCTCATGACTCCCAAAGGCCCCACTTCCAAACAACATCACCTTGCGCATTAGAATCTGACCTATGAACCTGGAGGGAGGAACACAAATATTCAGTCTTTAGTGTAACCTAATCACAGAAGTGACATCCATCCCTTTTTCCATGTTCTGTGTATCAGAAGTGATTGCTATGTGTGGCAGTCACGCAGAGGGGAGATGACATGAAGACACGAGCACCAGCAGGGGGTCACCAGGAGCCTTCTCAGGAGCTGTGACTGTGCACGCTCTCGCTATCTTCCCTTGATAAGCGGACGGGGCATGTGTCTCAGGTCTGTGGGGGGAGGCAGAAATGTTGCATGGGGAGAGCACAAGAGATGGGAGGGACAGCAATGATGGAGGATGGCAGGGTCTCTGCCCTTCCCCCAGGCAGGGGTGAAGGCCATCCTCTGACAAAACTGTTTTCTTGAGAGCCTGTGTAGACATTGAGCACAATGGAAAGTGAGCCACTCTGGACTGTTCCACCAAGCCTCCTCCAAGCCCAGGAGCAGAACGTCTGGGAGGGAACAGGACGGGAGCAGCCCTTCTTGCCCTCCAGAGAGGTGTCTGCCCAGTGGTAGGGCTGATGTTTCCTCAAGTGAAAATGAGAACAAGCAACATCACCCATGGGGAGCCAGACAAAGAGAGGAAGAGTGAAGCCAAAGGCTCTTGGGGACCGGCAGAGGACATCTGGCACACAGCACATAACAGATGCCACAGAGGAACCAGGGAGGGAAGGCAAATCCACCATTGCAGTTTGGGGTGTCACTGTAAAGGGACATCCATTATATTCTCAGGCTGGCTGAGGTGCCTGAGAGTCATTTTCACAAAGTAGAGAGGGGGAAAATGGTCCTGGTAGCAAAAGCAGATCCGCTCCAAAAACTCCTCCATTCAGGTCTGTGCTCGGGCCTGGACCTTTCACTGACTTCTTTTGCAGTAATTTTTTCCCTCTGTCTTGGCATGGACGCTGGTGAAGTCAGCAACATACAGATGCCTTAGAGAAAGCAAAACAGAATTCAAAAGGAAATACCACAGAAGTTACAACATGTGTCCTAAAATCTTTAAAACTTAGTCCAAAACTGTCTTATTGGTCACGTGGGTGACTTATTTGTCAAATAGTCTATACATTTGACAAATGTATACATCTTTTTTTTTTGTTCATTTTCTCAGCCATGTTTTGGCTCTAAGGCTGGATGGACCCAGTTACTAAGTCTCCAAGTAGAGACCAATCAACAACACTGCTAAGTGGAGTCAGACTCTTCTTCCACTGCTGGGATCTGGGGAAGCAGCCCGGGGACTGGAAGGGTCATGTGTGTTGGTTTCAGACGAATCTGCTTTCAAATCTTCGTTATGCTGCTCATCAGCCACATGCCTCGGGGCAAATGACTCAAGCCTCTCAGACTCGGGTTCCTACTTCTTAGAGTGACTGAGAGACATTCTAGTTTAGTTAATGGTTATGAGCTCAGGTCTGGGTTTAGATGCACATTGCAGTTCTGGTTCTATGACTTGGAGCTGTGTGACCTCCAAGCTTTGGTCTTCTCTTCTGTAATATGGGCATAATTGTCCTGACTTCCTAGGACTGTGGCTGGACTCAAGGGATTGCATACATAGAGAACTACACACGGCCCAGGTGTATGGTAGATGTTCAGTGCATGTTAGCTCTTATTGACACCAAATAATGCATCTTAACCATGGTAGGAAGTGGTCATGAAATTTTACCCCTGCCTCACTCTCCTGTTCACTCTCTATCCCAAGATGACCAACATCTGCTTCTAGGTCAAGCTGGAGGGTCACCTATTCTACTCCTCACCTAATCACTGGGTGCCCTTTCTCCTCTCTCACCCATCAATTAAAAACTGGCCTGATGCTCTCTCCAGAGGGTCAGCTTCTCTCACAAAGGTCTTTCCAGCAGCAACTGTGCATTTCTGCTGAAGATCTCTTTGGTCTAGAACCTTGAAATGCTCTTCCCTCTATTCTGCTAAGGTGATTGGGGACAGAGGACCTTAGACTTACACACGTGGGAGGAATGAACACCTGTGACAGTCCACAAAGATGAGGAAATCAAAGCCCAGAAATACGAGTTCTGTGTCTGGAGTTCGTGTGCCCAGCATGTTGCTACCACGTCTGGGCTGTGCCCAGATGTAGTCAGCGATTCCTTCCTGCCGGCTGGGAAATCTGAGGGGATTGAGTCATGCTACTGTTGTGAAAACAAACTCCAAACCAAAAAAGTTTGTTATGGAGTCTAAGGAGAAATAGCTCAAATTATGTATTTATTATAAAATAACTGGTCCCACATGCGAAGAATTACTTTTAAGATTCCAAAATTAGGCAAGACCTAGTAATATAGCTCCTTTATTATCAACATCAATGGAAGGTTTATTATTTTAAATCAAGTCTTGTTTTGTTTTGTTCTGAAAGGCCTGTCTAGCTAGCATGCCCAGAATACTTACACCAGCGAGCCCGGTGCTGCCTGTGCCGACAGAGGCTTTGTGCTTGTGCCCGAGCATGTTTGGGAGTCTGCGTCAGCACTGACAGGAAGGCCGCACCAAGTGAGCAGCAGGTCAGCCTGTTCGCCACTGGTTCTCAGGTTCTCTCCAGCCTGAGTGGAACTTAGCCTTTGAGACAATATTCTCGGCTGGCCATGACCTTGGCTTCAGGTGGGTGTTGTGTAACCTGCAAAGCAGGCACCGTCATCCCCAGAACCTGGGATCCACATATCCTGTCTGACATTGAATCAAAGAGTTGAACACGCCTTCCCTTACAGAATGGGTTCCCTGTAGCCTCTGCTACTTGGCAAAACCAAGGTGACTGACTGAATGTTTCTGGAAAGCAGGTTCAAGGAAAGGTCTAGGGCTCAGAAAGGTACCCTGTCATGGACTTTGCAAAGTTCTGGAATCGGAGTTAGTGCTTTATTTCTCCAAATGAGAAATAATAACTCATGATAAAATAGTTAGACAGCATGAAAAAACATTTTACAAAAATGTTTAACATTCTAATTCCAATGATAACTACTGTTGACATTTTGAATATTCTTATGGACTTTTCAAAAGGCACACGCAATTTAACAAAAGGGAAATTTTACTGTATATTCTTTTTGTTCTCTCTTTTATCTTATTTTTTTTTAAATTTTAGGTGAGAGGAGGGGAGATATTGAGGCATACTTCCACATGTGCCCTTACTGAGATCTACCTGGCAACCTCCATCTGGAGCCGATGCTTGAGTACTGAGCTATTTTTAGTGCATGACTGAAGGTGATGCTCTCAGACCAGCCAAGCTATCCTCAGTGCTCAGGGCCATGCTCCAACAAATCAAGCCACCAGCTACGGGAGGGGAAGAGGCAGAGAAGGAGGTGGGAGAGAGGCAGATGGTCGCTTCTCCTGTGTGCTTGGACTGGGGATCAAACCCAGGACATCCTTACACCAAGCCAATGCTCTATCCACTGAACCACCAGCCAGGGCCAATGTCATTACTTTTTTTTTTTATAATAATTTTATTTTTTTAATGGGGTGACATCAATAAATCAGGATACATATATTCAAAGATAACAAGTCCAGGTTATCTTGTCGTTCAATTATGTTGCATACCCACCACCCAAAGTCAGATTGTCCTCTGTCACCTTCTATCTTGTTTTCTTTGTGCCCCTCCCCACCCTCTTTCCCTCTCCCATTCCCCCCTCCCCCCGTAACCACCACACTCTTATCAATGTCTCTTAGTTTCACTATTATGTCCCACCTACGTATGGAATAATACAGTTCCTGGTTTTCTCTGATTTACTTATTTCGCTTCGTATCATGTTATCAAGATCCCACCATTTTGCTGTAAATGTTCCGATGTCATCATTTCTTATGGCTGAGTAGTATTCCATAGTGTATATGTGCCACATCTTCTTTATCCAGTCATCTATTGATGGGCTTTTTGGTTGTTTCCATGTCCTGGCCACTGTGAACAATGCTGCAATAAACATGGGGCTGCATGTGTCTTTATGTATCAATGTTTCTGAGTTTTGGGGATATATACCCAGTAGAGGGATTGCTGGGTCATAAGGTAGTTCTATTTTCAGTTTTTTGAGGAACCACCATACTTTCTTCCATAATGGTTGTACTACTTTACATTCCCACCAACAGTGGATGAGGGTTCCTTTTTCTCCACAGCCTCTCCAACATTTGCTATTACCTGTCTTGCTAATAACAGCTAATCGAACAGGTGTGAGGTGGTATCTCATTGCCGTTTTGATTTGCATTTCTCTAATAGCTAAAGAAGATGAGCATCTTT
Source organism: Saccopteryx bilineata (assembly GCF_036850765.1). Lineage (NCBI taxonomy): Eukaryota > Metazoa > Chordata > Mammalia > Chiroptera > Emballonuridae > Saccopteryx > Saccopteryx bilineata. The sequence goes on from NC_089494.1 coordinate 132,976,247, forward strand.
TCATATATCTGTTGGCCATTTGTATTTCTTCCTGGGAGAAGTGTCTATTCATATCCTCTTCCCATTTTTTTATTGGATTGTTTGTTTGTTTGTTGTTGAGTTTTATGAGTTCTTTGTATATTTTGGATATTAGGCCCTTATCTGAGCTGTTGTTTGAAAATATCATTTCCCATTTAGTTGGCTTTCTGTTTATTTTGTTGTCAGTTTCTCTTGCTGAGCAAAAACTTCTTAGTCTGATGTAGTCCCATTCATTAATTTTTGCCTTCACTTCTCTTGCCTGTGGAGTCAAATTCATAAAATGCTCTTTAAAACCCAGGTCCATGAGTTGAGTACCTATGCCTTCTTCTATGTACTTAATTGTTTCAAGTCTTATGTTTAGATCTTTGATCCATTTTGAGTTAATTTTTGTACAGGGGGAGAGACTGTAGTCCAGTTTCATTCTTTTGCATGTGGCTTTCCAGTTTTCCCAGCACCATTTATTGAAGAGGCTTTCTTTTCTCCATTGTGTGTTGTTGGCCCCTTTATCAAAAATTATTTGACTATATATATGTGGTTTTATTTCTGGACTTTCTATTCTGTTCCATTGGTCTGAGTGTCTATTTTTCTGCCAATACCATGCTGTTTTGATTGTCGTGGCCCTATAATATAGCTTGAAGTCAGGTATTGTAATGCCCCCAGCTTCATTCTTTTTCTTTAGGATTGCTTTGGCTATTCGGGGTTTTTTATAGTTCCATATAAATCTGATGATTTTTTGCTCTATTTCTTTAAAAAACATCATTAGAAGTTTGATGGGAATTGCATTAAATTTGTATATTGCTTTGGGTAATATAGCCATCTTGATTATATTTATTCTTCCTAACCAAGAACAAGGAATATTCTTCCATCTCGTTATATCTTTTTCGATTTCCCTTAACAATGGTTTATAGTTTTCATTATATAAGTCCTTTACATTCTTTGTTATGTTTATTCCTAAGTATTTTATTTTTTTTGTTGCAATCGTGTAGGGGATTATTCTTTTGAGTTCCTTCTCAGTTGTTTCATTGTTGGCATATAGAAAGGCTATTGACTTCTGTATGTTAATTTTGTATCCTGCGACCTTACTGTATTGGCTTATTGTTTCTAGTAGTCTTTTTGTGGATTCTTTGGGGTTTTCGATGTATAGGATGATATCATCTGCAAAAAGTGATACCTTTACTTCTTCTTTTCCGATATGGATGCCTTTTATTTCTTTGTCTTGTCTGATTGCTCTGGCTAGAACCTCTAGTACCACATTAAATAAGAGTGGAGACAGTGGACAACCCTGTCTTGTTCCTGATTTAAGGGGGAAAGCCTTCAGTTTAGTGCCATTTAATATGATGTTAGCTGATGGTTTATCATATATGGCCTTTATCATGTTGAGATATTTTCCTTCTATACCCATTTTGTTGAGAGTCTTAAACATAAAATTGTGTTGTATTTTATCGAAAGCCTTTTCTGCGTCTATTGATAAGATCATGTGGTTTTTGTTCTTTGTTTTGTTGATATGGTGTATTACGTTAACCGTTTTGCGTATGTTGAACCATCCTTGAGATTCTGGGATGAATCCCACTTGATCATGATGTATTATTTTTTTAATATGTTGTTGTATTCGATTTGCTAGTATTTTGTTTAGTATTTTAGCATCTGTATTCATTAGAGATATTGGTCTGTAGTTTTCTTTTTTTATGCCATCCTTGCCTGGTTTTGGTATGAGGGTTATGTTGGCCTCGTAAAATGTGTTTGGAAGTATTGCTTCTTCTTCAATTTTTTGGAAGACTTTGAGTAGAATAGGAACCAAATCTTCTTTGAATGTTTGATAAAATTTGCTGGTATAGCTGTCAGGGCCTGGACTTTTATTTTTGGGGAGGTTTTTAATGGTTTTTTCTATTTCTTCTCTACTGATAGGTCTGTTTAGGCTTTCTGCTTCCTCTTGACTCAGTCTAGGAAGGTTGTATTGTTCTAGGTATTTATCCATTTCTTCTAGGTTGTTGAATTTAGTGGCATAAAGTTTTTCATAGTATTCTACAATAATTCTTTGTATATCTACGGTGTCCGTGGTGATTTTTCCTCTTTCATTTTGGATTTTGTTTATATGAGTTCTTTCTCTTTTTTCCTTGGTAAGTCTTGCCAAGGGTTTGTCAATTTTGTTGATCTTTTCAAAGAACCAGCTCCTTGTTCTATTAATTTTTTCTATAGTTTTTCTGTTCTCTAATTCATTTATTTCTGCTCTGATTTTTATTATCTCCTTTCTTCGGCTGGTTTTGGGTTGTCTTTGTTCTTCTTTTTCTAGTTCCTTAAGGTGGGAAGTTAAGTGGTTCACTTGGGATCTCTCTTGTTTGTTCATATATGCCTGAAGCAATATAAACTTCCCTCTTATCACTGCTTTTGCTGCATCCCATAGATTCTGATATGTCGTATTATCATTTTCATTAGTCTGTATATATCTTTTGATCTCTGCACTTATTTCTTCTTTGACCCATTCATTTTTTAAAAGTATGTTGTTTAGTTTCCACATTTTTGTGGGATTTTTTTCCTCTTTTTTGCAGTTGAATTCTAGTTTCAAGGCTTTATGATCAGAAAATATGCTTGGTACAACTTCAATTTTTCTGAATTTGCTGATGTTGTTTTTGTGGCCCAACATATGGTCAATTCTTGAGAATGATCCATGTACACTGGAGAAAAATGTATACTCAGTGACTTTGGGATGAAATGTCCTGTAGATGTCTATCATATCCAGGTGCTCTAGTGTTTTGTTTAAGGCCACTATGTCTTTGTTGATTCTCTGTTTGGATGACCGATCTAGAGCCGTCAGCAGTGTCTTGAGGTCTCCAAGTATGATTGTGTTTTTGTCAGTTTTTGTTTTAAGATCAATAAGTAGCTGTCTAATATATTTTGGTGCTCCTTGGTTTGGTGCATATATATTAAGAATTGTTATGGCCCTGGCCGGTTGGCTCAGCGGTAGAGCGTCGGCCTAGCGTGCGGAGGACCCGGGTTCGATTCCCGGCCAGGGCACACAGGAGAAGCGCCCATTTGCTTCTCCACCCCTCCGCTGCGCTTTCCTCTCTGTCTCTCTCTTCCCCTCCGCAGCCAAGGCTCCATTGGAGCAAAGATGGCCCGGGCGCTGGGGATGGCTCTGTGGCCGCTGCCTCAGGCACTAGAGTAGCTCTGGTCGCAACATGGCGACGCCCCGGAGGGGCAGAGCATCGCCCCCTGGTGGGCAGAGCGTCGCCCCATGGTGGGCGTGCCGGGTGGATCCCGGTCGGGCGCATGCGGGAGTCTGTCTGACTGTCTCTCCCTGTTTCCAGCTTCAGAAAAATGAAAAAAAAAAAAAAAAAAAAGAATTGTTATGTCTTCTTGATTCAGTGTCCCCTTAGCCATTATGAAATGGCCATTTTTGTCTCTGAGTACTTTTGCTGTCTTCTAGTCAGCATTATCGGATATGAGTATTGCTACACCTGCTTTTTTTTGGATGTTATTTGCTTGGAGTATTGTTTTCCAGCCTTTCACTTTGAATTTGTTTTTATCCTTGTTACTTAGATGAGTTTCCTGTAGGCAGCATACAGTTGGATTTTCTTTTTTAATCCATTCTGCTACTCTGTGCCTTTTTATTGGTGAGTTTAATCCGTTTACATTTAGTGTAATTATTGATACTTGTGAGTTCCCTATTGCCATTTTATATCTTGCTTTCTGTTAGTTTTGTGTCTTGTTTGATCCTTCTCTTTCATTTTTCTATCTTTTGTTTTTATTTGGTTGTATTCCATACATCTTTCCTCTGTTGCTATCTTTTTTATCTCATGTGCTTCTGTGGTGGTTTTTTCAATGGTGGTTACCTTTGAGTAATGAAAAGGGTCCCTACCCTGTTCATTGTAGTGAACTATTTTGTGAGTACTTTTGTACTCCATCGTCCTTTGCTACTGTTAATCTCCATCTTCTCCCCCTCTTTCTTTTTGTTGTTGTCACAGTTTAAATTTGGTTTTATTGTGTTCTTCTTGGAGCTTTTACTTGTGGCTCTGTTTTTTTTTTGTTCTTTGTATCTGATTGGAGAACCCCCTTTAGTAATTCCTGGAGTGGGGGTTTTCTGATGATAAATTCCCTCATCTTTTCTGTATCTGTGAATGTTTTATTTCTCCTTCGTATTTGAAGGATAGCTTTGATGGGTATAGTATTCGTGGCTGAAAGTTCCTCTCTTTCAGGACTTTAAATATTGGGGTCCACTCTCTTCTAGCTTGTAGAGTTTCTGCTGAGAAATCTGATGATAATCTAATGGGCCTTCCTTTATATGTTGTATTCTTCTTTTCCCTGGCTGCCTTGAGAATTTTTTCTTTGCTGTTGGTTTGTGTCAATTTCATTATGATATGCCTTGGAGTAGGTTTGTTGGGGTTAAGAAAACTCGGAGTTCTGTTTGCTTCTTGAACTTGAGGCTTTAGTTCTTTCCACAGGCTTGGGAAGTTCTCATCTATTATTTGTTTGAGTATGTTCTCCATTCCATTTTCTCTCTCTTCTCCCTCTGATATACCTATTATTCTTATGTTATTCTTTTTGATGGAGTCAGATAATTCTTGTAGGGCTATCTCATTTTTTTAAATTTTTGAGTCTCTTTCTTCTTCTCTCTGTTGTGCCTCAAGTTGCTTGTCTTCAATTTTACTAATCCTCTCTTCAATCTGACCTGTTCTATTAGCTAAGCTTGTTACTTCGTTTTTCAGCTTGTGAATTGAGTTTTTCATCTCTGTTTGATTTGTTTTTATAGTTTCAATTTCCTTGGACATATATTCTTTGTGTTCATTGAGTTGTTTTCTGAGCTCCCTAAATTGCCTTTCTGTGTTTTCTTGTATATCTCAGAGGATTTTTAAGATTTCTATCTTGAATTCTCTGTCATTTAGCTCCAAGGTTTCCAATATATTAAATTTTTTCTCCATAGATTTTTCCTCATCTAGCTGTGTTACCTCTTTCTTTTGTATCCATGATATTCAATTTTCTCTTCCTTAATGGCATCTGAGGGTGGTTTTGTTGATAGTATTAATGAGAATTAATAAAGAATAAAAAGTTAAAAAAAATAAAAAAATAGTAAAAAAAATTGAAAAGAGTTGTTTTTTTTTCAAAATTAATAATGAAATAAAGAAAAATAAAATAAAATAAAAATTAAAAAAAAGGAAATTATTCCCCCCCTCCTTTTTTCCTCTCCTCTCCTCTCCCCTCTTTCTTGGGAAAATCTTGTGGTGAACTGTGAATTATAACAAACAATGCCTGTGATGGAGGGCCTGAATTGGGGAAAAGTAATAAAGGGGCAAAAAAAAAAAAAAAGAAAAAAAAGAAATGAAAAAAGAAAAAAAAAAGAGCGTATGGACCCACAAAAAGCAAATAAGGAAAAAATTTGGGTCAAGAATAAAATGATTTGCTTTTAGGTGTTGGTTGTCTAAGGGTTATGATGAGAGGAATAAGAGGAAAACGGAAAAATGGGGGGACAAATTAAAAAATTACTATTGTATTTAGTGGAACAAGAACTAGATAATATGGAGAGCCAGGGATGGGAGCACTGCTAGTGAGTTAAAAAGGTGAAGTAACAACCCCCCAAAATGCCACAAACGTAAGTTGAGTCCCAGATAAGATAATTTGTTTGTTATTGAGGTTTGCATGAGAGGAGATGTAAAGGAGAAAGGAAGAAACTAATATAGAGGGAGAAAAGAAAGAGAGAGAGAAAAAAAAAGAGGGAACCACTAAAAGAAGAAAAAAGAGAGGACAGAGAGAGAGAGAGAGAGAGAGTTAAGGGTTTTGGAGTGCAACCCTCATAGAGAGAAAGGAAGAGAAGAGAAAAGATAATGGGAGATGTAACACTTATGGGTAGTGTAGTTCAAGGAGAGGAGAGAGTAAGACCGTCAAAGAGTTAATCGGCCAAATTGGAGGAGGAAAAAAAGTATCAAGAATGAAGATAAGAGAAACAGGCGAACAAATATAATAAAATAGGATAGGTTATAAAGTCTGCAGATTATTCTTGATTTTGAGAGGTTATCTTCTTGCTTTTTCTTTTCTCTCCCTCTTCCTGGTCGGTGACTCTGTACCCCGGGTTCTGCCCCTTTGGCACGCTCAGGTAGCGGTTTGCAGTTGATAAGTCTCTATGGCAATGCCATGTATTGTGCTTTAGTCTCGTTGGCAGTTGAGGCTCATTAGCATTTATAGGCTCTGACAGTGAGAGAGTCCGTGTTCCTGGAGCCTTTCTCCTAGTCTTTCCTTCCTCAATTAGTAGCCTGATAATCCAGCTATGGGGTTGCTGCTGCCTCTGCCTGGATAGTAAGAGGCTCAAAGAGCTGGCAACTCCCCACTCTATTTCCACTCAGCACAGGGCTCTGGGTAAGGCTCAGTCAGTCAGAGCTGCTAGCATAATCAGGCGGGCTTTCCGCCCACTCAAAGACCTCTGGCTCTGCCACTCTGTCCGGTAACACAGGCGGGTGCCCACTTCCGGGGCGCTTGGAGGAAACTCTCACTCACTGTCTGCGCGCGCGCAGACCAGGATATCCGGCCAGCAGTCTCACGCTCTGAGTGAAACCCCTAACTACAGGGAAAAGTTGCAGCGTTGGAATTGAGTCTCGCTCCGTCCCCGTGCGCGGCTTTTGCAAGGCGCTGGGGCGGCCCGAGATTCCGCTTTGGCCCACACAAAGGCCCCTGACTCTGCCCCTCTGTGCGATAACACGGGCGCACACTGCCGAGGCACTCGGAGGAATCTCTCATTCACTATCTGCGCGCGCAAACCAGGATATGAGGCCGGCCGCGTTTCCCTCTGAGTGAAACGCCCTCCAGCATGGACAATCTCCACCATTGGAATTAGTTCTCACTCCCTCCCGTGCGTGGCTTTTCCAGGGCGCTGGGGCTGCCCAGAGACTCTGCCCTCGGCCCACAGAAAGGCCTCTGACCCTGCCTCTCCGTGGGGCAACACGGGCACCCACTCTCGGGGCCTAGGCAGAAATTCTCGCCCACTAACTGCGCACCAACCAGGAGACTGGGTAAAATGGCCGCGCCGCTTGTCTTTCTTTGTTTGGGTTTGGCGCGAGTGTTAGCTTGTATTGCCCAGGTTGCCACAGGATCAGATTTTCCTAGGCTTGGATCTCCGTGCCACAGCTTGGTTCAGCTGTTTGTGCCCAGCCTGGATCTATTCACCCCCTTTGCCCGCCTCAGTTTCTATATTCACAGTTACCAGAGAAAGCCGCCCTGTTTAGGTTAGTGAGGAAGGCGGAGCATTTCTTACTCCCTATTTCCTTCGGGGTTTGGTTATATATTTAGCCAATTTTTCACTCAACCATACCTTTGGGTGTATTGTGAAGCATCTGCAGTCTCCAAGTATAGGTTTTTCTGTTTCTGGTTGAAGATCTTGTTGAGTTTTGGGGGAGATTTATCGGTATCGCTTCCTACCCCGCCATTACTCTGACGTCATCAATGTCATTACTTTTAATAAATACTTAGAACTCATTTGTTCTTTTTTTGACTGATATCCTCTTTAGGTTGTTTCTAGATTTTTTGTTTTAATAAATAATACTATGATTGATGAATATCCTTCCAGACATATTTCTGTAATTTTTCGTGGGTCAAAGGACAACACATTTAAACTGTCCATACTTTGCCAAATTATCCTCCATGTTGGTTACAAACACTTCTACTCTCACCAACAATTTAGGAGGTTGCAATCACAGGATTCTTTTTAATACATTTTAACAGGAGAAAAGGAGCAGATGATATCCACGAGCAGTGAAGTGAAGTTTCTTCTCCAGTTCCTTAATTTTTCATTGGAGTCTTCCTGGAAACCCATCTTCAAATTAGAAATCTAGCCTGACTTGGTGGAATGAAGACAAAACAGATGAGCAACGAAGACAAGACTCCTTACCATAGATGGAAATAAATGGGGGGAAAATAAGACTAAAAACAATAAAACAAACAAGTGAACAAAAAGGGATGATGAGAGAGTTTGTACAAATATGATCTCTTTGGTTTCTTCTGAAATTAGATACTCTGAGGGCAGGAACTTGATCACTGCATTAACCCTTATATGTCTACTCATCATCCTGAATGTTGTATCTCAGGGGTCTTGGATTATATTCCAATAATCCATAGGATTTTCTAATGGACCACAAAAGTTTGATCTTGTGGTCAATACCAGAGAATTTTTTTGATAATTTAATAATGGTCAGAGAATAAAGAATTCAGAAAAAAAAAATCAACCAATAAACAAGGAGAATAATAACCACAAAGAAATTTCTTAAAAGTAGTTAGGTTTAAAAGAGGTCTATTTTTATTGTATGAGCACAGGAAGTTTTTGATAATAGTAACAAAAATTATGCTTTGTCTATAATTTTAACTTCACAGATCGGCCCTGGCTGGTCAACTCAGCGGTAGAGCGTCAGCCTGGCATGTAGAAGTCCTGGGTTCAATTCCTGGTCAGAGCACACAGGAGAAGCAACAATCTGCTTCTCCACCCCCTTCTTTCTATCTCTCTTTCTCTGTCTCTCTCTCTCTTCCCTTTCCACAGCCATGGCTCAAATGGTTCGAGCAAGTTGGCCCCAGGTACTGAGGATGGCTCTATGGCCTTGCCTCAAGCACTAAAATTGCTCAGTTGCTGAGCAAGAGAGCAGCAGCCCCAGGTGGGCAGATCATCACCTAGTAGGGGGCTTTCCGGGTGGATCTCCATTGGGGTGTATGCAGGAGCCTGTCTGTCCTGTCTGTCTGCCTCCCCACCTCTCACTTAATTAAAAAAAAACAACTTCACAAATCCTGTTCACATGGATTGCAGAATACAAAAGGGTAGTATCCTTGGGCGGAGGGTATGTGTGGGGGAGGGGTGTTACACTTAGATGTGTAGGAAAATATTATTCATGTGATACAAGATTCAGGACTTCTTTTTAGGGACAAAGTCACAGATCTCTGTGGGACCTTTTGGAACCTAAGTATAGGCAAAGATAAAGGCGGATCTCCCGGTCCCCTGGAAGTGTTAGGAAGAGATTGGAGAGGTACCTCCCTGCTGAAGAACAGTTCTTCAGATTAGGCTGCAGGACCCCATCACAAGGCAGATCATCATTCCTGTGAAGCAGACGCTTCTGGGCTTAATCATGCTCCCTGAATACTGTCACCTCTGTGGTGAACCCTGACATGTCAGGTGAAGTCAACAAAGGTAGCAGTCTGCTCTCTCAGTGACAGACATGCACATAGAGAGATTCCTGCATGCATTCTGTCCTTGTTGGGACAGGGAAGTGCAGATCTGAAAGAACTCCTTCTCTTTACATCTCCTCCTCTCCTTTTTTTTGGTGTGGCTGAGTCCGTCACACTAATCAGAGGCACCTCTGTTCTTAACATCAGTCACATGGAGCCAGATGCCTATGAACCCTTGTTACTTCCTGCCTGAGAAGGGTCCCTTTCATCCCTTCACCTCACATAGCTAACGGGTCACTTCTCCCTCCTTGTCTTACGATTTCTGGGAGCAAATTCCAGAGAACCTTAGCAAGTTCAGGAAGATCTCTCCATGCCCACTTCAACCAACATTTATTAAATTCTCACTGTTTTTCAGGCACTCGCAGTAGTCTTTTTTCTCAAGACAATCTAGTTTGGGAGATAAACACATGTGCAAAAAATTTTATCACAATTTCCAGTAGAATTGGGTTGACATGCCAGGTATTTTACCATTTGGATGCCAGCATCCCAGTGATTGTTGCAGGTTCCCCTGAGTGGAAATCCTGTGCTTTATTTCTCTGCATGGCCAGCTGAAGAGTTTGAACTTCACCTTTGCAGGTGAGCCATGGCCTTTGTTGAGGAGAACAGCACCGGGGGCCAGAGAGGCACTTGAGGCCTGTTGCACTAATCCTAGTGGAAAGTGATTTGGACCTAAGCCAGGGTGTTGTCTCTCAAGAGCAGGAGCAGAACTGAGAACTGAGATAGAGTTAGGAGGTGAATCAAAGGCTACGGAGGCTGGTTTGCAGTGTGGCGGCAGCACACCAGTGGAACGAAGAACGAAAGGTGACATTGACCTGCAGCCAAGTGGCATAGCCAGAGAAGATGCTGCCACCACTGGACACAGAGCACCAGGGGTAAGTACAAATCAAGGGAACATTTTGACATTCTGAGTGTGACATGTTAATCGATGCTGGAAGGAAAATATCACAGGTAGTATTATCGTATGTAGGTATCTGAGCTCAGGGCATGAGACCCGCAAAGAAATATGACATTACCTATCCTTTATATGCAAATGACTGTGATTCCCAAATCTATGAGATTAGGTGAGCTCAGCCTAGGAAAGAGCAGAGTGAAGATAGGGCCAAGGACTAAACTTTGGAGAACATCATCATTTAAAGAGGTGGAGAAAGAGGAACCCACAGAGGAAACTGAGGAGAAACGGAGTTTAGGAAGAGGGCACGGCCTGCAGGACTCGGGAGAGTATCTCGGGAAGCCGGGAGTGGCCGCCTCCTGAGGAGAAGGGCAGCCTTGTGGGGGCTCGAGACGGCGAGGGGAAAGGAATGGCTTGAAGAGTAACCAAGAATTTCCAGAAAGGAGACAGGAAGGGAAAACTCTCCTTCTCTGAAGTTTAGCAGAGAAGGAGGTTACCATAGGGGTGTGAGTGAAGTCAGTGCAACTTGCTATTTTTTTAGAGAATCAGGTGAGATCTCTTCGAAAGTTTTATATACCATGGGGAAACTGGGGAACGTGGGGAAGAGGGAGCAAAGGGCAAAATAGAAAACATGGAAGAGAGGGAAGTTGAGCAAGTCCAGTGGGAGGCGTGCGGCTCAGGACCCCCGAGGTTGTGTGACCTGGAGCAGGAGCAGGTATGCCTCATTTCCTGGTACTGGAAGTCAGCCAGGCTTGGGGCAGAGGTGGGCGTGTTTTTGGACAGAGGACCAGAAGCTAGAGGAGCTCACATCCAGAGGCCTGTGTGTCCCCAAAGCAAGAGGCCATGGCTTGGATGAAGATGGAAGGGACCAAGGGTATGTTGCCCTACGCAGAAGTGAGGGCAGGCAGGACCTCGAGTGGGGCTTTGTTCCACTCACCATGGACATGAATTTCAACTCCAGAAAACTTGAGTAGCATAGAGAAGATGTGGTGTACTCCTGAAAGGAACAAGGAGACATAACTGAACAAGGACGAGCGACAGAGTGGACCACCAGCGAGTGCAGGGCACAGACCAGCATGTGTGGTCAGCCAACGGCCCAGAGAAAGCATGGCTGCCACCCTTGATCCCACTGAGGGAAGTGAATGATGAGCACCTCAACAGGACAGACGAGTAAGAAAATGCAGGGCTCTTGCAGCTGTCTGTGTGTAAAGAGGAACAGGGAGACAGAAGAAGACCAAGAGAGTCCCTGCTGCAAGGGAGCTCACAGTATTGTGGGGGAAGAACAGAAATGATTAGGAAGGAAGCTTTGCCTTCTGTTATGTTTTGTTCTATTTTAATCAGGCAGAGCAAAAATCCATTGTGTGAGGATGTTAGAATTAGAGGGTGGAGCAGGACCTAAACTTTCTGCCATCTACCTTGCCTTAGAGACCCACGTGAAAGGACTCGGCACTCCTTTGTCATGCATTCCAGCATCTCACAGTCCTCAAGGAATTCCCATCTGAATGTCAGACTTCGAAAAGATACTGTTGAAAAATTATGTTATAGAATTCAAAAATAAAGAGAAGGATGCATTCTTTTCTTTTTTTGTCAGTTCTCTCCCTACACTTCCAATTGGACATGCTTTTCTCCACTGCCCAGAGACACATCAGAAAGCCATTAAGCAGTTTTGATGTGTTCAGTTCAATGTTTATTGTGTTTCTCCTGGACCCAACTCCACCTCAGAGGCCGGCGTGGTTAGGCGTTTCTCCTGTGCACCTGTCTTTGCACACACATTCATGTAAGTATGTGGCAGTTTATGTATATGTTCCACATGCGAGTCAACTTTTATCGTCATGATATTCTTTGAAAACATAAAGATGGACTAGTGTTGAAATCCAGTTTCCATAAACAAAGTTAGTGTTGCTACCGGGAAGCTGAAATAGATGAGTCAGTTCTAGTGACCACATTGCTGTATTAATTGTTGAGTTTTGTGATTTCTGAGGTTGGTAGTGGTAGTTATTATCTGCTTACATCTAGGAAGATTTAAATTTTATTTATCTTCACAGCACTTCCTGCTTCATTCACTCATGCATCCATTTATTCCATAACTATTTCTTGAGCACCTGCTATGTGTAAGAAAGAGCCAAACTGAAAGTAGTCTTCCTTCCCTCTTGGGTTCCTCTTTCTTAGTTTAGTATTTTCAAGATTGAAAGTCACAGCCATTCAGCACTTACTACTGAGGACCAACTCTGTGTGTGACAAACCATGAAACGCTAGATACACAAAAATTAATTATGCCACTTACCTTCCAGGAGCTTACATTATAATGAGCTTCTTAATTTCCCAGTAGTTTTTAAAATTTTCAGTATCTCTCCAAAAGGGAAAAAAATTCATATGGTTTGCTAGGTGGGCAATTATGTTTTATCTTTATACCTTCTAACAGGTATGAGAGTAGAGAAAGTTCTTATGGGAATCCGAGATTTTTTTATTTTTATTTAGACTAGCAAGGATATACATCTGATGATTAAAGTTTGGATCTGAGACTGAAATGTTAATTCTGAAGACAACACTAATATGATTCATTATTAGATTAAGCCAAGTTTAATTAGATTAGCATTTCTTGACATGGAGGAAAATCCATTTTCTTTAAAATGTGGTACTGTAATTTCTAGGAAACTGGCTCCATAATCCTAAATTAAAAGCAGGTTTCCACAAGTTGGATTGATGCCTCCTTTAGCTCTTGGTATTGTATTTTGTCTGTTCAGTTAGTTAAATAGTGGTAACAAAAGAAGACAGGATGGATGATGTTAAATAAAGGGAAATTTAAGAAAGTAATTATGGCATTAGGCTGGGCCAGAAGGTGAGGTTTGTAAGTAATAAGATATCTACTTTTTAAATAAAGTGCTATGGTACTATGTATTCATTTGGCATGACCATTCCTGGATAAACCGTATATTTTTTCCCAGACCCATAGGCAAGAGAATGTGAATGCTGAGGTGTGTTGGCAAGGCATTTATAGGTTCTGAAATACTTTGTGTGAAGTTGCTTAACTTCTTGTTTTATAATGAAGGTTTTAAAATTCCAGTAAAATAGAATATCACTATAGTGACCCAGGTGTGGGGAGGTACAAAAAGCTTGGGTGTTCACTTTCCAAGAACCTGGTGCACCTGATTATTCAGTGAACACCTTGAATGGAAAAAAAAAAAATCCCAGGGGAAAACCTTACAGCAAATGAGCCTTGGGAGCTTTTTATTTTTTTTGAGAGATATAAATCATGGACCTCCTTTGGCAATGCCAGAAGGGCTACTTCCCCTGATGAGTGAAATGGTTACTCCTGGGGAGCTCTTTTATAGCCCAAACTTCAATATAAGAAGGGACTACTTTCCAGAATTTGGATGAAGAGAGAGAGAGAGAGGGAGACAGAGAGAGAGAGAGACAGAATGGATTCTACTCAAAATTTTCAAGTTGAGTGGCATTTTTTAGTTCATCTCTAAATGTAATTTCTCCTGATTCTTCTCTCAACCAAAAAACTCAGGCTCAGAGATTCAGATTGATTTCATGCTGGTTTATTTTATATTCTCAATCTTTCAATGACACCTTGATGTCGCAGATCTCCTGAGTGGGTTAAGGACCCTCATCACCAGGCTTCCATCTGCAACATTGTCTAATGCAGCACCAACTTCTCGGTTAAGGGCCACTATTTACTTATTCATAATACAACCAACTTTATTAGGTGCTGAAATTGGATTAAAACCTTTCCACAAAGCCTGTGAAGTATATACTATTATTATGCCCAGTTTAGAGATGAAGAAATGGGCTCAGGAAGGTTAAATCCTTTGTCCAAGTTGACAAAGCAAGATAGAGGAGGAGTTAGGACTAAAATATGGACAAAATGACCCCAGAAACCCATGTCCTTAGCCACTACGCGTTTCTGCTTTTGAATGTCCAGAATGTTTCATTTTAATTGCTCTCCTTCATTGTTCAGGAGAAGCCAGTGAGCTAGTCAGAAGAAGAAGTCACAGAATGCCCTGCCTGGATAGCTCGCGTGGTCAGAGCATCAGCCCGTAGAGCAGAGGTTGCCAATTTGATACCAGGTCAAGGCACATACAGGAACAAATCAATGTTCCTGTCTGTCTCTCTTTTTCTCCATCCCCAACCCCTTCTTTCTCTCTCTAAAATCAATCAAAATTTTTGTTAAAAGAGAGAAGAAGTCAAAGGATGGAATAGTAAAGCTGCCATCAGACAATTCTGATTGATAAGCTTTATACTGTACATCATCTGAGTGTCCTGATGAAATCTTACTCCATCACTCTGTATCATCCCTTTGTCCAGCATCTCCTTGCTGTATGTGCTTGTATGGATGCTGTCTGAGTTCTCAGATCAACTGTCCAGGTGATGCTAGCGAGCTGAACATGCCAAAGAGAAGCTGTAGGGTGCTTCCTTAAGTGAAAAGGTAAAAATTCTTCACTTCTTTAAAAACACAAATATTCCTTTTTTAATTGATTTTAGCAAGAGAGGAAGAAAGAGAGGCAAGAATATTGACCTTTTCCTGCATATGCCCCGACCAGGGATCAAACCAGCAACCTGTGAGCTGCAGAATGATACTCTAATGAACCGAGCTATCCGGCCAGGGCTGAAAGTTCTCAACTTTATAAGGAAAGAAAAAAATCATATGTTGCTAATATCTATGGTATGAACGAATGTTCTATCTGTGAAATTGCCTACTTTGTAAATTAAAGTTTATCATAGGTATGTATATATCAATATGTAGAAAAAACATAGTATATATAAGATTCTATGATTTTAGGTATCCAGTGGGGAGTCTTGGGATATATTCCTCTTGGGGATAAGGAGGAGACTATTTATTGATTTTCCTCCATGATCTATATTTTGCTGTACTAAACTGTTGGGTCTTATACAGTCTTGGTCTGTTTATCATGAATCAAACCTGATATCACAACTTTGATTGTGAATCAAGAAGTATGTCTTTGCCTACAGCTTCTTCTCTGCTCTTAGAACAAATCAAACCAGTTTTCTCCATTTTCCCTGTTGCCTTCTCAGGGAGGTGTCTCTCTGCTGATGAGATTGTGGATGACTCCACCTGAAAGGAATGCCCCTTTGACCTCCCACCTTCATAGCCAGACACCACCCACCCTGCAAGGTCCCTGCAGATGTCATCTCTTCCACAGTGAATTTCCTCATTCACCTCCCTTTCCCTTTTAGCCATTTTTTTTTTTACCTCAACCAGGTCAACCAGGCTCTACCTTTTCCAGACTTCCATAACATCTGACCCATAACTTTCTTGTGGCTTTCCTCCACGTGGTTTTAGAGTTATCTGTTCATGTTTTTCTCTTCTGTACTTAGTAGCAACTTTCTTGAAGACAGGAACTATGTCTCAGTCACTATGGAGTCCCCTACCACACCCAGTCAGTTTCCCTCTGCTCTCATTATAAAAAGTCAGCATTTGATGAGCAAAGGAATGAATGCTTGCAATGAAGGAAGAGTAATCCTCATGCTGGATGTCACTCTTCCTGCCTTGGTGGCCACTTCCTCATGCCCTGTTTTCCAGGTCACTACAATGCCTAATTAGATAAGCTGGCTTCCTTTGATGCCGTAGGTTGCATGTGTGACATGACTGCCCTGGGAACAAAGACACTTATCTGTAATGAGACATCCCTTAGCTGGCACCACGAGGAACTCCTGCTCAGTGGTGGAGAGCATTTTTTGTTGAAGTAGTTTTAATCTTCAGAAACCAGGCATTATCTGAGTCACCAAATGTTTTATTAGAGCACCAAAGATCAGCCTTGTCTCATCAGAATGATACAGACATATTTTATTTGGAGAACAGTTTTTTTTTTTTCTCAATTAGGAACAGAAACTCTCATTTTACTTCTTTTCTATGAAGGAAGAAACTTCTTTAAAACTTCTTCCTGAAGGAAGAAGTCTCTAGTTATTTTATTGCAAAAAAATTTTTATCTTCCCCTCCTCCATCAATAAATTTTTTGCTGAAACAGAAGATATTCTATTCAGCTGAGCTGGCTTAGCCTTACCACCAGGATGTTAGAACTGAAGACAGTCCTGGGCCTTGGGTGAACCTGCCAACTTGACTGACTTGGAGCACTTCTTCCCCTGCACTGGCATGAAGCTGGCATCCCTTTGCCACATGCTTCCTGCTTGCACTGCCCTAGGAGTTTATGAGTGGCTGATTACTATACCTATAAAGGAATCAGAAAGGGATAAGCAGAAAGAGGAGGGAAGGAGGAAACTGTGTACTCCTGATGAAAGCCACCATCCTAACCACCGTGACTGTGCAAAGTTCAATACCATTCTCCAAAGCACTGAGGTCTTGAACTCAGTATGTTGATGGATTTTAATATCATCAACAATATCTGGCCAGTCTTCAATAACCCCAACTACTACAGTAGCTCTCAATTTCCTCTGCATCTTCTGAGCGATTATAGAGTGTACTAAGGATGGCTGTCTTGCTTACTCCCTGTGAGGGCCAGTTTTCTAACCATGTCAATGTTCATTGAGTCACTCATTCAATCGGTAAGTATTTACTGGGATCACAGATTGTGCCAAGTGTCCCAGATGCTAGAGACAAGAGGAACTTACTATCACCGGGGTGATTTTATAGAAGGAGAGAAGACATAAACAAATAAACAACAAGTGACTATAAATCAACAAAGTAAATACTATGAAATCTCCCCACAGGTGAGAACTATGAGCTGCTGCCAGAAGCAGATTTTAGAAGGATGGGAGTGAAAGCAGGGGAGGGTTGGCAGCTCCTGTGCAGTGGTCAGGTGAGAGACGATGGTGGCTTGGTTGAAGATGGGGACAGAGACAAAGGGAGGAAGATAATTTTTTTTTAATTTCCTAAGGATACCTCCACAAGAAATCTGGAGATGCCAAATGATCAGAAAACATCTTCCTGATGAAGCTTTGTCTCCAACACGATATTGCCTCTGTCCACTGTGATTCAAGGTTAGTAGACTGCATCATCGACACACAAACAAGCTCTCATTTTAATCATTTTGAGAGATAAGTCACCACCCACCAATTCTATGTGGTCACACAGATCACCTTAGAAAGGAGGGCACTTGAAAGACAGGGGTGAGAGAATTGGCTCTGGGTGAAATATGCCAATCTCGAATGGTGGGATTCTACCACTATAACTTTCTCAAAATCACGTAATTAACGAAACAGAGAATAGGTTAATGGTTGCCAGGGATTAGGCAACCAGAAGGGAGGGTGTGACTGTGAACAGGCAGCATGAATGTCTAGTGAACTAAGGTTATATCACTGGGGAAAGTTAGGGGAAGGCTACATGAGGACTCTGCTAATTTTGCAACAGTAAGGGTCTAAAATTATTTCAGGAAAAAGCAAGAATATAAAAGTAAAAATCAAAATCAATAAATAATACATCAAATGTCTACAAAATGCAGTTTTATTTCATCTTTAGTAATTGTTAAGTTTTAGTACAAATGGAAGAGCTGTTATTTTAAAATAATTCATGGGTTAGATTTTCTGACTTTACAAGAGTTCCTAGATATGTTGGTTGGTTGCTGGAAAATGTGAGATGTTTCAACTCAATGCTGTGGTCAAATGACAAAATTCCAAGAGTCAAATGACAAAATTCTGTTTTTTTGAAAAACAAAAAATAGCACATTTAATCTAGAATAGTAAAATTCACAGAGAAAATAGATTAGCAGTGATGGGGATGAGAGGAGGGGACATGGGGAGTTATTTCTTAATGACTACAGACTTTCTGTTAGAGACAATAAAAAGTTTTGCAAATAAATAGTGCTGATGGTTGCACAACATTTGAATGTTCCATAATTTCTCATGTATAAGACGCTTGCATGTATAAGACACATCTTAATTTTGGGGCCTGAAATATGAAAAAAATTTATTACATATTATTGAACTCAAGTTTTATTCATCATAAAATTTATACAACTTCTCATCACTGTCAAAACTCCCATCCATTAGCTTGTCCTCATCTGTGTTTGATGATGAATCACTGTCTTCAACAATGAGCACAAAAACAAGCGTGAAAAAGCGGGAAATGCAAGTAAAAAGTCTACAATCATTGTACAAGACACACCTAGTTTTTAGACCCCAATTTTTTCATAAAAGGTGTGTCTTATACATGGGGAAATACAGTAATTAATGCCACTGAATTGTATACTGAAAAATGTTGCCTGACCTGTGGTGGCAGTGGATAAAGTGTCAATCTGGAATGCTGAAGTCACTGGTTTGAGACCCTGGGCTTGCCCAGTAAAGAAACACATGAGAAGAAACTACTATGAATTGATGCTTCCTGTTCCTTCCCCGCCTCCCTATCCTCAGTGTGAAATAAAGTCCAAAAACCAGGCAACTAGGTCTACATGGGTAAGGAAAGGATCTTGAATAAACATAGAAATTAAATATCTGGACATGGACAGGGTTTCCTGTGGATTGAAGGCAAGGGAAGGAGAGAGGCCGAGGGAGTCCTCAGTGCAATCATGGTTAGAGTTTGCTGAGCAGGAGCCACTTGGGAGAGGGGCAGGGCACCCACTGAGACAAGGGACAAGGGAAACTGGGAGAGGGAGGTGACCTTGAGCTCTTGAGTAGGGGATGCTTCCAAGGGGTCCGAGATGACTGCCTGGAGTCAGTCAGAGAGGAGGTGAGCCGGAAAAAGATTGAACAAAGAGGTACTGGGTGACAGTGATCAGAGCAGTCGCCCCTTCTCTATGCCACTGTGATGAGTCAAACACAGGTGGTAATAAAGTGTAACACACAAAAAATAGAGGAGGGGGAGGGCGGTCCACTGTGGGCAAACCTTTACTAACCTTTACTAATGGAGAGGCAGGTGAGGAGGAGTAAGGGATTAAGGGAGGTTGTCCTAAGCTGACTGAGAGACACTATAACATGTCTGTATCTTAGTGAAAGTTATACAGTAGAGGAAGGGCACAGATCATGGTAAATGCACTTACTCCTAATGCTTGAAGGTTCTCGTGAGTCACCCCAGTCACCTGGCATCTCTTCTTGGAAACTGGAACTCTTTGTTCCCTTCCAGTCTGGGGCTTCCAATTCTCTCAGGAAAGTTGACATTTTTCTTCCTTGAAGGCGGGCACCTCCATTCTCCTCCAGGCTGTGGCCATACTCTTGGGACATGAGTGAAATCCTTTTTTTTCTGGAGCACAGAGCCTACACAGTTCATCAGTTTGTTCTCCCCCATTAATATTCAAATAACCTTCATGAAACTTTTGTGTAACTTACCTCATCACTTAAGATGTTATTAACATTTTCTTATGTCTCTTCATTTCTTTTACTGAATGTTCATTAATAGTTGTGTAGTATTTCATGTTTTGGAATGTTATGATTTGTTTTACTCATAACATATTGTTAGACATTTAGTGTCAGTTCAATTAAAGTTTTCCACTATGATAAATAATGTTACAATGTTCATTAATCTGTTTTTGTATGTCTGACCATGCCCTTAGGACAATTTCCTAGGAGTAGAATTTTGGAGTTGGAGGATAAGAACATTTTAAGCACTCAAGAAAACACTGTCAACAGAATATAAATTATGTGATGGTTAATATATTTGGCTACTTCTTCTTTGTCCATCATGCTCTTAGAATGGTTTTGTCTTCCCTGGGTCTCCAGCCTGGCCTCTTTGATGAGGAAGAAGAAAACAGTATTTGCAAAGTTAAATGCCTGTGGCTTTGAATCTCCAGCCAGACTTGAACTTGGTTAAGACTGTGGCCATTTTGACCCAATGAAAAAGCAAGAAAAATTATGAGACTTCTTGGATAATACCAATTTTTCTTGCTCGGATGAGGTAAGTGAACACAAAACAGAAACATATGGATAATATTTTCCTGGAAATACTCAAGGGCTTATAAAATGAAAAGAAATGTATTTGAAAAAGGTGTCTCAAGGTCCTACACCTTGGTAGTAAAAATGATAGTCTTGAAAAGTTTCTCGAGATGTGCAGCATTCCTCAACATATCAAGAATGATCAATAAGAGGGATTCCAAGATGGCAGCAGAGTAGGCAGACATACAAACTGCAACCTCATGGGACCAAACTGAATTACAAATTAATTTAAGAACAGTCATTGTGAAAAACCAACTTTGTACTAAAAGAACAGGACCCAAAAACCAAGGAGCACAGAAGAAACCACACTTTCTACAAGGAAAGTACAGGGATTCAGTGGGGGATCCCCTACTCCCAGGAGTATGGGGCAGCTGAAGGTCTAGAGGGTTTCTCATTGTGGAGAGAGAGACCCTGAGAGGCGGGGGTCTTCAGTCCCAGGACTGGAGCCCCAGCCTAGAAACTGAGAGACTGGAAGAGACAGCCTGACAACATTGAGTGGGGAGAAGAACGGGATTTCTGTCTATGGGAAATGGCTAGTGAAGAAGTTGTGGCCTTAAAGGGCCAGCACAGAAACTATCACTCACAGCCACTTGCCTGGGGCTCCAGGGATGAAGAGACCTGAGAGGACTGGTCTTGCATGAGGAGAGTGGGGAGATTGAGGCATGAAGACACAAATGGTGATGGGGAGAAGAATACCTGAGCTGAGTCATTCTCCAGTGCAGAGGTGGCTGTAGCTGGGGGTATGGTGGTTGTTCCTTTCGTCCAGCACAAGCCTAGCATGGAGCCAGTTGACCTACTTCCAAAAGCTCTCCAGCTCCAATCAGCGTGAAAGGCTGTTTAAAAAAGAGGAAGTAAAGGGGAGGGGCAGTGACCCAGGTTTCCAGAGAGACCTAAGCTACACCTCTCCCTTCTGACACAGAGAATGCATCCTGTTTCTGGAGAGTAACTGGGCAGACCACACCTTCTGGTTCTCAGAGGTCATACCTATCACATTCCTGGATAGAGTTTCAACTGGGGCCAAAGAAGATACATCCCCCCACCTCTGTCCTAAACACAGAAACTCCTGCTGGGTTCAGCAAACAAACAGCAGGGAAATTTAAGACTTTTAAGTGACTCTACTTGTTAAGGAGAATTACAGTCTGAGCAACCAGCAGAGACTGAGGGATAAAACCCTGGAGATGGGCCACATTCCACGTACAAACCTCAGACCCACAACCCCAACAAACTTGCAAACTGCACACAGTAAAAATGAGAAGACAGAGAAATGTGATCCATATAAATCAACAAGAAAAATCCCCAGAAAAAAGAACTGAATGAGATGGAAGTAATCAAATTACCAGATGCAGAGTTTAAAATAATGACTGTTAGGATGCTTAAGGGTCTCAGAGCTACAATGGATGGACTTAATGAGCACCTAAATAAATTTCTTTCTTTTTTTTAAATTTTTTTATTTTTTTAATAATTTTATTTTTTTAATGGGCGACATCAATAAATCAGGATACATATATTCAAAGATAACAAGTCCAGGTTATCTTGTCATTCAATTATGTTGCATACTCATCACCCAAAGTCAGATTTCCTCTGTCACCTTCTATCTTGTTTTCTTTGTGCCCCTCCCCCTCCCCCTTTCCCTCTCCCATTCCCCCCTCCCCCCCATAACCACCACACTCTTATCAATGTCTCTTAGTTTCACTTTTATGTCCCACCTACGTATGGAATAATGCAGTTCCTGGTTTTTCCTGATTTACTTATTTCGCTTCGTATCATGTTATCAAGATCCCACCATTTTGCTGTAAATGTTCCGATGTCATCATTTCTTATGGCTGAGTAGTATTCCATAGTGTATATGTGCCACATCTTCTTTATCCAGTCATCTATTGATGGGCTTTTTGGTTGTTTCCATGTCCTGGCCACTGTGAACAATGCTGCAATAAACATGGGGCTGCATGTGTCTTTACGTATCAATGTTTCTGAGTTTTTGGGGTATATACCCAGTAGAGGGATTGCTGGGTCATAAGGTAGTTCTATTTTCAGTTTTTTGAGGAACCACCATACTTTCTTCCATAATGGTTGTACTACTTTACATTCCCACCAACAGTGGATGAGGGTTCCTTTTTCTCCACAGCCTCTCCAACATTTGTTATTACCTGTCTTGCTAATAATAGCTAATCGAACAGGTGTGAGGTGGTATCTCATTGCAGTTTTGATTTGCTAAATAAAGAAATTTCAAGCATAAAAAATGACACTGAAATTATAAAAAGAATCAATCAGAAATGACAATTACAATATCAGAAATGAAGACTACACTAGAAGAAATCAACAACAGACTGGATGAAACAGCGGATCAAATCAGTGAATTAGAGGACAAGATAAATAAAAACAGAAACAGAACAGCAAAAAGAAAAGAGACTCAAAAAGTCTGAGGAAACTATAAGAGAACTCTGTGACAATATAAAGAGAAAGAATATCCACATCTAGGGGTTCCTGAACAAGAAGAGAAAGAACAAGGATAGAGAATCTGTTTGAAGAAATCATAGCTGAAAACTTTCCTAAATTGATGAAGAAAAAAGTCACACAAGTTCAAGAAGCACAGAGAGCACAGAGAGTCCCAGTAAAGAGAAACCCAATGAGGCCTACATCAAGGCACATCACAATTAAAATACCAGAGTTATTATAAAAGATAAAGAAAAAATGCTAAAAGCAGCAAGAGAAAAGAAATCAGTTATCTATAGAGGAGCCCCCATAAGGATGACATCCGACTTTTCAACAGAAACACTTGAGGCCAGAAGGGAATGGCAAGAAATATTCTAAGTAATGCAAAACAAGAGCCTACATCCAAGACCTTCTTTATCCAGCAAGGCTATCATTTAAACTTGAAGGAGAAATAAAAAGCTTCCCAGACAAAAAAAAATCTCAATGAATTCATTACAACCAAACCAGTACTGCAGAAAATCCTAAGGGGCTTGCTGTAAAAAGAGCAAAGCAAAAAAGAAATAGAGAAAAAGAGGATCATAAATTTAAAGAATAAAATGGCAATAAACAATTACATATCAATAATAACCTTAAATGTAAATGGATTAAATGCTCCAATCAAAAGACATAGGGTAGCAGCATGGATAAGAAAACAGTATGCATACATATGCTGTCTACAAGAGATACACTTTGAAACAAAAGATACACATAGACTGAGAGTAAAGGAATGGAAAAAATATTTCACACAAACAGAAAGGGAAAAAAAGCAGGGGTAGCAATACTAATATCTGAAAAAATAAACTTTAAAACGAAGGCTATAGCAAGAGATAAAGAAGGTCACTACATAATGATAAAAGGAGTATTACAACAGGAAGATATAACTATTATAAACATATATGTGTCTAATATAGGAGCACCTAAATATATAAAACAGATTTTGATGGACAAAAAGGGTGAGATCAATAGCAATACTATAATAGTAGGGGATTTTAATACCCTACTAACATCAATGGATAAAACCTTCAGACATAAAATTAACAAAGAAACAACAGCCTTAAATGACACACTAGATCAGGGGACCGTTGGAGGGCCGGACTAAAAAAACTATGAAAATCTCTATGCACACCGCACACATCTTATTTTAAAGTAAAAAAACAAAACAGGAACAAATATAATATTTAAAATAAAGAACAAATAAATTTTAATCAACAAACTTACCAACATTTCAATGGGAACTATGGGCTTGCTTTTGGCTAATCAGATAGTCAATGTCCAGTTCCATATTTGTCACTGCTAGCCGCAACAAATGATGCAAGTGTTCATCGGTTAGTCTAGATCAGGTTGGACATTTTAAATTTTTCATCCTAGAAAATGTCTGTTCGCAGACATAAGTGCTGCCAAAAATTGTTGACATTTTAAGAGCATGGTTCCTGATATTAGGATGTCTCTGATGAGAGAGAGGCATAGAAATTAGGCAAGTTGTTTGACTTGAATGCGTCTTTCAGAGAGTCACAATTCTGCAGTTCAGCCAGTTCCATTTGGTAAATTGAATCCACATTTTCAATGTCAATAGAAAATGGGTTACGGAAAAGCTGAATGTCCTGTTCATGGAGATGAAGCTCTTTGAATCTAAATTGGAACTCCTTTTGCAACTTTTCCAGTGAATCCACACATACTTCTTTTGGGAATGCAATCAAGGGTTTTTCCGCTAACAGATTTTGAGTTAAGGGGAGATGGCAGAAATTTTCCTCCTTCACTTGTTTAATAAGAAGGCCTAATTTTACTTCAAATGCTTTTACATGTGATTGCATATCACAGATGAGCTTCCCTTTTCCTTGAAGTTGCACATTGAAACTGTTGAGTAGCTCTGTTACATCTGTCAGAAAGGTGAGGTGCCATTTCCATTCTGCATCATTGAGCTCTGGTACTTCTTTGTTTTTTGAAAGCATAAAAGCTGTAATCTGTGGAAGTAAGTCATAGAAATGTCTCAAAACTCTCCCTTGACTCAGCCAATGGACTTCGGTGTAGTACAGAACATCTTCATAGGCCACATTTAGCTCAGACAGAAATTCCTGAAATTGCCTGTGGTTTAGTGCATTAGTTCTAATGAAGTTAACACAATGTACCACAATTTTCATAACAGAGTCCCACTTCAGTGGTTTACTACATAGCGCTTGTTGGTGGATGAGGCAGTGTATGGCTATTGGATGAGAATGGTTAAGTTTGTCCATCTCTAGGTTAATGCGAGCAATTACTCCTTTCTTAGGCCCCACCATACTAGGCGCACCATCAGTTGTCACACTGGATAGTTTAGCCCAGTCCAGCTCCAAATCCTTCACAGTTTGGGAAACCTTTTCATAGATATCCTCTCCCGTAGTTGTTCCTTTGATGCTTTGCAGTGCAGCAAGTTCTTCTGTGACTTCGAAATTGTCATTCATCCCACGAATAAAAATTAGAAGTTGTTCAGAATCACGAACATCATTGCTCTCGTCGAGTGCCAAGGAAAAATAAGAAAGTTTTCTCGCAGAGTTTTGAAAATGCTGATGTAAATTGTCCCCCATTGCTTCGATCCTTCATGTTATTGTAGATCCTGAAAGACTAACTGTACTAAATAAGTCTGCCTTTTCTGGACACATCTCTTTGGCAACAGAAAGAAGGCACTCTTTAACAAATTCTCCCTCCACGAATGGTCTGCCAGTGCATGCTATTATCTTGGCAACTTGAAAACTTGCTCGCAGTGATGAAATATTTAGCTGCTTCTGCTTCACAAAAGTATTTCGCTGAGTTGACAATGAATTTTTCAGTTTTAATATTTTATCTTTTCTCACATCTCCAAACAAACAATCATATTTATCTTTATGTTGAGTTTGATAGTGTTGATGCAAATTATACTCTTTGAACACAGACACTATATTCTGACATATCAAATACACAGCTCTTTCCTTGTACTGCATGAAAAAGTAATCAAAAGTCCACTGTTCTTTGAATATCCACTCTGAGTCAATTTTTCTCTTTCTTGACGTCATTGTTTCCTAGGGATTCCAAATCGATAATAGTTAAATACCAATATATATATGCTCTCTGCCCCTCCATATAGGTCCCATGCTCTCTGCCCTTCATGTAGGTCCAGGCCTTTGCCTCCCATGTAGGTCCAGGTTTCCACCCACAATGTAGGTCCATGCCCTCTGCCCCCCCATGTAGGTCCATGCCCTCTGCCCCCCATGTATGTCCAGGTCTCTGCCCTCATGTAGATCCAGGTCTCTGCCTCCCATGTAGGTCCATGCCCTCTGCCCATCATGTAGGTCCATGCCCTCTGCCCCCTATGTAGGTCCATTCCCTCTGTCCCCATATAGGTCCAGGTCTCTGCCCCCCCATGTAGATCTAGGTCTCTGCCCCCCATGTAGATCCAGGTCTCTGCCTCCCATGTAGGTCCAGGTCTCTGCTCCCCATGTAGATCCAGGTCTCTGCCTCCCATGTAGATCCAGGTCTCTGCCCACAATGTAGGTCCATTTTTAAAATCCAATTAAAAAATAAATAAAAAATATACTTACCTAGTGCAGCAGCCGCTGCCGCACTGTAGACCCGGCACCTCAGTCTTCAGTCTGTCAGGCCTAGATACGCACGTCGGCACTACAACATCGCGACGTGATCATCTAGGTAGGACAGTGAGCGCCGAGCGCAATACAGGAAAGAGAGTTCCTGTGTAGCGTTGGGCGCATTATTTCAATTGAAATGAATCAGGGAACCAGCTGAATCCCCGTAAGTGCGACGGGGGCTGGGTAAAAGGCCGTTGCGGGCCACATACTGCCTGCGGGCTGTAGTTTGGGGACCCCTGGTATAGATCACCTGGATTTAATACATATCTTCAGAACCTTTCAACCCAAAGCAGCAGAATATACATTCTTTTCAAGTGCTCATGGTACATTTTCTAGGATAGACCACATGTTAGGACACAAAACAGTTCTTAATAAATTTAAGAAGACTAAAATCATATCATGTTCCTTCTTTGATCACAACAGCATGAAACTAGAAATCAACTTCAATAGAAAAACTGAAAAACATTCAAACACTTGGAGACTAAGTAACATGTTATTAAATAATGAATGCATTAACAATGAGATCAGGAAGAAATCAAAAACTTCCTTGAAACAAATGAAAATGAACATGCAACAACTCAAAATTTATAGGACACAGCAAAAGCAGTCCAGAGAGGGAAGTTTATAGCATTACAAGCATACCTGAAGAAGCAAGAAAAAGCTCAAATTAACAACTTAACCCTGCACCTAAAAGAACTAGAAAAAAACTCAGCAAGTAAAGCCCAAAGGAAGTAGAAGGAAGGAAATAATAAAGATCAGAGCAGAAATAAATGACATAGAGGCAAAAAAACCCACAAACAAACAAACAAACAAACAAAAACAATACAGAAGATCAATGAAACAAAGAGCGGTTCCTTGAAAAGGTAAACAAAATGATGAACCTTTAACCAGACTCACCAAGAAAAAAAGAGAGAGGGCTCAAATAAATAAAATTAGAAATGAGAGAGGAGAAGTAACAACTGACAGCAGAAATTCAAAGCATTGTAAGAAAATACTATAAAGAACTGTATGCCTCCAAAATGGGACAACCTAGATGAAATGGACAAATCACTTGAAAAATATAATCATTCAAAAATCAATCTGAAAGAATCAGAAAACCTAAACAGACTGATTACAACAAAAGAGAATGAAACAGTTATCAAAAAACTCCCAAGAAACAAAAGTCCTGGGCCTGATGGCTTTACAAGCAAATTTTACCAAATATTCAAAGAAAAACTAACTCCTATCCTTCTCAAGCTATTTCAAAAAATTCAAGAGGAAGGAAAACTTCCAAATTCCTTTTATGAGGAAAACATAATACTCATTCCAAAACCAGACAAATACAACACAAAGAAAGAAAATTATAGGCCAATATCTCTGATGAACTTAGATGATAAAATTCTCAACAAAATATTAGCAAACTGGATCCAGCAATACATTAAAAAAATCATACATCATGATCAAGTGGGATTTATTCTGGGGAGGCAAAGCTCGTATAATATTCGCAAATCAATCAATGTGATTCATCACATAAACAAAAGGAAGGAGAAAAACCACATGATAATATCAATAGATGCAGAAAAATCATTTGATAAAATCCAGCACCGTTTATGATCAAAACTCTCAGCAAAGTGGGAATACAGGGAAGATACCTCAACATGATAAAGGCCATCTATGACAAACCCACAGCCAACATCATATTCAATGGGCAAAAATTAAAAGCAATTTCCTTAAGAACAGGAACAAAGCAAGGGTGCCCCCTTTTATCACTCTTATTCAACATAGTTCTGGAAGTCCTAGCCACAGCAATCAGACAAGAAGAAAAAATACAAGACATCCAAATTGAAAAAGAAGAAGTAAAACTATCATTATTTGCTGATGACTTGATATTATACATAGAAAACCCTAAAGTCTCAGTCAAAAAACTACTAGAACTGATAAATGAGTTCAGCAAAGTGGCAGGATATAAAATCAATACTCAGAAATCAGAGGCATTTATATATACCAACAATGAACTGTCTGAAAGAGAAATTAAGAAAACAATCCCCTTCACTACTGCAACAAAAAAAATAAAGTAGGAGTAAATTCAACCAAGGAGGTTAAGGACCTGTACTCAGAAAATTATAAAACATTGATAAAAGAAATCAAGGAAGATACAAACAAGTGGAAGCATATACTGTGTTCATGGATAAGAAGAATAAATATCATTAAAATGTCTATACTACCCAAAGCAATCTATAAATTCAAGGCAATTCCTATTAAAATACCAATGGCATACTTCAAAGATATAGAACAAATATTCCAAAAATTTATATGGAACCAAAAAGAACATGAATAGCCTCAGCAATCTTAAAAAAGAAAAATAAAGCAGGAGGTATCACACTTTCTGATATCAAGTTATATACAGGGCCATTATACTCAAAACAGCTCGGTACTGGCATAAGAACAGGTATACAGATCAATGGAATAGAACAGAGAACCCAGAAATAAACCCACACCTATATGGTCAATTGATATTTGACAACGGAGGTAAGAGCATACAATGGAGTAAAGATAGTCTCTTTAACAAATGGTGCTGGGAAAATTGTATAAATACATGCAAAAAAAATGAAACTAGACCACTAACTTATACCATTTACAAAAGTAAACTCAAAATAGATAAAAGACTTCAATGTAAATTGTGAAACCATGATCATCTTGGAAGAAAACATACTTAGCAATCCACTGATGAGGCTGAAGACCTGGTATTCACCAACCATCAGTCAAATTTCTTTCAGAGTTTTTCTTTTAACCAACTGTCTTCTCTGTAATTCTAAACATATAGTTCAGATTTAGGAAGCTTTTCAGAAGAAAAATTTCAGTTGGGTGTCATTTTCTGCTTCCCATAGCTCTAAAACTGAACAATCCTGTTCATTGACTTCATTCAACATCTTTAACATGCCAATCACTAGCTTTGCTATTGTGCTACACATAGAGGAGGAAGGGAACAAAAAAGGTTATTCAAGCAAAAACTGATGGAATGGCAGTGGGTTCTTCCTTCTGTAAACAACCAAACTCAAATCTCGGCAGAAAGCTCCTGGAATTAAGAAAACACCTTGATGAGGTTTGTTCGAATCTTGGGTAAAAAAGATGAGCTCCAGCCTTGTCCTAGCTCACTCATTGTGGGTCTGATCAGAAAGCCACCTCCCCCCAAAGCAGCTGTCCTTGACAATGTGGCTGGAACAGCAGCAGACATAAATAACCCTATGAGTTCTTACAGCTCACACATCTCCAGCTTTCTCTGCCTTCCTCATGCAGAGTGCCTTGCTATCTATAGAAGAGCAGAGATTGTTTGGTTTTTCTATTTTCTTTTTTCTTCCTGAGAGAAGAAAAAGAAACATCCCAGTAGATCTTTGGTTTAGCTTGGAGGTTCAAAAACCTTTGGTGCCTCAACAGCTAAATCTCAGAGAGACCCGGGGCCCTGGGAAGGAAGCAGATGTGCCACAGCAGCTGTGTCTTTGAGTGACTCTCCTACAGAGACTCAGTGAGACTGAAGACTGAATGGACTGGACATCCTTAAGCACCAAAAGCTATAACCACCAGTTTCAGAATATTAACAAAAAATTGATAAATATGTACAACGTAGACTCATATGTAGATACAAATGTATATGCATATATTATGCATAAGGTACATATCATAACCAAATACAAATGTCTATATTTAATGGCATGAATAAATGTGTATAAAGTTTATGAATACATATGATTTTTACTGTATATTCCTTTGTTTTACTTATACATTTTTTTTTTATTCCCCAGTAACAATGGTGCACAAGCAGGTTAGAAAAGTTTGCCACTAACATGAGCTATAAGCTAGAAATTCAGAATAGACTCTTTGTAAAGAGAATAAAGATGTGGGATAGATAGCAAAGTACTCAAAGGGAATGCTCAGTAATTACTGTAGGCAAGGAAATAATCTGACAGGTAAGTTTATTAACTTAAAGATTATTTGCTGAACACTAACTCTGAGCTCGGCATGCTGTTAGTACTGTCGTAGCTTACAAGGATGAATAAGACACAGTTGTTACACTCAAAGGTCTCACAGTCGAGTTGAGAAAACCTACATCAACAGACAATTTAACACCATGTGGTGAGGGACAAGGTAGAAAAATGTGTGAAGAATTATGATAATACCAAAAGAGAGACTCGAACCCCAGGTGGCTTGAGGAGAGAACAGAGACGAGATGATGTTTATTCAGAAGACTCCTAGAGAAAGTGCTGCCTGAAATAAGTCTCAGAGAGTATGGTAAGACTAAGTAGGTTGTGTAATGGAGTGTGATTCTAGGTAAAGAGAAAAGAATGCCCTCTTCCCACCTCCCGCCCACACATTCCTAGTGTCTACAGGAAATGGCAAGCAGTTCTAGTTGAAAATTTTCTCAGTTGAGGGATTTTTAAGATGAGCATAAACAACAATAGTTCATTTCTATGTAATTGCAGGAGACAAGGGGGCATTAGGGTAGAGATTTAACAAAGTACTATCTCCTTTCATTGCTTAGAAACTACAGAACAATTTTCAATGGAAAATACCCACCTCAGAAATCCCTACTAATGTTATCTTTTAGTTGTATTATAAGGGATTGTTATCAAACTCAACAGCCTTTAGAGGGGGGTGTAAGAATAGATGAAATTTATCTTGAATTTCCTCTATCACAAATATGTCTCCATTAAAAAGGCAATATTTTATGCAGTTAAATAGTACCAGCTTGGAGAAAAATATTTCTGCGTCACCTGTTTATCTTCCCTCACTCCCACAAACTCAACCACAAAAGAGAGTAAACACATGCTATGTTACATCTCATCTTCATCCATTCCACTTTGAGGTGGAATTGTACAGTAGCCAAACATCAAATGAAGAGAATGGGAGAAACAGGCATCCCCACAAAACTTGTAAGAACTGTCTCAGACCCTGAAATCCCAAGTGAGACTCTAGCTACTTCAGCCTACTACCAGGCTAATAACAGCATCACGAATAGCAGAATAGTAACAGCAATTAACATTTCTTAAACATCTCTAATATTAAGCAGTGTACATGGATTATTCTATCTTAATCATAATTCAATAAGGTATGTAATATTATACACACACACAGAGTAAGTTTACAGTTGTGAGCACACAAAACACAGTTTATTCTTGTGTTGTTTATTAACTATTGTATTGTTTATCTGTGTTACAACCATAAATCAACTTTTGTCTACCCCTGTGTGTAATTATAGTTTAGAAAGTTTAATAGCTCCAAGGTCACATAACTAATACGTATATGGTAAAACCAGATTTGTTTGATCATTCTTTGGCCATGTCTCATCATCTTTCAGTGGCATTTAAACATCTAGACAAGGTGCCATAAAAGGAGCCCAACACTTGGAATCAGAAAATCTGGGTTTGAACTTAATGGTGCCACTTACCAAGTAGGTGATCCTCAGTGTACCAACTCTCTCTCTCTCTCATTTGCTTGCTTTGCAAATGGAGATACTCACATATGACTTATCAACCTCTTTAGATATGTAGGGGATTAAAATGACAATGATGTGATGTATAACATGTTTTATAACCCCAAATTCATGAAAAAATTGTAAGGTCCAATTATTTATAAAGTGAAGCTTGCTTTATTGACACATAATGATAGGAAAAAATTATAATAAAAGACTGCAAAGGAGATGTATTCCAGTAACCATTGGCAATCTTCTGTACTTTCTACAACAAGCAGAGAATATGTCTTTAGTCTCGAAAATGTATGAAAAAGCAATCCCAGGTGTGCAATTTCTTGAGCTGATTTTCTATTCTCTAGACTTTTTGTTATACAGGTAATTATATAAAATCACTCCCAACAAGTTTTAAGAAAGTTGCATTCATAAAAATAGTAATTTTTATAATATAACATTATGAATAATTATGCTAAAATATAAATATATATTAGATACTTGTTACCACAGGAAAAAACAAGAATGATTTTTTAATTATGAAATTATATTTGACTTCACCTTTGATGACTCAGCTGATTTCCAGCATACAGAGTGAATTGTATAGATTTTGCTTATGACATATCTGGTCTCGACATAATGTACTTTTAACCAGGGGCTCTAAGCAATCAGATGATACTTGTCTTCAAAATGTTTGAACAATTATAATTTCCCTGGTGTAAGTTAAAGTCTTATCATACAGTAAAAATACTTGTTTACATGCCAGAAGATTCTATTCACGCTAGTACTAGTAGCATTACAACAGAAATATCAGTGCAGATAACTCTACTAATTTGTTTATCACTGTTGGATTTGAGCTGAAATACAAGTCAAAATATTCTACTAGAGCCACTATTTGAGACTCTTCTTCTTTTTTTTTTTTACAATTAAATCATGAAATGGAAGACACCTTAAAATTTTATTAATGATGATGATTTTGAAAACAAACACTTATTTAGAGTTTACATAGGACTAGAAAGGGTTAAAATATTTTAAAGTACTTATGAAACTTCTAAATAGGCCTATATGAGATAGTGTATCAATTAGCCTTTACAACCTAACAAGCTACCTCAAAACTTAATGGTATAAAACATTAATAATCTTTTCTAGCTCACAATTCTGCTGCTCAATGATTTGAGCTGGGCTCAGCTGGATGGTTCTTCTGGTCCTAAGTGGCTTCATTCTTGCATATGTAGCCAGATGCAATCTGACTGGGGGATGACTGGTTTAGAAAAGCTTCAACTGAGATGACTTGTCTCTGCTCCACGTGATATCTCATTTCTGAGCAAACCAGCCTGTTTGTTCACATGGTGGCCAGGCATATTCTAAGGAAGAGTGGAAGCAGCCAAGGATTTTCAAGATGTAGGCTTAGAACTGGCACACTGTCACTTCTGTCATATTTTGTTGTCCAAAGCAAGTCAGAAGTTTCAGATCAGCAGGAAATAAGACTTTACTACTTGATGGCAGGAACCATAAAGTCACATTGCAAGGGGGGGTGGGCACCAGGAGTGAAGGGTTGTGGACATTTTTGCAACCTACCACAAGTAGGTACTCTTGTTATTGTTACTTTACAATGAGGAAGCTCTGGATCAGAAAAGTTCTAAAATCTACAGAAGTTCACGTAGCATCTTAATTTTCATTTCTCTTTTTGATCATGGTTAGTTCCCTGCCACTTTTAGAGAAGGATATAAGTTGAATGATACTCACTTTTGAGATATTCAGCATATATATCTGAGTGATATTGAATTCTGAGTGATAAAGAATTTAAACAAGATTAATGCTAATTCAAATTTTGACCCCCAACCACAAAGAATATAGTACAACAAAAAATTGTATTCCTTTTTTATTTAAAAAAAAGTGAATATGGCAATTTATCACACTTGGAAAGGAGAGAGAGAAGTTGGGTTTTCTTTTAGTTTTTAGAAAAGAATAAAGTTCCACCTTCTACCTATCCTCTTTTTCTAGATCTTCTTAAAAGTTGGTACCATTTTGAATATTTAGGATGAGGTGGGATATCTGTCCCTCTCATAATTCAGTCTGGTATCAGTAGCTATGGAAGAAGCCCCATAGGCAAATAATAGAGCAGATTCAGGGGAATTAAGTTGCAAACACCTTGCCTAATGCTCTTTCCCTCCAAGGTTGGATCTAGCCAACCAGTGGGCCATTATCTGAATGAAAGAATTCATGGTTAGCTTGGGCACTTTTTGACCCTGAAGCCTGGAAGTCCATAATAAAGAGATTCAGGTATTAGAAGAAAATCCTCTGTAGATTATTCACTTAAACCATCTATACAGTCTGACACAGTGTTTGACTTAATCAGAAGGAATCAGAGAAGTGAATGCCCAACAAGTTTAACTGATTATCTTGGGTAATGTTATGGGTGATTTCTATTTTCTTCATTGTTTTTTGTTTAGTGAACTAAAATCTCTACTATAAAGGTGTTATTTTGTCATCAGGGAAAAAGATTTAAAAATTCCATTAGAAATTGAGGCAAAGAAAGATGGAATTTGAAGTCTGCATTAAACACCATCATCTCTAATTCACATAGGTAAAGGCAAAATCATTGTTTTAAAAAATAGTCCTTGAATTACATGTAAAATACACCAGCATACCTCCTTAGGCAGCTGGCAGAGCAGCCCCTCAGTGGCAGCGAAGCTCCAGGTTACAGAGCTGGCCCTGGCTCCCCATACAGCCTGAACTAGAGGTTCTAGAACACTACCAAAGCTGAAGAGCAAAGCTTGTGTTTCTGAAAGAGGAAAATAAATTGGCAATAGTCTATACCATACAACCTAGGTGTGCAGGGGACTATACCAACTAGGTTTGTGTAAGTACACTCTGTGATGCTCACACAACAACAATGTCCCCCAATGATGAATTTCTCAGAATGTGTCCCTGTTGTTAAGCGACACATTACTGTACTGGTCTTTTAGCCCAGGCTGGATTGCGTGCCTCTTCTTAATTCTACAACACTTTGCATTATGTTGGCACTATACTTACCACCCATCCAGGTATGCTCTCCTTATGCATCTCTCTTCTCCACTAGGACGTAAGTTATTCAAGCGCAAGAACTGAGCATTGTTCCTGTTTGGGTGCCTAATACTAGGACAATGCCCAGTGCATAGAAGGTGCTCATTAAATGGTTGTTGAATGAGGAAGGGAATGAATGGTATGATTTATTGAATTTCCAGTGAAACTGGACCATCCCTAGAGGCAGGACAAAAAAAAAGTAAAGCAAACTGGCTTGCCCTCTGGACACCTGGTCTAATCACACCTGTCCTGCAGTTTGGGGCAGGGAACTATTTGCAAAGCTGTTCACACAGCTTCAGCAAGCCTAGACTTGTGCCCCTCTAGCTACTAGCACTAATAAGTGCTGGGGGGCCCACGAGTTCATGGCACAAAGCGAGAAAGAGCTCGAAAGACCATTAGGATTCTTAGACATCAAAAAGCTCTTAAAAAAATGATATTTTGAAGAATGAAAGGTGAATTAGTAGGAGACATGTGGATGAAGAGTGACAAGGAGCTAACCATCAGCCTTTCTGTGGTGGGAGTTTCTCAAAGTGACCCAAAGTCTCCCTCGCAGACCCACCAGGCCTTCCTCCCACACCATCAGGCAGCTGGTGAGGTTTTCAATGATTGCTACTTTTGAGCTTTGCACCATAATGAGCCAGGGCCCAAACACAGGGGAGAGACTTGATCAGTTAAAGTGAATTCAATGATGTGCCTGGCACATCATTCTCCTCCCCAGAAATCTATGGGGAGGAGCTGATCTTGTGGGAGAAGAGTGCTTGTCACAGGCTCTTTAAGACAATTTCAAGGTCTCCTGAGTCTAGCCCACGATGTTGATCATTGCTCTCTCCTTCCTCTGCCTCTGACCCATTCCCACTGGCCCGTGTACTCTCTGACACACTTGACATCTGACTGGAGTCCTCCCTCTTTAACCTTCCTGACAGGATGTTCACCAGGTTTTCCTTAAAATCGCTCATTGATGAGAAGATCATTCCCTTACAAGGCAGCTTATTCCTTTTTTGAACAATTCTAGTCATTAGAAATCCAAGTCCCTCTAACATTGACCCTGTGGTCTTGTTCTCACATCCTGCAAAAACACAGTATAATTGTAAAGGATATATTTGAGGCATGATAGACATTCAATTCTCTCAAAATTGTTATAAAAATTAAGCTGAATACTACTCTAATAAAATAGCTGTGTTCTTAAAATACTTCATGTCGTACTTTTTAAATCACATTTTACATAGATCATCTGAATGAGAAAAAATTATTGGTGGTGGGAGAGAGGGGTTATGAGTCAGAATTTTAAGTTGCCAGCTCAATGTATTTATTTTCAGAAGGAACTTCAACAACAAAGATATCTGCGTAAACCTGTTTTGTTTTTGCAACTTAAAAGTAATAAATAGGCTTATCAAAACTGGAGTGAAAAAAAAAACTAAACATTTAGCAAATTCTGAAATGTGTATAAATTCAGAGAAAAATCAACAAGTTTTAAAGTCAGAATAGTAAAGTGCAGCAGAGCTGAATATGAGCAGTGGAAAGAGAACCATAGCGCCTTCTGTGTGGTCGCTGTGTGCCCTGGGCTACCGGCTGGCGCGGGCTGCTTCCCCAGCAGGACCGCGGTGTTAGCCAAGAGCGTACTTGCAAGTCACATGGAACAAAACTCCATAAAGAA
The DNA here is from genome assembly GCF_036850765.1 of Saccopteryx bilineata. Classification (NCBI taxonomy): domain Eukaryota; kingdom Metazoa; phylum Chordata; class Mammalia; order Chiroptera; family Emballonuridae; genus Saccopteryx; species Saccopteryx bilineata. The sequence goes on from NC_089494.1 coordinate 133,012,414, forward strand.
CTGACTTCTTATATCCAGCCTCTATTAAGAAAACTTGCCTATTAGAAACAAAATGTTGTCCTTAAGCTGTGATTTGACATCAAGAGATTCAGACTTCATCCTAGTCCCCCTCCTAAATCTTTTCTATCACAAAGCCTAGTTTCTTTGAAGGATGCTCACTGTGTCATCGCGTAAAGCAGGGGTCGGGAACCTTTTTGGCTGAGAGAGAACACCACATATTTTAAAATGTAATTCTGTGAGAGCCATACCATGACCTGTGTACATTACGCATTATCCAATAAAAATTTGGTGTTGTCTTGGAGGATAGCTGTGATTGGCTCCAGCCATCCACAACCATGAACATGAATGGTAGGGAATAAATGGATTGTAATACATGAGAATGTTTTATATTTTTAACGTTATTATTTTTTTTATTAAAGATTTATCTGCGAGCCAGATGCAGCCATCAAAAGAGCCACATCTGGCTCGTGAGCCATAGGTTCCCGACCCCTGCCGTAGAGAGTAGAGCTTCCCCTGCTTCCCCTGCCTTTCCCTGACCCACACCCTGTCTATAAGCACAGCCTCTCTCCCTGCATGTAATGCTTTCTGTACTAGATGCCAATAACTGAACAGCCATGCCCAAATGGAAGTTTAGGGTGATTTTAAGTAGCGAAATCATTGGAAGTCATTTCTGTGGATAAATGGGGTCAACATCCAGTTTAGCAAGTTGAGTTTTGGGCTTTAACTGCAAACAGAAACAGAAATCGCTTTCACATGCTCCTGTGGGCTGGCTCAGGGCCACGCGGCATGTCTGGTCCAGGCTCTCTCCAGGAACTGCACATCGCTCCCACTGGCACGAAGAGGCAGCTGGGGAGGTCTCTCTGTCCCCATACTTGGGAAAGAAAGGTTCTACCCTTTGAAACCACCTGGACTAGGTATTCCAGGGCAACCCAAGGCCAGTTAGAACTGAGGAAGTGACACCAGAACATGCAATGGAGAGAATAGCCCCTCCCACCCTCTTGCTGGAGAGAGTCCTGCCCACATCCTGCATCTTGACTCACTGGGACCCCGCGGAAGCCACTGCTTTCCTCTGGAGGGATCATTTCGTGCCTAACAAGACAGTCAGGAAGACGAAAATGCCCTCAAATTAAGTGATACTTTAATCCTTCCAGACTTCCCACCACACAGTCCCCCACCCCCCACTACTCCCCTCTCCTCTGGAAGCACAAGCACGCCACTTTTCTGTGTTGGGATGTGAAAACAACCCCCTCCCCAAACACACACACATACATTCCTCTCCTGGGACAAAAAGCAGTGCCGGGAGGGAGGATTCATTTCAAAGGAAGAGTGAAAGATGGAGCCCTTCCCTGGTGTCACTTTATCTGAGATGGCATAAAGCAGGCTCTCTTTTGTTTACTGGACACTGATCAGAGATAGGGTGACAGCCAAGAACTAAGAAACTGGAATCGTGAGAACCAAGCACAGGGGCTCCTTTCCCAGCCTCATGGCAGGATACTTCCCTCCAATAGTAATGGGAGTGAGGGAAGCTGCCTCCTGCTTCAAAGCGAAGCTTGGCAGTATTGTGCTGACGGCACAGGGAGTAGAGAGGAGGGGAGAGGCTGGGGTTCGCTCCCTTGCAAGGTTTTTCCCCTGTGCCTCCAACGGCCTGCTAGGCTGCGCAGTGGAGGGGGGGGCACCTACGGAGGACTCGGCATCAGGACATGTGGGCCCTCACCTTTCCCTCGTCACAAACCGTGGCTGGACTTAGGTAGGTTACAGGCTCTTTAAGCCTCAGCGTCTCCACCTAGGAAACCAGGCATTGGCCTTGAACCCTGAGTGGTCTCTGGTGACAGCTCCAGCTCAGCGGCTCCGTTTTCTCATTCATTCATGAAGTGATTTCCTCACCCAGTAGTCACTGTGCATGGGCCCTATTCAGTGAAGAGACTGGACTAGACTTTACAGATTGTATTGTATCGTTCTGTCTCTCTCATCACTCCTTGCTCAGTATCAGATGAATACCAGATGCAAATTCCTGGGCAGATAGCTCAGAATGCTAACTTTTGAAACAATTTTCACCTTTGAGGGGGGGGGTCTAACCACGTGTTGAAATAGAAATTACTTATGAGAAGGAGGGGTTACACAAAGAATTGTCCTCTACCTCAGGGGGAATTAATTTATCATTTTAGTTCCAAAGAAAATGGGAACAACCAGGTGGTAAATCTAACAGGTGGGAGAGGAGAATGGGAGACGGGGAAGGGTAGGCCCAGGCAGAAGGCAGGCTGCGCGTGATGCCGGGGTGAGGGGGAGGAGGGTGGAGGCTGTCACACTGGTCTGCAGGGCTTGCGCCCTGGGGGAGATGAAAGTATCAAAGCTCCAGGACGGTCTGCATACGGCCAAGTGTGCCTACAGGTTATAACCAAAGCTCTTTTTCTGCACTCATTTCTGAATATGAGAGCATAGTGTCCATGAAGATCCATGGGCCTCACTTCCAGAGAGAAAAAAAATTCCCTTTATTATCTTCTTAAATTATTTCCTGTAGGCTCCCCTCAAGTCAAACCACTAAACTCCCGCTGATCCTGTTCCCACTGACTCATGGTAGTCCGGCTCTAAGGAAAGGAACCCCAAGGTCCCGGAACTTGACACACATGATATGTGCTTCAGTTCAGGCTGATTGCACAGAAACTAGAGGCACTTTCCCTCCTAATCCTGAGAGGAAGTGGGGGTGGCAGGTTTGCTTGGGACCCTGCCCCACTTTCTGGGAGGGCTGCCTTTTTGCCTCTTTGCCTCTCAAATAACATCTAATAATTCCATGCCATCTTTTACTTCTGCACCTTCATATACATGGTCTCATGCACATGAGCAGAGCAGGGGTCAATCGCTCCATTTTACAGGGGAGGAAGCTAAGGCTCAGAGAGGTGATGTCACCTGATAGGGGCACGTGGCTAGAAATGACAGGAACAGCCAGGAAGGAGTCCAGGTGACCGATCTCTGCAAAGGTTCCCCTATATGAAAGCTGCCAATCGAACTTGCTCTGCCAACTTGGCAAGCTGGGTAGGTCTGCAGAGTTAGCTTCCCCCCAACACCCCCATTTGGGCAGCAGTGAATTTCTGTGAGGGTGAATTTCTTCTTTGTGAGGGTACTTTGATGTCCATGTCTCTCTGCAACACAGGGTGTGGCACATAGTGCCTTTGGCTCTGTGCCTGGCTATGAATGACCTACAGCTCGCTGTATGAGAGGAAAACCAGTCTTTGTCTCTGATCCTCTTTCCGTCACCACCAAACAAACTTGACCCACCCTTTCCAGAGCATTTGGGGGCTGGTGTGAACTGAAAGTCTCTTTCATGTTAGTCCCACACTCCACAACTCCCTCTAGTGACTCCAGTGAGCAAACATTCTGTTTGTAGGACTCAGAAGCTTGGCCGAGGGGACCAAACCCAGAGAAGTGAGTAGTCAGTGTTAGTGGGATGGGGGTTCCTTAGCTTGTCCATGTTTTTATTTTGGTTTTCTTAGGTTCAAAGAAGCTCGGAGTTTGTTTTTACAAGCTTCTCCACCATCATTTGCATGCTAGGGCTTTTTGAAATATGCTTCTGTGATAAAAATCTAAAAAGCTACACTATAATCAAAGTTAGATATCTGCAAATAATCTGTAACATAAAACCAGACACGACCACACTGTTTACGGGCTGCTTTCCCAAATCAGAGTGCGGGGGTGGCTCTCTGCCAGGGCTGCAGGAGAAGTTTCCATCTGGTGAGTTTTTCCCCACAATACATTGGTGCAAATTAGAGATTGTATGTTATGGCATATATGCATGTGTGTGTTTATCCTGTGTGTTTGTTGTCTTTCAAAAATATATTCTTAGACTTCAAAGTGGAAGAAATTATTTCTGACCTAATGCTTTATATTTTACCTTATTTTTAGTCATAATATAGTCTTTGGAGTTTTTGTTTGTTTTTTTGGTTTTTTTCCTACATTGGTTTGTTTCACTTTCTTTCCAAGCAAGCAAGACAGGATCTCAACACTGGTGCATTTGAAACAGTAAAAAAATGAAAGAAAGAATAAAGAATGAAAGAAAGGAATAAAAAGAGAAAGAAAGGAAGAAAGAAAAAAAGCAAGAAGAGAAAGAAAAGAAAGAAGCCACACTGTAACAGAAAGAAAGAAAGAAAGAAAGAAAGAAAGAAAGAAAGAAAGAAAGAAAGAAAGAAAGAAAGACGAGAAAGAGAACAGAAAGAAGCCGCACTGTAGCAGTTTTCTATCTGTACTATTTGTCTGTAAAGCTGAATCATTGACGATTCCAAGCAGCCAGTAGGTGAAGACTCAGTAATTAACCTGTGGCTTTGGAATGTGTGGCTGGTTCTGAGGCTGTCTTTGTCTGCTTTTTGTTTGTTTTTTTTTTTTTGTATTTTTCTGAAGCTGGAAACGGGGAGAGATAGTCAGACAAACTCCCGCATGCGCCCGACCGGGATCCACCCGGCACGCCCACCAGGGGGCGACGCTCTGCCCACCAGGGGGCGATGCTCTGCCCCTCCAGGGCGTCGCTTCTGTTGCAACCAGAGCCACTCCAGCGCCTGGGGCAGAGGCCAAGGAGCCATCCCCAGCGCCCGGGCCATCTTTGCTCCAATGGAGCCTCAGCTGCGGGAGGGGAAGAGAGAGACAGAGAGGAAGGAGAGGGGGAGGGGTGGAGAAGCAGATGGGCGCTTCTCCTGTGTGCCCTGGCCAGGAATTGAACCCTGAACTCCTGCACACCAGGCCGAAGCTCTACTAATGAGCCAACCTGCCAGGGCCTGAGGCTGTCTTTGAACGGAAACAAGGAGCCCAGGAGCTGGCCTGCTCTTCCACCAGACCCCACCCCACCCCTCTTTGCTGGCCTTTTCCCACCGGCCTAGGAAGCCAGTTCCACTGGGTCTCAGCCCTGGCCTAAGCAGGACTTTCTTCTTTCCAGCCTTCTTGGGATCAGGGACTTGGTCAAGTTTCCTGGTTACAAAGGGCCTTCTCAACATGCCAAGGATAAATAGAGATTGTAGGGCCACTGCTGGAAGAGATTACTTAGAGTCCTCTCGTGGCGTTCCTGGTACTTGCAGTAAGAAGGCATGTGGGTAGTAAGACAAGCATGGTGTACTGCAGAGAAGCTATTTTGGATGTTTGTGGGGCCACACCGGCTCCAGAGCTGGTGGCTGTTGCAGGGTGATCAGAGGTGTTCCTGGGCCTTTGGTAGGCTGACTTTGAGCAAGGCACTCTCGCCTCTCTTCCCCTCCTCCATTATAAATGGTGTTGTATCTAGGCTAACACTTCCCTGCCTTCAGTCACCTGTGCCGTACGTACGTTCATGGTCTTTGCCTTATCTGTGCCTCCTCTATGCCATCGCTGTTCAGTATATTTAAAATCATGAAGAATGTCTAGAAACAAGTGTGCCAAAATAAAGGTGAATAATTCTGGGCAATTAGGAATTTGGGCAGTCATTTTCTTCTGTATTTAACACTTTTATTTTCTTTTATAAACGAATTGCTTTTTTGTTGTTGCTGTAATTTGGTCGCCTCATAAGCGAACTTGAAGAATATTGATTTTATGATTCCAGGTACACCAGTAGCTAGTTAATCCTTACTCTTTATGATTTCCTAAAAAGTAAAATTTATATTTGAATTAGGAAGTCTGTTTTGTGCGGAGATACCTCCTAAATCCAAGCAGCTACAACTGTCACCGTGTGGCTGCCTTGCGCCTGAGCGTACGTGCTTGTGTGGCTTTGGGAAACCACCATCAAGGCACAGGCGTCCACTTTCCTGAATTCAAAAGGTGCACTCCGTTCCACACTAATAGCCACCACCTTGTGGATTCCATGGTGCTCCACATTATCTGGCTTGCTTTCACCCTCACAACAATCTCGGGATGTGAATACTGAATTCATTGTCCCCACTTTGGAAGAGTCCAGTGATTTGCCTCGGGCCACACAGTTAGAAAATGAACTCCAAATCAAGTAAGTGCTCTTCATCACCTCTTGGGACCATTGAGACTCAATACTGACCAGCCTTCCCTAAGACGTAAGAGGACACACTGTTCTTCACCAGCCTGCAATCCGCCTCCTGCGTGAGGACAGCCACCCTCACAGTGAGCTGTGAGCATCAACAGTGCGACAAGAACATCCCCTTACTATTTGGAAAAAACATGACCCTAGATGTCAATGGGTTATTTAAAAAGTTGATGTCTTTATTTTTATATTGTTCTTCCAGTCATTTAATTAATGAGTGTCCCTGGGATGCCAGTTCTGTTGCCATTTCAGCATGATGAAATGCCACAAGAAATTCAAGACTATTATAGCACAATATTTGTCAGAACAGAACTTCCCATCTACTTATGAATGCTGAGCTGCACAGATTTAGGTGCAAGTTTTATTTTTAAAATGCTCAACATCAATAAGTAAGGAGAAATATAAATTATCTGAATATTTCCAAGCATCTATGTAACGCCTGGGGACATCCAGTCCTGAGTTCTCACTTACTGGCTATGGATTACGGACTCGGTTTGCCACCTAATTTCTCTGCATCTCAATTTCACTCGTAAAAAAAGAAAGGTGGGCAAATGTTCTTTCAGTTCCCTCTGATCTCTAATGCTCCATTACTCTGAGTACTCAATTAGTCTAGAAGTTAGTTAATTAGACCACAAGTTTTTGCATATACACAGGCACACACATGCACACATGTGAGTATGAGAGCCCAGAATTCTCATGTCCATTTTGTTCTCTCCAGTGCTGACTATATTACCCTTGGCCTTCAGTAGTCTCTAAACTTCTGTAGTGAGGAGAGGGGTCTGAAGATATCTGGATGTTTCCAGAATAATTTCTCTGTGGGGTGGCAGGCAGTATCCTTTTGCTGTCCCCCCACACCTGATGCTGAGCACATTCACCATGTGGAGACCCCCCACAGATAGGCGTGCGTCCACAAGTGCTCGGCTGGACAGTGCAAGGCAAGACAGCCTTCTCCTGGGTGCCAGCTGGGCATGGTCGTGTTCAGGCTGGGACACAGCTAGTTGGAAGTGACTTTTATTTCTGGTGTCCCAGACCCAGTGACAAACATCAGGAGTGTTTATTAGTCGTAAGCACAAGGACCTCTGTGCAGGTTAGCCAGAAGTCCAGACCTAAGGGAAAGTGCGCAGCAGGGCCTGCGTGGAATGCTGGACCCGAGCATTAATTAGAAACACTGGTGCCCTTGACAGAACTAGCTTGTATAAGCTGTTGGGGCCTGTGTTCACTCCATAAAGATGTTTTATATGGTATTTCTGGCAACAGCTGATACTTTAAAAGAAGAATAAAGGAACATTATTGGTAGCTAGGGAACAGGGGGAAGGTTCCCTTCTCTGTGAGTCAGCTGTTTAATCACCCCCTTTCCCTCTAAAATTTTGAGGGTGCCAGCTGTCAGGGTAGCGCAGCTTCTGTCAGATAGGGTTTTCTGGGATGGAGGGAGGGTGAGTGGAGCACCTGAGTTAGTTTGCTAGCCCATAAAGTGGAGACAATAGTATCTGTCTCTTCTTGCCTTCTAGGGCTATTCAGATAGATTTATATAAAGCAGAGAAAGAGCTTTGAAAACTACAAGGCAATATGTGAATGCATGGACACTCCTACTATTCTAATCCAGGCTAGAAAAATTTAGGATAGCAATGCTGAGAGAGGTTAGAGGACGGATTCTCAAATGGCAGAGAGTTTGTTCCCAGGCAACCTCGGGGGGTTGGGAGAGGTCTGTACCTGGAGACTTTTTTGGTTGACTGCAAGTAGAGGGGGTGACTGCAAGTAGATTAGTAGGCAAGCATCTAATGGATGGAGGCCAGGGGTGCTGCTCAACACCCTACAAGCCTCAGGGCAGCAGCTTCACAACTGATAATCATCCAGCCCCAAACAGCAATAGCACCAAGGTTGTGAAACCCCGGATCAGAAGCATGCTTGTATCCCCAAATTCATGAAATCCACTTTTTTCTATCTAAGCTCAGACAATTTAAGGAAACTAAGGAGCCAGTGCACAGTTTAAATGCTGTACCAGGGCAAAGGTGAAAGTCAGTCAGTGATGATGAAGCAATGGAGACCTAGCCACATAGGCTAGTCACTATGCCACTGTCTCTCAGCCTCACCTCCTAGCATTGGTGCTGGGCTGGGAGCGGGGAGTTCTGTTTCTTCTTTGCCACTAGGTGCTGCCAATAGGGGGTGCTGGAAAGAGGCACATTCCCCTGCTTTCTGTTCTTGTCAGGGTAGCCGTTGCTTCCTCCAGCTTCTCTCTCCTTAATACCCAAGTGCTCTATGTGTTTCCCTGTTCAGTTCTTCAGAATATACAGTTAATAATTCTTCAGAGTACTTCTCTTTGACTGACTGGTGTGGTTTCTGGCGCCTGGCTGGACCTCAGCTGATATGGAATGCGGGGGGTTGGGGGAGGTCTATACCTCATCTCACTCCAGCAGCAGTGACAACAGTGACCGTGGGTGGCAGCGTGCTCAGCAGTAAAGGGTGCGAGAACTTTGTTCAGTTTCTTCCTAGACGTCATGGTGAGGTGTCACCAACAATGGTGACAATATATTTCAATGCATCAGACAGAGATGCGGAGTTAAGGTGCTGCCACAAACAAGCTTGTGAGTTCTTGACTCTGAGACTGGTTGTTGTTGGTCTCTGGCCAGTGGTTTCCTTGGGACTTTGCCAAATCATCAAGACTGGAAACCTCATAATGACCTTTAGCTTGTTGTATCCGTCTCCCATTATGTCATCAGCCATTGTTTGTGTCTTTCCCCATACATAAATATAATAGAGATTTTGTGCAGAACGTGAAGTCTTCTCTGAAAAAAAAACTAATGGTTAAAAAAGGAAAGAATCTGTGCTACAAACACATCCTTCGGTCAGATCAGCAAAGACAACAAGAAACACCCTGGCTTGGAAACACAAATATCTTGGTTTATGGGAAAAAACTATGAGATACCTATCTTTATTTTCAGTGAAGTAAATATTTAAAAAATATACACTGTTTGTGTATATTCCTCTGTCCCAGCTGGAAATAGTAGTGGCAGACGGCTCACAAACAGCAGCTGGGGAATCATGAGGAAATGGAAGGAAAGCCACATTGTTCTGCAGGGGCGCATCCACTGCCGGTTGGCATCTCTCTGGCAAAACAAAGTGAGGAGAAACCATGGAGAAGCCACAGGAGGCCCTGGCCTGTTGGCTCAGCGGTAGAGCGTCGGCCTGGTGTGCAGGAGTTCAGGGTTCGATTCCCGGCTAGGGCACACAGGAGAAGCGCTCATCTGCTTCTCCACCCCTCCCCCTCTCCTTCCTCTCTGTCTCTCTCTTCCCCTCCCGCAGCCGAGGCTCCATTGGAGCAAAGATGGCCTGGGCGCTGGGGATGGCTCCTTGGTCTCTGCCTCAGGCGCTAGAATGGCTCTGGATGCAACAGAGCGACGCCCCAGAGGGGCAGAACATCACCCCCTGGTGGGCATGCTGGGTGGATCCCGGTCGGGCGCATGCGGGAGTCTGTCTGACTGCCTCCCCGTTTCCAGCTTCGGAAAAAAGAAAAAAAAGAAAAAAAAAGAAAGAAAGCCACAGGCCCGTCCACTGTCCACTGCCGGGTGGCTCCTCTCCAGCGAAACAAAGTGAGGAGAAACCATCCCCTGGAGGGCCATGAAACAGCAGGTGTGTCATTTCTTGGAGTAAAGAGTAGCTGGAGATGAGAAGTCATATCTTCAAATGCTGTCACCTACCTGCCACTCCTCCTGTGATTGTGACACGTCAAAGGCCATCAGCTACAGCTCCACTGACGGTGCTGAGGTGAGGAGCTCCAGAGAACACTTGGAGGTGTAGAACTTGGAGACGGACATTATTCTTGCCTGAGTGACACCTTCCCCTTTCCATAGGAACTTCTCTGGCTCCCAAGGGGTCAGGATGGAGACCTTTGGCAGACTGGCCTGGCTGTTTCCAGAAGAACCGTGCGACCCAGCAGGCATTAAATGTGTGGTGTACATCTGATAGAAAAACAAAAGCATTCCCAACATAGATCTAGAACTGGCCCTGTAGTCAGTTCCTCTGGACCCCTGAGAGAGGGAGAGAGAGAGAGGAGGAAAAGAGAAAGAGAATGTGTGTGTGTGTGTGTGTGTGTGTGTGTGCGCGCGCGCGCACATGTGCATTTTATGTCACAGACAGAGCTCTGTCAAAACTCCAGGTTCATGTGCTGTCCTCACACTCCCTCTACCCCCAGGAGCACTATTGCTCCGACTCTCTGAGGGTCTCTAGTCTCCACATTGCGCACATATAACCAATTCTGGCCAATGGCCTTACTGCTTCCTCAGTATTGTTCAAGAAGAAAAGCTATCCTGGGCATCAGGCTTCTCTCACATTTCTAAGTGAACAGAAGCTTAGTGCCCAAGACACACATGGCTACCTTCCCCATACCCACCCATCCAGTGTTTCCATGAGATTGTCCAGAGGTCAGGGAAAGTGGGCTGGGACAGAATGGAAAGTGGGGCAAGAACCACTGGAGTTCTGCATACATTCTCCCCTCCTGAGGCCAACCTCTGCCCAAGGCTAATGGCAGAACTGTGCTGGGCACTCCTGACGAGGCAGCACACCTGGAGCCCCTCGGAGCCATCAAGTCCACCCTCCAGCCGGCAAATCATTGGCGCGCTTGTCAGGCAAGAGCCCTAAGGACCTGAGTGCCCCGCGAGCCTGGGAACAGAGGTTCTCGCAGAGGCCTGGGCTCAGAGGCCAGTTGGAGCTTCTGCTCTCTCCAAACCACTTGGCACTCACCAATTAGATAGTTTCTGCCAACCTCGTGGCCAATTTGGCAGCTACTTTGCATTCTGGGAAATTGTTTCTCAGGCATCTGGTTCCTGTCCCAGTCTTTTCCCACCGAGGACTGTGGCTGGTGCATGGTGGGCCCACGGGTTTGCTACTCGCCATTCCCAAGGCCAGGTTCTGAGTCATTCTCCCAGTAGAAGGACACTGTGAGCAATCCCTCCACCCAACCTCTTCCAGGCTCCAGTACTCTTGCACACCACTATCCCCACAGCCTCCTTTTCAACACAGGCACTAAGAATACATTAACAAATAAATAAACACACTTTGGTGTTATGATCTCAAAGGCACAGTTTGGACAGAGTGCATGTATGTGAGGAATGTGCCAAATTTTTATGAGCATGAATGGTAAGGCAGAAACAGAGTGGGGTCCGTGTCATGGTTTCTAATTGGACGCGTGAGTAAACTGAGGCCTTCTATGATTTAGTGACTCTTAAATGTCAACCGGTTAGAAGTGGAACCAAGATTAGAACCTCAGGCCCTTAACCCTCTATCCTAGCTTTTTCTACCATGTTGCAATTTTTGCTTTTCTGGGCTTTGTAAATGTTTTTACTTTTATGGTGAAATAGAATTTTCTTTGGATCAGGTGTTCAGGGACCCGTTAAATTTTGATGTGCTTACATCGATGTGCATAAGCAGAAATTAGGTTTTCTTGTGAGGGAATCTATATAATGAAGTCATGAGGTCCTCCAAAGGGACAGTGTGACCAAAATAGTTAAGACCCTGACATGTATTCTTGTGGTGGGACAAAGGTCAAGTCTAGGTAACCTTTTTATAGATTGTAAATGGCAAAATGACTGTGTCCTTCCTGATTGTCAAAAGCTCAGGCTCGAAGAAGACAGATGTGGGGGAAATAAGCCTCTTGTTCCTCAGAGTCAGACAGAGTCGCTTACCCCAGCAACTGATAGGAAGAGTTGGAACACTTAGTTTCCTGAAAAGGTGGTTCAAGGTCTTTTTTTTTTTTTTTGGCTCAAGGTCTTAAAGCCCCACAAATGCAAGTCCTGGGAAGCTTAGTACCTTGGAACAAGGAGCATCCTTGAATATCATCTAACCTGGATGTCCAGGAACCTAGCTACACATTAGAATTACCTGGGGAGCTATGACAGCAAAGCATGTCTAAGACCAGCCCCGGAGACTTCTACTGGAATTCTTCTAGGGTGGGACTCTGGGCTCTTGTCCTTCAATCCCTTTGATTGATCTTCCTGTGTAACCAGAGCGGAGAACCACTGACCTTCTAAACTTAGAGTTCTTAACCTTGACTGAACATGGGAAGCACTTGGAGAACTTCAAGAACTTTCCTTGCCTGAGCCTTACTCCAAGATCCTCTGATTTAACTGGTCAGGGAAGTACCAGGCATTGGGAATTTTCAAAGTTTCCCCTAGAGAGAGCCTTTTTTCCCTCATGGCAACCAAGTTTGAGAACCACGGTTAGAATCTAACCCAACACTTTCTGCTGCAAAGAAAAAAAAAGCCAAAGAGAAGTGACCCAAAGCTCCAGAGCCACAGTGGAGCCAGGACTAGAAGCCAAGACCTGGCCTCCAGGCTCGCCCTTTTCCTGTGTTCCTCTAGTCGTGGTGAACGATGCGACCTTGGCCAGAGCAGGTGCCTCTGGGGGAAGGGAGCTCCCAAAGAACAGGCCTTCCCTCTCTTTAATCAAACCAGAAAACATCTTTGTAGCTCTAATACCTCTGAGGCTGCACTGTCAGCCTCAAACATGAGTGGCATAAAGCTGGGAATAATAGTTTTTGCAGGTAAACATTTCTGGGAAAAGAAGTTTGTGAGTGGCTCATTTTTATGTATGTGAAGTGACAAGAGTTCAGAGGTATAGATATTTCAAGTGAGGGTTCTCACCCTTTGCTCTGTATAGAATGGAAACCTCATTGAGAATGCTTTTGCCTTCTCTGCTTCCTGGAATCCCATCCTGCCTCCAGAATAAGGGGACGAGACCCCCTACCTTGACATCTTAGGACCCAGTTTCTAGTGTGCATTTTATCTTCCAGGTCTCTGCCTTCTTTCTGCCCTTTCTCTGTGCCGGTGGGCCCTCCTCTAGTTGCCTGGTCTATCAGGGAGGGAGAGAGAACCAGAGGTTAAGGGCACTTCAGGACCCCAAATGTAAAGAGAAAGTTGGAAATATGATCTCTAGGGAAAACCACAACTGGCCAAAGCACTGGAAGACCAGCCCCAGGCTCCTCAGTTTATAAAGTCCTTTTAAGTTTTTGTTTTTGTTTCATCCTTACACATACCCAGGCAGCATTGGCACCACCATTGATAAGCAGGCACAGGACACCAGTGAGTAAGTAGCACAGCTGGAATGTAAAGCGATGACCTCAGACTCCAGGTCTGGTGCAATCTGCACTCTAATATGAACGGGCTTTTGAAATTCAGTCCCCTTATTAGTCAAATTCAAGTCCAGGGGCACGGATCTTCCAATTCTAGGATCGGGGATAGAATGACCTCCAGGAAGAAACATATTAGGAAACCAGGCATCCAAACAGAGTGGACAAGAGCCCAGGATACCACATTTTTCTTGTCCCTTAGAAAGTGTGACAAAGACAAATGGCATTTCAAGCCTTTGGAGTTTGACCCTTGATACCTTAGTAAAAGACTCTCTTTTTTCTTGCAAGAATACTTGTCACTGTGAAATCTACTTGAAACACTGACACTGCATTTGTTATTTTTCAGCTTAGAGGCCAATGTCCAAATACATCTTCAGTGAAGGAAATGAAATAAAATTCTGTACCAGTATGTGATTAGAGAAACCTCCCAGGGAGGGCGTGTACTGGCTAAGTGAGGATTGTAATTGCTTCCTACATATAGTTCTGCTCAGTCTGTCTTACTCTCTTGGTGGCGGTGTGTGGAAATAATACGGAACTGGTAGATGGCACACCCACAAAAGAATAGCCTTATATGTAGGCAACATTTCCCCAAAGATGCTGCTTTTTTGGTCTTCCCATGGGGTACTGGGAGAATGGCAACAAATAATTAGGTGAATTGATCCACTCCTTAGCACCCTTCTGTCCAAAAAATTTCTTTTGTCTTGAGGTTTTACAAATAACACTAAAAGAGTCATTGAGAAGAATTACATGGACCCTGAAATAAATTGGACAATATACTAAATATATGTTAAAAGGCAGTAACTCCATCAGTTCCTACTTTCCATGTATTGATGCATTTCTTCTGGGATTACTTCTGGCGGTGCCTGTCTTGGTTGGGTCCAGACACCCTTCTTTCATGGTCCTTGGTTCACGGCACTTGTCAGCCTCTGGTTCTTGCCCTCGCGCATGATGTGGGCCTGATGAACTCATTTCAGGGTTCTAAATCTAATTGTCTTAAATTAAACTCTTAAATATCCAGAAGCATTCTGTTCAATGACATGGACTTCATCAGCCCATGTATTGCTGATGTTTTTAATTGTTTGGCACATATTGCTACAAATCCGGGAAATTGTGAGTGTGTGACTGTGCCTACCCATGCCACCCATCAGGTGCTGGCAAAGTCTGTCTTGTAAAATATCCTGAAAATGTTGTAATGTCACCTGAATCTCATTGACTTATCCACATTTTAACTTAAATAATGTGTCTTCCTGTAGACCAGTGGTCCCCAACCTTTTTGGGCCATGGACCAGTTTAATGTCAGAAAATATTTTCACAGACTGGCCTTTAGGGTGGGATGGATAAATGCACAAAATAAAATTATGCGAACGGCGTAAAAACTGTGGTATTTTAAAATATAATTGTTGAACTTACAAGACAAGCATCAAGAGTGAGTCTTAGACGAATGTAACAGAGGGAATCTGGTCATTTTTAAAAAATAAAACATCGTTCAGACTTAAATATAAATACAATGGAAATAATGTAAGTTATTTATTCTTTCTCTGTGGACTGGTACCAAATGGCCCACGGACCAGTACCGGTCTGCGGCCCAGGGGTTGGGGACCACTGCTGTAGATCATTGCCTGGAAGGAAACACACACATAGTTTTCAGAAATCATTGACTGTCCATCATTGCGGACAATGTCCTCACCATGAATATCCCCACTGCGAATGTTCTTTGGTTGCAGTGAATGGTATCTGCCTATGTTTTTACATCACTGGAGTTTATTCTCATTTCTTCCTATTCACTCATACTAAGTTACTTTTAATTATTTTATTTAGGATTACATATTAATTTTCAATGTTAAGTATAATAATCAAATCACACAACTATTTACTTTATCTCTATTTTGATTCCAAGATTTTTGTCTGATTCCATTTTTCCCATTTCAAGATAAAGTATGCAGTGGGTTCTGCGATGTGTTGCCCTGGTCTTGTCCCAGGACTGAGGTGATCCCCTCTCAGCTGCTCAAGACAAAAGGAGCTGTTTTCTGAGATATCTCCCCTTTGCCTCTGTTATTGGGTCATTCGGTCAGCCCAGTGGCAAAGGGAGTGAGGAAGGTGGGGAGGGGATTATAAAATCTGACCTTATGCCCAATTTGTGACCCCTCTAAAGGGCTACCCCAGCTCAGGCATCACCTGAGGGACTTGCTGAGTCCCATTTCTCCCGCTGCCCAGCCCTGTGACACTGCGGAAGCCTATCCTTTATCCATGTTAGGTATATATGTCAACTGATTTATTTGTTTCTGCTTTGATTTAACTTTAATGAACAAATCCACTTACTGGTAAGTTACTTGGTTGGTTTCCAATTTGAGGTAAATGCTCTCAGTTTTGAAACCTATGCCTTTGGATTCCGAAACAAAACCTTGTCCTTTGACTTCACAGACACTCCAAAAAACAGAGAGATACTCAGAAAAAGAAACACTTTGGGGTTGCACTGATGCCCAACTACACAGTGAGCAAATCAACCTCATTCTCCAGAATGTCGTCTTTCCTTTCTGCCATTGTTTAAAAACTCAGGGCTTCATTGAGCAAATGGTCGAAGGCAGGGTCTCGTACATCAGGGTGATCAATTCTTTCACTAACCAGCATGAAATTTCTGGCAGAGCAGCAGCAGTCTGCAGAACAATGGTAAAAAGCCATAGACGTAAGAGACTGTGGGTTAAGTGACTGTGCCCCTTGAGCCATGTGGGCCCTAGAGGTTCTGTTGAAGGAACTTTCTCCACGACAGGATTTTGAATTTTTTTCAATATGGGTGACATCAACTAAGTTTTGGTCCCTCCTCTCCTTGCTTAGAGAGCAGCTTCTTTTATAGCCTTAGTTGCCATTGGAATGTTTTTGAAATGTCGGGCCAGAGAAGTAGGGAGAGGATGGCTGGTTCCGTGCCTTCTCTGAGCTGTTCCATTCCACAGTTTATGAGCCGCACCCAGGGCATGCTTTGTGAAGAAGGTTATACTTGACTAAATTGTCCTCCTTCTGTAAACCTGTAATTTAAAAATTATATATACTTAGGGAACAAGTCAAAACAGGAAACACATTCTCAAAGTGAACAAAGATATTTATGCATTAAAATACCTATCACCACCATAGTAAACCTGCACACCCATATCTAGATAGAAAAACGCTGTCAAGGCCAGAAGGAAGGAGCAAAGAGTCATCTCACATTTGCGTTTCAGGGGGGCTGTGGGCGCGGTCAGGTGGGCAGAGGGTCCCTCGTGCTGTCTTTTCTAAGAAAGGCCCATCACACGGGGGCTGTTGCAGGAGCTGAGGCCGGTTCAGACAAAGACTGACTGAAAAATATATACATGTTTTTGTGGCAAAGGAAGGTTAAGGGACAGGAAAAATTAACCTAACACTTAAATAAAGCAAAAGCAGGAAGAAGGAATCAAAGCAGAGAAATGGAAGTGAATTTGTGACCCTCGAAGCCCTTCAACTTCTGACCCCACATTGGCTTTCCTGAGTTGGCTCTCGTGTGTAAAGGAGGCCCCTCAGAAAGAGGTGTTGGTGAAGACATCATTTGTTGTACGCATTCTATGTTAATGAAAGTTAAGTGCCAGGGAGGGTAAGATGTAACTTCTGCTCTTACAGAACTTATTATCTAGATAAGAAGCCCAGGAGGGCACAGGTAAAAGTCAAATAAGAAGTCTAGACTTAGATAACAATGGAATAATATAGGAACCATCACCAGGCCTTGGAAGATTGTGTCAGGAGAGATCGTAGCTTCCTTTCCCTGTGCACAGGAAACATAACTAACCCTTTTGGCCCTGGAGAAGATTAATACACAAGATAGATGCCTTGTATTGACCTAGGAAGCGTGTTGAGAACTTCACATGAAGCTTCCTGTGCTAGAGCCTTTGTCAAGGTTTCACCTGATGGGAAAGTGGCGAGGGTGTGGAAGGTGCATGTTCCCGCTCCGCCACTGCCTTCCTGGAGCTCTGGCTGTCACTCTGTGATGTTTAAACCTTGATGGAGTGGAGGACTTCACTAGCAAAGGGTGGTTCATGCTACCTGAATTGTTAACTCCTTACTCTTCGGCTTTTGAAGCACTCCCCATAGTGCCTTGTAAATAACAAGGACACAACAAATGCTTTCAAATGAGTGCATATTTTTTTAAGTATAGGCTTGAATGAATGAATGAATGAATGAATGAATGAATGAAAAGATGCTGTTTTAATTGACAGAAATAGTGAAATTTCAGAGCCTTTCTATGACCTAGATGCATGGCTTCCTGTGATCCCCTCCAATCAGCTGTGAGGGACAAAGTTTATAGGAAGCAGCTTCCAAAGTGGCCCTGACAATCCTTGTTCCCTATCTTCATGCTTTTATGTGATCTCTCCTCTCTAGGAGTGTGACTGAACCTAGAAATTTGTTTCTAATGAACAGAACATGGCCGAAGGGAAAGGGTGCGGTTTCTGAGATTAGGTTACAAAGAGGTGGTAGTTTCTGTCCTACAAGCCTGGCCCCCCCCTCTGTGGACCACTCTGACAGGAAGAAACCAGCTGCCACACTGTGAGCTGCTCCATGGAGAGGTCAACATGACAGAAACCGAGGGTGAGCCCACTGGTCAACAGCCAGTGAAGAACTAAGGTCCTCTGTCCAATAACCTGGGAGGAAGTGAAGCGTGCCCACAACCACATAAGTGAGATTAGGAGTAGATTCTCTCTTGGTGGAGGCTTCAGATAAAGTGGCAGCCATGGTCCACAGTGCAGCCTTTGAGAGAATTTGAGGCTGAGTTACCTCAAATAAGTCTTTCTGGATTGTTGACCCACAGAAATTGTGAGACAGCAAATATTTGTTGCTTTAAGGCTCTAAGTTTGGGGGTAATTTGTTAGGCAGCAATAAATGACTATCAAAAAATCCATTACAAAAGTAAAAGTTGGTAAGTTATTGGTTGAAACCAAAGTATCAAAAGACTAAATGCATTTCCCACAACCACCCAGAGAAGCAGTGGTAAGATATGGAGTGGGGTTTGGAGGTCAGACTGATTTTCAGACTTTTCTCCTAAACAAATGACAATGATGACATTTTATAAGAAATAATGCTAGAAGAATTTATGAGGCTAATAGCCATGTGTCTCCCCCTTCCCTTCCCTTGACTTCCTCTTCTAATATCTTTATGGAGCAATCATTCAGTGCTAGGTCTTGTCTCAGGGATTATTATTCCTATCACAACACAATTTTGTCATTCTCAACAGAAAGAGATTCTATGTCCTTGTGTGCATTCAAGCAAAATTAGATGTTGAAGCATGGTAGGAAAGCAATTTTCAAATAAGCAAGTACCATAATTATCAAACAACCTTCACTTTACCAAGCATGCTGAGAACAGTCATAAATTTATGTTCTTGAAAATCTTGTTCCCAAAGTAATAATGCTTCAAGAAGAACCTCTTACTTATACTTTTTTATTATTTAATCAGGTGGGAGAAAAAACTGTTGTAAATGTATTTTTTTTCCTTCTGGTGAAGTGGTTAGCCAGAACCCCCAACATCCTTCCCACAGAGAAATGGTACAGTTCTAAGTTTTCATTACAATTGGATATAAGAATGCTTCACATAAACCAGGCCAATTTAAAAAGTTCATTGAAGAAACTTAACATGCACCAGAAAAAAGAAGAAGAAACGTCTCACATTGTAAAATTTTAATTTATATGGATTGTGTTTCTTTCTGAAAAGTTTTCAAGTGTATCATAAAAGGAAAGCACTGGATTCTTAATATAATGGGGTCCACATATTTGGTGCCTGTCATTGGCAAGTTGACCTTGGACAAGTTCCAAATCACAGTGATTCCACAACAAAAACGATTGCGACAAGGTTTCATGTACTGAATGGCCAGGAAATCTGACGTGAGAAAAAAAGAACTTTGCATTTCAGAAAACAAGGCCAACACTAGAACAACACTGTCACTAATCTACTGATCGATGCCAATGTGTTATTTGCAGGACCTTGACAGGCTCAGTGTCCTAGGCTGGCACTAAGACAGCCACCATAATGACAATGACACAGATAACATCAGTGAGATGCTTTAGGATAAATAACCTTATTTATTCACAACAACCCTGCTACTTAAGCAATACTTTCCACATTGTGCAGGTGGGAACTGGAGGTGACACACTGAGTAACTCATTTGAGACGGTTTGCCTAGAAAAGGGTTGAGGCAAGATTCAAACCCAGATCACCTGAATTCCAAAGTCTGGGTGCTCCTGACCATGTTATATTGATTTCCAAACCCCTTGACTTCATAATGGGTGGAGTTTCAGGCCTTTCAGTCCTGAGCTTGGACTCACAAGGGTGACACACAGCCGCTTTTGTTAGAAAACGGACACACAGCTGCAGTGTTGTCCCATGTGCAGAGGGGAATGGCTGGCTTTCTGGGGGAACCACTACACAAACAGAGCCAAGAGGAGAGGCACTGAAACAATGAAGAGCTTGAGGAAGATCAAAGAGTTATCCAGAGTGACACTTTCCCTAGAACATTCCAGAAGGAGCAGCCTAACCCACTTATCAATCTTCCCCTAAGGAACTCACAAGAAGTTCTAGAAGAACATAATTTATTCGTATTTTATATTTATTAAACACCTTAGAGTTGCCCGTGGTCTATTCATCATTATTTGAGTGTTGAACATTTTAATATTTTCTATCTTAATTGCCAAAGGATATCGTTTTTCCCCCCATTAGGGTGAACAATAGTATCAAAAATGTGATGTTTTGTGTCATTTTCTCAGGAAAAAAAGGTCATCTTACTTGATTGATCCCCAAGAAAGTATGAAGACACTCTTTTAGGATGAATACTAATGTTCCTTTGACACTTAGAGTCAAAGAAGAAAAAAGGAAAGGTAATGTGGACTTCAGCTAATTCCCATTTTCTGTGGCGATCCCGGTTCCACTGGAGGGTTCTGCCCAGGGCATGATGTCACTGCTGGACAGAAAGTTCACCTACCTACAGGGATTTCTGTAATACCTGTTGAAACCACATTATGAACATTCCACCCCGTCCCCTTATGGTGAATTTCTTATACGTATGTCCTGTCATTCTTCTGGTGATTTTCTCCCCATAGCTCCTATTTTTCCTTCATTAATCATTCAAAGCCCCGGGAGGCAAGGTTGTGCGCATCTTTATTCAAAAAAAAAACCCCAACAACTTTGTTTAGAGTTTTTTGCTCTAAAATTGTGTTGTGGGGTGGGGGTGGGCTAAATGTCTGGCTTTCCTAAGTGAACCTGTAAGAAACGTTGTTGAATTTTCTGCACGTGATCTGGAAGAACCATCAGTGTGATTGTAGGGCCTGCTGTGTTTATCCGGAGGCTCCGAGGCTTTGAAATTCTCCCCTGACTTTTCCAGTCTTTCTCGGGAAGGGCCCAGCTGGCACGGGCACTTCTCCGCACTTCTCGTAAATGCCTGCTGAGCTGTTTATGTTTCTACCCGGTGCCTGCGATTCTAGCTCCAAAGGAAGCGAGATTTCCAAGATTAGGATAGTTTAGTGTGGAAAGGAGACTCTTTTAAGGGGGTGTGATTAAAAGGTACTCGGCGCTTTCGAGAATGCTTGTGAAAACTAAATGACCCACTTTGGAGCTTTTGCAAAACTCGACCAGAAAACTGCCCCGCAGGCGAAAGGAACAGCACGCTTAAGTGCGGTTATAAATTCCTCCCACAGCTTTGAGAGAGGCGGCCCTTGTCGGTCCCGCCTGCAGAGGAGGAGCCTAGGATGCAGAGAAGTGAAATAACCTGATTCGTTAGGGTCACGGAGTCCTCAGAAGTAAAGCAGAAAGGTTCAAGTGCATGTGGTCGGACCCCAGAGCCCAAGCTGTAAGTTATTATGTTATATTGTTATAATAAGATCATTGCTCTTGAAAACCAGCTAGTAGCTTCCATAAGCCTTTTTCCAGTAACTGTTGCATCATCAAAAAAAACCTTGGTAATCCGTTCCAGCTCATCCGCTAGTTGACACCATTAAGCAGAGTCAAGGCGCTGCCCAGGACAGAGCTTGGCAGTGCACACTCAGTTGGTCAAGGCTGTCTTCCTGCAGTTAGCTCAGTGCAGCGAAGTCGGCACACTAGGGTTCAAATTCTGCCTCTTCTAGCTGCATGACCCTGGGAATATTATAGTCTCTCTAAACTTCAGTTTCTTCATGTGTTATATAAAGATAATAATAGTAGGTATCTCAAAGGACTCAGTAAGGGGTTGCGTGAAGGACGAACATGATGTTCCCTACATATCATTATTTTCATGGAAAGGGGATAAGAAAGAATGGTGGTATTGGCCAGTGGGTGGTAGAGACCTTGAATTCCCTCTTGGAAATAAAAAAAAGAAATTGATGGGCAATAACTTTCATAGTTTTTTCCATACAATGAATTTACAAGCAGTAGTGACACCAATCCTCACACCACCTTGAGAAGTTTTGCCTTAGATTGCATGGTCCAGTTTGGATAAAGAGTGGTGCATTTGAATCTTCAAGTGATGAATCCAAAAGTGAAGGCAGGTGATCAGATTGGAAACACCAAGGTAGGGCTCAGGTTGACACAGAGACAGATGTAGCAAAGGGAACATGAGGTCAAGAACACAGATAAATATTCTATCTGACCAAATCGGTGCAGGGAAGGCTCAGTGAGGTTTCCTAACTCCAGGCTCAGAGCACCAGTGTCCAGAAGCAGGAGACACAGAGACCCTGCAGTGTGAGTCAGACCCACAGTTCCTGTGGAACATCGAGCGCCTTCACCTTCCTAGGCCTGTGTTTCTTCAGGTGACACTGAGGACCTGACAGCATTAGCCTGTAAAAGTCATGCACAGTGCCTTGCTCACAGAAGGCACTCAAAAAATATAAGGCCCACCATGAAGTTACGGGAGGTCAACTTCCTTAATTGGAAATAGAAGGACTGAATTGATCACTGAACATCAATGGTTGGCACCATACAGGAGGTGCTCAATAGTAGCAGTTTTTGAACAAGCTGTGACTCTTTACAAAGGTCAAAGAGTCTGGTTAAATAAATGTCCAGGGGAGCCATGCAGGGAATCAATAGCACAAGTGGGACCTGTGCAGACATGGCACATGGTCAGCTGGTTAGCCCCCCAGACCCAGCTACCCGCTAGCCCATCCTCACATGCCCATTGTAAGCTCTGAGACTTGGCCCTGAGGAGAAGAGCAGAATTTCTTCTCTCTTGTCGACTGTCCCCCAGACAACACCCCGGATCCAGGAACCACAGAGAGACCATGAAAGTCAAGAGCTGTGGGTGCCCCGCCTCGCTGCTTCTCCCTAGAGACCAGCAGTGGTCACTTGCTGGCCTTTTAGAACTTGACTGCTGGTCTGGAGAGCAGTCAGCTCTGAATAAAATGGCACTTTCCCCAGGAGACATTGTCTAGTCTGACCTCAGATAGCTGGCTGAGTAATGAATAGCCTGAGAGAAGCCACTAAGAATTGTGCATATATTTTTCCAGTGAGAATAAGCTTTCTAGTGAAAAGTTTCTTTTAAGAAACTGTTTTGAGTTGTCTTTTAAAACCCGGCAGGAGTTAAAAGAGTTAAAATGCATTTTACGTTTTCTATCTTCTGCTTGTTTTTAGGAAATAAATCAAGAGGTTGGGAGGGTTTAAATGAAACTTTTTATTTTAATTGTACATTCACATGCAGTTGTAAGAAGTAATATAAAGAGATCCAGATATCCTTTCTCCAGTTCTCTTTATTAGTAATATTTTGAAAATTATAACACAATATCACAACTGGGAAATTGACATTGGTACAGTCAGGGTACAGAATATTCTCGCCACGATGTGGATCCCTTGTGTCACTCTTTTATGGCCACATTCCCTTCACGTCCGCCCTCAGCCACCCCTTCACCCCTGGCAACCACCCATCTGCTCTCCACTTCTATAATTTTGCCATTATATAATTAGAACCACACTGAATAGAATGTTTGTGGACTGGAGTTTTTGTCACTCAGTATTGCTTTCTGGAGGGTCACCCAGGTTCCTATGTGTGTCAGTAATTCATACCTTTTTTATTACTAAGTAATATTCCAGGGTGCGGATGTACCACAGTTTGTGTAACCATTCACCCAGTGAAGAAATCTGGGCTATTTCTACTTTGGGGCCATTCTAGATAACACTTCTTTAAACACTGCCGGACAGGTCTTTGTGTACACAGAATGTCTTCATTTTTCTGGTGCCGCGGACCAGCGTGGCTCCTAATAACAGTGCGGAATTAAGGAAACACACTTATCAAAACAAAAACGATGTGACCAGGAGGACTCTTCAAAATGCCTGGCAGTATCCGAGTGCCCCATAGCCCCAGTTTGCTTTATTATATAGCCATATGCAAATCAAGGACCTTGATACAAAGTTGCACATCCAAGGCTAAGACAGGAACTCTCCCAAGGCAAAAACAGGATAGTTAGTGAAATCTACCAACATCTGAAACAAACAAAGAGTCAGAGGAAGGCCATGTATATTGCTTCCAGCAACCCAAGGAAGCAAGTAGAGTGGGTGCAAATACTCAGCATCATAGCCAAATATGGAGATGGAGGGGAGAGAACTTAGCCTTTTGCTAAGCCTCGAATCTAAAATGGCTTTTTGCCATTTATGGCCCCACAATACTCTACCCTTACATGAGTGGAAAATGCCTCTCTAAGACATGGAATAATTGTGTGTACTGTATTTGTTACACTGTTAGCTATGTACCCTACCTACTTCCTCCAAATAGCACAAATGTGTCTTCTGTATCAGCTGCTACAGTGGTGATAATCTAGCTATCCATTCTGGAATGCTCATTCTCTTACCTGCAGGTGTTGTAAGGAACTTCACTGTAATACTTAGTGATGGTAGTTGATACTTACTGAGTATTGACAATGTACCAGGCACTAGTCCAAGTGCTAGATATGCTAACTTATCTAATCTGCAAAAGCACCCTAAAAGGAGTGTTCTGTTTCCTCATTTTACCCTTGCAAACACCAAGGCACAGACATTTAATAACTTGCCTGAGGACACCGCTCAGAAGGAATGAAATTTGGACTGAAGCCGAGACAAACTGGTGTCAGAGCCTGCAGCACTGCTATAGCACTGTGCTGATCCTTTGTCCTGTGGGGGCTCCACAAATCCCCCAAGACAGGTTCTGGAGTTTCCAGGAGACCCTTGGAACAAACAGAGGTTTCTAAGCATCCTTCCATTCCACCAGACTTTGCATATGCTGGGGGGAAAAAGTGATTAAATGAGTCTAAAATATCACTTTTCCTATTGCTACTGCTAAATTGGAGAAGATAGTTTAATGTGAGGAACAAAAGGCCTAGTCATTTAACTCCAGAGCTAGTCAGAACTATCCTCCAGTAAGGCAATGTTGAACAGGGACAGTCCCCTTCCACATGGACATCTGGCCTCAGGAAGACTGAGAACTGGAACACACAGGGGAATTCACGCTGTTAGGAGAGAGGCTTGCTCCCAAGAGGAAGGAAACCACGCTATACAGGTCCAGGAACTTCCCCACCAATGTGCCAAATTTGGCATTCCATTTTTTCAGAAAGTAAAGGGCCAGGGAGAGGTTTGGAATCACACTAACTGAACTCCCTTTCCATAAAAGGAGTTCCTTTTACTAACAAGAATGGGAAATTGGTAACATTAGGACTAGGTTAAAGTGTTCCCACTGGACAGGAATTGGATGTGAGCAGGGGGTATGGGGAAGAAAACTGAGGCTCAGGGAAGTTTCAGGATCTAAGATCATCAAGCAAGTTTCCAGGGGAATTAGGAGTTCACTCCGTCATGAACTTCACCCCTCTTAACTTTAACTGCGACCATTTTCTCTCAGACAAAGGGGGAGGAGGCATTACACTTTGATAAACTGTCTCAGAAAACATTCAATACACCACATGGCAAGAGTCACATAAAATAATTCTTGGTGTTACTAAGTTAAACCAGACTTGAAACAGGCCAAAATATATCTTAGAAGCTATTGTTTTTCAAACTTGTCACGTATCACATTAAAACGGAAATGTAAGTACCTCGTCTTCAGTCCTATTCTCTCGTTTTTTACTGAAGCTTGTGTGTGCTCCAGGAATTATCATAGGCATATTTAAGTGTTGCGTTTTTACACACACAATATCATAGTACTTCATGGACAATATAAGAACTTTACAAAAATATAGTTTAACTTAACCTCTTTATACCTTGAGCTCTTGTTGTCTCATATTGTACTTTTATATATATTATAAATGTAAAGCTAATTACACACACAGCTTTTATATTCATCTAGGTTTCATTTGGTTTTACTTCTCTGAAGCAAGAAAAAATTAGTAATATTTCTTGTACTGTGGGTCTATTAAAGATGGCGTATAACTGTCTTTCTTTGACCTTCCTTTCTTTGAAGGTCAGATGCTCTCTCTGGATATAGAGTTCTAGGTCAATTATTTTGTATTATGTTTTACACTATAAAGACATATAGCCTGACCAAGCAGTGGCGAAGTGGATAGAGCGTCAGACTGGGACACAGAGGACCCAGGTTTAAAACCCTGAGGTCACTGGCTTGAGCGCAGGCACATCTGGTTTAAGCAAGGCTCACCAGCTTGAGCCCAAGGTTGCTGGCTTGAGCAAAGGGTCATTCAGTCTGCTGTAGCCCCCCAGTCAAGGCACATATGAGAAAGTAATCAATGAACAACTAAGGTGCTGCAACGAAGGATTGATGCTTCTCATCTCTCTCCCTTCCTGTCTATCCCTATCTGTCCCTCTCTCTATCTCTGTCACATACACAAAAAAAAAAGATGTACAGTAAGTCCCTGAGTTACACACATCTGACTTGCATGCAACCTGTACTTATGCATGGAGCACCATAAGGGCTACTGGTAATCAACTACAGTTGGACATCATGAAAATGATATTATAGAGTTACTCAACTCTGGCAAAGAACTAACCAATGATGACCTCATGGAACTAGAGCAGCAGATGACAGCATTTAGGGAAGAGAACAGGGACCTAGAAACTTGAGAATTGAAAAAGATTTCTACAAAAGATTTAGCTGATGCTTTCATCTCATTGAAGCAGGAATGGCAGAGTTAGGGGAGCAAGATCCTGATACAGAGAGGTTCACCAAAATTTACTGTACAGTTACCAAAGGCCTGAGATGCTACAGTGCCATTTTTCATGAGAAAAGATAAGCTCTGTGCAAATCTCCCTTGACGCCTACTTCTAGAAACTGACTCCAGCTGCAGAACCAAACCCTGACTCTAACACTAGTCCCATCCTCTCCAACAAGTCCATCACCTTCTGCATCATCCAAGATTGTCTAAGGTTGTATTTGAAAATGTTTAAGTATTTATATACACAGAAAGGTAAAAATAAATACTATGTTAAGACAGACATCTAAGTTGCATTTAATAGGTAAATGTACCTGTTACAACTTACTTACAAATGTGACTTAAGAACAAATCTACAGAACCTATCTTGTTTGTAACCTGGGGACTGCCTATAATTCCATTTTTTTCACACTTCCATTGTTTCTGGTGAGAAGTCACTTGTTATTTATATCATTGTTCCACTCTATGTACTCCCCCCCCCCTTTCTGGCTACTTTTATAAATTTGCTCTTTATCTTTGGTTTTAACAGTTGAACTAGTTTATGCCTGTGTGTCTATATTTATTTTTTTATATTTATCTTACATTGAGCTCACTGAGCTTCTTGAATCTGTGAGTTATGTCTCAACTTTTCTGCTATAGCTCTTCAAATATTTCTTCCATTCTATTATCTCTTTCCATCCTTCCATTCATTCATGAATTCCAATTGCATGTTTACCAGGTTTTTTTTTTTTTTTTTTTTTTGTATTTTTCTGAAGCTGGAAACGGGGAGAGACAGTCAGACAGACTCCCGTATGTGCCCGACCGGGAGCCACCCAGCACGCCCACCAGGGGCGATGCTCTGCCCACCAGGGGGCAATGCTCTGCCCCTCCAGGGCGTCGCTCTGCCGCGACCAGAGCCACTCTAGCGCCTGGGGCAGAGGCCAAGGAGCCATCCCCAGCGCCCGGGCCATCTTTGCTCCAATGGAGCCTTGGTTGCGGGAGGGGAAGAGAGAGACAGAGAGGAAGGAGGGGGGGTGGGGAAGCAAATGGGCGCTTCTCCTATGTGCCCTAGCCGGGAATCGAACCCGGGTCCCCCGCATGCCAGGCCAATGCTCTACCACTGAGCCAACCGGCAGGGCCTTTACCAGGTTTTTGAATAATGTCGATTTATTCAAAGTTGTTTCATTTTAACAATGATGAAATACAGTAAGAATATAACTCCTATTTGTATCAATTAACCTACTGTAAAATCATTTTTCTTAAAGTCACAGAACCTATTGGCAACATTAAGTGAGGACTTACAGTATATAAGAACATTTGATGTTGTCCCATGGATCTCAGAGACATTGTTCTCTCTTTTTATCTATCTTTTTCTCTCACTTTTACTCCTTCTCTATACCTTATGGAAAAATCATTCTGACTTTCACCATTAAGCATAATATCAGCTGGAGACTTTATTGTAGATGTTGAGAAAGTTCCAAGATTGCTAAGAATTCTTTTTATTGCGAGTGGGTTTCGATTTTGTAAAATAGTGTTCCTGTATTTATGAAGAAGAGTCTGTGTTTGTTGTTGTTGTTGTTTTTACTGTTGGTATGGAGGACCACACTGATTAATTGTTGGATATTAAACCAAACTTGAATTCTGGGTATAACCTACTTGGTCATTGTGGCAGATACAGATCTTAGGTGGTCTCTGGATTCCTGCCTCTTGGTATTTACAATCTTGTATTATCTCCTCCCCTTGATGAGATGTGACCTCCTTTCAACTAGTAAAGTGCAGCAAAGGTGATGAGATCTATATGATTATGTGTCCATGATGGTATGTTGCACTCTGTAAAATTGTAGCACTCATCTTACAGGAGTCTCTCACTCTCACTGGCTTTGAGAAAGCAAACAGCCATGTAGGTAGCTTCCTTACAAGGCAAAGAACTTCAGCTTGCCTATAGGGGTTGAGCACAACCTCTGGCCAAAAGTCACAGAGAACTGAATTCTGACCAAAAATGCATGAATTTGGAAGTATACTCCCCAGATGAGAACCTAGCCCTGGCCAATACCTTGATTGCAGACAAGCCAAATAAACCTTGCCCAGACTCCAGACCCACAGGAATTGAAAGATAATAAATATGCATTGTGTTTTAAGCAGGTACATTTGTGGTAATGTTGTTATGTTGTATAAAATCACTGACACTGATTTTGGTAATGGAAGTGGAGTGCTGATATAACAAATACATGAAAATATGGGAGTAGTTTTGGAAGTAAGCCATTGTAAGAGTCCAGAAGAATTTTGAAGATCATGTTAAAGTAAGTCTAATTTCTCTTGGGAAGATTATTAATAGAAACCTGGACATTGAGAATCATGCTAGTGAGAACTCAAAAGGAAGTAAGAAATGATAGGTTATTGGATATAGACAGAGAAGGATCATTGTTAGATGGTGTCAGAAGGCTTAGCACAAGTGTCTTCTGAAATTATGTGAAAAGAAGAACTTCTAAGTGATTAACTTAATTTATCTAAGAATATTTCCAAGCAAAATGTTGAAAGTGCCTCTTAATTTCTTCTTGCTATTTAGAATAAAATGTGTGGCAAGAGAGATAAATTGAGGGGGAAAACACTGTTCAACTAAAAGGAAACAAAACTTGATTATTTTGAAAATTCTCAGCCTCTCCAAATGGCAAAATATGATAATATTGAGAGACAGCATTCTCAGAAAAGTGCACTTTAGAGAAAAAGTAGAGGGTGTGACTCTATAATCTTTAAATTTTCAAAAAGATCCAAAGGTCAGAGCATTTAGCCACACAAAGAACCTTTTGAAGAGATTAAGGGTATGCCTCACAGATCCCAATAAAACCACAGATCCTCTAGGAAATTTCAGCCACCTCAGCAGAAGCCCAAAGGGATTTTTCAGAAAAATCTGTAAGTGCAGCTCTTGTCTAACTAAAAAGTTACTTCGGAAGGAATATTGTCAGCTTGGCATAAAAATACAGAGAGGACAACATGGGAGGCCACTGTTGTAACCCCTAATTCTACTGGTAAGAAACAGGTTGATTAAACTACTCAGCTGCAAATGTGTAAAATGACTCTGCACCCAATTTCAATGTGGCGGGTCTCCCCACACTAGCGAGCAATTCTCTGACACTAGTTGGGCATTTTACATTTGAATTCACTTCTGACACTATCAACCTGTAGTTAACATTAGGTCCTGGCCAGCTGGCTCAGTGGTAATGCATCAACCCGGTGTGTGGATGTCCAGGGTTCAATTCCCAGTCAGGACACACCAGAGGGGTAAGCATCTGCTTTCCCCCTCTCCCTTTCCCCCTCTCCCTTCCCTTCTTCTCTCTCTTTCCCCCTCCTGCAGCCATGGCTCAATTGATTAAAGTGTGTTGGCCCTGGACACGGAGAATGGCTCCCTGAAGCCTCTGCCTCCGACACTAAAAATAGCTCAGTTGTGAGCATCATCGCAAAATAGACAGAGCATCAGCCCCAGACAGGGGTTGCTAGGTAGATCCCTGTCAGGACTCAAGCAGAAGCCTTTCTATATCCCCTCTTCTCACTTAAGAAAAAAAAAATTAAACATCAACAAAAAATTTTAAATGCATTTTATTTTTAAAGAATGCAGGTGCTGTGGTGTGCACATAGCTACCTTTTTAATAGTATGACTTTCACCTTTGAGTGTCTACTTTCATCCTCATCCATGTGCCCACATACTCCATTTATGCTCGTGAACTAGCCAGCACACTCGTGTTCCCTATCAGACAGCTTGAAAGACTTGGTAGTGAAAGGGATTAGTTATGACACCACAGCATACACCATTATGGAATAAGGATTTGGGGGAGGAAAGGAGGGTCAAAGGCAATTGAGAAAAAAACAGACACAGAAGGAAAGCATTCTGTCCTTCCACTATCTGCCTTGAAGCAAGGTGCAAATGTTCCCTGTGAAGGTATCCCTCACCTTTATACCAGGAAGGGAAGAATGCCTTTATTACCAGAGACAAAAAAGGTCCTGAGATGAGACTACATGTACACAACTAACTAACTAACCCTTGCCACTTTTCAATTCTCTCATGTATTTGCCTTCTCACATTTTACCATCTCTAGAAGCCCAAACCCCTCTTCCTTTGTCTTGTCATTTCTCCATAATTTATTTCCCTTTGTTAAAATGGTAGCTGAGCCCACAATTTTAACCTCTTCTTTGGAACTTTGTTCTCTTTCTATGAGGTCCTATGTGCATGTAAACATTAAAGTATGAACATCACATAGCATGTGTGTGTCTTTCCTCCTATCACTGGGGTGGAAAGATCCATGCACCATGGTACCTGAGGCTCTAAATGAAAAAAGAGATGCAGCACAGCCAGGAGCATGGTGCCTAGAGCAAGCTGCCCTTGCAAAAGGTGCTCTGTTCCCTTGTCCTCAAGAGAAGACAGACAAGCTCTGCTTGTACTCTTCCAGACACTTTCCCACAGCCAAGGTCAAAGACAGGGGCTGACTTCTCAGGCATCTGGCCATTGGACTCCTGTTGCGGTCCAGCCGCAATGAGTCTATTCCAGGGTCTTGAGTGGGAAAAGGTATGAAATTGAATTAATGATAGACTGAGACTTAAAGATATATACATACAGATAGGTTTGGGAGGATGGCACAGCGAACAGTCTCTACTGTTCCTGAGCCACCACAATGGCTGCCCCCAGAAGCACATCCATCTTTATAATGTAATTTCACCAAGTCCATGTTGACACCATCACCGCTTCATATTATTTGTAAATGCAACCCAATCCCACTTCAGTCTGAGAACTGTCCCAAGGAGCAGGAGTCACACACACTCAGGAAAAACGTGATCCATTAGCAATTTAATTAAGTTTCCAAGGCAACTCAAAGACAACTCCCACCATACCATTCAATCAAACTTTACACCAATAAGAAACTAGCTTCCAGTCTCTTCTAGAGAAGATGGGCAGGACGACTGAGAATCAAGCATAGCTCTTTGTTAACTAGGCAGGTGAGGTGGGGGGTTGGGTCCAACACTTCTGTCCCCTAGATATCCAGATTGCAAAATACCTTGTTGGCTTATTTGGTCTCCAACAGATTCCCCTTTTATGCTTTTTAAAACTTCAATTTGTGTGCTGTGATTTATACTCATCTGAATTCCCATGTTCCAATTTGGAGGCAGAATAGAAAAAATATTAAATAAACAACAAAATTAAAATAGCCAATACTATAACAAGTGTACTAATACAATGAAGTGATTAAAGCCTATTAGATTATAAAGCAAAGTCTTAACTAATACAGCAAGACCTAAAATGAAATTCTTACAGTCTTAAATGTCCTTCACATGTTCATGTAATTTTACCAAGTTCATGTTGACACCATCACCACTTCATATTATTTGTAAATGCAACCTAATCCCACTTCAGTCTGAGAACTGTCCCAAGGAGCAGGAGTCACACACATTCAGAAAAAGTCCACAAGGTACTGGAGTTGTGGTCTCATTTCCATGCTTTGCAGCTAGAGTTCAAGTCTCAATGACCACTGTTTCTAGCTGGCAATGATTCAGGTAGACTAGAAAAGCCATCTGCAGCATGTATGGAGACAGAATGTCTGTTTTCTTTAAACTGGAGAGATGAACCCAGGGGGCCTTTCCCTGGAGCTCTGCAGCTGTGAGATGGAGAAGAGAACCTTGGGATACACTATGCTGGGTGGAAAAAGTAAGTTCATCTAAATTAGAACAGGTCCCAGGCTAAAATAGGCATGGGGCTTTGAGGCAAGAGGAATAAAGGAGACACTATATATTAAACAAGGCAGTGGAAAATAAGATTATCAACACCCACAACAGATTTTCGAGGGATGAATAAAAACCCAAATATTCAGGCAAGGCATAGTAAATGGCCCTCAAGTTCATAAGAAATTAGATTAGTTTACCTGCTACTTGGAAGAAATACCCTAGATACGTCCACAGTGACATGAGATGGGGCCAATGGCCCTGAGCACCTTTAGCCTTCAGTGGCAAGTCCCAACAGGCTGGGCAAGGTTAGGTCACAGGTGGCTGGAGCAGGGCTGGAAGAGACTGAACCTTCCCTTAGAGGAGCAAGGGGGCAGCTTACCTTCCAGTGTTCCTTTTTCCCACAGCAAAGGCATGTCTCTGGTGGGGGCCAAGAAGTCAGGCAGGCTTTAGCTTAATGACCTTTCTTTCCACTCTTGAAGCAGGGCCCTGATGGAGGCTTATGAGGCCCCTTCAGGGCATTGGAGCCTTTAAGGGCATATGCCAAGAGCTGGTATTTTGCCTGATCTCTTTGGGCTCTGTTTGCCTTTCTGTTCCTCTTTTGGTTATTATAGACCTTAAAAGTCATGCTCAGGCCTGACCAGGCGGTGGCGCAGTGGCTAGAGCGTCGGACTGGGATGCAGAGAACCCAGGTTCGAGACCCCGAGGTCGCCAGCTTGAGCGCGGGCTCATCTGGTTTGAGCAAAGCTCACCAGCTTGGATCCAAGGTTGCTGACTCCAGCAAGGGGTTACTCAGTCTGCTGAAGGCCCACGGTCAAGGCACATATGAGAAAGCAATCAATGAACAACTAAGGTGTCGCAACGAAAAACTGATGATTGATGCTTCTCATCTCTCTCCGTTCCTGTCTGTCTGTCCCTATCTATTCCTCTTTCTGATTCTCGCTCTGTCTCTGAAATAAATAAATAAATATTAAAAAAAAAAAAAAAGTCATGCTCGGGTCTCACTGAGTGGTTTGAGGGTCCTTATCCACCTATACAAACTTTTTCCATATATCTGTAGCTAATTGGAAAAAAACAAAACAGCATTATTAGCTGAGTAACAGGTTTGACAGAGAAAGGGATGAGAGCATAATAAAATAAGCCTTATACAATTGTCTTGTGAAGTGAGTCTCTCATCCAGAATCATGGTGTCTCACCAATTGTTCAAGAACCCACCAGGGAGCCTCAGCAGACCTAGGAAACACACACACACATATCCTCAGCCCCATAAGAGAACAGGGTCTGGCCCTTGCCAGATTCTGGTGAGTGGTCCCTCCATTGCACTTCAGGGAAGGCTCTTCCTGTAGGATTCCAGAGTCTCTAAGCTGCTGAATGACCCTGTACATCAGTATTCAAAAAATTTAAAGTAAAAAGGGCATGACAAATAAGATTTGTAGGAGTTCAAGGGTATAATTCCTGTTTTATTTTTTCTAATTGATTTTTAAGTGTTTGATGTGCACACTCTACAATGCCTTGACTCTGGGGATTGTAAGGAATTCCTGTCTTTAGGTCAAGTCCAAAAGTCTGACAAAATGTAGTAAATGCTTTTCCTACATATGCAGGAGCATTGTCAGTTTTAATAATTTTAGAAAGACCAATAATAGAAAATACATACAGACAATGAGATATAACATGCTTAGCAGCCTCTTCTCTTCTGGCAGAGGCTACTATAAATCCAGAATAAGTATCCACTGTAACATGGACAAAGGACTGTTTGCCAAATGAAGGTATATGAATAACATCCATTTGCCAAAGTTGTCCCAGTAGGAGTCCTCGAGGGTTAACTCCAAATGAAGGGACAGATTGTAGTATAGGACACCTCAGACAGGATTTAACAATCTGATGTGCTGCTTCCTGAGAAAGTTGAAACTGTTTACACAGGGCTGCAGCGTTCTGGTGATGAATAGTATGAGACTGAATTGCTTGATCTCTAATGGATGCTCCAATAATTTTCTTTTGGGTAGTTTGATCAACAAGGGCATTCCCTTGTGCTAAAGCTCCAGGGAGCATGGAGTGAGCTCGAATATGTCCTATAAAACATGGAGCTCTATGTTGACATACAAGTCTTTGAAGAAGGAGAAATTGTTGAAACAGTTCCTCATCAGCAGTTGTCCCTAAGACAGCAGTGTCCATAGTGGAAACAACCATAAGTAAATATCTGCTGTCTGTATATAGATTAAAGGAGGAACATGGCAAATGCTGAAAAGCCATGATAATGGCATGTAATTCTACTCTTTGACCTGATTTTAAGGCGACTGTTTCAGTATGAACTTGTCCATCGATTATTAAGCCTGCTATTCCTGAGCTGGACCCATCAGTAAAGACTGTAGGTGCTTCAGGAATAGGCTCATTAACTATTGTCTTAGGAAAGACAAATGTAGTAATTAATAAAAATTGAACTATTTTATCAGCTGGGTAATGAGAATCAATTTAGCCTGTAAAATGTCCAAAAACAATTTGCCATTTTGTGGAAGTTTCCAAAGCCATTGTTGTTGATCTTTTGAAAAAGGAACAACAATAATTTGAGGCTCAAAACCTATAAGCTGTAAGAGTCGCCTACACTCCTTGATAATCAAGGACAAGACAAGATCAAAATACTGAGATAAGACTTTCTTAGGAGTAACAGCTAAATGAATCCATTCAATAGGACCTGAAGCTTGCCACAATAGTCCCATTGGAGTGTAACTTGAGGACAAATTAGTAAAACAATTGATTCTTCAGGATTTATGCGTTTTACTTGTGCTTGCTGCAAGGCCTTTTCTACAAGCTGTAAAGCTTGCTGTCCCGCAGCTGTAAGTAGCCAAGGAGATGCTGGTTCAGCTGAACCTCTAAGAATATCAAAAGGTGGCTTCAGTTCCCTGGTAGTTAATTTCAAGGAAGGTCTAAGCCAATTCATATCTCCTAATAATTTCTGGAAATCATTTAAAGTTTACAAATGATCCATCCTGATTTCTAATTTTTGTGGATGAATTTGTTGTCCCTCAATAATTTGTCTTAAATAAGAGAAAGGCTAAGATTGCTGTACCTTTTCAGGAGCTATATAAAGTCCTGATTCTTTCAAAGAATATTCTAGTTGTTGCAAAATGGTCATCACAGTATCTTTATCTGGAGGAGCAATATCATCCATATAATGAATTATGTACACCTTAGGGTGCTGCCTTCCTACTGGAGAGATAGCTTGAGCAACATATTTTTGGCACAAGGTTGGACTGTTAGCCATACCTTGAGGCAAAACTCTCCACTAGTATCGCTCCATGGGAGCCTGGAAATTAAGTGAAGGAACACTGAATGCAAAACGCTTGCAATCATGAGGGCTTAAAGGAATAGTAAAAAAGCAATCCTTCAAGTCAATAACCACATGGTGAAAATTCCATGGAATGGCAGTAGGAGAAGGGAGTCCTAGCTGGAGAGGACCCATAATTTCCATAGTCTTATTTATTGCTCTCAAATCTTGTAATAGCCTCCAGTTTCCTGATTTCTTTTTAATAACAAATATAGGTGTATGCCATGGGCTATTAGAAGGTTCAATGTGCCCAAGCTGTAACTGCTCTTGTACCAATTGAGCAGCTGCCCTAAGTTTCTCCTGAGAAAGGGGCCATTGGTCTACCCATAGAGGATTATCTGATTTCCAAGTAATTGGGTCTGCATAATGCATAATTGGGGTAGCAGGAGCTACCAAGGCCCCTATGCTAAATTTTGATATCCTAATCCACGCCTTTTGTTATTGGGTGCCACTTCTATGCAGGTGAGAATTCCCCACTGTTATTTCCCTAGTGCCTTAGTGGGCAAAAATCCCTGATCAAGCATTTGAGTACTGACTAAACCATTAGGACTGACAAGCAATGCTCCCACATTTCTCAAAACATCTCTACCCCTCAAATTAACTGGCAGTCCATGGAGCACATAAAGCTGGAAAACTCCAGAATGACCTTCTTTATCTTCCCTTTGCAAAAATACTAGAGCTTTGTTGAGGGGATTTGCTCTGCCCTATACCTTGTAATTCTGTGGCTGCTGCATGAGTGGGCCAGGAATGAAACCAATGTAGCTTAGCAACAACAGATACATCTGTTCCAGTATCTAAAAGTCCTTTAAATTTACGCACTTGTATTATTAGTTCCATTTCAGGGCGTTCTTGACCTATTTTTTGAATCCAATAGGCAGCATCAATGGAGCCAAATCTTTGATTCTCTCAGGGTCCCTTTTGCAGGGTTTGGCCTTGTCTTAAAGGAGGTAAAAGATTAATTGAGCAATTTTCATGTCAGGGGAGATAGTGACTATATTCCTCAGAGTGTGAGCCATTACTTTAATTTCCCCTGTATAATCCGAGTCTATTACTCCAGGAAGAACAAAAAATTCTCTTACAGTTAAACTACTTTTGCCTAATAAGAGTCCTACTGTGTTACTGGGAAGTGGCCCAAAAATTCCAGTGGGTATAGCTTGAGGTCCCATCTCTGGAGTTAATACGCAGTGGGAGGTGGGACTGAGGTCCAGTCCTGCACCGCCTGTTGTTGCCCGGGATAGTTGGGCATGTTTGGCCTGCTGGAATCAGAATTTGCTGAGGAAACACTCACATCGCCCCTATTGTTTGATGGGGCCGGGGAGGGCCCCATTGTCCGTTTCCCTGGCCTTTGGTAGTATATTTAGATTTACACTTACTTGCCCAATGTTTCCCTTTCCTACAACATGGGCAGAGGTCCGGAGTTTTGGGAGCTGGCTGTCCTTGAAGGGGAGGCTGAGACTGACCTCCAGAGGGAGGAGGACAACTTTTAGCAAAATGTCCCACACCCCCACATTGGAAACAAGGTCCATGAGCAGCAGTACTTTCCTGACCTTCCTTTTTTCATTTGTTCCGCCTTTTATCAAAGTATCACCCTGGAAATCTCGCCTTAAGCGCTGTGGCAAAAGCAAGACCTTGCCTGGATGAAGTCCTAACATCGGCGCATGTTCTGATGTAGTCCTCTGTATCTCCCTTCTTGCTGTGAGGCTGAAGTGCAGCTTGAGAAACTGAATTAGCATTTTCATAAAGCTAATTGCTTTACTAAAATCTTTCTTACATTTTTATCCTCTACCATTCTTTCGACTGCTTGAATTAGCCGTGAAACAAATTCTTGAAATCGCTCATCTGCACCTTGTCTTATTTTACTAAATTCTTCCGTTTTTGCCCCTGGAGTAGGCAGGCATTTCCATGCCTTTGTGGCTATCTAATTAGTTATATCATAAGTAATTAGTTGATACTCTAATTGAGCCGCCATAGGGGCATATTGTCCTTCTCCAGTTAACATATCTACAGTAACAGCAACCTCCTCTTGCTGATTTTTCTCATCTTGCTCCACAGCCTTTTCTGACTTCCACAGCAAATAATCACCCCCAGAGAGACAGGCACGAGCAGTCAGTCACCTTCCAGTCATTTGGCGGAAGAGCCCTTGCACTAATAGTATCTAATAAACCAAGTGTAAAAGGGGCAGTAGGCCCATACTGAGCACAAGAAAGTTTAAGTTCTTTCAGAGTTTTAAAAGATATAGGTTCAAGCCTTCTCACTAGTTTCCCCTTATCGTTCTGTCTTTCTACAACAGGAAAACAGGCAAAGTCATTTATTGTTTCCCTTATATTTCGAGCCTGGTCTATAGATTGTTGGAGTGGGGATTTCCCAGATTTTGAGCTATAGACTCTGGAATCAGCCCGGTAAGGGAACGGAGGAGCAGAGGGTTGAATGTAACAAAGAGCCAAGGGTGGTGAAGGCCCCATGGTTGAGGCAGCCATAGCTGCGAAATTTTTATCCCCCACATCATCCTCAGAATATGAGTTGTTTTCATATTCACATGCCTCCATTTCTGGCTCACCCTGATACTCTTCAGACAGTGATTCGTCCTCATATGGAAACATTTCTACAAAAAGATTCCTTATTTTTGATCCTAGCATTCCCATATTTATTTACTCCCAAATTACTTATTATTATACTTTCCCCCTGAAAAGCCAATAGCCACAGCCACCATCACAGCAGCCTGACCCATGCAGGTTTGCATTAGATTCGGACAGATGGTAATGAAACAATGGAGTCAAGAACTGGTGGGTCATTACCTTTAATCCTAGCTTGCACCCTGTGGGCAAGTAAAAACACACACTGGGCGCCAAAGCCCACTCATTCAGTGCTCACAAAGCTACTGACTTATTTGAGTTTCCTAGAATCAAAGGTTTCTAGCTCACTAGCCTCATTCACCTCTGTTCCCCATCTCCTTCTCTCTGCACGAACTCTGCACAGACTGGCTTCTCCCTCAGCACTCCACCATCTTGGCTGCTTCTCCTGGCCTCCTCTACCTGGCCTATCTCTGTTCTCCTACAGCATGGGCTCCTCCTAGAATGTAATCACTCTTCTCCCAGAACAACGTGATCTCTCTTCCTTTTAAAAACTTTTTTTTTTTTGTATTTTTCTGAAGTTGGAAATGGGGAGGCAGTCAGACAAATTCCCGCATGCGTCCAACCGGGATCCACCCAGCACGCCCACCAGGGGGCGATGCTCTGCCCATCTGGGGCATCGCTCTGCCGCAATCAGAGCCATTCTAGTGCCTGAAGCAGAGGCCACAGAGCCATCCTCGCCCATCCCCAGCAAGAAGAGGAACTAATATTATATCACCTGGGTGATGGGCTTCCACATGGGCAGTGCCATCTTTAACAAAGTGAGCATATTTTATCTGCCCAACACCCCTTAAACTCTACTTAAATGTTTCACTCTTTCAAAGCTTTAAATTTACTTTGTGTACACACCTCTGGGGGCTTTCATTACCTCTGTTTTCCTTTTCTCGCCCCATGTTGGGCACCAACTGTCATGGTTCAGCCATGACGAGTCTATTTCGGGGTCTTGAGTGGGAAAAGGTATGAAATTGAATTAATGATAGACTGAGACTTAAAGATATATACATACAGATGGGTTTGGGAGGCTGGCACAGCGAACAGTCTCTACTGTTCCTGAGCCACCACAATGGCTGCCCCCAGAAGCACTCTGTCTTTATTTCCAGGAAAAACGTGGTCCATTAGCAATTCAATTAAACTTCCAAGGCAACTCAAAGACAACTCCCACCATACCATTCAATCAAACTTTACACCAATAAGAAACTAGCTTCCAGTCTATTCCGGAGAAGATGGGTGGGAAGAGCGAGAATCAAGCATAGCTCTTTGTTAACTAGGCAGGTGAGGTGGGGGGTTGGGCCCAACACCTCTGTCCCCTAGATATCCAGATTGCAAAATACCCTGTTGGCTTATTCGGTCTCCAACAGACTCCACCATGAGAAACTTAGCAATCCACTGCTCCTGTCTCCTTCCTTATTTGCAACATGCTGGTTCTCATACTTCAGATGTCCCTGGATCTTGGAAAGAATACATGGGCAAAATCTTGAGGCAATACCAAACCCTGAGGCTTATCAAGAGTGGCCCTGAGCAAGCTGAGGCCACACCTCCTGAAGAACTAGTGGGCTTCACAGTGCCTCAGCCAGCCTAAACCTGCCATGGGCGGTGGAAGTACAGAGCCAGCCTGTCCCTTGCCCACCTCCCCACCCTCTCCCATCTCCCAGCGGGCTTGCCTTTGATCTCAGCACAGAAAACTCAGGCCCATTATAAACTTGCATTCACTTCAATGACAGGAATACAGACAAAAGTAGTTAGAGATGAACATTGAATGGCAAAGCCCAGGTCCAAGCCAGTAGAACCAGGAAGGGTGGCCAGGATAAGTCAACCAGCTCTAGCAACATACTTTTGCTCAAGTGGTCTAGGATGTGACTTTATTGTTCCCAAGGTCTTTTCTTTGTGATGAAACATCTTAGTGAGGACCATGTTGACAGAAACATGAGCCTTCCACCTGTCTCCGCTGCTCTCTTAAACAACATCCAACTTCACAGAGCTCCTGCCCCCAATTCAGGTGCCCAGTGAGCCCCAGGCATCTCTTTCTTCCCTCTCTGATTTCAAGAATGAACTCTGATATCAGTCATGTACACCAAAGCAAGAATTCCTGTCTTAAAATTTACTTAAGAGTCTAACATGACAACCACTTAGATAAGCTCTAGGTGTACAGAAGTGAATGTAAACAATCCCTCCCAAGGTCAGCACTGAAGAGAAAGGCAGTACATAGTAAGGCCATTTCAAACTGTTTTGCTGGGTAACTGTAGTGAAATTCATGTTCTGGAAAATGCAAATCACCAAGTTCACGTGCAGCCCTGGCCGGGTATAACCGGTTTCCATGTGTGGCAGGCTGTGGAGCTAAATGCCCTAACAAGAAGGCTGCACCCTTGTTTAAGTCTTTTTTTTTTTTTGGCACAATAACGTTATTTTATGATTCGTGTAATATGCTTCTAGGGTTCTGTGAGATTTGATGTTTAAACTAGGAACAAATATTGAAAGCAAGGAGTTCCTCTTTGTAGTGATCGAATACAACACTGGGACCCATGATCCCAACGTGAACCACTTGCCATGAGCAGGAAGGTGTGAAGCCGTCTCCACCAACACTGCAGCCTTCACTTTGAAGCCTGAACAAAGACCAGGGGCAGAACGCAGGCAGCACTTCTCATTACCTTGGGGCAGGCCTCTAGTCAGCCCATCAGACTGGAGCCTGTAGGTCTCCAGCAAGTCATTATGCATTTAGAATTATCATTAATTTTCTCTCCCTGAAGTGATTCTAATGAATGTGAGGGCTGTGGGCTCATGGCAGTCTGTGCATTCACTAATAAAAGGATCTATGTTCAATTTTCTCAAAATGTCCTTAGAGAATTCCCAATTTCCTGTCCAGAAGACTGAATCTGCTTCAGAGAGGGTGGACCTGATCTTCTTAGTGCAAAAACTTCCTTAAGTTTGGAAAGAAAGGTCATCAGGGCAAGTTGAAGACTTGGAACCTTGGCTGGCTGTTTTCTCTTGGGGCCTGACAATGCAGACAGAGCCACTGTTATTTACTGCAGACTTAAGAATTACACAAGCCAATGTCTGTGGCCGTTTTTGTTAGCACAGCCGTGGCCTCCCTGCTGAGCACCTGCACAAGCTCCTACAGGTCCTGCCAAACCTAGTGCGGAGGACCCACCTTTAGCTTTCTGAGACGGAGTCCACACTCCCCAGGGATTACCTGACTCAGCTCCTTCTCTGGGCCACACCCTCAGGTGTCACACCTGACCGAGGGCATAGCAGACACTATGTTCATGCACAGACTTCTATTGCATCATCTTCTTAAGCCAGGGGTCCCCAAACTACGGCCCATGGGCCTCATGCGGCCCCCTGAGGCCATTTATCCGGCCTCCACCACACTTCCGGAAGGGGCACCTCTTTCATTGGTGGTCAGTGAGAGGAGCATAGTTCCCATTGAAATACTGGTCAGTTTGTTGATTTAAATTTACTTGTTCTTTATTTTAAATATTGTATTTGTTCCCGTTTTGTTTTTTTACTTTAAAATAAGATTTGTACAGTGTGCATAGGGATTTGTTCATAGTTTTTTTTTTATAGTCTGGCCCTCCAACGGTCTGAGGGACAGTGAACTGGCCCCCTGTGTAAAAAGTTTGGGGACCCCTGTCTTAAGCCATAAAGACTTTGGACATTGGTTGTCAAGCTTTAAAGTTTTAATGAAGTCACTGTCATGATTCGGAATTGGTTATGGGTGTATTCAGGATATTCAGATAATACCCTCTGTGCGGGGCCCTTGTAAAAGAATGAATACACACAACCCTCTGTATTTCAGAGCCCTGTTGTATAGTGGTCTTCCACCACTGTCCGGTCTCCAGGGGGTTGTTGTGGTGTTTCAGCCACTGCTATTACTATTTGCCATAAATGGCCTTTATTCCTCCTCAAAGTGCTAACAAAGGCCAGCCTCTGCAGCCAGCATGTCCACCCCTCCTGAATTCCATGCTTGCCGTGGCAAATAGCATGGCAGGTGACCCTCCTATTCAAGCAGGGAGCTCTGTCCGCAGACAGTAAGGTATTTCAGTTTCTACATGTTCTAATATAGCTCAAATGTATCTATCACGTAACCTATCTAGCAAAGCTTGGTTTTGTTTCATTGTCCCAGTGAATGAATTATATCTTGAGCACCAGAGTGTAACAACTAGTTTGCAACATAATAGCTTGGTCATAAAGGACCAGTCAGGGCCTCAAGGCCTCAGGGTAATTCAATGGCATCCTTGAGTACTGTGTTGACTTAGAGGTTGCTAAGTAGCTAAAATAAGCAGTCCTGGCCTTGAACAGAAATGAGCATTTCTTCAAGAGAGTTAGAAGTTAAATACCGTATCTCCCCATGTATAAGGTGCACCTTAATTTGGGGGCCTGAAATTTGAAAAAAAAAATGTATCACAAAGTTATTGAACTCAAGTTTTAGTCATCATAAAATTCATACAACTCCTCATCACTGTCAAAACTCCCATCCATTAGCTTGTCCTCATCTGTGTCTGATGAGGAATCAGTCTTCACATATTGACTCGTTCTGAGTTCCATCTATGGCATTTGAAAAGCCACAACCACTGTATAAGATGCACCCGTTTTTTAGACTTTTTCCAAAAAAGGTGAATCTTATACATGGGGAAATACGGTAGACACTATGTAGACTCTGACACTAATGTGCTCCTGGTTCTTGGTTAGTTTAGGTATTCTTTGAGTTTCAAGTTCGCATTATTAGAGAGTTTCAAACAGTAATCTGTGGAGTTGTCAGGGTTTAGAAGAACCTCAGGGACCTGAGAATCAAGAGACAGTTCCCATGAAAATGTCCTTCCCCTATTTCAGTGGTCCCCAACCTTTTTTGGGCCACGGACCTGTTTAATGTCAGAAAATATTTTCATGGACCAGCCTTTAGGGTGGGACGGATAGATGTATCACGTGACCGAGACAAGCGTCAAGAGTAAGTCTTAGACAGATGGAACAGAGGGAATCTGGTCATTTTTTAAAAATAAAACATTGGTCAGACTTAAATATAAATAAAATGGAAATAATGTAAGTTATTTATTCTTTCTCTGTGGACCAGTACCAAATGGCCCACGGACCATAAAGCAGCCATAAAGCAGCTTGAAAGTTCTGAATTAGACACTGTCAACAGCCTTGGCCCTATTCTGACATTCTAAACATTTTGGACTCTAGTATTATACTGAGTATAAACCCCATAGCTTGACTTCTCACTGAGGGACATATATAAATCTATGATGTCGCTGTGGCTTGGTGCTGGCAGGGTCTGCAG
This sequence comes from Saccopteryx bilineata, assembly GCF_036850765.1. NCBI lineage: Eukaryota > Metazoa > Chordata > Mammalia > Chiroptera > Emballonuridae > Saccopteryx > Saccopteryx bilineata. The sequence continues at coordinate 133,055,520 of NC_089494.1, forward strand.
GGACACACAGACCAGCTGGGTCCTTTGAAATGAAATGTTAAGTCAGCCAGGTTTGGGGGCAGATAATAGCAGAGCTGAAGGAACACTATTGTTAAGGAAGAAATTTAATTAGACCCCATCAGTCTGAAGAAACTTCAGTTCCGAGAAGGAAAAAGATGAAGGGCTTTTGAAAGAGCAGATAAAGACTCTTTGCCAATCCCGTTCCCTATCCCTTTGCCCCAGACCCCCAAGTGCTGCTAAAGTAACTGTCAAGATATTCCAGTAGCTTTAGGACACCCAGCAGGAAATGTGCTGGTATGGTATGTTGGTCAACAATTCTTATTCTGGATTTCTGACCAATTCAGATAATCTCTTAGGCAGTGATGGGATTCAGCCAGTTTGCACTGTTTGGGAGAACCGATACCTAATTTTTTGTTGAGTTCAGTGAACTGGTTGTTAAAATGGCACTTGTAATCAGGGTTCTCTCTAAGGTGAGCACCTAGGCAGCCACCCAATGTGGAAATCACAATTATATTCCTTATTCTTTTTTAACATTCACCTGCACAATAGCGTATTCTAAGCTCTCACGGTAATGTCCATAGGAGGAAAAATAATTGCAAGTGAGGATGCCAATCAAGAAGCAATATGGAAATATCCTTTTTTAAATTAGTTAATTATTTTTTTAAACTTTTTTCTGAAGTGAGAAGCGGGGAGGCAGAGAGACAGACTACTGCCTGCACCTGACCTTGATTCACCCAGCATGTCCATTAGGGGGAGATGCTCTGCCCTTCTGGGGCATTGCTCTGTTGTAACCTGAGCCATTCTAGCACCTGTGGTGGAGGACATGGAGCCATCCTCAGTGCCCGGGCCAACTTTCCTCCACACTGGAGCCTTGGCTGCGGGTGGGGAAGAGAGAGACAGAGAGAAGAGAAGTTAGAGGGTGGAGAAGCAGATGGGAGCTTCTCTTGTGTTCCCTGACTGGGAATCGAACCTGGAGAATATCTTAAATAACAGTTTTATTGAATTGGGCAGGTATTATTTAATATTTTTTCATTAATATTTTAAAACTCTTTCTTATAATCTAATTTTGTGTACCTCTTTTATTGTTCTTATTTAGGTATTAAATGCATGAGATAATAAACTGCCTTTTGGTATATCCTTTTTTTATATACTTAAAATGGTCATTACAGTAGTAAACTGGTTGTTAAATTATTTGAATCCCACCATTGCTCTTACTATTCCTTTTCCTAACTGCTCCTATCTCCAGCCCATAAAACTTCCATCCTTTTACCAGCCTGGACAAATAAGTAGCTAGTTCACAAGTCTGGGAATTTAGTTCCTAAGATAGAACTTCACATTGCTATAGTTTTTACATCGCAAAAAGCCAGTCCATCTTATTCAGAAGATTTTTCAGTGTCAGGAAGGTCTTTATCATATACTACATCAAACTACTGATTCATTGGCTTAAAAAAAATGCTAATTATTTGTTTGAAGTTAGGTAGACACAGCCTCTGTGTGGGGACAGCTATGAAAACTGCTGTGTCATTGAGACATTATGTATGTAGTGTTGGGTAGCATATCCAAAAACCTCAGGCACATGGGAAATCTGACATGCCCAGTCACAAAGGAATTGGTAGCATGAAGCCTTTTGTTTGTGTTGTCATAGACTTATGTACTATTTCTATACATTCACTTATAAATGCTTTGTGAGATAATACACCTTTTTTATTATTATAATTGTACTCAAATTCAAGACTAAGGGCTGGGAGCCTGTGACATTAAGTTTGAGTTAAGGTGTGGTCATCTTATTGTCATAGGAACAGAACTCTGAGTCAGATGACACAGATGGTAATCCCAGACATTGGTGTGTACCTGAAGAGAAAACGGCTCAGTGGGTCGTGGTGGGAAGCCTTTCCCAAGCAGAGTTAGGGGGACAAGTACGGAATCAAACAAACCTGGGGTTTGCATTACTTACAAGCTGAGTGATCTTGGACAAGTGACTTCATCAGTCCCAGTCTCAGTTTTAGCACCTGTGCAATAAGCATTATTACATCTGCCTCGTGGGATTATTGTGGAGATTAAAGAGCCTACAGTCAGTCTTCAGTAAGGATTCATTATTCTTATTTTTTACTGTAGTTTTTGAAATAATGATGATTTTCTTAATGTTCTTTTCAATTTTAAAATTCTCAGGCTTGTGTAATTCAAGCATCTCCCTCCAGAATTCAAACTGTACAACTGGTCCTGGATAGTCCCCCTCTGCTCTCCTCACAGGGTGACCATGGTGACGTGCCCCTGCCACAGGCACTCAGAACAGGCTAGTGTTTGGCACTGACAGGGAGCCTGGATTGAGAGTCTTCAGTTAGGATCTGACTGGAATTGAACCCGGGATGTCCACATGCTGGGCCAACACTCTATCCACCAGCCAGGACCCAAACCGCCTCTCCCCCGCAATTTAAAAGGTTCTTTCCAAGCACGTTTTTCCTATGCAGTGCATTCAGCACTGAGTTTTTGTCAAATTCAGCCAATACAACCTTGTGATCGTATGTCACCTGTCAGTGGGGTGGAGATGCCCCACAGAAGAAATCCAATTCTGTCACCTGATTGCATGAGTGAGCATCTGCTTTCTTACTATGAAGGAGCTTTCTGCAGGACATCAAGGTCAGATTCTCCTCCTGCGAGGTCAACAACCTTTGGTGCCAGGACATCCTGAGGAGGCCTGCCAAAGGCTTGTCACTGGTCACTGGCGTGACGGTGAAGTGTAAAAGTGTCAATATCTATGTCTAGCCATCTCTCCCCATGCTCTCCTCCTCATGATACGCTGCCTTGTTTTATGAGGAAGGAAGCTCAGGTTGGGTCATTTGCCCAACAGGACAACTGTTGTGGTTTCTGGGACTAGAATGTGAAGGGGGGAGGGTCTCTGTTCCTGCACAGCCCAGGGTGTCACCTCCCTGCTCTATTGCATCTCGCTTTGTTGGCCATTTGGGGTTAGAGGAGGTGGGTCTCCTCAAAAAAGCTTCAAGTGCTTGTTACAGTCGTTGTTCCAATTTTAATAGAGTGGACGTTCGTTTCAGCGCAGTTCAGCATGGTCCTATAACCCATATGCAGAGACATGAAATAACCAAACCACAGCACCTTGGAAAAGTCTTATTCTGCCTCAACTCAGAGTCAAGGTGCTCCTTTGCGGTAGAGATGCTTCTATTAAGACAGAAAACATTCAAATAAGAAATGTTTTCTGAGTAACAGGAAAGAACTTGGTAAAAATAAATAAATAAATAAAACAATCAAGATCCAAAACCCTCCTACCCCCTGAACCCAGGGAGAGTTTCATTTCTCCCTAGGGGTGTCACTAATAGGAAACACATCCTCAGAGGTTCTGTGTTGTATCAATTTGTGCAACACGGGTCAGGGGCATATATTCTCAAGATCAAGTAGGCTCTTAAGGTCCTGCTCCTTCAAGTGTAGTCAGTTCACATCACCCAGGGCCTTGTTAGGAAGGCAGTCTCGGGTCACCCCCCAACCCCCGTCCAGACATGCTGCATCAGAACCTGCGTTTCAACAAGACCCTCAGGTCACTTGCACGTGTGCACCTTCAAGCCTGAGAAGTTCTGTTTAAGACACTGTCCATTAGAGTACTGAAGCTGACTGACTCGGGAAGTCGGATCACTCTCCTCGCCTTTGATATGCAGATCCTGGCATGCCTAACCACCTGAACAGGGGCTATTTCCTATTTCTACTAAAAGGGTGAGCATTTTGCAGGGGAGTAGTTAAGATATTAAGTGGACAACTGTATTTGGTTTGTCATGTAGGACACCCATTTTTGAAGAACCAAAGTATAATAAATGCCATGACCAAAAAGAAAAAAAAATTACATTGGAAACTGAATTATGTGTGTGTGTGTGTGTGTGTGTGTGTGTGTGTGTGTGTGTGTGTTAGAGACAGAAAGAGACAGAGAGAGGAGGGACAGATAGAGATAGGGACAGACAGATAGGAAGGGAGAGAAATGAGAAGCATCAATTCTTTGTCGTGGCACCTTAGTTGTTCATTGACAGCTTTCTCATATGTGTCTTGACTGGGGGGCTACAGCAGACCGAGTGACCCCTTGTTCAAGCCACCAACCTTAAGCTCAAGCTGGTGAGCCTTGTTCAAACCAGACAAGCCTGCGCTCAAGCTGGCGACCTCGGGGTTTTGAACCTGGGTCCTCCGTGTCCTAGTCTGACGCTCTATCCACTGCACCACTACCTGGTCAGGTAGAAATTGAATTTTTGATGGGCAATGAGGACTGACTGAACTTTGCAGGGGATCAAGGTCACCTCATAAACATTGGCTTTCTTTGTAGAGAAGATGTGAGAAGTGCCAACTAATGCACGTCTCGGCTGCTAGAGTTACCAGACAGGGTGGGCATAACATACTGCAGAGAGGGAGCCTGGTGGGTGCATCACAGCTGGACAGGTAGACAATAGCAAAGAATGAGAGCATTCTTTACCCTGAAAGGGCTGGTTTCTCTGGTTAGAGGGGCCTGGATTGATGGTCACCAGGAATTCAACATAATTAGGGCCAAGCCTCTAAATGGGAATGCCTTTGCAGTTAAATCCTGTCAGAAGGCTAAGGTTGGCAATGAGATGGCTAGGAGGGGAGACAGGGGAAACACCACCTTTTAGACCCTTTTAGTCTGGTCTGAACTCTGTTGAGGATGCTGGCTCTGGTCTTTTTTGTTATGGTCCTTCCAGTCCTCTGACTTAAAGATTTGGAAATGCCTGGACTTCTCCAGCCCACATGGTCCAGGATCCTGAGCCCAGTTCCCTTCTGCACTGTGACCTGTGGTTGTACAGACAGATGTGAGGCTGCAGACCCTGCATTCAGAACCGCCAGGATCATTCCCTGCCACCTTTGCTTGTTGGCTGGGAGTGTGCTTTCCCAAGCTGGGAATGGACTTCTCATGGCGTGCCTTTGAGGAGTGGGCCTGGAGGGTTGTTCTGAGTATAAGCGAGCTAATGTGTGTTAACATGTTGTTGGGTGCAACGTGCTCAAGACAGTACCTGTCTTGAGATATGAGTGGTTATAATTTTAGGATTTCAGACTTGAATACTACTTTTTTATTTTATTTAATCTTATTAACACTTTAGAGAGAAGACAGAGAGAGCAAGAGAGAAATAGAAGGGGAGGTCCCTTCACTTCCATATATGCCTTGACTGGGCAAGCACAGGGTTTTGAACCAGTGACCTCAGTGTTTAGGGTTGATATTTTATCCATTATGCCACCACAGGTCAGGCTAGAACATCAAAATTGGAATCTACACCCAGACACGTTTTCCTCCACAAGGGAAGAGAAAGAGTTAGATTTCCATTTGCCACTCGTAAATTGGGATCATTGCCCTCTCCGGCTGGGTCTCTGTGGTGGTGCGAGGAAAGCGTGAGTCACTCCTGGTGAGTGTGGACAGTTAGTTTAGGGCACCTCTGGTACTCAAGTGTACCAACACAACTTGAGCCCTTCATGGCAGAAGTCTAGGCACTAAACCATGACCCTATTTCAAAACAACCAGAGAGTTCTCTGGAGAACAGGCTATAGGTTTGTTTAGGTGGCTCCTGCTTGGCTGGGATGGCCTGAGCTTGGTCCAGCTGCTTGGCCTAGTTCTTTGTCGCCTGGCAAAGTGGAGTTCAGCCCGAGGTCAAGCTCTGCTGAAATTGGCAGTATGACATATGGGACCCGAGATAACCCCAGGGCTTCCCTTGGAATGTGCTGCTGTCCTGCTCTCCATGCTGGCACCGCAGTCTCAGAGTTTATCCCAGGGCTGGGCTCTACAGGCACCCGCCATTCCACAAAGATAAAGCGAGCAAGTGCTTCAGGGCGAGACAGCCTCTTTAGCTAGAGGATAAGCCAGCTACCTAACAGCTGAAGGTCAGGGATGTGCAAACAGCATTGTCCAAATCAACCCAGATGGGTATTTTCTGCTTCTTGTTCACACTAAGCTGGATCCCCCCCCCCCCCCCCCCCACACACACCGTTAAGAGCTAGAGACACATTAACCCTTAGCAGACTGTTTCTTTTTCTTTCTTTTTTTCCCTCTTAGCATTACTATAGTTGGTATTTACTTTGTAAAACCAGAAAAACCAAACCAAACAACAAAAGCTCAGAATTGCCCATCTCAGCCATGGAACTTTGCATAATAATCACAATATATTTGCAAGGATCAGGCAGAAGTGCCATCACTCAGAACCCAAATCAAAACAAACAAAATCTCACCTCGATTTTCAGGATGGATTCTGGCAACATTGTAATAGTAAAGTCCTTAGACAATAGGAACAGGAATAGGCGGATACTATCCTCTGATCTTGAGGGAAGGAAATTAAGGAAGAGCTGGCTTACTCTGCAGCCCATAAAACCAAAGCCATGTGTGAGAGGTCTGTCCGGAGTAGAGAACTCCTCAGGTCGGTACAGTGATTTCAACGAAGGTTTGAAGCAGATGTGGAAACCAGGAGGGGAAGGAGGACAAAAAAAAAAGTCTTGCAGAAAAATGAGGGAGGAGACATCATATAAAAATACATACGAAAACCTGACCAGGCGGTGGCGCAGCAGATAGAGCGTCAGACTGGGATATGGATGACGCAGGTTCAAGACCCCGAGGTCACCAGCTTGAGCGCAGGCTCATCTGGTTTGAGCAAAAAAAAAAAGCTCACCAGCTCGGACCCAAGGTCGCTGGCTCAAGCAAGGGGTTACTCAGTCTGCTGAAGGCCCACAGTCAAGGCACATATGAGAAAGCAATCAATGAACAACTAAGGAGTCCCAACGAAAAAAACTGATGATTGATGCTTCTCATCTCTCTCCGTTCCTGTCTGTCTGTCCCTATCTATCCCTCTCTCTGACTCTCTCTCTGTTCCTGTAAAAAAAAAAAATACATACGAAAAAATGTATTATTCCTTAGCTCTGTGTGTGTGTGTGTGTGTGTGTGTACTCATGTCTTTGTCAGAACCAAGTTGGAAAACCATACATTTCTTAGAATAATAAATTTTGATTACTCTTATATTGGATATGTAAATTAGGCATAATGATATTTCTTTGGGTCAATCCATAGTCTGAAAATTACCCAGGTTAAAAAGGACAAAAGATCAAATAAAAAGTTGGAGAACACTAATGTGTTTAACAAATGGCACTTTCTAATGTCATATAAAAAGATGTAAAACCCTTTTTTTAAGGTGGTCTTTAACGTTGACAGGTGGGATTTAGATGACTTGTTCCAGGAGAAGGTGAATTTTGGAATATAAACAGAAATCAGAGTTCACTACAGGTAGGTCAAGTCCAAACACTTTAATTTCCACTTTGGACAAGCTTATTAGACAGGCAGTCAGGGAAGGGGGAGAGAAGTGAGACAGAGAATTTGACTTTCCTCAAGGCATGTGACAGTGTATTTCCTGTTTTCTGTAGACAAGATAGAGGACTTTGGACTGAAAGCTAAAATCATTAGGCTGGCAGAGAACAAGGACACAAAGGATGCTGACTGATGCCACCTTGCAGCTTCATTTCTTCAGCGGGATAGTCCCAGCTCTCAGCCCAATCCTGTTCTGCTCTGTTATGAGGACTTAAATGAATATAGAAGCCGTCCTCACTTAGGCGCAGGTGACCCGAAGCTTGGAAATATGGACAGCTGCTGAATAATAGATACAGAGTACAAACACTTGTTGGCCATTTGGTCCCCTTTTATAAATCCAAAAGTTTCTTTGATATTTCTAAGAACATAATGAGACTCACCTTCATGACTGACAGAGACTCTCATGTGTTATAATTCCATGCATAAATCTGCCTTAAGGAGAGAGGACTGTGTCTCGCATTCACCTTTAGCTGGCCACTTATTCAGAGAGGATCCTCCTACCACATGTGCCTAGCTATGTGAGTTGACTATGAAAGCTCTTGTAAAATCCTGTATTTTCCTTCTACCCCAAGAATTGAGATTAACTGGGTGCAACTCTAGACAGACAAAAAGATATTTCCAAGTCGAGTAAAACATTTGAGTTCTGATTTCTGATTATTTTTACCTGTTATGACTTAAAACACTTCTAGATTAATTGCATGCATGACCACATCCTACAGATAAAACATGTCTTTCCGTGTGCTACTGCAAGATTTTATGAGCATGGACCCAGAATGACCTTTAAAATGACTGGATGACTGCTTGAATACTGGCATAATGTTAGTAACAACCCAGTTAAGATGGTCTTTTACATATATTCTCCAAATGCCGTTCACTTCAGCACTTTACAGTTGCCAGAGGTTGCTTCTGCAGTCAGAGCCCTGGGCAGCCCCGCAGAAGGCCCTGGTGCTCAGAGGCAGATACTCCAAAGGCCGGAGGCCCACCCGCCCCTTCCTCTGCCATCTGGCCGAGGGCTGCGTTCGGCTGCAGTCACTGCTCCCTCTTCCCACCCTTGGCAGTCCTTTCTCACAGACATTATGTTTTTCTTCTATAATTTATATATTTTTGTAAGCCATATTTAATTTTTTTCAATAATGGGCTAACATAAAATAAAATACTGATAATATCTTTTTTTGGGGAAAAAAAAGATTGAAGTCTAAACTTTCTTCACTGTAACTTGTAATTGGACCACCTAGGGATTCAACAAAATATTTGCACAAGTTCTGAAAATTACAGGAAGTGAAGCTCAACAATTTGACGCACCCAGCCAGAATGCCAGGTCACCAGGGCATTTGGTGCCCAAAGTGAAGTTGTCTATCCTCAGATACCAAGATGGGACCTTCACTGAAGAACAAAAGCTAGAGCTGGTCTGCAGGTCAGCACCCACCCGAGTCTGAGCACGAGGCTCTGAGCGCGTTATGCTTTCTGCTTAAAACAGCTGCTCTTGGGACGAAGATCAAACCCATCACATCCCTGTGCGACTTCACACCATCGGTCCCCTCCCCACCTCTCCAGTCTTTGTGGTCTTCTTTTCCCTGCCTTTCCCTGCTGTAAGGTTCTCCAACACATCCGACTCCTCCCACTTCTGAGCCTTTGCACGTGATATTTGCTCGCAATGCTGTTTGTTCCCTCCTCTCCTGCACACACTTTCATATTTAGTTCATAATGCTCATCTTCAGACAGTCTCCACACTGTCACGAGGGAGCACTTTCCCCACCCAACAGCTGCAGTGCTGAAAGTGTATTTCCTCCATGGCATCGACCCCCTGGGCAGTTGCATACATGCATGTGCAATATTAGTCTCTCTGCTCACCACTGTCCCCAGCATGGACTTCTGGTATACAGACACCACTTAATAAACACACAGAAAGGGAATATTGTCTGGACATGCTATTTGTCTTTTTCCAGAGGGACTCTTGTATTCTAGTCTGGAAGCAAGTCAGAGCACCCCACAACTGCTGTGGTGGGGGAATAATAGTCTTGGCTTTTATTGAAGTTTACCATAGGCACTTTCCAGAGAGAATGTGCCCATCCTTGAACATGGAAGGCACCCCCCTGGGATGATATTCTGTCTCTTCAGTGCAGGGGGAAGAACTGGTTTTATTGCTGAGTTTGGGGCAGGGCACGAGTATGCACAACCCCGTCCTTTCTCTGCCCTTTGTTTTAGAAGTGACCCTGAAAGAGTCAGAAAGCAGAGCTCCACACTATCCCTGTGTGTCTCACAAGGACAAGCCCCCACATGCAAAGCCTGGGGGAGCCTAGCATGGCCAATGACTAGCTAGAGAAACCTCTTGGGTTTGGGGGTTCAACAACACTAGAAGCCCAGCTTCTCTGCAGATAAAAGCCACATTCTCCAATGGTATACTTCTCAGTAACAAAAGTAATATTTTAGACTCTCCACTTCCCTCTTGATGCCAGACTCTGACCACTTCTTTGGGACACCTCCTATCTATTGGAAACAACCTTAAGAAATCCTCTTCCACATTTAGTGTAAAATAGGACAGAATCTAAATATCATTCCCATTGTACCACCAGTCTCTTATGTAAGAATTCTAATTTACAAGGTCTCTTTGAATTTAGTGTCAGGAAAACATGTCTCCTCCCAAGGAGCTTGTGGAATCCTTCCTTCTTTCTAATAGAGTCAGGAGACTGGAGTCCAGGAAGCCAACAAGTCCAAGGTCTAATGTGAAACTCAGTTGAGGCAATCAGATGGACTCCAGTGAACATATTTACATCCTCTTTCACCTTGATGTCGTTTCCAACTCCTGTTTAGTCACATGGTTTTTATTTATTTATTTCACTGTAAGCCAGAGGTGCTTCAAGTCTTACTTGGAAAAGGATAGGTGAGCCCATGTTTTAAAAGCATGGACTAGCCTGACCTGTGGTGGCACAGTGAATCAAGCGTCGACCTGGAATGCTGAGGTCGCCGGTTCAAAACTCTGGTCTTGCCAGGTCAAGGCACATATGGGAGTTGATGCTTTCTGCTCCTCCCTCCCTTCTCTCTGTCTCTCTCTCTCTCTCTCTTTTTCTCTCTGTCTCTCTTCTATAAAATGAATAAATAAAAATAATTAAAAAATATATATATATTTTTTTTAAAAAGCATGAACTAATGGGAGTTGGCAACCAAAAGAAAACAATAAGGAAGATTTACAAAGTGATAACCAAGAGCTATGCAAAGACCTTTATATCCATGATCTTATTTAATCCTCCTGCTAGTGCAGTGAATTCAGTACTGTTGTTACTCTTCTTGCAGACAAGCTGCATGAGCTGGGGAGCAGGAGGGCCCCCAAGATCACATGGCTCCTGGTTATGGGTTTGACTGGGTTTGATTCCAGAGTTGAGCCTAGAACAGCTAGCCTACACCACCATGAACTTAAAAGAATATCCAGTTTTAATAATACTCACTTTAACTATGTCTAAGTGTATAAAAAGTCACTATACATGCAGTTTGGGGCAGTCATTTGGAAAAGGAAGGCACAACATATTGTGTTATTAAATAAATGTTGTAAATTTTTTTAATCATCAAAATGAAGTCTCAAGGCAAGGTCTCTATCAAATAACCAGAATCCAAAATGCCACTGATAGGAAAGGGGCGAAAGGTGAGAAAACAGATCCATCTCATAAACTCAATCAAAACAGAACCTGTGAGCCTGACCAGGCACTGGCACAGTGGATAGAGCTTCAGCTTGGGATGCTGGGGACCCAGGTTCAAGCCCATGGCTCCTGGCTTGAGCATGGGATCATAGACATGACATCATGGTTGCTTGCTTGAGCTCAAGTTTGCTGGCTTGAGCAAGGAGTCACTGGCTCAGCTGGAGACTTCCAGCCAAGGCACATAGAAAGCAATCAATGAACAATTAAGGTACTGTGACTATGAGTTGATGCTTCTCATCTCTCTCCCATTCTCTCTCTCTCTCTCTCTCTCACTAAGAAAACAACAACAACAACAAAAATAACAGAACCTGTGAGCTCTGAAAGAGTGAACAGAGTCAGCCCATTCTCTACATTCTCTTATACTTGGGGCGATATATTTTACACACCAAATACTGCTTAGGTGTTGGGGACAGAGCAAGGGACAAACCAACAGGGACCTGCCCTTATATTCAAATGAAGGGGTGGGATGTAAGAGGGGATACGACATACAAATAAACAAATAAATATACAGTCTATCCAGCTATCAGCTCTACTGGAGGAAAATAAACTAAATAAGGGTGATTGGGGGCAGCAGGCAAGGGGCAGAGGGCGCTATTTATGTAGGTGGTTAGGGAAAGTCTGACTAGTGAGGTGACATTTAAGCAGAGGCAGAAGGAAAAGAGTGGGCTGTGTGGATCTGGGGAAGGAACATTCTAGACAGAGGGAACAGAAAATGTGGAGGCTCTGAGGTGGGCTTGCTGTTTCCCAGGATCAGCCAGGAGACCAGGGGAGAAGGGGGAGAGTGGCAGGAGATGTGCTGCACGAGGGGATGAGGATCAGACCATGCGGGACGTGGAGGTCACTGAGGGGACCTGACAGGACCTTGGATTTTAAGTGAGGTAGAAAGCCCCAGGAGCAGATGAGTCATGATCCAGCTTCTTACAAGGATTGGGTGAGCTGTAGTAGAGCGTTGGGGAGGAGGTGTAAGAGTGACACAGGGGCACCGGCCAGCAGCTGGGAACAGGTGAATCTGGTCACAGTGTCACTTCAGCTGAAGGTCTGAAGGGAGAGCAAGCAGAGGAGTCGACAGTTGTGCTCTTGAAGCCCTGGAAGGCTGAGGGGCAGGCTGGTGGGAGACATGGGGTGGGTGGGGAGAAAACTGGGAGTTCAGCCCCAGGCCCGATGCCAAGTGGAGATGCCAAGCCAGCACTAGATCTGTGAGTCTGGAGCTCAAAAAAGACAGCTGGCTTGACGAGAATTTACTCTGTGAATGATGACCTGAACTGTGTAAAGATGAGTGCATGTCTTGGCAGGAATGCATCCTTATCTGTGGGAGAAATTTTCAACGACAAACTGAGAGCTTTGGAAGCCACTAACCTGTGAGTACCTCGAGGACAAGGCCTTTATCCTCCTCACCTGTTTTCCATCACAGCCTGCACATCCTGGCACAGAAGATGGGCTATACAACTATCTATAGGACCAAACCAACCAAAAAGAAAAATTGTGTTTAAACCCCAAATTACAGTAAAGCCAATCAACCAAACTGCTTATTTCATTGTGTTTTGCTAAATTTAACCTAAAACTAACTTTTTACCCAATTCCACTATTCTTCCCAACACATTTTTTTCAGACTTCCACACAACTACATTGTTATTTGCATAACAAGTTTTTGCTAAAATACGCTTCAGAAAAACTCCATTGCCATGAAGTGCCATGCTTGCTCTCTTTAAGAAGACTTTGTGTTAGAATAGACTCCATTTTGACGTAGCAACACTATAAGAGACTAAAAGTTGTTTAAATGAAATTACAAAATGATCTCGACCCTCAGGAGTTTTATCATCTAACAGACCTAGTTAAATTAATTTAACTAAAGGACAGCACAGTTCATACCTTGATGAGGCTTCTCACACTTCCCCCCCGACCAATATCTTGTATCATGTTCTTGGTGTCTAGAACAGTCGCAGTCAGATGGTGAGAGGGGGCCCAGGGAGAAACAACAATACGAAGAGAGTGTCCAGGAGGACCACAGCCACCCTAGGTGGAGACACATCAGACCTCTTTTGCAAGATCTTTTCTGGCTCGTGACTAGATAAAGCTCGAGTTTTGATTAAGAGGAGGCCCATTTCTTTCAATTCCATGACATTTCAGACACCATCAGCCTCTGGATAGAACCCCTTTGTCCCTGCACGGGGTTCCTGAGTGCCTTTTGGTCTGAAGCCTTTTGGATCGAGCGTTGCTGTCTGTCTCCAGCCTCTGCAGGCTCTGTGCCAGGGATGCACCTAGGAAAAAGAAGGCCCACAGTCAGGGTTTCACAACAGGTGATCACTTCCACGTTGTGTGGGTTTTTTTTCTCTAAAGGATACAGTTCTTCTCAAAATGATGCAACTGATGGTATTCAATCTCACAAGCTCAACTGTATCTTCCTGCTCCAAAGGAAGTGGCCACAGCAAAGTACGTTTTCTTGATGCGTTAATCTGCCCTAAAGCAACAACATTTTTCCCAGGGAGGCTGGGAAGATAAGAAGCCATGAGCAAGAGAACATGGGTCCCTAACACTGCTCTTTGCAGACCTCACTCCAGTTCATCTCTATTTCTGCCTGCAGACAGAGGCTACATTCACCCTGAAGCCTGAGGTGATAGGACTCCTGTCATAAGACAATTCCTTGCCAGTCATTGACAACTGTCCCTGGAAGCTTCATGAAATGGCTCCTTTGACTCTAGTACCTTGGGGACCAAACACTTGATCCCTTTTTCATTGTGCCTGACTTCAAGAACAGAAATCACAGCCAAAGATTAGGTCACTACACAGAGGAAAATGGAGGGAGCCCTGGGAGAGCCAGTGATCAGAGGTGTTAGCTTATATATCCCCAGACCTTGCCTGATGTTGGAGAAACCTCTCACAGCTCTGGCTCAGACTACACAAACTCACAGGCCCTTTGAGAGTCTAAAAAGGTGTGCATATCTTGCCTGGGAGACTGCCTGAGGGTGGAGTCCAGCCACAACTGGAGAATCAGAGCTCCTTATCCATTTATATGGAACCCTTTTGCTTTGTTTTGGTTACTTTTATGTCTAAAAGAGTAATACAGGCCGAGTGTGAGAAATTTGGAAAACATGGAAATGTTTAAAGATGCCAATAAACACTGAAAAGTCATGATTTCAAAGCAACTACTGATGCTATTTGGGCACGTGTCCTTCTGGTCTTCATTCTACACACATGCTTTTTTTTTGCTGAGGGTGAACTGTCTGTGTGTCCTTTCTAAGCTCAGTACTGCCTTCCCCAGGCATGTATGTGTGGACTGCCAGCTGAGAACCTATGCCAGGCTCTGGGACTCACCGTAAGAAAGCAGATGCAACTTTAGGGAGTTTAAGATGCAGCCTTTTTCCCATCACCAAGAGGTTTTTTGTTTTTTTTTTGTATTTTTCTGAAGCTGGAAATGGGGAGAGACAGTCAGACAGGCTCCCGCATGCGCCCCACCAGGATCCACCCGGCACGCCCACCAGGGGGCGACGCTCTGCCCACCAGGGGGCGATGCTCTGCCCCTCTGGGGTGTCGCTCTGTTGCGACCAGAGCCACTCTAGCACCTGGGGCAGAGGCCAAGGAACCATCCTCAGCGCCCGGGCCATCTTTGCTCCAATGGAGCCTCGGCTGTGGGAGGGGAAGAGAGAGACAGAGAGGAAGGAGAGGGGGAGGGGTGGAGAAGCAGATGGGCGCTTCTTCTGTTTGCCCTGGCCGGGAATCGAACCCACGCCAGGCCGATGCTCTACCACTAAGCCAACCCACCAGGGCCACCAAGAGCTTTGATAACCATTTTTCTCGTGGCTAGATCTTCATCTTCCAATAACCTGCAGCTGGTGCCATGTCATTCTGTGTCGCACAGAGATCTTCCAGCTCGGGGGAGGGAAAAGGGGAAGGAGAAATGGTAGGAGGGGGTAGCTAAAGAGTAGAAGGCAAAAAAAAAAAAAATGAGGTGGGCCTTGGCCGGTTGGCTCAGTGGTAGAGCATCGGCCTGGCATGTGGAAGTCTTGGGTTTGATTCCCAGCCAGGGCACACAGGAGACACCCATCTGCTTCTCCACCCTCCTCTTCTCCTTTCTCTCTGTCTCTTTTCCCCTCCTGCAACCAAGGCTCCGTTAAAGCAAAGTTAACCTGGGCAGGCAGTGAGGATGGCTCTGTGGCCTCCACCTCTGGCACTAGAATGGCTCTGGTTGCAATGGAGCAATGCCCCAGATGGGCAGAGCATTGCTGCCTAGTGGGCTTGCAGGGTGGATACTAGTTGGACACATGCGGGAGTCTGTCTCTGCCTCCTCGCTCTCACTTCAGAAAAATACAAAAAAAAAAAAATGATGAGGTAGGAGAGAGAAGGAATCCATAAAGAGGAAAGTGTGAGGAAAAGCAAGAAAGGTGAAGAAATTAAGAACAGCTACTCTGAACCCAGAGCTACCTGCGCGATTTTGCATGAGTGATGGACACAGGCTCTCAGCTGTAAGCCCCTGGAAAAGTTACTTAATATGTTTGTGCCCGTTTTCTTGTGTGGAAAATGGGATAATTATTCTCATTTTCTAAAGTGAAAACAAGGATTACATGAGATAATGTACAAAAAATATTTAGTACCTAAGTCCTCAATACATAATTTTATTAGTCTTTATTACCTTCGCCTTTCAATATTACATAAGATGTTGGACTGAGGACAGGGAAAGGGAAGGACCAGGCAAACCAAGAAAAAGCCTGACTTACTAATTCATTAAAGTACAACCATCCCTCCTAACCAAAACAGCTACCTGTACGTACCTGAGAAAGATGACACTGAAAAGTGGTGACTGAGAATGTTTTAATGAAAGAAGTTATCCAATGCTGTGGGCAGAGATGCCAGGAAGGGGCAGGGAAACACCCCTGAAGCTAGCAGCAGTGGGGAGTTAGCGCCACCGCTCAGCCTACAGGGCAAGGACAGAGGTGGGTATAGAACCCAACAAGAGCCATAGAACCATGGAATAAGAGCTGTAACTGTTGGCGGAAGAATGCATCCACCGTCTGACCTGCTCAGAGGGGCTGTCATTGGCTGGAACCACGTGGAAGTCAAAAGTAATTCATGCCAAAGTCTGAAGACATCAGCCTTCAGGGCTCAGGGAAGGGCACAGACACCAGGGAGGACCTGGGAGAAAATGAAGAAAGGATCACACGCTACAGGTTTCTAGCACAAAAAATGCTAGACATTTGTGAATTTACCCATCAAATACATCACATTTGTGCTGATATTTAATGTGCTGATCATGATGATGGAGATCATGTGCCCACAAGTCCTGCTGCCCTGGCCTCACTGTGTGCCCTGTGTCTTCCTCTCTGTGCCCATTTGCACAGACTGCACACCCCTGGGATCTGGACGACAATGTTAAGAGCTGTCAACTCCCAGGAAAACCATACCTCCTCCAGACCTCTGAGACTGAATGTTCATCTTGAACAACAAGGCATGTGTTCATTAGCATTTTATGCCTCTGTTTTTTTCTGGTTGTTTGTTTGTTTTTTAAGTGAGAAGAGCAGAGACAGAGAGACAAACTATTGCATGTGCCCTGACTGAGATCCACATGGCATGCCCTGTCTGGGGCTGATGCTTAAATCAATGAAGTTATGCTCAGTGCCTGGAACTGATGCTCAAACCAGTTGAGCCACTGGCTGAGAGGGGAAGAGACAGAGAAGATGAGGAGGGGAAGAGAAGCAGATGGTTGCTTCTCCTGTGTGCCCTGACTGGGGATCAAACCTGGGACATCCACATGCTGGGCTGACTATCTATCCATTGAGCCAACCAGCCAAGGCCTTATGCCTCTGTTTTTAATAGAAGGAACTTCTCTTAGATCCACGGTGAGGATGTGTGCTGAGGGTTAACACCGCTAGGGGAAAAGTGAAATGAATGAATACAGAAAAAAGTGGTAGATTGACCATTTACCAGTGTTTAAGACAATGGTACAAACTCCTACCTGGTCATACCCCATTCTTCCCAGCTCCTCTCTGTCTGAGGAAAGGGATGCAGTCTGGTAGAAGGAGTCATGGACAGTCTGAGAAAGAGGCAGCCAAAATAAATTCACATAAGGGCACATGAAAGAGCCATTTCTCCCATCCCTGTACCATAGCTGACATGCTTTCTACCACTTTCCTAAGAGCAAGAAAAACCATGACTATGGATCACAATAAGGACATGGTCAAGTGGTGGCACTCTTATAGTTATGACGATGATTTAGTATTATAAGAGTATGTAATTGTGTTTGAGAATTATTTTGTTTACATACATGGAGGGGCAAAAGTAGGTTTGCCATTGTTCATATGGAAAATGATACAATAATTAATAAATAATAATGAAAAAATAAACTTTCACATATACTTTTGCCACCCTGTATTTAACTATTCTTTAGTGTAGAACAATGTTCTTACTTTAAAAAAAGAAAAAAAAAATATATATATACATATATATTAGTATCTATTTAGATTTTTTTAAAAGAAACTCAAAACTCTGGAAAATTACCCTGTTGTCAGTTGAGAGAAGGTTGAAGAGAGCTGTGCATTTCAAGAGCTCGTTTTAATTTGGTTCATTTGTTTGTTTTTCCTGTTTTCATTTCATTTATATATTTATTGCCACCAACAGTGGTCTTGCCACCTGGGAGGCCCTGCTCCTTAATTTCCAGTTTAAATAAAAGTAAAAGATGACCAATTTGGTGAAAAGCACACACTGTAAAACAGTAGTCCCCAACCCCCGGGCCGCAGACTGGTACCGGTCCGTGGGCCATTTGGTACCAGTCCGCAGAGAAAGAATAAATAACTTACATTATTTTTGTTTATTTATATTTAAGTCTGAACGATGTTTTATTTTTAAAAAATTACCAGATTCCCTCTGTTACATCTGTCTAAGATTCACTTTTGACGCTTGTCTTGGTCACGTGATACATTTATCTGTCCCACCCTAAAGGCCGGTCCGTGAAAATATTTTCTGACATTAAATTGGTCCGTGGCCCAAAAAAGATTGGGGACCACTGCTGTAAAAGATAAGGTGCTCAGGAAACCTGTTCCTTCTCCTGGCTGCTCTCCAGGGCAGCAGATGGGCCGGGGCAAGGAGTGTGTGAGTGTTGTCCAAGGTAAGGCTGGGCCCTCAGCTCTCCAATGATGCTGGCATGAGTGGACTTTACCCATTTTACTTATTACTGAAAATTCAAATAACTTTTCTTTCAAGTTTATTAAATTTCCAGAATGTTCTCTGAGTCGCACTAAATGCAAACTGTTTTTCTCTGAGGCTTTCTGAGTGGTTACTAATTCCACAAAGTCCTGTGTGTTCTTCCTCAGTTTTTTCCCAGGCTTTTTTATTTATTTATATATATTTATTTATTGTTTTTGTTGTACAGAATTATTCCTTGACTCTGTGTGTGTGTGTGTGTGTGTGTATTTTAAAGGAAGTGCTCGGCTTCAGCATCAAATTCTAATTAATTTATAAGATCTTTTAAAAAGTTATTCTATTTGTCAAAAATGACAAAGGGTTTAAGAATCCCACCAATGAGCACCCTTGGTTTAAGAATGTGATCCGAGGTAGGCAAAGTGGTTTAATTTAAATGTTTCTGCAAATTCTTCTTCTCTTTCCCAGGGCTTTAGCCTTAATTGAATCCCAAATGTTTATTTTTAAAGCTTTAGAGCAATTTGGTTGGCTTTCTTCAACTGTATTTTTCCAGCCCTTTGGAATTTGCAATATCAGATATTAGAGTATTAATATCATTACCGGAAAGTCAGACTAGACAATATATGTACCCCACCAGGAAGCAGCTAGAAGCAGGATCTCTTGGTAAAGGTGCTTACCTAAGCTCTTTGCTCAGGTTTTCATACCCAAAACCGTGTATATGAAGGCAAGGCTCCATACTGGGTACTAGCTTGTGGCAAAAATCTCTGCTCTACTACCACTGGGAATCTCTTTGGAAAATAAAAGAAAATGAAACTTAGCTGGTGTTTTTCTGCTCTGCATGGGGAACAAGTTCTGCAGAGAATCAAATCAGAAGGCAGATTTTCATCAAGAAATCACATTCCAAATGGCCTTTCTACTTTTCTCCTTTTGGTGTTTTTATGCACAAGGACACAGGGAATATGTGGAGATAATTTTCCCAGTTGACTAATGGTTTGTGACTGACCTACGAATTTTCATCCCAAATAACTTATGGATTGCCTCCTAATTAGAATTCTGTTGTGTCTTTTTTGTCTTTTAAAAGTAACTTATACTCTTCCAGAAAATATTTTAGGCAAGTTTCAATAAAATGTACACTTGCAGTCAGTTTATTAAAATAGAAAATCAGAAAGCATATAAAACAGGAGGTTTAAAATAGATTCTGTAACTTAACATTAAATTTAATTGTGAGCTTCCTGGCAGTTTTAGGAGAGAGGAAACACAATGGGTGACGTTGTTTTCAGCATCCTTTGAAAAGGAGCGTTTTACTGCTTCTGAAGATACTCGCCTTTCCTGTTACTCAGTTTTAAGAGGATGTTTATCTAATTAGCCCTTATATATTTTACCAAAAAGAATAAAACTCTTTTTCTCCACAAAAAAAATTGGAAGCACAATACTAAGCGTACACCCAAAGCGAGTGAACACCGGTGGGAAAGGAACTAATGAGATCACTGTTTTAAAACCATCTCGGTGCGCCTGACAGCATACCCTATACACTTACATTTCCCACAAGGTGAAACATCTTTAATATCACACTGTATATATATATTTTTTCATTTGCTTTGAATAAAGATAAAATAATAATGGCATTCAACTTTCTGAGTTGGGATATTTTACACATTCTGAGGACACTGAGAATTTTAAAATAAAGGTACACAAAGTAGTTACAATAGTATATCATAAAACATGAGCCCACTGTACCTCCTACCCTCCACCACTCCAGCCAAAATGTGGCTAATTTAATATGGGAATGTTTTCTCTTATATGAGTATACTTTGTCACTGGAATTATTTTTTTGTTGTTGGATCTTCCTTTGCTCTTAAGAATGTTGTGAAATAATGACAAGCGTTATCTGGAATTTGTTGACATAGAAAGAGGGAGTGCTAAATCTGTGAGTGATTGGAAGAGTGTGGTGACCTCAGCAGTGCTCTGTGTCATGGAAGACCCATCATGTCTGCTCAGCAGGGATGCACGCTATCTCAGGGTTGAGATGCTTTCTTTCCAGTGGACTCAAGCTAGGCCCTGGGGGTGGGGTGGGGGTGGGGGAAGACTGAGTTCTCCAAATTTAACTTAATTGGCATTGTGGGAAAACTTCTTTTCCACATTTTCAGCCCACACTGTGTACTTAGTGTAAACCAAGGACTGTAATTGTGAGAGCTAAAGACAGGGCATGGTTTTACACCAAAATTTCCATGATCCACCATCCTGTGTAACAAAGTCACTCAACAAAAGTTACCAAAGCAATGTTACACCAGGACTGAGCTTTAAGGAATACACAGAACTCATAAAAAGAGAGAGATGTTGGCTTTTCACTGCACATATATTTAAATGTTTCTATTGTTTTTCTCTTTGGGAGGTCCTGTCTTCAATTCAGAGTGGAACTATTTTAAGAGTTCTTTGTCTAAATTGCAAGAACACCCTTCTGGTTCTTCAGGTGATCTGTCACTGCGCTGACTTCCCAACATTCACAACATTTCGCAAATTATTGAAAGCTTTCTTAAAGCATTTATTCTTTCAAATATTTATTAAACTTCTAAAACTATCTGAACAATACTAATGTCTAAAGACTTTCTTACCATTTCTTCCACCTCATTCTGTGACACTGACCACCTTTGGCTGGGTGTACTGTGTTTCTTTGCAGTTTCACCTTTTTCCTCATTGACTTCCACTCATGGTGCTAGTTCAAATGTCAAACTGTGGAACTAGGCACTGAAGCTTTCTCCACGACTTGGCATTGTTGCCCCTTAGTCATTAGCACTCATTTATTCACTCATCATGTACCTATTAACTATCTACTACATGTGGAGCATATTTATTTGCTAAATGAGTTTTAGATTTGAAAACTATTCATTCTACTTGAAACTAAGCTGGAAGGCGCCCCCATCACCTGAGCACGACAGTGTCTCCCTGCGCTGGGCCCTCCATCTGCCTCCCGGGCCTTGGCTCCAATTTTTAAAGGCAGGTTGAGGGAGAAAGGCTCACAAGCTGCAGAGACACAGATTGACTTGTGTTGAATGTTGGTGTAGTAAAGTGAGGAGGGGAGAAAACTTTGTTTTATAAAAGGTAACCATAGAATTTTTAGGAGAGAAGTCATTGTGTATGAAAATATTTTGATGAGGTCTCTGCATGGGAAGGGAAACCCCCCCCAGGTCAGAACACAGCTGCTGTGTTCTGCCTGATTTTCTGACCCCATGGAATCGTGAACATAACATGAATTAATGCAGCAATAGGCAACCAGAACACCAATGTGGAATGTTTCACTGCCAATACTGCTTTCGTTAGATTCAGGTTTCGGTGGTGGTTCTTAAATCTACCTTTAATATGTATTTTAATTTTTTTTTTTAATTTTTACATGAGGTAACTCAATTTCAAGAGTATCAGGCAGAAATTCCAGTAGAAGGAATTGTTAATAGTGGGTGAACCATGGAAGCAGATACAGCTAGTGTTAAATTCCACTTCACTTACTTATTACTTATACACACTTGGGTATTCAAAAACATGTGTAAAGTACCTGATTCAGATCAGGTGCTGGACAGATGGCAGTCCCCACCTTACTCCATCCTCAGTTTCCCTTCCCTTTGTATGCTGCTGCCATGTTAGAGGCACGAGGGCGGACTAGAATGAATTTTGGACTCAATGAAACAAGGAATTCAAATATAAGCGTTATGTATGCAGGCTTAGAAAAATCACTTAAAACCCGAGTCTCCATTTCTTAATAGAATTCCTGAGAAAATTAAATGAAATCATTTATGTCAAAGGGGGTCAGCACAGCTCCTGGCACAGAAAAAGTGCTCAATGGATGGAAATTACTCTTGACATTATTACAACTCATGTCAAGTGAAAATGTTAATAAGACTGCATTAGGAGGTCCATACCATGTTTCATCATGCTTTTGGGAGGGTAGTGATGGACATTCCTATCGGTTTTATCTTTTCAGTCCTGGGTTTCTCCTCCTCCTGGAACAAAGAGGTTAATGTATGTTTCAGTAGATTTCAGCTCTCTGTAAACTGCCGACTTTTAGGAAGCTAAGGTTTATGATGTCTGTAATATAAATATGGCTGTTGGATTTATCTCCTGTGTGAATCAACTGGTTTATTTTTTTTTTAAAGCATTCCACTTTCATAAGCACTTTTCCTCTATTTTTATCTGATGTAACCACACTGACTGTTCTTATCTCAACATTTTAGCTGAATCCTGTAGACATGTTTCTTTTTCAAACCAGGGTCATCAGGGGACTTTTAGGACACAATCTCTACAGAGAGCTATGTTTTCTCCCCATCAGAAAAAGAAAAGAAGGGAGAGGGGAGTGGAATCAGGATGGGTGAATACAGACCATGTGGGATTCTGGAATTTTTTTGGGGGGAGACAGAGTATCTCTTACTATCAACCTTTTTGAATAGTACCAACTACTATGTTAAAAAAGAAAAGAAAAGAAGCTTTAAAAACCTGTCATTTGTATAAGAAGATCACTGAACAAAAAAATATCTCTCATCCCGCGTTTTCCAGACTTATTACATTGGTGCTACACGGTGTCCTGAACCTGCGCGACTAGTATTTTCAGGTCCTGAGTGAGAACGGTGCAGAATTAAGGAAAATACACTTAAAGAATTAAAAAATAAAAGATGGGGTCTGGAGGGCTCTGCAATTACTGCTGGCAGAAACAGACCACCCAAGCAGAAAACATGGCTGTGCCCCAAAACTGCATCTTCTTTTATTTACAGGACAAAGTGGGACATTAGCAAATCAATAAGATCTTTTCTATTACAATTTTCAAGGCAACCCAAGAATTCTACCAAGTGCAGAAAACCCCCACCATACATTAACTTAGACAAAGAAGCCAGTCTTTCCAGGGAACATGGAGGGTAGGATGAGCAAATACATGGAGGTGTGGGGAAGGGCTTAGCCTTTTGCAACTTAATCAGGCAAGTGAGGTGGGGAGTTGGGCAGACTGTCAGC
This sequence comes from Saccopteryx bilineata, assembly GCF_036850765.1. Classification (NCBI taxonomy): domain Eukaryota; kingdom Metazoa; phylum Chordata; class Mammalia; order Chiroptera; family Emballonuridae; genus Saccopteryx; species Saccopteryx bilineata. The sequence continues at coordinate 133,078,674 of NC_089494.1, forward strand.
TTAAGCCAATTCGCCACACCTCTGTCCCTCAGAAATCCAAACTCTAAAAATCCTGTTGATTTTTGGTCCCTGACATATCCCCCTTTTCTATTTTTTAACTTTAATTTGTGTGCTGTGATTTATACTCATCTGATTTCCCATGTTCTGATTTGGAGGCAGGCTGAAAAAATATAAAATAAACAGCAAAATTAAAATAGCCAATACTAACAGATACCAAAACAAGTGTCTTAATACAGTGAAGTGATCAAAGCCTTTTAGATTGTCGAGCAAATTCTTAGCTAATACAGCAGGATCTAAAATAAAATCTTTGCAGTTTTGAATGCCCTTAACATATTCATGTAATTTCACCAAGTCCATGTTGACACCATCACCGCACCACATTATTTGTAAATGTAACCCAACCCCACTTCTGTCTGAGAACTGTCTCAAGGATCAGGAGTCACACACATTCAGGAAAAGTCTGCATGGTACTGGAATTGTTGTCACATTTCCACACTTTGCAGTTAGCGTCCAAGTCCCAATGACCACTGCTTCTTGCTGGCAATGATTCAGGTAGACTGAAAAGGACCATCTGCAACATGTATGGAGATGGAGCTTCTGTTCTCTTTAACCTGGAGAGATAAAAACAGGGGGCCTTCTCCTGGAGTTTGCAGCTGCAGGGTGGTAGAGGTAAATTTGTAACAGAAGTGGGCAAAAAGGAGAGAGAGAGAGAGAGAGAGAGAGAGAGAGAGAGAGAGAGAGAGAGAGAAGCTCTGTATTTGGAGAGGTCCCCACCTAAAATAGGCATGGGGCATTGAGGCAGGAGGAGAAAAGAGTGTGTAAAGGAGACACTATGTATTAAACAAGGCAGTGGATCTGTGGCAAACAGGAGGAAAATAAGACCATCAACACTCACAACAGAGATCTTTGAAGAATGAGCAGAACCTGAATATTCAGACAAGGAAGCGTAAGTGGCCCTTTGGGTCGATAAGAAATGAAATCGGCTTACCTGCTACTTGGACGGTTACCCTAGGCTTATCCACAGTGACATGAGATGGTGCCAACGGCCCTGGGCACCTTTAGTCTACAGTGGCAAGTCCCAACAGGCTGGGCAAGGTTAGGTCAGAGATAGCTGGAGCAGGGCTGGAAGAGGCTGAACCCTCCCTTAGAGGAGCGAGGGGGCAACTTACTTTCTAGTGTCTCTCTTTCCTCACAGCAAAGGCATGTCCCTGGTGGGGGCCAAGAAGTCAGGCAGGCTTTAGCCCAATGACCTTCCTTTCCACTCTTGAAGCAGGGCCCTGATAGAGGCTTATGAGTCCCCTTAGGGGTGTTGGAGCCTTTAAGGGCATATGCCAAGAGCTGGTATTTTGCCTGATCTCTTTGGGCTCTGTCTGCCTTTTCTTGTTCCTTTTGGTCATTATAGACCTTAAAAGACATGCTAAGAAGATCTTGCTGAGGGTTTTGAGGGCCCTCGTCCACCTATATAAACTTTTTTTGTATATTTGGAGCTGATTGGAAAAAGACAGAACAGTGTTATTAGCTGGATCAAATGAAGGAGAGTAGGAATTTGCAGGAGAAAGAGGTTTGCAGTGTGCTAAGAGGATTTGAGAGATGGAACAGGTTTGACAGAGAAAGGGATGAGAGCACAGTAAAATAAACCATATACAATTGCTCTTGTGAAGTGAATCTCTCATCCTGGCTCATGATGTCCCACCAAATATTCAGGAAACAACCAAGGAGCCTCAGCAGACCTAGGAAAAACACACACATATCCTCAGCCCCACAAGAGAACAGTCTGGCCCTTGCCAGATTCCTGAGTGGTCCCTCCATTGCACTTCAGGAAAGACTTTCCTTGTAGCATTCCAGAGACTCTCAGCTGCTGAATGGCCCTGTACATCAGTATTCAAAGAAACACTTTTTTTTAAGTAAAAAGCATGATAAAGAAGATATGCAGGAGTTCCAGGATATGACTCCCCCTTTTCAATTTATTTATAATTCACCTTTAAACATTTGGTGGGCATGCTTTATAATACCTTGATTTTGAGGATTTAAAAAAATACCTGTCTTTATGTTAATTTTAACAAAATATAGTAAATGCTTTTCCAAGTAACATTCCCATACTTTTTTAAACATTTCTACCCCATTAATTAACAGGCAATTTAGAGAGTATATTAAGGCTGGAAAAATCCAGTATGACTTTCATTATCTTCCCATAGTAAAAAACTAGAGCTTTGTTGGGAGGATTCAAACTGCCCCCAAGCCATGCAGCTTGCAGTAGCTTGCAGCTTGCAGCTTGGAGCAGCTCGACCAAATTAGCAAGTCTTTAGGATCCACATTTCATTCTATTTAAATTTAAATGAGCACACCTTACATGTTCCAATTTAAAAAATGTAGGGATAAAACCATTTTATTGTTTCAATATTAGAGCCAGCACTTCAATTTTGCATGCAAGAACTTAATTTAGGCCTTAAAAACCACATTTAGACAACATTAAACAAAGACTAAACAGAAACAAGAATTAGACAAACTAGACAAACCAGAGAGAAACCCGAGATTTCATATTAGAAAGATGTCTGCCTGATTTTAGGGCATTTTTTGAGAGGGACAAAAGAAGGATGAGACTAAACAAAATTCTTTCTCGAAAAACCTCAAGGTGGCTGCATGAAAATTTTGTATAGCCACATCCAAACAGGCGTCTCCCGCCTTAATTTCCCGGTAAAGAATAGAAAAGAAATAAAATGATATTGCAGCTAAAACATCAAAGAAAATCAAACAATAACAAGAAAAAGCTGTAACTTTCCTAATACTTGAGTCTTCTATCCATTTTCAAATTCTAATAGCTGCTGCAACTGGTAGCCCAGATTGATTATGCTGAAGTTTCTCTACCTCAATTTTAGCTGATCGGCAAACTTAGTTGACTTGGGCGGGGAAGGCTCCACTGTCTACCTCCCTGAATCATCTGCCCTTTGGCAGTATATTTAGACTTACATTCATTTGCCCAATGTTTCCCAATCCTGCAGCTGGGGCAGAGGTCCAGAGTTTTAAGAGCTAGCCGGTCTTGAAGGAGAGGCCGAGACTGACATCCAGGGGGAGCAAGGATGTTTCTAGCAAAATGCCCCAAACCCCTGCATTGGAAACAAGATCTACGAGCAGAAGTACTTCCCTGACCTTCTTTCTTCCGTTTGTTCTGCCATTTATCAAAGTATCCTGGAAACCTCTCCTTAAGCGCTGTGGCAAAAGCAAGACCTTGAATGTATGAAGTCCCAACATCAGCGCATGTTCTGATATAGTCCTCTGTATCTCCCTTCTTGTGGTGAGGCTGAAGTGCAGCCTGGCAAACAGAATTAGCATTTTCATACGCTGTTTTACTAAAATCCCTCCTACATTTTTGCCTACCACTATTCTTTCAACTGCCTGAATCAGCCGTAAAACTGATTGAAATGGCTCATCTGCACCTTCCCTAATTTTCTGAATTCCTCTGTTTTGGCCCCTGTATCTCAAACCTGATCTAAAGCTTGTTGGAGTGGGGATTTCCAAGGGTCAGAGACAAAGACCTTGGGGGCAACCCGATAAGCATAAGAAAAAGCAGCAGAGGGCTGCAGAGGTGCAAATGTTAAAATGGCCACAGCCACGACATTTTCATCTCCCAAGTCATCCTCAGACTCCAAGGTTTTCTCATATTTACATTACTCCATTTCTACCTCACTCTGATTAAACAACATCTTCTCCTCAAATAAAAACATTTGTACAAAAAGAAAAAGTTCCCTCACTTTTGACCCTAACTGTCCCATAATTTATTACTCCCGATTATACTTTCCCCAAAACTTTGCTCAAAAGCTTTACTTCTCAAAAGCTTTACTTATTTGCATGCACTTGGGGAGTTCCATCACTTCCTTTTAGTTTAGTACTCCCTTTCTCGAGTCCCTGGTTCAGGCAACACTTGTCACGAACAAGTGCAGCTAGTATTTTCAGGTCCCGAGAGAGAACGGTGCAGAATTAAGAAAAATACACTTAAAGAATTAAAGAATAAAAGATGGGGTCGGGAGGGCTCTGCGATTACTGCTGGCAGAAACAGATGGCCTAGCAGAAAACATGGCTGCGCCCAAAAAACGCATCTTCCTTTATTTACAGGGCAAAGTGGGGCATGAGCAAATCAATAAGATCTTTTCTGATTACAGTTTCCAAGACAACCCAAGAATTCCACCAAGTGTAGAAAACACCCAGAATACCTTAACATACACAAAGAAGCCAGTCTTTCCGGGGGTGCATGGGGGGCAGGATGAGCAAATACATGGAGGTGTGGGGAAGGGCTTAGCCTTTTGCAACTTAATCAGGCAAGTGAGGTGGGGGGTTGGGCAGACTGTCAGCTTAAGCCAGTTCCCCACACCTCTGTCCCCCAGAAGTCCAAACTCCAAAAACCCTGTTGGTTTTTTCAGTCCCCAACAACATGGGAACATCACTAAATTCCTTTGGGAGGAGTGTGGGGTCAGTATGATATATTTTGCTCCATTGACTTGAAGGATTGATTGGGTCCTTGCCTTTTACTCAGCATTGTACAGACATCTCTCTTAAAACTGTGTGCTTGATGGAAGAAGAACCTTCTCTAGGGACATAGGAAGGTGTTTCTTTCTTCTTTAGTTGGACATACACAAGTTTCAGTGATCCTTTGTGAGAATATTTGTATTCCACCAAAGCTCTGTGCATAGAGCAAAACGACAGCCTGGGAAGTGCAGCATGTCGAGGGTATGGCACATAGTAGGTCAGCTCTTAGTCAGGGCTGGTTCTCTTCACTGCCCGCGACAATTCCGACCTGATCCTTCCTCCATCTCAGCTAATACTCACGATAGTAGTAGGCGGAGAATTCAGAATCAGAAAGAGCTGCGTTGGTGTCCCAGCTCTGGTTACACCATATGTTCCAGCTCTCCCAGCTCTAGAATAAAGGCACTGCCAAGGTATTGGGAATGAAATAACACATGTAAATGAAGTAATGCCTATAGCACAATATCTGGAACATAACAAGCATCCCATAAACATTAGCTAAAAGTTATACATTAAATATTGCCTCCACTTGAAGACTGAGGGAATAGAGAAGTGGAGTTTCAGTGGCTCATGCAGGTCATGCATCTAGTCGGCAGTGGTGGAAGGGAACAGAATTTTGGCTCAAATCTAAGTCCTTATAACTACAAAACACTATACTGAATCTGGTTTGTGTTTTGGGATATGTTAGCCACTGACCCAGCAGCAAGGCCAGCTGTCTTTCTGTCTACCGCGGGAATGAGAAGTGTTTACTACAACGCAGCAAGGACCTGGGAATTCTTATCTACTTTGGTTTTGTGCTGTCTCTCTCCCTTTCCTAAACTGAAATGCTGGAAACTCCATATTATCTCCTTGTTCCCCAGTGGGATTTCAATTCACCCTCTGCCCTGAGAGTAGTAGATTGTGGCTATTACCTCACTTTCCTCTCTTTCTAGGAAGTTTAATAAGACCTGCAAGAAAAAAAAAGGGCAACCATAAGACAGAAGTAGTCAGACTTTTCACCAGCTCACATTGACTATTGTGAGTCTAGGGTACAGGAGTCCTTGACTGAATAAGGACAAACAGCCCACTCTGAACTTCCATCAAAGGCCTCTTGAAAACAACGAGATGGGCTTCAATATACATGAGTCAGAAACATCAGATTACATTTCCAGGGAATTAGTCAGGGATTGAAAATTTAGAGGAAGAGGGGCAGGGCAACCAGCACTCTGGGTTTCACCAAAAACTTTCCAACCAGTTATCTTGCCTTGCCCTGAGATAGTCCATTAAAAAGTGTCATCTGTCCCCAAGTGATAGGGTTCTAATAGCTACAGACACAGTTTACTGTTGAGGGCTTTGTCCCTCTTGTCAGGCAGCATGAGGTGATGGAAAGAGGCCTGGCTTTGGAGCCGCACCCTTCTCTCCGCTTGAGGCAGCGCGGGTCCTCACGGGCCCTCACAGGCCGGGGCCTATGACCACCAGTTCCCTGAAGGTGTGCTTTGTTGATTTTGCTCTTTAAAGACAAAATGATCTTAGAACCAAACTTTGTCTATATTTAGGTACATTGTTGATTGTGCAACTGGAGTCTCCAGTGCTCATTTCATAAACATATCAGAGTGTCTCAGGAGTCAAACGCAATGATGTTCTCACCACAGGCAGTTTCTGGGGAACTCAAAGGTCTCAAAGATGCTGATGTCCCTGGGGTTGGATTTGTGGAGGGTGGGGACAGAGTGTAGAGCAGCGGTTCTCAACCTGTGGGTCGCAACAGGTGTAGAGCTAACCTGGGAACCTGTGTGCTCTGTGGGTGTCCTTGTTTTTTTCGTTTGTTTTTTTTTTTTTACTTTCAGCTCTGTGAAAATATTATGGGCTGCAGTAAGTACAAGCCCTGAGCACCTCAATGGGAATGAAGAAAGCCTATAGCCAAGGTCCGCCCACTGGCTCTGGGTGCTCACTGCTCTTCTGCCTCCAGGGTCCTCCTGGGGTTCTGAGCTACTTCACCAGCCTCTTGGCCCCACCCCTGAAAGGAGAAGGCGGATGTGAAGATACTTTAAAAACAAAGGGGATAGGAAAGACAAAATCACTTTCTCCAACTGTCTAATTCATGTCTCGTGAAATTCCCTTTGATCTCTGGCTTCGTTTATTGCATCTTGGCCCAGCCTGTTTGCTTCTAGACTCCAGAAAAAGCCGCAGAGGCCTGCCTGGGAGCCAAGTGCAGGCCAAACTATGGCGCCCTAAGAGGAAGCCCCTCTGGGCACAGGCTCCGGGGTGGGGGGTGCTGGCTCAGCACCCGGGCCACCGTAGCCACTCTGTTCCTTGCCAGGCCCTGTAAGTTCAGACTTTGCTGTAATTAATAGGCACAGCTTCTGCTTCCTGTCCATATCCTAAAGGTCACACTAGCCTTCCCCAGCTCTATGCCAGGATAAGGGAGCTGAAACACCAGGAATGCTCTAGCATGGAAAGTCCAGCCCTCACCCTGGCCCTCAATGCAGCATGCATTGGAAGGAGGGGAGCTGCCCACCCATCCTGAAGCCCTTTCTTCAGCAATCACCCCCATGGCAGGATCAGGCTATCAGGTGACCAGACTGCTTTTCAAGAACACAGCAGGCCCTGGCCGGTTGGCTCAGTGGTAGAGCGTCGGCCTGGCATGCAGAAGTCCCGGTTCAATTCCCGGCCAGGGCACACAAGAGAAGCGCCCATCTGCTTCTCCACCCCTTCCCCTCTCCTTCCTCTCTGTCTCTCTCTTCCCCTCCCGCAGCCGAGGCTCCATTGGAGCAAAGATGGCCCGGGCGCTGGGGATGGCTCCTTGGCCTCTGCCCCAGGCGCTAGAGTGGCTCTGGTTGCGGCAGAGCAACGCCCCGGAGGGGCAGAGCATCGCCTCCTGGTGGGCAGAGCATTGCCCCCTGGTGGGCGTGCCGGGTGGATCCCGGTCGGGTGCATGCGGGAGTCTGTCTGACTGTCTCTCTCCGTTTCCAGCTTCAGAAAAATACAAAAAAAGAAAAAAAGGAGAACACAGCAGTTTACAGAGGAAAATTCCAACCTACTGCTTGCTTCCCTGCTGCACGATCATGGCCATTTGAGACGCAGCAGCCTCTAAGTTCTAAGGCAGACCTGCGAGTTCAAGCACAACCGAAACTTTTGACTAAAATCTGGAGATGAAAACCTTAATTATTAGAAGGATGGGTCAATTTCATATTATATTCAATAGTGCATAAACCCCATTACAATGAATCAGCTTGCACCGCTTACCTTCAAAGCTGCTTTCACCATTTAACAGGCAAACCATCTTGTAACCTCATCAAAAGAAAGGAGGGGCCTTCCTGTGCCAAAGGAGTCTCCGCCCGCTCTGTCCCAGGCACTGCGTGCCCAGGGCGTGTTGTTACCTGGATGTGTCCAACAGACTTTTCTGGTTCTCAATGTGGGTAACACCAAGAAGACGATGGCTTATAACATTTGCTAATTATTTTTAAAAAGATAGCAGTGCCTGGTTTACCTGGCCTGGAATGGAGTTACTTAATAAACACACACAGGCAAGGAAAGGGAAAGAAAACAGCACTCCCCCCCCCCAAGCAATTGGTGTCATCCTTTCCATCCCATACAGAGAACGAAGGGTGATACTGGATGGAGAGCTCAGTAGGGGTGCACAGCAGTGATACCTATTAGCCAAATTTTGTTTTTAGAGGACAGTATCGGGGATCCAGAAGCTGACTAAAGCAGACAATATATTCAATAGTACGGAGACATCAGCCTTCTTCTTTTTTACTCTATCCTACTTTTGCTGTAACTACATAAACCAGAGAGAACTTTCTGCACACACATCGCTATTGTACCATAATGTCAAGATTGAGGGAGTACACATTTTTGTTTCTTTTAAAGAGATTTTGAACAATACTCAGATTAGAGCAATACAGAATTAATGCATATCATGACTCTGATTTTACCCCTAAGAACATCCCACTTTGGAGTGAGAGCAGGCCCCTTTCTGCACCCGTCGAGTGCCCTACTTCTTCTCCTTTGAACTGGGAGAAACAGTCATGCTTCCTTACCCACCAGGGATAATTCCCAGGACTCCCAGTGAATGAATGCCCAAAACTGTGGATAGTAATGAAGGCATACTATGTTTTTTTCTATATATACAGACCTATAAATAAATTTAATTTATAAATTAGGCACAGTAAGAGATTAACAATAACTAAAAATAAAATAGAACCATTATTCATAGTATACTGTAATAAAAGTTATGTGGCCTCTCTCAAAATATCTTATTGTACTGTCCTCACCCTTCTCTTCCTTGCAATGATGTGAGATTATAGATGACCATGGAAAGAGATAATGTGGGGTGAATTCCACACGTATGTGACATAGTTTTAGGTGACTATGGACCTGTTGACATTATGTGCGGTGACCCTGCTGACAATATGCTTCAGATGACCCTTGATCATGAGCCATGACACCGTCAATGGATGGATTTCAGAGGTGGACAGTGTCACTGGTTGGGTAAATTTAATATTTTTGAGTCATGGTTGACCACTGATAACTGACACCTTAGAAAGCAAAACCATCGATAAGGAGGGACTGAATGTAACTTAGTCAAATGGTCCCTAGTGGTCTGAGGAGGTTACTGCAATTTCATTAACATTCGTATGCAATATATCCATGACTGGTCTCTGAAAACAGGTTCTCAGCCTGCCTTAGTAACAACAATGAACGTGTTATACAGCAAACAAAACACAGGTACCTGGAATCAACATGCTGCATGGCTGTAGCAGTATCACTAGGAGGAGCCCTTGCTTATTTAATAATAGTGACAAAGCCATTGCTTACTATAAACCCAAGGGTAACTTCAAAAATGTGAAAATTAATTTTGAACAGACATTTATCAAAATAAACATTTATTCTTACTTGTTCCAAAGAGATGTTAAGCCCATTTCAGGAATAAGTAAATTACAGAAAGATATATGAAGGTGATGTAGAAAAACAAAAGGTTTTCTCTCTCTCTCTCTCTCTCTCTCTCTCTCTCTCTCTCTCCTCCTCCCCCTCCATCCTTCCCTCTCCCCCCTCCTTCCAAAGAATAGTAAATAGTATGATTTTTTTTTTTTAAATTTCCCTCTGGGGTTATAATTTTCACCCAGGGCCTTTTTGAATGTCAGTAGATTTGCCTCAGAAATGAGGACGCAATTATGAATTTTATTTTCCACTACCCATTGAGAAATCTTGTTTCATTAAATGTGTTAATAATCTTAAGTTTCATAGTGTGCACAAAACTCTATGGCATAGCTTAAATTAAAAGGCAGACAAATAAAAAACCTAACAACAAAACCCAGGATAGCCCTAGGTTCTACTTTATGTTACAAACATTTTAAGAATTCCTAGGCTTAGACTTGGTGAAATCAGGCTAAAGGAGAATGAAATAACTTTTTTCACCTCTTATTTCCAGAGGTTCATGTAATGAGTAAAATCTCATAAGTATAAACCCATTACTTTTTATTTTTTGAAAATTACATAAACACACTAAATTCAGAACAACTAGAGAGGAAGGATGAAAAAGAATTCATGGGTTTAACAAGACCCTGTGAACCCAAACTCATAGGTTTTCCTGTTTTGCAGCAAATGCGTTCCCATCAAGGTTTTGTTCTGACCCCTGGTTTTTCCATTCCGGCTTGTGGGCAGCCTTCTAACTTCTGAGATGTTTCATTCTTAAAAACCTTTTCATTCACAACGACTAGGAGGCTGGTTAGCTATTCTGTGTCTAAAACAATGGTCATCTCTTTTCAGACAGTGGCATTCCTGTCCTTAGGTAACATAGTTCTGCCAGCTCTCTCTCGTCTCAGCAAGAAGTGGTAAGGCAAAGTGGCGTTTTGTCATTTCTGTATTCTCTACCTGTTCTTTCCTTCCCACATTCTTGTATACTGACATTGAGCGAATCAGAAGTGAGGCCAGCGGCACATGGTGGTTAGGCACGAGCACTAGAGCCAAGAGGAGAGCCTGGAGCGGGTTCTTTTTGGCCAAGGGTCTTCAGGACTGTGCTCTTCAGTGACAGTCAGGGCCACCCATGTCTGGATGCATTTGGAAAGAGTTATTATTTAAAAAATTAATTTGATGCAAAGAAATAATGGTTTTTGAAACAATTATGTTTTTTAGAAGATGATTAACCTAATGAACTTGACTGCTCCTATTTCATTGAACAGAATGCAAGCTGGTGGGAAAAAAACCCTAATACAGTGGCACCTTGAGATATGAGCAGACCAACATATGAATTTTTTTAAGATATGAGCTGTGACTGGGCCCGTATTTCTGTTTGAAATCTGAGCAAAATTCCGAGATATAAAGTCGTGATGGGGGGGGGGGGGGTAAAAAAGTGCATTTTTTTACAATTAAGTTTTTGTGGTTTCATTTTAAGTAAAGAAAGAGCAGTTTTAGTTTTGTTTAAAGTAAAGAAAATGCAGTTTTAGTTTACATTGGTGTTAAGAAAGTGCAGTTTGGGTTTATGTGTCTACAGTCCCTTCCTCCCTCCCTCCTCCTCCGCCATTCACTTCTGTTAGCCATAGTCGTCTGTCTTCAAGGTAAGAATACAGTACTAAATAACACTTTTTTCTTTTATTTCATATATTTTGTTATGCATTGGTAAAATATACATGTGTGTTTCTTAATTAAAAACATGTCTTTTTCATAATTTAGGATGGTTTGGGGATGTTTCACAGGGCTGGAATGGATTAAATTTATTTCAGTTACTTTAAATGGGAGAAATTTGTTTGATATAAGAGTTGACTGACTTATGAGCTCAGTTACAGAACGAATTAAACTTGTATCTCAAGGTACCACTGTATACAAAAGCAGATCACATGACTCCACAGAAACATTTGCTCCATATCTAAAAATGTTACCTTTCTGTTAGAGTTCAAACCTTTGTGTCTCTCTGAGTACATCTGAGAGGCAGACAAAATCAATTAGCAACCCTTTCACCCTCTGGCAAAAAAAGAAATTTTTACAAGAATGCCTTCCAGAAGCTATAGGTTGTTTGGCTGTTGGCTTTTTGGCTGATGTGAAGGCAGAGAGACAACTTTGGGGCTTCCCCAGGGGACAAGAACTGGCTCCATCCTGTCTCTCCTCTACCTTTGTCGGCTCAGTTCTCCAACCCCAGGGGGAGGGCCATGTCCCCATTTAGGGTCAGCTGTCAGGAGACAGATCTGTTTAATATTTAGCTTTGAAGGAAATTGGCTGAATCAAGTTGAAAGGAACCAGCTCCAAGTGATGGGGAAAAACAAAAACAAGCATCTCAATTGTTTTAACATTTCCACAGAAAAATAAAAAGATAAAGTCAAAGCAGGTGAAGGGGGAACAGAGGGAGTAAGGAAGGGAGGAAGCCAGGGATGAAGGAAAAAGGGGAGCTCTCCTAAAGTCCCAAATACTCACGGTGCACATCTGCCAACCCGGCATAAATACCACTGAGAAATACGTACAAGCGATGCTGCACACTCAAGAGCAGTCTTAGAACAGAGCTTTTTTACTTGAATGGACATACTAACCACTGGAAGTCTTTCTAAAAATGCAGATTGTGATTCAGTAGGTCTGGGGTGGAATATACAATTCTGCATTTCTACCAAGCCCCCAGCACCACTGCCACTCTGTCCCAGGGGCTCAGAGTCTAGAGGCCACCGGCCTCGCCCTCACAAATGAAGGTATTTAGAGACCTCAACTTGCAGAGGGCCACCTGTTTTAAAGCCATTCCTATAAGGAGAAATAGATTATAAAACTGAATACATGGGAATAATAAAATGAGAAAGGAGAGGTTTAAAGAAAAATGATTCACAATTTTTTAAAAATGGAAGTTTAGTGGGAGAAAAAAATTCAGCATGATTTCTTTGACATTTATTATATTTGACTTATTTTTCCCCACTTTAAAATCATTTTTATTTTTCAATTACAGTTGACATACAGTATTGCATAGTTTCAGGTATATACCCCAGTGATGAAAAATTACAGAACTAAATAATCATTCTGATAAATCCTGCACCCATCAGACACCATACATAGTTATTAAAATATTATTGACTATATTCTCTATGCTGCACTTTTCATACCCATGACTATTCTTTAACAACCAATTTGTACTTTTTAATCTCTTCACTTCTTTCACCTATCCCCCCAACCCACTCCCATCCAACAAATGTTCTTTGTTTTGTATCTATGAGCCTGTTTCTATTCTGCTTGTTTATTTTGTATTTTCGGTTCAATTGTTGATAGATACGTATTCATTGCCATTTTATTGTTTATACATTTTTTTATCTTTTTTCTTCTTCTTCTTAAAGAAGACTCTTTAACTGGTTTTGTGGTGATGAACTCCTTTAGTTTTTCCTTGTCTAGGAAGCTCTTTTTATTCTAAATGATAGCTTTGTTGGGTAGAATAATGTTGGTTGTAGGTCCTTGCTTTTCATCACTTTGACTATCTCATGCTGATCCCTTCTGGTCTGCAAAGTTAATGTTGAAAAATCAGCTGACAGTCTGAGGGAGCTCCCTTGTAGGGTAACTAACTGCTTTTCTCCTGCTGCTTTTAAGATTTTCTCATTGACTTTAACTTTTTGCATTTTAATTATGATGTGTCTTGGTGTGGGCCTTTCCGGGTTCATCTTGTTTGGGAATTCAGCATGAATTACAGAGATTTTGATCTCTGACTGAGGTAGTAGTTACAATTTTTCATATTCGATTATAAAAGTAAATCAAATGCAACTATTCAAAGTGTGAAAATATAAACTGTGTAGCCATCCTCCCTCAGTAACATTCATCACAGTCACCAAAGGAGCCCATGGAAAAAAATAGGTTGTTGATCTCACCTGAGATTCCTCGTCATAAAATTTAGGGGCAGGGTCCAAAAATAATTTTTCATCCATGACCTGAGATATTATGATGCAGATGCAAAAGACCACACTTGGAGACATGAATTTCTCCCTTCTTTTTCATTTTAGTAAAGCACCTCAAAACACTCTTCCTGTGTTTGGGAAGTCTCTATTTAACTTGCTTCTTCAGGCTTCCATGTGGGCAGAAGCATATGTCCTTGGCCTCAATGGTCAACAGGGCAAAGGGGCTGCCATCTTGACAGCCAACCAGACATGTCTTGTAGACTCTAGCAGAAAGCAATGCTGCCCCACTGTGCAAGCAGACACCCTGAGGCTTCTGGGGCTGGTGGGGGCAGCATTGTCAATGGTAGAGGCCAGAACTCAGTATCACAAAGACGACTCCCTTTCCTATGCCTTGGACTCCCTTTACTTTTATATATTTTTAAAACTTTCACTTTTTCTGTGATAAGAACAAGAAATCTACCCTCTTAACAGTTTTAAATGCATAATACACCGTGGTTGGTCATACTACAATGTCGTATAGCAGATCTCTGGAGCTCACCCATCTAGCTTAAGTGAAACTTGGTCCCATTTAATTGGAGGAGCTGCTGCATTTGTCACCGGAGTGGTTCTAGTCAGCACATGATGTGGGCTCTATTCCTAGATGTTCTGCTTACAAGATTGTTTTTCTGGCCCTCCCAGGGAATCTAGGAAACTGTGAAATGTTTTTCAATAAAGTCTGTCTGCTTAGACTTACTGAGGAGGGCTGCTCTTGTTTACAGCTGAAGAAGCCTAATGACACCTGCTGACATAAAGCATTTTGTGCTTTAATGTTCTTCTTGCTGTCACCATTCCTAACAGATGGTAAAGTCTCTGCTTAATGGATATAATGCTCTGCTTTGGTCCTGGTTTACACCGGTGGCTCTATATTGTAAACATACAAGTATGTTTAGGTGCACAGATGTTATTTTAGGTGTAAATTCCCAGAACAGGGGGCTCTCCTCTCTCTGTCTGGCTTAGAAAAACTCTGAGCACTTTACCATATATAAATACGTCATTTATTATTTTTTTAAAAATCACTGTTCCAACTGGGTCTCAATGTAACATAAAGATTTTAAACTCAATTAAATGCTTGATGAGCAGCAAACATTATAGATATCACACAATTCACAATAATAAAAAAATAATAATTTAGACACCAGTGCAGAGTTCACTGACATGAGCATATGTGCTGGCAAAGAAACGAAGCCACTGAAAAATTCAGCAAACCGAAGCTGAAGGAAGCTTATTTGTATACGAGTCACTGGATCAATCCCAGGTCACTCTAGGGGAGATTCCCTCACAGTCTGTCTGTATTTACATTGAGGCTCATGTTAGCATAGATGAGTCATAGAAAGCCTCAGATCTTGGTACAGTGCATTGATGTTTCAAATGTTGCTAGTTTGGGGAAACAAGGGCAAGAACTGTTGTCTAATGGCTCATTACCATACAGTGGAACGAGTGTTGTTGAGCAAGCTGAGATAAGTGAGTTAATCAAATAGTAAAATAGATCAGCTGAAAACAAGGATAAAACAAATAAGTTTTTGCTTACTTTTTCGATTATTACTCTGAAGGCTCACTTTCTTTTGCTACATAGGAATGTACCTATATTTCCTACACAGACCTAATGTGTCTAGGAAACACAGCAGAGACGGCTGGAGTGCAAACTCAGTTTGTGATCCTAAAACTCCCGTCATCTTCAGTGACAGCATAACAAAACGTCAGACTTGGTACAGATTGTTACTATGGTGTGCTGTTATTAAAAAAAAAATCTTTTCTGTTAAAACATTTGTGATGCTGGAGCCTTGTTTCTCCTTTGTAGGAAGGTTCCATTTGAGTTTCTGCCAGTAGGGGGCAGTAGAGAGAAGCTGCATGGCTAGGTGAGGTAGAAGAGACACTTCTTCCTGTCTGCGTCTTTCTTTAGACAGAGACGTTTGTTCCAGTAGCAGCTGCTGATTCCAGGGGACAGCTTTTCAGCACTCCTAGAACCAGCCTTAATCGTCTCTCTCAGTAACATCTAACCACCTGACCCCGGTTTTCCCCAGAGGCTGTCGCCTAGCCCCCAGGACTGTCCTCAAAGTTCCTGAGACACCAGCAGCAGCGGGGGCCCCCTCCCATAGGTTCCAGTTTTAGCTCCACACGCCCATCCTCCAGGCTTTTCTACTTTAGTAATTTCACTCTCTTTTCTTTGATCCTCTAGCTCTAGGGGTGGTAGCTGCAACCCAGCCTTGAGTACCTTTAAGTTTCGTTTTTGCCTGCAGAATTCCCCAATATATGGCAAACAGCTCCTTGCTCTGAATTCTCTCTTCTCAAAAGCTGGTGTGGTTCCTTCCTCCTGAGGGAATCTTGGTGACGCAGAAGGGCCTCAGGCTTCCTCCAGCCTCAGATACATAAACATTGAAATCAGTCACTGGCTGGAATCTCAAGAAACATTTTCCTAACAAACACTCTGGAATCAGAGGGATGCAGAGAGGTTTGATACATTTAGTCAGTTTAAACTTCCACAAGTTTAACTCTGTTCTCAATGTATTATACTTTCCTTTTTGAAAGTCCTGAACCAAAAAATCGTAAAATATTTGTACCTTTTAGTGACATTTAAAGACTATCTAATTAGCCTGACCTGTGGTGGCGCAGTGGATAAAGCATCAACCTGGAAACGCTGAGGTTACCGGTTCAAAACACTGGGCTTGCCTGGTAAAGGCACATATGGGAGTTGATGCTTCCTGCTCCTCCCCCCTTCTCTCTCTCTCTCTCTCTCTCTCTCTCTCTCCCCCCCCTCTATAATAAATAAATAAAATCTTTAAAAAAAAAGACTATCTAATTAAATATGCTGATATAGAAGAGAAATAGAATCCAGAAAGCTGAGGTAACTTACTAAAAGTCATACTACTTATTAGCAGTAAAGACAAGACTTGTATACAGAACTTTCATACCACTTACAGAACCTCACAGAAATGTCTCAGCAGAAGGAGTGACAATAATAGTACCCTTGGGACAAGCTGGACAAATTCTCTTACCAAAGACAATCAGAAAATCTGAAAAACAATTAAAAAAATAATCTTCTTGAAGGTATAAAAAAAGCCAACCAGAATAAAATTTAATCAAACCAAATAAAAATAAGACAGAAGCTTGATGGGGCTGGGAGAACAAAAATATGTGTCCAGGGCTTAACAAATGTGGGAGGCTCTGGTAGACCCTTCAATCTTTGTTTGAGACCAAGAAAAGATGGACAGCAGAAGAAAGGTAAATCAGTCCTCAAATGGATTGCAACTCAATATTAGATAATCTGCGTGACACTAAAAATATTAGTCCTTCAAATCTGATTAAGCTTACCCAAGAGGACTATTGTACCCAAGTGCCTGGAAGAAGAAGAAGAAATCTTCTCTGGAAGAACAGTTCTTATAATTTCTACAGTTTCAAATACAACATCCAGTACAAAATAAAAGATATCCAGGCACAGAAAAGAGACAACATAATAAAAACTACAAAATAAAATTTTTTTGGGGGGGAGACATAAACACAGAGGGACTCCAGAGGGTAGAATTATCAGACATATTCTTTAAAATAACTATGCATGTTTGAGGGAGTAAAAAAAAATTCTGGAAACTTTGGAAGAGAACTTTGTAACGTATAAAAAATGAGAAAGAAGATTTGAAAATAAGCAAAACAGAGGTTAAAGAACTGAAAAATATGAAACAAAAATTATGAGCTTAATGAATGGGTATAAGATCAGTGTAGACATGGCTAAAGAAAGTATTAGTGAAGCAGAAGACAAATCAGAAGAACATATCTGTAGAATGAAGAACAGAGAACAAAACAGGTAGAAAATACAGAAAAAATTCTCGAATAGAATGCTGAAGATGCAAGGGGAAAAAAAAGCAAGTATGGTAAATATGTGGGTGAATGTAGTATAAAATTGACTGTTAATGTTTAGTACTCTTTAAAATATGTATAGAATGACAATTCCCACTTTCTCTCCCCCTTGAAGAAGAGGAGTTAGAATGAAAAGGTGGAAGAGGAGGGAGAAGTGGTGAAGAAGATCTGAAACATAGCTCAGTCAGACATTTCCTCAGGTTCTGTCTTCCATGAAGTGCCTACAGCTTTACACTTCAAAATGTGTGTTTATAAGTGAATCAAGACTGATATTGGGTGAATTTCTGAACAGTACACAATTGTTCTTTCAACTGCTGGTCAGCCTTTAGCAGAATTTGAAGTTAGGTTTCAGAAAATGCATGGAAAGTCAAAGAATAAAGATGTAGATGTTTCTTGTTTGATGAGAATAATAAAAAGAGTCAAGTGCTTACTGTATTCCAGAACTGGTGGTAGATGCTTCACAATTATTAACTTATTTAATTTTTATAACAATGTGACGAGGAAGGTCTTATTTTCACAGTCTGTTTTATAGCGGAAGAAATGGGGCAAAAAAAAGGAATTAATAAATTGTCAAAGTGACTCTGCTGGAGTGAGGGTGAGGACTGGAATTTGAAGTGCCTTATTCTTCTCACAAATCTCTTTCCGCCCCCACCCCACCCCCTGCTCACATTCTTCACATAAAATATCTCTATTAATCTCAGCAGCGTTAGATTAGATAAGCCCCACCACCTATGCTTTAAAAAAAAGTCCCAGCCCTGGCCGATTGGCTCCATGGTAAAGTGTCAGGCAGGCCTGTGGAAGTCCCAGGTTCAATTCCCAGCCAGGGCACACAGGAAACGCACCCATACGCTTCTCCACCCTTCCGCCTCTCCTTCCTCTCTGTCTCTCTCTTCCCCTCCTGCAGCCAAGGCTCCATTGGAGCAAAGATGGCCCCGCGCTGAGGACAGCTCCATGGTCTCCGCCTCAGGCCCTAGAATGGCTCCGGTTGCAATGCAGGAACACCCCAGATAGGCAGAGCATTGCCCCCTAGTGGGCATGCCGGGTGGATCCTGGTTGGGTGCATGTGGAAATCTGTCTCTGTGCCTCCCCACTTCTCACTTCAGAAAAATACAAAAATAAGAAGAAAAATAAAAATAAATAAATCCCTGTGTGAATTTTCAGCTGCCAGGAATTCTGGATCACTAACATTGGGGGGTGGGGAGGGTGCCTACTACTACTGGGTTGATGGTTGTCAGGGTGAGGGCAGAGAAACTGGTCCTAAAGGCATCTGAAAAGTCATGGCACTCAAGAGTGTTATTTCTCTAATCTAGATGCTATGGGATCTCGGCAGCTGACAGCAACCACTGTGTGCTCCCCTCAGATGATGTCGAAAGCCAGAGAGAAACCAAATTCCACATGTTTTTGCAGAGGAGGATGAGATCTGCTAATTTTGACTAACTAGAGAGATCATTCCCTGGAGTTAATTCTGTTGACTTCTCTTTGGAGACAAGACCTGAGTTACTTATGTGTTCTTTACTATTTTCCATTTATGTGTCTTTGAGGACAATATGCACCCTTGGCTGTGATACCAGGAGCCAGTCATGCACATATTTAATAATACCTTGAATGAATTGAGTTAAAATTTTTAGAAATTGGATAAAAGGAGGAAAGAATAGATCTAAGTGTTGACCCTTGTCTGCCTCCACCCTTTATTTTGGTTGCTTGAGGTGTTTATGGTTTTGATTAAGGGTAAAGAAGTTGCTTTATTGGTCCCCTCATCACTCAGAAACTTCCTGATCTTTCCCCAAGGAAGAGTCTGTTTTACTTGGGAAAGGACTCACTGTGCCCTCTGTCTCAGTGTTCCCATAAAATACTGTAACCTTTAAGAAATACATAGATGAGGTCTATACTGAGGGCCACTGATAAAAAAAATTTGTAATTTTGAAATGTGTTTCATGATGAATGAACATCTGCAAAGCTCTTTGCACAGAGAGCTGCATGGCTACAGCCCTTCAGTCCGCCCTGTCTTTGTCAAACACCACCTTCTCCGGGAAGGCTCCATCCTGGTCAAAGTTGGGAGCCCTCCCCTGCACATAGAAATAGTTGCACTTCCTTCCCTCTGTTTTAGTTTTCTCCATAGAACTTATCACTGTATACTATACAAAGTGTCACAACTTATTATTGGTTTATTCCCATCTCTTGTCTTCATGAGTGAACAATTCTTCTTTTGTTCACTGTTGTATCTGCATAGATCATGGAACTCAGCAGGCATTCCATAACCACCTATTGAAGAACAATTGTATACAGTTCAGAAATTAACCCAATATTAGTCTTGTTGATTCACAAATAAACACACATTTTGAAGTGTAAAAATTTTTATGCCCTAGCACAGTCTATACTTTTTTGCACACAGATATATTTTAGCCCTTGAGAATCCCAAGATATTAAGGGTTTTACTTGTAGCTAACTGAGACTCATCCAGGACCATTTACCTTCTTGGAACAAGTTGGCCCCTCTCACCATGGCCATGGCTTCTGGGGATGAAGTATATTCACCCTCCCTTTGTTTCCTATTCAGCCTGTTTTGCCTCCATGACACATGAAGTCTTGACCCCACAGCTCCCTGTGAAGGCACTGGTTTGCACTTCACGTGAAGACCCAGAGGGGCCAAGGGTAGCCTGAGAGGTGTGACCGGAGCTGCACCTGAAAGCAGCTCAAAGAAGCAGGAAGGACTGGAATCTGGCCAGAAACTTCACGGGAGGCTGGACTTTGGTCCAAGTGCAGTCCACATGAGTGTGACTACAGTCTGGGCAGAGTTTTTGAGGATCAGATTCTGTATGCATGGCTGGCTCTGCCTTATTTATAAGGTGGTTCACAGTTTGACAAAGTCCTCCTTCCCCCAGAGAAAAGCTTTGGGCATAAGCAACCAAGTTCGGCAGCCGGAGCCTCCTGGAGTGGTCGGTGTCTGAAACACAAACAGATGACAGAACCACAACACGCAATTCTCTTTTGAAAAGGAACCAGAGAGAAAAAGGACAGTTTCAGGACAGGTTTATCATCTGCTGGGCCCGATTTTGAGCCAACAAACACAGGAGCTTTCCGTTGTCACTCTACCTTTCCCTTCAAAGCCCTACACAGCAGGGACAGAAACAAGTCTCCACTCCCTCAGTGAGACCCCCCAGTTCCTCCTGTGCCTCATAGGGACATTACTCTTTCCCACTGAAATACTTTCCCACTAACCCTAGAGCTGCACATCCAGTCCACACAGGCAAACGTGTTCACCCTGCTGCTGTGAGCGCCCACACCTGCGGCCCACCCCCAAACCTCCCCTCGGGCAGCCCGCAAGTGTCTGTCTGGGAATGTGGGCACACGCTTGGTCTGAGTTCCACTGTCCAGTGAGCAGAAGTGGCCCGCTAAAATAAGACAGCAGAGATACGGCAGGAGCGCAGTCAGTGTGGATATATCTGGCCCCTTCATGCTTCAGCAAGAGCTCCAGGTGGCATTATCGTCCCTTTGTCCTCTCACCATCCTGACAACCTCACAACAGAGACTGCATATTCTTCAGCTCCAGTCGTAGTGTGATAAGCCCACCTCCCCTGTGAGGCCCTCAGATGGTATATACCCAGGAACAGAGAAGCCTGTCTGTCAGCACAGAGACAGGAGGAGGGAGCAAGGCAGAGGCAGATTAAGGTCGGTTGAGGCCCTGAGCACAGAAGAAAATATTGGGCCCCTTAAAAAGGAGAGAGAGAGGAGTGACGTCATGGAAATGGCGCCGTGAGCAGCGCGTCCGACAGATCTCCCCTAAATCACAACAAATTTATCAACTAGAAACAGAAAAATTTATCCTCGGAGCATTCCGGAGTTCCACACAAACTGAAAGCGAAAGGACTGTTATCACTTGAATCTGAGAGGAGGGTGTGGAGGAAGCTACCGCAGGGACGTTCATTCAAGCCGTGAGGGAGTGCGCCTGTGGTGAGTCAGCCCACACTCGGGAGCAGCGAGCAGCCACCCAGTCCGGTTGCAGAGCGAACACCGCCCACACTCAGGAACAGCGAGCAGCCGGGGGCGCGCACCCGGTACGGTTGCAGAGCGAGCACCGCCCACACTAGGGAGCAGCGAGCAGCCGCTGGCGCGCACCCGGTCCTGTTGCAGAGCAAGCACCGCCCACACTCAGGAGCCACGAGCAGCCGCGGGCGCGCACCCGGTATGGTTGCAGAGTGAGCACCGCCCACACTCGGGACCAGCAAGCAGCCGCCAGCGCGCGCCCGGTCCGGTTGCAGAGCGAGCACCGCTAATGTTCCCAGCGGCCCGCACACTGCGAGTGAGAGTCACCAGCCACCGGTGCCCGGAGCACCCCATTCGCACGCGTGCCCTGGGCATTCCACACGCCCAGAGCGCCCTACTGGCCTGCACACCCAGGGTGCCCCATTATCCTGCGCCTGGTGCGATCCAGCCGCCAGCGGCAGGGCGAGCAGGAGAGGCACCAGGGTGGTCTTCTACTTGGGAGATTCTCTCCGTGGGCGGGGCACCTCACCCAGCCATTCAAGCTAACAATCAAGCGTTGGGGGAGGGGTGCGCGCAGGCAGCCTAAAATACCTTCGGGAGCACAGCTGCGACCCAATCACTGAAATTAGCTTAACCCATGAAATCTGCGCACCCTCGGTTCTAATTGATAAGATCTCTCTCAGTTCAGCGACCCAAGACAAGAGGCGTGATATTTTTTAGTGCCTCTCGCTAAAGGGGCGGGGGCAACTTCTGATTGATAGAGCCTCCATATTCAGGGATAAACGCTAACAAGAGGGACTTGGCAGATAATAAGATCTATACTACACTAGTCGCAAGCAGAGACTAGTGCCTCTTCTTCCCAGCCAAAACAGGCTACAAAGTGTGGAAAGCCTGGGTTGAGAGGTCCAACTGAATGCTAGGCGCTGAACAGTCACCTTGACAACAATTGACTCCCACCCCCACCTGATTACACTGGAGGCCCTGACTTCCAGAGCCTTTCCCAAAGCCTTGCACTGAGTGGGGATAGAGTGGGGATTTCCCAGCTCTTTGAGCCTCTTACTCCCCAGGCAGAAGCAGTTGCAGCCTTATAGCTGGATCACCAGGCTGCTAATTCAGGAGAGAGAATCCAGGAAAGCAAACTCTCTCATCGTTGGACCCTGCAAACGCCAACAAGCCTTGACTACCAGCAAGACTAAAGCCAATTATATGACATTGCCATAGAATCCCATCAACTGCAAATCCCTATCTAAACGTGACACAGGGGCAGAGCCTGGGGTTCAGAGTCACTGACCAGGAAGAGTGAGAGAAAAGAAAAAGGAAGAAGTTAACCTCTCAAAATCAAGAAAAATCCACAGACTTTACAATTTGTTCCACTAATTTTTTGTTGTTGTTGTTTGTTTCTTCTATCTTATTGCCTTTATTTCCTCCACCTCGGTCCTTCTATTCTCTGCCCATCTTATGCTTCCCTTTTCTTGAACTACACTACCCATGAGTGTTACATTTTATTTCTCTTCTTCATCCTCACCCTCCTTTAAGGTTATACTCCAAAACACTTAACTCTCACTCTCTCCTCTTTTGTTTTTTTTTTGATTTGCTTTATTTTGTTTTTTTCTCTTCCTTTTTTATTTCTTCCTTCGTTTTTCTCTTTTTCTTATTTTTTCCTTTCTATTCGTTTTTTCTTTTCTCGTTTTACTTTCCTCCCATTTAATCCTCAATCACGAACAAATTAGTTAATTTGGGACTCAAGGCTTTTTTTGGCTTTATTTTTCTTTTTTGCTTTTGTTTTTGTTTTTTTCTTGTTTGTTTATTTTTGTGGCATTTTGGGTCCTCCCAACCCAAGGTCTCCATTGTATTTAGTCTTTGCTCCACTTAATACAACAGATTTTTACTTATTATTTTTATTTTTTCTTCTTTATTATTCTTTTTTTTGGTCCTTTTTTCTGGTCCCCTCTTATCCCTCTCATTATATCTCTTAGTTGACCATCACTTACAAGCAAATCATCTTATGCTTGTCTGAAATTTTCTTCCTTTTTTTTTTTTTTTTTTTTTTTTTTTTTGCATTTAGTAGGTCCCTACTCCATTTTTTTGCCCCTTGAACTCTTCACCCCAAATCAGGCCCTCCATTATAGGCACGATATTTCCCTGAGGAGGGGAGAGGAGGGAAAGAGAAGAAAGAAAAAAGGGGGAAATAATAAATTATTACTGTTTTTTTTTGTGGGGTGTTTTACTTTTTTTTTTTTTTTTTTTTACTTTTTACTCTTTATTAATTCTAATTAGTGCTATCAAAAAGACCACCCTCAGATGCCAATAAGAAAGAGGAAATCGAATATTATGGATACAAAAGAAAGAGAGGTAACACAAATAGATGTGGAAAAATCTATGGAGAAAAGACTTAACATATTGGAAGCCTTGGAGCTAAATGACAGAGAATTTAAAATAGAAATCTTAAAAATACTCAGAGATATACAAGAAAACACAGAAAGGCAATTTAGGGAGATCAGAAAACAACTCAATGAACACAAAGAATATATTACCAAGGAAATTGAAACTATAAAAACAAATCAAACAGAAATAAAAAACTCAATTCACGAGCTGAAAAACGAGGTAACAAGCTTAGCTAACAGAACAGCCCAGATTGAAGATAGGATTAGTGAAATAGAAGACAAACAACTTGAGGCAAAACAGAGAGAAGAAGAAAGAGACTCAAAAAATAATAAAAAACGAGAAAGCCCTATAGGAATTGTCTGACTCGATCAGAAAGAATAACATAAGAATAATAGGTATATCAGAGGGAGAAGAGAAAGAAAATGAAATGGAGAATATACTCAAACAAATAATAGACGAGAACTTCCCAAGCCTGTGGAAAGAACTAAAGCCTCAAATTCAAGAAGCAAACAGAACACCGAGTTTTCTTAACCCCAACAAACCCACTCCAAGGCACATCATAATGAAGATGACACAAACCAATGACAAAGAAAAAATTCTCAAGGCAGCCAGGGAAAAGAAGAGTAGAACATATAAAGGAAGGCCTATTAGATTATCATCAGATTTCTCAGCAGAAACTCTACAAGCTAGAAGAGAGTGGACCCCAATATTTAAAGCCCTGAAAGAGAGGAACTTTCAGCCAAGAATACTATACCCATCAAAGCTATCCTTCAAGTATGAAGGAGATATAAAAACATTCACAAATACAGAAAAGATGAGAGAATTTATCAACAGAAAGCCCCCACTCCAGGAAATACTAAAGGGGGTTTTCCAACCAGATTCAAGGAACAAAAGAAAACAACACCACAAGTAACAGCTCCACCAAGAACACAATAAAACCAAACTTAAACTGTGACAACAAAGGAAAAAAAGGAGGGAGAGGATGGAGATTAACAGTAGCAAAGGACGATGAAGTGCAGAAATACTTATAAGATAGGGTACTACAATGAATATGGTAGGTACCCTTTTCATTACTTAATGGTAACCACCCTTGAAAAAACCACCACAAAAACACTTGACTTAAAAAAGGTAGCAACAGAGGAAAGAAGTATGGAACACAAACAAACAAAAACAAATGATAGAAAAACAAAAGAGAAGAATCAAACTAGATACAAAACTAACAGAAAGCAATTTATAAAATGGCAGTAGGGAACCCACAAGTGTCAATAATTACACTAAATGTAAATGGATTAAACTTACCAATAAAAAGACACAGAGTAGCAGAATGGATTAAAAAAGAAAATCCAACTATATGCTGCCTACAAGAAACACATCTAAGCAACAAGGATAAAAACAAATTCAAAGTGAAAGGCTGGAAAACAATACTCCAAGCAAACAACACCCAAAAAAAAGCAGGCGTAGCAATACTCATATCTAAGAATGCTGACTACAAGACAGAAAAAGTACTCAGAGACAAAAATGGTCATTTCATAATGATTAAGGGGAAGTTGAATCAAGAAGACATAACAATCCTTAATATATATGCACCAAACCAAGGAGCACCAAAATATATAAGACAGCTACTTATTGACCTTAAAACAAAAACTAACAAAAATACAATCATACTTGGAGACCTCAATACACCGCTGACGGCTCTAGATCGGTCATCCAAACAGAGAATCAATAAAGATATAGTGGCCTTAAACGAAATACTAGAACACCTGGATATGATAGACATCTACAGGACACTTCATCCCAAAGCGACAGAGTATACATTTTTCTCTAGTGTACATGGAACATTCTCAAGAATTGACCATATGTTGGGCCACAAAGACAATATCAGCAAATTTAGAAAAATTGAAATTGTACCAAGCATATTTTCTGATCATAAAGCCTTGAAACTAGAATTCAACTGCAAAAAAGAGGGGGGAAAACCCACAAAAATGTGGAAACTAAACAACATACTTCTAAAAAATAAATGGGTCAAAGAAGAAATAAGCGCAGAGATCAAAAGATATATACAGACAAATGAAAATGAAAATACCACATATCAGAATCTATGGGATGCAGCAAAAGCAGTAATAAGAGGAAAGTTCATATCACTTCAGGCCTATATGAACAAACAAGAGAGAGCCGAAGTAAACCACTTAACTTCACACCTTAAGGAACTAGAAAAAGAAGAACAAAGACAACCCAAAACCAGCTGAAGAAAGGAGATAATAAAAATCAGAGCAGAAATAAATGAAATAGAGAACAGAAAAACTATAGAAAAAATCAATAAAACAAGGAGCTGGTTCTTTGAAAAGATCAACAAAATTGACAAACCCTTGGCAAGACTCACCAAGGAAAAAAGGCACAGGACTCAAATAAATAAAATCCAAAATGAAAGAGGAGAGATCACCACAGACATATAGATATACAAAGAATTATTGTAGAATACTATGAAAAATTATATGCCACCAAATACAACAATCTAGAAGAAATGGATAAATTCCTAGAACAATACAACCTTCCTAGACTGAGTCATGAAGAAGCAGAAAGCCTAAACAGACCAATCAGCAGGGAGGAAATAGAAAAAACTATTAAAAACCTCCCCAAAAATAAAAGTCCAGGCCCAGACGGTTATACTAGTGAATTCTATCAAACATTCAAAGAAGACTTGGTTCCTATTCTACTCAAAGTCTTCCAAAAAATTGAAGAAGAAGCAATACTTCCAAACACATTTTATGAGGCCAACATAACCCTCATACCAAAACCTGGCAAGGATGGCACAAAGAAAGAAAACTACAGACCAATATCTCTAATGAATACAGATGCTAAAATACTAAACAAAATACTGGCAAACCGAATACAACAACATATTAAAAAAATCATGATCAAGTGGGATTCATCCCAGAATCTCAAGGATGGTTCAACATACGCAAAACGGTTAACGTAATACACCATATCAACAAAACAAAGAACAAAAACCACATGATCTTATCAATAGATGCAGAAAAGGCTTTTGATAAAATACAACACAATTTTATGTTTAAGACTCTCAACAAAATGGGTGTAGAAGGAAAATATCTCAACATGATAAAGGCCATATATGATAAACCATCAGCCAACATCATATTAAACGGCATAAAACTGAGGACTTTCTACCTTAAATCAGGAACAAGACAGGGTTGTCCACTCTCTCCACTCTTATTTAACGTGGTGCTAGAAGTTCTGGCCAGAGCAATCAGACAAGACAAAGAAATAAAAGGCATCCATATCGGAAAAGAAGAAGTAAAGGTATCACTTTTTGCTGATGATATGATCCTATACATCGAAAACCCGAAGGACTCCACAAAAAGGTTATTAGAAACAATAAACCAATACAGTAAGGTCGCAGGATACAAAATTAACATACAAAAGTCCATAGCCTTTCTATATGCCAACAATGAAATATTAGAAAACGAACTCAAAAAAATAATCCCCTTCACGATTGCAACAAAAAAAATAAAATACCTAGGAATAAACATAACAAAGAATGTAAAGGACCTATATAATGAAAATTACAAAGCATTGTTAAGGGAAATCAAAAAAGATACAATGAGATGGAAAAATATTCCTTGTTCTTGGATAGGAAGAATAAATATAATCAAAATGGCCATATTACCCAAAGCAATATACAAATTTAATGCAATTCCCATCAAAATTCCTATGAGATTTTTTAAAGAAATGGAACAAAAAATCATCAGATTTATATGGAACTATAAAAACCCCCGAATAGCCAAAACAATCCTAAGGAAAAAGAATGAAGCTGGGGGCATTACAATACCTGACTTTAAACTATATTATAGGGCCACGATAATCAAAACAGCATGGTATTGGCAGAAAAATAGACACTCAGACCAATGGAACAGAATAGAAAGCCCAGAAATAAAACCACATATATATGGTCAAATAATCTTTGATAAAGGGGCCAACAACATACAATGGAGAAAAGAAATCCTCTTCAACAAATGGTGTTGGGAAAACTGGAAAGCCACATGCAAAAGAATGAAACTCGACTACAGCCTGTCCCCGTGTACTAAAATTAATTCAAAATGGATCAAAGACCTAAATATAAGACCTGAAACAATAAAGTACATAGAAGAAGACATAGGTACTAAAATCATGGACCTGGGTTTTAAAGAACATTTTATGAACTTGACTCCAATGGCAAGAGAAGTGAAGGCAAAGATAAATGAATGGGACTACATCAGAATAAAAAGTTTTTGCTCAGCAAGAGAAACTGATATAAAAATAAACAGACAGCCAACTAAATGGGAAATGATATTTTCAAACAACAGCTCAGATAAGGGCCTAATATCCAAAATTTACAAAGAACTCATAAAACTCAACAACAAACAAACAAACAATCCCATAAAAAAATGGGAAGAGGACATGAACAGACACTTTACCCAGGAAGAGATACAAATGGCCAACAGATATATG
Organism: Saccopteryx bilineata; assembly: GCF_036850765.1. Lineage (NCBI taxonomy): Eukaryota > Metazoa > Chordata > Mammalia > Chiroptera > Emballonuridae > Saccopteryx > Saccopteryx bilineata. Next base: position 133,106,785 of record NC_089494.1, read on the forward strand.
AAAAGATGCTCAGCTTCATTAGTTATTAGAGAAATGCAAATCAAAACTACAATGAGATACCACCTCACCCCTGTTAGATTAGCTATTATCAACAAGACGGGTAATAGCAAATGTTGGAGAGGCTGTGGAGAAAAAGGAACCCTCATTCACTGTTGGTGGGACTGTAAAGTAGTACAACCATTATGGAGGAAAGTATGGTGGTTCCTCAAAAAACTGCAAATAGAACTACCTTATGACCCAGCAATCCCTCTACTGGGTATATACCCCAAAACCTCAGAAACATTGATACGTGAAGACACATGTAGCCCCATGTTCATTGCAGCACTGTTCACAGTGGCCAAGACATTGGAAACAACCAAAAAGCCCTTCAATAGAAGACTGGATAAAGAAGATGGGGCACATATACACTATGGAATACTACTCAGCCATAAGAAATGATGACATCAGATCATTTACAGCAAAATGGTGGGATCTTGATAACATTATAAGGAATGAAATAAGTAAATCAGAAAAAAACAAGAACTACATGATTCCATACATTGGTGGAACATAAAAATGGGACTAAGAGACATGTACAAGAGTGTGGTGGTTACCAGGGGTGGGGGGAGGGAGGACATGGGAGGGAGGGAGAGAGTTAGGGGGAAGGGGAGGGGCACAGAGAACTAGATAGAGGGTGGCGGAGGACAATCTGACTTTGGGCGAGGGGTACGCAACATAATTTAATGACAAAATAACCTAGACATGTTTTCTTTGAATATATGTACCCTGATTTATTAATGTCATCCCATTACCATTAATAAAAATTTATTTAAAAAAAAAAAAAGGAGAGAGAGAGACAGGAAAAATAAAAATACATGTTAACTGTATTTTTAAATAAATAAAAAATATTATGCAGTATTAATGTTAAAATTGCACATATGAAACCAAAGTTGGAGTCATTAAAAAACAGTGTAAAGTTGGAATTTTGCAGGCCCTTCAGAACCGGGGCCCAGGACATGCGCCCAGTGCGCCCACCATTAAACCCAGCTCTGGAGCAAGGGAAAGCATGTCAGACCCTTTTGCTGATTATCGCCTTTGGCTCCTGCTCCTCCAGGCTCCCTCGGGCTGTCCCGCTGCCACCTGGCTTTAGAGTGACTGAACCCAGGCTCACGTGCTGTTGGGGACACATTCCTGAGAGCCCTACCCAGGCAGGCAGAGTCTGGGTGGTTGCGCTCCTCTCCTCTGAGCCAGACGGGGCATCTATGTGAAGATTTTCTCTGAATCAGACCTTCGTGTGGCTGTTCTCTCTCCCGTCTTCCCCCGCCTTCAACCAGGCAGAGAGGAAGAGAGACACAGTAAATGTTTCAGAAATATTGCCAAGTAGAATGTAGCATTGCACTAATTCTTTTTTTCTCTGCCCCTCCTTCTTTTCTGCTATTTCTCTCTCCATGTAGGGTTTTGCAGGAGCACAGGGCTGTATCCGTCCCCACCCCTCTCCCCAACACAGCACATGTCCTGTGCTCCTGGCAGGTGCATTCCTGAGGATGCAGCCCTGACCCCCAGCACCCTCATTTCCTTCGCACCCCTCAACCGCACAGCCCTTTGAACATACGTAACATCCTTCCTCACACATGTGTCCATCTCCTCTTCTAAATTGTAAGCTCCCTGAGGGCAAGAATAGGATTTTAGTCATCCTTGAATCTTCCAAGTACCCATAAAATGCTCTGCTCACTAAATGGGTTTGTTGATCCACTGAATGAGGCTCTGCAATGAGACCTTCACTTCCTCCTTTGTTCCCTCTGCCAGCCGCTCTCTGGCCTCCTCCACAGAGAGGAACAGGTCAGTGCAGGAGGGAACACCTGTGCCCATTTAGTGTAAATGCATCAGTGCCTCTGGTCAAATATTCCAGGACTTGGGCACTTACTGGGGGGCTCATCCACATGATGGAGAGTAACACATAGAGGCCTTATGGGGTTATGGCTGATTGTACACCCCACAGGGCTCACTTAAGTCCTGGCTCCTTGACTTGTTCCCTACGTGGCCTGGAGTAAGATGCCTCCCTAGCTCAGTATGGTCATTTGTAAAGTGGGTATGATAATGTTCACCTTATAGGTGTGAAGGTTAGACTGATAGGTGGAAAGCACATAGCATGGTTCTTGGCACAAAGTAGGCCCTTAATAATATGAATATATACATTTTATTTACCATGAGCAGTTGTAGTGCTACCAGTATATCAGAATAAAGATATAGAACAGATAGTGTTGTACAAAACCTCCTACCTGCCTCCATTTTGGCACAGACACCCAGGTTCTGTTAATAAAAAGAAAATGTTGACTTTTCCAATGACTGAGCTTGCAGTTGCATTTTATAATTGCTGGACAAAGTTGCAGGTTGAAGGGATTTTAGCCATCAGAAATTATTTTTAAATAGTATTTTGAAAAGCTTCAGAGAATGAAGACTAGCTATTGCCTCTAGTTCTGAAGAGTTTTTAACATGTTGACAAAATGCCTTCTCACTTCCCGAAGGATGATGAGTCGGTCTGTGCACTTGCTCTCAATGGCTCCCTTTCCTCCTACTAGGTGTAGATTAGCACCTGGGTCAAGGCTCTATTTCCCTTGGGTGGACTTCCTGTAGACATTCAGGCTTTTAGGTTTACTCATACAAGGTGGGACTAAGCCCTACCCTCTCCCACCAGGGAGCAGGACCTGACTGAGCCATGGCACAGGGGAGAATACAAAAGGAAAAGGAAAAGAATGGTGAATGGTTATCAAGAGGAAATGAATACAATTTCTTTGATCAAACATTTGTTAAGTACCTGTACCTACTATGTGGCAGGCACTTCTCTGGGGGACACCCAGAGAGACTTTTTCTTTTTAATGAAGAAATCTTGGCATTCAAGAAAGCCAAAGGAAGAAAGGACTGTTGATTATGTTGAATGCCCACGAGAAGACAAGTCAGGTCAAAACTGAAGTGGCCCTTGGATTTGATAATAAGACAGTCATTACTTTCCTTGGGAAAGAAGGGTTGTGATGGAATGGTAACAACAGAAACAGAACAGTGATAGCACAAGCAACAAAGGAAAGTTTTCTGGAAAATTTAAGCAGTAATCTGCTCACTTAGCATTCCCATCTGTCTTTTCTTACCTTTCCAGAAACTTTCCTCTGAGATACAGTACTGGAGGAAGGAGACTGTGCTAATCCACAGTCTAGATTCACAAACGCCATGAAGTAAACCTTACGTACTCTTTGTGTCTAGCCAATGCCAGGTTATGACATCAATAAACTGCAGAGTGACCCACTGCTAAAACGTTTTTCCATTGAAAGAATATTTTCCACTTAAATTACTCAACCCTGTGAAGGTCTTTTTTGTTGTTGTTGTTCTTTTTCAAAAGTGTTGAAAATATGTTAACTTAGAACTTCCGTTACAACCTTTCAGACTTCCTTGGTTTAAGGGATCAGGGGGAATTAGGGCGAGTGAAGGAAAAGAAGCAAGAACAAGGGAGAAAAGAAGGCAGCAGGAGGCAGGAAGGGCTATTTGTGGCCATGCAGGTAGGATGTAAAGATTGTCCTGAACATTGGTAATTTAGTGTGTCTGTGATGTGTGAATGAGGCCGTTCAGGCCAGCAGCACTCCCACTTGGGTTTTGATCTCTGTCAGTAATGAGATGCTGGCTTCAAAGCCTTAACTGATACAGATAATCTCCTGAAAGGCCCCCAGAATCTCCAGCGGTCTCTCCCTCTGACTAAAGTATGGAGGATTACAGAGACAACAGGATAGATGATGGAAGAGGTACTGCTTGTTTGATATTCGCTCTTTGATTTCTTTTAAATGGCCTCTGCATTCCGTTTCCAAAGGGGCAGTCTGTAGCTTCCACACCATTAGCACCAAAGATTAACATTGTCCAATTATGGACATCCATAAATTTTACCTTTCCTTTTTTTTTTTAATTCTGACTCTGTAACTACACTGCCAATTCAGTTTTGGTGACAAATGTGGTGCAGGGTAACAAGATTCAGCCTGCCATAGAGAAAGGGTCTTCCTGACACATCCGTAGCTGTTCAGAGATTATGCTCAGATTCTTTTGAGGTTTAATCTCTTCTCTGAAACAGTTGTGCACTCAAGGAGGGGGTGAGGGGGACGAAAGGCCATGGGCTAGGGGAAGCATGTTATAAAGCAGCATGAACATTCATTTCTTGTCTCCAATTATACTTTGAGTTGAAAGCATATAATTTTCCAGGCATGTTGTACCAGGAAACTAGTGTTTTCTGTTGGACAACCTCACACTCTATAAGCAAAACAGCAGGGCAAGGTCATTCCTCGTGACCCTGTCCTTCGTTATCTCCAGGCCTGAAAAAAAAGTCACATGGCAGTACTCCCAGAAGGCATGAGATCGAAGGGTGAAAGCAATCATGAATGTATCTGTTTAAAGGCAGGGGTCACTACTCGACACCTTCTTTATGTATATATAATTTTTACAGTTTCTCAAAATTAGAAGACTAAGAAAACCATGCAGCCTGTGACGGTCTCGTCTGAGGATATGAGGTGTCAAGCTCTGTCACGACAGGGATTGTAGCTGTATTTCCAGACCAGCACAGAGACTGGCCACACACTTGTTGACTCATTGACTGTTGTGACTATAAGAGACAGCTGATGTCTGAAATGCTTCCAGGTAACAAAGGAGCAGGCAGGTGCCCAAGATACAAGTTTTCACTTCACCCGGAAAAGGGAAGCTATAGCCTGAACCTCAGCTTTGAGGACCCCTAGAGCTTCGGGGACTTGAAGTAATACAGAGACTGTTGATACCCCCATATTCGGGGATGGCACGTAAACTGCGCTTCCCAGTCTCCTTGCTTCTAGGTGGGGCCACTGTGGCATGTTCTTGCCAAGGGAAACTGAGCAGAAGGGATGTACTGTACGCGGTTACTTCTGACCCCAGGCGGCTTCAGAGCGGGTGCGCTTCCTCCGCCCTCTCCCGCTCCCACTGCGCCTGACTGCCCAGGAGGAGCCCGTTGAACTCCGAATCTGGGTTTTTCTGAGTTGTCTCTAAGGAATGGCCCATTTAAAATACAAAACAGAAACTTAGTCAACTGTAACCTCCGTGTCACTTTCTCCAGGAGCCTTCGCTGCAGCCTCTGTCTGAGATAGGGAACTCTTTTCTTTGCTCTCCCCACAGATACGTTTTCTACAGTGGTTATCATACAGTAACTGTCAAATGGACTTTTTGTTCATCTCTCCATCCACACAGGCAACCTAAGTCTAGTGAACAGTAATCACTCGTTTAATGTTTATTATCCAAATTAAACAAAAGGGAATCTTTTGTTCCCTGAATCCTCTGCCTAACAAGGTGACCCAGACAAAACAATCAAAGTCAACCAAAATAATACAAAGCAAGAACTAAGCAAAAGAAAAAGGAAAAGTAAGAAACAACATATTTTGTGTTCAATTCTGTGATATTGTGTCACTAAAATGCACTGGTTTACACACAGATTTCAGTGTTCCCAAGGACAGGGGACATTAGCAGCGACAGACCCTTGGCTCCCTGGCAGGACTGTGCAGTGCTCAGGTAGGCGCCTGGTCCCGCCTCGGGTAAAACCTCTCAAGAGTAAATGTCTGCATGTTCATCCAGGTGACTTTGTGCCCAGTTCAGGCTGTTGCTCTAAATGTGGAAAGAGGAGACAATGGGCTCCATTCGCCCTGACTCGGTGGCAGCACTTGAGGCCCTGGTCACAAGCCAAGAGGAGCAGATTCACTGTGTCCCCTCTTACAGCAGCCACCCTTGGAGACAGGCCCAACACATAACCTCAAGCTTCTGGGAGTCTCACCCATCCTTTTCTCCAGTATCAAGAATGGTTTCCCTGTCCTGCACCATGTATACATCCCATCCCATGAGCTGTCTGGCTCACTTGTGACCTTGTCCACAGCCCCTGCAGACACAGGTAGTGACACGGAGGGCCAGTGCATTCCTGACAGCTGTGTGACTTGCATGATAAACACACTATGGTGTGAATGACATTTTATAACTATCTTAGAACATCGTTGGATGGGATGTATAAAGAGAGTTATTGTTTGTGCTGGACACAAGCAATATTGGGCAGCACAGGTCTCTGTCACAGTTCTGGTACAGAGAAGTTGGGCTTTGGTTTTAAAGTGAGAAAAGAAAAAGACATTTAAAAAAACCTGACACTGATAGCCCAGTTACCTCCTGCAATCCCAACAGGAACTTCAGAAAGGAAAAAGGGTTCGTCTCTATTCATTGACTCTTCTCTTGTTCCTCCCCTGCCTCACGCTTCTGTATTTAGCAGAGGTGGTTGATATTCACTATTCACTGTGTCCGAAGACTGACGATGGATCTGCTGTCGTGTGGGGCACGGGGCATCACCTGGTGTCAGGTGCAGCTAACTCGCTGAGGGACAGCCACATGATGATGGCTCCTTGGGACCGCTCTCTCTTCCTAATTGTCAGGTGGACATGTTGTCCCTGGGCTCTCTGAGAGCCTTTTCATTTTTCTCTGAGAGGGGAAGCATGTCCCAAGCAGATGCTGTTTTTGTGGCAGATAATCTCCCTCCCTTGGTCCTGGACCTGAAAATCAGGAACACACACACATACACACACACACCAAGAGGCAGCATGCAAGGGGACTGTGTTTTATCTACTGACACCAGTATTTGATACAGGTAACAGGAGCACTGGTTAATTAAAATTTCTAGATAATTCACCTACTACCTGAATTTTTATTTCACTTCTACTTTCTACTACTCATGAGCCTGTTCTAAGGGTGAAATGAACTAATATGTGTAAAGATGTCTATGCAGTGCCTGACACATGGCCAATACTATCTAAGTGTGTGCTGTGACTGCCATTACTGACAGCATCCCAAATGCAGTAACAATTTGGGATAATGAATCTGTAACAACAGTTTTGTCACGTTGAATTTTGGAACACATCCTCATGATTAGGCTGGTGAAAAGGCACTTCCTATGGCACTCAGGAAGGTGAAGATCCTCTAGTATCTTCTCTGTCCCCTCCCATCTTCTCAGCTGTCTCTTCCTCTGTCTTCACCTGAAGCATGCCTCTCTCGACTTCCAAGGTTCCTAGGCAACTCCCCACTGCAGCAGCGCCCACCTTGAGCCCAAGATCTGGAACACCTTCCAAGTCCGAGTGAGCACAAACAATCCCCCATCACTCTGTGAACTTCATTGAGGTCCTGTAAGTCAGTGTGAGTAAACATACACTTAAAGTATATATGGCTTAGCGAATTAAAAATGTTGGCCCTCTCAAGGTGGGGCTGGGGTTACAGTTGTTTACGACATGTGTACTAGAATGGGTATCCAGTTTGGTGTCCGATCTCACCCACATTTTCATGTAAGAAACGCTCATTGACTGCCTGGTAGGCCCTAGGGATGTAGGGATAAGACAGACAGAATCAACCTCCATGGGACTTATGTTCTGTACAGAAGACAGAAAATAATCAAATAAATAAACACGACTTGAGCTCATGTAATGATTTGACCTCATAAAATGACTTGAGGTCATTTTAGGGGTTTAGTCCTGTTCTCTTTCTGAAAGGCTCTCGGGGGAAAAGGAGGTGGCCCTGAGTTGCTGTAGATAATGTATTTGAGAATGGGTTGTGTGTTCAAAATAGTGGCAAGGTGGGGGGCGTGGGGGGAAGGGATGCTTTTTGATATATGAACAACAGATGGTCCTATCCTGATTGCCTTCAACCTTGTCCTTGCCAACCATTGGTCCCATGGAGAGCTCCAATCACACCAGAGTCCACACTTGCCAGTCACATTGAGGCCTATGAAATAGTTATACTGACATTTCAAATATACATACATTATTTACTTTAAATTTTTAAAAATATTTATATGTCATGCAAAATATACACAATACTGATACTGCATTTTTTTTCTTTGTTTTCTGCTGCAAGTTAAGGAGGCTGTTTGGAGCTTTCCCAAAATCATGAGGAAGGCTCTGTGTCTGGGTGGGCACATCAGGGGTGAAAACCATCTCTCTTATAATCCAGGCAAGGTAGTCCTTAAGAAGAAACAGGACAACGAGGACAACATGTCTAAGAGAAAATCCTTGTATACCTCACATCCTCCAGACTTTTACCTACTGTTATGGACTGAATTGTCCCCTCCTTAAAATTCATGTTTGAAGCTCTCACTCCCATATCTCATAATGTGACTGTATTTGGAGATAAGGCCCTTAATGAGGTGATTGTTAAGATAAGGACATTAGCTCGAGCCCTATAAAAAGAGGCGATTAGGACACACAGGAAGACACCGGGCCACAGGCACACAGAGGGGATACCAGGTGAGGACATCTGCAAGCTAAGGTGAGTGGCCTTACAAGAAACCAAACCTGCCAACACCTTGATCTTGGACTTCTAGACTGCAGAACTGTGGGAAAATACATGCTGTTGTTGAAACCACATGGCCTTTTGTATGTTGTGATGGCAGCCCTAGCAAACTCATGTGCGTTCTTTTAGTTCTCAGTTCAAAAGAAACACCCAGACTGAGGCTTCTGTGAATTCAAACTGAAGAGGACCCTTGCTCATCTCTGCGGTTGTAGAGACCAGTCCACTGGGTTCATTCATTCAAGGTGAACTCATTGCCTGTGCACCCGTGATCCACAAAATGCTGGAGAAGACCCGGACAGCCCCGCCCAGGTGCCTGGCTGTATCCCTCCGCTGCTCCTCCTGGAAGCCGCCACTGTCCCCATCAGTGCCCTGCACAGCAGAGAAAGGCTCGCCATGAGGCTGTGAAGCTGATTCCTATGAAATTTACTTCTTTTTTAGCTACCTATGGCACTGGGCTACGAACCCTGCACAGAAGAACCTCTTGACCTGATCTCACATTCCCTTTCCCGTTCCTTGCCCACCCTAGGGCTGCAGAACCACATTCCTTCCAAGCTTCTGTTCATCCACTTGCACATTTAAAAACTCCTTGCATGGCACGTTGGCGGTTCTCTTCCAGCACACATTCATTGCACTTCCCTCTGGCCATCATGTTCCCTCTCCGAGTGCACGTTCCGCTCCTGCTCCAAGCCCAACGACTTCTCAGGATCCAGGAACGTCATCTTGGCTTAGTTACTTTATGACAAATATAATAATGACATTCAGTGGTGGACACCACTCATTCAGGGTGCAATGTACTACCATTTTAGAATCAGGAACATGGGCCCTGGCCGGTTGGCTCAGCGGTAGAGCGTCGGCCTAGCGTGCGGAGGACCCAGGTTCGATTCCCGGCCAGGGCACACAGGAGAAGCGCCCATTTGCTTCTCCACCCCTCCGCCGCGCTTTCCTCTCTGTCTCTCTCTTCCCCTCCCGCAGCCAAGGCTCCATTGGAGCAAAGATGGCCCGGGCGCTGGGGATGGCTCTGTGGCCTGTGCCTCAGGCGCTAGAGTGGCTCTGGTCGCAACATGGCGACGCCCCCGGAGGGGCAGAGCATCGCCCCCTGGTGGGCAGAGCGTCGCCCCTGGTGGGCGTGCCGGGTGGATCCCGGTCGGGCGCATGCGGGAGTCTGTCTGACTGTCTCTCCCCGTTTCCAGCTTCAGAAAAATGAAAAAAAAAAAAAAAAAAAAAGAATCAGGAACATGGCAGGCTTCAGAACCTCTCCCATGAATGTGCAGGTGAGTGCAAGATAGACCAGGCCTTTACCTGCGGCATGCTTGTTGTAATTGTCATCGTCTGCATTGGAGGATTGTGATGTGAGGGGAGATGCTGCTGGAAGCCCATGTTAGTGAACACAAGTCAGGATCTCTGTGGTTATAATAACTCGGTAATGGCTAGCTTTTCCTGGAAAGATAGTCCTGACAGCCTTGGACATATGAACGGAGCATCCCTGACTTCTGGGTTTATTTCAATGCATCACACGCACTCAAATGTTTAACATGTTACGTGACTGTCCACCAGGCACCTGGCACTGTGCATGCTGCGGGTATGGTGGGAGCCCTTGTCAGGGCTGGTACTAGACAGGGCCTACCCCAAAGTCAGGGGTAACTACGCCTTCCCGTTCCTCTCTCGTCCTGCTCACCTCGGACCTGATAGACCTGCCAAGTGGAAGAGGCACCATGGAGCCACTCCCCATTCCCACAGCCTAGACATCTAGCCTCATGGTCACAGCTGTCATTCACAGACTCTTCAAGGAATCTTTATTTCTAGAATTTCAGGACACAACTGAAAATGGGGCCTCTGGATTAAATGAGAACCTGAAAAACGTATTTCTTTAACACTTTCATGGAAACTTAAGACTGCCTAATTTTCTGGGAAGATATTCTATTTAAACAACAAACCCATATTAAGTGCCCATTATATACAAGGTATCCTGCTAGGCATTGTGCACTATGCAGGTCACAATATAGACAAGCAGGAAAGTCACAACTCCCTCTCTGAAAACACATGTAGTCGTGCAGAGAAAACTTATACTTGAAAATAATGATTTGTTTTTCTAAGTTTAAGTGCGACAACTGAATGCTATTAGCTGGGGACTTTGGGGAAGTCTTCAAGGTGAAGTTGGCCTCTGAGCTGGTTAGTAAATAAGCTGTAAATAGGATTTTCGTCAAATCAGAAATGACAGGTGGCTATACAAAAGAACTTTGGTGATGAGAACAGAGTGACTACAGGTGTGTCTGTCATGGGGGGTAAAATATGATGAACACAGCAGTGCAGGTAGTTGGAGGGGCAGACATAAGGACAGTGCTGACCTGAGGTTGGAGTTGGGACTAGAAGCCAGGTCCAGATGGAGAAATGGAGAAAGAAGCCTTGCAGAGTGTTAAAAGAGAAATTGAGGCATAGCAAAAATTTTAAGAATTTATTTGAGCAAACATTGAATCAAATTGGGCAGTGGTCAACAAGAAATTGTTAGCAGTGCTCCACTGACAGGAAGGGAGGAGAGACTTTTACAGAAAAGAGAAAAAAGCAAAGCTAAGACATTATTTGATCGGCTACAGCTTGAGTGGTTTTATTATTTGGGAATAGCTTAGTTGATGGTTTGTTGTTCTTAGAGTTTGATTTCTTTTTTTTTTATTTTTTTAATTTATTCATTTTAAAGAGGAGAGAGAAAGGGAGAGAGAGAGACAGAAAGGGAGAGAGAGAGGAGAGAGAGACAGAGAGAGAAGGTGGGGAGGAGCTGGAAGCATCAACTCCCATAGGTGCCTTGACCAGGTAAGCCCAGGGTTTTGAACCGGCGACCTCAGCATTTCCAGGTAGATGCTTTATCCACTGCGCCACCACAGGTCAGGCTAGAGTTTGATTTCTTAATCCTGAGGCACGGACAGACTTAGGTTTTGGTTTGCTCATATAGGCTGCTAAGGTGTCAGTCTAATGGCCTTTTGTTTAATTAATTTAACCTTACTAAAGGCAGGACTTTGCTGGGAAGATACTGACTTTAGAGAATGAGAAAAGGATAGAGTTAGATGATAGATAGATAACTATATATAGAAAAATAGATAAATAATTGAAGAAGATAGTTAGACAGACAGACAGATAGAAAGAGCAAACCTCAGTCCTCCTGAAAATTTCCTTTCATTCCATCCCTTGTAGAGAGAAGCAGTGACTTCCTTCTCCAAATTCTAAATTCCCAGACCGTCTCCACCTTGATCATGGCATAGCTGGATCTGGACCTTGAATTCACATCAGTTTTTCTTTTCATTTTTTCCCCTTTCTTTCTCCTTCCCTCTCTCTCTGACTCCCTCCCTCTCTTTTTGCTTCTCTCCCTCCCTCTTTCCTGCCTTTCTTTCTTTCTCCATTTTTTTCTTTTTTGTATACTTGCTTTTTTCATTACCAGTCTGTAAATCCCTTTATAAAATATTTATACCATAAAATATTGTCTTATTATCTTATAGAAAGATTGTCCTAGAAATTACAGAATTCACCCAAGTACCAATAACCAAGTCTTTGTATTTTCTTCCCATTTAAAAATAGGTATAGAGGTTTGAGAAGTTTGCAACTCCTTCTTGCCCACAGACCTGGGCCATCATCACACAGACAACATATCCGGGGAGTCACTGTTAATGTGCCTGCCAAACCCAGACCAGCCAAAACACAAGCCAGAAAGTCGGTGCCCCCCCATCTGTCCTCTTTCCCTCTCACCCGCTCCTTCTCCCGCGCTCCAGCCAGAAAGTCGGTGCCCCCCCCACCTGTCCTCTTTCCCCCTCACCTGCTCCTTCTCCTGCGCTCCAGACAGAAAGTCGGTGCCCCCCATCTGTCCTCTTTCCCCCTCACCTGTTCCTTCTCCTGCGCTCCAGCCAGAAAGTCGGTGCCCCCCCACCTGTCCTCTTTCCCCCTCACCTGCTCCTTCTCCTGCGCTCCAGACAGAAAGTCGGTGCCCCCCATCTGTCCTCTTTCCCCCTCACCTGCTCCTTCTCCTGCGCTCCAGCCAGAAAGTCGGTGCCCCCCACCTGTCCTCTTTCCCCCTCCCCCACTCCTTCTCCTGCGCTCCAGCCAGGAAGTCGGTGCCCCCCACCTGTCCTCTTTTCCCCTCCCCCACTCCTCCTGCGCTCCAGACAGAAAGTCGGTGCCCCCCCACCTGTCCTCTTTCCCCCCTCCCCCACTCCTTCTCCTGCGCTCCAGCCAGAAAGTCGGTGCCCCCCATCTGTCCTCTTTCCCCCTCCCCCACTCCTTCTCCTGCGCTCCAGCCAGAAAGTCGGTGCCCCCCACCTGTCCTCTTTCCCCCTCCCCCACTCCTTCTCCTGCGCTCCAGCCAGAAAGTCGGTGCCCCCCACCTGTCCTCTTTCCCCCTCCCCCACTCCTTCTCCTGCGCTCCAGCCAGAAAGTCGGTGCCCCCCCACCTGTCCTCTTTCCCCCTCACTTGCTCCTTCTCCTGCGCTCCAGCCAGAAAGTCGGTGCCCCCCCACCTGTCCTCTTTCCCCCTCACCTGCTCCTTCTCCTGCGCTCCAGACAGAAAGTCGGTGCCCCCCCATCTGTCCTCTTTCCCCTCACCTGCTCCTTCTCCTGCGCTCCAGCGACTCCACAGGTAACCCAGCCACTATGATTCCACCTGTGACCCACCCTACGAGGTGTTGAGTTGAGGTGTTACAACATCTCTCTGGGGATTCAGTTTTGGATGAAAAACACTGAAGAATGACACAGGGCTCAGGAGACAAACGTTGGATGCAGAGAAGTGACAAAGAATGGAGGGCATAGCTGGAGGCAGCCAGCACCACTGGGCACCCTGCGCCCCGCTGGGACCGCGGTCAGTGTGCAGGTTGGAAAGCAGAACTTGATCCCTGGCCTCCAGGCCCCTGCCAAGGGCCTCTGACTTGTTGAAGAGTAGCACCATTAACAAGTTACAGAAATGGTCTACCTTCACTGCCACGGGGTGGGAGGGAGGGTGTCTGAGGCTTTTAGACTGGGTCTGGGATGGAGAGAGGCAGGAATAAAAGAAGCAGATGCTGTCAGAGTGGTTTATTGGCCTGATTCACCGGGTTCGGCAGCTGCCAGGAGCAAACAGATTCCTAGAGAGCGAGCAGCCAGACAGCACGCCTTTCATGGGCCCGATGGGACCAGAGATAAGCCCGGCTCTTAAGGTATCATGCTTACCTTAACTGGGCTTTCTTTTAAAAACAAGCTTCTGTGTGAGTGTGAGTGTGAGTGTGAGTGTGAGTGAGTGTGAGTGTGTGTGTGGAAGTGGGAAGGGGACAGGGACTCACAGCACTGGGAGCACTACCGTGAGGTGCCACCACAGGGTTGCATTCCTCTATTACCAAAGTGCCCCCCCCCCGAACTCCGCTCCAGGCTGTGATTAAACAGAGCCCCTCTGTGTCAGTCTCCTTTGTGCTGAGCAGTTTAATGCAAAGATAAGGGTCCTGAGCACACAACACAAAGCTTCTGGAAATGGCCCAACCTCACCCCTCCCCACAAGGCGCCCCTCCCCGAGCCCAGGGCTGCGGGCACAGCATTCTGACCATGGGGTGAAAAGGTGTTAAATGTCCACGTAGGGGACACCAGCTAAATTAACTGTTCTTAGAATATTTAACCAGTATTTTTAAACTCTTGTGAAGTCCATATATATCCAGGTGCAATGATGCTTGAAATGATTTTAGTTGGTATAGAAATAAGCGTTTTAAATTTGAACTATATGCTTATGTTAATGTATATGAGGGGGAGACAGCTCCTCAAAGCAGGTATTTTACAAATAATACGCTAAAGAAGTTTTTTTTTTAATGAATGATAACTTGAAGAAAAGCAAGAAGCTGTTAAGCCCATGGTGTATATAAACATGACAAAAATCATGACAGTGTGAGACAGACAGCTGCTTGGAAGTCTTGTTTGAAGGAACCTGAGTAGGATCCTGTCCAAGCTGGGTGAGACTTTAGTCATCTAAACAGTGTTCCCCAACTTCCCAGAGAAGACTGTTACCTACACAAATCCCGGGCTCCAGCTCTGGCCAGCTGGACCCAGAACTCCAGGAGTGGGGCCAGATATCTGAATGACTTGCAAGAATCTCAGGCACCATGAGGCTGGAGGTTAGGTCCCACCCAGTTCCTCAGCCTCCAGGCAGATCCAGGTGCTGTTCATTGGAAAAGGCTGGGGGTGAGTGGACACAGGCCTCTGAGCTGGCGTCAGACCCAGGGCCAGGTCTTGGGTCTCCTGGCCTCCATTCCGGGTCTTCCCTTTGTGCCAGGTGAGGGGAGCTGTCGCTCCCAGTGACAGCTTTGCCCTCTGGAAGACTCAAGCAGGAGAGGCAGAAGAAGAGGTGAACAGGTGGACTGAATGCAGAAGACATTGTATCCAGACACAGTGGAGAAAGGAATTTTCACCTGAAGCACACAGAGGCAGGGGTCGCAAAATGGGTGAACCAGAGGCAGGGTGCAGGCCAGGAACGTGGATTGGGGAAGAGAATGGGCAAGCCTCTCTCCTTTTGTCCTTGACCAGGACAACGGGAAGACTTCTGGGGCTCAGGCATCCGCTCCTTCTCTCACCATCTGCTGGTGAGTCCTACAGCTGGGCAGTAAGGCCTCAAAGAGAAGCCTTCAGCTTGTACAGCAGGACCAGGTAGCAGTGTAATTAATCTATCAACAAATTTTAATTAAATTCCTACTATGTTTGATGCAGAGCGCTAGGGGTGGAAAGGTGAACAGCAGAGGGCATGGCTCTTTTCTCAAAAGACTTGCTGTCTGAGCACAAAATAATAAATATGACAAGAGTCTGCTCCTGACCTGGTGCCTCTTTCGCATCCTGTGATTCTAAAGCGAGATAAGCACAGGCCAGGGTGTCTAGGAAAGCTTGTGAGGGGGCTGAGCACAATTTCAGTAAGGGGTTGGTTATGCTGTCTCTACAGGTGATTGATGACAGCACGTTACAGCAGGCTAGGAGGCTGGGTTTCTGTCCTTGTCTTCCTTCACACACACACACACACATGCACACACACACACGGAAATACTCATTTGAGTTAAGGTAGATATCAAGAGAAGTCCTAGCAGGTAGACAAAATGATAGAAAAGGGCCCGATGTTGTTATACTACAGCGAGGATTCAAGGACTAGAAGAAGGGTTTGCGTATGTGTGTGTGTGTGTGTGTGTGTGTACCCATCTCTTTAAAAGATGGCAGCCAAAAGCCTGACCTATGGTGGTGCAGTGGATAAAGCATTGACCTAGGACCCTGCGGTCGCCGATTGGATAGCCTGGGTTTGCCCAGTCAAGGCACACACAATAACTAAGGGCTGATGCTTCCTGCTCCTCCCCTGCGCCTTTCTCTCTCCTTTCTCTAAAAATATATCAATAAATAAAAGATGCCAGTCATTTCTAGATTTGTTCACTTGAAAAAGCTGCCCCTACTTGGAGCAGATCCTCTCTGCAGTGGATGTAGGGAAAGTCAGTCTGCACTCCCCTGGGACAGGGTGGTCTCAGTCTCCACTCCCCTGGGACAGGGTGGTCTCTGGAACTATTTCACGGCTGAGGGAAGGCTGCGCTTCCCAGGAAGCTAGGATGAGGGTGATGATTTTAGTAAAAGCAGTTACAACAGAATAATTAAGAGAAAAACAGATTCACGAATGTTGGTTAAGAAATTTTTTTTTATTGATAAATGATAAAGGAGACATGGAATTGAGGAAGATTCCTTGCTGTTTATTTAATTTGGGTAAGACTTAATTACACTATATGCTCAAAGTCATGTTGCTAGCACATAGCTAAAAGAAGAAATATTTGTTAGAGCAAAACCTTAAAAAGTGAGAGGGGCAGGATACAGACATAGACTGTATCAGCACAAGGAGAAAGGAAGTAGAGGAGCTGGGTGAGAAGCTGACGTACCACCACCATCATGACCAATAACAACGCACCTTATTTCACGCTTATTAATTGTTAGTCATTCTACTAAGTTCTTTGCATTAATTATTATTTCATTTAATCCTCAACAATTCTATAAGATACATAATACTGTTGTCTTCACCTTCACATGAAGAAATAGCAAGTCAGAGAAGTCAAAGATCTTGTTTCAAGGCGCACCACTGTAAGTCATGTGATCCAGGCTCAAATGGACAGTGTCTGACTACAGATCCCCCACTAAGTGATACCCGGGGGATGGGATAGGTTTTTAAAAAATGAATTGTTGTTGCAACAAAAAGGCAAGAGATTGGATACCCTGGTGGGATCAAAGAAGAAAGAGTACGAAGGGTCAGGGCGTGAGCAGAACACAAGCGCAAGGGCGATGACTGGGAGGGCAGAGGAAGACGCAGTCCACGGCTTTGGTGACAGAGCAGCTCAGCTGATAAGAACATCATGGGTGGCACGGGTGGTATCAGACGAACTGGAGGACAGAGGGCCATCGTTGGAGTAGGAGAGGTCAAGGATGAGTGGGTGGAGGCGCGGGACGTGCCACGCAGCCTCTGTAGACCTGCTTTGCCATTCTCCCCCGAACTGCTGGACCTGCTGGGTTAATGAATACTTCAGTCCTGAAATGACTGAGTAGGGCATTTGGGTTCCAGGAGAAGGTAATGTGTGTGAGGTGCCTCGATGACTGAGAGCAGATGACTGCGAAGTCTGAAGATGGCCGCGGGCAGGGTGAAGAATGGTGGTGTCAGTGGGGGCAGGGCTCTCCTGTGAGGTGTGGGTGAGTGACGGTGGAGAGGCACACCTGCAGGGAGACGAAGGACAAGGTCTGCTGGCATCTGGGCTCACAGGAGAATGAGTATCTTTCCCTACTGTGGTTTGCTGGGCAACTGGATCCTTAGAGGAAAAACAAGTTTTCTGAAATAGAAGAAGGGGAGTGGAACCCTAAAATATTTGTAATGTAAGGAGAGAGACAATGGTTCGTCTGCCTGTGATCTCTGAGGCCACTGTGCCAGGTGGTGATGCAGAGATCAATGAAGACCATGCAGTCCCTGCTCCCATGGGTTGACAATCCAGAGGAAGCATTTGTGAAACCCCAACATGACCAAAGTAGCTATTTAGAGTTGTGACAAGTGGAATAAGAAAAACTCTAGTGTGCAGTGTGATTATATAAATATATACAACATCAGAATCTCCTTCATGTGGCCTGACAGTTGTAGAAAGTTTCCTATGGCCATGATAACTAGGCTGAGAGGGGCAGAATGAGCTGTGCTGGGAGGGAAGAGCATTCCAGACACAACATGCATCTGGGAGGAGACGAAAGATGATCACTTGTCTACCGCAGTCATTTGAGGTGCAGGGCAGGGGTGGCAATGGAAGGAGGCTGGGGCATGGCAGAGGGCAAACAGAGCATGAATATAAAAGTGCAGGAGAAATGAGATAACTACAGGAACTCATGTTCTACTTGAGTAAACATGAAGGAAATATGAGCTCAAAAGACATAGGTTGGTTCAGGTTTCCATAAAAAAACTCCAGGGTTTCGTGGCTTAAGTAGATCCGTGGAATGAACTCTTTGGTGATTCTGCAGGCCAGTAGAGGGTAAGGCCCCGAGTGGAGTCAGTGTTGTGGTCAGACTTCACCTTGCAATTCTTAGATCTGCTTATTCCTGACACCGGAGACTGTCTGCTGACTCTCCACACCTCTCCTCCATCTGCACAAACCCAGAACAATTAATCAATTTATTGAGAGAAGTCCATCTACTTAATGCAACTTAAATATAACACAATCATTGTGATCATATGCTAGGCAGCCTCTAAGATGGCCTCAAACCCATCCTTGGTATTCACACCCTTAATAATTTCTTCTCCTTGAATAATTTGCTTCCAGCCAATAGTATGCAACACCATAGAGGGACCATCACTTTTATGATGAGGTTGCAAAAGTCTGTGACAACCCTCTTCCTAGCAGAGTCTTTTTTTTGCAGGCTTTGATGAAACAGGTTGACGTCTTTGAAAGGCACATGTGGCAAATAGCTGAGCGTGACCTCCAGCAAACAGCAGCAAGGACTGAGATTCTCAGCTCTTTCCGTCCTCAAGAAAGGGAACCATACCAACAACTGTGCCAGGCCAGTCCAGACCTGACCCCTCCCAGTCCTGGCCAATAATCTGATTGAGGCCTGTGAGAGACCCAGAAGCCAAAAGCCCCACTAAGCCACACACAGACTGCTGACCCTCAGAAACTGTGTGATCATACATGTGTGTTACTTTTAGTTCCCAAATTTGGGGATATTTTTTGTTATATAGCAATAGATTACTAATATAGTTAGGTTTTTAAAATGCATTCATTATGTATAACGCATTCTATAGGGATTAATGTATATAAGCTTATAGTTCTGGTTTAACAACATAAGTGATTTGTCCCCTCAGGTCTTGGTGCTGCAGTCTGCTGTCACATAAAGCATTGTATTTGGCTGCCAGCACCCACTCACTCCTGCATGGGGTAGAATATAGATGATAAAGTACTTTTTCCATTATCAGAACTTGAGCAATCCAATGCTTCCTCTCACCCCTTGCCCCATACAAGCGTGTTTCAGTGCCTACAAAGGAGTCTGTAATCATTGCAGACTGAGAGACACAGAAGGAAAAGAGAATTTGGGAGGCCGTTTATAACCTCCTGGCTAGCCTGGATCATGAGGTTGTTCTACTTCCTGCTCCTTGGAGCTCCTGTCCTTTCTGCATGCCCCCAATCCTGGGTTCTCAGCCCTGGTAGACGGTAAGAGCAGGACCTCCTTAATAAACTCCCCTGTGACTTCAGCAACATTGCTTTCTGTTGTTGATGTAGAACCCTAAGAAACAAGGAGGCACAATCTTTGGAATCTGGTAGACAAACACATGGCTCACAAAAAGGCATATTAGTCATCTTTTATTCAGTGGCAAGGTTAGAGGAAACCTGGAGAATTCATCAAATAGATTGTTAGTGGGTTCTAATTGGGATCCACTCAAAGATTGTCTTTCTTCCTCAGAAAATTTCTGTTAGAACCTGTCAGAAAAAATTACTGCTGGCAGTCCACTGCAAATTGAAATGTGCAGTCAACAAAAAGACCCTTTAGGGGGGAAAAATCACACACAACCACTTTGAATAATGCTTTCCCTGAATTGATCAGTTTGTTGAGTCATTGTAGATCCAACTCCCGGCACATGGTCCAGGAGATGTCCTCCAGCACCAGGAGCAAGCAGTGCCAAACAGGAAGTGCCGTTCATGGCCCGGCCTGGGGATCACATCTCACTCATACAGGCTCTCTCACCTTTTCATAGAACTCATGCTCCTCTTTCTGCTATTTGAGTGGAAATAGGTTTGCTTCTGCTGGAAGTCAAACATTTTTTTTTCTTCTTCTCTTTTTTGCTTTTTTTCTGCTTTGCCTCCTCTTACTAGTCCAAGAGATATTTACTGTTTTCAAGACAAGATTGACAGTCTGGATTGCTAGATGAGGAGTGAGGAATCCAAGCTACATAAAGTCAGACCTGTATTATTGATTACCATTCAAGATTATTTTCAAAGTAATTTCATCAGTCTATTTAGATGGGCATAATAAAGGTTCTGCCAATAAAAATGGCACTGTAGAGGATGGAGCCAGAATCTTATATC
Source organism: Saccopteryx bilineata (assembly GCF_036850765.1). Classification (NCBI taxonomy): domain Eukaryota; kingdom Metazoa; phylum Chordata; class Mammalia; order Chiroptera; family Emballonuridae; genus Saccopteryx; species Saccopteryx bilineata. Next base: position 133,126,680 of record NC_089494.1, read on the forward strand.
CATATTCTAAAACAAACTCAGAAGGAAAAAATCCTACTCCTAGATGGACATGTTACATAAACAGACATAGCCAATTTGAATTAAATTTTTCTTGTGAAAAATGTAAATGTCCATGCACAGAGTTTATTAGCACTGAATAGGGTTTTTGACACTGTGGAAAGATGATTCCAAAACTGCATGGAAGAATTTGGAAGCCAATTTCTTGTCTTGAATATGATTTCAAAAGGGAGCCACAGGAATCATACTTCAGTTTCCAAAATGGTCTAAACAGAGCAGTCTCATACTTGCTAACCTGATATTTGGACAAATTTTAAAGACCCACAGAATCAGAAGATACCTTACAAAAAAAGTCTGCAGAGAGGGCGGATGACGTCAGAGTAATGGCGGGGTAGGAAGCGATACCGATAAGTCTCCCCCAAAACTCAACAAGATCTTCAACCAGAAACAGAAAAACCTATACTTGGAGCTTCCAGATGCTTCACAATACACCCAAAGGTATGATTGAGTGAAAAATTGGCTAAATATATAACCAAACCCCGAAGGAAATAGGGAGTAAGAAATGCTCCGCCTTCCTCACTAACCTAAACAGGGCGGCTTTCTCTGGTAACTGTGAATATAGAAACTGAGGCGGGCAAAGGGGGTGAATAGATCCAGGCCGCCGCGGCACAAACGGCCGAACCAGGCTGTGGCACACAGATCCATGCCGAGGAAAATCTGATCCTGTGGCAACCTGGGCAATACAAGCTAACACTCGCGCCAAACCCAAACAAAGAAAGACAAGCGGCGCGGCCATTTTACCCGGTCTCCTGGTCGGTGCGCAGTTAGTGGGCGAGAATTTCTGCCTAGGCCCCGAGAGTGGGTGCCTGTGTTGCCCCACGGAGAGGCAGGGTCAGAGGCCTTTCTGTGGGCCGAGGACAGAGTCTCTGGGCAGCCCCAGCGCCCTGGGAAAGCCACGCACGGGAGGGAGTGAGAACTACTACCAACGGTGGAGATTTTCCGTGCTGGTGAGGGTTTCACTCAGAGGGAACCGCGGCCGGCCTCATATCCTGGTTTGCGCGCGCAGATAAGGAGTGAGTGATTCCTCCGAGTGCCTCGGCAGTGCGCGCCCGTGTTATTGCAGAGAGGGGCAGAGTCAGGGGCCTTTGTGTGGGCCAAAGCGGAATCTCGAGCCGCCCCAGCGCCTTGCAAAAGCCGCGCACGGGGACGGAGCGAGACTCAATTCCAACGCTGCAACTTTTCCCTGCGGTTGGGGGTTTCACTCAGAGCGTGAGACTGCTGGCTGGATATCCTGGTCGCAGACAGTGAGTGAGAGTTTCCTCCAAGCGCCCCCCAGAAGTGGGCGCCCGCTTGTGTTACCGGACAGAGTGGCAGAGCCAGTGGTCTTTGAGTGGGCGGAAAGCCCGCCTGATTATGCTAGCAGCTCTGACTGACTGAGCCTTACCCAGAGCCCTGTGCTGAGTGGAAATAGAGTGGGGAGTTGCCAGCTCTTTGAGCCTCTTACTATCCAGGCAGAGGCAGCAGCAACCCCATAGCTGGATTATCAGGCTACTAATTGAGGAAGGAAAGACTAGGAGAAAGGCTCCAGGAACACGGACTCTCTCACTGTCGGAGCCTATAAATGCTAATGAGCCTCAACTCCCACGAGACTAAAGCACAATACATGACATTGCCATAGAGACTTATCAACTGCAAGACTCTACCTGAGCGTGCCAAAGGGGCAGAACCCGGGGTACAGAGTCACCGACCAGGAAGAGGGAGAGAAAAGAAAAAGCAAGAAGATAACCTCTCAAAATCAAGAATAATCTGCAGACTTTATAACCTATCACATTTTATTATATTTGTTCGTTTGTTTCTCTTATCTTCATTCTTGATACTTTATTTTCCTCCTCCAATTTGGCCGATTAACTCTCTACTGGTCTTACTCTCTCCTCTCCTTGAACTACACTACCTATAAGTGTTACATCTCCCATTATCTTTTCTCTTCTCTTCCTTTCTCTCTATGAGGGTTGCACTCCAAAACCCTTAACTCTCTCTCTCTCTCCTTTCTTTTTTCTTCTTTTAGTGGTTCCCTCTTTTTTTTCTCTCTCTCTCTTTCCTTTCTCCCTCTATATTAGTTTCTTCCTTTCTCCTTTACATCTCCTCTCATTCAAACCTCAATAACAAACAAATTATCTTATCTGGGACTAAAACCTATGTTTGTGGCATTTTGGGGGGTTTTTACTTCACCTTTTTAACTCACTAGCAGTGCTCCCATCCCTGGCTCTCCATATTATCTAGTTCTTGTTCCACTAAATACAATAGTAAGTTTTTAATTTGTCCCCCCATTTTTCCGTTTTCCTCTTATTCCTCTCATCATAACTCTTAGACAACCAACACCTAAAAGCAAATCATTTTATTCTTGACCCAAATTTTTTCCTTATTTGCTTTTTGTGGGTCCATACGATCCTTTTTTTTTCTTTTTTCTTTTTTTTTTTTTTTCCTTTTTTTTTTTTTCTTTTTTTCTTTTTTGCCCCTTTATTACTTTTCCCCAATTCAGGCCCTCCATCACAGGCATTGTTTGTTATAACTCACAGTCCACCACAAGATTTTCTCAAGAAAGAGGGGAGAGGAGAGGAGAGGAAAAAAGGAGGGGGGGAATAATTTCCTTTTTATAAAAAAAATTTATTTTATTTTATTTTTCTTTATTTCATTATTAATTTTTTTAAAAAAAAACAACTCTTTTCGATTTTTAATTTTTTTATTTTTTTTAACTTTTTATTCTTTATTAAATCTCATTAATACTATCAACAAAACCACCCTCAGATGCCATTAAGGAAGAGAAAATCGAATATCATGGATACAAAAGAAAGAGAGGTAACACAGCTAGATGAGGAAAAATCTATGGAGAAAAAATTTAATATATTGGAAACCTTGGATCTAAATGACAGAGAATTCAAGATAGAAATACTAAAAATCCTCCGAGATATACAAGAAAACACAGAAAGGCAATATAGGGAGCTCAGAAAACAACTCAATGAACACAAAGAATATATGTCCAAGGAAATTGAAACTATAAAAACAAATCAAACAGAGATGAAAAACTCAATTCACGAGCTGAAAAACGAAGTAACAAGCTTAGCTAATAGAACAGGTCAGATAGAAGAGAGGATTAGTGAAATAGAAGACAAGCAACTTGAGGCACAACAGAGAGAAGAAGAAAGAGACTCAAAAATTAAAAAAAATGAGATAGCCCTACAAGAATTATCTGACTCCATCAAAAAGAATAACATAAGAATAATAGGTATATCAGAGGGAGAAGAGAGAGAAAATGGAATGGAGAACATACTCAAACAAATAATAGATGAGAACTTCCCAAGCCTGTGGAAAGAACTAAAGCCTCAAGTTCAAGAAGCAAACAGAACTCCAAGTTTTCTTAACCCCAACAAACCTACTCCAAGGCATATCATAATGAAATTGACACAAACCAACAGCAAAGAAAAAATTCTCAAGGCAGCCAGGGAAAAGAAGAATACAACATATAAAGGAAGGCCCATTAGATTATCATCAGATTTCTCAGCAGAAACTCTACAAGCTAGAAGAGAGTGGACCCCAATATTTAAAGTCCTGAAAGAGAGGAACTTTCAGCCACGAATACTATACCCATCAAAGCTATCCTTCAAATACGAAGGAGAAATAAAACATTCACAGATACAGAAAAGATGAGGGAATTTATCATCAGAAAACCCCCACTCCAGGAATTACTAAAGGGGGTTCTCCAATCAGATACAAAGAACAAAAAAAAAACAGAGCCACAAGTAAAAGCTCCAAGAAGAACACAATAAAACCAAATTTAAACTGTGACAACAACAAAAAGAAAGAGGGGGAGAAGATGGAGATTAACAGTAGCAAAGGACGATGGAGTACAAAAGTACTCACAAAATAGTTCACTACAATGAACAGGGTAGGGACCCTTTTCATTACTCAAAGGTAACCACCATTGAAAAAACCACCACAAAAGCACATGAGATAAAAAAGATAGCAACAGAGGAAAGATGTATGGAATACAACCAAATAAAAACAAAAGATAGAAAAACGAAAGAGAAGGACCAAACAAGACACAAAACTAACAGAAAGCAAGATATAAAATGGCAATAGGGAACTCACAAGTATCAATAATTACACTAAATGTAAATGGATTAAACTCACCAATAAAAAGGCACAGAGTAGCAGAATGGATTAAAAAAGAAAATCCAACTGTATGCTGCCTACAGGAAACTCATCTAAGTAACAAGGATAAAAACAAATTCAAAGTGAAAGGCTGGAAAACAATACTCCAAGCAAATAACATCCAAAAAAAAGCAGGTGTAGCAATACTCATATCGGATAATGCTGACTACAAGACAGGAAAAGTACTCAGAGACAAAAATGGCCATTTCATAATGGCTAAGGGGACACTGAATCAAGAAGACATAACAATTCTTAATATATATGCACCAAACCAAGGAGCACCAAAATATATAAGACAGCTACTTATTGATCTTAAAACAAAAACTGACAAAAATACAATCATACTTGGAGACCTCAATACACCGCTGACGGCTCTAGATCGGTCATCCAAACAGAGAATCAACAAAGACATAGTGGCCTTAAACAAAACACTAGAGCACCTGGATATGATAGACATCTACAGGACATTTCATCCCAAAGTGACTGAGTATACATTTTTCTCCAGTGTACATGGATCATTCTCAAGAATTGACCATATGTTGGGCCACAAAAACAACATCAGCAAATTCAGAAAAATTGAAGTTGTACCAAGCATATTTTCTGATCATAAAGCCTTGAAACTAGAATTCAACTGCAAAAAAGAGGAAAAAAATCCCACAAAAATGTGGAAACTAAACAACATACTTTTAAAAAATGAATGGGTCAAAGAAGAAATAAGTGCAGAGATCAAAAGATATATACAGACTAATGAAAATGACAATACAACATATCAGAATCTATGGGATGCAGCAAAAGCAGTGATAAGAGGGAAGTTCATATCGCTTCAGGCATATATGAACAAACAAGAGAGAGCCCAAGTGAACCACTTAACTTCCCACCTTAAGGAACTAGAAAAAGAAGAACAAAGACAACCCAAAACCAGCCGAAGAAAGGAAATAATAAAAATCAGAGCAGAAATAAATGAATTAGAGAACAGAAAAACTATAGAAAAAATTAATAGAACAAGGAGCTGGTTCTTTGAAAAGATCAACAAAATTGACAAACCCTTGGCAAGACTTACCAAGGAAAAAAGAGAAAGAACTCATATAAACAAAATCCAAAATGAAAGAGGAGAAATCACCACGGACACTGTAGATATACAAAGAATTATTGTAGAATACTATGAAAAACTTTATGCCACTAAATTCAACAACCTAGAAGAAATGGATAAATTCCTAGAAAAATACAACCTTCCTAGACTGAGTCAAGAAGAAGCAGAAAGCCTAAACAGACCTATCAGTAGAGAAGAAATAGAAAAAACCATTAAAAACCTCCCCAAAAATAAAAGTCCAGGCCCTGACGGCTATACCAGCGAATTTTATCAAACATTCAAAGAAGACTTGGTTCCTATTCTACTCAAAGTCTTCCAAAAAATTGAAGAAGAAGCAATACTTCCAAACACATTTTACGAGGCCAACATAACCCTCATCCCAAAACCAGGCAAGGATGGCACAAGAAAAGAAAACTACAGACCAATATCTCTAATGAATACAGATGCTAAAATACTAAACAAAATACTAGCAAATCGAATACAACAACATATTAAAAAAATAATACATCATGATCAAGTGGGATTCATCCCAGAATCTCAAGGATGGTTCAACATACGTAAAACGGTTAATGTAATACACCATATCAACAAAACAAAGAACAAAAACCACATGATCTTATCAATAGACGCAGAAAAGGCTTTCGATAAAATACAACACAATTTTATGTTTAAGACTCTCAACAAAATGGGTATAGAAGGAAAATATCTCAACATGATAAAGGCCATATATGATAAACCATCAGCTAACATCATATTAAATGGCACTAAACTGAAGGCTTTCCCCCTTAAATCAGGAACAAGACAGGGTTGTCCACTGTCTCCACTCTTATTTAATGTGGTACTAGAGGTTCTAGCCAGAGCAATCAGACAAGACAAAGAAATAAAAGGCATCCATATCGGAAAAGAAGAAGTAAAGGTATCACTTTTTGCAGATGATATGATCCTATACATCGAAAACCCCAAAGAATCCACAAAAAGACTACTAGAAACAATAAGCCAATACAGTAAGGTCGCAGGATACAAAATTAACATACAGAAGTCAATAGCCTTTCTATATGCCAACAATGAAACAACTGAGAAGGAACTCAAAAGAATAATCCCCTACACGATTGCAACAAAAAAAATAAAATACTTAGGAATAAACATAACAAAGAATGTAAAGGACTTATATAATGAAAACTATAAACCATTGTTAAGGGAAATCGAAAAAGATATAATGAGATGGAAGAATATACCTTGTTCTTGGCTAGGAAGAATAAATATAATCAAGATGGCTATATTACCCAAAGCAATATACAAATTTAATGCAATTCCCATCAAACTTCCAATGACGTTTTTTAAAGAAATAGAGCAAAAAATCATCAGATTTATATAGAACTATAAAAAACCCCGAATAGCCAAAGCAATCCTAAAGAAAAAGAATGAAGCTGGGGGCATTACAATACCTGACTTCAAACTCTATTATAGGGCCACAACAATCAAAACAGCATGGTATTGGCAGAAAAATAGACACTCAGACCAATGGAACAGAATAGAAAGTCCAGAAATAAAGCCACATATATATAGTCAAATAATTTTTGATAAAGGGGCCAACAACACACAATGGAGAAAAGAAAGCCTCTTCAATAAATGGTGCTGGGAAAACTGGAAAGCCACATGCAAAAGAATGAAACTGGACTACAGTCTCTCTCCCTGTACAAAAATTAACTCAAAATGGATCAAAGATCTAAACATAAGACCTGAAACAATTAAGTACATAGAAGAAGACATAGGTACTCAACTCATGGACCTGGGTTTTAAAGAGCATTTTATGAATTTGACTCCAATGGCAAGAGAAGTGAAGGCAAAAATTAATGAATGGGACTACATCAGACTAAGAAGTTTTTGCTCAGCAAGAGAAACTGATAACAAAATAAACAGAAAGCCAACTAAATGGGAAATGATATTTTCAAACAACAGCTCAGATAAGGGCCTAATATCCAAAATATACAAAGAACTCATAAAACTCAACAACAAACAAACAAACAATCCAATAAAAAAATGGGAAGAGGATATGAATAGACACTTCTCCCAGGAAGAAATACAAATGGCCAACAGATATATGAAAAGATGCTCATCTTCTTTAGCTATTAGAGAAATGCAAATCAAAACGGCAATGAGATACCACCTCACACCTGTTCGATTAGCTGTTATTATCAAGTCAGGTAATAGCAAATGTTGGAGAGGCTGTGGAGAAAAAGGAACCCTCATCCACTGTTGGTGGGAATGTAAAGTAGTACAACCATTATGGAAGAAAGTATGGTGGTTCCTCAAAAAACTGCAAATAGAACTACCTTATGACCCAGCAATCCCTCTACTGGGTATATATCCCCAAAACTCAGAAACATTGATACGTAAAGACACATGCAGCCCCATGTTTATTGCAGCATTGTTCACAGTGGCCAGGACATGGAAACAACCAAAAAGCCCATCAATAGATGACTGGATAAAGAAGATGTGGCACATATACACTATGGAATACTACTCAGCCATAAGAAATGATGACATCGGAACATTTACAGCAAAATGGTGGGATCTTGATAACATGATACGAAGCGAAATAAGTAAATCAGAAAAAAACAGGAACTGTATTATTCCATAGGTAGGTGGGACATAATACTGAAACTAAGAGACATTGACAAGAGTGTGGTGGTTACGGGGGGGAGGGGGGAATGGGAGAGGGATAGGGGGTGGGGAGGGGCACAAAGAAAACAAGATAGAAGGTGACAGAGGACAATCTGACTTTGGGTGGTGGGTATGCAACATAATTGAACGACAAGATAACCTGGACTTGTTATCTTTGAATATATGTATCCTGATTTATTGATGTCACCCCATTAAAAAAATAAAATTATAAAAAAAAAAAAAAAAAAGTCTGCATCTCTTTCCATGAATGTATTTGAAAGGAGTTCAGTTAATTCCTAATTATTTTTCTTAAAAAGTCCATTGGCTAACCATATCTGTCTTTGGTTTCCTCAATATATCAGCAGCTGTCCTAACACCTCTTCTGCCCTGAGATTTTAGCAAGATTTCCTTCATTTGATCTTTACAAAACCTGCTCAATATATAGTTAAATATTTCACATTCCTGAAGGCAGACACTAAACCGATAAGCATAGCACAATAACTCTATAAAATAGGATGTTTACAGAGCTAAGGGAGTAAGAACACAAAGTATGTCCAGGAACTAGGATGTGCTAGGGAGGAAGAGTTATGATTTTGGATTGGTGGCCACAGGAAGCATCATTAAGAAGGTGATGGTCAAGTAACAGAGGGTGAAGGAGAGATCCATGTGTTACTGGGGCACAGCACGGGGAGCCAAGGAGCAACGTCCAGGGCTCTGAAGTAGGAGAGGCCTGGAATGTTCACAGGAGAAATCAAAGGCAAGAGGAAAACCCCCCTCATATTCTGGAAGCCAAGTGAAAAACAGAATATAACAACAACTCCCTGTTTTGTGAAGGAGGGACCCGGGGTGCCGGTACTGGGGGAGATAGGGAGAACTGAGGACAGAATCTGGCCCTGGGTTTAGCCATGCGGAGCCACGATGGATTGCTTATGGAGGAGTTGTATGCCATGACAGACAAGACGACAATGTGGCCGCAGTGGTTTGACAGGAGAATCAGAGGACAGAAATCTGACAGATGACCCCAAGGATTTTTGCTGCAAAGAAAAGGAGAGAAATAAGACAGTAGCTAGAAGGGAAAGTGAGGTCAAGAAGTAGAGATACACCATTATATGGATATGTTGACTGGGACAGTTCACAGGAATAAAGAGCCAGTGATAAGAAGGGAAGTTACACAGTACTCAGGAGCATCCCGGAGTCCATGCCAGTGGCGGGAGGAATTGCCAGAGTGAGGGCTGGTCTTGTCATGGGCAAAGCAGTGTGCCCACAGGAATCAGACAGAAGGGGTTGGAAATTTGAAGAGGAAGAGAACATGCTTTAGTGACCTGGAGCATGGGTTAGCAAAGCACCAGCTGCCACCACTCATTCCTGTAGAGTGTGTGGCTGCTTCCATGGTGCGCAAAGCTGAGCGGTTGTCAGATGGACATGGTGGTTTACACAGCTGGAAATGTTTACTATCAATCCCTTTGCAGAAAAAACTCAATGATCATTGATTTAGGAGAATAGGAGCAAGAATTGATACAGATGGGAAATGTAGTTCAATTATCTGGCAACACTAAGGGTCTCTATGAGGTTAGAGATCATGAATTTCAAGTGAGAGAAGTCAACATGCTGCATTTTCTCCCAGAATGTTTAGCTGCGCAGGGACAGGGATAAAGTAGAGGAAACGCTGCATTCATTGTGGGCATGTCTTAGCCATGGCAGTAGGACAAAAATGGTAAGTGAGCAAAGGATTTGAGGGTCTCTATAAGGGAGTATATATAATGATTTAAAGAGGTATGTGAAGGCAAGAAAGTGACAAAAGTCATGCAGAGTGATGAGACCAATGAGCTGTAGTTCCTATTGCAGCTGGAAGATTGTAGTTAGGAAACTAGAGGGAAAGAGCTGCAAAATAGGAGGTGGTGGTTGGAAAACGGGATGCTTACCATTGAGATGACGGAGGGGTCGCAGTGTGGGTTCATGACGTGGTCTGGGAGATAAGAACAGTCAGGAGAGGAGAGAGAATAGGGGTGAATGGGGAGCAAGGTTGTCAGAAGGGATGAAACCAAGAGGCCCCAGTGTTGGGAGGAACCATCCATGGTGAATTTTCAGACATGTCATCAAAAACTTGGAAATAAGATGAATGGAGGTGATGTATCTCTTCAATGTCACAGTGGAGCGCATTTTACAAGCCTTCTTGCAGATTATTTAATTACCTAGGAGAAGTGACCTGTGTTTGACTTTCTATCTATTATTTGATTAGAATTCAGACACTGTAAAGTTACATGTTAACTTGTAAATTTCTGTATAGGAATGAAATAACCCCAAAGTTTATAGCTTTATGGCCTCTAGGACATTAACCAGTTCTTTTAATCTAATCTAGCAATATTATTTTAAACTTTTTTCAACCTGACCAGGTGGTGGTATAGTGAATGGAGTGTCAGCCTGGGACACTGAGGACCCAGGTTCAAAACCCCCAGGTTTTGACAAGCCGGTTGGATTGCAGGCTCATCAGCTTAAGCGTGGGATCATAGACATGAACCCATGGTCTCTAGCTTGAGCCCAAAGATTGCTAGTTTGAAGCTAACAGTCACTGGCTTGAGCAGGGGGTCATTGGCTTGGCTAGAGCCCCCTTGAGTCAATGAACAAATTAGGAGTAACAACTATGAGTTGATGCTTCTCACCTCTCTCCCTTCCCCCCTCTCTCTCTCCCTCTCTTGCTAAAAAAAATAAAAATAAAAATTTCAAAGTATATATAAATGGCCAGATCCTCAAAGTACTCTTGGGATCAACTTTATCATCTTATTGAATTCTTCAGTAATAAATTAATAAAAATTTATATATATATTTATTATGTACTTTTACGAGAGTTGTGTTTTTAACTTTTCAAAAAACTACTATTGACAGGGTAGTAAAACCATTAACAATTTTAAGGGAAGTAGTGACAGAGAGAATGATTGTATTTGGAGATAGGGTCTTCAGTGCAGTAATCAACCTAAAATGAAATTATGAAGTAGGCCCTAATACAATGTGACAGATGTCCTTATAAGAAGAGGAAACTTAGATGTCCACAGAAGGAAAACCAAGTGGAGACATAGGGAGAAAAAGACCATCTATAAACCGAGAGAAGCTTCAGAAGAAACCAACCCTGCCAATATCTTGATCTCAGACTTCCAGGCTCCAGAACTATGGGACAACAAATGACCTCATCCTGTGATGTTCTTTTCTGGGAGTCTAGCAAACTAATGAAGACTCCATCTTTTCCTTTTATTGGCCAGGGTGATCACTGTGAAGATTTGGTGAGGGGATTTCTTTCCAGTATATAAGTATTTTATAAAATGACCAGAACTTACTAAGTGCAAAAAGAAAAAACAAATTTCCCCCCAAGGGTCTCCATTAAAATCTTTCTGAGGATTAGCTCTTCAATGTTACCAGATGAAATCTTAAGCAGCTCTGGTAGTGTCTCCAAGCACTTTCAGTCCCATGAACAATCTCATTTCAGCAATTAAAATGTTCAGACTTGTGTAGTAATCAAAACTCCAACCTTGATGGAAAGTGGAAGTACCTCCCTTTGGAAAGCCTGTAGCGAGGGAGGTGGGGGTGGCTGGTTTCTTTGAATCTCAGCTGTTGATCATTCATCCCTCCTCCCTCAGCAGCCTGTGTTTAGCCTTCTCCCTGACTGGGGCAACAGTGAGAGAATGAGGTTTAGAGTAGTCTCGCATGCAGGTCTCCTCTGGCCCCAGGGTCCCCAGTGAGAAGACGCCTGGAGTGTCTCTACTTCTTTGGCTGGGAGCCCCCAGCTCTGGTTCCTTGAGGCAGGCAGGCTACTTGATTTATGGATTTCCCTTTTAGTAGACTTCCCTTTCTAAGGCAGATTCCTTTCAAGATGACCCTTTGGACCCATGGGGAAAACAACTGGCATTCTTGTCATGCTGATGATGGAAGTAAGCCCACATCTCACATCTTGCTGCTATTGAACATGAAGACTGTGGTCCTTTACAGTTAACTGCTGGAGAGAGTCACGCACCTGCCCTGCACACTCCAGAGGCCACATGTTTGTCTTCACGAAGTCCTCTTGAAGTCCAACCCTATCACTTGCCTTGATCTGAGGAAAAGTCCTCCCTCCGTTCCCCAGGCTTGGGGTCTGCATTAGTGTACCAGCACTTTTCTCTCTAAAGATCTTTCTCCTCCAGCTCTTCAGTTCTTTGTCTTTCATAGGCTGGAGTCCCTCATCCCCAATGCAGTCTTACAACCCCCTGGGATGTGAGGATGCTGGCACTAATGCCATTGTCAAGGGCCTCTGTGGCCTCTGACGTAGAGTCTAACTTTAATGCTCTTTTACTTTAAGTTGTACTGTGGACCTGAGTGTGTATGTCTAATCTATTAGTCTAGGTTGATCCATGACTTCTCATGACTGACTGGCACAGCCATTGGCTTGGTATATTTTTGTCACTGGCACTTCTCTGGGTCTCAGGATTCTGGGGACTCAAGTGGAGAAGCATCAACAGTAATCACCCTGGTCTCATTGACTCATGTCTCTGTCTGTTTGGGTAAGATCTCCTCCCTCTGAAAAGTCCCTTCTACTATATGAGAGTCTGTGTTTGTGAAAGAAAACATGCCTGGTCCTGCGGGCACCAAGGCTGCTCTGATACTCCACAGTAGGCATGTACATGAAGCACATGCCATGCCTGAGGCCCCTCAAGGTAACAATGAACACAGGGTTACAAGGAGGGACCCTGTGGTACGTCATGCTCTAGTATGTGTGTCTAAGCAGTGCAGTATGTGTTCCATGTTGTAGGGAAGTTTTTGCCCTTATATCCCACCACACACACTTGCATAGAACCAGACATCAGATCAAACTTTCCCTCAACTTGAGGACTGTAAACTTGGGTGGAGCCCTCACTTATTCTTGCCACTCTTGGAGCAGTCTCCTGGCAACCCTTGATCAACCCAACCCAAGCTCCTGCTGGGATGTCCCTGAGGGAGAAGAGTCTGGAGCAGAGAGCGCTGGAGGAAACACGAGGCCACCACAGCTGCGGGGGGAGCAAGGGACATTTGTGGACACTCACAGCACTCTGTCCTGCTGGCATACCTTTGCATCACTCTGGAACAGTCACTGAATATGCCAAGGGAATCATCCTGCGAGAGTGGGAGCTTCCCGCTGGGGTGCGGGTGGGTGAGGCCAGCTGCCAGGCGAGCGTAGTGGCCTGCACCATCGGGTTCTGAATGCAGCTCTGTGCCGGGCACTTGCTGTGCTCTCTCCAAACATCAGGCCTCAGAATCTGGCTGTGGGAGCCAATCGGAGCCTGTCACGGCATGTGGGCACAACGCAAACCACATGAAAAAAGGCTTCCTTTACCAGGCCGAGGCAGGGTGGACCTGCTTGTTTGTTTTGTGTGTTGTTTTCTTTTAATGCTTCTCATGATCAAAGCCCTCTGCTGGATTTTTTTGGTGCCATGGTGAGAAATTTAGTCTCCAAGCAAAGGTCACTGGACCAGACTTTGGGAATTAGTGAAGGAAGAGGCTATAATTTTTCTTGTTTGGCAGCATGGGGCCACTGGAGAAAATTATAAAAGAGACATTGTGCCTCTCTGGGTCCTACACTGACACCAAGGAGATAGAATGAGTGGAAAGTGATGCCTACCCTATTTAGAGTTAGAGTTATTGGCCCAAATGAGGCCAAAACAACTCTCAGGGCCAAGAAGAATCATCAGGGCAATGAATCAGCAGGGTTGGAGTTTTTAACCATATTTATAGGATCTCTTATACCTTAATACTAAAAATCACCTTGTGTTTGTGTTTCACATAGAAATGTGCTTCTCCAAGTTGAGCAGGGTGACTCTGTAATCTCATGTGCCTTTAAATGGTGGGCCAGACCCTGCCATGGTCACCTTGGTGTGCTCCTCGTCTACTTCCCAGGGTCCTGAGCTGGGCCAGGTGAGCAGGTGCGGCTCTAAGGGATGAGGCATGGAGGACTCAAGTGGTTGCTTCTGAGGAGGAGTGGACTGAAGACACATGGCCTGGCAGTGTCACTGGGTGGGACACAGTTGCGGGCAGCAGAGAAGAACCCAGCTGGCCTGCTGCCTTCTGGCGTGGGCACTGGTGTGGGCCCAGGTGGAGATGGGCAAGGAAGCAGCACGGACAGCAGGCCTTGCAAAACAAGGACTGTCGTCCTGCGTCCCCGGGGTGGGAGGCTGCAGGCAGACAGCACACATGCCATTCCCTGCGATTCCGTCGCAGCAGCCAGCACCACAGTCGGGCAGGCACCTGCCTGGATTCTGGGCTGGCAACAGATCTGCTGCCGTTGGGATTGTGGAAACTGCTTCCACAACTGTTCCATGCCCTCCCTACAACCCAGGATCAGATGGCTTCCACAGAGGCCCAGCAACTTCTCATGGCAGCACCTGGGAAGGGTTTGCAAAGGCTGCCAGCCATCGCTGGAGGCCTCTGTTCGTTGCCAACGAGAAAATTGCCCTTTTTCCTGGTGGAACACTGCTTTACCTCCCATGACCCATCCAGCGTAAGTCCTAGCTTCCTGATGATGAAACTGAGGCCACAGGGAACTCGCATCTCACTGCAGTGGCTGCGATGATGCTACATCTTGATCTGGAAAGACCAGTAGCATGGAAGCCAGGAGTCCCAGGCCTGAGTCTTGGCCACAAAACCAGCATTCTGCTCCATGGGACTGTTGTTGCATCCCTTTATCTTGCTGGTCCTGGAGGGCGACCCTGAGCCCTGGCCTGAAGAGCTGGGGGAACAGGCTGCACTCTCCAGGTCACTTGCAGTTCCCCACCCAGTCATGGGTGCGAAGGCGGGGCCCAGGCTGATAGCCAGGAGGTATGCAAGCTCACAGTCCTTACCCTCTGGACTGTCAAGTCTACCTTGGACATGAAGATAGTGACGGTGGGTTTTCTTTTTGCTTTGGACAGAAGGCCGTGGTCCGGGGCACAAGGGAGAGACCCCGTGTGGAAGCACTCTGACTCTGGAGGGCCGTCTTCCCGGCAGAGCTGTTATTGCAGACAGCAACAGTCACCGTGGCCCACACCCAGGAAGACAGGCCCTCCTGGTTGCACCTGGGGGTTCTACATTCTCACAACCTGCTGGTCTCCAAGGGCTGCTGAAGGGAAGTGGCCACAGCCCCCCAGAGTAGGGTCACGTTCAACAGGAAGGGTGATCACCATGGTGATGCATTGTGAGTCCTGGCACTCCTTTGCCCACTTTTGTCCTCTGGGGGCCACCGGGCATCTGGGTGGAGAGTGTTTGTACAATCCTATCATCCTTATCTGACAAAGAAGAAAAAAAAATCCTGAGATTTGTTCAAGGTCACGGGCCAAGCTTTTGGGAACCCCAAACTGGAGGTCAGCTGCCTGTTTTGTGGTTCCTAGCTCTCTCCCTTTCCTCACATCTCCTCCTCCACACCATCGAGTTCCAGAGGCTCTGCTTACAGAACATCTAATGGGCAGACTTTCCAAAACACCCAGGATATGGAACAGATTTTTCACTTTTTTCCTTACATCTTACATGCTGGAAAGCCCCAGCTGGAGAATCTGGGTCATGAAACTCTGTTTCTCTTCTCAAGGTGAAATAGATGTGTGTGTGTGTGTGTGTGTGTGTGTGTGTGTGTGTGTGTGTGTGAGAGAGAGAGAGAGAGAGAGAGAGAGAGAGAAAGAATTTATTTTTTATTTAGGTTCAGAATTTAAGACAGTTATTAATTCTAAGGGACAATATAATCTTCATGCAAATTAAGAAAGAGTATATGTTCTTGCCATGGGAATAGAATTTTACAGAAGGCGGCTGAGAACGCCAACCTTCACACTGTTCACATCCCAGCTTCTGAGTTTTGCACAAATGCCTGCAAGTATGTAGAAGTCATGGCCTGTCAATACCGTCTTCAAATGACAGGACCATCGGCTCCAAAGATGACCACTTCATGACATTTCAAAGTTATGACACAAAGTATTGACATGACAATCGCTTTATTGAATGCCTGGTCACTGTCTGAACCTAGCTTTCACACTACTTTCTCCAAGTGAAGAGACAACATTAGCAGAAAATGTTCATTATGCCCAGGGCCTGATTAGCCCACTGTCACTCAGTCCTGGTTATACTTTTAGTACGTCAGTAGCCAAACTGTTTTTTTAAGATTTTACTTATGCATTTTATAAAGGGGAGGAGAGAGAGAGAGAGAGAGAGAGAGAGAGAGAGAGAGAGAGAGAGAAGGAGGGAGGAGCAGGAAGCATCAACTCCCATATGTGCCTTGACCAGGCAAGCCCGGGGTTTCAAACCGGCAACCTCAAGGTTCCAGGTCGATACTTTATCCACTGTGCCACCGCAGGTTAGATCCAAACTTTCTTTTTTTAGTCTAGACTTTTTAAATCTTCAAATTCTAGTATTCTTATCCCAGATTGTTTAAAGAACTGACCAAAGTGACAAAAGAAGTTCCCACCACCTGTCATGAGAAGTTCCAGAGTCCACACCAGACCATAGCCAGAGTAACTGCTCAGTCACAGAATGAAGAGAGGTCTGTCAATTTTATAAACCCATTAGCCTACTGTCTACTCAGGAAATGCTAAAAGATTTATCAGAATCAAGTATGTGTCTTTTGTTTGTTTTTAAGTACTGGCATATATTGATATACACCTGAAGAAGCCCTCCAAGAACTAAATTCCACAATGTGCACTGTCTCATTCATGGAAACCTCCTTGTGCTTGGATTAAAGAGGTGCAACTCTTTCACAGTTGTCCTGGCAACCAGACTGTCCTGAGGACAAGTCTCAAGTGTTCTCTTGGGAAGTCCCAAGAGGTTCTCATCTGAACCTCTGCAGTGACAAACAACCCATGACACCTAAGACATCCTCTAGGATCTGAATTCCTTCCATGTACAAACACCTCTATTTTCTAAAAATATTCTCCTCTAAGCATTTGTTCTCCACTGTGGAAGTTTAAAGGTCTGGATTTTGGCACAGAATTAATCCCTAAGGCCAGGGTTCTCTGAGTGTTGTTCCCAGACAGCAGCATCAGCGTCATCTAGGAGTTGGTGAGAAATGTCAATTCCTGGGCCTCACCCCAGACCTCCCCAGGCTGAGTTTGGGGGGGTGGAGCCAGCAGTGCAGCTTGAACAAACCCCCAGGGAATTCTGATGTGGCCAGAGTCTGAAGCCCCTGCCATAAGAGTCTTCAGTAAGCTCATCCCCTGAGGAGAAGCAGGCCTTCAGCTCTGCCATTTTAAAACATACTCTTTGAGAGCCTGACCGTGGTGGCACAATGGAGATGCTGAGGTCCCAGGCTTGAAACTCCAAGGCTCACCAGCTTGATTGTAGGATCATCGACATGATTCCCTGCTCACTGGCTTGAGCCCAAAGTTGCTGGCTTGAACAAGGGGTCACTGGCTCAGCTGGAGCACCCCGGTCAAGGCACGTATGAGAAAGTAATCAATGAACTACTAAGGTGCCACAAAGAATTGATGCTTCTCATGTCTCTCCATCCTATCTGTCTGTCTATGCTCTCTTGCTAAAAAAAAAAAAAAATCTTGGGAAATTAAGAACAGGTGAGTGCAGAAGCCCCTCCTGCAGACTGGTCTCCCAGTGTCTTTGGCTGTGAGAACATCAGCAGGCTCCAGACCGCCTGGAGTGACCAGGAGCATCATGATCAGAGCTTCTGGAGTTCTAGTGAATCAATTCTCTTTAAGACATTTTTAGGGAAAAAAGTAGAAATTGAAACATCTACACAGGTTCAACAAAGACTGACTAGCTATTCTCTCGAGTTTGCCCCTTAGTTACTGGGACACGATTGTGTGTTGTCTGTTATTTCCAACTCTGGGTAATTATGTGTGCTGTGGAAAGCTCTCCGCAGCATGGCTGTCATGGGGCATAGTTGGTCCCTGACTTCCAGCCATTCCTGGGAGAGCTCAGCACTCAGACGAATCTGGGACTTGGCCCCGGAGCCTTTGTCTTGTCCTAGGACCTGTGCCATTCCCAGGAAGCAAGCTGCTGTTTTGGTGTGTCCCATTTTTGTGGCATGGTGGTAGGATATTACCAAATAGTGTCTCTACTCCCTGTTTCTGTGAACCTTGGACCACCTAACTCCAACACCCCTGGTGGGGTGGGGGGGGGGAAGGGGAGAGTTGTTAAAATGCAGATTCTAGGCCCTGTCCTGAAACTGCTGAGTCAGATCTCCAGGGTTCAGTCTTGGGGGCTCTTCGTTTTACTAAGCACTTCATGTTTCTCAGAGAAGCAGTTCTGTTGGATAACCACCCGTCTGTACCATCTGACTTGGCTTCTCTTTCAGGTTTTGATTAGCGTGTGCAGTCTGCTTTCACCACTGGATACTGCAGTGATCAAATATAAAACTTCTGGCAAGTCAATGAACATGTTGAACGTTAATTTTTTTCCTCTGGAAAATGTGATGACTGTAATTTCCATACTTCAGGAGCCCTGAGAAAAGGAGATGAGAAGCTGTGAGCAAAATTACTTATATTTAAATGTGTATATCTTCACTACAGCAGTGCTATTTAATAATACTTTCTAGAGATTTTGTCTATTTTCTTAGATTTAGAAGATAGATATTTTATTCAATCTTTTTTCAAAATAGTTCTTTCTAAATGAAGGAAGGAAGAAAAGAAAAGTTATACTATCTGATATAATCATTGGAACCTCTCTGACAGCAGGTAGTGTAACAAGAATTTATAGATGAGACTGCCAAAATCCAGAGAAAAAATAGAGATTCCTGAGCCCCCAGCCTCAGGCCATCTCTAATTCCTGAAGGGGCAACCTGGTTCTGTAAGTCCCTGCCACCTTCGACCTGAAGCAACTTGAAATCACTGGAGAATGGGGCTTTCCCCACATGCCTGGGAGGTGTCAGCAGGTGTAACCCAGAGTTGAAAGGCCACCGAGCTTCAGCTTCCCTGAACCCAGCCTCCCCAAACCTCAGGGTTTTATGCTACAAAGGATGGCTTGGCGCTTTCACCTCTAAGCAGTAAACCATGTTCCAGTGACTGTGCTAACACAGTGTTGTCTAGAAAAAATGGAAAAGAGAAAAGAAAAGAGAGAGCAAGCTAAAAAAAAAAACAAAACCCTGTCTGTTCTTTGTGGTGACACAAATCCTGGTTACACTTCTAATGGACTCAGTCATCCTATAGGAGTCATGGAGACACACTTTGTTGTGAACGCCACGCTTGATTCCAGTCCTAGATATGGCGCCAGGACAAGCCTATTAAAACTTGACTCTGTGTGTTGCAAGAAATGTACTTGGTATCTTGGGGCCTGAGAGAGCCGAAGATCACATCAAATCCCCAGGTTACTGATTACGACACATGTACTGAGTACAGGAAACAGTCCTGGGAAAGATTTCATTCCTTGACTGTAACGTCCTAAATCCACTGAGGGCAAAAAGCACCAACCCCTTTCCGAGCAACCTTTTGCAGACGCCATTCACAAGCTGCAGAGTTGAAGGACTTAAAATAAATGCATTCAGTGCAAACCAAGATTGTGGGTATTTTTAGACTTGTCAGAGAAGCCATGGAAAATAAACCATCCCCGGATAATCTAATATTGCAGCACAATTAGTTGTGTCTTTTCCTTCCATACAACGTCAAAGCGCAGAAAGACAGGCTCCTCTTTTTTTTTCCTGTGGAGAAGTCAAATAATTTAACGATTCCCAAAGATATCAGTTTCTTTGTACACTGGGGCCATCCACAAATTGGGCTTCTCTTTGCAACACAAACATACAAAGAGTGATGTTATTTCATATGCAGGTATGGCTGTCATTATGTCAGGGAGTAAGCAGGATCATCCTAAAGGTAATAATTTCCATGGAATAAATAGACTAATTGCAGTGAAAGGATACAAGAAGACACCCTAGCAATATAATTTTTATTGGCTCTTTCCGGCACTCACTGCCTTGGTAGAAAGGTATCTGCCTAATCTCCCAGCAGATCTGGCTCTGTACTTGTCATCCTAGGATACCCTCCCCCCCCAGCCAGTCTGCTCAGAAGAGGGGCCAATTTCAGGAAACAGCTTCTTGTGGGGTTTCTGTCTGGCTTTCTTCTCAGAGCCACGGGGAACAGGTGCGTCTTGTTGCCACAGCCCATCCATTTGGGGGGGCGTCCTCCACAAGACATTGCTAAGCAGGGGAGGTGCATCTCAGTGATTCAAGGCATCTCCTAGAGTCTCCAAAACCTGCCTGGGGTCCCAGAGAGCATCAAAGAAGTGAGGAGGCTGCTGAGCACAGCTGAGCATGAGGTCAGGAATGAACTCTCGCCATGTTAGCACCCGTCATTAAAGCAAATGGGATGATTTATGTTTTCCAGAAAGGGTGTTTTGGAAAGATTTAATGTTCAGCAGTCTTTGGCCCTAACTGATGTTTGTCTTGCATTATAAAAGATCATCTCAGAGACATGTCAATTCACAACTTAACAGAGAAATAGTATATGTTTAAAAGTTTTGTGTGTGTGTGTGTGTGTGTGTGTCTGTGTGTGAACAGTTGAAATAATAGCAGAATGCTTGCCAGATTAAGGATACTGTGTCAGAAGCTGGCTGGTTAGGCTTGGGCTTGGCTTCCAAGGTGAGTTTGCCTGAGTTTCTTTAGATTTCAGCTTGAATGTCCGCCTGAAAGATGCATTGACTGCTCATCGCATTACGAGTTCTCTCTCAACTCAATATTTTCTTTTTTCTTCATAGCAGATCAGATACTATTTTGTCTTTTTAATTACTTATTTCTCTAGAACGCAAGCTAGACCTATGAAAATAGAAATTTCAGACTGTCTTGTTCATAGTTTTAACCCAGTATCCAGCAGGACACCTGCTGCATACGCAGTAGACAACGTGAATAGTTAATGGTCCCAATGAGGCTGACATCAAAGTATACTCCTGTCGTAGTGTGTCTTCAGAGGAAAACTGAAAATGGAAAGATACCAGATTAATTGATTTCTAAATTGAAAATTAGATTGGCTCACCGCTAAAGGATAAAACTTAAATAACTTAGATATAAGGATATAAGGATACACTTGCGGTAAATTCTTCATAGTCTCTCTTTGGGTTGATATATAGAGTTACAGACAAATCATAGGGCCTGGTGTATGTGGAGTATTCAGTCAAGATGGAGGCCATGTGGCCTGATAGCTTTGCATAATTGCCCCATCCTGGGAAGAAAATGGAGTTTCTGTTAACAGTAGGATTTAAAGCCCAAGGAAGTCATACTTATTTTTTAGGCTCTTTATCTCCTGGAATATAGGTGAGCCAAAGGCAACCAAGCATATTTCACTTTTTCTGAGGAATTCCCAACAAGAGAGTGAGGAGAAACAATTCTTCATAAAGCCTATACCCTGTATCAGGCTTCCTCCATCTTTATCATAATTTTTTTTCATGACAATGCATATAGTGGGTGCTATCTCCTTTTATCAAGAGAGAAACTGAGAGTCAGTGCCATTGGCCCAAGGCCTTGGGGGCTGGAGCAAAGGCTGTCTGACTCCAAAACTTTGATGAGAGCTCAAGATAAAGGAATAAAGAATGACTCTCTCTCCCAAGTGTTAAGCAGAGTAAGAGGGGACCCATACTACTTGGTTCCCAGGGACAAGAGCACCTTCATAGAAGACCTGGGATGCTGGTTTTGAATCTCTGCAGTTTCACCAGGAGTCAGGTGGCCTGTGTTTTAATTCTAGCTCTACATTTATTTATTTATTTATTTATGATAGAGACAGAGAGAGACAGAGAGGGACAGATAGGGACAGACATGGAGGAAGGAAGAGAGATGAGAAGCATCAGTTCTTCGTTGTGGCACATTAGTTGTTCATTGATTGCTTTCTCATATGTCTCATATGTGCCTTGACTGGAGGGGAGGGGACTATAGCAGAGCTAGTGACCCCTTGCTCAAGCCAGTGACCTTGGGTTCAAGCTGGTGAGCCTTGCTCAAATCAGATGAGCCTGCTCTCAAGCTGGCAACCTTGCGGTTTCGAACCTGGGTGCTCCACATCCCAGTCCAATGCTCTATCCACTGCACCACCGCCTGGTCAGGCCCAGGTCTTCTTTTAACTAGTGCAATCCCAAGAAGCAGGTTTGAAAGCAAACCTTCAGAGAATGTGCAGAAGGTTAGGGACTCTTTATTTTCTAATCCATAAAATGGGCACATTTGTACCCCGTTCAGGGCACTGTTAGGAGGCTCCCCAATTAGGCAAGCGGGAGCAGAAGTGCCTTGAAAAGCATTGTGGTTTTTTTTTTGGTTTTTTTGTGGGGTTTTTTGTATTTTTCTGAAGCTGGAAATGGGGAGAGACAGTCAGACAGACTCCCGCAAGCGCCCGACCAGGATCCACCCGGCACGCCCACCAGGGGTGATGCTCTGCCCACCAGGGGGCGATGCTCTGCCCCTCCGGGGCGTCGCTCTGCCACGACCAGAGCCACTCTAGTGCCTGGGGCAGAGGCCAAGGAGCCATCCCCAGCGCCCGGGCCATCTTTGCTCCAATGGAGCCTTGGCTGCGGGAGGGGAAGAGAGAAACAGAGAGGAAGGGGGGGGGGGGGTGGAGAAGCAAATGGGCACCTCTCCTATATGCCCTGGCCGGGAATCGAACCTGGGTCCCCCGCACACCAGGCCGACGCTCTACCGCTGAGCCAACCGGCCAGGGCCGAAAAGCATTGTGTTTTATCCAGTGGAAGATTATTATTTTTTCCCTCTATATAATTTTCTAAGTTAATTGAAGGAACATATAATTAAGTTTCCATCCATTATTTGTGCAGGAGATCAAAGGTTGCCTTCTGTAGTTTCAGATTTGAAAAATGCTGCTTCTTATCTAGTGCCTTTTTCTTTGCACTTTCTGATTGTCTAATGGTTACATGCCAGCGATCTCTTTGTCTAAGAACTGTTGCCTTTTCCCCCCTTTTGGTGGCCTCTAAGAACCAATGGTGTTTAAGGGAAGAAATCAGAGGTTTAGAAATCTCACTGGCTCAGATTTAGAAGAGTCGGAAGCATATCATTTCTACTCTCCACCTCTCACTTTTTAAAAATCTTTGACAAAGAGCAAGAACTCGTTGCTGCTCATGACCAGCCTGCACCGATCTGGCCGGTGCTGTGCACTTTGTTTTCAGACTCTCTCAATACTTTCAGCACTTAACTGGAGCCTGCGTTCACTCCAAGCTTGAGCCTGCAGTTTCAGACAGAGGCACCCCTGACATTGGGTGCCCCTGTCTGTGTGTTGATGAGGCTGCCCAGTGCCTTTTGGCTCCTGTAAGTGCTGTCAAGCTGGAATGGGGTACCTCCTGCCAAACAATGTGGGTTGTTTTAAAATGATCACTTCATACAAAGAGGTTTCCAAGCACATTAATTTAGCAAGGGTTATTTAAACAGGGGAATGGGATGTCTTTAAAAAGCCTTTTTAGTTGGCAACTGAATAATCTCCCTCTTGTTCAAATATTATTTACACCACGTGTACATCTGATATTCTCCAAAAGTTAAACAATCCATTCAGGAAAATGGGGTTGAGTTGTGACCAGCTGAATAGAGGCCCTGAAAAGGTCTAGAGCTTGTGTTCTCACATATGGTAAGATACATCTTCACATCCCCTTTGTCGGTTTTGCTCAGGACACATGAGCAATTTTACCTACAGATTTATAAGAGAGTGAGACACATCCAATTACATCTATTAGACAAGACTCTGAGGATAGAAAGAGGAATTTCTGCATAAAATGTCTTTTTCTCTCTCTCTCTCTTCTTACTTCTCTGGAAATAAAGAGCTAACGGAATGATTACCTCTATGCGAATGGTCTGTTGGATGCCTCCCTTATCCCTCCCCCAAAAAAAGGTGCAGAAAGATGCCCAGGAAGACCATTCTGCTACTGAAGTCTGGGGAATGTCCAGGGAGGGCTGTGGCACTCAAGGGCCTGACTTGCCCAGTCCTGAAGCCATCACTGTAGGACGTTGGTGGAAGGTTGCTGCGTCACCACGGTCTTGCTGTGCTGGTCACCTTGTATAACTACAGATAGTGATGCCTCCCCAAATATGTGTCCTTTCCTATTTTCCCCTGAATTATATTTGCCCTCCATCACTCAGTGACTCTGATTTTTAATCCTTGACTTTAAAGTCTCTAATAAAGTCAGGATATCAGAATCTAAGACCTATCATTCTTATATTCATATGCATATTCATGTGTTTGTCCCAATAGTTTAAGAGTTAGGATTCCCTTGTCTTCTGGTGACAGAAACCATTTTCTCCCACTGCAGTAGCTGGGTTAAGACCAAAAAAAAAAAAAAAAAAGGGGGTGGTAAATTTACTCGCATGTGTTACTTTAAAATAACTAAGTAGTCTGGTTTCAGGTGCAGTTTGTTGAAGAGCTCAAATAACGTCCTCAACATGATACTGCGACTTTTTCATTTCCCAGCTGGCCCTCCTTTAACTCCCGGAAGTGCTAAGGACCCCTCTGATTGCAATTGTTAGGATCAAATGCCCACCTCTGAACCAAGGACTGAGTTACATGCTCCCCCCGTCCACATGGGCAGAGAGTAGGCAGAGCTGAGTTCCACAGAGGAGATTAGAGCTACTGTAAGAAAAAGAGACATGAACAGAAAGATTCAAAGAGTAGCTGCTATAAACGGGTACCAATGAATGATCTTCAGAAAGAATGAGGAGATGAGAGGACCTTACTCACTTAATGGAGGTGGGACTGGATTTGAGGAACAAAAAATAACCCAGCATAATATGCTTTAAAAGCCTCCATTTCTGTAGCATTCTTGTGGACTAAAATTTCTAGCTTTTGGCCAATGTGAGTTATTTTGCTTTAAGATTTTGTTGTGCAATAGAAGGAAGTAGATAAGATATGAAGATCACATTTCATGGCATTACCTTTACAAAAGTTAGAATCAGCAAAGCAAATTTCCTTCTGCCTTTCCTATCTTAGGCAATGAGATAATGTTCCTTGTTTTCTTAAGTAATATCAAGTGTGCATTCTACTTCCTTAGCTATAGCTCCAGTCATGAGATTCTACCACTTATTCAGCCTGCCACCTTAATGAAGTTATTTAAACTTCCTGGACGTCAGAGGCATTCTTGCAAAAGGAAGATGTTAGCTGAATGAACTGAAAGGTTCCTAAATAAAGCAATGTAGCAGGAATCCAAGCTTCGGCATAGATTGTGTCCACTCCGGATTCAGACATGATGAGCCATGTCTGGGAAAACAAGCCCTGGAGAACCTTAAGGGGACAAGGACCCAAAAAGAATCAGCCAGAATCATGATCTCTACCACCTGGGTTTTATCTCAGACCCCAGCTTCTAGTGACTCATCTAAAAATCCTTTGTAAACAAAGAAGCTATAAACAAAACCCCAAAGCAACATCCTATAAAGTTGCTGTAAAAATGTGTTAACTAAGAATGGGAAGGGAGCCTGTCTTTCCTCTTTTGCACCACAACATATCATATACTTTTGCACATGGAAGGCTCCTGAACATCTGTTCTGACTGAACATCCAAATGGACAAACAAAAATGGCTGCTTGCAAGTTTTGCTGAAAACTTGCAAGCAGCCTTTGCCAACCAAGATGTTGCATTTCAAACATCTCAGGATATGAACTCCTAGTAATATATAGTAGACTGAAAGACACATTGAGTTCTGTTTCGTCCCCAAACACCACCAAAAGGAATTTTCTAAAGGCCCACCAAAAAAAAAAAAAAAAAAAAAAGAATGGAAATAGAGCCTGGTCTGTGGTGGCACTGTCGATAAAGCTTCGACCTGGAATGTTGAGGTCACTGGTTCGAAACCCAGGCTTCCCCAGTCAAGGCACAGATGAAGAGCAACAAGCAAGCAATAAACAACTAAAGTGAAGCAACTCTGAGTTGATATTTCTCACTCCCTGCCGCTTTCTGTAAAATCAATAAATGTAATCTTAAAAAAATAGAAATAGAGGTGATCGCAACTGAATTTTCGCCAACTGAAAAGAAGAAAATGATTGGTAACTGACTTAGAAAGACCACAGAATACGGACTCCCAAACTCCCACTGAGGAAAGACAAAGAAGACCATATTTGCACTAAACAGGCTTCAAACACCCTTATAATTAAGGTGCCAGCGACCTCCTCGGGAAGTGTGGTGGACTTGAGAATGATTTTTGTTTAGCATCCTCTTTGATTCAGGGATACACCATAGTCTATTTAACTCCACTGCTATTGCAGTTAGTAATTTTATTTTATTTTTTTAATGTTACTGATAAAACTACATGGAACATCCTGGCACATAAAAATTCTGCATGATTCTCTAATTATGCCCTGAGGGTAACATCCTGGAAGTGTTCTAACTTCAAAAGCTATAAACATGCTCAAGGCTTTGATAAAGGCCGCCCAAATACCCCACGAAGACTTGCGTACATTGTGACTCCTGGCAGGAGTGCACGGACCTGCCCATTTCATCACACACTCTTGCCAATGCCAGGGGATATCATCCTTCTCAGACTTTAACAGTCTGATGTGTGAAAATGATATCACTCTTTAATTTTCTCTCCACTGATTGACAGTGAGGTTTAAAGCATTAAATATATGCTTATTGAGCTTCTTTTTATTTACTATCTTTTGAGAATTGCTATGCATACCCTTTGCTCATTTGTTCCTTGGGTGGCTTACCTTATCCTTGCCAATCTGTGTTAACTCTTTATACAATAAAAATGTCTGTTGCTTCTATGTAATAAATGCTATGCTCCTCTGCTCCCACTTGCCATTTGTCTTTGAAGTTCCTTTTAACTTTAAGAATTTCTATTTTATACATCTCTTTTCCTAAAAGGGGTGAAACTTATTCTTACTTTCCCTGAATGGAAATACAACATTGAACTTGAAAATAATTTTTTTGTCTATGAGAGGGCAGCATGGTGTTTCTGGAATCTGGAATGGGGACATGTATAAAGGAAAGACATTATAATATCATTGGTCCATTTCTGTTAGAAAGACAGAACAGCTATCAGAATATCATGTTTTCTGTTGTTGTTATTAATTAAATCACTGGGAAATCTGATTGGATTACAAAGACACATTTAAATTTTTTTTCTGCTACAAATGAATATATAAAATAGATTGAGGGAACAATTTACTGAGAGTATCTAAACTAAACACCGAAGGTCACAAGAGGATACTTGTAGCTGAAGCTAATAGAAAGCTCAATGAAAAGTATACTGTTCACAAAAATTAGAGGATATTTCAAAATGAATATGAAGCAATAAAAAAAGAAACATTTAATTTTTTTATTAAACAAAAACATCAGAAAAGCAAACAAGTCAAAGAAAGTTTTGATTATGCAAATGAGATGCAAACTCAGTTATTGTGATTGAATAGAAAGTGACATATCGGTGGGGTGAACAGAAGCATGTCAAACTGGAGCAGAGTGCCACACACTGACTATTCAGTAGGGTATATGGTCTCCCAAGACTGCCAAACACACTGACAGCCATGGGGCAGGACAGGATCAGACTGTCCAGCAGTTCCTGTGGGATCCTCTGCCACTCTAGCTCCAGGGCAACCTCCAGCACAAGAAGTGTTGTGGGAGGCACTGGACGGTTTGCCGGACGTCTTCTCAGTGCCTCCCAAGCATGTTCAATGGGATTCAGGTCTGGAGAACATGAAGGCTGGTCCATGCGTTCAATTCCTGCCTCCTGAAGCATGTTGTTGACGAGATGTACGCGGTGGGGCCTGGCATTATTGTCCATGAAAAGAAAGTTGTTTCCAACTTCTCCAGCATGGGTTACCACTATAGGGTGCAGGACCTCATCTCAATATCTGACAGCAGTCAGCGATCTGTTTCTGATGACGTGGAGGTTGGTATGACCATCAATCAATGCTGATGCCAGCTCACACCACCACTGAGGGAGTCCCTTTCTCACATGAAACATGGATTCTCCCGTGTTCCTTGTTCACACCAGATCAGGACACAATGATTGTCAGGCTGCAGACTGAACTGTGACTCATTAGAGAAGAGGGCAGTTGTTGACCACTCATCACGAGTCCAATGACGATCATCAACCCACCTTCTTCTACAGGTTCTATGGTGTTCAGCAGATAATGGAATCCATACCATTGGTCACCAGGCCTGCAGTCCAGCACGATGGAGTCAATTTCATGTGGTTTGGATGTATATCTGTCATCTAGTGGCAAAAAGAAACTGTCCCTACAGCTCTGTTGCATTGCTGCGCCTGTTCCTTCTTGCCAATAGGTCAAGTAGCAGTCATCTCTTGCTGTTGTGGCAGATGGGTGACCTCTGCCCTCGTCTTCTTTGTACCGTGCCAGTTTCTTGAAGCAATTCCACAGTCTGCTAATCATGCTTTGGGATGTTCCAAGTGATGTTCCAAGTGGCTAATGCCACTGTCGTCTGTGTTTGACCAGCTTCAAGACGTCCTGTGGCTCTCCAGGCTTCGCATTCAGGCTAATCATGATGCAGAGGTGTTGCAAGGACTAATTCTTGAATCAATCGAGCTATTCTTAGCACCTAAAGCTGACATACTTGGACCAACTGAACTATCCTCAGACCCCAGGGCTAATGCTCAAACCAATTGAACCACTGGTTGTGGGAGGAAAAAAGAGAGAAGGGGAAGAGGAAGTATATGGTCACTTTTCTTCTGTGCCCTGACTGAGAATCAAACCCTGGACATCCATACGCTGGGCCGATGCTATACCCATTGAGCCACTGGCCAGGGCCTGTACTCTCTAGTTTATGAAACACTTGCCACATCTATACAAAAACATATAGAACATTGTAGAATACTAGAGTTAGAAAGATATCTGTCTCATGGTCTCTTTTCTAATGCTAGAGTATAAACTAGTAGTAGATAATTTGGGGAAAATTCAATTTATTGACTCCATCCTGAAAACCAGAATCAGTAGCTCTACAGGTTACAAGAACCTGTTTTCCTTACACTCCGTGTGGTTTTGACGAATGGGCAGGTTTAGAAACCACAGGTCCAGTCTCTCTTGACCTCAGAAGGATGGATAGCTCGCTTCCAATGAAGCGTCGCCTGTGTGAGAAGAGCTCCCGGTTAGAGAGGCGTGGCCATCCTGCTGCTGAGTATCGTTGTTGGGGAAGTTGTTCTGATCTAAACCAAAGCCAAATTTGGGCTATCAGATTATAAATAGAATTCAAGTAAAATATAAGATTAAACAATAGGACCTTCCAGGGCTCCTGTAGATACCTTGGAAATCTCAGTAAATGTCAATGATAAATGTATTATTATAATTCCCTAAATATAAATCTAATTTGGGGAAATTCTATTGTTATACTTGATCAAAGAACAATGAGTCCATAATTTTATTTTATTTTATTTTATTTTATTTCCAGCAGGAAAATGAATGATAGGTAGAAATGGGAAATGAGAAAATGTTTCTGAGCCTCAAAATTTTGTATCTGCTCCTCCTTCTACCCTCAGGCTTCAGAAGGGTCAGCTGTTTCATCTACAAAATGAAGGTGTCACTGTTTGCACCAGAGCCAAAGCCTGGTTGGCCTCATCAAAAAGCAATGTTCACCTGGTACACTTTGATCACCCCGGAGCATGCTCTTGGCAGGCCCTCAGCACTGGCAGGGAGGTGCCATCTAACCTGATCACATTGGGTAAGAATCTCATGCAGACCTGCTTGGTCACATTCAAGAAGATTCTTCATAGCAGAAGGCACTGAGACAAGGCCGACCCTATTCTGTTATGGCAGGGCTTTGAACCCCCTTATTCACATGGATAAAGGGGAAAGAACACATGAAGGAACTGACCGAGGCGGGACCAACTTCTCTTTCTTCTATTGAGGTGTCTATGGAATGGTTGCCCGTGAAATTATCCTAATGAAGAACAGGTGCTGCAATGCACCTTCTGTCTTACAGAAGGTGGCAAATTACAGTGGCAAGGCCAGTGACTCCCAGGTACCAACCTTTTTCTCTATCTACAGACTCCATCAGTCCTGTGCTTCCTCGGGACATTACTGTTCCCGCAGTGCAAGGGGCAATCCTGTCACTTTTGAAGGAGCTCATCACTGGGTGCCCACATAATGGCTTCTGCACCTTTAAAGTGTAGATGTCCTGTCCCTGTCCTTGGACACTGCAGTGGACTCTTGCAGTGGGGAAGGGGCTCACTCTTCAGAGCCATCAGCTGACTCTTAGTGAACACCCAGTGTCACAAAACACCACTAAAATCTAGCATTTCCAAGATGAGTCTCAAATAATAGGAATCATGTAGGGTGCTTGTTAAAAACATAAACTCACATGCTGTGCCCTCAGACTACTAAAGCAGAATTCTCAGGGCTCAGGCCTTTCAGGCTGCCAACCAAAAGAGCCAGCATCACCTGGGAGTTTGTTAGTAATCCAGTCTCTTGAGCTCCACCTCAGAGCTGCTGTACCAGGCTCTACACTTCCACCTCTGGCTAATTCCCGCACATGAAGACCATTTGCTGATGCCAAGCTTCGCAGCCCTGGCTTCATGTTAGAATCACTTATTTGCTTGTCTGTCTGCTTGGTTGATTACAATACAAATGTCTATGTCTGGGGTAACCTCTGAACAAAGTTTTTTGTTGCTGTGGATTTTTAAAGTAATACTAATGTGCAGCCAGAGTTGGCAACCACTCAGGAAGGACAGCTGACTAAGAACACAGCTCAAACTAGACACACACTAGAGCGTTCACTATACAAACAGCGGAGTGTCTGCTCCTCCCACTGCTGCCCACACCTCCACACTCAGCTAGCTCTCCCCTATTTATTGCACACCTACCCTGTGGAAGACAGACACGGCACTGTGGAGTACACAGACGCATGAAAAACAAAACTTGGGCTTTATCAAGGAGCCCTGCTATGCACACAAAACTAGAATATCAGAGAGAAAGCAGTACATGCCAAAGGCTTTTGTGTCCATTTAAATTTACACAAACATTTTTGTTTTTGTTTTTTACAGAAAGCAATAAAATTTCAGAGAGGATCTTATTCAATGACAAAGTAAAGAATGTATAGAATCTGGACACATAGAAATGGGGGAAGAGATTTCTCAACATATCACCTAAATAAGAAAGAGTCATTAGCTAGTAACAACAAGTATCCTTGAGCTCCAAACTCTTTTGTGAGTTTTTACATAAATAAAGATACACTACACTGCACACACACACATATACACATACACACACCTATATACTCATGTACATATTAAAGAAGCTTAAAATGTAAAAAGGAAGTATAGACAAGAGAGCTTTCCTGTCCTTCCAGCACTCCTGGAAATAGTGTGCCTGTATTTCCCCTTCTCCCTGTGAACCTTGGATGGGCTCAAATTGTCAGTCCTGCACCCTCAGTACCCCGGGAGAATGGCCAGCAATGACCTGGCAGAGACAGGCTATGCCAGACAAACCCGTTCCTCACCAGCGATTTCAGAAGAGGAGAGCAGGACCAATGTACAACTAAATGTATGCACTTAAGCCAGCAGGATTGGGGCTGTCCACAAAATAATCACCTCATCAGGTGCACCTTGAGAGAAGTTGTGACTTCAACTGGGGTGGGAGAAGCCCTGTGCTCTCAAAGAAGAGAAACAAGTTCTAGGGAGTTAAGCAACGTGGGTGAAATCAAAGAGCCCTTCAAAGGCAAAAAGCAGTCTGCACCAAAGCCCTGTGTTTCCTGTGCTGCCAGAATCAGGAAGGGCAAGGAGTTTCAAAGGCGAGAGAAAAAGTTTTAAGTAGGTCACTTCATGTACCGGACCTTGAGTGATACTGGCTGCTGGCTGGTAGCAGAGCCCTCATGCTCTGCATTTGATCTAAGTCAGGTTGGCTTTCTGTTCTGTAGTGAAACAATGAGAGTGACCCATACACCGACACTGACAGACAGAGGCACCATCTAAGTACTTCGCATGGAACTCTACACATGCCAGTGAGGAAAGTTGCAGCTCTTTACATATTTCAGTTGAGAGTATAAATACAGGTCATATCCCTTTCCTGAGTCTCTCTCTGCCCATAAAATGTACTGCCACTTTAAAATATTTATTTTCAATCTTAAAAAAAAAAAATCACAGTATTTGCCAACAAGTGGTGGCCACCAGGACACAAAATCACCTTTCAATGAAAAACTCTTCCCTTGTACATTCTCTATACATGTAAGAGTCATGGTTGTTTGTTTTGAAAGGTGTCTAGAACGCAGGTGGAGCTAAGCTAAGGGACTACGTAACAGAGGCCGATGAAGGCACATGAAGGGGAAAGAAATTTGCTTGGTAAAAACGAGAGACCCCCAACACATCTCCCAACTTCAGATAATTCTCTTGTGAGCTCTGCCCCCCAGCGGCTCAGCCACAGTGACCTTGTCTCCTCCTGTGTGTCAGCTGCCCAGTTGTCACATCAGCTCCCAAGTCTCCTAAGATGAGAGGCCCATCTCAAGGGAACTGCCCTGGTGATGTTAACTAGAAGCTAGCAACCCAGCCTTCCTCCTGGCATCAGCATGTCTCAAGGTCACAGCAAGACACAGATCTTCACTCTACTGAAAACACCACAGCTTCTCAGTGAGGCTGCCTCCCCTGCTTACTTGTTGATTCAACTGTCTTCTCTTTCTCCACTATAAATAACACAGCCCCTTTCCTACTTTTCTTTTTCTCCTTAGTATATACCGCCATCTAATCTACCAGTGGTGCTCTTGTTTATCTTGTTGATGGTTAGGTTTCCCTACTAGAATAGAAGCACCAGGAAGGCAGGACTTTTTTTGTCTTTTTTATTCATTTCTACATCCCAAGCATTTAGAACAGTCTATAAAAAAATATTTGTTGCAGAAACAAACAAATAGCTGACTTAGTCATTTTTAATAGACCTCCTGAAGGAATCATTTGGGGTAAAGTGTTGAACTGTTCCTTTGGGCAGGCTCTGAAACAAGACCTTGTCTCTCAAATAACAGCACTTTTAAATTGAATGAAGCCTAGTCTTTTACCAAACTCATTTCTAAGTTAAATCTTGGAGACCAAGCCATATAGCAGAAGAAGAGCAGACCTTATTCAGATGTGTCCTCAAACAACAGCCAAGCAGTCCGGTCAAAGGGGACAGAAAGCATGATTAGTCTGTGTCATAACACACCTGAACCACTTTAGAAGGTTGACGAGGAAATAAGGAAATATTACTTGCTGATCCAGGAAACTCTGAATTGTAACAAAGCTTCCCAATACTATTTTCTCACTTAAAATTAATTTTTTATTATTATCAGTAAAAACAAAAGCTATTAGACAAAAGGAAATTCATGTTGAATGTAGAAAACTTAGGATATATAGGAAATTACAAAGTAAGAAGCAAAAGTCACCCGCAGTATCCTATTAAATAAACTATTCGATGTACTAACATCCAGCCAAGTCTGCATAGAACCTAATGGTGTCCTCAAGCGTTTTTTTTTGTTTGTTTGTTTTTTACTTGATGTCATAGAATGTATCAGAAAAATTTAGTTGACATTTTTTGAATATGAGTAAAAAGTGTAAGTTCTGGAAGAAGTGTAAACTGGTCTAGACTTTCTATAAAATAAACTTCATATTTGCTTATAGTATTTGACTTAATAATTTAACTTTCAAAAATTTATTCTAAGAATATAATCAGACAGGTACTAAATACTTAGATAGATACTTACTCATTCATATACACAGTCATATAAGCATATTCATTGAAGCTTTATTTTATTTATAATAGGGAATAAGTTGAATTAGTTAACAGATCAAGGCCCTTCCAAATAGTGAAATACTATGCAGCCATTAAAAATATGCTATGGATTCCTATTTATGTTGTAATTTGCTCTTTGCTGCCTCTACATTTCTGATCTCCCCTACCTTCTCTACTTTTGTTCCCACAACACTAATGCTTCAAACATATTTTATAACTTATTTATGAATTATGTTAAGTATTTATTGTCTGTTTCACCAACTAGAATATAAATTCTGAGAAGAGAGTGATATATATATCATTCTTTGCTATATTTCAAATGCCCAGAAAAATTTTTGACACATAGTAGGTATTTCTGGTAGGCTATCACCCTTGAATTGGCATTTCTAGGCAGTTAAGGTACCCAACAAAATTGCTATTGTAAAATATATATATGTAAATTTGTGCTTTAAAAGTTACCTGTCAGCACTGTGAAACACACACAGGGATGACAGAATGTCTGTCACCAGTTCCAGTCTCCCTTCTAGGATTTCCAGTACAGTGTAATGTGTGCGTTGTATTGGAACTTACAAAGAAAGTTTTTTCTTTCTACTGTCTTCCTCTTCAACTGTAACAACTTAAGACTGCCCAGAAAAGAACAAAAAAGCAAGCTTCTAGGATTTTCATTTATAATAAATAGTTCTATGACATATCCTAAAAGTCTTAATAAAGAATTATTTTGAGGCTGATCTTCCTGTTGTCACTTTGTGTTTATTTTGTTTCAAGAAAGTATGCAGAAACATTGCACACACACAAAAATAGAACCTAGTAGCAAGATTGGTTTACAGAGTATAACATCTGTATATTACTTAGTCACATATACCACTTGAATCCTTATTGATGGTAAAATGTCCTGTTCTTATGCGGAACTGAGACCGTCTCCTGACCAGTGGAGAGTGGTCTCACGGTGATGAGGGGCAGGCCAGGAATAAGCATAATTATGAGACATTCTACAAGTCAGGTCAAAAAGTTCAGTGACCATAGTTTTAGAATAGCTAAGACTTGAGAAGACAAAAGGTTCAAAGGCTGTGGAGGGAGAACCAGGCCAATCATTTGGAGAGCTGCAGCCTGAGCAGTGCAGAGCCCAAACTCCGATACTGCTCCGGAGAGGACCTGAACCGGGGTGAGGCAGGCAGGAGGCCTGCACTGAGCCAGGTCTTCTAATCCCCTAACAGGGCTCTGGGCTCCCTGAACTTAAACATCACGTGCAGACAGCCACCAGCGGCACTGAGTACATGCCCCATTGTCCAGATAGGAAGTTTGGAAACTACAATACCTCACCGCAAATACTAGAGTTTTCTAGAGTCTTCGTGAGGTCAGTTTCTAGACTTCCTTAGTCAAGGTTCATGACAAGAGGAATAAAGTTTAGTTAATAGTTATTGAGCTTTTACACTGTACTGGATACTTTTCAAACACAACTTCATTTAATATTTACAAGAGTCCTATGGTGGAGCCATTACGATTTCCCCTTTTCATAGATGAGGAAAAATAAAACACAAAAAGCTTGACCAACTTATTCAAAGCAGCACAGCTAATAAAAGGTGGAGCCAGGGCTTTAGCGGCAGCTCTACCTCGGCCTTTGTACTATTCAGTGAGTTCACACTAAAGCACTATCGTGTTACACTCCTCATTCAAAAAGAAGAATAGCAACAATAGTCCATCCATCTGCCATAGTAAGGGAGGCAGTTTACATTTTATATACTGCCTTTAAAGCTCTGTCTTTTAATTTTTTTAAAAGCAGTCCTGAAATGTCAATGAAATTAAGAAACGTTTAAAATCAGTTGGCTCCCATCTTTGGGGCCCTGTTATAGGTGAAGTGGTTTTCCATTGCCCATTGTCAAGTCAGTTATCTTTTATGTCCTAAAAGAAAAGATTCTTTTCAAATGTAACTTGGCTTAGCCAAAATGTAATGTTATTCTATTAGTCACCAATAAAGTGAAAGGGTCTAAAAAAAGAACCAAAATGTGCACAAATGCGCTGATAGGGTTTGAGATCAAGTAAAGGTCTCAGAACCATTCACGGAGCTGCCTGAAAGAGGGGATTTTGTTTCCCCCCCAATGGAGCCCGATCAAAGAAACATGACCACACAGATAAAGCCCAGTCCCGTGCCGGTGCCGGCTCCTGAAGTCAATGAAACTGGCCTCACTCTCTGGCGCTGGTGGGAAAGAGAAAACTTGACCTAGATTATCATGCAATTATTCCTGATGCCTGCTCACATGAATACCAGAGCCAACTGATGCAGCTAACAAAGAGGGCTTGTTAAACCCAGTCCCTGCCATCCGTCTGGTTTTAAATAATTGTTAGCAGTGGGCTGGGCCTGGCGATGGCAGGGGTGGGGGGGTGGGGGTGGAGGGGTGGGGGGTGACTGGAAGGGGAAGTGAGCAGGGTCAAAAGAATAAAAAGCTATTATGTTTCCTTCAGCTATATATCATATTCTGTATTGGTTTCCATACTGTCCACCCCATTGGAGACTCAGTTGTATTCTAATATATTCATTTATCTTGAGTTTTCTACAGTGCGTATTGCTGGAACACTGGAGTCCTTTGACAAAAGCATATTTCAAGGCAATGTACATGAATATGGTTGTGTTCTTTCTGAAAAAAGATGTTCCAACATGAACCCAGGTGTTTTTTCACTTTCATTACCTGGTTTCTTCTTATTTACTCTGGTAGCAACAGATTTTCCTACTTATATTACAAAAATAAAAATTAAAAAATAAGAAGAAGAAAAAAAGAAAAACAGTGGAGTGGTCTCATTAGCTGGTTCTACTTTCTAATTCTTCTTAGAAAATTTAAGTCACATATATTTGACTACACTATCCTAGAAGCTGTTTGCGGACTCCTCTGTTAGAAAAACATTTATCTTTACAAAGCCCATGTCTCTGTCATTGTCCCCTCTTCTCACTTCCTTAGAAGCAAGATTCTGGACAGAAATGTACTGTAGGTGTCTCAACACCTCCCTGTTTCATACCCCTCTTCTGCTCACTGTAAATCAAGTTCACACTTCCCTTACCCTGCAAACACAGCCTGGCAGGAATCACCAGAGATTAATGTGACCACATGTCCTTGTGTGTCAAAGAACACCAGTGATTCTGCTGTAATTATTAATAACATCTGTGTTCACTCTCAAATGTGTCCTAGTTTGAAAATAAGTTATCTGATCTCTTTATCAATGATCTAATTGCCAAATGCCAAAGACTCTGTTTTTGTGACTCCACTGCTCTGCAGTGATCGTGTCATGCATTCCCACAATCGGTAAGGACATTCTCCTTTATCTTTCACAACACTATTCTCTCCTGTGTCTCTGCTCCATCAAAGCTTTCTTTGTGAGTTTCTCTTCTTTCTCACACCTCCTGAATGTTGGTGCACCTTAAGGGTTCATAGTAGAGCCTTTTGTCACTTTATATGGCCACTTGAGCAATCATCTTCCAAAGTCCTTAGTCACAGCTTACAACCTGGTGACCTGTAACTTTATCTCTCTAACCAGGACCAGTCATTGAGCTATTCATCTCCCCCATCCCCAGTCTGCTCTTCCTCTGCCTCACCACTTGTGGTGAACGGTACAAATTCTGCATCCACATCTTAGCCGTGGCTCCATTAAGTCTAGCCCAGTGTGCTGCTCAGCCACACACCGGCCAGCTCTCAGGTCTGTGAAGATAAACAATTGATATGGTAAAAGCCACTGAGTTTTGGAGTGATGTTTTATAGAAAAATCTAATGAATGTAGGAATTGGTTCTGGGAGGGGAGTGCTCCCATAGGAAAAGTTCATCATGGGTACTATTGGCTTTAGGGCTGGTTGGCAGAAATCATTATAGGAGACTGAAACAATGATGACTGTTATATGTGGTGGCAAAGCATTTGGTATGCTGTTACCTATGAACTTGGAAGCTACACAAGGTACTTAATGAATTGATGCACTTGGGCAAATTTTTCAAAATGTTAAAAGCATACAACGATTACTTAAAAATGCATATTAATAAAGATCTACAAGAAAAGACTTGCCAGTCTGGATTAAAAAAAGATTGAGATTTATCAAAATGCATAGCTTCTGCGTCCCTAAGCTGCTACAGGAAAGGTAGGAGTCTTAGGAAGCTGCTCAGCCACCAGAATGGGCATCTTTCCAATGTCTTTTTGGGAAATAGTCCTAAAAATCCTAGAATGGTAAACTAAAATCCGTGAAGAATTAAGGACTAAGGAGCCACTCAGGGAACAGAACCCAGGTCTAATTAGGGCACATTTACTACCAAGGGCAGGATGCCTTGACTCTACTTGCTAGGCGAGTTTTTAAAATTGCTTCAGATCAGTGCTATGTGTCTCCTTTTCTTTCCCTTTTCCAATGAGGGTGTTGTGGTCACCGTGTCCCTGTTTTTGCCTTGTAGATTGTGCATAGTTGAGGCAGATAGCTTATCTATTAGTTCATAGGTCTCTGAATGAAGAAGAGCCATGTCTGGACTTGATATAGATGTTGGAGTCTTAGACTTTGAGCCTGATGCTACAATTTTATGAGCTTTGGGATGCCAGTGATTACACTTTGCACATGGAAGGAATGCGAATAATTGTGGCCATATGGAAGACTATTGTAAATTGAGTTACTGGCTCTAATTTTCACCCCTCCCAAATCCACACCACTGTCATAGCCTACCTGTGGGGGCAGTGCACTTTCCTGACCCTTGACTTTGAACATACTTATGTGGTTTGCACAGCCAATGGGAATGGTAGAGAGACAACATGCCTATTTCAGCCTAGGCATGCAGGAATTTGAGCATTTCTTCTTGCCTTCTTGCACTTCTGCCACTGCCCACAGAAGGGTGCGGCATCTAGCTTGCTATGGGCAGAATAAGGGACATAGGAAGCAGTGCTATTTCATTCAAGCTGCAGACTCTCTGAGAGAAGCAGAGTTATTCCAAGCTGACACAGTCTGAAGGACATCCATTTAGCCAAACGCAGCTTTGATTAGCCAAGACACAGCTGACCTTTGGATCCATGAGAACAAATAATTATCGTTTTTAGCCATTGCGTTTTGAGATAGTTGGCTATATAGCATAATCATGGCATTCACACTACCATCCATTCAGTACTTCCCCAACCCCAATTCCCTTACTTCCTTACTTTAAAAGCAACACCCCTCCTCTCTAGGCCTGTTATCTTTGCCTTGGTTACATCTGTATCATCTCTCACCTAGTTCTACAGTGCACAGCTAATATTATTGCTCAACTTAAAAACCCTTAAAATATTCTCATTATGTAGTAGGAGTCACACTCCTGAAATCTTACAAGTCTGATTTGGACCACATATTCTTTCTGTTTGCTGCAGGCCATATATAAAAATACTTTAATATAAAGAGGAGTGTAGGTTCTCTAGTTTGCCAGAAATTTCTCTATTCCCTGCTGTTTCACACTTGGCCCACACCACCATTTATATAAGAGTCTTGAGCCTACAGGTACTTATGTTACTCTATTAGTGTCCTAGGCAGCCCAAACAAATGACCACAAATCAGGTGGCTCAAAACCATAAGTATTTATTCCTTTATGGTTCTAGAGGTTAGAGGTCCAAGTTTGGATGTCATCGGGGCTACACTCCCTCGGAGAACATCAGCAGAATTTTTTCTTGATCTTTTTAGCAACGAGTGGTGATAGCCAACCTTTAGCACCCCTTTATTTCCAGCCACATCGCTCCAGTCTCAGCCTATGTCTTTATGTGGTGTGTCCTCTTCTGATAAGGACATGGGTTGCAATGAATGAGGTCCCACCCAATGGCCTTATCTGAACTTGACTACTTCTACAAAGGGCATTTCCCCAAGTAGAATCATATTTATAGGTACTGAGGGTTAGGACTTCCACATTTTGAGGAGGGGCACAATTTAATTCATTATAAGTAATTGGTTTACAGACTGAAGTACAAAGTCCTTATCATGGCCTACACACATCTTTCTGTTCTGTTCCACAGTGACATCTCCACCTTGAACTCTGCAATGGAACCATTGCTCTCTTTGGCCCTGAAGGGACTCAGTCACTCCACACCTTAGTGCCTTTACTGATAATTATCTTGTTGCTTTAAAGGCCTTTTCTTCTTCCCCTAGTCTACTCACTAATATTTTTAAAAGAGTTTATTTATTGATTTTAGAGAGAGAGTGAGAAAGATTTAGTTGTTCATGGTCTTGTATGGGCCTTGATCTAGGAAGCCTGGGGTTTCACACCTGCGACCTCAACATGCCAGGTTGATCTACTGTGCCACCACAGGTCAGGCTACGCACTGATCTTTATTCCACTTTTTAGACTTACTTAAATCTTACTGTGTTAGGTAAACAGTTAAATTCCTCTTGTTGTTTTGGGGGATTAGTTGCTAATTCTGCTTTTACTCTTACCCCAAAAGAGATCTCAATGTGCTGGCATTCCAGAGAGTCCTCAGAATCTTTTCTCAGGGTCACTTGTCCTTACAATTCCTCCATGAGATGTAGAGTTGCACTAAGGCGGATTCCACCAGAGTTCTTTTGGGGAAAAAATTGTCCTTAATGTGCCAAGAGTCCATTTTTGACTTATGTAATTGGTCAGCTGTTCAACCATATTGATGAATCTGTCCTCAGTCCTCTAGCATATACTGGGAATATTTTTATTTTAGTAGAAAATATATGCTCTACCTTCTGAGGAAAGTAATCTAATTAAAGAAATCACTAAGTGGAAACCAACCAACTGCACTTTTAAAACAAGGGTGTCTTCAACCCTAATCGCCACAGGACCTGCCAATGAATCATGGAACATTTTCACTGTAGTGTTAAGACAGATGAAACACTAGTCAAAATTTTCTGTTTAGCCCATGACTTAATTGTCAGGATTTCATCAGTGAATATAACTACTATCATGTCTGTGCAGATCCACTTCTGTCAAAGTGTTTAATAAATCCTGTTTGTGTCAAGTGCCTAAATCAGCTTAATCAAATATTTCAACTGGGAAAATTCTCAAAACCACTCTTTTGTTAAGTGTGAAGACTTAGCCTTCCTCCTTCAAATAATGGGAAAGGGTGAATGCAAGTTTGATAAATGACTGCTGGGCAAATAAAATATATTACGCTCACTTTGTTAAAGATGGCGCTGCCCACGTGGAAGCTTGTAGCCCAGGTGATGATATTAGTTGCCCTTCTTGCTTGACATGGGTGTGATTATATTAATGTGTGTTAGGGGAGGGCTTTCATGCCAAAAGGTTTTAGAAGAGATCCTGTTGTTCCGGGGAAGAGTGATTATGTTCTAGGAGGAGCCCATGCTGGAGGAGAGCAGAGAAAGGCCACATGGAGGAGAGGAGAAGCAGCCAAGATGGTGGAGTGCTGAAGGAGAAGCCAGTTTGTGCAGAGTTTGTGCAGAGAAAAGGAGATGGGGAACAGAGGTGAATAAGGCTGGTGAGCTAGAAACCTTTGATTCTAGGAAACTCGGATAAGTCAGTGGCTTTGAGAGCATTGAATGGAAAGGGAAGTGTTTACCCACTGTATTTCTTGCCTGCCTGGTGCAAGCTAGGATAAAGATGATTGCCCCAGTTCTTGGCTCCATTGTTTCATTACTGACTGTCCGAATCAAATGTGAACTTGCATGGGCCAGGTGGCTGTGATGGTGGCTGTGACTACTGGCCAGACAATGACTTCTTTACAAAAATGAGGGCAGGGGTCTTGGCCAGTAGGCTCAGTGGTAGAGCATCGGCCCAGCATGTGGAAGTCCCAGATTTGATTCCCAGACTGGGCACATAGGAGAAGCACCCATCTGCTTCTCCACCCTTCCCCCTCTCCTTTCTCTGTCTCTCTCTTCCCCTCCTGCAGCCAAGGCTCCATTGGAGTAAAGTTGTCATGGAACTGAGAATAGTCCCATGGCCTCTGCCTCAGGCGCTAGAATGGCTCTGGTTGCAACAGAGCAACACCCCAGATGGGCAGAGCATCGCCCCCTGGTGGGCATGCCAGGTGGATCCCGGTTGGGCGAATGCGGGACTCTATCTGTCTCCCCACTTCTCACTTCAGAAAAAGATACAAAAATAAAAAATAAAAATGAGGGCAGAACTAAGAAAAACCATCAATAAAAATAGTAAACCCCCCCCCCACCCCCATCTTGGGGTAGTCACAGCTGGAAGTCACTCTCACCCTAGACTGAAAATGACAAAAGCAGAAGCAATTCCCAATGCTGTGGTTCTAGCAGAAGGCCCCTCCCAGGTCTTCAGCACAGAAACAGAAATTTTCCTCCCAGGAGGCCCCAGAGGAGACTAGAGCTGATAATGGGAACCTTGACCTATCCTTCCTTCCACCTTCTGATCTCCTGCTGACGTCTCCCACGTGTTGAACTTAACCTCAAACAACAGGACAATAGAGCCTTAGACATCAGCCTTTGGGGAAACAGAACAGGGTGGACAAGGTGGGAGTGGACATGGAAAATACAAAGAAATCTAGTACACATACTTTAATCCAAAAGAATTGCTTCTCATTAGACTATTAGTCTGAACTGAGCTGTCCCCACTCAAAACATGAAGTGAACTAGGTTAAAGATTTATGGACTGTGAAAGCTGAGAAACCAGTCCTCTCACTTTTCAGATTGATAGCAGGGATTAAACGGCATGCTTAAGATCACCTTCAAGTTAATAACTGAACTACGACTTAAACTCATGTTCTTGTTTCTCTGCCTAATGCTGTCCACTTGTTCCTGCATCGCAAATTCTCTTCACTGTGCGAGTTTCCAGTAGCTGCTTTCATCCCGAAGCATGAAGGAGAGCACCTAGAAAAACACGTTTGAGGAATTTTAGACAAGAAATTCTCAAAGGACCTCAGAAATTTGGGCCACAAAACAGTGTTTTAAACACTCACATCTTTTCCTACCACGGCCCAAACTAGTAGGTCAGAAAAATGCTTTTTGTCTTTTATTTTTCATAAATAAAGTATGAAGTTCGTGAATCCAGAAAGAAAAAATATTTTGTAATAAAAATGTTCTTACAATTAGTCTCTGAAGAAACTTAGTGTTGGGCAGATAAAATGTATTATGCTCACTTTGTTAAAGAGGCCATTGCCCAGGTGATATTAATGTGTGTTGAGAATTGTTGTAGCCTGAGGCTTGGTTTTGGGATTAAGCCTGTCCCACCCTTTTTGGTGTGAGGTGGTACAATCCTATCATGTCTCAGAGAAGAGACTTTGTATTAGAGACTTCCCTATTATGTATATTGGATTAAGGGTTTGGATCTCTACACTATAAAATGGGAATGGAGCGGGAGTTTGTGGCGCTCTTGGTTCCTGAGATTATCATTAGAAGAGAGAGCAGAGGAGAGCAGAGAAAGGCCACGTGGAGGAGGCCAGGAGAAGCAGCCAAGATGGCGGAGTGCTGAGTGAGATGCCAGTTTGTACAGAGTTTGTATCTGGGATAAGGAAGGAGATGGGGAACTGAGGAGAATAAGGCTGGTGAGCTAGAAACCTTTGATTCTAGGAAACTCGGATAAGTCAGTGGCTTTGTGAGCACTGAGTGTGATTGGGTTTTGGAGCCCAGTGTGTATTTTTACTTGCCCACCAGGTGCAAGGTAGGATTAAAGGCTATGGCCCACCAGTTTTTGGCTCCATGGTTTCTTTACCGACTGTCCGAATCCAATGCGAACCTGCATGGGCCAGGCGGCGGCTGTGATGCTTGCCCTGGCTTCTGGCTTTACACTTAGCATTTGTTTTTCCATTTCCCCTCAGAGTGTGTAATATTGCCCCATTTTATGAACTAAGAAACTTAGATACAAAATAGTAAGGGATTAACCTATTCTAGAAGATTCCACTGATTCCAAATGTAAAGCCAGGAGCCATGGCCAGGGCAACTATCACAGCAGCCTTCTGGCCCATGCAGGTTCGCATTGGATTCGGACAGTCGGTAAAGAAACCATGGAGCCAAAAACTGGTGGGCCATAGTCTTTAATCTAGCTTGCACCCGGCGGGCAAGTAAAAATACACACTGGGCTCCAAAACCCAGTCACATTCAGTGCTCACAAAGCTACTGACTTATCCGAGTTTCCTAGAATCAAAGGTTTCTAGCTCACCAGCCTTATTCTCCTCAGTTCCCCATCTCCTTCCTTATCCCAGATACAAACTCTGTACAAACTGGCATCTCACTCAGCACTCCGCCATCTTGGCTGCTTTTCCTGGCCTTCTCCACGTGGCCTCCTCCCGCTGCTGGCTCTA
Organism: Saccopteryx bilineata; assembly: GCF_036850765.1. NCBI lineage: Eukaryota > Metazoa > Chordata > Mammalia > Chiroptera > Emballonuridae > Saccopteryx > Saccopteryx bilineata. The sequence continues at coordinate 133,170,403 of NC_089494.1, forward strand.
TTCTCTCTGCTCTCTCATGCTAACCTCAGGAACCAAGAGCCACAAACTCCCGCTCTGTTCCCATTTTATAGTGTAGAAATCCAAACCCTTAATCCAATATACATAATAGGGAAGTCTCTAATACAAAGTCACTTCTCTGAGGCATGATAGGATTGTACCACCCTACATCAAAAAGGGTAGGAAAGGCTTAATCCCAAAACCAAGCCCCAGGCTAAAGGATTCTGCCTGCCTTTAGCCCACCCCCACACACATTAATATCACCTGGGCAACGGCCTCCTCCTGTTATCTTTAACAAAGTGAGCATAATACATTTTATCTGCCCAACACCAGAACACTGTAGTTTCTACAGTTTCTAGACATTTCAAAGATTTCATCCCTTCCATTTTTACTGAGAATCTTCCAAATCTTCCATTTATAGAGTATGTCCTTTTTGAGGAGCCCCAAAATGAAGGAAAGCACATTGTTTGTCCTAAAGGATCTTATCAAGCAGAAACAAAGGGAAATATACCAACAGTTCCTGAGTTGTCTGGAGGAGGCTGATGGAGCTGCTTTGAGGGGAAGATCTGGCTGTTATCACCAGACGGCACAGTTTCTCCAAAGCAGATTCCTTACCCTGGCCTCTCAGCTACGCACCCACTTTTCCATGCAACCACATCTTGCCTTAGCAGCGAGTTCCTGAACCTCAGCTTATAAGTAAATCCTTTCACCTAGAAAAGGCACAAACTTTTCCTTTGTTGGTTCTTTTTGTTTTGTTTTCTGCCCTCTCTCCTCTCCTCGCCCCTTCCCACACACACACCTCTAATTAGGTGCAAGATAATTGTTTAGAGCTGTGTTGCTGTAAAGCCAGGAGCCAAGGCCAGGGCCACTACTATCAAAGCAGCCCAGCTCATGCAGGTTCGCATTGGATTCGGACAGTCGGTAAAGAAACAACGGAGCCACAAACTGGTGGGCCATAGCCTTTAATCCTACCTTGCACCCGGTGGGCAAGTAAAAATACACACTGGGCTCCAAAACCCAGTCACATTCAGTGCTCACAAAGCTACTGATTTATCCGAGTTTCCTAGAATCAAAGGTTTCTAGCTCACCAGCCTTATTCTCCTCAGTTCCCCCTTATCCCAAATACAAACTTGACACAAACTGGCATCTCACTCAGCACTCCACCATCTTGGCTGCTTCTCCTGGCCTCCTCCACGTGGCCTCCTTCTGCTGCTGGCTCTACTTTCTCTCCTCTCTCATGCTCATCATCCCAGGAACCAAGAGGGCAAAATCCCGTTTTGCCCCCACTTTATACTGTAGCTTCACAACCTCTAATCCAATATACAAAGTAGGGAAGTCTCCAACCCAAAGTCACCTTCTGAGGCATGATTGGATTGCACCACCCCACATCAAAAAGGGTAGAAAAGGCTTAATCCCAAAACCAAGCCCCAGGCTACAAGGATTCTGCCTGCCTTTAGCCCACCCCAACACACATTAATATCACCTGGGCGATGGCCTCCTCGTGTTATCTTTAACAAAGTGAGCATAATACATTTTATCTGCCCAACAGTTGCTTAACCACAGGACTAAAATAAAATTCTGAGAATTATGGCCTATAACCTCTTGCTTCCTATTTTCAGAACACACTGATAAGAAAATGCTTCAGGATATTGTATGTAAGGGCATCTGACTTTCTGGAACTCCCTGTTTTTCTTGATCTGGCCAGATCCTCATTGGTCAAAATTCAAATACAATATGAAACCAAGCCCAGGTGTAGATAAAGCAGAAGCTTCTAAGATTATTCTCCTTCAGACACAGCCGGGGAAGGAAACAAAATGCACTCATTCATTAAGCAAAGATTGTTTTAGGACTTACTATGTGCAGAGCTTCATGATAAGTGCTAAGAATATGCTAAGCACTAAGAATATAGTGAAATGTACTATATAACCCTCCTACTAAAGGAACTTCGAGTCCAGGAGGGGAAACAGACCAAGAAACAACAGTAACTAATGTTGGATAAATGGATGTAATGAAAAGACATATAAAGAGGAGGGAGACATTAAACAAGAAATTAGTTTCAGTTGAGATTAATGTTTTTTTTCCCTAAGTGTAAGAAATTTCATGAACTAAATCTTGAAGTTGAGTCTTCAGTGGTCAGAAAGGAGCCCTGGCCGGTTGGCTCAGCGGTAGAGCGTCGGCCTAGCGTGCGGAGGACTCGGGTTCGATTCCCGGCCAGGGCACACAGGAGAAGCGCCCATTTGCTTCTCCACCCCTCTGCCGCGCTTTCCTCTCTGTCTCTCTCTTCCCCTCCTGCAGCCAAGGCTCCATTGGAGCAAAGATGGCCCGGGCGCTGGGGATGGCTCTGTGGCCTCTGCCTCAGGCGCTAGAGTGGCTCTGGTCCCAACATGGCGACGCCCCAGAGGGGCAGAGCATCGCCCCCTGGTGGGCAGAGCGTAGCCCCATGGTGGGCGTGCTGGGTGGATCCCGGTCGGGCGCGTGCGGGAGTCTGTCTGACTGTCTCTCCCTGTTTCCAGCTTCAGAAAAAATGGAAAAAAAAAAAAAAAGAAAGAAAGGAGTGGGCTCTGGAGCTGGGTGGCCTGAGCCTCGATCCCAGCTCCACCTTACAGAAATTATTGAACCACTCCAAGCTTCAGTTTCCTCATCTAGAAAATGAAGATAACAATAATAATTTTTTTAAAAGTGCTTGGCATAGCCAAATAAAAGTAGAAAATATTGTTCAGTTATCAAACAGTGGTTGATCTGATTTTTGCAGACAAAAATCCAGATAGTTGGCTGGAACGTTCAGCTCCCATCCAAAGGCTGGTGTTGGGAACCGAAAGCCAACAGGGTCTTTGCAGTGTAGATTTTTGGGGGACAGAGGTGTGGGGAACTGGCAGTAACCAGACAGTCTGCCCAGCCCACACCTCACTTGTCCTGTGAAGTTGCTAAAGGCTGTTAAACTGTGGTGCTAGATTGTTTATACTCATCCTACTCCCTAAATCCCCTGGAAAGACTGGAGGTAAGTTTCTTTTATCCTTTGTCTTGTGAAGTTAAGATGTTATGTATGGTGGGGGTTTTCTGCACTTGGTAAAATTCTTGGGTTGCCTTGGAAATGTGATTGGAGATCTCTTTGATTTGCTAATGGATCACTTTGCCTTATAAATAAAGTAGGAAGTGGGTGTAGAGCGCACTCTGTTCTTGCCATCAGCATTGCAGAGGCCTCCCAAGCCCACCCTTTTTCTCTAAACCTATTTTCTTAATTCCGCATCGTTCCCACTCAGGACCTGGAATTACTAGCCGCTCTAGCTCGCGGCAGGCTGGCATTGTGTACTTGAACTTATTCGGACTGTATAGTAGAGGACCACTTTGAAAATCTGATAGGCTAAAGATTCTCTTCCAAAAATGTACATATTTCTGGAGATTCCTGAGTCATAAAGCCAAACTGAGAACCTTGTTTTAAAATGGCTTTTTCTTATAACCATGGTCTTTTGGAACATTTGTTTGGCTTCATTGTCTGTATAGTAACTGTGCTATACCCATACTGATTATTAAATTCTAATTGATATTAAAGTTCTCTACCTTTCACTCAACAAATTATGAGAACTTCACAACTTAAAAATAAAAGTAATATACCATGGCATATAGATAAACATACTTGAAAAGTTGTCTATATGGAAACTGTCAAAATGTAACCAGAGAAGAAAGACACTTTATCTGTAAGAATGGCTCAGTTTTCAAGGATATTTAGACACAGCCTCCCAAACATTATTTCTCTTAAACTGAATTGACTCACAAAGGGTTTGATTTCTTTGTGGTATGCTCAAATTACATGTAGATGAGTACTTTATATTTGATCATTTCAAGATGGTGGTAAGTTTTTATATCAGTTTGATAGACTGAAAATCACTGAATCGCAGTCACTGGAGAAATCTATGAAGTCATTTCTTATTTTACAAAGAATAGCAGTGCAATCCTGTGCTATATGACATTCCTGAATAACTCCATAATTTACCATATCAAAACTCTTCACAGTTTGATAAGATACAGATGATATTGATTTCAGAATAAATACACCCTTGATAACTTTGATAAAAGGAGTGAAAACACATTTTTATAACTTCTATCTTGAATAAATTAATCCTAAGCAGTGTTCACATGATGTTTTTATATATATTATCTCCTCCTTTGAGATATTAAATGAAAAATATTACTCAGAGCAGGGATCAAAGAATAATTCCTTTGGAGTTTCAACATTTATGCCTGCATTTCTGTAAACTATAGATCTCACTTAGGAATAATCAGACATTGCATAAAGTGGTTTGGGACATGACTTTTATTCACTCAGTAAGATATTAGAGGTGGAATGCACATTTTAAATGAGTGGCTTAAGCCATTTCTCCTTTTGTGACAGACATATTAAAATCTACTTTTACAAACATAAAAGCAAATACCTCTTTGAAAACATTTATCAATTATCAGCGTGTTTCAGGATAGAAGGTGGACAAGTCACACTTAAGGAGTAGCTTACAAACCATCACTTTGCTCTATTCCTTTTTTCCCACCTTCTGTAATAGTGCCAAGTTTTATTAATTGGGTTGATTCCTCTTGTTCAGGAAAGACGGAGATGGGACTTCATATTCAATTGGCTGAGTCTCATTAGAATTTGCCTTCAAGAGGCCAGTGCAACTTGAGCTGATTACAAATAGAGGTTCAAGGTCCCAAAGATTGGTCTTGTTGATTTTAACAGACCTTCAAAATTTACTTGAATGGGTTTATTTTTTTCACAAAATGAGAAGTCACTACTCATGTGAAACAAAACCCAGAATTTATCACTTGTTGCAAGGGAGTACTTGTAAGTTACAGGCCCAACAAACAGAGCAAACTGGAGATTTTACCCAGGGTTTTGGACAACAAGGAATTCAAGGACTGAGAGACTCAGGAATTACAGCGTTTGGGGATTGGTTGATCTTTGGCCATGAAAGGCTCATTGCTGGACGGAAACTGTTCTGATTAGCTGACTTTCAGAACTATGAGTACCTAAGAGAAGTTATCACTGATTGATTGGAAGAGTTTAAGATCAATTTTGGAGGTTACTTATTCATAGCTTGAGACCATGGCCAAAGAACAATCAGTCTTTTCCTTTTTTAAGGATATAAATTCTTTATTTTCACTATGTAGGTTTCACTTACTTGGCATTTTCATAATGCCCCTTTTTAACTCCAAGATTTTTAAAACACTTTTTTAAATTAAAATGTTCAAACACAACAAACATAAAGAGATAAAGACAGAGGAAATGATGCAATAAATCCTTGTGTACCCATCACCTAGGTTTAATATGTATCCATATTGTGTCCTGCTTGCTTCATCTTTTGTTGGAGTATTCTATATTAAATCCCAAGAATTATATAATTTCCATAAATATTTTTGTATATGCCTCTAACAGGTAAGGACTTAGAAATAAAATTACAACACCATTATTTTCCCCCATAAAATTGACCACATTTCCTTAATAATCAGTTATGTTCAAATTTTCCTGGTTCTTCAAATTATCTTTTTACAGTTGCTTTGTTCAAGTCAGAACTCAAATAAGAATGCACGTTATACTTGATTGTTGCCTCTTAAGTCTTTTAAAATCTATAATAGGTTCTCCTTTTTTTTTTGTTTTGTTTTGTTTTGTATTCCCATGCCAATTATTTTTGAAGAAATTGGCTCTGCAATTTGTCTAATAGGAGTTTCCCTGAACTTCATGGTATTATTGTTTACCATGTCCTTCTACCCTCCATAATTTTTGCAAATGGTAATTAGATTTAAAGGCTAGACTATATTTGGGGTCAATGTTTTAGATAAGAAAACTCTACAGGAGGTGCTGGGTACTTCTTATTGCACAACCTCAGGAAGCACACAGTACCTGGTTATCCCAAGGGTGGTGTTGAGACTTCAAGTGTCAGCCAATCCATATACTATAAAATGTGGACATTGGGCCTGACCAGGCGGTGGCACAGTGGATAGAGCATTGGGCTGGGATGCAGAGGACCCAGGTTCAAGACCCCGAGCTCACCAGCTTGAGCGCGGGCTCATCTGGTTTGAGCAAAGCTCACCAGCTTGAGCCCAAGGTCGCTGGCTCAAGCAAGGGGTCACTTGGTCTGCTGTAGCCCCCCAGTCAAGGTACATATGAGAAATCAATCAATGAACAACTAAGGAGCTGCAACAAAGAATTGATGTTTCTCATCTCTCTCCCTTCCTGTCTGTCTGTCCCTATCTGTCCCTCTCTCTGACTCTCTCTGTCTCTGCCACAAAAAAAATAATAATAATAATAAACTCTATAAAAATGTGGACATTGGTATTTTACCAAATGGTTTTACCTGACATCGCTGATTCTTGGTTTGATCTATTTCTAGGGTTGCAATTTTTGTAATACTATCAGTGATTTATTAGTGACTTTTTTTCTAATTCTATCTGTCTTTCTACATTTATTTACAGGAATTTCTCTTTAAAGAAGAGAATTCTTCTATCAACTTGTTTAGTTACTTTGAAAGATTGCCCTTATAGGAAAGGCCAGATAAATACTTATTTTTTCCTTACATGAATTTTAAAAATAATGAGTTGATGTCCTATCAACCTCTAAACGTGAACAAGTTTTCTTCTTAAAGTATCATTACAACACATAGGTTTTGATGTATTTAACACATTTTGATTTTTTACTGTTATCCTTTTTGATGTTCAAATTATGCAGTATCTTTGGCCAGTAAGAACCCTTTTTAAGTTAGAACCTATGTTCTTTTCCCCTTTTTGACAAGATTCTAGTTGACCGGAATTTACATTATTGATGAAGAGCATAAAATGCACCAGGCTCAAGTTGTACATTTCTTAGCCAGACTGAGAATTGATCTTTTCTGATCCTAGGAAGAAATGGCTTTTAGAGTTCACAATCTGAGCTCAAGCAGCGTTCATTGTTACTGGGCTGTTCTTTCATTTACAATACTTTCTACTTAGTTGAATATTTGGTTTCTAAGATCAAGAATAAAATGTCTCATCTGGATTATCCTACAATTTAAATATGACATTTTGAAACTATTTGTAATATTTTCATTGTAACAATACAAATGATAATGCTAACGATAAGATTACTGGATGTAGGCCCTGGCCCGTTGGCTCAGTGGTAGAGTGTTGGCCCAGTATGTGGATGTCCCAGGTTCAATTCCTGGTCAGGGCACACAGTAGAGGCGCCCATCTGCTTCTCCACCCTTCCCCCTCTCCTTCCTCTTTATTTCTCTCTGCCCCTCCCGCAGTCATAGGTCCATTGAAGCAAAGTTGGCACAGGCTCTAAGGATGGTTCCATGGCCTTCACCTCAGGAGCTAGAATGGCTCTGGTTGCAATGGAGCTACACCCAGATAGGCAAAGCATCGCCCCCTAGTGGGCATGCTGAGTGGATCCTGGTTGGGCGCATGCAGGAGTCTGTCTCTCTGCCTCCCAGCTTCTCACTTCAGAAAAATACAGAAAAAAAAGATTACTGGATGTAGTTTTTCCAACTTGAGATATATGATCAGCTACTGTATTTTAAAGTCTCTTGAAATGTGTATTACTACCAACTGGCTAGAGTTTTTTACCTTATTGTCCCAGCTTTGTTGAAGTATAGTTGACAAAAAATTACATCTATAAATTGTATATACTTGAGGTGTACAACATGTTTTGATATACATACACATTGTGACAATGACACAATGAGGACCACCATCAAGAGAACTAAAATATCCATCACCTCATGCGGTAACTTTTATTGTTTTGGTGAGAATAATTAAGATTTACTCTCTTAGCAAATTTCAAATATACAATACAGTATCATTAATTAAAATGACTATGCTATTCATGAAATCTCCAGAATTTATTCATCCTGTGTAACTGAAACTTTGTAACCTTTTCACTACACTTACTTTTTTCTTGTCCCTCCCCTCCCCTGTTAATACCATTTTACTCTCTGATTCTAAGTTTCACATATTTTAGATTCTGCATATAAGCAAAATCCTTCAGTATTTGTCTTTCTCTGTCTTATTTCAATTAGCATAATGTCCTCCAGTTTCATCCATGTTGTTGCAAATGACAAGGTTTTCTTCTCTTTTAAGCCTAAGTAATATTCCATCATATATACAGTGTGTCCTTTAAGTCATGGTGTACTTTTGACCAGTCACAGGAAAACAACAAAAGACGATAGAGCCCTGGCCAGTTGGCTTAGTGGTAGAGCATCAGCCTGGCGTGCAGGAGTCCCGGGTTCGATTCCCGGCCAGGGCACACAGGAGAAGCGCCCATCTGCTTCTCCACCCCTCCCCCTCTCCTTCCTCTCTGTCTCTCTCTTCCTTTCCCGCAGCCAAGGCTCCATTGGAGTAAAGTTGGACCAGGCGCTGAGGCCTCTGCCTCAGGCACTAGAATGGCTCTGGTTGCAACAGAGCTACACCCCAGATGGGCAGAGCATCGCCCCCTGGTGGGCGTGCTGGGTGGATCCCAGTCGGGCGCATGCGGGAGTCTGTCTGCCTCCCCGTTTCCAACTTCAGAAAAATCCAAAAAAAAAAAAAAAGACAATAGAAATGTGAAATCTGCACCAAATAAAAGGAAAACTCCCAGTTTCATACCTATTCAGTGCAGTTTGATGTGGGCTCATGTACAGAGTTTTTAGGGCTCCTTAGGTAGCTATCCCGTAGCCTCTATAGACTCGTCCCTGACTGATGGCCTACCAGAACGGGATTTCTCCACCAAACTGCCGGTTTCCTTCAACTGCTTATCCCACTGAGTAATGTTATTCCTATGTGGTGGTGCTTCATTATAAATGCGCCGATATTCACGTTGCACTTTGGTCACGAATTTAGCGAGCCACAGAACACACTGAACTTTCCTCTGTACCGTCCACATCTCGACTGGCATGGCTGTGGGCTGCTCCGCTGTATACACGGTGTTACGTCATCATCTGCACATGCGCACATGCTGCCACATCATCCTACAGAAACTGGGATGGTTCTCCTTTTATTTGGTGCACATTTCACATTTCTATCATGTTTTGTTGCTTTCCTGTGACAGGTCAAAAGTGCATCATGACTTTACGGACACACTGTATATATATATATATATATGCTATATATTTTTTAGCCATTTTATTTATCCATTTGTTTATCCACAGGCACCCAGGTTTTTCTGTATCTTGTCTATTTTAAACAACCCTGCAATGGACATGGGAGAGCAGAAATCTCTTTGAGACACTGATTTTATTTTCTTTGCATATATAACCAGAAGTGAAATTGCTGGATCATCTAGTGAATTTTTGAGAAAACCCCATACAGTTTTCCATAACGGTTATACCAACTTGCAGTCCCAGCACAGTATCCAAGTTTCCTTTTTATTTAATGCTTTGACTTTTTTTAAATAGCCATCCTAAAAGTATGAGCAGTTATCTCACAGTGCTTTTAACTTGCATTTTCATGATGATTAGTGATGTTAAGTGCCTTTTCATATACCTGTTGGACATTTCTATGTTTTCTTTTGAGAAGTGTCTACTCAGGTCCTTTGTTTATTATTTCAATCAGGTTTTGTTGTTGTTGTTGTTATGACTTATCTAAGATCCTTACATACCTTGGATATTAACCCTTTATCAGATATATAGTTTGCAAATATTTTTCTCCCGTTCCATAGGTTGTCTCTTCATTTCGTTGAGTGTTTCTTTTCCTGTGCAGAAGATTTTTAGATTAAAGCAGCCCCATTTGTACATGTTGACTTTTTATAGCTTTTGCTGTTGGGGTCCATATAGTTTTAATTTGTATTTCCTTTACTATGATCAAGGTTGGGTATCTTTTATATTTTTAAGAGAAATTTTCATTTCTTTTTCAATAAACTATATTTTTCATTACTTTTCATTGGGTTATTGGTATTTTATCAATTTCTAGAAATTGTATATTAGGAATATTAACCTTTTTTATAATGTGAGTTGCAAATATTTTTCCTGGTTAGTTTTTCATCTTATTTCACTACAGTTTTTATTGTTTTTTGCTGTTGTTACTTTATTTGTAGTTTGATGCACAAAATTTAAAAAAAAATTTAATTTCTCTTTTTTCTTATTGTTGTTTGATCTTTAATATAGTTAGAAAGGACCCCTTAACTCAAGTATAATAAGTCATTCATTCATATTTATTCTAGTATTCAAATTATTTACATTTTGCATTTAGATCTTAGACTTAGGTCTATTTAGATTCTATTCTACTATATGGTGTAAGGAAAGTCTTAAATTTATATTTTCCCATGTGACTATCCAGTTGCATATATGTTTAAAAAAAAGTTCTTCTAGGCCCTGGCCTGTTGGCTTAGTGGTAGAGTGTCAGCCTAGTGTGTAGAAGTCCCAGGTTCATTTCCCAGTCAGGGTACACAGGAAAAGTGACCATGTGCTTCTCCAACCCCTCCACCTCTTGCTTCTCTCTCTTTCTCTCTCTCTTCCTCTCCTGCAATCATGGCTCAATAGGAGCAAGTTGGCTCTGGGTACTGAGTATGGCTACATGGCCTCCGCCTCAGACACTAAGAAGAGCTCTGCTGCTGAGCAACAGAGCAACACCCCAGATGGGCAGAGTATCAGCCCTTATTGGGCTTGCTTCTTGGATCCCAGTCACAGAGCATATGAAAGTCTATCTCTGCCTCCCTTCTCTCACTGAATAATAATAAAAAAAAGTTCTTCTTTCCCTTTACTTTTGAGTTTCTTCCTTTTAATCATATACTAAATTCTCATGTACTCTTATATTTACTTCTGCATTTTCTATCTGGTTTCATTGGGTTGTCTATTCATACATCAATATCAACTACTGCGATTATAGAGGATTTAAAAGAATTTTAATAGCTTGTAGGACTACTCCCCACACTCCTGCTCTTCTTTTTCTTAATTGTTTATCTTTCTAAGTGGGGTTTTAAATCAATTTTTCTAGCTCTACAGGAATAAAGTTTTCTTTGGATGGCACTGAACATATAAATTGACAGAGGGAGAACTGACTTCTACCTGCTGAATCTTGTTATGCACAAACATTTGTCTTATTATTTATTCAAGTTTATAGTTTTTAAGAGTGTTTTATAGCTTTCCTCATGTAATTTGCTAATTTCTTATTCAGTTTTAGCTTTGACATTTTGTATTTTTGTTACTTTAAATATGGTTTATCTTGCATTGTTATTCCTTAGTAGGCAGTATGTGTTTGTGTATGTGTTTGTGTGTGTGTGTGTGTGATTTTTTTATTTTCGTAGGTGAATTTTATATCCTGTCTCTGTACTACAATTTTTAGAGTAGACTTTTCTATTGATCCTTTTGGAGTTTTCAGATATATAACCGTATCATTTGTTAAGAGAGATCATTTTATCTCTTTCTTTCCAATTTTTTATCCCCTTAGTTATTTTCTCTTGTTCAATCACTCTAGTTAATACCTCCAACAGGATTAAATAGTAATAACAAGTAGTGGCCATTCCTGTCTGTTCCTGACTCAGTGAATAAGCCTCTGGTGTTTCCCCACTAAGTAAGATGTGGGCTTTGGACTGAGTTATGTCTATTTTATTATGTCATGTTAAAAAAGCTTTCTCAATTATAATATTTTAACATAGGTTGTTGATAAATTTTGTCAAGTATCTTCTGTACCATTGTTGGAGATGATCATCAGATTTTTATTTTTAACTCTGTCCACATGAGGAATTGTATTAATTTACACCAAGAATTTTGAGTCCTCTAAGAACAGCCACCTCAGAACATAAATCCCCTTGTCTTCAATTGGCAAAAAGAGACACTAAGAGAGGGGCGGCATTCTTGAGCTGTTTAGTATCAATAATCAGTAACTTTGCTAAGTTTCTGGCTTTTTTCCTGGATGTGTAAGCAAAGAGAGAATTCCCCAACTAAATATAATTTTATTTTTATGACTCTTTATAAAGCACCATATCTCCCACTGCTTTCCCCTTTTTCTCTTTGGCACATACACAGACTCAACTTTTAAAAAGCAATGGTTTAAAATCTTCAAGTCTTAGGAGACCTCTTACAAGTTAAAATGCTTCCCAGCTAGTACTGTGGTGCCCAAGTGAAACCCCCTGTCCCATTGAACAGCGCAGACCCAGCAGACTTGAACACACCCAAATTAAACACAGGCATGTTTCAGCTCGGGATGCACTCTGATCGCAGGAGTAAAAGGTTATTGACGGAGCTGTACGCTGTCTCGGGAAGATGGCAGGAATTAGAAACAGACTCTCCCAGTGTGATAAATTTGATTTCTGTCAGCAATAGCAGGTTTACTCTGAAATATCCAACTTCTTGTTGTTATTTTCTCTGTCCCTCATGTCACAGTCAAGGAGAACTGAGTCTAACAAGATGTTCCAGGTTCACTTTAAAGTGAAAAAACAAAAAATAAGGGGCTGAGAACTCTAATATCTGAGATTTCCTTTCTTCGTTATTAGAGGGCACAGCCTCTGTGGGGATCATAGAAGGAAGAAGCAGCATCACCATATGGTGTTGCCATCCCTAGTCACTGAGCTTCTAAAAAAACTGTTCAGAACCGTTCCTGTTGGAGATAAGCCTCTGCTTTTTATCTTCAAGAAAGAAGAGGGAAGAGGAATCTACCGAACAAAATAAACAAGTAAACAAAACAGAAAGAGACTCATAGATACAGAGAACAGATAGAGCTGTGGGACGGAGGGGCTAGGAAGCTAGGAAAAAAACAATGAAGAATTAAGCAAAACAAACAAACAAACTCATAGACACAGACAACAGAATGGTGATTACCAGGGGAAAGGAGATTGGGGGTGGTGGAAGAGGGTATGGTGGATAAATGGTGATGGCTTGGGGTAGTGAGCACACAACACATGATACAAATGATGTATTATAGAATTATGCACATAAAACCTGTATCATTTTGTTAACCAGTGTCACCCCAATAAATTCAATAAATTAAAAAAAGAAAAGAAAGAAGATTAAATAGTCATATACGTGCTAAATAATTCTCTCACTTCCATCATGAATTAATTAAGGTGACTCATAAAATGGGCAACAAGCTTTACAAATATTCTCCCCTTATACATGCGCGCGCGCGCGCGCGCACACACACACACACACACACACAAACATACCTCTGAAGCATGAATGGCAGGGAGGAGTATCAACCTGAAGCCAGCCCTGAAATTCTCCTCATAACCCTTCTCAAAATGAAGCTCCTTCCTTTAATTGACTGTCTTTGTATCTGAGGTTTGATGAGTTTCTAAAAATATTGTGGTTTAACCATTCTCATACTCTAAATTATAATACTTTGAAGAGAGACTGGAGATGAGAATATAAAATTATCCCAGTCTTATAGATGGAGCCGGAGGCCATCCCCTCCTCCCACATCCCCGTGTCTGCCCCACCCTACCCCGTCCCATCAGCACCATCTACTGCCCCTTCCCCTGCTGCCCCTGCTCTGTGCATCCCCCTGCACCTGCCTCCAGAATCAGACAGGGTGACCTGAACCCTAAGACTAAGTGGAATAATGGCCCAGAGGTCCACATTGTCAGCAATGGGTAAAACAGTCACTGTTTGGCACACTAAAGTGACATTAATGTCATTTCAAGAGACACAGAAGTTTTCAGGATAAACCTAAAAAAACAAATTCCTGGGCTGTGTGTCCTGAGGCCTGAGTGAGCTGCCAGCCTCTTTCTGTGTACAGCAGCTTTGCTTTAACAACACACACTCCTCAGATGGCCACTGAGCTGACTTCTCCATGTCTTCTGTGGCGGAGACGGAGCCCAGCTGGTGACCGGCATTCTTCACAGAGATCTCTGCATGAAAGATGTTTTTCTCTGAATACACATGATGCCTCCAAGACTCCTGGCCTCGAAACCTCTCTCACAATAGTGATGAGCATGGCCACTCCACAGGATGTGTTTTGTCTTTCCGTCTTTTCATGTGGGAGTTTCTGTGTCTCAAAACATTCATTGAGATGGGGGCCACGGAGATGCGAGGATAAATGTGATTAATAAAAAGATGTCCTCACCTTCCTTAATAAGTGATCAAGTAGACCTGTTCCATGACAGAGGCTTCTCTAGGGCTCTGGTGATTTTACAAGAGAAATTGAACTGAAGCTGTCACATGTGGACGATGGAGACAGTGTCGCAGCAACACCAACATAGAGAAGCATCCTGATGTATTGAAATGTTGTCCTTCCTCACCATCCTGTTCCACTCACCCTGTCTCCCTGCCCCCATGCTCTGTCACAACCCCTAACCCCAACAATCTTCTCTTTCATTACTTGTCAAGAAAGGAATGGACCAGGAGCCAGATTATGCCTGTTCAGTAGGGATCCGGACTGTAGATTAGGTACCAAACTTCAATACATTCTTCATGGAATCCCATCTGAATGATCCCACCTTTGGGAATATTTTCATCCCTAGCATTAACATAATCTCTGGTTTGGAAAGCTCATTTTAAATACAAAACAGATTGGGGTTTTTCAAAGTCTGGTCAGCCAGAATTTCACATTCACCCATGGCTTCTAAACTTCATCCTCCAAAGGACAGCCCAGTCAGCTGATGAAAGTAAGGGACATTCTCTGCCTATGGCCCTCCTTTCTGACCTTTGTACCATATCATGACATTACCCTCATCCTTACTGACAGATGGAGGGCTAGCAAGGGAAAGCCTGACTTCCAGAGCATAAAGGAAACCAGGCCCTGTTTCAGGAACAGCAGCAGCCATAGGCGGCGACCCAGAGGAACAGTGACAGGGTGGGCTTGCAGAATCTCCCACAATTTTCCTCCAATGAGCTGGGTTCTGCATGTGCCCATTCAAAGCTTAGTCTGAAAGGAGTGGCCTTATAGGGGCCAGGTTTGAAAAAGGAATTCTATGTGTTTCTTCACCTAGAAGAAGCAGCACAGGACTCTGGCATGCCCTATGCCATAGTCTTCTCATCTATGACATAAGGACAGAAATAACCCTCACTAATGCCATGAAGGTAAATATAAGGAGAGGTAATACATACAAAGCACTTAGGACAGTGCCTGGCACAGAGTAATTACTAAATAAATATCTCAAATTTGGACCACAGAGCAAGAGGTACCTCTCTATACAGAAAGAAAAAATTTTAACACTTCTTCAACTTTTAACATTTCTTTTCTCATACAATTTTTTTCAGAACATTGGAATAAAACTGCTACTAAATACTTGGGATGTATCACAAAAGTGGAGAGAAAAAGTAAAATAAAGCATAAAGGAAATGTAGGAAAAGTAGTGACAGTTACATTAGTGCTTCCGCGTAGGCATGATTGTTGACACCAGGAAGTGCTTGAGGGGAAGAAAATTGGGGGCATGTGGACTTGGAGGCTGCTTGCCTTCAGAGTGTCACTTAGTTTTGATTTTGTTCACTCTGCACTCTGGCACACTATAAACAGTGTTCAATGTGGTGAACAGTAAGCATTTGTGGAATGATGAACTGGAGACTTGCCTTTTCTGCCCTTGCTCTCTGATGATTAGATTCCATTCAAAAATGAGCAGTGGATGAGCTGTGTTTTGAGCAGGGTTGAGGGCAGAGGATGGTGCCACCATGGCTCCTTTCCAGTCCCCAGCCTTCAGCCCTCATGCAGAACCACTAGCCTCTTTCTCCTGGATTCTTCAGTCACCTCCTAACTATTGTGTCCATTCTTGCTCCTTCTAGTACATTCTCTGAAGAGCAACTAAGTAATCTGTTAAACATTCCCTATCTGATCACATCACATCACCAAGTACAACTCTTAGTGACTCCCTAATGTCATTATTGAAGTGACCAATCATCCTCCTTTAGGGAGGACAGTCCTTCTTTTGTAAGTTCCGTCTTCCCTCAAAAAGTCTCTTTCTACACGTCCTCCTTTTTGATATTGGAAGACTAATCTATAAATGTCCATGTTTGATCTATGCAGAATCGATCCATTGTGTGTGATGTGACATATTTGTATTTGACATAACGATTCATCAAGGATCAGTACAGTGAGACGCAAGTATGAGACACATGTGCTCTGCACAGGAGACCTTGAGAGAGTGTGCAATATACCAAGCCGCAGATGGCTTTGTGTACTTCTTACTGAAACACAACAGGGCACATACGACATTGTAAACTTACGATTATTTCTTTCTCAGTGAATATTCAATCATAGACAGGTAAGCACAATTCACATAAAATTCAATATGAAGTATATTTCTTGTTCACATATTTCCAGTATATTCTTACAAGATGATAAATTAACAAAAAATATTCATTCAATGGAAAAATACTCCTTTAGATAATATTATCTAAATTAGTACTTTTTCTTATAATTATTATTAAAAATTAATAGGCATGTAAGCATAATTATAATATAAAACATTACAAATGTTTTTATTATGCATTTATCATATTATAGTGTATTACTGTTGCAATGAATAAAATGTTTTTTATTTATGATATTGTTTTCTTCAATTTATTTTTTTCCTCCTTTTAATTGTAAAAAAGTTGGTCACCTTATTTACATAAAATCCCAAATCTATAAGATATTCTGTAAGGCCCTTGGTGATCTCAGTCCAGTTCTCCCACCTCACTGGCTAGTCAGCTTCCTGCACCATGCCCAGCAGGCCTGACTCCAGGGCTCTCCCACAGCAGTTTCTCTGCCTAGAACACCCTCCCCCTCCCTTCACCAATTTCTAATGACTGAGTTGTCTCTCCTACAAGAAGTTCTCCATTATCTACCATCTTTCCAGGTTAGATCTCTTATGCTCTCAGTGGACCCTGTACATGGCCCTTACCTCCCTTGTCACATGGTAATGAACAACTTACACAACAACATTTTTTTTTTTTTTGCATTTTTCTGAAGCTGGAAACAGGGAGAGACAGTCAGACAGACTCCCGCATGCACCCGACCGGGATCCACCCGGCACGCCCACCAGGGGCCACGCTCTGCCCACCAGGGGGCGATGCTCTGCCCATCCTGGGCGTCGCCATGTTGCGACCAGAGCCACTCTAGCGCCTGAGGCAGAGGCCACAGAGCCAACCCCAGCGCCCGGGCCATCTTTGCTCCAATGGAGCCTTGGCTGAGGGAGGGGAAGAGAGAGACAGAGAGGAAGGCACGGCGGAGGGGTGGAGAAGCAAATGGGCGCTTCTCCTGTGTGCCCTGGCTGGGAAACGAACCCGGGTCCTCCGCACGCTAGGCCGATGCTCTACCGCTGAGCCAACCAGCCAGGGCCACAACAACATTTTAACATAACCCGGTGCCTCCGCTCCTGGATAAGCTCTGCTCAGGCGGGTGCCATTCTGCAGTCCAGATTCCTGCTTCAGCACAGAGCCAGGCATGTGGAGATTTGCATTCAATATTTGCTGAATGAACAATGATTTAATGAATAAAAATGTGTACCTGGAAACCCAAAACGCCTTCTCATATTCAGAAAGTTCAGACTTGGAAAATCTGCTTTAGATCTCATTGACTCAATTACCGTCCTAACTAATTAATGCAATTATCAGGTAGACGCAAGTAATAATATGGCACTTACTTATTCATTCACTCGTAGACAGCCTGACTTTTCCCACTGGCAGCTGTTTGTGGGTTGACAACAGAGAACTGACATTGATGATCCAGGAAATGGAACAGCCACTCATTCATTCACCCTCGATCCACAGAGTCATACTGTCACCAAGCTTCATGTGCACTGATGCTTGAAGGGCACAAGGAGAGTTTTGTTTGATAATTATATTTTTCTACATAAAATATATATATATCTGTGAAAAGAAACTGATATCAAGAGTCCATGTGCTTCAAAGCCAGTCAGCAGGTGGAGGGTCCAGGTTGGTTAGAAATTTGGGGTTAATTCCACAAAATGTGGAGATTGTCTCCAAAACTTCAGTAGCTAAACATTGACCTTCTGGCCACCAGGAACTGGCTGTGTGCACACAGGGTTGGAATAGAACTGTGTTTGCACTGTGTACACAAGGGCACACTGGAGAGACCTCCCACCCAGGGCCGTATTTAACCCACTCTCATGAACCCAGACATTCAGCCCATGGCATCTGGCACTGATTGACATTGCAGATGAGAACAACAAATATTCAAATCAAAACGGCTTCCCTTTTGTGGCTATGCTTCCTAGGCTCCCGGTCTGGAAGGCTAAGTCTTGTAGGGGGAGGGACACAGCCGGCTCTGCCCTCCTCACGCCATACATGAAAGTGACAGGATGGCGCGGAGGACACAGTCCCGATGGCCGCGCCTCAGTCCCGGTCAAATAGATGCACTGAGAGTAGAGCCCTTTGAAGGCCACTGTCTGGAGTCACTGGGTCACTGGCAGTGAACCAGCTAACCACACTGCCCTGGGGAAAACCCTGCAACGAAGGTCAAAGGTCATCTTGCCTGGGCTGCTCTGGTCCCTGGGGCCTGTGCCCTGCAGCCCTGTGGTCCCATGGTGCGCACTTACTTCCCTGGAGCGCCTGTGCTCCTGCCAAAGGGTTTAAAACTGTCCGTGCAGGGCTCGCACAAGAACACTTCCCCCACTGCCAGGAGATTAGCTGAAAACATTATTTCCAGGGAATACATACATACTTATGCGTAAGAAATGCTTGCTTACAGCAAATTATAATACCGGGAGCGGACAAGTAAGCAGGTGGATTTTTTTTCTGGACTCTCCATCGGTAAACACAAAAGAGAAATGATCAGTGAACAGCATGCAGATTCTGGAATCTGGAATCAAAATAGACTTCAGAGCTGAGTTCCCAGTCTCTTGAACTTCATCGACAGCACAAGGTTCCTGACAGCACCCTGGGCACTGGGGAACTCAAGCACCTTCTGAATCTTTAGATGAAGAAAAAATCATTTCAGCAGTATGACATTTCCTCAAAAAATTAAAGATGGAACTGCCTTTTTACCAAGCGATCTCACTTCTGAGAAAATACCTTAAGAATCCCGAAACACTAATTTGAAAGATATATGCACCCCTATGGTCATTGCTGTGTTATTACAACAGCCAAGATCTAGAAACAGCCCAAGTGCCCGTCAGCAGGTGAGTGGATGAAAAAGCTGTGGTACATATGCACAATGGAATTGTATGTGGAGAAAGGAAAAAAGGAAGGAAGGAAGGAAGGGAGGGAGGGAGGGAGGGAGGGAAGGAAGGATGGAGGGAGGAGGGAAAGAGGGAAGGAGGAGGGAAAGAGGGAGGGAGGGACGGAGGGAGGAAGGAAAGAGGAAAGGAGGGAGGGAGGGAGGAGGGAAAGAGGGAAGGAGGGAGGGAAGGAAGGAGGAGGGATGGAGGGAGGAAGGGAGGGAGGAAAGAGGGAAGGAGGAAGGGAGGGAAAGAAGGAAGGAAGGAAGAAAGGAAGGAAGGAAGGAAGGAAGGAAGGAAGGAAGGAAGGAAGGAAGGAAGGAAGGAAGGAATAAACAAATCTTACTTTTGGGATAGCACGGGAAGACCTGGAGAGTATTATGCTAAGTAAAATAAGCCAATCAGAAAAAGATAAATACCATATGATTTCACTCATGTGTGGAATCCAATGAACACAATGACCTGAGAAACAAAATAGAAACAGAGGCCTGGACACATGGAACATACTGACAGCTGTCAGAGGGGATAGGGGTTGCAGGACTGGAGGAGAGAAGGGGAAGGGATTGGGGCAGTGAGCACACCATGCAGTGTGCAGAGGATGTTTTAGTAAGTTGTGCACTTGAAATCTGTATTGTTTCAGGAACCAATGTCATCCCAATAAATTCAATTTTAAAAAATAGTTAAAGGGTAAAAAAAATCAGTTTGGGTGGAAGCTATAAAATATTTCACTTACTTGAAATTCTTTGAAATTGGTTAATGCTGTGCAGTATGAATAAGAATTCTCAAGTAAAGTTTCTGAATATTTGCATAACTACAATATTGCATTCCTCGACCATTTTAGAAAAACAAGTGCTTGTACATCTGTAGAGCACACACTATACACAGAGCAAAAACTGAGCTGAACTCATTGATCTAGTTTAGACAGAAGAATAGTATCTCCAAGTATGATGTATATCAAATCAATTTGTAACTTTAGCCATTCCAATACCTTTAAGTTCATGCAGAGATAGAAGGGCTTAGTTTTTACACTCCCTCATTAGAACATTGTCTCAATGTTCTGGAATGAGGCTTCCACAAATCTACCTATTGCTCCTGAAATAGCCTATCGTCAACAATGATGACTTGCTCTAATCTATTGCATCCTCTGGCAGGAAACGTGATCAGAATCACCCAAACAAAGGTCGTTAAGGATGAATGGCATCTGTTCTCACGGCATCTATGAGAAAGTTTTCAAAACCAGATAAGAATTTGATATAGGAATTTCTTGTCTGCCTAATCAAATTTAGATGCCCCAAAGCAGCCTGGAATTTGTGCTGTAGACAGTAACCCGCAGATGACTATGAACGAATCACGGGTTTCAGAAAAGAGTGTCTGAAATAGGAAAATTTTAAAAAAATTTTCTTTTGAATGGTTTAAAGATTCTTATCAGAAACCTACTTCTGGACAAAAATCCTTGTATTTATTTATATGATAGATGAGTCAGAAGTTTAGTAGGGCTCACCTAGGCATTGCTTCTGTTCCATGTGGCATTGACCAGGGACAGTGAATGGTTTCCAGTGGCAACAAATCTGAGCTGGAGGGTCCTAGATGGCTTTACTCAGGTGCCTGGCACTTTGGCAGGAAAGTCAGGAAGTCTGGGCTCAGCTGGCCCCTCACCTTCTCCAAATGGAGAGCAAGCCTCTCGACAGAGACCCGCCCGCCATAGTTAGGCTTCTGACATGGCAGTTCAGGTTGCATGAACTAGAATGGAGTTGCCAGGTCTTTAAGCCTTGGGCCTGAAAACTGGGACAGTGTCACTTCCACCGTACACTGTCAGAGTTGTCACAGAAGATTCCCAGGTTCAAGGGGAAGAAATATAGATTCCATCTCTTCTTAAAAGTGTCAAGGAATTTTTAACCATCTTTAATCTCTGAGAGATTGAAGCAGACTCAGCATTTGAGGATCTCTTCAGGCAGATAGTGAACATCATTCAAAGGGCCCAACAGCAGCAAAATCCCCCACTAAATAATTTTTTATTCTGTTTTCACTTTCAACAGGATGACTTGAAACGTCTCTGTCACTTGGCAGAAGTGCCACAGAGATTGTATCCGAGAATGCAACCTGCAAATAGGAACTCATGTCTGGTATCCTCACAATCTTTTCCATTTGAAAATAGGATTTACATGGCTATTTTTCTTGTTTCAAATACTTCTTCCTTAATTATGTCTAAAATGCTCAGAAAATTCACTGAAAAATATTTAATGTCTGTATGCATGCAGGTTGGGTGCAAGCAGAAACTGTGTTTAACTGTGACCCAATATGGAGAAGAAAAAGGAGAAAGACAGGGGCCCAGTTGAGCCCAGACTTCTTGACTTTTCTGTCAAAGTGCCAAACACCTGGGTGAAGTCATCTTGGACCCTCCAGCCGAGCCTCTCTGTCGCTGAAAACCACCTTGGTCTTTAACTGTGTCAATTGCCTTTAAACTGGGCCAGTTTTCCATTCTGGGTACAAAGGAAGAAGAACTAACCCATAATTTGTAGCTCTCCCACTCACAGTTGGCAAGCACCCCAATATATCATTGTTGTGTCGACTACATTGCCAAGGCATGAAATGGTGAATTAGGCCTCAAATTTTAATTTAACTTTGCTGCTTCCTGACTCCTCTTTCCCTCTGACGCTCTTCCAGTGTTTGGGATTAGGATGTAGGGAATGTGTATCTTTAAGCATTTCCCCTTTTTTATTCCAGCATAAATCTAGGCCTACAAAGACAAATTTCAGAGAAAGCAATCAAAGCAGATGAGAAGTCATGTTTCTCTTCTGCGTCATAAATGTCTCTGGGCCCTGCAGTCGGAGGTCCTCTGGTTCAGACACTTGTCTCCAAAATGTCATCCCTGAACACATGCTGGACCTCAGGGCCCCAGCAGAGCCATGAATTAATAATATTGTGAAAGTATTCTTCTCCTTATGGTATCTTCCTAATGGCTTCAAGTGTTTTTAGATTATTAAATTCTTGACAAAAATAAATAAAAGAAAATAAAATTGGGTGGGGCAGTAGAGGAGAGAGAAGGAACAAAGAAAATAACTTTTAGCCAAAAATATTAAGAAACATGTTATTTGATAATAAATCAGTATAAAACATCTCTGAAATGAGAATGTAGAGGTAAAGAAAAATGCATTACTTGGTTTACAGAAATGTGTCGCACACATACTTCAGACACACATCTGTCAGGAAAGCAAGGCTCCCTCCCACTGTGAGAGTGTGTGTCTGTTTTCTTTATGCTCAGGTTTCCACAAAAGAACAATCAAACTGACGTGTGGTTAATCATTGGTTTGCTGAGTGAGCAGCAAATCATTATAATCAGTGCAGTCTTCCTAAAGACACAACTTCTATAGTGACCACCACAATCATTGTCATGCGTTTCTGTGGCACAGAGACCATATTTCGGTCATAGGGCATGTGATATACGCAGGTAGAATGATGAGAAGAAGCTCAAAGGTGACATGAAGAGTAGGCTGTATCAACACTGGTTTAGTAATTAACATACTAAATGGGGCCGGATTTAAGTCAGACTCACACAACTCTCCTGACCACAGCTGCGACATTTCTCATTCACACCATGACCCATCCCCTCTCTTCCTTCCACGTGGATGAATCAGGCTGAACAGATTAAGGGGGAAATGGGGACAGGTTTTTCTTTCCTTTGGTTTTACTCACATTCTTTATGGTTAAGAGCAACCTAGACCCTGGAGAAAGTGTTAATGAATGACTTTCGGTTGGCTCTCTCCTTGAACTGTCTATGGCTTCGTCCCTTCCATGTTTTCGTGGGATCGTGG
The DNA here is from genome assembly GCF_036850765.1 of Saccopteryx bilineata. Lineage (NCBI taxonomy): Eukaryota > Metazoa > Chordata > Mammalia > Chiroptera > Emballonuridae > Saccopteryx > Saccopteryx bilineata. Next base: position 133,193,239 of record NC_089494.1, read on the forward strand.
TTCACAGTGTGTAGCCTGCATTCTTCTTCTAGGAGGAGTTCAGCCATGGCTATTGCTCACCACACTTTGTTCCACTCCTGTCACACTGAAGATCCCCGTGGGTCCCTTTCAGCATTGTCGACAGCCCTCCAGCCCTCCTGCATTACTGCCAGCCATGGCTTAAAGGTGCTTCACTTTTTTGGTTGCTTCCTGCCCTCGACAGCTCTTCCTGGTCTTTTTGTGGTCTCAGCTTCCTCTGCCACATTTTCAATGTTGGGGTTCCCCAAAGCTCCATGCGATCTCTTACCCCACCAGAAAATAGCTCTGTATATCAGTTAAACACAAAATGCACAATGACTCACAAACTCATCTCGAGCCTGAACCCCAGACCCACACAACTAACTGCCTACTTGCTAAATCCACTTGGGTCTTTCAAAGATACTTTAATAAATTTAATATGGGTGAAATTAAACTCACATGTTCCCTCTAATCCTAGTAATTTTTCAGTGTTTGCAATCTGTCAAAATAAACCCATTATGTGAACGGAAACTTAAGAGGGATTTTTAAGAAACCAATCTCCTCTATCCAAACCATCACATAATAGATGAACCTTTCTCCTGAAGATCGCTCATGTCCGGCCACACCTCCACCTCACCCCTGGCTCCCTCGGCACTCATGCCTGTCTAGCCTCTTCTCCATATGCCATCAGAGTCATTTTTCTGGAAACTCATTCTGATCATGTAACTCCTTTCATTAAACATTTCTTTAGCTTCTTTTTGGTTTTACAATAAAACCCTAAATCTTTCACCTGGCTTTTAAGGCTTTGCTTGGTTCGTCCTCAACAGCCTGGTCCACCTCACCTCAGGCAGGAATGTCCTTATCCCATGCTTCACACACACTAGACTTCCAGCTTCTGGAATGGTCTCTGCCTTTCTTCGTAGTAAGGTCTTTGTGGAAGTGCCGTGCCCTTTGCCTGGAATATTCTTGGACCCCACATAACTTGACTGATTAATTCCTGTTTCTTCAGATCGCAATACATGGATCACCTCTCCAGGAAAGCCTTCCTGACCTTCCTGACTAAGTCAAGTTTCCTACTTTTATAGTTTCTCTTCCACGTAAAGACCTTTTTAAAAACCAGATTAGGCACTATGATTACTTATGCACGGATATGGTTATAAATTAGGACTGTCTCTAGCCAATCAAATCTTATGCCCACTCACCTGTGTGCAACTCCCACTACACATAACCCTCTTTTTAGAGATGGTAGTTGTTCATAAGTTGATGTGATTTCGTGTTGCTATCTGCTCCACCAGGAGAGAGGGAAGTTCCATGAAGTTCATGCACCCTGGTTTTGGAGTTCTGTCATTTTCCCAGATCCAGCATAGTGTCTGGCGTATGGTAGATGCTCTAAAACTATTTCATCACGAAATAAATGTCTCTTCTGCTTTCCGTGTATTTTTAGGACTATCTTTTCATCTTGACCATTTTCACCTCTCGAATGGCTCCTCAGTAAGTGGCCCCAGTTGGAGCAAGTGACAATCGCCTAGTTTCCTGGGCGACCCATGGACCCCATCTTGCCTCTCATTGGTGTTGAATAGGCCAAGTTGCCTTATCTCTGAGACTGTCTGGCAAGGGATCTGAGCAAAAGAGGAAAAGGAAAACTGTAACTCTGCAAAAGCCTCTCTAGCCAACAGCCAGGTGCTGCCTTCACTGCAAGATCCTCTCTGGAAAGTTCGTATATGCTGAAACTCATTCAGCCCACTGCTGCCTTACACACAGCACTCAGAGCTGGGAAACGGCTGGAAAAAAAAGGGATGGGGATTTGGGGTCTGGGCACCTCAGGTCAAGCCCCTTTATTACACTGAGATAAGTTTTCACTTTCTAGTAATAATAGTTAATATGTGGATAGTGATCAAAGCCCCTTGCGTGTATTAAGTTACTTAATTCTTGTAAGAGCTTTGTAATGTAATATAGTGCCAATCATTGTCCCTGTTTTATAGTTGAAGGAATTGGGCTTCAAGTCATGAAGTAAACCATCCAAGCTGGCACAACTAAAAATGGTGGGTGTGATGGCCAGCTTCCATGATGGTCCCCAACAGTCCTTGAAAAGGGGGAGGGGCTGGACTGGAGGAAAGAATAATGATTGCTTGACAGAGGTTCAATACTAGGCATCCCAAATTGCCACTGTCCCTTAGGATCATATGATCTGATTATAGAAACAAAATTATTTATCTATATAAAAGGTAACCAAGACTCAATTAGGTTAGTGTTGAAGATGAAGTGCAGGTACTTCGGCCTAAGAGGCAAGGAGAGAGCCCTAAGGGCACAGGCAGTTTGGGCTGGGGGAAAGTAGAGTTTCCACTGGACGTTAAAAGATAAACGGGGGCCCTGGCTGGTTGGCTCAGTGGTAGAGCGTCAGCCTGGCGTGCGGGGGACCCGGGTTCGATTCCCGGCCAGGGCACATAGGAGAAGCGCCTATTTGCTTCTCCACCCCCCCCTCCTTCCTCTCTGTCTCTCTCTTCCCCTTCCGCAGCCGAGGCTCCATTGGAGCAAAGATGGCCCGGGCGCTGGGGATGGCTCCTTGGCCGCTGCCCCAGGTGCTAGAGTGGCTCTGGTCGCGGCAGACCGATGCCCCGGAGGGGCAGAGCATCGCCCCCTGGTGGGCAGAGCATTGCCCCTGGTAGGTGTGCCGGGTGGATCCCGGTCGGGCGCGTGCGGGAGTCTGTCTGACTGTCTCTCCCCGTTTCCAGCTTCAGAAAAATACAAAAAAAAAAAAAAAAAAAAAGATAAACGACATTTTCTATGTGCCAGCAGGAAAGAGGCTAAGGATAGCAATAGGAGAACGGTGTTAATGGTGTTTCTGGTCTGTCAAAATAATCCCATTATGTAAACAGAACTGTAAGAGGTATTAGTGAAAAACCCTCTATCTCCTGTATCCAAACCATCACTTGATAGATGAACTTTTCTCCTTAATACCCCTGTTCAGCCTCAATCTCCTTCTAGTCTTTGTAATAGCTAAGATTTATGGAATGTTTTCAGGGTTTGTTTTGTTCTGGGCACTGCTCTACAACTGCTATTCATGGGTTACCTCACGATTCATTTTCTAAGTGAGTTAAATTATCAAATTGTCATCTTTGTCATTCCATATAGGGAATCCAACTAAGCCATTGCATCTTTTGTCTGGAGACTTTCCTGCTTCCAGACAAAGCAGTCAAGTGAAACTTTAGCAGTAAACCAATCCAGGGGGAAGACACAAAGGTCACTACAGACTCAAGAGTGTCCTGTATCTGGAGCAGACATGAAAAGACATCATCATTTCCGCAAATTACTGTTTTGTTTTCATCTGGAGAAAGAATCTGGGCTCTGCTGTGAATATATCACAGATATTAAGCTGAACTAGATTTCTCAGGTTTCATTAGTTTTGCTCCTAAATAGAGCTGTGTGCTTTCACACAAATGTCTGCCAAATTTTACATTCCTGTTCTCTAAGGACTCTTTCTCTGGTCTAGAAGGTATAGCATCTCCATTCTCGTCTGAGAAAGACAGCATATCTGTGAGAAATGGAGGAGTAGGTGGGGAGGGGATAAACTTCTGCAAAGTATGATTTCTGTGTAGGTACAGGGGCACCCCTGTAATTGCATAGGTTAGAGTTAACCCAACATTATATCTTTCAAACATGAATTTTGATTTGGAAAACTTGAAACATAGTATGTTCCATTATAAGTTTTCTCTCCTTCTCTCTTACCCACATTGCTTCCTCCTTTCCTTTCATCCTTTGTCAGGGTCCAGGCCAGGTCACTCAAAATATCCTACAATAATAGACAGATTATAAGCCTGGCCAGTTGGCTCAGTGGTAATGTTGGCCCGGCATGCGGATGTCCTGGGTTCGATTTCTAGTCAGGGCACATGGGAGAAGCGACCATCTGCATTTCTCCCCTTCCTTCTCTCCCTTCTCTCTATCTTTCTCTTCCTCTCCTGCAACCATGGCTCAATTGGGAGCAAGTTGGCCCTAGGCACTGAAGATGGCTCCATGGCCTCACCTCAGGCACTAAAATAGATTGGTTGTCAAGCAACGGAGCAAGGGCCCCACATGGGCAGAATATCGCCTCCTAGAGGGCTTGCCAGGCCCATCCTGTAGGGGCACATGCAGGAGTTTGTCTCTCTGCCTCCTTGTTTCCCACTTAAGAAAAATAAATTAATTAAAAAAATAAAATAATAACAATGGGGAACAAAATTTTTTTTGCATCCACAAAAACACTTGTTCTTACCTAACTCGAGTGTGCTGATCTCAAATCTGACATTAATTTTTCTCTGTAAGCTACAGTTTTTTTGCAATTCAAGATTTTAGGTTTTCACCTTATTGTAAGATTTTCAACATTTAATTTAACATAATGAAGTAGAATGTCTTCTTGGGCATCATCTTTCTAAAAATATAATAATTTATATAATGCAATAAATACACTAATACACTAAAATATGATTGCATCAGAACTTGTCTACAATTTCAAAATAGAATATATTAAAACACTTGTTTTAATCATAAAATTTGCACAAAACTTATTTAAATGCTATTCAGGTAAAAATTTGCGTTTGCAGCTCTTGCATTTGTGTACTGGTTGAGGACAATCTCGTCTGATGCTCCAGCAGTAGTCTGCTCATCACTAACAGCTCCAAGATTTTGAGAAACTTATCAAGGTGACTGTTCAGGAAGTGAATCTCTTTTTTCCCCAATTTTTATTTTTTTTTAATATTTTAACGTTATTATTTTATTATTTTTTATTTAATTAATTGTGTTTACATAGATTCTAGGGTCACCCTGAATGCATCCCCCTCCCCTCTATTCCCCTCAACATCTCCCTTGCCCCCTTCCCTACAGCGCCCTCCCCCCTTCCCTTCAGGTTTATCCCATCCTATCATCCCCTTTCCCTCTGTCCTCTTTTCCTGTGGTCCCTTTGATCCCTCCTCTGTGTCAATTCTGTTCCTCAGTTCTCATTATTCCTTGGATTCCTCAAATAAGTGAGGTCATATGATATTTTTCTTTCTCTGCCTGGTTTATTTCACTCAACATAATAGTTTCCAGGTCCCTCCATATTGTTGCAAAAGGTAAGATTTCTTTTTATTTCATAGCCCCATAGTATTCCATCATATATATGTACCACACATTTTTAATCCACTCGTCCACTGACGGATACTTGGGCTGTCTCCAGATCTTCGCTATTGTGAACAATGCTGCCATAAACATGGGGTTACATTTCTTTTTTCAGTCAGTGATATGGTGTTCTGAGGATATATTCCTATAAGTGGGATGGCTGAGTCAAAGGGCAGTTCCATTTCTAATTTTTTGAGAAATCTCCATACTGTTTTCCACAGTGGCTGCATTCCCACCAGCAGTGCAGGAGGGTTCCCCTTTCTCCACATCCTCACCAGCACCTATCATATGTTATTTTGTCAATGAGTGCCATTCTGACTGATGTGAGGTGGTATCTCATTGTGGTTTTAAATTGCATTTCTCTAATAGTGATTTTGAACATTTTTTCATTTGTCTATTGGCCATGTGTATGTCCTCTTTGAAGAAGTGTCTATTCATTTCTTTTGCCCATTTTTTGATTGGATTGTTTGTCTTCCTGGTGTTGAGTTTTACAAGTTCTTTATAAATTTTGGTTATTAACCCCTTATCAGATGTATTTTCAAATATGTTCTACCATTGTGTGGTTTAACTTTTTATTCTGTTCATATTGTCTTTAGCTGTGCAAAAGCTTTTTAGTTTGATAAAGTCCCATTTGTTTATCCTGTCCTTTATTTCATTTGCCTGTGGAGATAATTCAGCAAAGATACTGCTGCGATAGATGTCGGTGAGCTTACTGCCTAAGTTTTCTTCTAGGATACTTACATTTTGCAATTTACATTTAAGTCCTTTATACATTTTGACTTTATTTTTGTGAATGGTGTAAGTTGGTGGTCTAGTTTCAATTTTTTGCAGGTTGCTGTCCAATTTTCCCAACACCATTTGTTAAAGAGACTGTCTTTACTCCATTGTATATGCTCTTACCTCCTTTGTCAAACATCAATTCTCCATAAAGATGTGGGTTTATTTCTGGGTTCTCTGTTCTGTTTCATTGATCTATATGTCTGTTCTTATGCCAGTACCAAGCTGTTGGTAGTTATACTACCAATGGACTTGTAGTATAACTTGATATCAGGAAGTGTGATACCTCCTACTTTATTCTTCTTTTTCAAAATTGCTGAGGCCATTCGTGTTCTTTTTGGGTTCCATATAAAGTTTTGGAATATGTGTTCTATAACTTTGAAGTATATCATTGGTATTTTAATTGGCATTGCATTGAATTTATAAATTGCTTTGGGTAATATAGTCATTTTAATTATCTTTATTCTTCCTAACCATGAGCACGGTATATGCTTCCACTTGTTTGTGTCTTCCTTGATTTCTTTTATCAATGTTTAATAATTTTCCGAGTATAAGTCTTTAACATCCTTAGTTAAATTTACTCCTACGTACTTTATTATTTTTTGTTGTTGCAATAGTGAAGGGGATTGTTTCCTTAATTTCTCTTTCTGACAGTTCATTGTTAGTGTATAAAAATGCCTCTGATTTCTGTGTATTAATTTTATATCCTGCCATCTTGCTGAATTCGTTTATTAGGTCCAGTAGTTTTTTGACTGAGACTTTAGGGTTTTCTATATACAGTATCATATCATCTGCAAATAATGATAGTTTTACTTCTTCTTTTCCAGTTTGGATGCCTTTTATTTCTTCTTCTCTGATTGCTCTGGCTAAGACTTCCAGTGCTATGTTGAATAAGAGTGGTAAAAGGGGGAACCCTGCCTTGTTCCTGATTTTAGGAGAATTGCTTTTAATTTTTGTCCATTAATTATAATGTTGGCTGTGGGTTTGTCATAGATGGCCTTTATCTTGTTGAAGTATGTTCCCTGTATTCCTACTTTGCTAAGAGTTTTGATCATAAATGGGTGCTGAATTTTATCAAATGCTCTCTCTGCATCTATTGAAATTATCATGTGGTTTTTCTCCTTCCTTTTGTTTATGTGGTGAATCACATTAATTGATTTATGATAGTTGTACCATTCTTGCCTCCCCAAAATAAATCCCACTTGATCATGATGTATGATTTTTTTCATGTATTGCTGGATCTAGTTGGCTAATATTTTGTTGAGGATTTTTGCATCTAAGTTCATCAGGGATATTGGCCTATAATTTTCTTTCTTTGTGTTGTCTTTGCCTGGTTTTGGAATCAGAATTATGATCGCCTCATAAAAGGAACTTGGAAGTCTTCCTTCCTCCTGAATTTTTTGAAATAGCTTGAGAAGGATAGGAGTTAGTTCTTCTTTGAATGTTTGTTAGAATTCACCAGTGAAGCCATCAGGCCCAGGAGTTTTGTTTTTTGGGAGCTTTTTGATAACTGTTTTGATTTCTTTTGTTGTAATCGGTCTGTTTAGGTTTTCTGAATCTTCCAGATTGATATTTGGAAGATGATATGTTTCAAGGAATTTGTCCATTTCACCTAGGTTGTTTAATTTTTTGGCATACAGTTTCTTCATAGTATTTTCTTACAATATTTTGTATTTCTGTTGTGTCAGTTGTTATATCTCCACTCTCATTTCTAATTTTATTTATTTGAGTCCTCTCTCTTCTTTTCTTGGTGAGTCTTGTTAAAGGTTCATTAATCTTGTTTACCCTTTCAAAGAACCAGCTCTTGGTTTCATTGATCCTCCATATTGTTTCTTTAGTTTTTATGTCATTTATTTCCACTCTGATCTTTATTATTTCCTTCCTACTACTACCTCTGGACCTCACTTGCTGTACTTTTTCTAGTTCTTTTAGATGAAGGATTAGGTTGTTTATTTGAGCTTTTTCAAGCTTCTTAAGGAATGCCTGTAGTGCTATGAACTTCCCTCTCAGGACTGCTTTTGCTGTGTCCCATAAATTTTTAATTGTTGTTTGCTCATTATCATTTATTTATAGGAATTTTTTTATTTCTTCTTTGGTAAGCCAGCCCTTTCAGCACACCTCATTTCCAGGTCCTCAGCCAAGTGGCTGTGAGCGATATTTACTACTCTTTTTCTTAGAATGAGAGCCCTTCTGGGCTCTCAGCCTCAAACTCCCTTTGTTCCTGTAACCAGGGGAGACTCACCGATCCTCGGCATTCCCTACCAGGCTCAGTGTGGCTTTTTCTTTGCTCCTTGGTTTTTGAGAGCTGGTCTTATAGTCCAAAGTTGGTTTTTTTATGCTGATTGTTCCTAAATTAATTTGTAATCCAGTTTGGTGGTGTGAGCTGCGAGTCCATGCATCGGCCTACTCTGCTGCCATCCTCAGGTCTCCAGGAAGTGAATCTTAATGCTCATGTTACATCCAATGTCACAGAAAGCCAACAGCATCCTTTGAACCAGAAGTTCATAGTTTTCTGCTTTTTTGTTGCCAAGGAAGTTCTTTGTAACTGCCACAAAAGACTGCCATGCTGCTTTCTCCTCCTTATTCATCTTCCTGGCAAATTTTTCATCACGTATGAGGGTTCAAATTTGAGGCCCATTGAATACACCAGCTTTTATCTTCTTGCAAGACAAGGCAGGAAAAATGGAAATAATATGTTGAAAGCATTCACTTTCTCTATTCAAAGCCTGAACAAACTGCTTCATTAAGCCAAGTTTGATGTGAAGTGGGGGAAGAATGATCCTGTCTTAATTAACTACAGGTTCATTCACAATATTTTGCATCCCTACTTCCAGAGCTTCACGTTTCGGCCACTCCTTCTGTGTCCAGTGTTTCTCTCGAGCTCAGCTGTCCCACAAACACAGAAAGCAAGTATACTTCATGAAACCTCTGTTGTCCTAGCAGGAAATTTAACATTTTAAGATCCACACAAATGATCCAGTTAAGCTCCTCATACTTCAGAAAGTTGAGGACAATTTTTATGTCATTCTTACTAAGTCATTCAATTTGGGTTGGCTAAACTGCTGAGGTGTTAATGACTGCTTGGCATCAGAAGAAGACCCTTCAGATTCTACAACCATTTCCTCATGCATCTTATCAAAATACACTTGATCACCATGTTCACTTCCTTCATCCTTAGAAGAAATAAAACCATTGAAAACTGGAACTAGGAGTGTCTCAGAGTGTGGGATAGGTCGTATTGCTGAAGGAATGTTAGCATATGTGATCATATGCTGTTTTTTCTTGCTGATGCCCTTTGTATGGATCAGACAGAAATAACAGTCACTGCTGTGGTCCTCAGGTTCACGCCAAGCCATAAGATTACCAAAAGGCATTCCTTTGCGTTTTCTTTTTGTCCAGTCACAAAGCATTTCCTCATAATTATGACACACAATATGAGGAGCCCAATTCCTGTCTTGATCACCAAGGGGAACTTGAAAATAGGCAATATATGCACGTGTCACAAATGATGAAATATTGTGCCTGATGTTGAAGTGTGTAACAGCCACAAACATAACAGAAGTTGTTAGGACTGTTCTTACATTTACAACTACTAGAAGAAGCCATGATTCAATCTTAAAACAAAATAAGAGGGTGTTTTTATCAGATAATAATTTTTTACATTTAAAAACAACTACAATTATGTAAAAGTGATGTTTGTAAAACATTAATTGCTATGTGGTTATGTTCAATCCAAGAGTCGTTGCCCTTTAACTCCAATTTAAAAACCAATGCATGCCATTAACTGTAACAAAAAGAAATTAAAATTGCATAAAAACTAGAGCATGCACCAAAAAACAGATTTCAGATTTGGATTCAGCAATGCAGAAATATAGTGTGTCTGTAAAGTCATGATGCACTTTTGACCGGTCACAGGAAAGCAACAAAACATGATAGAAATGTGAAATGTGCACCAAATAAAAGAAGAACCATCCCAGTTTCTGTAGGATGATGTGGCAGCATGTGCGCATGCGCAGATGATGATGTAACACCATGTATACAGCGGAGCAGCCCACAATCATGCCAGTCGAGATGTGGACGGTACAGAGGAAAGTTCAGTGTGTTCTGTGGCTCGCTAAATTCGAATCCGTGACCAAAGTGCAACATGAATATCGGCGCATTTATAACGAAGTGCCACCACATAGGAATAACATTACTCGGTGGATAAGCAGTTGAAGGAAACCGGCAGTTTGGTGGAGAAACCCTGTTCTAGTAGGCCATGAGTCAGTGACGAGTCTGTAGAGGCTATACGGGATAGCTACCTAAGGAACCCTAAAAAATCTGTGTGTGAGCCCACATCAAACAGCACTGAATAGGAATGAAACTGGGAGAGTTTTCCTTTTCTTTGGTGCAGATTTCACATTTCTAGCGTCTTTTGTTGCTTTCCTGTGACCGGTCAAGAGTGCACCATGACTTTACGGACACACTGTATATAGAAACAGTTCTAAAACCTCACGCAACAGAAAATGAAAAAAAGTAGATTATTTCAAATTAAGTAGTGTTAAGTAGATTATTTCAAATTAGAGTTATTTGACAAGCAACTGATCCAAGAAGGGGATGCTGATCCTCCCTTATTTCCTTGAATTCAGGAAGTAGATCTCCTCTGTGACAGATGCTTATTTTAGTCCAGCTGGGTACTGAGGGAGGCACCTTCATCAGTGTAGTTAAGGACTCTAGGGCCCAAAGCCTGAAGAAACCAACCTGGTTACTCCTGCACTAATTTACTGCCCAACCCCAAATTCACTTAAACTCCTCATTAGTGAGCACCCAAACCTAAGTTTCTTTTTTCTGTCAGTTCTTTACAAATATATTTTTCCTTTATCTAAAAGATTATAAGCAATTGCTATTTTTGATTATTTCTCTGAGCATCATTTACGATCACTTGAGTCCACAGCTCCTGGGTGGTATGTTCACACCTGGCCATCTTGAAACCAGGTTTGTATGGCTGTGCCTGTCAGTGCACAGTAGTGCAGGCCTTCCAGGCATTTTTGCGTGTAACAGTCACAGAACAGGGAATTTAGACTTGGGGCTTAACTTCACCTCTCATTATAGAGGTCACCGGGACAGATTTGCTTTCCCAGTTATCTTCAGACAACTCCTTAGAGCAGCATTTACATGACTAAACAGGGAATGCATGGCAGCATTACATCACTAAACAGAGACCTGGCTTCCTCCCAGTGCAAGGGAAGTGAAGAAGGAATTGTGGTGGAGAAGTAAAAGTAAAAGCACACACATTGGACTTTACATTTTTAAAAAATTGTTTGATTTTGATCCTAAAAACATGCTGCAGCTCCTGCCTGTTCCCAGGCCAGTCCTCCAGCCTCCCTGTCCTTCCATGAGCTCATCCATGCACGTCCAACAGACCCCTTTCCTGACGGGCCAGAGCCTGTCTCTGCTGCTTGCTGACTCCGACCCCAGTGCTGTGTGTGTGAATACATAAGTGAGAGACATGGATTCACACTGCCCCAGAATTCATGTGAGCACAAATTAAATAATCTAAGTCCCACAATTTTTTTTTAATAAATAAATTTTTATTTTAATGGGGTAACATCAATATATCAGGGTACATATATTCAAAGAAAACATTTCCAGGTTATCTTGTCATTTAGTTCTGTTGCATACCCATCACCCAAAGAGAGATCGACCTTTGTCACCCTCTATCCAGTTTCCTTTGTGCCCCTCCCCCTCCCTGTCTTCCTCCTCCCCTCCCCCCACCCCCATAACCACCCTACGCCTGTCCATGTCTCTTAGTCTCGTTTTTATGTCCCACCAATGTATGGAATCCTGCAGTTCTTGTTTTTTTCCGATTCACTTATTTCACTCCGCATAATATTATCAAGATTCCACCATTCTGCTGTAAGTGATCCGATGTCATCATTACTTCTAGTTGAACAGTATACCCTGGTGTATATGTGCCACATCTTCTTTATCCAGTCTTCTTTTTTTTTTTTTTACAGTGAATAAAGGCCTTTAAGCAAATTCTTGGCCAATCCAGCAAGAATCCATAAAAGAGTAGTGTCCTTACCATGTTCACCAAGTCCAAGTTGGCCCCATCACCATGCCAAATCCCTGAAAAATGCAACCCAACCACAACTCAGTCTGTTAGGAGCTGTCACAGGGAGCAGGAGACCAGGAAAAGTCTACATCCAGGAAAAGTCCTCATGGCATTGGAATTGTTGTCACCATTCTATACTTTGCAGCTCATGTCCAAGTCCCAATGACCACTGCTTCTACCTGGTAATGATTCAGGTAGACTGGAAAGGCCATTTGCAGCATGCGTGGATATGGAGCTTCTGTTCTCTGCCTGGAGAGATGAGACCAGGTTGCTTTTCCCTGGAGCTCTGAAACTGTGGCATGGTAAAGAGAACCTTGGGATACACTAAGCTGGGTGGCAAGGGTAGATTCATAATAGAAGTTGGCAAAAGGAGGAAAGAGAGCTCTAAGTTAGGAGTAGGTCCCGGCCTGAAATAAGAGTGGGGCATTGAGGTAGGAGGGATAAAGGCAACACTATATATTAAGCAAAGCAGCAGAAAATACGACTGTCAACACCCACAACAGAGATCTTTGAGGGAAGAATAAAAAACCTAATTATTCAGGAAAAACATAGTTAAGTGGCCCTTGTGCAAATGAGATCAGTTTACCTGCTTCTTGGAAGAAATACCTAGGCTCGTCCACAGTGTCATAGATGGGGCCGACGGCCCTGGGCACCTTTGCCTTCAGTGGCAAACCCCAGCATTCTGGGCAAGGTTAGGTCATAGGTGACTGGAGCAGGGCTGGAAGAGACTGAACCCTCCCTTAGAGAAGGGAGGGGGAAACCTACCTTCCAGTGTCCCTGTTTCCTCACAACAGAGGCATGTAAGTCTGGCAGGCTTTAGCTCAATGACCTTCCTTTCCACTATTGAAACAGGACCCAGATGGCATCCTATGAGACCCTTTTGGGGTGTTGGAGCCTTTAAGGGCGTATTCTAAAAGCTGGTAGTTCCGCTGATCTCTATTGGGCTTTTTCTGCCTCTAGGTATCTTAAAAGCCATGCTCAGAAGATCTCGCTGAGGGGTTTGAGGATCCCCATCCGCCTATATAAATCTTTTCCATATATCTGGAGCTATTTGGAAAAAGACAAAACAGTGTTATTAGCTGGATCTAATAAAAAAGGTAGTAGTTTGCAGGCGAAAAAGATTTGGTGTCTCCTGTTCATCAGCATTCAAAAGAAATGTAAATTTTTTTTTTTTAAGTAAGAAGCATGATATGGTAGACTTGTAGGAGTTCCAGGATATGATTATCCCCTTTTAAATTTTTTTTAATTGACCTTAAAATGTTTGCTGAGTACACTTTAATAATACCTTAACTTTAAAGATTGTAAGCATGACAAAATACAGTAAATGCTTTTGCTCCATATGCAGGAGCATTTTCAGTTTAGCCAGTTTAGGAAATCCAATAATAGAACAATGCATACAGACAATGAGCTATAATATGCTTAGCAGCCTTTCCTGTTCTGAAGAGGTTACTATAGATCCAGAATATGTATCCACTGTAATGTGGACATAGGACTGTTTGCCAAATGAAGGTATATGAGTAACATCCATTTGCCAAAGTTGTCCTGGTAGGGGTCCTTGAGGGTTAACTCCAAATGAAGGGGTAGTATAGGACCCCTTGGACAGGATTTCCCAATCTGCCGTGCTGCTTCCTGAGAAAGTTGAAACTGTTTACACCGGGCTGCAGCGTTCTGGTGATGAATAGTATGAGACTGACTTGCTTGGACTGTCATGGTTGCTCCATATAATTTTCTTTTGGGTAACTTGCTCAACAAGGGCATTCCTAGGCCCTGGCCAGTTGGCTCAGTGGTAGAGCATTGGCCTGGGGTGCAGGATTCCCGGGTGCGATTCCCAGTCAGAGCACACAGAAGAAGTGCCCATCTACTTCTCCACCCCTCCCCCTCTCCTTCCTCTCTGTCTCTCTCTTCCCCTCCCACAGCCAAGGCTCCACCAGAGCAAAGCCACCTCGGGCACTAAGGATGGCCCCATGGCCCCTGCCTCAGGCGCTAGAATGGCTCTGGTTGCAACAGAGCAACACCCCAGATGGGCAGAGCATCCCCCCCGGTAGGCATGCCAGGCAGATCCCGGTGAGGCGCATGCAGGAGTCTGTATGACTGCCTCCCCATTTCCATCTTCAGAAAAATACACAAAATAAATAAAGAAAAGAAAAAATACAACAAAAAAAAAAAAAAAGAAAAGAGAGAGAGAGAAAACCCCCCAAAAAACCAAAGACTTTGCCTTTATGGAGTATATGAGTCTACTGAGAAGTCCAGCTAAAAGAGTAAGTAGACACCTGAATTTTAATAAGTGCTGGAAGAGAAACTATACACCACGTTTTGTTTATCCATTCATCTATGGATAGGTGAGTGGGCTGTTCTCAGTGTTTGGCTCCTCTGAACACTCATGCACATACATTTGTCTGCATACCAGCTTCTGTGTACACACATGTAGAAGGGGAATTGCTTCCACTTGTGTGTTTGGTGCTTTGATGGCCTAGCTCTCTGGAATCTCAACTTATCAATTACTCTGCTTCTTCAGTCTTTCCATCACTACTGTCTCCTTATCCCTTGCCTATGAGCATCTCAAAAGGCTCAATTTGAAATATACATTCAAATGCCTTGAAGAAAAATTCATAATTTTTGGATAAAGATGGCCTCGATGGCAATCAATAGTGGGAAACCTTCACAAAAAAGTTTGAAAAGTATGACGAGACCCGAGGAAAAAAGAAAGAAACCTCAACAAATGCAGTTACTGGGAACCAGTCTTCTTCAGCCTTATTTTGAGAGTTATCACTGCAGCGGTGGGCAGTTTCCACTTCTCTGTTGTTCGGGTTTTTCTTTTTTTTTAATCATATTTATGGACTAAAGACAACAAAGGGTTTACCCAGACTAAGGCCAATTTCTCTGGGTTTCCATATGTTGATTTGGTTCTTGAGTTGGTCAGTCTGCAAGTGCAGGCAGGTTGCTTTCCAATGCGCTTCAGAGGGGCCTGAGGCTGAGAGGCAGGAGGGGACGAAGTGACCACATTGCACAAGTCCTGTCGTCATGTGGCCAGAGGACCAGGTCTGGGCATCACAGGCTGTATTCCTGGACGAACAACCAAGGGCATCCTGTATGCTGCCAAATTGGAATATATCTTCTCAACAATATCCAAGTTGCTTTCTAAGGGTTTTTATTTTCTGCTTTTAAAACCTAAGATTGTAAATATAGCACTGGCTTTGTCATGTAATCAGGTAACAAAAGTGGCACCGTTCCTATTGACATTTCTTACTCTGAATCTGAGCATTAGGGACTTGTGGACATACTAATTTCTTGATAAACACATTTCCACTCCTTAAAAGTCCACCTACTTCCCCTTTGAGCCTGTAAGCTGGGACACATTTCATGTGGTGTGTTTGGTGAAGGATGTCTCATAAGAAGGTCCTAGTTTGAGCAACTTCAGGGAATTTCAGTGACAAGTTCGTGTAGATCTTTCAAGTCCCTAAATTAAAGGACTAAAATATTTTGATGTTTTTCTAAAACTCTTAAGAGACATTATTTTCTTTGGCAAAATGCTACCATTTCATGCAACTTCTATGTCCTTTGAATTCTCTTCTTTTATAATTTCATAGATACTTGTCTTTTTTTTACATGTTACATTCTCTTTTATTTGTCTTTATTTGGATGAAGTGTCTATATTCATGGTGTTTTAAGCAGCCTGCTAGGGACCTGGGATGCTTACTTGTTCCAGTAGTAGATCAGGCGTCCCGATTCGACTCAGCTGCACAGTGGAACACTCCTGCTTAACAGTAGGGCTGGCAGCCTCTTTGAAACTACTTTGAAGCTGCTATGATGATTCTACTTATTGGTATTGAGACCAACTGCCACCGGAGGAAAGACACGACTGACACACGAGTTAGTTGCAAGAATTACACAGGCAGTTTATTACTCACAGATCCTATGGTGTGCCTGGGTACAGGAAAAGGGCCCTGTTGGTGTGCTCCTCTCCACTGTCCTTGGTCAGAGAGGCGTGGAGACAGTCCACGTTCGACTTGGGAGTCTGGGCGACTTTCGCAGCCAGGGGCCCCTCAGCTGTAGTACCTTTCCTGGCCAACACCTTCTAACAAGTGTCAGTCAATCTACAGGATTATCACCTCAAACTACCTTTTTGGGAGTTTCTCGCAGGGAGCCCTTTTTATGTTTATCTACCAAAATGTCATATCAAGCCACTTTTAAGGTGTTCCTAGGGAAGCTTCTTGTTTATGTTAACCTACAGAGTTATGTCATTAAGCCACTTCTTTTTTTTTTATTTTTTTTTTATTTTTCTGAAGTTGGAAATGGGGAGGCAGTAAGACAGACTCCCACATGCGCCCCACCAGGATCCACCGGGCACGCCCACCAGGGGAAGATGCTCTGCCCACCTGGGGCATTGCTCTGTTGCAACCAGAGCCATTCTAGTGCCTGAGGCAGAGGCCACAGAGCCATCCTCAGCGCCCAGGCCATCTTTGCTCCAATGGAGCCTTGGCTGCGGGAGGGGAAGAGAGAGACAGAGAGGAAGGAGAGAGGGAGGGGTAGAGTAGCAGATGGGTGCTTCTCCTGTGTGCCCTGGCCGGGAATCGAACCCGGGACTCCTGCATGCCAGGCCGACGCTCTACCACTGAGCCAACCAGCCAGGGACAAGCCACTTCTTATCTATGTATAACTTCACACACACACTAACTGGGCCCTGTGCAAAAGCAGAGTCTGCCTATCTGTACACACTAGATTAATTTCTATCCAGATGTCATAGCCTTATTTACTTGCCTTAATGGTTTTTAATATTATATCCTGGCCCTGGCCGGTTTGCTCAGTGGTAGAGCATCGGCCTGGCATGCAGTAGTCCCGGGTTCGATTCCCGGCCAGGGCATACAGGAGAAGCGCCCATCTGCTTCTCCACCCCTCCCCCTGTCCTTCCTCTCTGTCTCTCTCTTCCCCTCCCACAGCCAAGGCTCCATTGGAGCAAAGATGGCCCGGGCACTGAGGATGGCTCTGTGGCCTCTGCCTCAGGCTCTAGGATGGCTTTGGATGCAACAGAGCGATGCCCCAGATGGGCAGAGCATCGCCCCCTGGTGGGCGTGCCAGGTGGATCCCAGTGGGGTGCATGCAGGAGTCTGTCTGACTGCCTCCCCGTTTCCAGCTTTGGAAAAATGCAAAAAAAAAAAAAAATATATATATATATATATATATATATATATATATATATATTATATCCTAACTTATTTCTATAGATCTTTCATATTATTTTTTATATTTCTAGATATTTAACTACCATAACATTATATTACTATAATATTACTTTATCTGAGTAAGAGGTAGGCTTGTTGGTGCCATGGCATCAGTTGCTGAGTCAGATCCGTTTTTATAGAGCCTGTCCCTGTGCTCCCTCATCACCCCCGAGGTGGGTCTGCAGTCCTCCCTTCTAGTCCACCCCCTTCCCCGGGAAGTCTGCCGAGCTGTCCTTCTGCCCTTCAGCTCCTTCCTTCCCACACCTCTGTTCTCTACACCTACACGAGGACACTGCACTTCATTGATTCTTTCTTGCAGCATTTTCATTGCCTCTTGATGTTCTGATTCTAGCAGGGCCTCACCCAAGTTGTGTCTCCAGGGTAACTGGTGTGGAGGTAGATGCTGAACCGTTTTTCTGCTGTGTACATTTTCAGGCAGTGACAACGGCTGCCTGGTGAAGACACTGCTCTCTTGGGCTGATCTTCAGGGGTCATCGTATCTACCAATTAAGCCGTGGAGATTTTTTAAAATTAATTAATTAATTTATTTATTTTTACAGGGACAGAGAGAGAGAGTCAGATAGAGGGATAGATAGGGACAGACAGACAGGAAGGGAGAGAGATGAGAAGCATCAATCATCAGTTTTTTGTTGCGACATCTTAGTTGTTCATTGATTGTTTTCTCATATGTGCCTTGACCGTGGGCCTTCAGCAGATCGAGTAACCCCTTGCTCAAGCCAGTGACCTTGGGTCCAAGCTGGTGAGCTTTTTGCTCAAACCAGATGAGCCCGCGCTCAAGATGGCCATCTTGGGGTCTCAAACCTGGGTCCTTCCGCATCCTAATCCGATGCTCAATCCACTGCGTCACCGCCTGGTCAGGCGCCGTGGAGATTTTTTTAAAAACATATTTGCATTGATACTTTATGATGTGAAAAGATGGACTGAGTAACTTCCGTGTACTGAAGTTAGAGCTGCAGTGGCTACTCTGCAGAAGGATGGGGAACATTCCGCATTTT
Organism: Saccopteryx bilineata; assembly: GCF_036850765.1. Classification (NCBI taxonomy): domain Eukaryota; kingdom Metazoa; phylum Chordata; class Mammalia; order Chiroptera; family Emballonuridae; genus Saccopteryx; species Saccopteryx bilineata. The sequence goes on from NC_089494.1 coordinate 133,211,472, forward strand.
CTTCTTATTTCATCTCAGTAACATTTTTTTTTTAAATAAAGGCCACACAGTTTCTAACCCATGGGAACGGGGTCCTCAGGAGCAAGGTGCTTTGGCAGACCTGCAACCCTGTATATGTTCCTTCACCCCAGAAGAATTTGCAAGTATGTATTTCGTTGCAAAGCATGTGCAATTTCTACCCCCTCCAAATAATGTACATTGTATAAATGTTTCCTTCATCAAGACTCTGATCATTCAACAGATATTCATCAATGTTCCACTCTGTGGGAAACACTGTGCTAGCCCTGGGTACACGGATGTCTGCAGTCAGGCCATGTGTCCTTAAAGAGTTTGCAGTGTGGCCAAAGGGGAAAAAGCAGAAGAAAATGTAATCCAGGGGTGATTTGCATACAAACACGAAGTGCCAACATTGGCACATTTAATAATAATGGCTTGGGTTAATAGTAAACAGCTTTCCAGCCCCAGAGGCTTGGTGCCCCGCTGGGGCTGGATAAATAATTCCACCACAAAATATTAGATTAGAAGAAATTCATTTATGGTCTACATGGGTTTTAACAGAAATGTGCATGCCGCTAGACTATCTTTGACTAGTCTAAACTCAGAAAAACCTCTGAGCCTTTTCCTTTCAGTAAATAAGGGAACTTTTGTTCTGCCTGCTTTTGGAACTTTGAAGACACTCATTTGCCTCAGTTCCTGCTTTGAACCTTTTCAGGGTGTTGAGTAACGAGCCCTAGAAAGAAAGAGATTACAAGTCCTGGCTGGAGGACCCTTGGTCCTGACGTGGGTGTCTTGAATACTCGCCAGCAGTACAGAAGTGATCTCACTGAGCTTCAGGTGCAAGTTCCTCAAGAGCAAGTTCACAGACAGAGAAGGACCCGAGTCCTGGTTCTCACGGAGGGTGGCAGGCACCTGTCTGGGCAGACACAAAGCTCTGTCACACGTTGGTGGGGTTTTCTCTCTTGTTTCCCTGTGCCCCCAGAAAACAAAATCCAACTGGGTGAGTTTGCAGCCCTCTCTAATCAGCTTCATTAAATGATTCCCGAAATGGGCAGCATCTCTTCCAGAGGACAGAGAGGTGCTGTAAGCGGTCACAGAAGGCGGAAGGCTGTTCTAGAGAAGGAGGGTGAAACACAAAAGTCATTAGATGAAAGAAAGTGACAATTCATTGGAGGAAAGCAAGAGTTCAAGGAGATAGCAACCTTCCGGTTGGTGGAGCTGAGGCGTTTCTCATTGTCTGGGCTCTTCCTTGGGAGAAGAAAGTCTTTCTGCCTCCTGCCAGCTAATGAAGTAGGAATACTTTCCCACTGGACATGAGGGAGTGTCCCTTCCTGTTTGGCATGATTGACAATGGCAGGTAGGGCATGAAATCTCCCTCTGCCAGCCTTGCCCTCTCTGATCTCGGCTGAGATTTCCTTTACTAAGTCTCATAGTGCCTGTGAGACGTGAGAAATGGACAGGTAATTCGTGTGTCCACAGTAGTGTCTAGCAATAAAGGTGAGCCAGTAATGTGAAGCAGTGACACAGGGACCTCCTATTAATTGTTTGTGAATCATGTTATCACAAACATTGTAACGTTCATAACATTTCTAATGTTTGAGAGGAAACATCTTAAACCAGTACTTTTACAAGTTACTTTTCTTACAGGCCTTCCAACAGTGAGGAATGAAACACCAACACCCCTTGGAGGACTGCTGAGACTGAACTCTTACAGCCGTGCCCGCTGCGCCTGGCCGCTTCCCAGGGTTCTCCCTGGTGAGCATTTTCCCTAAAACAGTACACAAGCTCAGTGAGGATTTCCAGTGGCTCGTCCTACAATCACTTTGACTACTTCTGTTGAGTGTTTTCTTACCTTTCCTGTCCCTAAATCCATACTATTAAATTTTTATTTTTAATTCAGTGAGAGGAGGAGAGGCAGAGACAGACTCCTGCATGCACCCCAGGATCCACCCAGCACGCCCACTAAGGGCGATGCTCTGCCCACCTGGAGCCCTTGCTCTGTTGCTCCAGCTGAGCTTTTCTTAGCACCTGAGGCAAAGGCCATGGAGCCATCTTCAGTGCTGGGGCCAACGCACTCCGATCAAGCCATGGCTGCAGAGGGGGTGGGGGAGAGAGAGAAGTGAGATAGAGAGGGGTACAGAAGCAAATGGGTGTTTCTTCTGTGTGCCCTGACCAGGAATTAAATCTGGGACATCCATACACTGGGCTGATGCTCTACCACTGAGCCAACTGACCAGGGCTCATACCAGTAAAATTAATAGCACAGAGAGAAATGAGACGTTCTACGTTTCAGTCTTGTAAAGGCAGAACTAGAAGCAGAGGGTGTGATTTGGAAAGGCAGATTTTAATTCGGCAGAGCAATGCCCTGTCTCACCATTGGAACTGCCCTGTGGACTGGGCTCCCTTGAAGGCAGTGAGGCTGTGTGGTGTGAGACTGCACCATGCCTGTAGACAGATCAAAAAGAGGACCCTATGTTAAGAGGAAAGTGATAAAAAGGATCTCTCAGGCCCCTAAGGATCCTGAGCCTTTACAGTTCTGTCAACCTTAAAAATAAAACAGGCAGTTACCAGCAAAATGGATTCGTTTGGGTACAGCAGGGAATGGCATTCTGGGACAAGCCAGCGAGAGCAGAACCGCAGACAAGTCCAGGGAACAAAGGGGAGAGAGGGGCTTGCTTTTTATTAGGTTTTAGGAGGAAATTGGGGAGGGCTGTTTTGGACAAAAGCTCACTGGAGAGAAACAGGAGTTGGAAGCTGTGGTGGTTCCCACTGGCCTGAAGCCGCGCTTGGTGTGTTGTTGCCGGGGCAGGGAGAAGCCTTCCTCCTTTTCCAAAGCAGGGGATGAAATTCCCGCATGATTAATATCCTCCCTCCTCAAAGTGATTCTTCTCTTCCTTCCTCTTGTTGGTTGTGGAGCCCGCAACACGGTCTGGTCTGCGGGTCAGCGGTCCCCCTCCAGTGTTCCCAGCTCCATTCTAAATGTCTTCTTTACTTATTTGTACATTTCCAGGCACCTCAGGAGTAGCAAAGAAGGCATTTTTTTTCTTCAAATTTCTGACCATTTCCATCTCCAGAAGAATAGCACACAATACAAGAGGAGGAATCTGTTTTCAAAGTTTGGCATTTGCTCCTAGTGATTTTTTTTTTCTTTTTTACCTTAATTTCAAGTTCTGGGTGGACCTTGCCTGCTATGGTCTGAATGTTTGTGTCCTCTCAAAATTCGTGTTGAAATCCTAATCCTCAGATGGGGATTAGATTAGAAGGTGGGGCCCTGGACAGGTGATGAGGTCACGAATGGGATCAGTGCTCTTCTAGAAGAGACCCCAGAAAGCTCCTGTGTCCTTTCTATCACATGGGGTCATAGGGAGAGAATGCTGACTGAACCAGGAAGTGGACACTTACCAGACGTGGACCAGCCATGTCCTTGAGCTTGCTCTTCTAGCCTCCAAACTGTAGGAAATCGATGTCTGTGGTTTACAAGCCACCCATCCCATGGTATTCTTTTAGAGCAGCCTGTGAGAATGACAGCACCACTGGGCTGGACTTTGTAAACCAAAGTGTGCATGTCTGTCTGGTTTACACACGTACGCTCCAGTTCAGCCATTTGGGTGAACTGAGCTGTCTTTTAGGCTAAGTAGAGAGCCGATTCCCAAGTGGAAACACTGTTGGCTCTGTAGAGCAGTGCGGAATGGCAGAATCTAGACTGAATTTACGGTGGTGGGGGAAGGCGGCTTCGGATGGGGAGGAAAACGGGGGAATTTTCGTATTAGGATGTAATGGAAAAATTGTCAGCCTTTTCAGTAATGAGTTCAACCCATGCTTCCAGGCTGCTCTGGGAGAGTTAGACTCTAAACTGATATGGAAAGCACTCTCTCAGTCCTGCCTAAGTCCCAGGGCAGCTTTGCTGAAGAAGCCTGAACCACGCGGATGCAGGACAGCCTGGATCCTGCTGTCGAAACATGAGAGCTCTTCGAGCTTTTGATTTGGCAACACAGAAACACAACTTGTGAGTTACAGCCTGGCTACTTGAGGACACACCTTGGCAATGAGGTGCATGCAGAACAGGACAGAGAACCTGCTAAGAAGGCTTCTCCAGGGCCAGAAGTCACTGGCCTTCTCTGGATCTTCAACGCCTGCAACTCTCTTGGGGAGGAGCAGAGCAGGTCAGCTGGGATCACTCTCCACCACTCCCCCAGCCTCTAGCCCCTCCTCACCCTGCTGTGCCCATTCCCCCTCCCCCACCCCAGGGCCCTTACTCTACACCCTATAGGATGGTTTTTATAACTAAGTGTGCGGCTAAAATATTTAGTACCTGTCCCTAATGGGTACTTTTATTACTGCCACATTTCTGTGATGGAGAACTTGGCTTCTGGGTTTGAATGCATGTTTTGATCTTCCAGTAGGTGATATATTTTATTTACCTATTGATACAAATTGCCTGAAGAAATCTTTGCTCATTGTGAGAAGGGTTATTCCTAATTAACGCAGAAACACTGAGAGATGGGGCTCTAAGGGGGTCCCATTGTTTTCTGTGTCTAGAAAATAACCTCACTGAGGATCCACAAATGTAATAAATAAACTCTTTTTATTGTATTCACCAACTCTTTAAACATTTACCTTTTTTTCTTGTTGCAATTTATGTTTATATTTCTGTACACTTCTATGTTTTTCTACAATTATAAAATTATTAGCACATTTCATGAACACTTTTCCATGTTATGAAATATTTTTCTATAACAAGATTTTAATGTTTTTATTATATTTTGTTTGTATAATATACAAACAAAATAGATGCATTCTAATCTATTTAATTTGCTATAGTCACAAACTCGTGTTTCTCTTTCTTTGCAATACCAAAAAGATGCATGCTTCTCCCAGAAATGTGGACTAGCATACATTTCCCCCAAAAATCATCTACAGAGAATATAAACATTTAGAAAATTTAAAAATTGATTTGATGGGTGAAGAAGGCGTTGTGTTGCTGAAATTTGCACCCTTTGGATACCTTGTAGGTAGGGGTAACCATATTTTCAAATGTTTATTGGTCATCTTGGCATTTCTGGAATTTCCATTTTTATTCTTTGCTTATTTGGGGAAGGAGAATGCATTCCCCTCCCCACATTAACTCTAAGTGATTTAAAAAATTTATTATAGATGTAACATGTTGCAAATAAATTTCACATTATTTCTTTTGCCCTTGAATTATATTTACAGTGTTTTGGGTTTTTTTTTTTTTTTTTTGACATATAGACATTTTTAACTTTATAATGTTGTCAGGACTTCTCCAGAATCCTGGAAGGAATTAAAAATATGTAAGCTATTGTCTTTGTCCTTTTTAGAAAACTATAATTCAATTGTGAAAATAAAAATAGATGTGTGTAAAACACACAATACAAAATTTCAAGCAGCATAGTTGTAGCACTATTAGATGGGTTGTTACTTGCTCAAAGTTTGAAAATGCCTTTTGGAGGCTGCTGGTCCTCACTGTCCCCTTACCTGCTTGATAACTACAGATTTTAATGTCAGGCTGGACAAGAATCGGTGTGTCTCCAGGCAGTGTGAGCTTAACAACGCACAAGAATGCAATTAATGCCCTTGGCTGACCTTCCCGGCAGCACTGAGTTAGTCTCTCTTCCCCGGTAACTGACCAATATTTGTGCCAGCACCTCTGATAATATCAGTGATACAAATTGTGTTTATCTCTGGTCTAGGAAAGCTTTAAGTGTTTTGGAAAAAAATTAGGAAGAATGAGAATGAATGTGAACTTTATCTTCTTCTTGTAACTTTCACATTATGTTGTGTTGTCACACAAGTTGCAGTCTTGTTTGCTTTTGTGTCTCTTTTAAGCATCCCTCAGAGCACTGAGCACATTTATCAGAATTTGCAATGTGTTTTAAAGAATCTAAGCCAATGAGACCTCATCATGGTGTGTGTGTGTGGGGGGGGCAGAGTGACGCAGGCCAGTGTGTGGGGATGCTGAGGGCACTGTGGAGACATCTCTCTGGATGGTGTGGCAGAGCAGCCACAGAGTCCAGAGAACAGAAGCTTTTCCAATGCAGGTGCACTTCAACCAGTGTGGTGCTGGTGTATGTTTATCAACCAGGTCTCTGGGGGAACCAAGTTCTGATATGAAGCACTTGTCCATTTCTCTGGTGTAAATGCCCCCACTGTGGTAGACTGTGAGCTATCACTGTGAAGTCACTGTATGAGGAGCTAGAAAGAGATATGCACCGTGGACTTGTATGAGAGAGCTTGAGTGTGCTGTCATTCATTCATGGCAGGACTACAACCACTTTAAAGGGCAGGAGCCAGAGGGGCAGAACCCAGCACCCCAAAGGAGATCACAGCACCACAACAGTGCATCAGGACACCAGCTCCACCGGCTGGAGTCAGTGCGTGGTATAGGGGCAGCCAGACCGAGTGCCAAGCCTTAAAGCTGAGGCAAAGGTTTAGACAGGAGCTGGAGAACAACTGCTCTCGCAGAGGCTGCCGGAGTGCCAGCACTTGCCTCTGGCCAATTCCAAACCCTCTGTCACTACCAGTGGTTGACACCCTGGCAGCGTGTTGTCCTTTCCCCTGGTCAGAGAGACTTAGCTCAGACACAGATGAGGAGGAGTGGCCAACAGAACATCAGAGACTCCGGAACAGGGACAGGCAGGCCCCAGACTTCAGTAAATACCCAGTGAGTGAATCTGAGAGTAGAGTAATCTCACCCAGAGAAGCGCTGTAATTTTAGTATTCCACCCTTTTTTTTCTTTTATAAATAAATTTTTATTTTAATGGGGTGACATCAATAAATCAGGGTACATACATTCAAAGAAAACATTTCCAGATTATCTTGTCATTTAGTTCTGTTGCATACCCATCACCCGAAGAGAGATCATCCTCCGCCACCCTCCATCCAGTTCTCTCTGTACCCCTCCCCCTCCCCCTCTCCTTCCTTCCCTCCCCCCCCCCCGTAACCACCACACTCCTGTCCATGCCTCTTAGTCTCGCTTTTATGTCCCATCAATGTATGGAATCCTGCAGTTCCTGATTTTTTCTGATTCGCTTATTTCACCCCGCACAATGCTACCAAGACTCCACCATTCCGCTGTAAGTGATCCGATGTCATCATTTCTCCTAGCTGAATAGTATACCATGGTGTATATGTGCCCCATCTTCTTCATCCAGTCCTCTATTTTTTTTTTTTACAGTGATTAAAAGCCTTTAAGCAAACTCTTGGCCAATCCAGCAAGAATCCATAAAAGAGCAGTGTCCTTAACATGTTCACCAAGTCCAAGTTGGCCCCATCACCATGCCAAATCCCTGAAAAATGCAACCCAAGCACAGTTCAGTCTATTAGGAGCTGTCACAGGGAGCAGGAGTCCAGGAAAGTTCCCCACAGGAAAAGTCCGCATGGCACTGGAATTGTTGTCACCATTCTATACTTTGCAGCTCATGTCCAAGTCCCAATGACCACTGCTTCTAGCTGGTAATGATTCAGGTAGACTGGAAAAAGCCATTTGCAGCATGCATGGATATGGAGCTTCTGTTCTCCTCTGCCTGGAGAGTTGAGACCAGGTTGCTTTTCCCTGGAGCTCTGTGACTGTGGCATGGTAAAGAGAACCTTGGGATACACTAAGCAGGGTGGCAAAGGTAAATTCATAATACAAGTTGGCAAAAGGAGAAAAGAGAGCTCTAAATTAGGAGTAGGTCCCAGCCTGAAATATGAGTGGGGCATTGAGGTAGGAGGGATAAAGGAAACACTATATATTAAGCAAAGCAGCAGAAAATAGGACTATCAACACCCACACCAGAGATCTTTGAGGGAAGAATAAAAAACCTGACTATTCAGGCAAAACATAGTTAAGTGGCCCTTGTGCAAATGAGATCAGTTTACCTGCTTCTTGGAAGAAATACCCTAGGCTCGTCCACAGTGTCGTAGATGGGGCCAACGGCCCTGGGCACCTTCAGCCTTCAATGGCAAACCCCAGCTTTCTGGCAAGGTTAGGTCATAGGTGGCTGGAGCAGGGCTGGAAGAGACCGAACCCTCCCTTAGAGGAGGGAGGGGGAAGCCCACCTTCCAGTGTCCCCGTTTCCTCACAACAGAGGCGTGTAAGCCTGGCAGGCTTTAGCTCAATGACCTTCCTTTCCACTATTGAAGCAGGACCCAGATGGCATCCTATGAGACCCCTTTGGGGCGTTGGAGCCTTTAAGGGTGTATCCTAAAAGCTGGTAGTTCCCCTGATCTCTATTGGGCTTTTTCTGCCTCTGGGTATCTTAAAAGCCATTCTCAGAAGATCTCGCTGAGGGGTTTGAGGATCCCCATCCGCCTATATAAATCTTTTCCATATATCTGGAGCTATTTGGAAAAAGACAAAACAGTGTTATTAGCTAGATCTAATAAAGAAGGTAGTAGTTTGCAAGCGAAAAAGATTTGGTGTCTCCTGTTCATCAGCATTCAAAAGAAATGTAAATTTTTTTTTTTTTTAAGTAAAAAGCATGATATGGTAGACCCGTCGGAGTCATTGGCCTGGTGTGCAGGATTCCCAGGTTTGATTCCTGGCCAGAGCATACAGGAGAGGCGCCCATCTACCTCTCCACCCCTCCCCCTCTCCTTCCTCTTCGTCTCTCTCCTCCTGCCCACAGCCAAGGCTCCACCGGAGCAAAGCCACCCCGGGCACTAAGGATGGCCCCATGGCCTCCGCCCCAGTTGCTAGAACGGCTCCGGTTGTAACAGAGCACCACCCCAGATGGGCAGAGCATTCCCCCCTGGTAGGCATGCCAGGTGGATCCCAGTCAGGCGCATGCAGGAGTCTGTCTGACTGCCTCCCCTTCTCCATCCTCAGAAAAATACAAAAAATAAATAAATAATAGAAAAAATACTAAAACAAACAAACAAACAAAAAAACCCACACAAAACAAAAGGGGCATTCCCTTGTGCTAAAGCTCCAGGGTGCATGGAGTGAGCTTGAGTATGTCCTATGAAACATGGAGCTCTATGTTGACATATAAGTCTTTGAAGAAGGAGGAACTGCTGAAATAGTTTATCAGCATTTGTCCCTAAGACAGCAGTCTTTATAGTGGGAACACCATATGTAAATATTTGCTGTCTGTCTATAGATTAAGGGGGGAATATGGCAAATGCTGAAAAGCCATGATCTTTGTGCCTCTCCCCTCCCCCAACACCCTCCCTCTCCTCCCCCCACCCTGTAACCCCAACACTGTTGTTCATGTCTGAGTCTCATCATTATGTCCCACCTATGTATGGAATCATATAGTTCTTAGTTTTTTCTGATTTACTTCTTTCACTCAGTATAATGTTATCAAGGCCCATCCATGTTGTTGTAAAAGATCCTATGTCATCATTTCTTATGGCTGAGTAGTATTCCATAGTATATATATACCAAAGCTTTTTAATCCACTCGTCCTCTGATGGACACTTGGTTTCACGGCTTACATTTAAGTCTTTTATCCATTTTGAGTTTATTTTTGTGAGTGGTGTAAGTTGGTGGTCTAATTTCATTTTTTTGCAGGTGGCTGTCCAATTTAGCCAACACCATTTGTTGAAGAGGCTGTCTTTACTCCATTGTATTTTCTTACCTCCTTTGTCAAATATCAGTTGTCCATAGAACTGTGGGTTTATTTCTGGGTTCTCTGTTCTGTTCCATTGATCTATGTGCCTGTTTTTATGCCAGTACCATGCTGTTTTGAGTACAATGGCCTTATGATATAACTTGATATCTGGAAGTGTGATACCTCCCGCTTTTTTCTTCCTTTTCAAGATTGCTGAGGCTATTCGTGTTCTTTTTTGGTTCCATATAAATTTTTGGAATATGTGTTCTATGTCTTTGAAGTAAGTCATTGGTATTTTAATCGGTATTGCATTGAATTTATAAATTGCTTTGGGTAATATAGACATTTTAATGATGTTTATTCTTCCTAACCATGAGCACGGTATATACCTCCACTTATTCGTATCTTCCCTGATTTCTTTTATCAATGTTTTATAATTTTCCGAGTACAAGTCTTTAATCTCCTTGGTTAGATTTATTCCTAGGTACTTTATTTTTTTGGTTGCAATGGTAAAGGGGATTGATTCCTTGATTTCTCTTTCTGACAGTTCATTATTAGTGTATAAAAATGCCTGTGATTTCTGAGTATTGATTTTATATCCTGCCACCTTGCCAAATTCATTTATCAGGTCTAGTAGTTTTTTGACTGAGACTTTAGGGTTTTCTATATACAATATCATGTCATCTGCAAATAATGATAGTTTTACTTCTTCTTTTTCCATCTGGATGCCTTTTATTTCTTTTTCTTGTCTGATTGCTGTGGCTAGGACTTCCAGAACTATGTTGAATAAGAGTGGTGAAAGGGGGCACCCCTGCCTTGTTCCTGATCTTAAGGAGATTGCTTTTAATTTTTGCCCATTGAGTATGATGTTGGCTGTGGGTTTGTCATAGATGGCCTTTATCATGTTGAGGTATGTTCCCTGTATTCCCACTTTGCTGAGAGTTTTGATCATGAATGGGTGCTGGACTTTATCAAATGCTTTTTCTGTATCTATTGAAATTATCATGTGGTTTTTCTCCTTTCTTTTGTTTATGTGATGAATCACATTGATTGATTTGCGAATATTGTACCAGCCTTGCCTCCCAAGAATAAATCCCACTTGATCATGGTGTATGATTTTTTCCATATATTGCTGGATCCGGTTTGCTAATATTTTGTTGAGGATTTTTGCATCTAAGTTCATCAGGGATATTGGCCTATAATTTTCTTTTTTTGTGTTGTCTTTGCCTGGTTTTGGAATCAGAATTATGCTCGCCTCATAAAAGGAGTTTGGAAGTCTTCCTTCCTCTTGAATTTTTTGAAATAGCTTGAGAAGGATAGGAGTTAGTTCTTCTTTGGATATTTGGTAGAATTCACTTGTGAAGCCATCAGGCCCAGGACTTTTCTTTTTTGGGAGTTTTTTGATAGCTGTTTCAATCTCCTTTGTTGTAATTGGTCTGTTTAGGTTTTCTGATTCTTCCAGATTGATTTTTGGAAGATTATATGATTCAAGGAATTTGTCCATTTCTTCCAGGTTGTCTAGTTTTTTGGTGTACAGTTCTTTATAGTATTTTCTTACAATATTTTGTATTTCTGTTGTGTCAGTTGTTATTTCTCCACTCTCGTTTCTAATTTTATTTATTTGAGTCCTCTCTCTTTTTTTCTTGGTGAGTTTTGTTAAAGGCTCATCGATCTTGTTTACCTTTTCAAAGAACCAGCTCCTGGTTTCACTGATCCTCTGTATTGTTTCTTTAGCCTCTATGTCATTTATTTCTGCTCTGATCTTTATTATTTCCTTCCTTCCACTAGCTCTGGGCTTTACTTGCTGTTCTTTTTCTAGTTCTTTTAGATGCAGGGTTAAGTTGTTTATTTGAGCTTTTTCTAGCTTCTTGAGGTATGCCTGTAATGCTATAAACTTCCCTCTCAGGACTGCTTTTGCTGTGTCCCATAACTTTTGAGTTGATGTATGCTCATTATCGTTTGTTTCTAGGAATTTTTTAATTTCTTCTTTGATCTCAATGTTAACCCATTCCTTGTTCAATAATGTGCTATTTAGTTTCCAAGTGTTTGAATGTTTTTCAATTTTTCTATTGTGGTTGATTTCTAGTTTAATGCCATTGTGATCAGAGAAATTGCTTGATATCATTTCAATCTTCTTAAATTTGTTGAGTGTCAGGAGCCGATTCACTAATGCTGGCTAACTAGGTCACAGCAGGAGAAGATCCACAACTGCTGGTTGACAAAGTCACAGCAAAAGAAGATAGAGTCACGGCAGTAAAACCAACAGCTGCGGGTTGACAAAGTCACCGCAAAGGATAGGCACAACGATACTTCCCCCTTTAATCTTTTGAATTAATCTGGCCTTATACTCCCTCCTTTTCTGGGTGTGTGCTATTATTTATGGCACAGGGATAATAGTACCGTGCTTTCCCTGTAGATTTGTAGTAATTTCTTTGGAAATAAGACAGAAGGTGTAAGTTCCACAGAAAAGCCTGTAAGCCCCTTGAACTGGGCTCATAAACATAAGAGGCTGGCCATGATATCCCTCATAAAGGGTTAAGTTTGTAGGAGAATTTCTTCTTATTAATCATGTTAGAAAGAATAAAGTTAGAACTTAGCTAGTATATGAATATAGTAAATAAATAAAGTTTAACTAGACATTAGAATCTTAGGTAAAGTGTACTGGAGTGGCCTGCTGCGTGGCCTTGCATAGGAGTGCAGCTGGCTAGTAAAGAATGTTTTGTTAAAAGACTTGTTTTGTCACTGAAGACAGTTGCTGGGCTTTTCTCAGTAAAACATTCTCATGAGATTTTTGTATTTTCCAAGAATAAGGAGAGGAATGTGGTGGGATTCATAGCAGCAATAGCAACTAATGCCTTCTGATATTATGTTGCTACTACCTATCTTGCAGGTGCACTCTATGTATCTTTAAGTAAAAATTACTCTTTATACTATGTCAGTTTCTTAATAGCAAGCCTTTTGTAGTCTTGTGAGAAAAGAATTAGGACACTACATGAACTCAAGGCTATTTGCCTGAGCAAGCGGTGGTCCTCTGCTAGTCCTTGATGATTTCGTCTGCTATCTCTTTCTGTGCCCTTGACTCACAACAAGAGTAAAATAGAGTTATTAATTAGTACTAATCTTTTAGAAGTTTGTACCAATATTATTATTACTATTGTATAACTGTACTTTGAATAACTTACCACCTGACTTGTAGCTTATAGATATGAATTAACTGTTATCTAAAAATATGTAACCATAGTGAAACTAAAACAATGATGTATTCAAAATGCCATGTGACTGTAACTTAGTGTGTGTGCATAAAAAGTAATGTTAGACCAGCCATTGGGGGAGATGCCTGGCAGTAAATGCTAACCAGAGAATAAAGAATTTGGCTCTCTCACTCGATTTTCGCCGACACCGTCTCCTCCTGTGGGACCCCTGGATCCTCCCCCCGGGGCTGGACCCCGGCAGTTGAGCCCGCTTTTGTGCCCTAACATGTGGTCTATTCTAGAGAATGTACCATGAGCGCTTGAAAAGAATGTATATTTTGCTGTTTTAGGGTGAAAGGTTCTGAAGATATCTATTAAATCGAGTTGATCTAATATGTCCTTTAAGTCTGCTGTTTCTTTGTTAATTTTCTTTCTTGAGGATCTATCTAATGATGTTAATGGGGTATTGAAATCCCCTAATATTATACTATTGCTGTTGATCTCGCCCTTTAAGTCCATCAAAGTCTGCTTTATATATTTAGGTGCTCCTATATTAGGTGCATAGATATTTATAATGGTTATATCTTCCTGTTTGATTGCTCCCTTTATCATTATGTAGTGACCTTCTTTATCTCTAACTATGGTCTTTGTCTTAAAGTTCATTTTGTCTGATATAAGTATTGCTACCCCAGCTTTTTTTTCATTTCCATTTGCATGAAATATTTTTTTCCATCATCTTATCTTCAGTCTGTGTGCATCTTTTGATTTCAGGTGTGTCTCTTGTAGACAGCATATGTATGGGTCCTGTTTTCTTATCCACGCAGCTACCCTATGTCTCTTGATCGGATTATTTAATCCATTAACATTTAAGGTTATTACTGATATGTGATTGTTTATTGCTATTTTTTTCTTTAAAACTGTATTCCTCTTTTGCTATATTGTTTTTCTCCTTTGATCTGTTTACAAGAGGTCCCTTAGCATTTCTTGCAGCCTTGGTTTGGTTGCAGTGAATTCCTTGTGTTTTTTTTTTTTTTTTTTTTTTTTTTTTTTGTCTGTGAAGCTTTTTATTTCTCCTTTAATTTTAAATGATAGCCTTGCTGGATAAAGTAGTCTTGGTTGTAGGTTCTTGTTCTGCATTACTTTGAATATTTCTTGCCATTCCCTTCTGGCCTGAAGTGTTTCTGTTGAGAAGTCAGAAGTCATCCTTATGGGGGCTCCTTTGTAGGTGATAGTCTTTTTTTCTCTAGCAGCTATTAATATTTTCTCTTTATCATTTAGCTTTGGTATTTTAATTATGATGTGTCTTGGTGTTGGTTTCTTTGGGTTTCTCCTTAATGGAGTTCTCTGTGCTTCCTGAACATGTGAAATGTTTTCCTGCCTTAATTGGGGGAAATTTTCTGCTATAATATGTTTGAACAAAGTCTCTATCCCTTGTTCTTTCTCTTCTTCTTCAGGAACCCCAATGATGCGGATATTATTTCTCTTCATGTTGTCACAGAGCTCTCTTAGAGTTTCCTCAGACTTTTTGAGTCTCTTTTCTTTTTTCTGCTCTGCTTCCATGCCTTTATTTATCGTGTCCTCTAACTCACTGATTCAATTCTCTGCTTCATCCATCCTGCTTTTCATTCCTTCCATTGTATTCTTTATTTCAGATATTGTATTTGTCATTTCTGACTGATTCTTTTTTATTATTTCAATGTCCTTTTTTATATTTGTTATCTCTTTATTTAGGTTTTCGTAATGGCCATCTATGGTTGTTCTAATGTCTTTTAGCATCCTAACAATCGTTATTTTAAACTCTGCAACTGGTAATTTGGTTATATCTGATTCACTTAGGTCCTTTTCTGGGGATTTCTCTTGGTTTATTTGTGTTGTATTTCTCTGCCCCAGCATTTTCTCTTCATGGGAGTGGCTGTGATCACGTGCTCGGGTGCACAAGGGTTGGTGGCCTTGGCCTTTGCCCTGCCCCCATGGGTGACGTTATGTTCGGTCCTGAGGGCACTGGCGAGCACCTTTGCTCAGCTGCGGGTCTCCGCCTGTTTCCCGGCTTTCGCCCTGCCCTTGCAGGAGGAGCCCACGCGAGGAACGGCTGCTAGCCTTGGCTCTACCGTGGGGCAGGACTGCATGCCCAAGCTCAGCTCAGTAGCGGAACTCCGCCTCTTCTGGGCTTTTGTCTCCACCCTCGTGGGAGGAGCCGGCTACCAAGCCAGACCGCAAGCCTGGGTTGCACAGGCGGGGCAGGGCTGTGCTCCTCTGCCCTTGCTCAGGGGCTGGTCTCCACCCTTTCCGGGGTTCCTGCCCTTCTCCCGCAGGCTGGATTACAGGCTGCCATCAGCTGAGCTTGACCGCTTTTGCATGCCCCCTTCTCCCCAGCTGGGCAAGATTGAGCTCACACCTGAGCCCAGTGATGGCCAGCTGGCTTCTTCCCCTGCCAGCAGAACCGCGCTTTTGTGTCCCGCTGCTGCCCGTCCTCCGGCGAGCCCTCAGCCGCGTGGATGGGGGCATTGAAGCTCGGACCCTAAGACTCACTACTGTAGACCCAAAAGCTCCCTCCTTCTATGTGACTCTGCTCTGAGTGCCACGGGGGAGCTTGTTTGGCTGCTCTCCTGCTTCCCTTTGCTGGTATTGCTGTTTCCGGGAAAAATATTCACTTCAGCTTTGGGGAGTGACTCGTCCCAGGGGTTAGGGTGGCTATCTCCCAAAATGTTTCTCCCTGTGCCTCCTAGATTACACTCTCTTCCTGTTACTCTGGTACTCTCCTCTCTCCCCCCATCCCCTGGAGCCCCAGGTGAGTGGTTGTGAGAAAGGTGTTCTGCGTGGTCCCTTTAAGAAGGATCCTGGGTCTGAGAAATCAGACTCTTTCTCACAAACAGTATCCTGATTTGTTTCCAGCTAAATACTGTCCTTATACTTCTTCTGGGCTCTGGGGCTGCAGGCTGGGGCTTTGTTCCTGGGGCTCAGGACCCTTTTTCTCTGCTAAACTCACTTCCTGCCACACGAGTTTCTCCCTGCTGCCGTTTGCTCCGGGGAGCTGGGCAGCCCTCTCCACATTTCCTACCAGTCTTGGTGTGGCTTCTTCAGTGTGCCTTGGTTGAAGAGTCCTCTTAGTTTAGTCCAAAGTTGGTTTTTCCAGATGATAGTTCATAAAAGTAGTTTGTAATCCACTTTGGTTCTGGGAGGTAGATGTTGGTATGTCCGCCTACTCCAGCTCCCCGCAATTTTTCTAAGAAAAAGATAAAGGACAGGAAACCAAAGAGTGTTTTTGGTTTGCTTTTGTTGTTTTTTATCAAATTAGGATGGAAGACAATTGTACATTTTTTCCCATCTCATGACAGTTGAAACATACTTGCTCTGACACCATTTCTGCTTATGATATCACATGCCCTAAATCTTTGTCTAGAAATAAATAAACAACCCGTATGAAAACAGGGTTTGAGCAGAGTCACCTCAATCCTTACATTTTCCTTATCTCCATAACAGGACAAAGACATTTAAGTGTCGTAACAATTATTCCAAGGGAAATTCCAAAGTGACTTATAATCAAAGAAAGATTACATTGTGTTTAATATTTCATTGATAGTATATTTGCACAATAATGCTGGGTAACAAACACACTGAAACTCTGTGGTATAAAATAATAACAATTTATTTTGTTCATGATGCTATGATCAGTCAGGCATGACTGCAGGTCTTGGCTGAGCTTGCTCATACTACCCTGACAGTCACCTGAAATTGGCGTGGTGGCTCTGCTGATCTTGGGTGGCCTCTCTCACGTGTCTGGGGCAAAGCTGGCTGATAGTTCATCTAGGATGGCCTCAGTTAGGACTACTGAGGTGAGTTGGCTCATTTTCCAGCACGGGCATATTCTCATTATGAAGGCAGAGGACCAGGAAAAGAAAGTAGAAATGTGCAAGCACCTTTTTAAAAAATCTGTTTATTTCAAGTCTGTCACTATGCCTTTAGCCAAAGGAAGTTAGAAATACTCCACCTCTTCATGGGAAGCACTGAAGGCAGGTTGCGGAGAGCACAGATTTAGGATGAACTGGGGCCATTGATTCAATTCATCCACCACCAAACACAGTTTTTGCAACTTAGAATTTTATATTATATCATTTTTGAAAAGGGCAAGCAGCCATAATCTCTGTGTATGGAATACAGCATTTCTACTTTTTAAATACTTCCATCCCAGTGGTGTTAAATTTAGTATCTACTATGCAATCCACAGTATGAAAGGGTCTATAGGTCATCTTGAAAAGATGACATGCAGAAAAATTAATAGTATAAACTGAATAGCACATTGTTTTCACTTCCATCATGTTAAGAAAATCTACTTTATTTAGAACTGTTTCTATTCTGTACTCACGGGCTCTAGAGTCATACCAGGTTCTGAGATCTCACTGATGCGGGTTGACAGGTTAGCACTTAACCCCGTCAGGATGGACTGCATCTCAGGGACACATGGAGAGAGCCCCTGCTGGGAAGCTGCTCTTTTGGGCCCTCTCATGGAGACCAGAGAAGAGGCTTGGGCAGTGTCCTCCAGGTTTTGACAAGCTCTTCTGACTCTTCACATCAACAGGTCACTTGTAGATGTAGCACCTCAGGAACAATGTAGCCTCAGGGGGATGTAGAGACAGGGTGCAGGCAGCTTCGGTCTTTCCTATGCAGCCAGTCAGGTTCTAAAAACCTGCAGTGAGGCTCAGGTTCAGAGTCAAAAAGGGGCTCGAGTGTGCGTGTATGAGCGTGTATATGTGCACTCTGTCAGCTATAGAGGTGAGAGGAAACAGCACAGTAAAAGAAGACAGACAGACATATTTAAACTACTCTAAAATACAAAAAGAATTGGGCCACCACACTCTCCATCTTTATGCCCCGAGAAAACCCCCCTTCTAAGTGGCTCTGTGATGCATGGCTGAGAAGACAATAATGGCAAAGGACACTTTTCAAAAACATTGAAGTCTCCCAAACACATTGTTTTATAACCATGAATCATTTGAAGGTCTTCTCAAAAGCAATCCAATAGCTTTTTAAAGTAGACCATAAATGTTACAGTTCTCTAGTTTTATTTATTGTTGAATAAGCAATTTACAAATTAAAAATTATCAGAGGCCTCAGCACTTTTGCATTCTAATGGGGGGGGGGCACAGCGCCGGAGGTCTCTGGGTAGCTTCTCAGTGCCCGTTTTTAGTGCATGGAGAAAGAAGGAAACTCCAAAGCGAACGGACGCCTTCGGGCCATGCTGCCCCACGTGGGTGCATCCCGCCCCCTCGCCACGACCCAGGTTCCTCTTTTGTGCCCTCTCCTGTGTTAGCATCATAGCAGTTTGTACCAGGATGTCTTTGGAGCCAACCAAGTATAATTTAGCCTATTTCCCTAACATGGAGTGTTGCAACAAAGAGGCAAATAGTGGAACCATTTTCTGCAAACTGCCTAACAGCCTCCCAGAAGGTATGATTTCCTTTCAAAGTACATTGTATTTCAACTCATCGGGTGTTTCTATCACCCAAATTGGGCAAAGTAATGGGCTGTTTCAGAACTGATCCACTCTTTGTCTCAGTAACTGCTAATGAAACACTGCATAGAAAAAGGATAACCTGAGAAGACTCAGATAAAATTTCCTGTAAATAGTCGCTATAAGACCTGTCTTGCCTTCCCCAATTACTCCTTGACTACTCAAGATATGATTACTAAAATCAATCCTTTAACTTGGCACATATACCAGCTTGCAAGCATACAGCAGTGTCCACCCTAAGGAAACAATGTCATGCTGGTATTTTTATTTTGCTTTGTGGGTGCATCCCAGAACACAGTCTATGCAGGGCCAGAACATAAGCAGAATTTCTTTAAGATTAAATTTCATAAATAATGGAGTTGAGCGCTTTTTTCCCCCTTAAATTCTAAGTTTTGTCTCCACTCATTTCTGTTTTACCCATCACTAACTGAAATATTCACTAGCTCTTACTGGTGCAAAATATCCTTGTAGGAAAAACTGAAAGACATTGACCCTGCCCTTTAGAAGTATACAACATAGATAAAGAAAGAAGATATGAACACAAAAATATAAAAGTTTCTATCACTACATGCTGAAAGCAGTCTATCATAAAGCCAGGTTCCTGATTCGGAATCTGGCTCCTCTGGGCTACAGCGAGCAGGGCCAGTGCAAAGAAGAGCGGCCGCCTGTGCTGAGCAATGGGCTGACTCTAAATAGTGCCAGTGTCTTCCTAGAAGAGACAGAACATGCAGTGGTCACTGCTACCTTCACAGAGGACGGTTGTCCATGTCTATTCCTGGTGTGCACTGATAGTTACAGCTATTATTTCTTTTCTTTTCACATTTTCTGCCCGGTCTCTTTTCCAGGTCTCCATCTCTCTTGAATTTTATCGGAAAGACAGATGCGTGCCACACGAACTGCGTTTACATGCAACTCTTATAAACATGTTTTGTTTTGTTTTTGCTGCTGGTAAAAGAGCAGAGGAAACTGGAAAGATCTCATGGGTGACCATTTGCCTGGGAGTCACCCCTCTCTTTGTTGTTCCACTGGTGTGAATTCAGTCAAAAACTAACATCACTCTTTTTTGGTTGTTTGTTTTTTTCCTTTTTGTTTTTTGGGTTTTTTGTATTTTTTCCGAAGTGAGAAGTGAGGAGGCAGAGACAGACTCCTGCATGCAACCAATCAGGATCCACCCGGCATGCCCACTAGGGGGCGATGCTCTGCCCATCTGGGGCATTGCTCCGTTGCAACTGGAGCCCTTCTAACACCTAAAGCATAGGTCATGAAGCCATCCTCAGCACCCAGGCCAACTTTGCTCCAATGGAGCCTTGGCTGCGGGAGGGGAAGAGAGAGATAGAGAGAAAAAAGAGGGGGAGGAGTAGAGAAGCAGATGGGTACTTCTCCTATGTGCCCTGACCAGGAATCAAACCCAGGATTTCCACATGATGGGTTGACGCTCTACCACTGAGCCAACCAGCCAGGGCCCAACATCACTCTTGCTTATATCCGTAGACACTAACCACACAGAGATAGTGCCAGTACATCTGGTAGGCAGAGCAATGTCACTGTGGTCAGCCTGGCCACACTGACCAAGAAATGGCCTGCTGCTGTTAGATCGCCTCGAACAAGAATGTTCCTTCTTCGAAAGGTGGATTAGTTTTAGTCTTAATTTTCTTCTCTAAGACAGCAATTTATATTGGAGACAATTCAGAGATGTCTACCTTTCAATTCCCTGAAGCTCTAAGTTTTCACAAGCTTCTTATGGGAAACAGTCCATGCAAAATTACAGGTGAAGTTACCCATCAAGTAGCAGCAGCACTCAATGGAGAGGACTTTGGTAAAAGGTTGAAGCTTTCTGCTTCAGAAACAGTTGCACTAAGTTTCTATCACAGTAACAAGTATCGAGCTCTCTTTTCAGCTTTATTCATTGAGGACTAACCATTTCCTTTACATTTCTACTTAGTTTCAGAGAGTCAAAGTCTTTGTTAATGTTCTTTAAAGACATAAATAATTTTGAACAATTGAGAGAATATTAGTAGCCAAAACAATAAATATAAGTGCTCTCCTCTGAGCCAGGGATGTTCAAAGAATCTATAGACTAAAATACATAAAACTGTTTTCATTCAAAATTATGTAAAGTACCCATTCAATAATGCAGAACTGCCTACAGGAATGACTGTCAACCCTGGGGCATGCTACATTTTATGAAATCTTCCTGGCCCTGGCCAATTGGCTCAGTGGATAGAGCATTGGCCCGGTATATGGACATCCTGGGTTTGATTCCTGGTCAAGGCACACATGAGAAACGACCATCTGCTTCTCCCCTCCTCTTCTCTCCCTTCATTCCCTCTTCCCCTCCTGTAACCAGTGGCTCAATTGGTTCTAGCATGGCCCTGGGCAATGAGGATAGCTGGATTGTCTCAGGTGCTAAAAATGGGATTGCCAGATGGATCCTGGTCAGGATGCATGTGGGAGTCTGCCTCACTCACTATCTCCCCACCTCTCATGGAAAAAACAAGGAAGGGAGGGAGGGAGGGAAAGAGAAATCTTCCAATCAGCAGAATAAAGAATGTGAATACTTTGAATTTCTCAGAGGAAAGTCACAAAAAATGTCAGAAGTCAATTAAGCCTCTTGGACTGCAAAAAGATGAACCTCAACCCCAAATGCTAACTATCAACAACCACAAAATGGAATAAAAATCTTGCAAATTATACAATTCAGTTCTATAGCTATGAAGCACAGTGGCCTTTTATTTGTTAGTTTGTTTACTTAAATTATGCAGTCCAAGAGGCACAAAGGTGCTTCCTTCCAGACGCTTAGCAGCACAAGCTACTCTTCCCACATGGTGAGTGATCATTGGTGACAGTGCCACTTGTAGCTTCGCCTCTCAAAGAGAAGATATATAAAGAGGGAACAAAAATGGACCGTGGGAACACAAAATAAGTTATAGTATGTCAGCATAGACTAGAGCATGGAAAGGGACTGGAAGTTTCCAAAGAGGGTTTTTTGTATGTTTGTCTTTTGTTTTTTAAGTGATAGTCATTTATTGAATGCTTAAGTATGCCAAGTATTCTGCTGAACCCTTATTGACGCCGATTCTTTTAATATTTGCAACTCCCTGAGAAGTACTTATGATTAAACCCTTTCAGAAACAGAAGCTTAAAGAGAAGAAGTGACATGGTGAAGGTCCAAAGCTAGTCACTGGTAGCACCAAGATATGAACCTGGGTGTTGAGGACCTCAAGTCTGAACTCACTGTTGCATGGCACCAGTGGGTCCCCTAGCATCAGCGGGTCTCATGCTAAAGATGATTGATCAATCTGATAACCCCCTTGCATAATTAAAGTAAACAAACTAAACAAGTAAAAGGCCACTGTGCTTCATAGCTAAAGGACTGATCTGTTAATAGCCAATTTTTATTTCATTTTGTGGTTGGTGATAATTAGTACTTGGGGTTGAGGCTCATTTTTTTAAAGCAAATATCTAACACCAAGGAGAGTTCTAGAATGGGCAAGGCTTGTGGGAAAGCTGTAGAGGTATGCTTGGACAATCACAGCCTAGAAAGTCTAAGGGGAAAGAAAAAGAAAACACACAATTTGCCTTCCTGTCCAGAAGCTCCCTACAAGCAGGCTTGTTGAGAAGCCCTCAAGTACAAGCAGTGGGGCTTGAGGAGCATCTTACCAGGATCAGAGAAGAACACAGACCTTGTCTGAGCTCTACAATGTCAAGTGGCCACAAGGAATTAAATTTAGGAAGAAAAATATCCCCCACCCTGTGGTCTGGCCTGAAACCCCAGCTCTGTGCAGGCCTGGGAATCATGGAACAGAGGAGACACAAGGCGTGAAGACTGGGAGAGCTCAAGGCCCCATTCTTGTTGTTTTCCAACAATTTTCCTGTTTTATATCCAATGCCATGAAAGCAGGTCCCTCACTAGCCACATTACAACCTGAGACTTATTTTCATTCTTGGTGAGTTAGTTTAAGATTGATAGCAAGTCTGGCCAGACAGTGGCTCAGTGGATAGAGTGTTGACCTGGGACTCTGAGGTCCCAGTTTTGAAACCTCAAAGTCTCTGGCTTGAGCATGGGCTCACCAGCTTGAGTGTGGACTCACCAGCTTGAGTGCAGGGTTGCCGACTTGAGCATGGAGTCGCTGGCTTGAGTGTGGGTTCATAAACATGACTACATGGTTGCTAGCTTGAGCCCAAAGGTCACTGGCTTGAACCTAAGGTCACTGGTTTGAGCAAGGGATCACTGACTCGGCTAGAGCCCCCTGACCAAGGCACATACAAGAAAGCAATCAGTAAACAATTGAAGTACCACAACAATTTCTCTCATCTCTCTCTCTCCCTTCCTGTCTGTCTGTCCCTGCCTGTCCCTCTCTCTCTCGCTTGCTAAAAAAATATTAATTAATTAAAAAATTGATAGCAAACATTTCCGCTAATGGGGAGCAGTGCCTTCCATAATAAATTCAGGAGAAATAAAACAAAAGCGCTATAAACTTCCCATGGGGAAAGATGACGAAAATCCTTTTTCAAACCTGAAGCATGATTTTGATCATCGCAACAAGAAAAAAATTTTAAGGA
Source organism: Saccopteryx bilineata (assembly GCF_036850765.1). Lineage (NCBI taxonomy): Eukaryota > Metazoa > Chordata > Mammalia > Chiroptera > Emballonuridae > Saccopteryx > Saccopteryx bilineata. Next base: position 133,234,290 of record NC_089494.1, read on the forward strand.
GATGCAAAACTCTTGTAGTTTTCATATAATCTGAATTGCTAACATTTTTTTTTTTTGTATTTTTCTGAAGTTGGAAACGGGCAGCAGTCAGACAGACTCCCGCATGCGCCCAACCGGGATCCACCTGGCATGGTCCACCCAGCATGCCCGCCAGGAGGCGATGCTCTGCCCATCTGGGGCATTGCTCTGTTGCAACCAGAGCCATTCTAGCACCTGAGGCAGAGGCTACAGAGCCATCCTCAGCGCCCGGGCCAACTTTGCTCCAATGGAGCCTTGGCTGTGGGAGGGGAAGAGAGAGACAGAGAGGAAGGAGAGGGAGAGGGGTGGAGAAGCAGATGGGCGCTTCTCCTGTGTGCCCTGGCCGGGAATTGAACCCAGGGCCCCTGCATGCCAGGCCGACGCTCTACCACTGAGCCAACCAGCCAGGGCCTGAATTGCTAACTTTGTTCGTACAAACAAATATCTTAGAGGAAAGCTTCCTCAACTTGACAAAACCTATGTATAATACACTTAATGATGAGACTCAGTGCTTCCTCCTCCGATTAGGAACAAGGTAAGGATGTCTTCTCTCACCACTTTTACTCAGCAGAGTGCTAGCCATATAATAAGGCAAGAAAAAAGAAATAAAAGGTATACAGAATAGAAAGGGAAAAATAAAAAATCCCAGAGAACCTATAAAAAAAACACTCCTAAAATTAATAAATGAGATCAACAGATCTGCAGGATACAAGATAAACATAAAATATTGTATTTCAATATTCTAATAAGGACCACATGGATGTGGAAATTAGTATTATAATACCATTTACAATTGTTCAAAACCATGAAATACTTAGCTGTAAATCTAGCAAAACCTGTAGAGGATTTTATATGCTGAAAATGACACAACACCAGTGAAAATAAAATCAAACAAGATCCAAATAAAGATCTGTGTCTGAGCTTGGAAGTTTCAACACAGTAAAAATATCAGTTCTCCCCACATTAACATACAGATTTAAGGCCATTTCTATCAAAATCCCAACAAGACTTCTTTTTTGTAGCTATAGAGAAAACTATTTTAAAGTTTATGTGGGGAGCAAAGAAACTATAATAGCTAAAACAACTTAAAAAGAAAAAACCAGGAGGGGTCAGCCTACCCAATTTCTGAACTTACTATATAGAGCTACAGTAATCAAGACTGTGTGGTATGGCTGACTTATGGTGGTGCAGTGGATAAAGCGTTGATCTGGAACGCTGAGGTCACCAGTTTGAAACCCCAGGCTTGCCCGGTCAAGGCACATACAAGAAGCAACTATTTCATGCTTCCTGTTTCTGCTCCCCACTTTCTCACTCTCCTCACTCTAAAAAATAAATAAAAATAAATAAATCCTTAAAAAAAAGAAAGACTGTGTGGCATTGGTGGAGAGATAGACACTTAAATCAAGGGAACAGGACAGAGAATCCAGAAAGAGACCCACACAAATATTCCCAATTGATTTTTAATGAAGAGCGAAAGCAGATCAATAGAGGAAGAAGGAACCTTTAGCAAATGATGCTGGAGTAACTGGACATCCACAAGGGAAAAAACGAACCTCACACCTAAGTCCAACATTTTCTGTAAAATATAACTCACAGTGAATCGTGGCCTGACCTGTGGTGGCACAGGTGATAAAGCATCAACCTGGAACGCTGAGGTCACCAGTTCAAAACGCCAGGCTTGCCTGGTCAAGGCACATGCAAGAAACAGCTACTACAGGTTGGCACTTCCTGCTCTCCCCCCCCCCCTTCTTTCTCTCTCTCTTTCCGTCCCCTCCCCTCTAAAATCAATAAATAAGATATTTTTTTAAAAAATGGGTCATGGACTTAGATGTAAAACTATAAGGAAACTCTGTTTAAGGTCTAGGACTCGACAAAAAGGTTTTGGACTTGACACCAAAATCACAATTCATAAAATAAAAGTTGCAAAATTGTGCTTTATCAAAACTAAAACCTTTTGAGACTTTTGGTCCAAATGGCATAAACAGATGTAACATAGCTCCTCAAAAGGGTGGAATACTGGGACTCTTCAACCAAGGAACACTGAAGAAGCCACACCGAGACTGGTAAGAAAAGCGGAAACACGGAAACGCGGAGAGGGCTGCCCAGCTCCTCCGAGTGAATGGCAGCAGGGAGAGACTCGCGTGGCGGGAAGTGAGTTTAGCAGAGGGGGAAGGGTCCTGAGCCCCAGGAACAAAGCCCCAGCCTGCAGTCCCAGAGCCCAGAAGAGGCGTAAGGACAGTATTTAGCTGGAAACAAGTCAGGATACTGTTTGTGAGAGAGTCTGATTTCTCAGACCCAGGATCCTTCTTAAAGGGACCTCGAAGAACATTTCTCTAAAAAACAATCACCTGGGGCTCCTGGGGACGGGGGGGGGGGGGAGGAGAGGAGAGGACCACAGTAACAGGAAGAGAGTGTAATCTAGGAGGCATAGGGAGAAACATTTTGGGAGATAGCCACCCTAACCCCTGGGACGAGTCACTCCCCAAAGTTGAAGTGAATATTTCCCCCGGAAAAAGCAATACCAGCAAAGGGAAGCAGGAGAGCAGCCAAACAAGCTCCCCCGCAGCATTCAGAGCAGAGTCGCATAGAAGGAGGGAGCTTTTGGGTCTACAGTAGTGAGTCTTAGGGTCTGAGCAGCAACGCCCCCACCCACGCGGCTGAGGGCGCACGGGAGAGCGAGCGGCACCGGGAGACAAAAGCACGGTTCTGCTGGCAGGGGCGGAAGCCTGCTGGCCACTACTGGGCTCAGGTGTGAGCTCAGTCTTGCCCAGCTGGGGAGAAGGGGGCGTGCAAAAGTGGTCAAGCTCAGCTGCCAGCAGCCTGTAATCCAGCCTCCGGGAGAAGGGCAGGAACCCCGGAAAGAATGGAGACCAGCCCCAGAACAAGGGCAGAGGAGCACAGCCATGCCCCGCCTGTGCAACACAGGCTTGCGGTCTGACTGGTAGCCGGCTCCTCCCACAGGGGTGGAGCCAAAAGCCCAGAAGAGGCGCAGTTCCGCTACTGAGCTGAGCTTGGGCACGCAGCCCTGCCCAGCGATAGAGCCACGGCTACCAGCTGTTCCTTGAGTGGGAGCCTCCTGCAAGAGGAGGGTGAAAGCTCGGAAACAGGCGGAGACCAGCAGCTGAGCAAAGGTGCTCGGCAGTGCCCTCAGGACCGAGAATAACGTCACCCATGGGGGCGGGGCAAAGGCCAAGGCCACCAACCCTTGTGCACCCAAGCACATGATCACAGCCACTCCCATGAAGAGAAAATGCGGAGGCAGAGAAATACAACACAAATAAACCAAGAGAAATCCCCAGAAAAGGACCTAAGTGAATCAGATATAACCAAATTACCAGATGCAGAGTTTAAAATAATGATTGTTAGGATGCTAAAAGACATTAGAACAAACATAGATGACCATTACGAAAACCTAAATAAAGAGATAACAAATATAAAAAAGGATATTAAAATAATAAAAAATAATCAGTCAGAAATGACAAATACAATATCTGAAATAAAGAATACAATGGAAGGAATTAAAAGCAGGATGGATGAAGAAGAGATTCGAATCAGTGAGTTAGAGGACACAATAAATAAAAGAACGGAAGCAGAGCAGAAAAAAGAAAAGAGACTCAAAAAGTCTGAGGAGAGCTCCGTGACAACATGAAGAGAAATAACATCTGCATCATAAGGGTTCCTGAAGAAGAAGAGAAAGAACAAGGGATAGAGACTTTGTTCAAACATATTATAGCAGAAAATTTCCCCCAATTAAGGCAGGAAAACATTTCACATGTTCAGGAAGCACAGAGAACACTATTAAGGAGAAACCCAAAGAAACCAACACCAAGACACATCATAATTAAAATACCAAAGCTAAATGATAAAGAGAAAATATTAATAGCTGCTAGAGAAAAAAAGACTATCACCTACAAAGGAGCCCCCATAAGGATGACTTCTGACTTCTCAACAGAAACACTTCAGGCCAGAAGGGAATGGCAAGAAATATTCAAAGTAATGCAGAACAAGAACCGACAACCAAGACTACTTTATCCAGCAAGGCTATCATTTAAAATTAAAGGAGAAATAAAAAGCTTCACAGACAAAAAAAAAAAAAAAAAAAAAAAAAAAACTCAAGGAATTCACTGCAACCAAACCAAGGCTGCAAGAAATGCTAAGGGACCTCTTGTAAACAGATCAAAGGAGAAAAACAATATAGCAAAAGAGGAATACAGTTTTAAAGAAAAAAAATAGCAATAATCACATATCAGTAATAACCTTAAATGTTAATGGATTAAATGATCCGATCAAGAGACATAGGGTAGCTGCGTGGATAAGAAAACAGGACCTATACATACATAAGAGACACACCTGAAATCAAAAGATGCACACAGACTGAAGATAAAATGATGGAAAAAAATATTTCATGCAAATGGAAATGAAAAAAAAGCTGGGGTAGCAATACTTATATCAGACAAAATGAACTTTAAGACAAAGACCATAGTTAGAGATAAAGAAGGTCACTACACAATGATAAAGGGAGCAATCAAACAGGAAGATATAACCATTATAAATATCTATGCACCTAATATAGGAGCACCTAAATATATAAAGCAGACTTTGATGGACTTAAAGGGCAAGATCAACAGCAATAGTATAATATTAGGGGATTTCAATACCCCATTAACATCATTAGATAGATCCTCAAGAAAGAAAATTAACAAAGAAACAGCAGACTTAAAGGACATATTAGATCAACTCGATTTAATAGATATCTTCAGAACCTTTCACCCTAAAACAGCAGAATATACATTCTTTTCAAGCGCTCATGGTACATTCTCTAGAATAGACCACATGTTAGGGCACGAAAGCAGGCTCAACAAATTTAAGAAGATTGAAATGATATCGAGCACTTTCTCTGATCACAATGGCATTAAACTAGAAATCAACCACAATAGAAAAATTGAAAAACATTCAAACACTTGGAAACTAAATAGCACATTATTGAACAAGGAATGGGTTAACATTGAGATCAAAGAAGAAATTAAAAAATTCCTAGAAACAAACGATAATGAGCATACATCAACTCAAAAGTTATGGGACACAGCAAAAGCAGTCCTGAGAGGGAAGTTTATAGCATTACAGGCATACCTCAAGAAGCTAGAAAAAGCTCAAATAAACAACTTAACCCTGCATCTAAAAGAACTAGAAAAAGAACAGCAAGTAAAGCCCAGAGCTAGTGGAAGGAAGGAAATAATAAAGATCAGAGCAGAAATAAATGACATAGAGGCTAAAGAAACAATACAGAGGATCAGTGAAACCAGGAGCTGGTTCTTTGAAAAGGTAAACAAGATCGATGAGCCTTTAACAAAACTCACCAAGAAAAAAAGAGAGAGGACTCAAATAAATAAAATTAGAAACGAGAGTGGAGAAATAACAACTGACACAACAGAAATACAAAATATTGTAAGAAAATACTATAAAGAACTGTACACCAAAAAACTAGACAACCTGGAAGAAATGGACAAAATCCTTGAAACATATAATCTTCCAAGAATTAATCTGGAAGAATCAGAAAACCTAAATAGACCGATTACAACAAATGAGATCGAAACAGTTATCAAAAAACTCCCAAAAGAAAAGTCCTGAGCCTGATGGCTTCACAAGTGAATTCTACCAAATATCCAAAGAATGAACTCCTATCCTTCTCAAGCTATTTCAAAAAATTCATGAGGAAGGAAGACCTCCAAACTCCTTTTATGAGGAGAGCATAATTCTGATTCCAAAACCAGGCAAAGACAAAATAAAAAAAGAAAATTATAGGCCCATATCCCAGATGAATTTAGATGCTAAAATTCTCAACAAATTTTAGCAAACCGGATCCAGCAATATATGAAAAAAATCATACACCATGATCAAGTGGGATTTATTCTGGGGAGGCAAGGCTGGTACAATATTTGCAAATCAATCCATGTGATTCATCACATAAACAAAAGAAAGGAGAAAAACCACATGATAATTTCAATAGATACAGAAAAAGCATTTGATAAAGTCCAGCACCCATTCATGATCAAAACTCTCAGCAAAGTGGGAATACAGGGAACATACCTCAACATGATAAAGGCCATCTATGACAAACCCACAGCCAACATCATACTCAATGGGCAAAAATTAAAAGCAATCCCCTTAAGATCAGGAACAAGGCAGGGGTGCCCCCTTTCACCACTCTTATTCAACATAGTTCTGGAAGTCCTAGCCACAGCAATCAGACAAGAAAAAGAAATAAAAGGCATCCAGATGGAAAAAGAAGAAGTAAAACTATCATTATTTGCAGATGACATGATATTGTATATAGAAAACCCTAAAGTCTCAGTCAAAAAACTACTAGACCTGATAAATGAATTTGGCAAGGTGGCAGGATATAAAATCAATACTCAGAAATCACAGGCATTTTTATACACTAATAATGAACTGTCAGAAAGAGAAATCAAGGAATCAATCCCCTTTACCATTGCAACCAAAAAAATAAAGTACCTAGGAATAAATCTAACCAAGGAGATTAAAGACTTGTACTCGGAAAATTATAAAACATTGATAAAAGAAATCAGGGAAGATACGAATAAGTGGAGGTATATACCGTGCTCATGGTTAGGAAGAATAAACATCATTAAAATGTCTATATTACCCAAAGCAATTTATAAATTCAATGCAATACCGATTAAAATACCAATGACTTACTTCAAAGACATAGAACACATATTCCAAAAATTTATATGGAACCAAAAAAGAACACGAATAGCCTCAGCAATCTTGAAAAGGAAGAAAAAAGCGGGAGGTATCACACTTCCAGATATCAAGTTATATCATAAGGCCATTGTACTCAAAACAGCATGGTACTGGCATAAAAACAGGCACATAGATCAATGGAACAGAACAGAGAACCCAGAAATAAACCCACAGTTCTATGGACAACTGATATTTGACAAAGGAGGTAAGAAAATACAATGGAGTAAAGACAGCCTCTTCAACAAATGGTGTTGGCTAAATTGGACAGCCACCTGCAAAAAAATGAAATTAGACCACCAACTTACACCACTCACAAAAATAAACTCAAAATGGATAAAAGACTTAAATGTAAGCCGTGAAACCAAGTGTCCATCAGAGGACGAGTGGATTAAAAAGCTTTGGTATATATATACTATGGAATACTACTCAGCCATAAGAAATGATGACATAGGATCTTTTACAACAACATGGATGGGCCTTGATAACATTATACTGAGTGAAAGAAGTAAATCAGAAAAAACTAAGAACTATATGATTCCATACATAGGTGGGACATAATGATGAGACTCAGACATGAACAACAGTGTTGGGGTTACAGGGTGGGGGGAGGAGAGGGAGGGTGTTGGGGGAGGGGAGAGGCACAAAGATCATGGCTTTTCAGCATTTGCCATATTCCCCCCTTAATCTATAGACAGACAGCAAATATTTACATATGGTGTTCCCACTATAAAGACTGCTGTCTTAGGGACAAATGCTGATAAACTATTTCAGCAGTTCCTCCTTCTTCAAAGACTTATATGTCAACATAGAGCTCCATGTTTCATAGGACATACTCAAGCTCACTCCATGCACCCTGGAGCTTTAGCACAAGGGAATGCCCCTTTTGTTTTGTGTGGGTTTTTTTGTTTGTTTGTTTGTTTTAGTATTTTTTCTATTATTTATTTATTTTTTGTATTTTTCTGAGGATGGAGAAGGGGAGGCAGTCAGACAGACTCCTGCATGCGCCTGACTGGGATCCACCTGGCATGCCTACCAGGGGGGAATGCTCTGCCCATCTGGGGTGGTGCTCTGTTACAACCGGAGCCGTTCTAGCAACTGGGGCGGAGGCCATGGGGCCATCCTTAGTGCCCGGGGTGGCTTTGCTCCGGTGGAGCCTTGGCTGTGGGCAGGAGGAGAGAGACGAAGAGGAAGGAGAGGGGGAGGGGTGGAGAGGTAGATGGGCGCCTCTCCTGTATGCTCTGGCCAGGAATCAAACCTGGGAATCCTGCACACCAGGCCAATGACTCCGACGGGTCTACCATATCATGCTTTTTACTTAAAAAAAAAAAAATTTACATTTCTTTTGAATGCTGATGAACAGGAGACACCAAATCTTTTTCGCTTGCAAACTACTACCTTCTTTATTAGATCTAGCTAATAACACTGTTTTGTCTTTTTCCAAATAGCTCCAGATATATGGAAAAGATTTATATAGGCGGATGGGGATCCTCAAACCCCTCAGCGAGATCTTCTGAGAATGGCTTTTAAGATACCCAGAGGCAGAAAAAGCCCAATAGAGATCAGGGGAACTACCAGCTTTTAGGATACACCCTTAAAGGCTCCAACGCCCCAAAGGGGTCTCATAGGATGCCATCTGGGTCCTGCTTCAATAGTGGAAAGGAAGGTCATTGAGCTAAAGCCTGCCAGGCTTACACGCCTCTGTTGTGAGGAAACGGGGACACTGGAAGGTGGGCTTCCCCCTCCCTCCTCTAAGGGAGGGTTCGGTCTCTTCCAGCCCTGCTCCAGCCACCTATGACCTAACCTTGCCAGAAAGCTGGGGTTTGCCATTGAAGGCTGAAGGTGCCCAGGGCCGTTGGCCCCATCTACGACACTGTGGACGAGCCTAGGGTATTTCTTCCAAGAAGCAGGTAAACTGATCTCATTTGCACAAGGGCCACTTAACTATGTTTTGCCTGAATAGTCAGGTTTTTTATTCTTCCCTCAAAGATCTCTGGTGTGGGTGTTGATAGTCCTATTTTCTGCTGCTTTGCTTAATATATAGTGTTTCCTTTATCCCTCCTACCTCAATGCCCCACTCATATTTCAGGCTGGGACCTACTCCTAATTTAGAGCTCTCTTTTCTCCTTTTGCCAACTTGTATTATGAATTTACCTTTGCCACCCTGCTTAGTGTATCCCAAGGTTCTCTTTACCATGCCACAGTCACAGAGCTCCAGGGAAAAGCAACCTGGTCTCAACTCTCCAGGCAGAGGAGAACAGAAGCTCCATATCCATGCATGCTGCAAATGGCTTTTTCCAGTCTACCTGAATCATTACCAGCTAGAAGCAGTGGTCATTGGGACTTGGACATGAGCTGCAAAGTATAGAATGGTGACAACAATTCCAGTGCCATGCGGACTTTTCCTGTGGGGAACTTTCCTGGACTCCTGCTCCCTGTGACAGCTCCTAATAGACTGAACTGTGCTTGGGTTGCATTTTTCAGGGATTTGGCATGGTGATGGGGCCAACTTGGACTTGGTGAACATGTTAAGGACACTGCTCTTTTATGGATTCTTGCTGGATTGGCCAAGAGTTTGCTTAAAGGCTTTTAATCACTGTAAAAAAAAAAAATAGAGGACTGGATGAAGAAGATGGGGCACATATACACCATGGTATACTATTCAGCTAGGAGAAATGATGACATCGGATCACTTACAGCGGAATGGTGGAGTCTTGGTAGCATTGTGCGGGGTGAAATAAGCGAATCAGAAAAAATCAGGAACTGCAGGATTCCATACATTGGTGGGACATAAAAGCGAGACTAAGAGGCATGGACAGGAGTGTGGTGGTTACGGGGGGGGGGGAGGGAAGGAAGGAGAGGGGGAGGGGGAGGGGTACAGAGAGAACTGGATGGAGGGTGGCGGAGGATGATCTCTCTTCGGGTGATGGGTATGCAACAGAACTAAATGACAAGATAATCTGGAAATGTTTTCTTTGAATGTATGTACCCTGATTTATTGATGTCACCCCATTAAAATAAAAATTTATTTATAAAAGAAAAAAAAGGGTGGAATACTAAAATTACAGCGCTTCTCTGGGTGAGATTACTCTACTCTCAGATTCACTCACTGGGTATTTACTGAAGTCTGGGGCCTGCCTGTCCCTGTTCCGGAGTCTCTGATGTTCTGTTGGCCACTCCTCCTCATCTGTGTCTGAGCTAAGTCTCTCTGACCAGGGGAAAGGACAACACGCTGCCAGGGTGTCAACCACTGGTAGTGACAGAGGGTTTGGAATTGGCCAGAGGCAAGTGCTGGCACTCCGGCAGCCTCTGCGAGAGCAGTTGTTCTCCAGCTCCTGTCTAAACCTTTGCCTCAGCTTTAAGGCTTGGCACTCGGTCTGGCTGCCCCTATACCACGCACTGACTCCAGCCGGTGGAGCTGGTGTCCTGATGCACTGTTGTGGTGCTGTGATCTCCTTTGGGGTGCTGGGTTCTGCCCCTCTGGCTCCTGCCCTTTAAAGTGGTTGTAGTCCTGCCATGAATGAATGACAGCACACTCAAGCTCTCTCATACAAGTCCACGGTGCATATCTCTTTCTAGCTCCTCATACAGTGACTTCACAGTGATAGCTCACAGTCTACCACAGTGGGGGCATTTACACCAGAGAAATGGACAAGTGCTTCATATCAGAACTTGGTTCCCCCAGAGACCTGGTTGATAAACATACACCAGCACCACACTGGTTGAAGTGCACCTGCATTGGAAAAGCTTCTGTTCTCTGGACTCTGTGGCTGCTCTGCCACACCATCCAGAGAGATGTCTCCACAGTGCCCTCAGCATCCCCACACACTGGCCTGCGTCACTCTGCCCCCCCCACACACACACACCATGATGAGGTCTCATTGGCTTAGATTCTTTAAAACACATTGCAAATTCTGATAAATGTGCTCAGTGCTCTGAGGGATGCTTAAAAGAGACACAAAAGCAAACAAGACTGCAACTTGTGTGACAACACAACATAATGTGAAAGTTACAAGAAGAAGATAAAGTTCACATTCATTCTCATTCTTCCTAATTTTTTTCCAAAACACTTAAAGCTTTCCTAGACCAGAGATAAACACAATTTGTATCACTGATATTATCAGAGGTGCTGGCACAAATATTGGTCAGTTACCGGGGAAGAGAGACTAACTCAGTGCTGCCGGGAAGGTCAGCCAAGGGCATTAATTGCATTCTTGTGCGTTGTTAAGCTCACACTGCCTGGAGACACACCGATTCTTGTCCAGCCTGACATTAAAATCTGTAGTTATCAAGCAGGTAAGGGGACAGTGAGGACCAGCAGCCTCCAAAAGGCATTTTCAAACTTTGAGCAAGTAACAACCCATCTAATAGTGCTACAACTATGCTGCTTGAAATTTTGTATTGTGTGTTTTACACACATCTATTTTTATTTTCACAATTGAATTATAGTTTTCTAAAAAGGACAAAGACAATAGCTTACATATTTTTAATTCCTTCCAGGATTCTGGAGAAGTCCTGACAACATTATAAAGTTAAAAATGTCTATATGTCAAAAAAAAAAAAAAAAAAAACCCAAAACACTGTAAATATAATTCAAGGGCAAAAGAAATAATGTGAAATTTATTTGCAACATGTTACATCTATAATAAATTTTTTAAATCACTTAGAGTTAATGTGGGGAGGGGAATGCATTCTCCTTCCCCAAATAAGCAAAGAATAAAAATGGAAATTCCAGAAATGCCAAGATGACCAATAAACATTTGAAAATATGGTTACCCCTACCTACAAGGTATCCAAAGGGTGCAAATTTCAGCAACACAACGCCTTCTTCACCCATCAAATCAATTTTTAAATTTTCTAAATGTTTATATTCTCTGTAGATGATTTTTGGGGGAAATGTATGCTAGTCCACATTTCTGGGAGAAGCATGCATCTTTTTGGTATTGCAAAGAAAGAGAAACACGAGTTTGTGACTATAGCAAATTAAATAGATTAGAATGCATCTATTTTGTTTGTATATTATACAAACAAAATATAATAAAAACATTAAAATCTTGTTATAGAAAAATATTTCATAACATGGAAAAGTGTTCATGAAATGTGCTAATAATTTTATAATTGTAGAAAAACATAGAAGTGTACAGAAATATAAACATAAATTGCAACAAGAAAAAAAGGTAAATGTTTAAAGAGTTGGTGAATACAATAAAAAGAGTTTATTTATTACATTTGTGGATCCTCAGTGAGGTTATTTTCTAGACACAGAAAACAATGGGACCCCCTTAGAGCCCCATCTCTCAGTGTTTCTGCGTTAATTAGGAATAACCCTTCTCACAATGAGCAAAGATTTCTTCAGGCAATTTGTATCAATAGGTAAATAAAATATATCACCTACTGGAAGATCAAAACATGCATTCAAACCCAGAAGCCAAGTTCTCCATCACAGAAATGTGGCAGTAATAAAAGTACCCATTAGGGACAGGTACTAAATATTTTAGCCGCACACTTAGTTATAAAAACCATCCTATAGGGTGTAGAGTAAGGGCCCTGGGGTGGGGGAGGGGGAATGGGCACAGCAGGGTGAGGAGGGGCTAGAGGCTGGGGGAGTGGTGGAGAGTGATCCCAGCTGACCTGCTCTGCTCCTCCCCAAGAGAGTTGCAGGCGTTGAAGATCCAGAGAAGGCCAGTGACTTCTGGCCCTGGAGAAGCCTTCTTAGCAGGTTCTCTGTCCTGTTCTGCATGCACCTCATTGCCAAGGTGTGTCCTCAAGTAGCCAGGCTGTAACTCACAAGTTGTGTTTCTGTGTTGCCAAATCAAAAGCTCGAAGAGCTCTCATGTTTCGACAGCAGGATCCAGGCTGTCCTGCATCCGCGTGGTTCAGGCTTCTTCAGCAAAGCTGCCCTGGGACTTAGGCAGGACTGAGAGAGTGCTTTCCATATCAGTTTAGAGTCTAACTCTCCCAGAGCAGCCTGGAAGCATGGGTTGAACTCATTACTGAAAAGGCTGACAATTTTTCCATTACATCCTAATACGAAAATTCCCCCGTTTTCCTCCCCATCCGAAGCCGCCTTCCCCCACCACCGTAAATTCAGTCTAGATTCTGCCATTCCGCACTGCTCTACAGAGCCAACAGTGTTTCCACTTGGGAATCGGCTCTCTACTTAGCCTAAAAGACAGCTCAGTTCACCCAAATGGCTGAACTGGAGCGTACGTGTGTAAACCAGACAGACATGCACACTTTGGTTTACAAAGTCCAGCCCAGTGGTGCTGTCATTCTCACAGGCTGCTCTAAAAGAATACCATGGGATGGGTGGCTTGTAAACCACAGACATCGATTTCCTACAGTTTGGAGGCTAGAAGAGCAAGCTCAAGGACATGGCTGGTCCACGTCTGGTAAGTGTCCACTTCCTGGTTCAGTCAGCATTCTCTCCCTATGACCCCATGTGATAGAAAGGACACAGGAGCTTTCTGGGGTCTCTTCTAGAAGAGCACTGATCCCATTCGTGACCTCATCACCTGTCCAGGGCCCCACCTTCTAATCTAATCCCCATCTGAGGATTAGGATTTCAACACGAATTTTGAGAGGACACAAACATTCAGACCATAGCAGGCAAGGTCCACCCAGAACTTGAAATTAAGGTAAAAAAGAAAAAAAAAATCACTAGGAGCAAATGCCAAACTTTGAAAACAGATTCCTCCTCTTGTATTGTGTGCTATTCTTCTGGAGATGGAAATGGTCAGAAATTTGAAGAAAAAAAATGCCTTCTTTGCTACTCCTGAGGTGCCTGGAAATGTACAAATAAGTAAAGAAGACATTTAGAATGGAGCTGGGAACACTGGAGGGGGACCGCTGACCCGCAGACCAGACCGTGTTGCGGGCTCCACAACCAACAAGAGGAAGGAAGAGAAGAATCACTTTGAGGAGGGAGGATATTAATCATGCGGGAATTTCATCCCCTGCTTTGGAAAAGGAGGAAGGCTTCTCCCTGCCCCGGCAACAACACACCAAGCGCGGCTTCAGGCCAGTGGGAACCACCACAGCTTCCAACTCCTGTTTCTCTCCAGTGAGCTTTTGTCCAAAACAGCCCTCCCCAATTTCCTCCTAAAACCTAATAAAAAGCAAGCCCCTCTCTCCCCTTTGTTCCCTGGACTTGTCTGCGGTTCTGCTCTCGCTGGCTTGTCCCAGAATGCCATTCCCTGCTGTACCCAAACGAATCCATTTTGCTGGTAACTGCCTGTTTTATTTTTAAGGTTGACAGAACTGTAAAGGCTCAGGATCCTTAGGGGCCTGAGAGATCCTTTTTATCACTTTCCTCTTAACATAGGGTCCTCTTTTTGATCTGTCTACAGGCATGGTGCAGTCTCACACCACACAGCCTCACTGCCTTCAAGGGAGCCCAGTCCACAGGGCAGTTCCAATGGTGAGACAGGGCATTGCTCTGCCGAATTAAAATCTGCCTTTCCAAATCACACCCTCTGCTTCTAGTTCTGCCTTTACAAGACTGAAACGTAGAACGTCTCATTTCTCTCTGTGCTATTAATTTTACTGGTATGAGCCCTGGTCAGTTGGCTCAGTGGTAGAGCATCAGCCCAGTGTATGGATGTCCCAGATTTAATTCCTGGTCAGGGCACACAGAAGAAACACCCATTTGCTTCTGTACCCCTCTCTATCTCACTTCTCTCTCTCCCCCACCCCCTCTGCAGCCATGGCTTGATCGGAGTGCGTTGGCCCCAGCACTGAAGATGGCTCCATGGCCTTTGCCTCAGGTGCTAAGAAAAGCTCAGCTGGAGCAACAGAGCAAGGGCTCCAGGTGGGCAGAGCATCGCCCTTAGTGGGCGTGCTGGGTGGATCCTGGGGTGCATGCAGGAGTCTGTCTCTGCCTCTCCTCCTCTCACTGAATTAAAAATAAAAATTTAATAGTATGGATTTAGGGACAGGAAAGGTAAGAAAACACTCAACAGAAGTAGTCAAAGTGATTGTAGGACGAGCCACTGGAAATCCTCACTGAGCTTGTGTACTGTTTTAGGGAAAATGCTCACCAGGGAGAACCCTGGGAAGCGGCCAGGCGCAGCGGGCACGGCTGTAAGAGTTCAGTCTCAGCAGTCCTCCAAGGGGTGTTGGTGTTTCATTCCTCACTGTTGGAAGGCCTGTAAGAAAAGTAACTTGTAAAAGTACTGGTTTAAGATGTTTCCTCTCAAACATTAGAAATGTTATGAACGTTACAATGTTTGTGATAACATGATTCACAAACAATTAATAGGAGGTCCCTGTGTCACTGCTTCACATTACTGGCTCACCTTTATTGCTAGACACTACTGTGGACACACGAATTACCTGTCCATTTCTCACGTCTCACAGGCACTATGAGACTTAGTAAAGGAAATCTCAGCCGAGATCAGAGAGGGCAAGGCTGGCAGAGGGAGATTTCATGCCCTACCTGCCATTGTCAATCATGCCAAACAGGAAGGGACACTCCCTCATGTCCAGTGGGAAAGTATTCCTACTTCATTAGCTGGCAGGAGGCAGAAAGACTTTCTTCTCCCAAGGAAGAGCCCAGACAATGAGAAACGCCTCAGCTCCACCAACCGGAAGGTTGCTATCTCCTTGAACTCTTGCTTTCCTCCAATGAATTGTCACTTTCTTTCATCTAATGACTTTTGTGTTTCACCCTCCTTCTCTAGAACAGCCTTCCGCCTTCTGTGACCGCTTACAGCACCTCTCTGTCCTCTGGAAGAGATGCTGCCCATTTCGGGAATCATTTAATGAAGCTGATTAGAGAGGGCTGCAAACTCACCCAGTTGGATTTTGTTTTCTGGGGGCACAGGGAAACAAGAGAGAAAACCCCACCAACGTGTGACAGAGCTTTGTGTCTGCCCAGACAGGTGCCTGCCACCCTCCGTGAGAACCAGGACTCGGGTCCTTCTCTGTCTGTGAACTTGCTCTTGAGGAACTTGCACCTGAAGCTCAGTGAGATCACTTCTGTACTGCTGGCGAGTATTCAAGACACCCACGTCAGGACCAAGGGTCCTCCAGCCAGGACTTGTAATCTCTTTCTTTCTAGGGCTCGTTACTCAACACCCTGAAAAGGTTCAAAGCAGGAACTGAGGCAAATGAGTGTCTTCAAAGTTCCAAAAGCAGGCAGAACAAAAGTTCCCTTATTTACTGAAAGGAAAAGGCTCAGAGGTTTTTCTGAGTTTAGACTAGTCAAAGATAGTCTAGCGGCATGCACATTTCTGTTAAAACCCATGTAGACCATAAATGAATTTCTTCTAATCTAATATTTTGTGGTGGAATTATTTATCCAGCCCCAGCGGGGCACCAAGCCTCTGGGGCTGGAAAGCTGTTTACTATTAACCCAAGCCATTATTATTAAATGTGCCAATGTTGGCACTTCGTGTTTGTATGCAAATCACCCCTGGATTACATTTTCTTCTGCTTTTTCCCCTTTGGCCACACTGCAAACTCTTTAAGGACACATGGCCTGACTGCAGACATCCGTGTACCCAGGGCTAGCACAGTGTTTCCCACAGAGTGGAACATTGATGAATATCTGTTGAATGATCAGAGTCTTGATGAAGGAAACATTTATACAATGTACATTATTTGGAGGGGGTAGAAATTGCACATGCTTTGCAACGAAATACATACTTGCAAATTCTTCTGGGGTGAAGGAACATATACAGGGTTGCAGGTCTGCCAAAGCACCTTGCTCCTGAGGACCCCGTTCCCATGGGTTAGAAACTGTGTGGCCTTTATTTAAAAAAAAAAATGTTACTGAGATGAAATAAGAAGAAAATGCGGAATGTTCCCCATCCTTCTGCAGAGTAGCCACTGCAGCTCTAACTTCAGTACACGGAAGTTACTCAGTCCATCTTTTCACATCATAAAGTATCAATGCAAATATGTTTTTAAAAAAATCTCCACGGCGCCTGACCAGGCGGTGACGCAGTGGATTGAGCATCGGATTAGGATGCGGAAGGACCCAGGTTTGAGACCCCAAGATGGCCATCTTGAGCGCGGGCTCATCTGGTTTGAGCAAAAAGCTCACCAGCTTGGACCCAAGGTCACTGGCTTGAGCAAGGGGTTACTCGATCTGCTGAAGGCCCACGGTCAAGGCACATATGAGAAAACAATCAATGAACAACTAAGATGTCGCAACAAAAAACTGATGATTGATGCTTCTCATCTCTCTCCCTTCCTGTCTGTCTGTCCCTATCTATCCCTCTATCTGACTCTCTCTCTCTGTCCCTGTAAAAATAAATAAATTAATTAATTAATTTTAAAAAATCTCCACGGCTTAATTGGTAGATACGATGACCCCTGAAGATCAGCCCAAGAGAGCAGTGTCTTCACCAGGCAGCCGTTGTCACTGCCTGAAAATGTACACAGCAGAAAAACGGTTCAGCATCTACCTCCACACCAGTTACCCTGGAGACACAACTTGGGTGAGGCCCTGCTAGAATCAGAACATCAAGAGGCAATGAAAATGCTGCAAGAAAGAATCAATGAAGTGCAGTGTCCTCGTGTAGGTGTAGAGAACAGAGGTGTGGGAAGGAAGGAGCTGAAGGGCAGAAGGACAGCTCGGCAGACTTCCCGGGGAAGGGGGTGGACTAGAAGGGAGGACTGCAGACCCACCTCGGGGGTGATGAGGGAGCACAGGGACAGGCTCTATAAAAACGGATCTGACTCAGCAACTGATGCCATGGCACCAACAAGCCTACCTCTTACTCAGATAAAGTAATATTATAGTAATATAATGTTATGGTAGTTAAATATCTAGAAATATAAAAAATAATATGAAAGATCTATAGAAATAAGTTAGGATATAATATATATATATATATATATATATATATATATTTTTTTTTTTTTTTTGCATTTTTCCAAAGCTGGAAACGGGGAGGCAGTCAGACAGACTCCTGCATGCACCCCACTGGGATCCACCTGGCACGCCCACCAGGGGGCGATGCTCTGCCCATCTGGGGCATCGCTCTGTTGCATCCAAAGCCATCCTAGAGCCTGAGGCAGAGGCCACAGAGCCATCCTCAGTGCCCGGGCCATCTTTGCTCCAATGGAGCCTTGGCTGTGGGAGGGGAAGAGAGAGACAGAGAGGAAGGACAGGGGGAGGGGTGGAGAAGCAGATGGGCGCTTCTCCTGTATGCCCTGGCCGGGAATCGAACCCGGGACTACTGCATGCCAGGCCGATGCTCTACCACTGAGCAAACCGGCCAGGGCCAGGATATAATATTAAAAACCATTAAGGCAAGTAAATAAGGCTATGACATCTGGATAGAAATTAATCTAGTGTGTACAGATAGGCAGACTCTGCTTTTGCACAGGGCCCAGTTAGTGTGTGTGTGAAGTTATACATAGATAAGAAGTGGCTTGTCCCTGGCTGGTTGGCTCAGTGGTAGAGCGTCGGCCTGGCATGCAGGAGTCCCGGGTTCGATTCCCGGCCAGGGCACACAGGAGAAGCACCCATCTGCTACTCTACCCCTCCCTCTCTCCTTCCTCTCTGTCTCTCTCTTCCCCTCCCGCAGCCAAGGCTCCATTGGAGCAAAGATGGCCTGGGCGCTGAGGATGGCTCTGTGGCCTCTGCCTCAGGCACTAGAATGGCTCTGGTTGCAACAGAGCAATGCCCCAGGTGGGCAGAGCATCTTCCCCTGGTGGGCGTGCCCGGTGGATCCTGGTGGGGCGCATGTGGGAGTCTGTCTTACTGCCTCCCCATTTCCAACTTCAGAAAAATAAAAAAAAAATAAAAAAAAAAGAAGTGGCTTAATGACATAACTCTGTAGGTTAACATAAACAAGAAGCTTCCCTAGGAACACCTTAAAAGTGGCTTGATATGACATTTTGGTAGATAAACATAAAAAGGGCTCCCTGCGAGAAACTCCCAAAAAGGTAGTTTGAGGTGATAATCCTGTAGATTGACTGACACTTGTTAGAAGGTGTTGGCCAGGAAAGGTACTACAGCTGAGGGGCCCCTGGCTGCGAAAGTCGCCCAGACTCCCAAGTCGAACGTGGACTGTCTCCACGCCTCTCTGACCAAGGACAGTGGAGAGGAGCACACCAACAGGGCCCTTTTCCTGTACCCAGGCACACCATAGGATCTGTGAGTAATAAACTGCCTGTGTAATTCTTGCAACTAACTCGTGTGTCAGTCGTGTCTTTCCTCCGGTGGCAGTTGGTCTCAATACCAATAAGTAGAATCATCATAGCAGCTTCAAAGTAGTTTCAAAGAGGCTGCCAGCCCTACTGTTAAGCAGGAGTGTTCCACTGTGCAGCTGAGTCGAATCGGGACGCCTGATCTACTACTGGAACAAGTAAGCATCCCAGGTCCCTAGCAGGCTGCTTAAAACACCATGAATATAGACACTTCATCCAAATAAAGACAAATAAAAGAGAATGTAACATGTAAAAAAAAGACAAGTATCTATGAAATTATAAAAGAAGAGAATTCAAAGGACATAGAAGTTGCATGAAATGGTAGCATTTTGCCAAAGAAAATAATGTCTCTTAAGAGTTTTAGAAAAACATCAAAATATTTTAGTCCTTTAATTTAGGGACTTGAAAGATCTACACGAACTTGTCACTGAAATTCCCTGAAGTTGCTCAAACTAGGACCTTCTTATGAGACATCCTTCACCAAACACACCACATGAAATGTGTCCCAGCTTACAGGCTCAAAGGGGAAGTAGGTGGACTTTTAAGGAGTGGAAATGTGTTTATCAAGAAATTAGTATGTCCACAAGTCCCTAATGCTCAGATTCAGAGTAAGAAATGTCAATAGGAACGGTGCCACTTTTGTTACCTGATTACATGACAAAGCCAGTGCTATATTTACAATCTTAGGTTTTAAAAGCAGAAAATAAAAACCCTTAGAAAGCAACTTGGATATTGTTGAGAAGATATATTCCAATTTGGCAGCATACAGGATGCCCTTGGTTGTTCGTCCAGGAATACAGCCTGTGATGCCCAGACCTGGTCCTCTGGCCACATGACGACAGGACTTGTGCAATGTGGTCACTTCGTCCCCTCCTGCCTCTCAGCCTCAGGCCCCTCTGAAGCGCATTGGAAAGCAACCTGCCTGCACTTGCAGACTGACCAACTCAAGAACCAAATCAACATATGGAAACCCAGAGAAATTGGCCTTAGTCTGGGTAAACCCTTTGTTGTCTTTAGTCCATAAATATGATTAAAAAAAAAGAAAAACCCGAACAACAGAGAAGTGGAAACTGCCCACCGCTGCAGTGATAACTCTCAAAATAAGGCTGAAGAAGACTGGTTCCCAGTAACTGCATTTGTTGAGGTTTCTTTCTTTTTTCCTCGGGTCTCGTCATACTTTTCAAACTTTTTTGTGAAGGTTTCCCACTATTGATTGCCATCGAGGCCATCTTTATCCAAAAATTATGAATTTTTCTTCAAGGCATTTGAATGTATATTTCAAATTGAGCCTTTTGAGATGCTCATAGGCAAGGGATAAGGAGACAGTAGTGATGGAAAGACTGAAGAAGCAGAGTAATTGATAAGTTGAGATTCCAGAGAGCTAGGCCATCAAAGCACCAAACACACAAGTGGAAGCAATTCCCCTTCTACATGTGTGTACACAGAAGCTGGTATGCAGACAAATGTATGTGCATGAGTGTTCAGAGGAGCCAAACACTGAGAACAGCCCACTCACCTATCCATAGATGAATGGATAAACAAAACGTGGTGTATAGTTTCTCTTCCAGCACTTATTAAAATTCAGGTGTCTACTTACTCTTTTAGCTGGACTTCTCAGTAGACTCATATACTCCATAAAGGCAAGGTCTTTGGTTTTTTGGGGGTTTTTCTTCTTTTTCTTCTTTCACCAAGTGAGAGGAGGGGAGATAGACAGACTCCCGCATGCCCCCCAACCAGGATCCACCCGGCAACCCTGGTCTGGGGCCAATGCTCAGCCCATCTGAGGCCATGTTCACAACAGAGCTACTTTCAGCACCTGAGGTAGAGGCTCCACAGAGCCATCCTTAGCACTTAGGGCAATGCATTAGAACCACTCTAGCAATGGCTGCTGGAGGGGAAGAGAGAGAGAGAAAGAAAGAGAAGGGGGAAGGGAAAGGGTGGAAAAGCAAATGATCACTTCTCCTGTGTGCCCTGAGTGGGAAACAAACCCAGTTACTTCCGCATGCTGGGCCAATGCTCTACAGCTGATCCAACCTGCCAAGGCCTTGGTCTTTTCATTATCAGCTAATTTCTCAGCATCTATCTCATAGTGGGCACTGTGGCCTGAATGTTTTTGTCTTCAAAAATTTTCATGTTGAAATTATAAACTTGGCCCTGGCTGGTTGACTCAGTGGTAGAGCATCAGCCTGGCGTGTGGAAGTCCTGGGTTCCATTCCCGGTCAGGGCACACAGGAGAAGTGACCATCTGCTTCTCCACTCCTCTCCTCCTCCTTCTCTCTCTATCTCTCTCTCTCTTTCTCTCTCTCTCTCTCTCTCCCCCACCCCCACCCCCACCACAGCCATGGCTCCAGTGGGTTGGAGCATCACGCGGAAGCAGGACTTGCCGGGTGGATCCCGATCAGGGCACATGAGGGAGTCTGTCTCTCTGCTTTCTTGCCTTTCACTTAACAAAAAAAAAAAGGACAGAAAAAGAAATCATAAACCCCTCAAAGATGATATTGGTAGAAAAGACTGTTAGGAGGTGCTTATGTTCGGGAAGTAGAGCCCTAATGAATGGGACGGGGTCCCTAGCCCCCATCATGCGAAGACACAGTGAGAAGGGGCACCACTTATGACCTAGAAAGAGCCCCCCCGAACCACACTAGTTCCAGAACTGTAAGAAACACATGTCTGTTGTTTATAAGCTACTCAGTCTGCGCTATTTTAGAATAGCAGCCTGAACAGATGAGGATAGTAGTGCTCATCAATAGTGTTTTATTGATGATTGCTGCCACTCCTATTTCACAGATGAATTTGGGGAGAGATCAAGAGATCCTTGCACAGGATAGAAGGAAGGGCAGACAAGAGATAGAGTTTCCTAAATAACCAAAATGATGATCAAGGAGGAAGAATAGACTGGGTGTGCACATAGAGAACCAAAACTTGTAAGTGACAGAGACAGAGGCAACTCCCAAGTCTGCACGTGTCTGTCCCAGAGCCTAAGCTCTCCAGCAGTTTTCCATGGGTTAGCCTCTTAGGACACAGCAAACGCTGCTCTCTGTGGTCTGGCCATGGGGTTCTCTAGGTTCCTGTGCCCTCAGTTGCAATGTCCCACTTTGCTGTGTTCTCACATGTCCCTCCCTCACCTTTGTCTTTCTGCCAGGAAAATCTGTTCATCACTTTCCACTCGGCACGCTCACAGATTTCCTCCATCTCTCTGTGTGGACACTGACCCTCAGAGACTCCCCACAGGTCTCCCCTGCACAAACAGGCTCTCTTTCTGGTGTCTGGCCCAAGTTTTATCAGTCTGAAGTTGACACAGCATTGGGGAAACCCTTTTTGCAGAAAATAAGACAAAGTCAAAAAGAGAAAATTAGGTGTGAATGTGAACATAGATGAGAAAAACAATCATAATAGTTGATACAGTTACAACAGCTGACAAATACCACGGGTGTTTTCGTCACAGTGATTGCTTTACTTAGCTTATAATATTTTTTCTTTCTCCATTTGTTAGCTGTCTAGTCTTTGATCGCTTCTTCATATAGAAGAGTTTTATATTTTCTGTGTACAATGCAGAGACTAGGAAGATCCATTCTCCTTTCCCTAACATAGTGGACAGTAATTTGATTTATATCACAACTTCTTTGAAAACATTTCTTTTTGCTTCACAGCTCAGTGTTAGTAACATCACATAAAAATGTTAAGAGCACTGCCAAATCTGGGGAAGAGCCTCCCAAGTTTCTCCCTAAGCAAGTCTTCTGCTCACAGTCTGACAAGCACATCTAAGAGCTTGAAGAACATTCCACAGACCGGCTCCTGGCTGCACACATTTCAATCACTTGTCTCCTCCATTACTCATGCAGTTCTGCCACCGGGGCTAGAGGACGTGTCCCAGTTGTGATATAACCTCTGATCACAAAACTTTACATCATGGCACTGGGGAGCCAAATAGCATTTCTGGAAGCCATTCCTGCATGAGGAGAGCTAACAATCACCTCCCTATGAACCACTAAGTTAAAATAGGTTATTGAGCCCAAACAAAATGTGTCCCAAACTCACCCTCTCCTCAACAAGCTCCAAAAATGTCCTTGGCTACTTCTGTGCCACCTGGTACAAGGAGCAATATGACAGAGGGGCCTGTGTAGTAGATAGGTAATTGTACTCGGTCTCTTTAGAATAGCTTATTTTTGCCCTGACCGGTTGGCTCAGTGGTAGAGCATCGGCCTGGCGTGCAGGAGTCCCGGATTTGATTCCCGGCCAGGGCACACAGGAGAAGCGCCCATATGCTTCTCCACCTCTTTCCCTTTCCTTCCTCTCTGTCTCTCTCTTCCCCTCCCGCAGCCAAGGTTCCATTGGAGCAAAGTTGGCCCGGGCACTGAGGATGGCTCTATGGTCTCTGCCTCAGGTGCTAGAATGGCCATGGTTGCAACAGAGCAACGCCCCAGAGGGGCAGAGCATTGACCCCTGGTGGGCATGCAGGGTGGATCCCGGTGGGGCGCATGCGGGAGTCTGTCTGACTGCCTCCCTGTTTCCAACTTCAGAAAAATACAAAAAATAAAAAAATAAAATAGCTTATTTTTGTGGATTTTATAAAAAGATGTCACTGTCTAAGCACCTTATTAGGGCCTGAGAAGGAGCCTATGCAAATGAGCAGGCCCTGATGTGTCAGAGTTCTTGGTTTCAAGATATTGAAACACGTGTATATTTCTGTTGTGCCACAAAAACTTTGAGATTATAATCACTCACTTGTCTGTAGCCTAAGTTGTGATTGAGTTGTGACACTTTGAGAGCAAGAAGTTATCTGTTCATATTGGTATCTCGAGTGGCTACAATACCTGGTGCATTATAGTTAACCAATAAAAAGTTGTTAAATGGCCACACCTGAACGTCCTAGGCAGCAACAGCAGCAGGGGTGGGGGGCCTTCAGGCAGACAACACCTAGGGAACACAGAGGCCACATGCAGTAAACTCCAGTGGCTACAACCTTCTTTTACACAGACAAAATGAGAAGGCAGAGAAATGCAACACAAATGAATTAAGAGAAATCCCCAGAAAAGGACCTGAATGAGTCAGATATAACCAAATTACCAGATGCAGAGTTTAAAACAACAATTGTTAGGATGCTCAAAGATATTAGAACAACAACAGATGTTTATTACGAACACCTAAATAAAGAGATAGCAAATATACAAAAAGACATTGAAATAATAAAAAAAAATCAGTCAAAATGACAAATACAATATCAGAAATGAAGAACACAATGGAAGGAAGTAAAAGCAGGATGGATGAAGCTGAGATTCAAATCAGCAAGTTAGAGGACAAGATAAATGAAGGAACAAAAGCAGAGCAGAAAAAAAACTCAAAAAGTCTGAGGAAACTCTTAGAGAGCTCTGTAACAACATGAAGAGAAATAACATCCGCATGATTGGGGTTCCTGAAGAAGAAGAGAAAGAACAAGGGATAGAGACTTTGTTCAAACATATCATAGCTGAAAATTACCCTAAAATAATGAGGAAAAAATCTCACAAGTTCAAGAAGCACAGAGAACTCCCTTAAAGAGAAACCCAAAGAAACCTACACCAAGATACATCATAATTAAAATACCAAAGCTAAGTGATAAAGAGAAAATATTAAAAGCTGCTAGAGAAAAAAAGGCTATCACCTACAAAGGAGCCCCCATAAGGATGACTTCTGACTTCTCAACAGAAACACTTGAGGCCAGAAGGGAATGGCAAGAAATATTCAAAGTAATGCAGAACAAGAACCTACAACCAAGACAACTTTATGCAGCAAGGCCATCGTTTAAAATTGAAGGAGAAATAAAAAGCTTTCCAGGCAAAAAAAAAAAACCTCAAGAAATTCACTACAACCAAACCAATGCTGCAAAAAATTCTAAGGGACCTGTTGTAAACAGATCAAAGGAGAAAAAGAATATAGCAAAAGAGGAATACAATTTTAAAGAATAAAATGGCAATAAACAACTACATATCAATAATAACCTTAAATGTAAATGAATAAAATGATCCAATCAAAGGACATAAGTTAGCTGTGTGGATAAGAAAACAGAACCCATACATATACTGTAACAAGAGACACACCTTAAAACAAAAGACCCACATCAACTGAAGATAAAAAGATGGAAAAAAATATTTCATGCAAATAGAAATGAAAAAAAACTAGGGTAGCAATACTTATATCAGACAAAATGGACTTTAAAACAGAGAATATAGTAAGAGATAAAGAAGGTCACTACATAATGATAAAGGGAGCAATCAAACAGGAAGATATAACCATTATAAATATCTATGCACCTAATATAGGAGCACCTAAATATATAAAGCAGACTTTGATGGATTTAAAGGACAAGATCAACAGCAATACTATAATAGTAGGGGATTTCAATACCACACTAACATCACTAGATAGATCCTCAAGAAAGAAAATTAACAAAGAAACAGCAGACTTAAAGGACATACTAGATCAACTCCATTTAATAGATATCTTCAGAACCTTTCACCCTAAAATAGAATACACATTCTTTTCAAGTGCTCATGGTACATTCTCTAGGATAGACCACATGTTAGGGCACAAAAGCGGTCTCAACAAATTTAAGAAGATTGAAATCATATCTAGCACTTTCTCTGATCACAATGGCATGAAACTAAAAATCAACCACAACAGAAAAACTGAAAAATACTTTTCGATGCTCTACCGCTGAGCCAACCAGCCAGGGCCAAACACTTGGAAACTAAATAGCATGTTATTAAATAATGAATGGGTTAACAATAAGATCAAAGAAGAAATTTAAAAATTCCTAGAAATGAATAACGAGATACATCAACTCAAAATTTATGGGACACAGCAAAAGCAGTCTGGAAAGGGAAGTTTATAGCACTACAGGAACACTTTAAGAAGCTAGAAAAAGCTCAAATAAACAACTTGACCCTGCATCTAAAAGAACTAGAAAAAGAACAGCAAGTAAAGCCCAGAGCTAGTAGAAGGAAGGAAATAATAAAGATCAGAGCAGAAATAAATGACATAGAGGCTAAAAAAACAATACAGAGGATCAATGAAACCAGGAGCTGGTTCTTTGAAAAGATAAACAAGATCAATGAACTTTAACCAGACTCTCCAAGAAAAAAAGAGAGAAGACTCAAATAAATAAAATTAGAAATGAGAGTGGAGAAATAACAACTGACATAACAGAAATACAAAATATTGTAAGAAAATACTATGAAAAACTGTACGCCAAAAAACTAAACAACCTAGAAGAAATGAAAAAATTCCTTAAAACATATAATCTTCCAAATATTAATCTGGAAGAATCAGAAAACCTAAACAGACCAATTATAAGAAATGTGACTGAAACAGTTATCAAAAAAACTCCTAAAAAAGAAAATCCCTGGGCCTGATGGCTTCACAAGTGAATTCTACCAAATATTCAAACAAGAACTAACTTCTATCCTTCTCAAGCTATTTCAAAAAATTCAAGAGAAAGGAAGACTTCCAAGCTCCTTTTATGAGGCTAGTATAATTCTGATTCCAAAACCAGCAAAGACAACACAAAGAACGAAAATTATAGGCCAATATTCCTGATGAATTTAGATGCTAAAATCCTCAACAAAATATTAGCAAACCAGATCCAGCAATATATGAAAAAACTCATACACCATGATCAAGTGGGATTTATTCTTGATAGGAAGGCTGGTACATTATTTGCAAATCAATCAATGTGATTCATCACATAAACAAAAGAAAGGAGAAAAACCACATGATAATTTCAATAGATGCAGAAAAAGCATTTGATAAAATTGAGCACCCATTCATGATCAAAACTCTCAGCAAACTGGGAATACAGGAAACATTCCTCAATATGATAAAGGCCATCTATGACAAACCCACAGCCAACATCATACTCAATGGGCAAAAATTAAAAGCAATCCCCTAAGATCAAGAAAAAGGTAGGGGTGCCCCCTTTCACCACTCTTATTCAACATAGTTCTGGAAGGCCTAGCCACAGTAATCAGACAAGAAAAAGAAATAAAAGGCATCCAAATTGGAAAAGAAGAAGTAAAACTATCATTATCTGCAGATGATACGATAATGTATGTAGAAAACCCTAAAGTCTCAATCAAAAAACTACTGGACCTCATAAATGAATTCAGCAAGGTGGCAGGATATAAAATTAATACTCAGAAATCAGAGGCATTTTTATACATGAACAATGAAATGTCAGAAAGAGAAATTAAGGAAGCAATCCTCTTCACCATTGCAACCAAAAAAATAAAGTACCTAGGAGTAAATTGAACCAGGGATATTAAAGACTTGTACTCGGAAAATTATAAAACATTGATAAAAGAAAACAGGGAAGATACAAACAAGTGGAAGCATATACCGTGCTCATGATTAGGAAGAATAAACATCATCAAAATGTCTATATTACCCAAAGCAATTTATAAATTCAATGCAATACTGATTAAAATACCAATGACTTACTTCAAAGATATAAAACACATCTTCCACAAATTTATACAGAACCAAAAGCAAACACGAATAGCCTCAGCAATCTTGAAAAGGAAGAATAAAGTGGGAGGTATCAGACTTCCAGATATCAAGTTATACTACAAGACCATTGTACTCAAAACAGCCTGGTACTGGCATAAGAACAGGCATATAGATCAATGGAACAGAACAGAGAACCCAGAAATAAACCCACACTTTTATGGACAACTGATATTTGACAAAAGAGGTAAGAGCATACATTGGAGTAAAGACAGTCTCTTCAACATATGGTGTTGGGAAAATTGGACAGCTACCTGAAAAAAAATGAAACTAGACCACCAACTTACACCATTCACAAAAATAAACTCAAAATGGATAAAAGACTTAAATGTAAGCCGTAAAACCATAAGCATCTTAGAAGAAAACATAGGCAGTAAGCTCTCTGACATCTCTTGCAGCAATATATTTGCCGATTTACCTCCACAGGCAAGTGTAATAAAAGACAGGATAAACAAATGGAACTATGTCAAACTAAAAAGCTTTTGCACAGCTAAAGACAATAAGAACAGAATTAAAAGACAAACTACACAATGGGAGAATATATTTGACAATGCATCTAATAAGGGGTTAATAACCAAAATTTATAAAGAACTTGTAAAACTCAATACCAGGAAGATAAACAATCCAATCATAAAATGGGCAAAAGAAATGAATAGACACTTGTCCAAAGAGGACATACAGATGGCCAATAGACATTTGAAAAAATGCTCATCACTAATCATTAAAGAAATGTAAATTAGGCCCTGGCCGGCTGGCTCAGTGGTAGAGCATCAGCCTAGCATGCAGGAGTCCCAGGTTTGATTCCCGGCCAAGGCACACAGGAGAAGCTCCCATCTGCTTCTCCACCCCTACCCCCCTCCTTCCTCTCTGTCTCTCTCTTCCCCTCCCGCAGCTGAGGCTCCATTGGAGCAAAGTTAGCCCAGTTGCTGAGGATGGCTCCATGGCCTCTGCCTTGGGCACTAGAATGACTCTGGTCACGGCAGAGCAACGCCCCAAATGGGCAGAGCATCGCCCCCTGGTGGGCATGCTGGGTGGATCCCAGTCGGGCGCATGCGGGAGTCTGTCTGACTGCCTTCCCATTTCCAACTTCAAAAAACAAAAAAAAAAGAAATGCAAATTAAAACCACAATGAGATATCACCTCACACCAGTCAGAATGGCGCTCATCAACAAAACAACACAGAATAAGTGCTGGCGAGGATGTGGAGAAAAGGGAACCCTCCTGCACTGCTGGAGGGAATGCAGATTGGTGCAGCCACTGTGGAAAACAGTATGGACATTCCTCAAGAAATTAAAAATCGAGAGATGACGTCAGAGTAATGGCGAGGTAGGAAGCGATACCGATAAATCTCCCCCAAAACTCAACAAGATCTTCAACCAGAAACAGAAAAACCTATACTTGGAGCTTCCAGATGCTTCGCAATACACCCAAAGGTATGATTGAGTGAAAAATTGGCTAAATATATAACCAAACCCCGAAGGAAAAAGGGAGTAAGAAATGCTCCGCCTTCCTCACTAACCTAAACAGGGCGGCTTTCTCTGGTAACTGTGAATATAGAAACTGAGGCGGGCAAAGGGGGTGAATAGATCCAGGCCGCCGCGGCACAAACGGCCGAACCAGGCTGTGGCACACAGATCCAAGCCGAGGAAAATCTGATCCTGTGGCAACCCGGGCAATACAAGCTAACACTCGCGCCAAACCCAAACAAAGAAAGACAAGCGGCGCGGCCATTTTACCCGGTCTCCTGGTCGGTGCGCAGTTAGTGGGCGAGAATTTCTTCCTAGGCCCCGAGAGTGGGTGCCTGTGTTGCCCCACAGAGAGGCAGGGTCAGAGGCCTTTCTGTGGGCCGAGTACAGAGTCTCTGGGCAGCCCCAGTGCCCTGGGAAAGCCACGCACGGGAGGGAGTGAGAACTACTTCCAACGGTGGAGATTTTCCGTGCTGGTGAGGGTTTCACTCAGAGGGAACTGCGGCCGGCCTCATATCCTGGTGTGCGCGCGCAGATAAGGAGTGAGCAATTCCTCCGAGTGCCTCCGCAGTGCGCGCCCGTGTTATCGCAGAGAGGGGCAGAGTCAGGGGCCTTTGTGTGGGCCAAAGCGGAATCTCGAGCCGCCCCAGCGTCTTGCAAAAGCCACGCACGGGGACGGAG
This sequence comes from Saccopteryx bilineata, assembly GCF_036850765.1. NCBI lineage: Eukaryota > Metazoa > Chordata > Mammalia > Chiroptera > Emballonuridae > Saccopteryx > Saccopteryx bilineata. The sequence continues at coordinate 133,263,923 of NC_089494.1, forward strand.
CGAGACTCAATTCCAATGCTGCAACTTTTCCCTGCGGTTGGGGGTTTCACTCAGAGCGTGAGACTGCTGGCTGGATATCCTGGTCGCAGACAGTAAGTGAGAGTTTCCTCCAAGCGCCCCCCAGAAGTGGGCACCCGCTTGTGTTACCGGACAGAGTGGCAGAGCCAGTGGTCTTTGAGTGGGCGGAAAGCCCGCCTGATTATGCTAGCAGCTCTGACTGACTGAGCCTTACCCAGAGCCCTGTGCTGAGTGGAAATAGAGTGGGGAGTTGCCAGCTCTTTGAACCTCTTACTATCCAGGCAGAGGCAGCAGCAACTCCATAGCTGGATTATCAGGCTACTAATTGAGGAAGGAAAGACTAGGAGAAAGGCTCCAGGAACACGGACTCTCTCACTGTCGGAGCCTATAAATGCTAATGAGCCTCGACTCCCACGAGACTAAAGCACAATACATGACATTGCCATAGAGACTTATCAACTGCAAGCCTCTACCTGAGCGTGCCAAAGGGGCAGAACCCGGGGTACAGAGTCACCGACCAGGAAGAGGGAGAGAAAAGAAAAAGCAAGAAGATAACCTCTCAAAATCAAGAATAATCTGCAGACTTTATAACCTATCCCATTTTATTATATTTGTTCGTTTGTTTCTCTTATCTTCATTCTTGATACTTTTTTTTCTTCCTCCAATTTGGCCGATTAACTCTCTACTGGTCTTACTCTCCCCTCTCCTTTGAACTACACTACCCATAAGTGTTACATCTCCCATTATCTTTTCTCTTCTCTTCCTTTCTCTCTATGAGGGTTGCACTCCAAAACCCTTAACTCTCTCTCTCTCTCCTTTCTTTTTTCTTCTTTTAGTGGTTCCCTCTTTTTTTTCTCTCTCTCTCTTTCTTTTCTCCCTCTATATTAGTTTCTTCCTTTCTCCTTTACATCTCCTCTCATTCAAACCTCAATAACAAACAAATTATCTTATCGGGGACTCAAACCTATGTTTGTGGCATTTTGGGGGGTTTTTACTTCACCTTTTTAACTCACTAGCAGTGCTCCCATCCCTGGCTCTCCATATTATCTAGTTCTTGTTCCACTAAATACAATAGTAAGTTTTTAATTTGTCCCCCATTTTGCCGTTTTCCTCTTATTCCTCTCATCATAACTCTTAGACAACCAACACCTAAAAGCAAATCATTTTATTCTTGACCCAAATTTTTTCCTTATTTGCTTTTTGTGGGTCCATACGCTCTTTTTTTTTTTCTTTTTTTTTTTTTTTTTCTTTTTTGCCCCTTTATTACTTTTCCCCAATTCAGGCCCTCCATCACAGGCATTGTTTGTTATAACTCACAGTCCACCACAAGATTTTCTCAAGAAAAAGGGGAGAGGAGAGGAGAGCAAAAAAGGAGGGGGGGAATAATTTCCTTTTTTTAAAAATTTTTATTTTATTTTATTTTTCTTTATTTCATTATTAATTTTTTTTAAAAAAAACAACTCTTTTCGATTTTTTATTTTTTTTTTATTTTTTTAACTTTTTATTCTTTATTAAATCTCATTAATACTATCAACAAAACCACCCTCAGATGCCATTAAGGAAGAGAAAATCGAATATCATGGATACAAAAGAAAGAGAGGTAACACAGCTAGATGAGGAAAAATCTATGGAGAAAAAATTTAATATATTGGAAACCTTGGAGCTAAATGACAGAGAATTCAAGATAGAAATCCTAAAAATCCTCCGAGATATACAAGAAAACACAGAAAGG